>NC_064925.1:228327615-229577615 GCF_023897955.1 Schistocerca gregaria | reverse complement strand
ATCGTGTGGAACTTAGCTCTCAATTTTCCTCCTGCATGAGACTCAGAAAGCAGTAGACACCGGCACCCATATTGATTCGGTGTTCTTTGTCTTTTGGAAGGCAATCGATGTAGTATCACGCTGCCACCTAACGAAAAAATTACAACCGTGCGAAGTATCACGCCAGCCGTGTGACTGGTCTGAAAAGTATCTAGCAAAGAGAAAACAGCGTTTCATTCTACAAGAAGAGAAATCTTCAATCGTAAAAGTAACTACATGCGTACCCCGACGGAATGTTATAAGACAATTACTTTTCACATTTGAATAAATGACCTAGTGTACAACTCTGAAAGTTCCATGAGGCGTTTCGCATATGATGCTGTTGTATATAGAGAAGTTGCAACTCTAGAAAATTGTAGAAAAATGAAATGGAGGAAGATCTGCAGAAGATCGACACTTTTGGTGTAGGGATTGGCAGTTGACCCCGAGCTAATGTAGATCCATTATTATATGTTTATATGATTGTAGAACCATCACTGGAAGTATAGCATCCATAAAATGTTTGAGAGTAGGCGTACCACATAAAACTAACCGTAGGTAAGACAGATACCAGATCAAGATTCATCTGAAGAATCCTTAGGAAGTGTACACCATGAACAAAGGAGGTAGTTTACAAAACCCTTGTTTGACCAATACTTGAAGATTACTCGCCATTCAGGGATCTGCATTAGGTAATACTGATAGAGCAAATAGACAAGATCCGAAGAGACCAGTGCATTACGTTGCCGATCCATTTAGCGAGAGCGAAATCTTCACGGTGACACCCAGCCAATTCCAGAGGCAGATACTGGAAGAGAGGATTTCTGCAGCACGGGGCGGTTTTCTCTTAAGGGGTAACGTATGTGAAGCTGAAATACTCTGAAAAATACCTTATAAAGCTCAAAGTTTTCAAGGCAATATAGCTAAATTTGGAACAGTTGTTAAGGAAGTTTTGTTGGTACATAGGTGATTTCGCGCTTATTGAAGTTACACGTTTTTAATTTTAAAATATTTGAAACTTCTTCTACAACGTGAGTACGAGTGTAACGTTTTTGAACGAAATTAATGTAGTTTGATATACCATTATTACAAATACTGGGAAACTTCTTATGCTAGATTTTTACAGCTCTTCAAATTTCTGCGAAAAAAATATTCCAACTCTTAGGGATTATTTTCTCTTACATAAGTTTAGTATTGGAGGGCAGCGTGGAGGGTAAAAATCGTAGAGGGAGTCCAAGAGACGAATACACTAAGCAGATTCAGAAGTACGTAGGTTGTAGTAGGTACTGGGAGATGAAGAATCGTGCACAGGATAGAGTAGGATGGAGAGCTGCATCTGTGGACTGGAGACCACAACAACAACAACAGGTGCCTCATCATTATAGCAAATGAAAATTTCTTCCGCAGAAAGCTTCGCTGTAGCATTGACAAATTGTATGCCAAATTTTAGTATTATAAAGTCAATGGTTTTTGAGAAAAAGGCACATCAACCTGCCAAAATGTAAGTTACGGGAAACCTGAATCGAAGTTTTGGCAGTGTTTGTATTACGCCTTACGTTATCTGTGTGAACTAGTGCAAACATTATGCATTCTCCTCTTCATCTTCGCGCAATCATTTCCTTACTTGTCCTCTTAGGTTAACTTGATTTTCAAACTCAATAACAATAATGTCAGCTGCATCAATTCTCCTGTTATCGGTTTCCTTCAATATCGACCATATGAAAGATCCTAGATCAAATTGTAGGATCTGTAGAGTCCGTTGTCAGTCAATATCAGTACAGTTAAAAATTAAACAAGCTTCATACGATGCAATTTCATCAGAAGTCGTGGAAACAAATGTTGTCGTGGGGAATGGTTTTCCTGTCAGAGTCGTAACTTTCACAGGAATAAGGATGACGTAAAATGAAACCTGGAATCTTAAAATTGAATGTAAATTTTAGTGTAAGGAATTATTTCCCTTGAGCGGTGATTTTAACAACACAGAAAAAAAGATATTTCTGAAAAGTGGTGGTGCAGAAGAACGGTTTTGAGTAAACAGTTAGATAGGTACTGTATCTACTTAGGAAATAGAGAGCTTTATGGCACAAATTGACAAGTAGAAAGAAATTTTTGGCACAGATTGACTAGTAGAAGAGACTTACATATAGGCCACGTCCTAAGGAGTCATTGAATAGTTAACTGTCAAGTAAATTCTTACAGAAATTTAAAAAAAGAAAAGATCTGCAGCCATCGCTGTTTATAATGCAGGTTATTGATAATACGCAGCGTCGTTACCGGATTCTAAATGAGTGGTTCTTCATCATACCGCTTTTCATGTTTATAATTACTTTCGGCTTTTAGTAAACAAAAAAAGTCGTCCGTTTTTAGTCGTGTCAAAAATCTCTTGGAGTGGTGGTGACAACGAAAACTCTGCGTCACTTAACTGTATTGCACTCTTAACAGTTTTTGAGAGCTCCTACTCCGCGGAATAACAAGCAAAATTGAAACTTTTCCTAAACTTTGGGACATAGACACAGTAAAGCAACACACACACGTCAGTATTTGAGTCCTAGAAACTTAAGAAACAAGTAGAAATAGCCTGTATCTCGTGTTCAGCATAAGGTAAATTGTTTATATATCTTGCCTTGTAGTGAAGGTCGTGTAAGATTCAAACCAGATTCACTATTTAAACCAACAAGGTCGTACATTGATTACCAGATTTGACTATCATTAGAGAGCACTAGTGTTGAAGTCCCAATTCGGACATTCAGCATTACGTACTCTGTGGCTTTCCTTATTATCTTGAGGCAAACGCCGCGAGGGTTCCTGTGAAAAGTTTAAAATAAACTTTCTACTCCCATCTCTGTGCAATCCAAGCGTTTGCTCCGTATGTAATACACTCACCATCGACGTGGCACTAAAACGTGATAAACTAGTGTATCGGATCTGGTTGCGAAATGTTTCTTGTTTCCATAATAATTCTTCAATGCAAACTGTAAAAACTAGTTATGTAAGCAGTCTGACATTATCAGCCCACTTCCAGCTAAGAAGAGACCAGACTCACGGGCAGCTGGTACTTATGTGTGCGCGGCTTATTAGCAACGAGCTCCACTTTCTCTCTTTCACGTTGCCTGTAACTCAACATCGCAAACACTTTCCCTGAGACACAGGTCAGCGCTGCACGCGAACCACAGAGAATCATGGCAACTGAGATTCCTTGAGGTTTTCGAGTGTAATAATCCATGTTGCAACACAAACCAGCAAAAACTCACATGACTGGCATATAACTATCATATTCTGTTCCTTTTACTTCCCTCCTTCAACAACACTGCAAGCTGTTCTGCGTCTGTCGTATTTTTCAAGCGAGTCAAACAGTGAGCAAATCGCAACAAAACTAATGTTCCAGTAACTTCAGGGAATCAGCACGACCTTTCGTTCCTTGACATAAACTACTTTCGTAGGCGTTGTTGCTGTGGTGCCCGAACAAGACACAGCCAGGGCAAGAGCACCACGGGTGCAAAGATGCGAGCTGGTGCCTTTGTCGCAGAGATTCGCCACCTGGCGCTTTCCACCAGCGCCACGGGCCGCGTTCAGGATGAAGATGTCGACTTCCCCTCGGCCAATTGCCAGCCGAGTACAATCCTATCAATGAAGACGGACAGAAGCCCACTCGGAAGATAGAAGAGCAGCTCTCACCTACTTGGTTATAGATCATCGTGCAGGGGTGACTTAGAGAGGAAACGTCTTTTCGTGAACACTTACAAGTGAACAGACAGTTGTAATTACATTTGCTATCTACTGTGATGTTCACCTACAAATATTTGCGCTTGGCCATTGAGGGCCATTACAAGCAGTGTTTCAGACATAATCATTGAACAATAAACGTTTTAACTCATTCGTGTGACTTTGTTGCTAATTTGTTGGAGTGTTGTAGAATCTTTGTTCTCCTACCCTGTTACCTGACCCCGGAGCATAGCTGTGTGACAGGGGAAATTGTATTAGCGGTGTACTACACCAGGAGCCGTTTTACCAAGTCACAAGTCGGCCTCCGCAGCAACAGCGACGAAGATTTACAAAACTGCCGACGAGGTTTACAAAAGTTGTAGCTTCAGTTCTGAAAGGGAACTTACAATCCTTGTAGCGTAACAAATAGAGCGGATCTATCCATATCGCAGCCCCACTGTGACGGCTGTTCTTGGGCACTGGATGAGTTAGTTGCTATCTGTAAGCACTTTGAAGTCACCCTGACTGCATTCCAGAGACTGAATGTTGCTACGAATGATGGGTGCCCTACTGACAGTCACATACATCGGATATCGAAAGTACCTTAAATACTATCTTCTCCGACAGAATGAGCCGGTGTAGTGAATTCGCATTCGGGAGGGCGGCGGTTCATTTCCTCGGCTGGCCATTCAGATTTAGGTTTACCGTGATTTCCCTAAATCGCTCTAGGCAAAGGCCGAGGTGGTTCTTTTGAGAAGTACCTCACCGATTTCGTTCCCCGTAATTTCGTAATCCGAGTTTGTGATCCATCTCTGACGTCCTACATGTCGACGGTGCATTAAACTCAACTCTTCCTTCCTTTGTCATCTCATATGGTGTTTTTCGTAATAGGCAAGAAACTCAAATCCACCTAGGTAGTATTTGATGCCGGATCCGAGATCTTTTTTAGGAAGACTCAGTATCAACAGTGAGCAAAAACATGTAATTATCTCCTTCGATCCAGCATCGGCCTCATTCGCAAATATAGCTGAAAACATCAGAGAAAATTTCAGTTCATCATTCTGGGGACCAAGAACAGAACCCTGCAGAATATTCCATTTTAACCCTTTGGTTGGATACAAGTTTGTTCCCTGTTTATTGACACTACAGGACAAACTTCAGCTATTTTTCTGACTGAAAGGCAACTTTGGTCAGATTTGTCTCTAGTTCTTTTCGATGCAGGTTATACGAAATACGGCGTGGTCCAGACACAAAAAAAAAAAAAAAAATGGCTCAAGTGGCTCTGAGCACTATGGGACTTAACATCGGAGGTCATCAGTCCCCCAGAACTTAGAACTACTTGAACCTAACAAACCTAAAGACATCACACACATCCATGCCCGAGGCAGGATTCGGAACTGCGACCGTAGCAGTTGAGCAGTTGCGCGGTCCCGGACTGAAGCGCCTAGAACCGCTAGGCCACCGCGGCTGGCTGGTCCACACAATTAAATGCTTTTGGTAACTCAAAGTTTTTCCTACCGTCTATAATTCACCGTTTGTTTCCGCCAAGTTGATGTGTTGATGTTTCTTTCTTGAAGCCAAAATGCTATTGCGATAACAAATTATTTGTGATGAACTATGTTACTACTCTTTGATCCATAGAATTCTGAAAAACCTTAAAAAACTGATAATGAGGAAATTAGCCCGATTATATCTTTGATGCTTTTGATTAGGCTGTTTTAGTACGTTACTTGGTGTAGCGTAAGAAGGCGACAGGATGAAACCCTGTACCGGCTAGAGACTAGAAATAAGCTCCATATACTCGCTTTAAAATCGCCATTGGGTCCTATGACGTCATCTCCGAACTCACCGTCACCGTACGCTCGGGGACTTGGAGTCGTGAGTCTTCGCCGCTGCCTATTTAACCGAAAACCCATCACATGAGTCGGCTGTCGGGAGCAAGCAGAACATAACAGCGTAAAAAGGAAAGCAAATACATGAGTTCGCTCGTATAATCGAGGTCTCGCGGCACTGCCGCTTCACAAGCAATCGTTGGGTATTACGATTATTATACACCAATGCAATGTTTATGTCATTCAACCATCGTACTTGCTAGGTACGATGTTATTATGTTTGCTTGCAGTGTTCATTGAGTGCATCGTAACTTGGTAGTCATTTAGTGTGTGAGAGTCCAAGTAGTAGGCAGTGAGTGGACGATGGGATTTACCACTGCATAAAAGCCGACATGCTCACCGTGCATGGAGAGTGTAGGAAGAAAACATTTCGCTCTTGTAGGTGTATGCGGCAAGATATTTCATTAAATGTCAACCTTCTCTGCAATTAGTTATCAACTTCTTGAAGCAGTTGCGTGAAACTGTTCCTGTAACACCTAGACGACGTAATAGAAGGAAACAAGTGACGACAGAAGAGAGTGGAATTAATGGTCTTGGTGCTGTTGCAGTTACCGTCACGCTAGCTCCCGTGCAATAGCACGAGGAAGTGGCGTGAGTCAGGCAAGTGTCCTATGCTTTCTACAGCGACATAGGGACCATCCCTATCACATATCTCTCCATCAAGAGCAACATAGAAACGATTATGAGAATCGTGTTAACCCCTATACGTGGGCATTAAGACAGGAAACTCCAGATGTATCCATGTATATTGTTTAGTGATGAAGTCACTTTTACCAATCACGCCCACGAAAACCGCTGAAACATGCCCTGTTGGTTTTGTTGACAATCTCTGTTGGAGAGTGAAGGTTTTCACAATCGGACGACATTGCTGCTGGTAAACCTTTCGGGACATAAGGTCGTGGACAATGACATACCCCGAATGGTTTACATGGAGCAATTTCCGTTGGTGTCGTCAGTTGGAACTTCTGCGTCCCTTGCACGTAAACGTATGGTGTGGCGAAGTGGACCATCAGCTCATAGGCCTGTTTGTCGTAGGCAGGACAATGAACAGACGTAAGTGTCACAGCCTCCTAACATGTCGGATGCTAGAAGAGTTCCTCTGCAGACTAGGAGGAATTCTGTGGTACCAACATGATGGCTGCCCAGCTCATTGTGAAGTACTACAACATGTCTTCACAGATTGTTTCCTAATCCTTGCATTAGACACACAGAACCTGTGCCCTGGATTTCATGCCTGTAGACGTTTTTTCAGAAGGGAAGGAGACAGAAACGTAGTGGCGAAAGGATCAGATGGACAAACATAGGAAGGAAGAGGTGGACGCAGCGAGTGGGACCAGATGTCTTAAATATATGTTTTGAATGCATATGCGGGTGAAGCCATAGGGAAAAAGCTGGTATAACTATAAGGGGTAGTCAAATGAAAATGAGACAGATTGTAAAAGAGAGCAAGTAAACTGTATTATTCCAAAAGTAAACGTCGTAACTGTTAATACACTTATCCCATTATGAAGTAAGCGAGTCAGTGTGTTGACAAGACCGTTTCGACAGCATCGCAGAAGCTTTTCTGGAAAACCGTTACTTATCCTCCGTAGCATCCCGAATAATAAACAGTGTACGTAATTTTTTCGATCTTTCTCATTTTCAGTTGACTGCCCTTCTAATAAATGCCATTAATTGCCTTCTATTACACATCGCCAAGTCCATCTCATTCACTTCAGTTAGCTACTGGCTCCACCCTCTGCTATACAGCATTTTCCCACAAGTACGAGTTCGTCGACGGATGCTCATCGATTCCTTGATTTCACAAAATTATTTTGACATACACGGCTTTCAGCCAGTCAGCCAGTGCACATATTCAAGTATTTCCACTACCCATATCTTGGGCCCACTAATAGCACTGTTCGGCTAACAGCTTCTTCCTGCCTGACCTCCTCAAAGTTTATTTCCAATTTGAAACTAGGAAACACCTGCCATCATGGAAAAATCAGTCACGTTTAATCCACCAGAGAACGCCTGCAACACAGGCCATTTAGAAGGATCACGGAAAGCCCAGCCTATCATCTCCAACTTGGAGAAAAGCCGCCATTCACCAGTCACCGACTCTGGCTTCCAGGGTAACCACAGGATGGGTCTGCGAATAAGGCTGGGAACAGACACATAGTTTACTTTAGTCCATCAGACCCAAACGATAACGCTTAGCTAAAATGCTCCTCCTCCACTGTATTCTGCTTTGTGTCACCAATCACGGTCTACGTAGATCTATAATAAATATTTGTAAATTCCCTGTGCTTCATGTTCTTCTTCCGCAAAAAATAAAATACATGTGTTTCAAAGGCCATAGATCTTTGTCCATCAGAGCGACGGGACATGCCAACACAACCATTTGGTTCTCAATATGACTACAATTTTGGGCTGTTTGTGGCATCAAAGATGCTTCCTAAGTTATACGCTACAAAATCTACGTTCTAAAGTCGAAATTCATGATCGCTGGCAATACTACTGCCTCAACTGAAAACCTTCCTCTGGAAGTAGTAAATTAACACGAGGGCATGCTGAAAACTAATGCCTCAGAATTTTTAATGTGAAAACTCTTAAGGCTTTTTAAATAAAATAACCCTTATTAACATTCTACATCGTTGTTCTTCATGTCTACAAATTTTCGTCCCGCTGACGGTAGAGGGCTCCGGGTTCTAGCGTGTAACATGGTGGCGTGTAGCCTAACTTGGTGAATGAGAAATAGCGTGTTGTAATCGAGTTTCGAATTCGAAGATTTTGCTCACACATGGAGTACCCTCTCCTTTGGCATGAGAATGTTAGACCAAACACGTGTGGAGCTACATCTGCAACCCACTGTTACCGATAATCCTACATACAGTTCCAAAGTGGCCCCATCCGGTTTTCAGCTGTTTTCAGAACTTAAAGAAGACCTGAACTCCTTCGAGGACTTCCCTCTGATAGTCATGAAGCGGTGCAAGCAGAGGTGAGGCTGTGGCTCCGTCAACAAACTCAAACATCCTGTATTATGTTGAGAAATAAATATGCCGATACGAAAAAGAAAGATGTAGAATGTTTAAAAAGTTAGTTTTATATACAAAGTTTTAAGAGTTTTCGCATTAAAATTCGGAGGTATTAGTTTTCCGCATGCCCTCGTACATTTATGTGAGACATAAAATCCAGCTTAGAAAAAGATAATCAGACAGCAGAGATCACCCAGCGAACGAATCTTATCTGGATTGCTTCCGGGAAACTTAGTCATGGAAGCGGACTATCCCGATAAATTTAAACAGGAAGTCTTATGACAGATGCATCCTGCCACAAGATACTGCTCTAAACAACGACATTCACAACAAGCACTGCAAATCTAATCCAACACTTAGAGTGAGTCTAAGACACAGCAACGACAAAAAAAAGGAGAGAAGGAAAACAACGCAGATCTATGACGCTGTCCTACGGATACAAGACTGAAATGACTTTGGGCGGAACACGTGGCAGCTTACAATAGATGTAAATATGGATGCAGTGTCGTCCGAGGGAGCCAAAGACACGGTCGTCCTCTGTCAGTGTGGAGAGACGATATCCAACAACGTGCAAGAAAAACCTGGATCCAGATCACCCAGCAAAGATCGACACGGAAATCTTGGTCTTCTTCCAGGAATGGATATCTACAGTCTGAAGAGGAAGAAGAAGAAAGATCTCATCCAGTTGACAATTAACGCCAGATTCTCCATTCCCCACTGATTTTATCTTGCACTGGGCAGTAGATCTTCGTTATGACTTCTTGCTTAAAAACGAGGATTTATTTACGTTCTTTTTCCGGATATTGCATTTTTCCAATCAGACATCCTGTGAGATGTATCAAAGTTTCGTACAGCTAAAATTTGAAATTCTTTGACAGACTACAAAAAGTAACTGAGATTGAGGTACATCCTCGCTTTGATCACTGCCAAACACATTGCATCTCTGTAAATATTGGAACCACATATTTAAAATTATTAACTCTTTTGAGGATTGAGTTCTGACTACCAGAGAATAGAATGGGTCTCTGTGATAGCCCCCAGTCCCGCTGGTAACCAGACACTCGGCTCTCGATTCACTCACCAGGAGTCTCCAAGCCGTCGTTCATCCGCATCAGATCTTCCTTAGATAATAGATTATCAGGTGCTGTCAGAGAGGTCACAGTTCGTTTTAATTGACGGAAAGTCATCCAGTAAAACAGAAGTGATTTCTGGCGTTTCCAAAATTAGTGTTATAGGCCCTTTGCTGTTCCATATCTATACAAACGATTTGGGAGACAATCTGAGCAGCCGTCTTAGATTGTTTGCAGATTACGCTGTCGTTTATCGACTAATAAACCCATCAGAAGAGCAAGACAAACTGCAAAACGATTTAGAAAAAATATCTGAATGGTACGAAAAGTGGCAGTTGACCCTAAATAACGAAAAGTGTGAGGTCATTCACATGAGTGCTAAAAGGAACTCGTTAGACTTCGGTTACACGATAAATCAGTCTAATCTAAAAGCCGTAAATTCAACTAAATACCTAGGTGTTACAATTACGAACAACTTAAATTGGAAGGAACACACGGAAAATGCTGTGGGGAAGATTAACCGAAGACTGCGTTTTGTTGGCACGACACTCAGAAAATGTAATAGACCTACTAAGTAGACTGCCTACACTACGCTTGTCCGTCCCCTTTTAGAACACTGCTGCGCGGAGTGGGATCCTCACCAGATAGGACTGACGGAGTACATCGAAAAAGTTCACAGTAAGGCAGAACGTTCTGTATTAACGCGAAATATGGGAGAGAGTGTCACAGAAGTAATACACGATTTCGGCTGGACATCATTAAAAGGAAGTCGTTTTTCGTTACGACGGAATCTTCTCACGAAATGCCAAGCACCAACTTTCTCCTCCGAATGCGATAATATTTTGTTGACACCGGCCTACATAGGGAGGAACGACACCGCGATAAAATAAGGGAAAACAGAGCTCGAACGGAAAGGTATAGGTGTTCATTCTTTCCGCGCGCTATACGGGATTGGAATATCAGAGATTTGTGGATGTGGTTCGATGAAGCGTCTGCCAGGCATTTAAATGTGATTTGTAGAGTATCCATGTAGATGTAGATCAATCCGCAGTTTTACAGCAAAAACTGTCACGTCG
The DNA here is from genome assembly GCF_023897955.1 of Schistocerca gregaria. Lineage (NCBI taxonomy): Eukaryota > Metazoa > Arthropoda > Insecta > Orthoptera > Acrididae > Schistocerca > Schistocerca gregaria. The sequence goes on along the minus strand of NC_064925.1, from coordinate 229,566,840 downwards.
TGAATGTGACAGCAGTAACGAGATTCAACAAGAGATGCATCTCATAAGAGTCTGATGATAGTGTAATGTATCACCGAAACCGGTCTGACTGGACAAAGAAAGAAGGTATTATCATTAACTCTCGTATTTTATTAGTTGTAGACAACAGGGTAACGTCGTCAGCAAATGCGAGACGTACGAGGGCGTACTGAAAAGTAAAGCTTCCGGACGTGGGTGTAATATTTACAGAGGACGCGGTGTGTTCAGCAATGGTCAAAATGAGGATGCAGGCCGGAAACCGATCGTACTTCACGCCCAGTTACCTTCTTAAATCTTGCAGTGTGCCAAGGAATTTCGGATTTCAGCTGTACAAATAAAGTTTTGTGGATAAAATTAATTACTACATAGCGTTATGTTGATGACTGATACATTGCTCATCGCAGATGGTGACACGAATAATATTCGGAACATTCTAAAGACATTCAATAAACAGGAACATGAAAACAATGGTAGCATCAATTTCCTTGACCTTAACATTAGTAAAGAAAACAAAACACACACACGTTCAAAGTTTACATAAATGTAACAACAGATACCACGATACACAGCTAGTCTTACAATCCCATGACGCACTACCAAGCTGCATACGGAGCATTAGTTATCGGTGGCACCAGTATACTATTGGATAAATATGCAAAGCCTGATGAACTCAATATAATCAAACAAGTAGCTACAGAAAATGGCTACGGTGACAAACTAACAGCCTCACACAAAAAAGAAAGAACTATATTAAACCTACTGTCGCACAGAAAATGAAAATCTATGCTTGCATTGTTTTTACAGCAAACTCTCCTACAAAATAGAAACCATTTACAGACCACACAAAATTAACAATTGCCTACACAACATATAACAAACTGCAACAAACACTGACCCACGATTTTAATGCACACAGTCAGCCATTTATAAAATATTATGTAATCCCTGCAGAGCCCTCTATGTAGGCCAAACCGGGAATGAATTCCAAAAAAATATAAAATGAACATATAAATGCCTACCACATAAACAAATGTTGAACGCCCATTTCATTAAAACAAATTATCTACACTGTATACTACTGTTTTAGCAATAGAAACTATTTTATATTAGCGTTTAAGACTTTTTGGATTGAGGAAAACAAATGATTGTGAAAGTGTTACATTGTGATGCTACTATGCTCTGAGTGCCAGAGAACGAGTGGTAATTACCGCCGGCCGCGGTGGTCTCGCGGTTCTAGGCGCGCAGTCCGGAACTGTGCGACTGCTACGGTCGCAGGTTCGAATCCTGCCTCGGGCATGGATGTGTGTGATGTTCCTAGGTTAGTTAGGTTTAAGTAGTTCTAAGTTCTAGGGGACTAATGACCACAGCAGTTGAGTCCCATAGTGCTCAGAGTCATTTGAACCATTTTTTTTTTTGGTAATTACCAACGAGAATGTAAGTAAATGCACCAACAAAATGACTAGTCATGCTTACCACATAATGTACGCCCTATAACATCTACATGGATACTCTGCAAATCACATTTAAGTGCCTGGAAGAGGGTTCCTCGAACCACTTTCACAATTCTCTAGTATTTCAATCTCGTATAGCGCGCTGAAAGAATGAACACCTGTATCCTTCCGTTCAAGCTCTGATTTCCCTTATTTTATCGTGGTGATCGTTCCTCCCTATGTAGGTCGGTGTCAACAAAATATTTTCGTATTGGGGAGAAAGATGTTGATTGGAATTTCGTGAGAAGATTCCGTCGCAACGAAAAACGCCTTTCTTTTAATTATATCCAGCCCAAATCCTGTAACATATCTGTGACACTCCCTCCCATATTTCGCGATAATGCCAAGCGTGCTGCTTTCTTTGAACTTTTTCGATGTACTCCGTCAGTCCTTTCTGGTAAGGATCTCACACGGCGCAGGAGTATTCTAAAAGAGGACAAACAAGCATAGTGCAGGCAGTCTCTTTAGTAGACCTGTTACATTATCTAAGTGACCTGACAACATTTTCTGTGTGTTCCTTCCAATTTAAGTTGTTCGTAATTGTAATACTTAGCTATTTAGTTAAATTTACGGCTTTTATATTAGACTGATTTATCTTGTCACCGAAGTTTAACGAGTTCCTTTAAGCACTCATGTGGATGACCTCACACTTTTCGTTAATTTAGAGTCAACTGCTACCTTGCGCACCATTCAGATATCTTTCCTAAATCGTGTTCCAGTTTGTTTTGATCTTCTGATGACTTTATTAGTCGATAAACGCCAGCGCCATCTGCAAACAACCTAGGACTGCTGCTCAGATTGTCTCCCAAATCGTTTATATAGATAAGGAACAGCAAAGGGCCTCCAACACTGCCTTGGGGAACGCCAGAAATCACTTCTGTTTTACTCGATGACTTTCCGTCAATTACAATGAACTGTGACCTCTCTGACAGGAAATGACAAATCCAGTCACATAACTGAGACGATATTACATAAGCACCCAATTACACTACGAGCCGCTTGTATGGTACAGGAAAGCCTTCCGTAAATCTGAGAATATGGAATCAATTTGAAATCATTTGTCAATAGCTCTCAACACTTCATGTGAATAAAGAGCTAGCTGTGTTTCAAAGGAACGATGTTATCTACACCCACGTTGACTGTGTGTCAATAGACCGTTTTCTTCGAGGTAGTTTCTTAATGTTCGAACACAATATATGTTCCAAAATCCTGCTGCATATCGACGTTAACGATATGCGCCTGTAATTTAGTGGATTACTTGTACTACCTTTCTTGAATATTAGTGTGACCTGTCTTTGGATACGGATCTTTCCTCGAGCGAACGGTTTCATATGATTGTAAGGTATGGAGCTAATGCATCAGCATTCTCAAGAAGGAACGTAATTGGTATGCAGTCTGTACCAGAAGACTCGTTTTTATTAAGTGATTTAAGTTGCTTCACTACTTCGAGGATATTTACCTCTACGTTACTCATGTTGGCAGCTATTTTCGATTCGAATTCTGGAATATTTACTTCGTCTTCTTTTGTGAAGGCATTCGGAAGGCTGTGTTAGTAACTCTGTTTTGGCAGCACTGTCTTCGACAATATCTCCATTGATTGTTTCTTGCCTCTAACATACTTCACATACGACGAGAATCTCTTTGGATTTGCCGGCCGGGGTGACTGAGCGGTTCTAGGCAACCCAGTCTGGAACCACGCGACCGCTACGGCCGCAGGTTCGAATCCTGCCTCGGGCATGGATGTGTGTGACGTCCTTAGGTTAGCTAGGTTTAAGTAGCTCTAAATTCTAGGGGACTGATGACCTCAGCAGTTAAGTCATATAGTGCTCAGAGCCAGGTAAACCATTTCTTTGGATTTTCTGCCAGGTTTCGAGACAAGTTTCGTTGTGGAAACCGTTGTAAGCATCTCGCATTATCTTCCTGACCAGGCGTCTTTTTTGATATGTAACCTCACTGGCACACTCAGCAAAGGAAACTTACATCATTTCCCATTAATTAAAACCTAGAAATAAATGTAAATGCAGCTGATGATGGCAGCATGGTGCCGAAACCCGCCGTGCTAACAAAATATTATTAACAATTGACTATCATTTTATAAAAACGTTATTAACATTCTACATCTTTATTATTCATGCCTACAAATATATTTCCCAATATAGTCACCTAGGCGACGAGCGCATTTCCCGCAACTAGAGAACCAGGTTTAGTTCGGTTTACGGATCATAAACGTCATCTATGCTAGCACCGCTTCATCACTCTTTTTAGTGAAGTCCTCGAAGGTGTTCTTTAAGGTTTGGAAACAAATAAAAATCGAATGGGGGATAGGTCAGAGTATATGGAGGATGATCAATGAAAATTAACCCGAAGCTTCGGAATGTTGCATGTCTCACAGCGCTCGTGTGTGGTATGGCGTTGTTTTGGTGAAGGAGAGATTTGCTTCATGCACGGACGAACTCTTGGAATTCGAAATATGATCACAACACGCTGTTTCTCATGCGCCGACAATATTGTTTGCTTGATTTTATTTCCACACCAAAAATTCGGATACATTACTTGTCGGCATGCCCTCGTATGATTTTGTTACCTTCGACCTCGACCCGTTCAAAACTAGTTTTCAGTTGATCACAGCTCCAACGCTCCAATGTGCCTTTATAGGTATAGAATGAAAAGTACAGAAAAGAAAGAAAAATGAAAAGAAAAACCGCACCGAGATTCAATCCAGTGTACTGAATGAAGCATCCATTAACGCAATATCCTATGCAAAGGCCAAGAGCTTCCTTCCTGTTTACGTGCGGGGCCCTTCATATTGTTATTACGGATTGTCCTTCATGACGAAAATGACGTGATATTTGTTGGTTTCTGATTCCATTTTAGATTTGCTTTATGATCCTCTACGCCAGTTGGACGACCGCCCATGTCACTCAGGTGTTCTACAGTAGTAGCGCTACAACGAACGACGCTGGAAAAGACAGCAACATGCTAAGCGACTTCGTTATTTCTCTGAGTGATGTTACCGTGCTCCAATTTACGTTCACTCGAGCCTTCTACCTTTGGGTCAAGTATGAACACACAATAGCGCTCAGTTAAGCAAAGCGAGCACATATCTACAGAGTGGTCCATTAATAGTGACCGGGCCAAATATCTCACGAAATAAGTATCACATGAAAGGCGGAAACCAGATGGCGCTATTGGTTGGCCCACTAAATGGCACTGCCATAGGTCAAACCGATGTCGACTGCGTTTTTTAAATCAGGACCCCCATTTTTATTACATACTCGTGTAGCACGTAAAGAAATATGAATGTTTTAGTTGGATTACTTTCTTCGCTTTGTGATAGATGGCGCTGTAATAGTCACAAATGTATAAGTACGTGGTATCACGTAACATTCCGCCAGTGCGGACGGTATTTGCTTCGTGATACATTACCCGTTTTAAAATGGACCGTTTACCAACTACGGAAAATATCGATGTCATGTTGATGTATGGCTATTGCGAACAAAATGCCCAACGGGCGTGTGCTGTGTATGCTGATCGGTATCCTGGACTTCATCCAAGTGTGCGGACCGTTCTCCGGATAGTTACATTATTTAAGGAAACAGGAAGTGTTCATCCACATGTGAAACGTCAACCACGACCTGCAACAAATGATAATGTCCAAGAAGGTGTTTTAGCTGCTGTCGCGGCTAATCCGCACATCAGTAGCAGACAAATTGCGCGAGAATCGGGAATCTCAAAAAAGTCGGCGTTGGGAATGCTACATCAACATCGATTACACCCGTACCAAATTTCTATGCACCAGGAATTTCATGGCGACGACTTTGAACGTCGTGTACAGTTCTGTCACTGGGCACAAGAGAAATTACGGGACGATGACAGATTTTTTGCACGCGTTCTATTTAGCGTCATTTACCAACAGCGGTAATGTAAACCGGCATAATATCCACTATTGGGCAACGGAAAATCCACGATGGCTCCGACAAGTGGAACACCAGCGACCTTGGCGGGTAGATGTATGGTGCGGCATTATGGGAGGAAGGATAATTCGCCCCCATTTTATCGATGCCAGTCTACAGGGTGTTTCAAAAATGACCGGTTTATTTGAAACGGCAATACAAACTAAACGAGCTGCGATAGAAATACACCGTTTGTTGCTATATGCTTGGGACAACAGAACATTTTCAGGCAGACAAACTTTCGAAATTACAGTAGTTACAATTGTCAACAACAGATGGCGCTGCGGTCTGGGGAACTCTATAGTACTTTATTTTCCACATATCCACCATGCGTAGCAATAATATGGCGTAGTCTCTGAATGAAATTACCCGAAACCTTTGACAACGTGTCTGGCGGAATGGCTTCACATGCAGATGAGATGTACTGCTTCAGCTGTTCAATTGTTTCTGGATTCTGGCGGTACACCAGGTCTTTCAAGTGTCCCCACAGAAAGAAGTCACAGGGGTTCATGTCTGGCGAATAGGGAGGCCAATCCACGACGCCTCCTGTATGTTTCGGATAGCCCAAAGCAATCACACGATCATCGAAATATTCATTCAGGAAATTAAAGACGTCGGCCGTGCGATGTGGCCGGGCACCATTTTGCATAAACCACGAGGTGTTCGCAGTGTCGTCTAAGGCAGTTTGTACCGCCACAAATTCACGAAGAATGTCCAGGTAGCGTGATGCAGTAATCGTTTCGGATCTGAAAAATGGGCCAATGATTCCTTTGGAAGAAATGGCAGCCCAGACCAGTACTTTTTGAGGATGCAGGGACGATGGGACTGCAACATGGGGCTTTTCGGTTCCCCATATGCGCCAGTTCTGTTTATTGACGAAGCCGTCCAGGTAAAAATAAGCTTCGTCAGTAAACCAAATGCTGCCCACATGCATATCGCCGTCATCAATCCTGTGCACTATATCGTTAGCGAATGTCTCTCGTGTAGCAATGGTAGCGGCGCTGAGGGGTTGCCGCGTTTGAATTTTGTATGGATAGAGGTGTTAACTCTGGCGCATGAGACGATACGTGGACGTTGGCGTCATATGGAGCGCAGCTGCAACACGGCGAACGGAAACCCGAGGCCGCTGTTCGATCACCTGCTGCACTAGCTGCACGTTGCCCTCTGTGGTTGCCGTACGCGGTCGCCCTACCTTTCCAGCACGTTCATCCGTCACGTTCCCAGTCCGTTGAAATTTTTCAAACAGATCCTTTATTGTATCACTTTTCGGTCCTTTGGTTACATTAAACCTCCGTTGAGAACTTTGTCTTGTTGCAACAACACTGTGTTCTAGGCGGTGGAATTCCAACACCAGAAAAATCCTCTGTTCTAAGGAATAAACCATGTTGTCCACAGCACACTTGCACGTTGTGAACAGCACTCGCTTACAGCAGAATGGCGCACCCACAGACTGCGTTGTCTTCTATATCTTTCACATCACTTGCAGCGCCATCTGTTGTTGAAAATTGTAACTACAGTAATTTCGAAAGTTTGTCCGCCTGAAAATGTACTGTTGTCCCAAGCATACTGCAACAAATAGTGTATTTCTATCGCTGCTCGTTTAGTTTTTATTGCCGTTTTAAATATACCGGTCATTTTTGAAACACCCTGTAAATGGTGCAATGTATGCTGATTTCCCACGTAGTGTTCTACAGATGTTACTACAAGATGTTTCACTGCATGACAGAATGGCGATGTACTTGCAACGTGATGGATGTCCGGCTCATAGCTCGCGGTTGAAGCGGTATTGAACAGCATATTTCATGACAGGGGGATTGGTCGCCGAAGCACATTCACCGGATCTGACTTCTTTCTGTGGGGAAAGTTAAAGGATATTTGCTATTGTGATCCACCGACAGCGTCTGACAACATGCGTCAGCGCACTGTCAATGCATGTGCGAACATTACAGAAGGCGAACTACTCGCTGTTGAGAGGAATGTCGTTACACGCATTGCCAAATGCATTCAGGTTGACGGACATTATTTAGAGCATGTATTGCATTATTGTGGTATTTACAGGTAATCACGCTGTAAGAGCATGCGTTCTCAGAAATGATAAGTTCACAAAGGTACATGTATCACATTGGAACAACCGAAATAAAATGTTCAAACGTTCTGTATTTTAATTTGAAAAACCTACCTGTTACCAACTGTTCGTCTAAAATTGTGAGTTATATGTTTGTGACTATTACAGCGCCATCTATCACAAAGCGAAAAAAGTGGTACAACTAAAACATTCATATTTCTTTACGTACTTCACAAATAAGTAATTAAAAATGGGGGTTCCTATTTAACAAACGCAGCTGATATCCGTTCGACCTATGGCAGCGCCATGTAGCGGGTCAACCACAGCGCCGTCTGGTTTCCCCCTTCAAGCTAGACAAGTTTCGTTCTTTGTAGTTTTTTCGTTTGACGCTTAGTTCGTGAGATATTTCGCCCGGTCACGATCAATGGACCACCCTGTATTGTAGAACGATGTGGCATCAAACGTGAAGGGGTGCTGGTGATCCGGAATAATGTTCACGTAATACACAGCTGCAACGGTGCCTTCGAGTACTACCTCAGTCTCCCGGAAGCACAGATGAATGTTTCCGCTGATTGCATCCTCGGAGTTGTGCTTGCTTCGAGCAGACGATCACCTGGATGACACTGTTACCGAGTCTGTGTAACAGGAAACGTGATTCGTCTGACCACGTGATATGTTTCTGTTGATCCACAAACCAATATAGCTGATTCCGTGCTCACTGCAATCGCAACTGACAGCGTCTTTAGGTCAACGTGTAAACATGTAGGGGGCGTCTGCCGCTAATTTTCGTGGTTATCAGTGTGCATCAGATTTGTACTCAGTCATACATTAATGGCCATTACAATTGTGACACCAAAAAGAAATGCAGAGGATAAAGGGTTATTCATTGGACAAATGTATTATACTAGAACTGACATGTGATTACATTTTCACGCAATTTGGATGCATAGATCTTCAGGAATCAGTACCCAGAACAACCACCTCTCGTCGTAATAACGGCTTTGATACGCCTAGGCATTGATTCAAACAGAGCTTGGATGGCGTGTATTGGTACAGCTGCCCATGCAGCTTCAATACGGTACCACAGTTCATCAAGAGTAGTGAGTGGCATTTTGTGACGAGCCAGTTCCTCGGCCACCATTGACCAGACGTTTTCAATTAGTAAGAGATCTGGAGAACGTGCTGGCTAGGGCAGCAGTCGAACATTTTCTGTATCCAGATAAGCCCGCACAGGACCTGCAACATGTGGTCGTGCATAATCTTGCTGAAATGTACGGTTTTGCAGGGATCGAATGAAGGGTAGAGCTACGGGTCGTGACACATCTGAAATATAACGTCCACTGTTCAAGTGCCGTCAGTGCGAATAAGAGGTAACTGAGAAGTGTAACCAATGGCGCCCCATGCCACCACGCCGGGTGGTACGCCAGTACCATCACGCCAGTATGTGGGATGACGAAAACTCGCTTCTAATGTGCGTTCACCGCGATGTCGCCAAACGCGATGCGACCGTCATGATGCTGTAAACAGAACCTGGATTCATCCGAAAAAATGACGTTTTGCCATTCGTGCACCCTGGTCTGTCGCTGATAGTCCATACTGCAGCAAACGTCGTCGAACTGTTCGTGCAAGTGGTTGTTGTCTTGCAAACGTCCCCATCTGTTGACTCAGGGATCGAGACGTGGCTGCTCGATCCGTTGCAGCCATGCGGTTAATGTGCCTGTCATCTAAACTGCTAGTGATACGAGGCCGTTGGGATCTAGCACGGCGTTCCGTATTACCCTCCTGAACCTACCGATTCCATATTCTGCTAACAGTCATTGGATCTCGACCAACACGAGCAGCAACGCTACGATACGTTAAACCGCAATCGCGATAGGCTACAATCCGACCTTTATCAAAGTCGGAAACGTGATGGTACGCATTTCTCCTCCTTACACGAGGCATCACAACAACGTTTCACCAGGCAACGCCGGTCAACTGCTGTTTGTGCATGAGAAATGGGTTGAAAACTTTCCTCATGTCAGCACGTTGTAGGTGTCGCCACCGGCGCCAACGTTGTGTGAATGCCCTGAAAAGCTAATCATTTGCATATCACAGCATCTTCTTCCTGCCGGCCGCGGTGGTCTAGCGGTTCTAGGCGCTCAGTCCGGAGCCGCGCGACTGCTACGGTCGCAGGTTCGAATCCTGCCTCGGGCATGAATGTGTGTGATGTCCTTAGGTTAGTTAGGTTTAAGTAGTTCTAAGTTCTAGGGGACTGATGACCATAGATGTTAAGTCCCATAGTTCTCAGAGGCATTTGAACCATCTTCTTCATGTCGGTTAAATTTCGCGTCTGTTGCACGTCATACTCGTGGTGTAGCAATCTTAATGGCCAGTAGTGTATTTGCCACATATTCGTCCTTTGGAGAGTGCTTAAGTCTCTGATCTCCATGTTCTCTGACGAGACGTGGACGTCCAATAGCCTGTGACCTCCTGGTGGTTTCACAGGCTTCAATCATTCAAGCCCAAGAAAGCAGCACACATTTAGCTGACCAACGGACCAGGTCCGCCGTTTCCGATATGCTCGTTCCCAGGCGTCGGCCCATAATAATAAGCCCTCTGTCAGAGTCGCATACATCACAGGGTATGACTATTTGCGGCCAATATTGTCACTACAATGATTCTGAAATCGCCTACATCCCACGTATGCAATTCCCTTATGTGCCAACAACGCTGCCAGGTCTCATTCACTCCCGAAATGTGCAGTTTATGGATCAAAGTGCAGTTTACCTCTCGCTAAATTACGAGTGTCGTTCAATAAGTAATGCAACCTGTAATCAGGTTGGTTTCATTCAGGATTCCAGTACGCAACATTATTCCCGTCTATGTTGGATAGAAAACCCTATTTCTCGACACAATCTCCGTTCAATGCGACGGCATTACGCCACCTTACTGGGATGGCCTATATGCTGGTATGGCACCACACTACATCAGTAACCTCCCCATCATCCACATGCTGTTCCCCGTGAAGTGCATCCTTCATTGGGCCAAAGAGGCGGAACTCGGAAGGTGCGAGATCTGGGCAATAGGGGAAAACAGCCCAGTGAAGCTTTTTGAGCTCCCCTCGGGGCCCACACCTGTGTGAGGGCTTGCATTGTCATGGAGAAAGGGCAGTTAGTTTGCATTTTTCTGGAAACAGCGCACAGTCATTTTTTCAGTTTTCTGTGGACAGCAGAAAGAGACCTGGTGGTAAGGGGAAGCAGGGTTCGGTTACTGTTGTGGACGGGGCCCTAATCAGTTACTATTTGTTGCCTTTTACAGTTACTGTGGTGTCACCGCCAGACACCACACTTGCTAGGTGGTAGCCTTTAAATCGGCCGCGGTCCGGTAGTATACGTCGGACCCGCGTGTCGCCACTATCAGTGATTGCAGACCGAGCGCCGCCACACGGCAGGTCTAGAGAGACTTCCTAGCACTCGCCCCAGTTGCGCAGCCGACTTTTCTAGCTATGGTTCACTGCCTACTTACGTTCTCAATTGCCGAGAAGATAGTTTAGCATAGCCTTCAGCTACGTCAATTTGCTACGACCTAGCAAGGCGCCATTATCAGTTACTATTGATATTGTGAACTATGTACCGTCAAGAGCGACGTTCATCATTAATGGATTAAAGTTAAGTATTCTACCAGCTACGTCCGTTGTTTCTAAATTCTAATTTCTTTGTCCTGTTCCCGACCTCACGCCAGCTTGCGTGAGCTAAATCGCGTGCCTTTCGGTCTCCTCTAGTAACACGGTGTTGCCTTTCCTGCCAACCACAACAGTTACACACATTTATTTTTAAAACAGTAATTCCAGACTCAACAATAAATTTAAAAAATACCACACGTTACTAATGACGGAATAAATAACTGTGTAAATAACAGTGTTTCCAGTGCTTTGCAATTTAGCAAATCACCATAAAATACAGATAAAGATAATTAAAAAAAAAGAGACTGTGATCACGGCTGAAGGCCTTACACGCCAAGAATGGCAGTAAATTAAGAATGTTTAAGAACTCATATTACAACTTACAGGTAATGAAATATTAAAAAGTAAGTGGCCACAAACACAGGAGAAGGTATCAGACGCCAGGAATGGCAGTAAATAAGCTTTTAAGGCTTACTGCTAGAATACAAATATCGAATTATTTCTTCAAACCAAATGACCACAATCACGGCTGAAGGCCTTACACTCCCGGAATGGATGTTATATACAAAATTTAGAAGCTTGCAATAAAATAGCAAATACAAACAAACGTTAATTAAAAAAAATACAAGCAACTGACCACCAAACGGGTGAAATAAGATGACGGTAACCTTGTAACACAACCCTTACACTGCTAGATTTATTCCAGAAGGCGACCGGAACTATTAACTGGCTATACAGAACCTTTGACTGAGCCATTACAAGGTATGGTAATAAATAATACAATAAAAAAGAACAAGGACCAGTCACAAAGGTTGCTCCAGCAATCGAACTCTGAGAAAGTCCGGCAACTAACAGTTTCGCGAGGGATGAGATAGTCAGCCAAGAGTTGCATTCACTTCACAAGATGGAAACTCAGACTAGTGGCAGTCTAACGAATGACTAATGATAATCATGCTAAAGCTACCCGACGTCCCATAAACCAAGTGCAAGAACAACGCGCCAAAGCCGGAACAGGTGGACTGCACTATGCCCCCAGAACACTGTGCTTAGAGCGCCCGGAACGAGAAAGGAATCACTACCACCAGAATAGAAGAATCACAAACGGCCTACAGTCAAAAAAGCTGTCCAAACTACACGCCTTACCGGAAAGCAGCGGCAAGGCTAGGAAACGTACACTGCCGTTACATACACTAACCGCCATGGTAGGTAACTGGGGCGTTAGTGGCCACCAGGCAGAAAAAGTACCGCTGGTTTAACCTAAAAAATTGTAACAGGCTGAACGCAGTAAATGGTAATAAGAAGTCGAGTCAAGCTAATCAGATCCGCTTTCCCCAATACTTCACTCGCTGCTCTTCGCCTCGTCGACACTACGAGCAGCAACACGAACCCAAGTCTCTGTGCACCCTCGTTACCACAGTCCTTTATCCGGCAGTCCATGGTCGCCAACAGCAGTCCCGGCGTGTTTCCCCACTGTGGGGACCTGGCTCCTCCTGAGTCTCCAACCGAACTGCCACACTCACACGATACGGAAAAACAACGATGTCGCCCCAAAGATAGGGCAACAGTTACTACATATCCATAACCGCCGTTGCTGCCACTAGCAGACAGGCAACGCTTGTGAAACGAGTGGTGCCAGTCAAGACGAGAGGAAGACAGACAACCGCAACCATACGGTCTGGCCTCCAACAGAGGGAGGAAACCTACAAACAGAACAAACGCAAGCCGCGGCACAGCTCATATAATACACTTCAGAGTTGATAATTGCGCTATGAAGTAGGACATCAGACAGAATAACCTCTGCAGAGTCTCAGAAGACCATCATCATGCCTTTACCGGCTGGTGATGCGGCCTTGAACCTTTTCCTCAGAGGGGTGGTGGTGTGGCACCACTGCAAGGATTGACGTTTTGTTTCTAGTTCGCAGCAATGAACCCATGTTTCATCATCTGTGACGACGTTCGACAGAAAGTTGGCACGATCAGCACAAGCAATTCCTCGCAGACAGTCCTTCGTTGCTCTATATGATCGTCTGTTAGGCGGCGACGAAACCAACGGGCACATACCTTTGAGTACCCTAACTAGTAGACGGATGTGTCAACACTGTCAACAGAAAGATCCAGCTAAGCACTGAGGTGTTTCTTTATGATATGTCGATCACTTAGAATGAGAGGGTCCGCACGTACCAACATTGCAGCAGTCATAGCTGTGTGCGACCGGCTGGCACGTTAGAGATCGGGCAGGTTTACAGGTTTGCACGGCCTTGTTGTGGTGATAACAGACACCTCACCCAGCGACTCACCGTGCTTTTGTTCACTACCAGGTCTTCGTCGACTTTCTGCAAGCGTCCTTCACTATCTATGATGCTCTGATTTTCCGCCAAAAGAAACTGAATGAGAGCTCTTTGCTTAGAATGCACCTCCGTTACAGGCGCCACTCTCAAGGCTCCGTATAGTGCAGCCACCTATCGGAACTTCATGAAACTATAGGGGTTGAAGCAGATATGTTCCACTATGTCACACAACAAGTTCCGCAACTTCTGAACAGAAAATAGTTTAGAAAATAATGTGTAGCATTACTTGTTCAGCAACCCTCGTAATACTGGACAGCAACGGCCGGTGAGCAACGATAACGTAAAAAACCGATTGCTTGCAGTGGCGTAAACAAGTCACCGTCCCACACACATATCTCTGTGCAACTCACAGAGTTAGCCGTGGACCCAGAAAGGCCGCCAATGGAGGCTAAATGCATGGATAGAGTAAAAACTATTCATTTCCTATCATTTTTGTTCCAAAGTAGCTTTAGATGGGGATTTTTACTATTTACGATCGATTTTGAAGCAGAAAATGTCTTAAATGTGTATGTAACATGATGATCGACGTCTCAACTCCCGTGTCTATCAGTCCATTGAGTGGAGAAAAGCTTGTTTTGTCTGCTTTCCAACCTTTCCACCAAGAAAAGACTCAGCACTTTATTAATGTGGCATGTGTTTCTGTTAATAATGAAACTTCAGTAGAGCGATATTACTTGGCATGTACATTATGTCAGTGCAAAAGAAACTGTGTGTCTCCATAGTGACGCCCTTAACAGAGGCTGGCATGTTTGAATATAAGCCAACCAATCTTATATTAAAATCTTAGTCATAAGGCAGTTAATGACATGGTTACATAATAATGCTATAATGAAATAGCATTGTGCATTAGTAGATGTATTCATTGGTATAGGGGAAAGAATGCAGATAATATGTAAAGGGTACAAAGGAACTGGGATGGAAGGGACAAACACAAAACAACAGTATCTGAAGGTTCGAGCAAATTAATATAACAGAGAAACTGAGTCTAGGAAATAAAGTTGGAGTATAATGTAGACTGCAGTCGACATGGCCTAAGGATGAAAGTGCGATGTAGTCGGCACTAATAAAGTATGGAAATTTATTAAAAAGGAATGGAAAGTAATTTCTCTTTTATCATTGAGTAAGTTACAAGGCGAGTAAATTTCTAATTGTTCATGAGTACCATTTCTCTTTTACTACTTCGGGTGTATTTTACTAATTGGTAGGTATCAGGAAGCTGGGCACGAACTCGATTTACGTAATAAACCGAAAAACATTCACACGTCCTTTACACTAATTGACCTTGGAGAAGGGGCAGTTTTCATTAGTGATTTTAAACGTATCACTCTGGAAAGTATCCAGTATGAGATTACATATTGTGAATGATTTTCGTGAATTATGGACAGTTCTCCACAAGATTTGAAGGTATTTCCCAATTGCTAAGATGAAGTTTCTGAAAATGGTTAGAGGATAAATTTCACTTTATTGTCCTGGATTAGAGGTGCTGCGTAACGTTGTTTTAATTTTGATTTTTCATTGAAATTGTGTGTTGTAGATGATTCATAGTAATCTCCAAGAGTAATTCATTGGGAGCTTTTTGAAAATCAGTTGATCATTACCTGAATTCTGTGGTAGAGTGAGTGCTAGGAAATGTTGGCTATTGTACAGGTTTACGGTATAGTGGAATTTCTGGTTTAGAAATTCTTTGACATGTCGCAGTCAGTGTAGTTTATACCTATAAATTACTTCAGCTTCCAGATCTGGTTCAATGAACCATTTTCTTGATGTCACAGGTAACCATTAAAACGTATTGTTACTACCCACGAAACTACAATAGCCTAATAGCGAGCTGTTTTTGTAGTGCTTGAGAGCCTGGTCAATTATCGTCAATGTGAAGTAATCTAACTATGAACAGGTATTTGCCGTCAAGGATCATTAGATAGTGAGAGTGTAGAGTTTCAGGCACGCAGTCCTGCTGCTTCAGCGGACTGCCTTGAACTTTATAACACTTTCGGCAAGAGGACACAGCTCAGTACAGGCCGCTCCGATGACACACAAGAACTCCAAAGAAACTCTTCTCATGTAGTAACAATGAACAACTTCTTCTACGGTACTCGTTTCAGTACCTATTCAATTAACCAACAATTGCGTCCATTTAAGAGTTATATACTTATATGGATATGGTGTCTGTTCTTTCGGACATATTCCCCGAACTCTTACGGGACTTGGAAGAATGTCTTCCTCGAGGAATGAGTGTGTTGGGATGGGACACTAAGAATGCAGTGTGTGGACATACAAGGTGAGAATGTGGGTCTCGCTGGAGGCGTCCGCGAGATAGTCCCTGCAGTCGCACTATCTTCTGTGTCCTCGGTGGCTCAGATTGATAGAGCGTCTGCCATGTAAGCATGTAAGCAGGAGGTCCCGGGCTTTAGTCCCTGTCGGGGCACACATTTTCACCTGTCCCCGTTGATCTATATCAACGCCCGTGAGCAGCTGACGGTATTAATATAATTCTAATTTCATTTAAGAGTTATGTCGAATCAAATTGCAGGCACAACAGAATATTAATTCTCAGGAAAATATGTTGATCTTGTCCAAATCAAGCACGCGCTCTGTCTCTGAAGACTTTATCTTTGACAGATATTTTTTCCCAAATATGTGTCTTAGAACCCATATAAAGAATGTCTTAATCGATTTCATCCTTATTTCTACATTAAATTGTTTTTGTTACTAAACTACTTTTATTTTTGAAGGTCTGTTTTGTCATAGTTTTTCCTCTTTTACTACCTATTATCAGGTATACCTTTGTTGCCATTAATATCTATGCTATCCAAGTGGCAAAGTAATTTACTGGCCTTGAACTGTGTTCCTACCTCAAGGATAGCTCTCTTTTGCTTACTTCAGTAATCTATTAACGTTGTTTTGCTTTTGTGTTGAGCTTATTGTTGGCGAGAATTTCAGACAGAGTTCTTGAAACACTTTACAAGTTCTTTTCTGCAACTAGTAATTTTTACAACTCCACGACAGCGACTGGGCCAGTCCTCTGTTTATCATTAATTATCAACATTTTGATATCATTTTTCGCTGTCTGTCTAAAAAAAATTAAATGAGTAATCATATAGCAAGCCTCGTCGCACATCTCTGTTTTAACTCAATAAATGTTGCATACGTGTTTTCTATTTATCTAAAATCTCGTTTATGAAACAGTTCTCACTGCTGTTGCACTCATCTAGTTCAGCTTGTAGTCTTCCTACAACAATGTTTAAAAGATTCTATGAAATATGAGGTACTTATTCCAAGATTCTTTAATTAGATTTATTATTAGCATTTTCGTTCTTAAATAGGGAACTATTTTGGTATATTGCAAACTGCGCTGCTACAATTCTACCCCCATTGCAGTCGCGCAGTCGTACATACCTTAGCACAGCAAATCTATCGTCTTACCGATACATTTATGTAATAAACATTTCGTTGCAGCTTTTCTCTTGTGCTCAGGTTGTTTTATGAAACATTTTTGAGATCTGATCTGATAACTAATGGTCTTACAAATTAATATTTCTATATATGTAAAACGAGTCACCCACAACAGCTTCATTTCATTTTCCTCTCGGAGGTTATGAGGGCAAAGTGAAAAGAGTTTGGATAAGGTTTTTGGGTCAATGAACTTTCTTCAAGCATTTCCAGGCAGTATACTCCACGTTTGCATACTAAATATAGTAGTTAAGGTTGATCTTGCAACAATTAGCACTTCCGATTCCATAGCTGAAGACAGCCAAACCTACGTTTATAGCACATGTAAATTTAAAGGGACTATTTGACAATATTGTGTAGAATAGTACTCATCGAACTTCTGAAGGTAGTACAGATAAAACAAAGGGAGCGAAATATTATCTACAACTTGTACAGTAACCAGACTACAGTTGTACGATCGAAAGACATAAAAGGCAGTATGTGTTTCTATGGGAAATGAGACAATTTAATTCAATTAGTAAACTGAGTAACCAGTAAAGGAAACCAAAGAAAAATTTGGAAAGAAATTAAAGTTCAGGGAGAAACAATAAACTCTTCGATATTCTCCGACCTTATTGCTATTTTAGCAGAGATGGCAAAGGACTTTGAAGATCAGTTGAACAGAATGAATAGCATCTGGGACATAGGATATAAGATGAATAACAGCAAAACTAGAACAAAGCTAATGGAAAGTAGTCTAATCGAATTACGCGAGTGTGAAGGAAAACATTCGGAAATAAAACAGTAAAAGTAGTAAATCAGTTTTGCTATCACGGCAGGAAAAGAACGGACGATGTAAAAAGTAGAGATTATGCGAGTATGGTCCACGGCCTCTGAATTTCTTGGTGGAAGTCATGTCCCTGTAAAGGTTGTTTTATTTTGTAATAACTACCTTATTTCATTAATTGACAGTTAAATAATTTCATCATCTTGAGCATTATCACGATTTATCACAATAGAAAAATTTGCAATGAATTTAGCATTAGTATATTCCACACCCCTAAAAAGCAACATGCGATTTGAGAAACCGTTATTAGGTTTGCCATCACATGTTGATTTTTCAACGCAGATGTCTGGAATATATAATTCTATGTTCATTTCAAATATTCCTGCTGTGATGTAGCTGGATAAATCCCAAGGGGGATAAATTAGCTAATTGGTAAATAATAAACTAAAGTGATTTCTTCAAAACAAAACAGCCTAGGCAGGAAAACAACTTCTCGAGGAGAAGAAATAAAATGCAGGCTGGCAATAGCAAGAAAGATGTTTTCAAGACAGAGCAATTTTTTAACATATAACATAAACTTAAGTATTAGGAAGTCTTTTCCGAATGTATTTGTCTGGAGTGCATCTTTGCCGGAACGTGAAACGTGGACGATAAACAGTTAAGACAAGAGGTGAATAGAAGCTTTTGAAATATGGTGCTAGAGGAGAACGCTGAAGATCATATTGACAGACCCCATGAGTTATGTGATAACTAACACATAAATAAATAGAATCGGAGATAAAAGGCATTTATGGAAGAACTGTCCTAAAGAAAAGGAACCAGTTAATAAGACACGTCCACATGCATCAAGCTATCAGCAGTTTGTTGATTCAGGGAAGGATGGGCGGACGGGTAAAAATTGCTAGACACCAAGGCTGGACAACAGAATTAGAATGATGTCGATGTTTCTTGGTTATTTGGGCGAATCACTACTAGTACTCCACAGGATTCAATATTGAGACCACTCTTGTTGTTCCTTTATAAACACGATCTTGGTCATTACACGGATAAAACGGAAATACTTTTCAACAGACATGCAACATCTTAGTGCCTCGTAGACGTGCAATAACTGACGCAACAATAATGTAAATATTCAGAAAAATATTGTTTGATCTTCAGTAAATGACCAAGCACTTAACTTCATTCAGGTCCGCACAAAATAAAATATAACACCATCAACAACATTTGAGCATATGGTGAAGAAAATATGTAAAACTAAACCTTCAGAACTCCCTGGATGCGCATATTGAGTGAACGGTTATACACATTGTGAAATGCTTGAGTTCAGCCACTAATACTCCAAGTATAGTTCGTGAATTTAATATTGAAAGTATCAGAAAGTTGTCTTACTTAGAATATTTTTATACGTTAACATCACACAGAATACTTTTCTGGGGTGATTTTACACAGAAACACACAAAACTCATAGCACAAATACATGCTATAAGGGTAGCATCCGGTGCCATCTGGTGCCCATTACCTCGCCTCACGTACCTAGGCTTATTAACAACAACCTCTCAGAGGATTCGCTCTACTATGAAGCATCATTCATGATTTGAAAATAATTGTAGTCATCGTGAATACAATTTTACGAATGGAAGTGGCTTCCGTTATTCACAGCTGAAACTTGCTGTTGCACAATAAGAAGCAAAATATGCTGTCGTAGAAATATTTGACAAGCTTCTTTGCAAATCAAAATTGTTAGCAGATGGTGCAAATTTTAAAAATAAATTGGTATCATTCCTACTTGACATCTGCTAGTACATCATAGACAAATGTTTGAGTCGATAATGTTTTTGAATTAAATCATATTGGACATAGAGAGTAAAGAAAAAAATCAAATAATGTAACCCGCCAGTTACTAGCTACCTCTTAACAAAGAAAATTTAATTTGTTTTGAAACCTACTGACACATTCTAAAATACAAATATGATTTTCAGAGAGTTTAAATTAATAAATAAACAATTTCCTACATTGAAATCAGTTTCAAGTTCTTAGTAAGATGCTTTTTAATCGATTAAGAAATTAATTACTAATTCCAGAATGAGATTTTCACTCTGCAGCGGAGTGTGCGCTGATATGAAACTTTGTGGCAGATTAAAACTGTGTGCCGGACCAACACTCGAACTCGGGACCTTTGCCTTTCGCGGGCAAGTGGTCTACCATGTCTCCGCAATATCCTTTCTTTCAGGAGTGCTACTTCTGCAAGGTTCACAGGAGAGCTTGTGTAAAGTTTGGAAGGTAGGAGACGAGGTACTGGCAGAAGTGAGGACGGGGCGGGAGTCGTACTTGGGTAGCTCAGTTGGTAGAGCACTTGCCCGCGAAAAGCAAAGGTCCCGAGTTCGAGTCTCGGTCCGGCACACAGTGTTAATTACTAATTGTTTCTCATTTGCGAAGTACGATCTTCACATGAGAGATGAGTTGATAAAAGTAATGAGACTAGCAGGCTGAGGCGAACAGAAATTACTAACCTTTCCGCAGGTCGGTGCTGGGCGAGTAGTTGCGGCCGCCGCCGAAACCGTGGATGATGAGCTTGGTGGGGTGGTCGGGGTTGAACGTCGACTCGTACAGCGAGTCCAGGGTGGTCACGTCCAGCAGCTTCGGGTTGTCCTGAGTGGACCTGTGGACACGCGTTTCCTTGACTCTACATCTGTAGGTGGTGGGATGGTAAGTTCCTATGGAACTAAATTTCTGAGGTCACCGGGTCCCTAGGTTGCACACTACTTGTTGTTGTGGTCTTCAGTCCTGAGACTGGTTTGATGAAGCTCTCCATGCTACTCTATCCTGTGGAAGCTTCTTCATCTCCCAGTTCCCACTGCAACCTATATCCTTCAGAAACCAGCTTAGTGTATTCATCTCTTGGTCTCCCTCTACGATTTTTACCCTCTACGCTGCCCTCCAATAGTAAATTGGTGATCCCTTGATGCTTCAGAACATGTCCTACCAACCGATCCCTTCTTCTGGTCAAGTTGTGCCACAAACTTCTCTTCTCCCCAATCCTATTCAATACTTCCTCATTAGTTATGTGATCTACCCATCTAATCTTCAACATTCTTCTGTAGCACCACATTTCGAAAGGTTCTGTTCTCTTCTTGTCTATTTATCGTCCATGTTTCACTTCCATACATGGCTAAACTCCATACAAATACTTTCAGAAATGACTTCCTGACACTTAAATCTATACTCGATGTTAACAAATTTCTCTTCTTCAGAAACGCTTTCCTTGCAATTGCCAGTCTACATTTTATATCCTCTCCACTTCGACCATCATCAGTTATTTTGCTCCCCAAATAGCAAAACTCCTTTACTACTTTAAATGTCTCAGTTCCTAATCTAATTCCCTCAGCATCACGCGACTTAATTCGACTACATTCCATTATCCTCGTTTTGCTTTTGTTGATGTCAATCTTATATCCTCCTTTCAAGACACTATCCATTCCGTTCAACTGCTCTTCCAAGTCCTTTGTTGTCTCTGACAGAATTACGATGTCATCGGCGAACCTCAAAGTTTTTATTTCTTCTCCGTGGATTTTAATAGCTACTCCAAATTTTTCTTTTGTTTCCTTTACTGCTTGCTCAATATACAGATTGAATAACATCGGGGAGAGACTACAACCCTGTCTCACTCCCTTCCCAACCACTGCTTACCTTTCATGTCCCTCGACGCTTATGACTGCCATCGGGTTTCTGTACAAATTGTAAATAGGCTACTTAATCTAACTTAAACTAACTTACGCTAATTCAACAAAAAATGGTTCAAATGGCTCTGAGCACTATGGGAATTAACTTCTAAGGTCATCAGTCCCCTAGAACTTAGAACTAATTAAACCTAACTAACCTAAGGACATCACACACATCCATGCCCGAGGCAGGATTCGAACCTGCCACCGTACCGGTCGCGCTTTTCCAGACTGTAGCGCCTAGAACCGCTCGGCCACTCGGCCGGCGCTAATGCAACACATACACACGCATGCCTGAGGGAAGACTCGAACCTCCGACGGGGGGAGGCGCGCGAACCGTGGCGACGCGCCTTAGACCGCTCTCTCCACATCTGGAGCATTGGCCTGTGTTACGTACAAAAGAACGTCAGTGAAAAACAGCAACACCTAAAATGATCCATGTAGCTAAAGTCGATTTAATCCCAAGGATTATAAATATGACAAAACACTATGACTGCGTTGCACCAACAGTGGGTTCGTGAGGGAAATGGTGAAGAAGTTTGCAGCAGTACACTAGGAATTTCAATGACTGAGGTGTCATGTGAACTTAATGGCCAAGGAAGACATAGCAGCCATCGTTCTTTGATTAAGACCTACACATTCTTCGCCGTACTTGACTATGTATTATCATGCTGAAAGATGTTATGGTTACTCTTTAGATTTCTATCGAAACGCAATATAATGAAGCATTAGGAATGAAGAAAAAGAAATATTCTAAAAGGGAATTAAAGATTTGGAGTGATATTATTAGCAAAAGACAAAAAGGATGCGTGTCTAAAATTTTGTCATCATCGAATAATGGGATAGAGTATCATACAAGTAAATCCGTATTTAAACAGAGAGAAATATTAAAAATTAAACGGGAAACGTAGGACCGGTATTTGACTGAAATACAACGTAATATTTATGGAAGACAAAGCAAAGCGTACAAGTCCTTCATGAAGCACTTGAATAAACAAAGAAATAGAATAGTTAAATACTTAAAACGTCTGTAGACTGATACTGAAGAATAACCATAAATAAACGACAATACCAGCGACTCTGAACTTATGATGAGAATGGAAGAGTTGCAAAATATGATTAGAAAAACAAAAAAATAACAAGTATCCAGGCACTGCTAATATAAACGCGAAGCTGATTAAATATGCATCCAGTCAAGGAAACCATAGACTTTAAGAATGTTGTCTGGCTGAGGAGACATATACCAGACGAATGGAATGAAGCTTTGGTATGCCCTATTTACAAGAAAGGTGATAAATCATAATGAGCAAATTACCGAGGAATAAAGTCTACAAGATTCCTGCTATAAATTGTATGCTGAAATTATAAACAAGAGATTAGTACCAGTAGCGGAAGTAAGTATGTCAGAGGTGCAACAGAGTTTTCGGAAAGATAGATCATGTTTTGATTGTCTTTTCACTTTGCCACAAGTTACCGAGAGAAGAAGGATATTTAGATTGCCAACTATGTTCTTATCGAAGGTGACAACGTTTGACAACGTAAAGGGAAAAATGCTATGGGAATCACTTAGGGAATTGGCAATTTAGTCAGTGTACGAAAATAAAATAGGGATCCAAACTGTGAGGAATGAGATAGAACCTACCGATAACAGTCAAGGAGTCAGACGGAACTACCCGCTGTCCCACACCCTTTTTAAGGTTTACATTGACAGTATCGTTCCTAAATGGTTGACTTTATTAAATGACACATTAAGAAGTGATAATTTTAATTTTATGACGATTATCAGATTATTACAGGAGAATCTGAAGAAAGGATTGACATTTTAGTACGCAAACTGAATGAAATTGTCGCTAAGCACGGAATGAGAATGTCAACAGATAAACAAAAGAGATGGCATTTAAAGGACTGGAACTCACAAGAGCCTAAATTGTTTTAGCTGGACAAATAACTGACAAGTAAGAGAGTTTCAATACCTAGGGGCCAATTTTAAATTTCCCAAGTCAGATAATTTAGAGCTAAATTTGCCCAGATTTAGACATTTCTGTAGAACTATACAACGTACATTAAAACATAATGTACGGGAAGAAACACTAATTAAACTCTATAACGTAACAGCCTTACATTTGCTGTTGTATGGTAGCGAATGCTGGAACCTAGCATCTGATCAATTGCGACGAGTCGAATCATTAGAGATGAAGTTGCTCCGCTTTCTAATGGGATATTCATTGTTAGTCCATAAAAGAAGTGCCGATATTAGACAAAAATCTATTACAAATATAACTAAAAATACCGAAAGCACTGGAAAGACCATGTCCAACGTGTGTCTAATGAAAGAATAGCTAAAGCGGGAATGGTAATATAACCCAACCGGCAAGAGGAATGTTGGAAGTCCTTTAAAGAGATAGCGTGAAAAATTATGAGGCGAAACAATCCAATAGGCCTAATCCTTGAAGACGATGATGATGATGAAGAAGATGATGATGATGGTGATGATAAAGATGATGATGACATACACGACTAGAAGTTGTAGCGTCTAATGGCATCCTAAAATATCATCCTCGGCATCTGGTCGCTATATAGCTCAGCGAAGTAGAATACCAGATGTTAATGCCACCGGCATTGTTCGACACTGTACGACAGATAAGGCAGAAGTAGTCCGAAATATTATGCAGGATGCGACAAGCCGATACCTACAAATTCTGAGAGATCGTAAATGCTGTACTGATGAAACTCAAGATGGGGTTCTGTGCCCGTAAATATCATCGGACGACGTAAACAGTGACGGAGTAATTGGGATCATCACCTTTCGGTTGATCACAACTTCTGCACTAAATGGGAGTTTTATACATCAACGAACCGCTCGAAGAACTTCTCGCGTAGGGGCCGGACAGCAGTCAGGAAGCTAGATGGCGTCGAAGGTGTCCATACCTCCTGCAACGGCACTCTGCATTCCGTCGGGGTGCAAACTGACATTTGTAGCAAAAGGAGCGGCGCACTGGCATACATTGTATCCTCAATCATGTCCTGAAGTGGTAGAGGGCCAGACCAGCTTGGGATAATGTACACCCTATTTGCGATACGCGTTTTAGCTGCGTTTTGCAATTACTGCACTACTGGCCATTAAACTTGCTACACCACAAAGATGACGTGCTACAGACGCGAAATTTAACCGACAGGAAGAAGATGCTGTGATATGCAAATGACTAGCTTTTCAGAGCATTCACACAAGATTGACGCCGGTGGCGACACCTACAACGTGCTGACATGAGGAAAGTTTCCAACCGATTTCTCATGCACAAACAGCAGTTGACCGGCGTTGCCTGGTGAAACGCTCTTGTGATGCCTCGTGTAAGGTGGAGAAATGCGTACCATCACGTTTCCGACTTTGATAAAGGTCGGATTATAGCATATCGCGATTGCTGTTTATCGTATCGCGACATTGTTGCTCGCGTTGGTCGAGATCCAATGACTGTTAGGAGAATATGGAATCAAGCGGTTCAGGAGGGTAATACGGAACGCCGTGCTAGATTGCAACGGCCTCGTATCAGTAGCAGTCGAGATGACAGGCATCTTATCCGTATGGCTGTAACGGATCGGGCAGCTACGTCTCGATCCCTGAGTCAGCAGATGGGGACGTTTGCAAGACAACAACCACCTGCACATGCAGTTCAACGACGTTTGCAGCAAATGGACTACCAGCTAGGAGACCGTGGATATGGGTACCCTTGACGCTGCATCACAGACAGGAGCGCCTGTGATGGTGTACTCAACGACTAACCTGGTTGCACGAATGGCAAAACGTCATTTTTTCGGATGAATCCAGGTTCCGTTTACAGAATCGTGATGGTCGCATCTGCGTTTAGCGGCAACGCGGTGAACGCACATTGGAAGCGTGTATTCGTCATCGCCATACTGCCGTGTCACCCGGAGTTATGGTATGGGGTGCCATTGGTTACACGTCTCGGTCACCTCTTGTTCGCATTGACGGCACTTTGAACAGTGGACGTTACATTTCAGATGTGTTACGACCCGTGACTCTACCCTTCATTCGACCCCTGCGAAACCCTACATTTCAGCAGGATTATGCACGACCGCAAGTTGCAGGTCCTGTACGGGCTTTTCTGGATACAGAAAATGTTCGACTGCTGCCCTGGCCAGCACATTCTCCAGATGTCTCACCAATTGGAAACGTCTGGTCAATGGTGTCCGAGTAACTGGCTCGTCACAATACGCCAGTCACTACTCCTGATGAAGTGTGGTATCGTGTTGAAGCTGCATGGGCAGCTGTACCTGTACACGCCATCCAAGCCCTGTTTGACTCAATGCCCAGGCGTATCAAGACCGTTATTACGGCCAGAGGTCGTTGTTCTGGGTACTGATTTCTCAGGATCTATGCACCCAAACTGCGTGAATATGTAATCACATGTCAGTTCCAGTATAATATATTTTCCCAATGAATACCCGTTTCTCATCTGCATTTCTTCTTGGTGTAGCAATTTTAATGGCCAGCAGTGTAGTTATTATATCTCGACAATGCTTCACCATTGCTGAATATGTATAGGAATCGAATATACATCCTAATCTCTTTCGCACTCTCTATCTGTACATCTCTTCCTCCTCTCTCTGTCGATCTCTTCCCCAGCGCACCCAACACCTCCACCGTCACCTCTCCGCACTCTAAACTTGGGCCTTATTTTGTTGTTATTGCAAACGAAACTTTGATTGGGAACTTACATTGATTACAACGAGTGGGTAAATCGGTTGTGATCACGGCATTTGAGAGACTTCCCCACCTGCAGGTTTTTGAGAATGTTAGCTTGAACGACAATATTTCCCTTAATTTTAATCTGCAAACGGGTAGGATTGTCAAGTTTAGGACGATTAAGATCACTCAGTAAGAATTAGGTCGTGCAATATGGCTACGAGAAGCTGGATGTTTCTTCAAATGGTTCAAATGGCTCTGAGCACTATGGGACTTAACATCTGAGAGGTCATCAGTCCCCTAGAACTAAAAATTACTTAAACCTAACTAACTTAAGGACATCACACACATCCACGCCCGAGGCAGGACTGGAACCTGCGACCGTAGCGGTCACGCGGTTCCAGACTGAAGTGCCTAGAACCGCTCAGCCCCACCGGCCAGCAATGTTTCTTCTGTGATACTGCAAAAAGAACTGGCAGGATTATAGCTACTGTACGTGATGGCTGGCAGCGGTGGTCACGGGACTGTACGGTCGCAAGACGGACGACCACGTGATACTACCAAGAGAGAAGGCCATCGTATTCGGTGTATGGCTCTGGCGCATCGTGCTACATCTGCTGCAACAATCTGAGCAGCGGTTGGTACGACAGTGGCGCAAGGAACTGTTAGACATCTTTTCTTCAAGGACAGCTTCTAGCGACATCCCGTGAAGAATGCATTCCACTGACCCCAAAGCACCGCCATTTGCGACTTCAGTGATGTCAGGCGAGAGTTCACTGGAGGGCAGCATGGAGGTCTGTTTAGTTTTCTGATGAAAGCTGATTCCGCTTCCTTCCTTGTCTGTGATGGCTATGTGTTGGTCAGAGTGAGGCCAGCTGAGGGTCTCGAGTAACCTATCTACGTGCTGGACACACCGGACATACACCTGGAGTTATGGTCTAGGGTGCGTCTCCGCATGACAGCAGGAGCACACTCGTGGTTCTTCCACGCATCCTGACTGCAGATTTGTTCCTCAGTCTGGTGATTCATGAACAGTGTTCCAGGGGTTGTTTTCCAACTGTTCCGCTGGATAGGTCAGGAGTCCACTACACGCAGCAAGCGGCTACACGGGTAGCAGGGGCTGTGTGGCGTGGACTGGGCGGTTTTTTTTTAGGTTAGATGGCCTCGGGCAAGTACAGAAAGGGCAACAGCCTCAACGGGTGCGGGGCAAAGTCAGGACTGACGAAGCTGCATTGATAAAGTACCGGAACTTCAAGCGCTGATAGAAAGCACCGAAGCTGAAATCGTTATAGGTAAGAAAGCTGGCTGAAGCCAGAGATAAATTCAGCCGAAATTTTTACAAAGGCACAGACGGTGTTTAGAAAGGATAGACTGCATGAAACCGGTGGTGGCGTTTTTGTCGCTGTTAGTAGTAGATTATCCTGGAGTGAAGGAGAAGTGGATAGTTTCTGCGAAATATTATGGGTGGAGGTTACACTCAACAACCGAGCTAGGGTAATAATTGGCTCCTTTTACCGACCTCCCGACTCAGCAGCATTAGAGGCAGAACAGCTGCGAGAAAAAATTTGGAATACATTTCACATAAATTTTCTCAGCATATTATAGTCTTAGGTGGAGATTTCAATTTACCAGATATAGACTGGGATAGTCAGATGTTTAGGACGGGTGGTAGGGACAGAGCATCGAGTGACATTATACTGAGTGTACTATCCGACAATTACCTCGAGCAATTAAACAGAGAACCGACTCGTGGAGATAACATCTTGGACCTACTCATACCAAACAGACCCGAACTTTTCGACTCTGTAAGTGCAGAACAGGGAATCAGTGATCATAAGGCCGTTGCAGCATTTCTGAATATGGAAGTTAATAGGAATATAAACAAAGGGAGGAAGGTTTATCTGTTTAGCAAGAGTAATAGAAGGCAGAATTCAGACTATCTAACAGATCAAAACGAAAATTTATGTTCCGAAACTGACAATGTTGAGTGTTTATGGAAAAAGTTTAAGGCAATTGTAAAATGCGTTTTAGACAGGTACGTGCCGAGTAAAACTGTGAGGGACGGGAAAAACCCACCGTGGTTCAACAACAAAGTTAGGAAACTACTGCGGAAGCAAAGAGAGCTTCACTCCTAGTTTAAAGGAAGCCAAAACCTCTCAGACAAACAGAACCTAAACGATGTCAAAGTTAGCGTAAGGAGGGCTATGCGTGAAGCGTTCAGTGAATTCGAAAGTAAAATTCTATGTACCGACTTGACAGAAAATCCTAGGAACTTATGGTCTTACGTTAAATCAGTAAGTGGCTCGAAACAGCATATCCAGACACTCCGGGATGATGATGGCTTTGAAACAGAGGATGACACGCGTAAAGCTGAAATACTTAACACCTTTTTCCAAAGCTGTTTCACAGAGGAAGACCGCACTGCAGTTCCTTCTTTAAATTCTCCCACAAATGATAAAATGGCTGACATCGAAATAAGTATCCAAGGAATAGCAAAGCAACTGAAATCACTCAACAGAGGAAAGTCCACTGGACCTGAGGGAATGCCAATTCGATTCTACACAGAGTACGCGAAAGATCTTGCCCCCCTTCTAACAGCCGTGTACCGCAAGTCTCTAGAGGAACGGAAGGTTCCAAATGATTGGAAAAGAGCAAAGGTAGTCCCAGTCTTCAAAAAGGGTCGTCGAGAGATGCGCATAACTATATACCTATATCTCTGACGTCGATCTGTTGTAGAATTTTAGAACATGTTTTTTGCTCGAGTATCATTTCGTTTTTGGAAACCCAGAATCTACTCTGTAGGAATCAACGTGGATTCAGGAACAGGGGAGTGTTATGGGACCATTGCTTTTCACAATATATATAAATGACCTAGTAGATAGTGTCGGAAGTTCCATGCAGCTTATCACGGATGATGCTGTAGTATACAGAGAAGTTGCAGAATTTGAAAATTGTAGCGAAATGCAGGAAGATCTGCAGCGGATAGGCACTTGGTGTAGGGAGTGGCAACTGACCCTTAACATAGACAAATGTAATGTATTGCGAATACATAGAAAGAAGGATCCTTTATTGTATGATTATATGATAGCGGAACAAACACTGGTAGCAGTTACTTCTGTTAAATATCTGGGAGTATGCGTCCGGAACGATTTGAAATGGAATGATCATATAAAATTAATTGTTGGTAAGGCGGGTACCATGTTGAGATTCATTGGGAGAGTCCTTAGAAAATGTAGTCCATCAACAAAGGAGTGGCTTACAAAACACTCGTTCGACCTATACTTGAGTATTGCTCATCAGTGTGGGATCCGTACCAGATCGGGTTGACGGAGGAGATAGAGAAGATCCAAAGAAGAGCGGCGCGTTTCGTCACAGGGTTATTTGGTAACCGTGATAGCGTTACGGAGATGTTTAGCAAACTCAAGTGGCAGACTCTGCAAGAGAGGTGCTCGGCATCGCGGTGCAGCTTGCTCGCCAGGTTTCGAGAGGGTGCGTTTCTGGATGAGGTATCGAATATATTGCTTCCCCCTACTTATACCTCCCGTGGAGATCACAAATGTAAAATTAGAGAGATTCGAGCGCGCACGGAGGCTTTCAGACAGTCGTTCTTCCGGCGAACCATACGCGACTGGAACAGAAAAGGGAGGTAATGACAGTGGCACGTAAAGTGCCCTCCGCCACACACCGTTGGGTGGCTTGCGGAGTATGAATGTAGATGTAGATGTAGAACACCCGTCCACATAACCATTGCTGTAGCCCACCATGATGTACAAAATGTTGACATGTTGTCTTGGCCAGCTCGTTCACGAGACCTGTCTGTAATCGTGCACATATGGAACATCATCGGACGACAACTCCAGCGTCATCCATAAACAGCATTAATCGTCCCTGTATTGACCAATCAAGTGAAACAGGCATGGAACTCCGCATCACAATCTGACATCCGGGACCTATACAATACAATGCATGCACGTTCTGTGCTTGAACAGGATATTCTGGTGGTTACAGCAGTTATTAAGGTACCAACATTTCACATGTGCAATGGCTTATCTCGCACTTACATAATCTGTGCTGTTGTAGTATTAATTGCTTAAATATGTTACCTAGATAAATGTATTTCCGAAATTTTATTCCCCTACTTTAGTTATTTTTCAGTGTTGTAGTTTTTACCATTAGTGTATATATTAAAAAAGAAACAGCATATGCCCATCTGATCGTTTATTACTCGTGTACGAGTTTGAAGTAAATCGGTCGAGAATTCATCGAGATTTCTTGTTTCAAATAGCTCTGAGCACTATGGGACTACACATCTGAGGGTATCTGTCCCCTAGAACAGAACTACTTAAACCTAGCTAACCTAAGGACATCACACACATCCTCGCCCGAGGCAGGATTCGAACCTGCGACCGTAGCGGTGGCGCGGTTACAGACTGTAGCGCCTAGAACCGCTCGGTCACCCAGGCCGGCGAGATTTCTTGTAATGCGTTTCCCGTTTATATAACATATCTATAAATATGTATCATATGTTTTAAAAATAAATAGTCTATGTCCTCCCGAGTTATTATTACAACATAGTGAGGAAAATTGAATTAAATCGGTCAAGTACTTTTCGAGACTGTTAGTAATAACGTTAATTAACGACTTGTCTTTATACAGTAGAGCAGCAGATTATACACCACCATGAATGTTCCACAGTGATTATCAATGTTACGAAGGCGATTCAAATGACAAAGATAAAAGGCAATAAAATTCCTAGAAGGTGTACTATCAGTTTCGCAGTTCGCAGAAGCTACACTTGTGTTTCGACACGTGATAGGTGGCTGACAGCTTGTTGTTGCATCACGTAAAAGGAAGCTCTGACGGTACAAAGATGGCCGCTTATTGTCGACTT
This sequence comes from Schistocerca gregaria, assembly GCF_023897955.1. Taxonomy (NCBI): domain Eukaryota; kingdom Metazoa; phylum Arthropoda; class Insecta; order Orthoptera; family Acrididae; genus Schistocerca; species Schistocerca gregaria. The sequence continues at coordinate 229,535,774 of NC_064925.1, read as the reverse complement.
ACACCGAGATGGAGCACTGGTCTGTGATTTTAAATGGAGCGTAACTTCTGTAGAGGAACCTCCGCGCGGGAGGAGCACACCGCCTAGGGACGAATGAAAACATTACCGCAGTGGAAGATCTTGTAAAAGAAGACCGCCGTATTACTGTAAACAAAACAACTGTTACTTTGGATATTAGTGTTGTGTCAGCACACGATTCAATTGAGATTCAATAACTTGTGCGGACGATGGATGCCACATCAACTGACTTGTTAAGTGCGGAATCGTAGCGCCGATGTCTGCGAGTAACTTTTGCGTCGTTCTTATGTCGAATTTATAATACAATGTGATTAAAAAGAAAGAATAGGACACATCCTGAGGCACAAAGGAATCGAAATTTCCGTAACGGAAGGAAATGTGTTGGAGAACAGGGAATCTTAAAGTACTACGAAAGCTTGATTACTGTAAGGAGTTTTCTACATTTACATTTATACTCCGCAAGCCACCCAACGGTGTGTGGTGGAGGGCACTTTACGTGCCACTGTCATTACCTCCCTTTTCTGTTCCAGTCGCGTATGGTTCGCGGGAAGAACGACTGTCTGAAAGTCTCCGTGCGCGCTCGAATCTCTCTAATTTTACATTCGTGATCTCCTCGGGAGGTATAAGTAGGGGGAAGCAATGTATTCGATACCTCATCCACAAACGCACCTTCTCGAAACCTGGCGAGCAAGCTACACCGCGATGCCGAGCGCCTCTCTTGCAGAGTCTGCCACTTGAGTTTGCTAAACATCTCCGTAACGCTATTACACTTACCAAAAAACCCTGTTACGAAACGCGCCGCTCTTCTTTGGATCTTCTCTATCTCCTCCGTCAACCCGATCTGGTACGGATCCCACACTGATGAATAATACTCAAGTATAGGTCGAACGAGTGTTTTGTAATCACCTCCTTTGTTTATGGACTACATTTTCTAAGGACTCTCCCAATGAATCTCAACCTCGTACCCGCCTTACCAACAATTAATTTTATATGATCATTCCACTTCAAATCGTTCCGCACGTTTTAAATGGATATAGGATACAGCAGTTATTCAGAGATGAAGCAACTTGCACAGGATACATTAGATCATCAAACCAGTCCTCGAGCAGAAAACTCCAACATAGACAGGATAATTTATACTGTAAAGTTCCAACAAGAAATTATGCTAGCATGGTGTCTATGTTGAATAGCTTCTTCCTCCGATTAATATCGATGTTCACATGTAAGGTATCTGACTTGTTATTGTGTGTTTATTTGCCCTCTGTCGTGGTTCTGACGTCTAACAAATCAAAATGGCTCTGAGCGCTTTGGGACTTAACATCTGAGGCTATCAGTCCCCTAGGACTTAGAACTACTTAAACCTAACTAACCTACACCTGCAGGCCCAGGTAGGTTGCACGGAACCCCGAGACACTGACGTAGATTGCCTGCCTCCAAGACCTCCAGACACGACGCCGTGCGATTTTTTTCTTTTTGGGATATGTGAATAAAAGTGTTCTCATGCTCCCTTTACTAATGACATATATTAGAAAAAGAGCTTCTAATAGATTGCGAAGACGCCTACTCTAAAATACTGAAACTGTGCTACCGCTCCATCTGTGTACTGCACAAGAAACCAAGGCGTCTTATGTGCCAAGTAAGCAAGAGTTGCATGTTTGCTTTATCTAGCCGCGTAACGACTTTGTTTGTCGCTAACATAAGATAGGAGGCAGCATTCCTTGTGTAATACCACCCGCCACTGTAACAGTTTCTTGCAAAAATATAAAGAATGTATACCTAATGTAACTGTGTCTAATGTACATATGCATTTGTAAAATAACTATCCAACTGCTAGCCCAGCCCGACAGCGCTTAACTTCGATGATCTGGCGGTAACCGGTATTACCACTGCGGCAAGGCTGTTGGCTCTAATAGTAATAGTCATAATAATAATGATAATAATAATAATGGCAATAAAACAATGCACATGACAACGGTCGAATTGTACACGAAAGAAGATAACAGGCACGTTACCTTCCTTTCTTTACATGTGTGTAGGCCAGTGCATTGCTTATGAACGAAAGTCCAGTTAACACAGACAAGAAGAACATTTACTTTTGTAAGGTGTTATATCAGTCCTGTTCAAGGCCATTCTTTGCAACTGATTAATTCAATGAATAGAGGCTGTTAGCCGGCCGCGGTGGTCTCGCGGTTCTAGGCGCGCAGTCCGGAACCGTGCGACTGCTACGGTCGCAGGTTCGAATCCTGCCTCGGGCATGGATGTGTGTGATGTCCTTAGGTTAGTTAGGTTTAAGTAGTTCTAAGTTATAGGGGACTGATGACCTCAGAAGTTAAGTCCCATAGTGCTCAGAGCCATTTAGAGGCTGTTAACGGAAATGTTATTACTGCAGACATAACACTACACACTAGCTTTACTAGCCCGAGTAGACTTGTTAGACTTTACGGAACCATTACGATGGTTGCAATAAAAGAATGAATTATGCAATTACTTGTAGTTTGATAATTTGAGGTGTAGACTAGGTATTTCTTTTTACTAAATATACCTATATAATAAGTGGGCTAATTGTAACTGGCGAAGAAAATATATGGGTTCCATGACTGACGATATGTACTCTTGGACGCTGATGATAATTTTTATAAGGTTGACCGGCCGGGGTGGCCGAGCCGTTCTAGGCACTACAGTCTGGAACGGCGCGATCGCTACGGTCGCAGGTTCGAATCCTGCCTGGGGCATGGATGTTTGTGATGTCCTTAGGTTAGTTAGGTTTAAGTAGTTCTAAGTTATAGGGGACTGATGACCTCAGAAGTTAAGTCCCATAGTGCTCAGAGCCATTTGAACCATTTTATAAGGTTGGTTCGTAATTATGAGTGTTGGTGCAATATTTATGAGATTTTTAAATGCTATTAAAGATCAGTTATTTCTGTACACTGCTGGCGACCAATTCTATTTCTGTGTTAGTAACTTTTCTCAGTTCACTTAACGAAATTGCAGTTTGAGGCAAATGCGTTGCACACTTCTCTCACCAAATTAGTCTGAAAGTCTTTAGGGCATACCCGGTCATCTTTATACTAATCGGCTGATAGACATTAACTAAGGTAATTAGTACATTTGCTTACTTTCCAAATTAGCAATAATATAACAGAAGATGGTGAGGGGGGAGGAGGGGGGGGGGGGGGCACGGCAAGCTGCAGTGACTTCTGCCAGCGTAGGCGTGTTACATATAGTTTTTATGTTAAATTCACCTATTTACCGTCTAGGTGTTTTCCGTGTAGCTGCTGGTGGCCACATAGAGCATCCCTAATAACATTAGTAAAATTTTAAGTTTTTTTTTTTAATTCTGCAATTTGTCTCTGTTTTCCATTATGTTTCCATCAATAAAAACGTAATTTCTAAATCGGATCAATCTTTTTGACACACTCTGTATAAACATAAACAACTCTGAGATGGTTGTTCTGTTAAGCAGAGAGACATCTCCCATCGCCCCGGCAAATACAGTATTCGGTGCGAAACGCGACTGGAAAACCTTGAATCCTTGGACTGATCTTGAACGCTAAAGTCAAGCGCAGAAAGGTCAGCTACTTGACCGCAACTTGGTCATGGATACTTGACTCATGGGACACTACATTTACGTATCTCAGAGGTTGGACGAATACCGTACTAGGCCATCGCCGCGTCAACACGTTGGGATGTACCGTGAGAACTTCGATCCCGGGAAAGCCACCGCTGCTAGTTAGCTACCGCGAGGAAAAACTTGTGGATGACAAGGATCGCTTGCGGTCTTCACGAATTCTAACAGCGGATCACATCATTCTGCAGTTCACTGCTGGATATCAGGTGAGCCGACATACCATCCGAAAACATTTCGCCGCCACCGACGATATTTCCCAAACGTGTACATTTTGTTCGTCATTCCCTCACCGAACTTTCAAGGGGGTGCACGGATTGGAGGAAGTGAGCTCCGCTTATCCGAACCCGGCTCATGGCAAGTTGTGAGGAGAGTCCAGTGCGAGGGGAACAAGATGCACTTTACTCACGTAAATCTGCCGTATGTTGTGAAAACAGACTTGAACTCTTAGCAAAAAATGGACACAGGGGCTAGTGAACATAGGGCTGTGGTAGCGATACTGAATATCGTAAGTCCCAAACACACCGAAAATTAACGAGAAAGATACACCTATTCAGAAAATGAGATAAAAATTCGCTTGACGCCATCCTGAGAGATAATCTTCATACCTTCCAAATAAACAATGTAAATGTAAACCAGATGTAGCCTGAATTCAGAGAAATAGTATCGACAGTAATTGACAGTTTTATACCAAATAAATTAACAAACGAGGGAGATGATCCCACACAAAACAGGTCAGAACACAGTTGCAGAAACCACGAAAAGTGCATGCCAAATGGAAAGGAACGCAAAACCCGCAAGATTCACAATGTTTTACAGAAGTTTGAAATTTAGCGCGGACTTCAATGCAAATGCTCATATAGTCTCACAACGAAACTGTCTCGAAAAAACCTGGCAGAAAATCCAAAGAGATCCTGATCGTATGTAAAGTATGCTAGCGGCAAGCCACAATAAATGCCTTTTCTGGGCGATGGTAATGGAAATACTATCGATGACAGTACCGCTAATGTAGGATTACTTAACACAGTATTCTAAAATTACCAAAGAAAGCGAAGTAATTATTCCAGAATTTCAATTAAGAATAGCTGCCACCATGAGTAACTTACAAACAGATATACTCGGGGTAGAAGCCAACTTAAATCACTTAGTAAAGACTAATCTTCAAGTCCAGATTGTATACCCATTAGGTTCCTTAATATAAACCACCTCAGATTAAAAATAATAATCTCGGTTATGCGCCATCCGTGGGGTAGAATGGGATATTTAAATGAATGAAAAAACTTTGAAACCGGAAAACACTTTCCTCGTAACGCAAAAAATGAAGGAAAACATAAACAAAGCCCTGGATATACAGGGTGTTTCAAAAATGACCGGTATATTTGAAACGGCAATACAAACTAAACGAGCAGCGATAGAAATACACCGTTTGTTGCAATATGCTTGGGACAACAGTACATTTTCAGGCAGACAAACTTTCGAAATTACAGTAGTTACAATTGTCAACAACAGATGGCGCTGCGCTCTGGGAAACTCTATAGTACGATATTTTCCACATATCCACCATGCGTAGCAATAATATGGCGTAGTCTCTGAATGAAATTACCATAAACCTTTGACAACGTGTCTGGCGGAATGGCTTCACATGCAGATGAGATGTACTGCTTCAGCTCTTCAATTGTTTCTGGATTCTGGCGGTACACCTGGTCTTTCAAGTGTCCCCACAGAAAGAAGTCATAGGGGTTCATGTATGGCGAATAGGGAGGCCAATCCACGCCGCCTCTTGTATGTTTCGGATAGCACAAAGCAATCACACGATCATCGAAATATTCATTCAGGAAATTAAAGACGTCGGCCGTGCGATGTGGCCGGGCACCATCTTGCATAAACCACGAGGTGTTCGCAGTGTCGTCTAAGGCAGTTTGTACCGCCACAAATTCACGAAGAATGTCCAGATAGCGTGATGCAGTAATCGTTTCGGATCTGAAAAATGGGCCAATGATTCCTTTGGAAGAAATGGCGGCCCAAACCAGTACTCTTTGAGGACGATGGGACTGCAACATGGGGCTTTTCGGTTCCCCATATGCGCCAGTTCTGTTTATTGACGAAGCTGTCCAGGTAAAAATAAGCTGCCCACATGCATATCGCCGTCATCAATCCTGTGCACTATATCGTTAGCGAATGTCTATCGTGCAGCAATGGTAACGGCGCTGAGGGGTTTCCGCGTTTGAATTTTGTATGGATAGAGGTGGAAACTCTGGCGCATGAGACGATAAGTGGACGTTGGTGTCATTTGGACCGCAGCTGAAACACGGCGAACGGAAACCTGAGGCTGCTGTTGGATCACCTGCTGCAATAGCTGCGCGTTGCCCTCTGTAGTTGCCGTACGCGGTCGCCCTACCTTTCCAGCACGTTCATTCGTCACGTTCCCAGTCCGTTGAAATTTTTCAAACAGATCCTTTCTTGTATCGCTTTTCGGTCCTTTGGTTACGTTAAACCTCCGTTGAAAACTTCGTCTTGTTGCAACAACACTGTCTTCTAGGCGATGGAATTCCAACACCTGGAAAATCCTTTGTTCTAAGGAATAAACCATGTTGTCCACAGCACACTTGCACGTTTTGAACAGCACACGCTTACAGCAGAAAGACGACATACAGAATGGCGCACCCACTACGTTGTCTTCTATATTTTTCACATCACTTGCAGCGCCATCTGTTGTTGAAAATTGTAACTACTGTAATTTCGAAAGTTTGTCCGCCTGAAAATGTACTGTTGTCCCAAGCATATTGCAACAAACGGTGTATTTCTATCGCTGCTTGTTTAGTTTTTATTGCCGTTTCAAATATACCGGTCATTTTTGAAACGCCCTGTACTATCAACGTATACCATATATCTGCATGAATTACCAAAACTGGTTTTTAACAAACAACTTCAAATTTTCAATTACGGTGTAAAGTCAACGCCGGCATGCCAGACGGGAACGACAGCGGAGGGACGGCTGTGAGAATAGGTCAGCCAATCGCACACTGATCAGCCTCCCTCCAGGACGACAACACGACAGCACCGGAACAGCAGTGAACAGGACATAAGCACCGCTCCAGACTAGTGGCAGCTCACCGCGATAGCATTTTCAACATTAGCCACTTCGTTACCCGACACATCGTAGCCTCTATCATTGGTAATCTCTACGCAACAAAGACTTGTGTCTGTCTATTCTGAAAAAGACTGTTTATTTTGTATGTCACTCTTTGTTTGCGACACATCCGTTAAAGTTAAGTACTTGTCTTGTTGTAATGAAAGTGATTAATACGAGTTGTTGGATTGTTTGTCTAGCCATTCGAGTATGCAGAAATCCTAGGCACAACAATTACACTATTGTAGTTCAATAATTGTTCCTAATATAAAAAATACCCATTATTAAAAACAGAAATCTCACACGGAGTAGCCTTCTTCTTCCACAGAACTGGAACATTTTCCACGAACCCAGCCACGACAACATACACACTGGATCTAACACTTTTACGACGCTGAGTCTGAATATAGCCCGCTAAATATATACCTAGAATGACTCTTTTTTTTTTTTTTTTTTTTTTTTTTTTTTTTTTTTTTTTTTTTGAGGCTGTGTAGTCTTTCCAACGGTCATTTTCTGCTTCATCGCCTTCTTACGCCTTGGCCTATTTGGTTCTTTCCAATAAACAGTTACCTTTTTGAGTTTCTTTCCTTTCTTCTTTCACTTTCCTGGCCGTTTCTTCAGATTCCACATCTTCCTTGTGTGCCCTTCTCCTTGCTGGTGATTTTTCTTTGAATTTTTTTTCCCAGTCAACTGTTGAAGGAACCAACTTAAGAGCTTCGGTGACACACAGAACGACGATAGCGTACGAAATGTTCCAGCAGCCTAAGCAATAAGCCCGATGGCTTTTACGGAGTCGCCGGAACAACAAACAATACTGTCGTTCAGGAAATTTTCGGTTGCAGACGACTGAGAAACATTTTCTTGGAGCACTCTGGCTTCAGCGGCACGATCTTGAAACATCTAAGCCTCTGATACTTGGTCTTCTGGGTTTCTCGGTTTTCTCTATCTCCCCCCCCCCCCCCCCCCCTCTCTCTCTCTCTCTCTTTTTGACACGTGACAAACCCAGGATGGCCCGGTTTTGTACCACCTGGTGTACCTGGTTTTCCTAACTGTGCAAAACTGAGCAAACTATGTTATGCTAGTTAGCATTCACATTATGTGGATCTTGCATCTTACAAATACTGAAATACACAGTAGTATATGATTAATGAGAATAGTTATTTACCTACCGCTTATCAAGTAATGTTTCATTTAAAAATACTGCTCCAAGATGCACCAATCACAGAAAATGTTTGCGTTAGCATACCAAAGGCAGCGATACTCACATAAATCTGAACGTATACGGTTTGGTTTGACTCTTATACCCTGCCCTCTACTGCTGAGAAATCAATGGTAGCAGAAAATACTCCGGAAAACCGACATGGGCTTGTTTTTGTTATTCTTTTTTTAATGGGCAAATTCTCTCTGGGTTGGCGTTGTAGAAGAAGCGACCGAGACAAAAAATATCTAACAACACCGTCAATAAAGATGGCGTTCTGCAGCTAAGCGCAGTTTGGGACCCGGTCATCGGAAAGTTGAGCGGGTGCGCAACGAAAACATGACCATATATTGCCACTTAAATGGACACACGTGACATCACAGACGCCAGCGTGGTTATATAGAGAGAAAGCAGCATCACACGACAGCCATCATGTTCCAGTGGCCGGAGAGCACTCGGTCGAAAGCTCTCGAACATTTAACCACTCGGCATGGCTGGAAGCTCGAGAAAATTTTGGCAGTATGTATCGCCATGAAGCCATGCATTCGTGCGTGATGAAGACTTATGTCTTGTTACACATATGTAACTTGTAAGCATGACCGAGACGAACACAGTGTCCTCTTAAAACGAACGGTATGTATTGACGCACTACATGTTGAACTATAAAGTGGAATAGCTTAGTAGGCCGAAATCTCAATCGTGGGGTGAATAAATACATTTAATAAAAGTCAGGGCTGAAAATATTGGACTTTTGACGCAAGAAAACTAAAAATAATAGCAACACTGAAGTAGTAGAGCCTTATTCTAGACACCAGTCAGCAACACAAATCACATGTCAGGTTCTGAGCACAGAGAAGCATGTTCCACCCCCAGGTACACTAGAGATCACTAGTTACTCAGTCCGCAGCTCTTGGTCTAGTGGCTAGCGTTGCTCCCCTGAATCACTGGGTCCCCGATTCGATTCCCGGCAGGGTTGGGAATTGTGTCTGGCCGGGGACTGGGTGTTTGTGTTGTCATCATTTCATCCCCATCATCATCATTCGTGACAGTGGCTAGATTGCATTGCGTAACAACTGGTCTGTGTCAAAACTGGGTCTTTGTACGGGTGCTGATGGCCGCGCAGTTGAGCGCCCCAGAAACCAAATATCACCATCACTAGTTACTCACCTCCGGAAAACGAGAAGTGCGTTTACATAAAGCCCGCTGGAAGAGCTGGTGAGTGACTCCACCACACGTGAGAAATCTCTTTGCGAGTCCCTGACCTAAACATCCACAGCTGGCATTCTTCGTGCACTGCCTAGCGTCAGCGAAGTATACGTTATTAGTATTCAGCGTGGCGAACGTGGGCCAGTTGGCAGCCCTGCACTGAAAGCTGGCCCGTGGGCGCGGCAAGCTGTTCTGCGAATCGTCTACTTGTTCAACACTTACGATTAGTCCGCAGCGCTTAAACCTGTCGGGACTGTAGTTTGGCTCGTTCGTCCGACAATTACACAGCGTGTCTACGCTTGTGAAGATGGTAGCCTCTAAATCGGTCACGGTATAGTAAAGCTGCGTGGGAGTAACCGAGCGGTCTAGGGCGCTGCAGTCATGGACTGTGCACCTGGTCCCGGCGGAGGTTCGAGTCCTCCCTCGGGCAAGGGTGTGTGTGTTTGTCCTTAGGATAATTTAGGTTAAGTAGTGTGTAAGCTTAGGAACTGATGACCTTAGCAGTTAAGTCCCATAAGATTTCACACACACACACACACACGCGCGGTATAGTAAGTATGTTTAACTGCAGTCTGAGGCAGTTTACTTACTTCTAATTAAACTTTTAACTTTCTACCGTTAACGTTGCAACAAACATATTCATATCAATGAGACTTTCACTGTTCTGACCACTTTTAATTACTTCTTTACTGTCAGCTGAAAAATGTGCTCTCTCTCGAAGTACTACGTCAAAGCTTCCACAATCAAAACACATGCACCTTTCATTTTAATGGTTTCGTCATTACAAATCATAACAGAAACTTTTTACAATTTACTTTTGATCTGCTTTATCAGATTCCACACACTACCATTTCTTCTGAAGGTGTCTTCTTCATTTACATAAGCACTTCTTTTTCTTTGTTTTGTTTGATCATTACTATCACGTATACCTGATGAGGCATCAAGTCGGCTAGAGCAGTGTTGGACGATTGCTGAAGGTCGAAATGGTTCAAATGGCCCTGAGCACTACTTGACAACATCTGAGGTCATCAGTCGCCTAGAACTTAGAACTACTTAAACCTAACTTACCTAAGGACATCACACACATCCTACTATAATGAAAATCACCTGATGCGGAATCCCGCGAAAAGTCAGAACTGTGTATTCCACCTCAGGAACAAACAAGCAGCTAAAACACTTCAGATAATCTGGGAAGAATATCTGGGAGTGACTGTGGGTCGTACATATAAGAAACCGTACATACAAGAAACCCTGGCTGAACTTTAAACATAATATGTCTGCCAAAAACAGCATAGCGCGGAAACCTACAGGTACCACATAGAGAGTTCACCCACATACGGTGAGAACTAGAGCGCTAACGCTCTATTACTCCAGTGCCGAATAGGCATGTTGGGCGTGCTACAAATACAGTCATTCCAGAACCGTAGAAGTGGCGCTTAATGTGATCTGTGATATTAGTACAAGTTGTTTAAGACTTAGACCCGTAGATAAACTTCAGTGTCTTGCTGGCATACTCCGTCCTGACATTTGACGTCAGACGGATGCGAGAAAAGCAAGGCTATGAGTACGGAAGTTCTCACATTAAATGGCCGTCAGCTAGCACATCTTCGGCTGGAATCAAGAAAGAGCTTCTTATAAACTACTGAAGCTCTTACAAGAACACAACAGCAAGGATCTGAAAGTAGCGGGAGAAACGTCAAAATTTGGAGAACTGCATAGTTTCGACGGATGAGCTCCCTCCTGGTCATTCAGAGAAGTGGACAACATGGAAGGCTCTCAACCGACCATGCGCTAGTCCCACTAAATGGAAAATCAACCTGCAGAAGGGGGCCTTCCTCTGAAGTCAGTTTTTGCAAGTGCAGTACTGTGCAGGCTAACAACCATCTACTACAGTGTGCATCATCTCTAGCCACATGTAGCCTGAGAGACCTGATGAGGACGACACTGAATGCACTCGATGTGGCCAATAACATGTCAACTAGTGTATAAACTGATGTCAACGATCGATTTCTTTCTTTTTTTTATTACATAATTTGTACTTCTGACACAGTAGTAAATCAATAAATGGCAGCCAAGAGGACTGGTTGTCAGGTAATTCGTGCAATCCCCATTCTCAGAGAACAATAGTTACCCCGAAATAACGTAGGCACACCTTTGGCGGCAATTAAAGCAGCATGGCGTGTGTTTCTCAGGAACGGGATTACGTCGCAGGTACTCCTGAATGACGCTGTCAAATGCACTGTGTTAGTATTTTCCATAAGTTTGGTAAGCATCGGGAATCAGAATCGATAGCGTGCAAATTATTTAAGACATGCTTGACGTTTTTAAAGTAAAATCAGAAATAACAGTCTTTCGACACGTGCTAGGTGGCTGCTAACTGCCTGGCGGCATGCTTAAAAGAGCGACAACCGTGCAACCTGTCCTTATTCTTGTTGTTATGCACAACGGTGTGGGTGGTTGTTACCCTACAAATTGACGTCGCGAGCTTGAGAGACGCTGGGGATAATACTGATCCAGCTTGTGGGGATTGTGACAAAGAACCGTCAAGCCATTGAGAACACGGACCATCAAAGTCTCATAGCACTTGTTCCGTCACGAATCAAAACCACTGAAATTCGGTCAAAACTTTCCGAGGACAATGTAACATTTATGACATCTTGGTAAATAACCACGCAGAAAAGAACAATCTGAAAGGAATGAAGAGCAAATATATCTTTAGGGGCGACAAACATAAAACTGCTCAAGTTTGTACTGTGTAACAGCTAGTTTCGATAGTATGTAATCATCTGCCAGACTTTATAATTTTAAGGGGAGACGGTGGCAGTCTTGCACTGATATTTTTCTAAATCCATATCTTTGCCATTTTTTTTCAATATCATTGAAATTTTGTACACATATATAGAGATCTAATACGATTTTTTTTTAAAAAATTCAGAATTTGTAATAACAATCTAATGCAGTGAGATAATTTTGAATTTTTTATTGCATTATTATTATAAGGTTCACTTGTTCGTAATTTCCAGGTAAAATGGGCAAATTTTTTTGATAGTAAAATAATCTACACTAATAGGTGTACAATCAAGTGCAGTAACTTTTTGATAAATTAATGCTTTTATTTTCTGTGATATTTTGGATTCGAACATTTTTTACAAGCAAACTTTTCAATATATTATCAACCACAAAACTGTGTATAATATCTCGATTAAAATTTTGTTCCACTTAAATATTGCTTCAAAGTACAAGAATAGGTTTGCCAAATTTCATTGCAATCTTTCCAGTAGTTTCTGATATATGTGTTCCTGAAAGCAGAAAACCGTAAGTTGCAGAAAAATCACTTTAAAGGTTGGATGAAACATTTTAAAAAATCTATCATACCTTAGATAAAACTGCCAATATCCATATTCCATTTCTTCCTCATCATCCTCTACAGCTCTTTTAGCTTCTCTGCTCCTTTGCCTAGCAATTTTTTGTATGTTCTGGACTGAAGTCTCCTCCTTCACGATTCTTTGTTTATTGATGATTTGCAGTATCTGCTCAGTGAAGACTCGAAGTGTAAAGCCCAACTTGCTGAGGCTGTGAAGTTTTGCGACATTCCCACCATTAAACGCAGCTGCAGCTTCCAAAGCAGAAATCTTCACCTCAAAATTGGAAACAAACACAGTCTTTTGACATCTTTTCCAAATAAGAGCATTGAAACTTTCATTTGGGTTCTGTGTTTTCCCATGCAGACATTTTTCTAGCAGTTATGGTGAAGCCAGTGCTCTAAAAGTTGGTGTGATGGCCATTGAAGTCTCATACGGAAGGTTATTTTTATGGGTATAAGCTTCCCCACTTTGCTAACTTTTCAAAAATTTGCACCATTCATTAGAACAGAGGCCATGTTGAGGTGTAGTGTCTGTGAACAAGTAATGAAACCAAATGTCCCGTACTGGTTTCCTCATATTGTCCAAGCTTGTGAGATTATTTCTAATTGCAGCACCATACTAGACTTGTCAATTCTCTTCTTTGTTAGTCCGGCATTACCTCCCAGTGGCTTCCCACCCTCTAGTAGCTTGCCTTTATTGTCTGCAACAAGTCTTCGGAGTCGTCCACCCATCCTCTTCTGAATATGGCCTAAGCACTCCAGTTTCTTAATAGTGCAATCTTTTCCATAGGGCTGACTTTCAACTACATTCTTGAAAGCACTAGAGTCTCCATCTCCTAAATACTGTAGGTACCTTACTTCATACTTTTGAAAAGATCTATGGAAAATGAATTTCATACCCGCAGCTTCTATCCCACCACTGGAGCCTGCATAATTTCTGCTACAAACAGCTTTATGGGCTTCTTGCCATTCTGTTTCTTTGCCTGCATCAATATATTTCTCGTGCAAGGAACATGCAGAGCAATATTTAGACATAACCTCTAAGTCTAATACTTTTCCATTGTCGACACTAACGATTGTTGAAACTCCATGCAGTGAAGTATGCCCCCTCTTCAACCAGGAACTGTCACAGGAAACTGGTATACCGTTTCTATTAGTTGCTTCAAAATTTTCTTGAATTGCCCCCAGGACTGCCATTTTCATGCTCTCTTCGCTTACTTCTGCAACTGCATTGAGGAGAGCAGTATTCATCGCAGAAATTTTTAGGGGAGGCCCAGTCATGTTCATAATACCAGATAAAAGGTTTCCACCATCTCTTCCAATCCCTATATATCTTTTTCCATAAGCAAATCTCATATTGGGTTCATAAATTCTATTACTGATCTTTGATGTCGTGTATGGTCTGTCAGCATTACAGTTTTGACCCAAAATGTGCAATGTGCAAACCAAACCTTCTCTTTTTCCATCATCAACCAAATCCACATTTCCTCCACAAACAGAGGAATTGCAGGCTTTTCTAAGTGCTTCTGCCACCATTTCCAGATCCATAATTCTGAAACCTGTATTTCTGTCATGATTTGTTTCTTCTGACACAATCCCTGTCCCAGGTTTTATTTTAGATGCACTTGGAGACAAGCTAATGTTTTCATCTGCAGGCCCGACCCTAACCTCAATGACAGTTTTTCGCTTTATATTGGAAATATGGAACTTACTATATTTTTTAAATACCTTAGCAGGCCTAGGCATTGTAAAAAGGGATCAACAGATTCAACCTTTCACAAAGAGTGGCAAAGGGTACCTTGAATACTCTCCACATTGCAGGCGTGTACGAACTTTCGTACGAATTCGGAGAAGTCTACGTTGGTGAAAATGGGATGGTAATTAGCACTCGCGTATGAAGAGGACAGTTTTGTCGTTGACAAGGTTTATTTGTACCAATCACACACTCTTTTTACAGTATTGTTGTTGGTGTCTGACATCTGACCCGCCAGTCGATAAAAATTAACGAAACAAATTACCACTGACGTTCTTGCACCTTGAATTTTACTCCCACTCTTAAATCTTTTCCCTTCTTGCTTCTTATATGTATAGATTGAAAATGAAGCGGCGAAGGACTACATCGCTGTCTTATATTCTTTTTAATACGAGCACTGCTTTCTTGGTCTTCCACTCTTATTGTTCGCTCTTGATTTTTGTACGTATGGCACAGTACCCGTTTTTCCTAGAGGTTTCCCTATTTTTCTCAGAATTCTTGCACTATTTGACATTGTCGAACGCTTTTTCCAGGTTGACAGATTCCATGAACGTGTCTTGATGTTTTTCTTTAGTCTTGCTTCCATTATCAACTGCAATATCAGAGCTGCCTCTCTGGTGCCAGTACTAAAGTCAACTGATCGTCATTCTTAATTTTCTTTTCCATTCTTCTGCTTATTACCCTTGTCAGCGACCAGGATGCATGAGCTGTTAAGCTGATTCTCACACTTGTCAGCTCTTGCAACTTTCGGAATCATGTGGATGATATTTTTCCGAAATTCTGATGTATATCTTCAACTTAATATATTCTACACACTAATGTGAAGAGTCATTTTGTTGCCACTTCCCTAAATGATTTTAGGAAGTTCGATGAAATGCTATCCCTTCTGCCTTATCTGACCTTAGGCCTTCCAAAGCTCTTTTCAGTTCTGATATTAATACTTGACATCCTGCCTCTTCTATATCGACCACTGCTTCTTCTTCTTCTTCTTCTGTCATATCAGAAGACAGCCTCATAGAGCCCTTCAGTCAACTCTTCCCGCCTGTAAGATCGCTGCTCTGCATTTAACAATGGACTCTCATTTCACTCTTAATGTTACCACCCTTGTTGTTAATTTCACTGAGGATTGTTTTGATTTTCTTATACGTTGAGTCAGCTCTTCCGACAATCATATCCTTCTCGATATCTTCACGTACTTCATGTAGCAATTTCGACTTAGCTTCCCTGCACTTCCTGTTTATTTCATTTCTAAACGATTTGTATTTACACACATACACACACTCCGTCTCCAGGCCCCAAGTAGCCCATCGGGACCATCTGACCGCTTTGTCACCCTCAGCTGAGGATGTGGATAGGAGGGGCGTGTGGTCAGCACACCGCTCTCCCAGTCGTTATGATGGTTTTCTTTGACCGTAGCCGCTACTCTTCGGTCGAGTAGCTCTTCACGTGGCATCACGGGGCTGAGTGCACCCCGAAAATGGGAACAGCGCATGACGACCCGGCTGGTCACACATCCAAGTGCCGGCCACGCCCGACAGCGCTTAACTTCGGTGATCTGACCGGACCCGGTGTACCCACTGCGGCAAGGCCGTTGCCAGATTTGTATTTGTGTATTCCTGAAATTTCCCTGAACATTTTTGTACTCCCTTCCTTCATCGATCACCTGAAGTATTTCTTCTGTTACCCATGGTTTCTTTGCAGTTACTTGTTTTTATCTATGCCTTTCTTTCCAGCTTCTGTTATCCCCTTTTGTAGAGATGTCCATTCCTCTTCAACTGAACTGTCTACTGACCTGTTCCTCATGGCCCTATCTATAGACTTGCAGAACGTATGCGTGTTTCTTCATTCATTAATACATAGGTATCCCACTTCTTTGTCCACTGGTTTTTCCTTGCTAGTCTCTTAAAATTCGACCTCTCTTCATCAACACTAAGTTGCGATCTGTGTTCATATCTGCTTCTGGGTATGCCTTAACATCCAGTATTTGTCTGTAGAATCTCGGCCCGACAATGATATCATCTAAATGAAATCTTTCCTATCTTCCTGTCTTTTCCAACCGTACTTGCTCCTCTTGTGATTCTGTAACAGAGTATTCGCTATCTCAAATTTATTACAGAAGTCAATTAGTCTTTCTCCTCTCTTATGTCTAGAACAAAGTCCATATTGTTCAGTAAACTCGTTCTACTCCTTCTCCTACAGCCGCGTTCTAATCTCCCTCGATTATTAGATATCCAACTCCCTTTATGTACTGAATTACTCATTCAATATCCTCATGTACTTTCTCTCTCGATTCATCTTCAGCTTGCGATGTCGGCATGTATACCTGTAGTTGGTGTTGGGTTGCTGTCAGATCTAATGACCATTGCAGTGAAATGTTCACCGTAACTCACTCTCTACCGGAGATTCCCATTCTTAACGAAATCCCTGTCTTCATTGCATTTCACTTTACTGACCCCAGAAATATCTAGACTGAGGATCTGCATTTTCCTCTTCAGGTTTTCTAGCTTCCCTATCACGTTAAAACTCCTATAATTCTGCGCTCCGCTCCATAGCCCTCTTTGACAAGGCAGTTGGCTGAATGAGGTTGACATCTTGCACCGGAAACCATCGCCCGCCATTGATGATGACTTTTATTAAAAATTTAAGCAGTGGCCGGCCTCTATCCCGGAACCCAGTTCGTTTTGATTACTGATCGTAGACGCTTCCCACGGGTGAATCTACCATCGGATCGTACGCTCTAATTTTTTTACATAATATTTTCCTCCAGTGTTACAAGTCGCTACACATCGGACAGATATGGAGTGTGTAAAGAGCCTGTAAAACTGATGGATAACGTGTGGCAAAATTTTAAAGGATAAGCTCTAATGATGACAGCATAACTCTGTCGATACCGGTTATGCAATAAAATGCTTTCTCACATGAAATCACCTGTCAGAAACTTCCTGAGAGATTAAAGCTGTGTGCCGGACCGAGACTCGAACTCGGGAGCTTTGCCTTTCGCGGACAAGTGCTCCACCAACTCTTTTTTTTTTTTAACCTTATTTTGTTCGCTTTCGTTCGTTGCGTTGGCTCGGGGCGGACGCCGTAAGATATCCGTTTCAGTTCGTTGTTAATCGGTGCACTCAGTTCTTTATTATAGAAGGCAGCTAACCCTCTGACCGAACACGGTGAGCTACCGTGCCGCCACTAACTGAACTACCCAAGCACGACTCACGCCGCGTCCTCACAGCTTTACTTCTGCCAGTACCTCGTCTCCTACCTTCCAAACTTTACAGAAGCTCTCCTGCGAACCATACAGAACTAGCACTCCTGAAAGAAAGGATATTGCGGAAACATGGCTTATCCACAGCCTGGGGGATGTTTCCAGAATAAGATTTTCACTCTGCAGCGGAGTGTGCGCTAATATGAAACTTCCTGACACATTAAAACTGTGTGCCGGACCGAGACTAGTGCTGGTTCTGCAAGGTTCGCAGGAGATCTTCTGTAAAGCTTGGAAGGTAGTAGACGAGGTACTGGCAGAAGTAAAGCTGTGAGGAGTGGGCGTGAGTCGTGCTTGGGTAGCTCAGTTGGTAGAGCACTTTCCCGCGAAAAGCAAAGGTCCCGAGTTCGAGTCTCGGTCCAGCACAGTTTTAATCTGTAAAGAAGTTTCATATTAGCGCACACTCCGCTGCAGAGTGAAAATCTCGTTCTGGAATAACCAATCAAGTTGCGCAACTGAGACTATACTCGGTACTTACGCAATCTGATTAGAATTTTTTGCGGAACGGTGCCAAAGGATTTTTGGAAGTCTAAAAATGTGGAATCGAATTTAGATCGCACGTCGAGAACACTGTTTATAGCCCTGGAGAAGACGCTTACCTGGTGTAGAGGTAGAACTGTATTCTGTGGTGCGGGCAAGTCACGGGCGGGTCCACGCAGGAGGGCGTGTGGAACAGGTCGCGAACTGACTGCGGCTTCTTCGCGGAGGTGCGGTTGCGCTCCAGCAGCTGTTCCCGCTGCGCCCACACGCAGCATCCTGCAACAGCGGCGACAGAAAGGCCTCAGCTGCGAGTAACGGGACTGGCATTGCCGTAAAATTATGGAACGTCCGCAGTAGCTGCTGCAAATTAACAGAAGAGATTCACCGTAATATTCAGCGCCTACTCGGAGAGTAAGATGCTTAATCTCCAGTAAACCATGAACGGTGAGATTAGCAACTTGATCCTGCGAAGTGGATTTGAGGAGGACGAACCCCTGTAAGGTACTGTCACAGCATACAAGCCATCGAAGCAATTTTCTCCAACCCCTACACCACGGGTCACACTAATGTCACCAAATGTTGACCTAATCTCTTTATGTTACACTGAACTGAGCTAGTCAAGTGTGATTAATTCAGCGTGTGGGACTCTGAGATTAAAAAAAAAAGAAGCAAATTAGATTTACTGTACAACTGAAAATAAACTGGTGGTTATACGCTCGCCATGCACTTTTACCCAAGCATGTGAAAGAAAAAACAGGAAAATTAAATGATACCACTTTCTGACACTAAATCTCCCCCAAAAGTCTATGTAAGCAATATGCATGCACGCGCCAAAAAATGCACTCATGACACGAAATTCAGTGAAGCTCTCAGTCCATAAAACTCTCGTAAAATTGTAAGCAAACCGGCTGAAGAAACGTTTACACCAGCTGTCAGTTTCGAGTGTAACGCCTTCTGCGTTTCCCGACCACTCAGAATGAAGCATATTTATAAATATATAAGAGTATACAGCCTACAGTTGCACGTTAACTTTATCGTTTACCTAGGTTTCAACGTTACTAATAACGTCTTCTTCAGAACCTGCAAAAAGTTAATATTATAATGTGATAGTAAACTATATTAGATATGGTCATCCTACAGGATGCAACGTGTAGTACTTAAATAAAATATTATTTAAATGTTTGCCTAAAACAAGCCATGTCCTAAGTCAACTTTATAAAACTTGATGCATAACCATAAGGTTCATTCCCTTGAGAAACACTATGATAAGTCAGCGAAATCAGGCGTAAATAAGATTATGTGTGATGATTGCCGCTTCCAGCCTATGTTAGATTTACAATAATCCATAATGCATGAGACCATTACAGTTTTTGTAATAATAGAACCTGTCCTACAGATGCTCATACGGGATTTGTTGGTCAGTTTATAAGGTTCTGTAGTAGAATGTAAACCGTAGTCATGCTGGATACTGTAATTAACTTACAATAGTGAAGTATAAAATTAATTCATAGCAAAACTACACTCCTGGAAATGGAAAAAAGAACACATTGACACCGGTGTGTCAGACCCACCATACTTGCTCCGGACACTGCGAGAGGGCTGTACAAGCAATGATCACACGCACGGCACAGCGGACACACCAGGAACCGCGGTGTTGGCCGTCGAATGGCGCTAGCTGCGCAGCTTTTGTGCACCGCCGCCGTCAGTGTCAGCCAGTTTGCCGTGGCATACGGAGCTCCATCGCAGTCTTTAACACTGGTAGCTTGCCGCGACAGCGTGGACGTGAACCGTATGTGCGGTTGATGGAATTTGAGCGAGGGTGTATAGTGGGCATGCGGGAGGCCGGATGTACGTACCGCCGAATTGCCCAACACGTGGGGCGTGAGGTCTCCACAGTACATCGATGTTGTCGCCAGTGGTCGGCGGAAGGTGCACGTGCCCGTCGACCTGGGACCGGACCGCAGAGACGCACGGATGCACGCCAAGACCGTAGGATCCTACGCAGTGCCGTAGGGGACCGCACCGCCACTTCCCAGCAAATTAGGGACACTGTTGCTCCTGGGTTATCGGCGAGGACCATTCGCAACCGTCTCCATGAAGCTGGGCTACGGTCCCGCACACCGTTAGGCTGTCTTCCCCTCACGCCCCAACATCGTGCAGCCCGCCTCCAGTGGTGTCGCGACAGGCGTGAATGGAGGGACGAATGGAGACGTGTCGTCTTCAGCGATGAGAGTCGCTTCTGCCTTGGTGCCAATGATGGTCGTATGCGTGTTTGGCGCCGCGCAGGTGAGCGCCACAATCAGGACTGCATACGACCGAGGCACACAGGGCCAACACCCGGCATCATGGTGTGGGGAGCGATCTCCTACACTGGCCGTACACCTCTGGTGATCGTCGAGGGGACACTGAATAGTGCACGGTACATCCAAACCGTCATCGAACCCATCGTTCTACCATTCCTAGACCGGCAAGGGAACTTGCTGTTCCAACAGGACAATGCACGTCTGCATGTATCCCGTGCCACCTAACGTGCTCTAGAAGGTGTAAGTCAACTACCCTGACCAGCAAGATCTCCGGATCTGTCCCCCATTGAGCATGTTTGGGACTGGATGAAGCGTCGTCTCACGCGCTCTGCACGTCCAGCACGAACGCTGGTCCAACTGAGGCGCCAGGTGAAAATGGCATGACAAGCCGTTCCACAGGACTACATCCAGCATCTCTACGATCGTCTCCATTGGAGAATAGCAGCCTGCATTGCTGCGAAAGGTGGATATACACTGTACTAGTGCCGACATTGTGCATGCTCTGTTGCCTGTGTCTATGTGCCTGTGGTTCTGTCAGTGTGATCATGTGATGTATCTGACCCCAGGAATGTGTCAATAAAGTTTCCCCTTCCTGGGACAATGAATTCACGGTGTTCTTATTTGAATTTCTTGGAGTGTATTATCTGACGCGTGCGTAATAATAGTTTGATTCTATACGGCACGCGCATGCGCGCCGCCCTCTGTGAGTCAGACCGCGAAGCCCTCGCGGTCTGCAGTCTCTAGTCACACGACGAGGCCCACATAACGGGCTTAAAGTGAATTTGCTACAGCTTGTATAACAGAAGTGACAATAACCTTACGGTTATGCATCAAGTTTTATAAAGTTGACTTAGGACATGGCTTGTTTTAGGCAAACATTTAAATAATTTTCTATGTAAGTACTACACGTTGCATCCTGTAGGATGACCATATCTAATATAATTTACTATCACATTATAATACTAACTTTTTGCAGGTTCTGAAGAAGACGTTATTACTAACGTTGAAACCTAGGTAAACGATAAAGTTAACCTGCAACTGTAGGCTGTATATTCTTATATAAACAATATCATTGCCTGTAGCTGCATAAAAACGTTAAAAATTATATTTATGAATGATAGGTTCATGGATACCCCTGTTTACAAATATGTCCACTTCACAACTTAAATTATTTGCCTTTGTCTATCACTTGTTCTCTTTTCCCAACTCTCACTGTCTCTTTTCCCCTTCAACCTATCTAATTAAAAGTACTTCATTTCTAATATTGCCTTTAGGGCACAAAGCTACCTTTCCTGTTCCATGAATCTGTTGCTCGACTGCATTATCTACAACTTCATGGAAGAGCATGGTCAGATACCTTGCTCGCATCCCCATTACAATCAGCCTCACGAAACATCAACCCACGGTCCTGACACGTTTCTCCTATACTCGCTTTTACAGGACCATCGAAATTTATTGCACCTAACGCTACTTTTACTGTAAACATAAAACACTAACACACAAAAACGGCAATAAAGCAACATCTAGCGAATATTTACCTTCCGAAAAGTTGTAGAGCTAACTTCTGGGCCGTGGGCGGACGTAAAGACGTCCCACCTTGTGTCTTTCCTCATCAATTACAATAAGTTTTCATAGGTAAGCAGTGTGGTAGCAGCATTTGTTAAAGATCCTGGTTCTTAATTATGGCCTACGTGATGTGCATAATGGGATTCATTAAAAGTTTCATTAACTTGCTCTTTAAATGCTGCAACCTGAGCAGTCTCAGCATGGTTCATAACAAAAATACGATCTGGGGTTTTTACTACAGAATATTCATTACCATTAAATAAAAGGGTATCATAGGGCTCCATCGCACTTCCTTTGAACCCATTGACTGCATTAACGATGGCAGGTGCTTCGAAATGAGCAGAGATCAATACATCATGAGGTCATCAATTTACCCCCGTCAGGTTGGCGCAGTCAGCCATTTTAAGAGTCTATGAATTTTGATGTAAGATTATCAAGAACAAAATAGTGTCCATTCACATTAACGTGACCATCTGTCAAAAACGTGGTGTTGGTGGTGGTTAGTGTTTAACGTCCCGTCGACAACGAGGTCATTAGAGACGGAGCGCAAGCTCGGGTTAGGGAAGGATTGGGAAGAAAATCGGCCGTGCCCTTTCAAAGGAACCATCCCAGCATTTGCCTGAAGCGATTTAGGGAAATCACTGAAAACCTAAATCAGGATGGCCGGAGACGGGATTGAACCGTCGTCCTCCCGAATGCGAGTTCAGTGTGCTAACCACTGCGCCACCTCGCTCGTCAAAAACGTAGTAAATATCTTTTCTAACGTGAACCTCTGCGAGAAGTGCAGAAAAAGAGTCCATGTGGTTCTGTAAGGTACCGCAATAAAAAGGCGGTCGCGGATTCAGTGTGCGTGTTTGAATGTGTCACCACTGATCTTCTGGATACGAATTCAGTGTCTGACAACTGCGCCATCTCGCTCCGTCGGTTTGCGAATCGAGTCACAAATGAGAAATATATGAAAATATTATAATCAAATTACTCGCACTTCGTCTCCTTCTGCACTAATGGTCACCGTTTCTAAACGAATGCCCGGAAGTTTACCGTGAAAAGATGACAGCACGTTTTCTGTTCCGTTCTGACGACAGGGCGTTGGAGTTTAACCTACATTCCTTTGTATTCTTAAATATTAGTAAAAAACCTTCCTCGTTGAATACTGCGGAGTCCGACGTCATTTAGAAAAAAAAAAAGTTATTAGGCACCAAGACATGAAAAGGGAGCAATAGCAAAGAAGATAGAAAGGTATGATGTTTGATATGTAGGGCGATCAACGAGATTGATAGGTATGTAGGTATGTACCCTTTCCCTAATCTGTATATTGAGCAAGCAGTGACAGAAATGTAAAATTTTACGAAATAAGTAAAACAGAGTAATGCAGTGTAGTGGAATTAAACCTGGCAATACTAATATGATTAGATTAGGAATGAAACACTTCATGAGTTTTGCCCTTTGAGCAGCTGAACACAGATGAAGGCAGAAGTAGAGAGGATATAATACACAGACTGGAAATAGCAAGAAATGCATCGCTGGACAAGAGAGTTTTGCTAACATCCAAAGTAAATTCAAGAGTTAGCAAGTCTTTTTCTGAAGGCATTTGTATAGAGCGTACCATTGTGCAGAAGTGAGACGTGCTCGATAAGCAGTTCAAACAAGAAGACAACAGAAGCTTTTGAGTAGTTCGGCCAAGAAGGGAATAGAAGCTTTTGAAACTGTTGCTACCGTGGAATGTTGAAGATTAGACCGATTAACCTAGCAAGAGGGTACTGAACAGATAGAGGGAAAAAAATTATGGCACAACCTGACTAAAATAAGCAATCGGTTGGTAGGGCTCTTCAAGACGCATCAAGGAATCGTCAGTTTGTTAACGGATGCGGGGGCGGAAGGGGAGGGGCGAGGTAAATATTGTAGAGGGAGACCAAGAATTGAATGTAATAAGGAGGTTTCAAATGCATGTTGGATGCAGTAGCTACGCAGAAATCAAGAAGTTTGCACAGGATAGACTAGTATGAAGCTATATCTCTCAGTCTTTTGGACTGAAGACCACAACAACCCACCGATATAAAGTGTTCGCTGTTTTACTGTGTCACGTCCTCGTGTTGTAAAAAAAAAAAAAATGTTCAAATGGCTCTGAGCACTATGGGATTCAACTGCTGTGGTCATTAGTCCCCTAGAACTTAGAATTACTTAAACCTAACTAACCTAAGGACATCACACACATCCATGCCCGAGGCAGGATTCGAACCTGCGACCGTAGCATTCGCACGGTTCCGGACTGCGCGCCTAGAACCGCGAGACCACCGCGGCCGACTCGGGTTGTAACTTGATTACTCAAGACTTAGAGGATGTTCTTTTATATGTTTATTATTTGTTTATTTTGGCTCTCTGTAGCACTGACCGTAAAGCCAGCAATAGTTATAACAGTACAAAAGGGAACATAAGAAGTTCTGCATGGAACTGGAGAAAAAAAGGTCCTATCATCATGTGTCCGGAAGTGCATCGTTGCGACGGTAGAGGGCGCTGACGAATTAGAGTTCCTGTGACCACGTGCTGCGTATTGCTTGTGTGTTGCAACTTGTGTGACTGACGCAGCATACTGTAGGCATCAGAAAGGTCCAGTATTCATGTCAGGAGCAAGCTAAGATGGTGTTTGTGTTAGGTCAAGCAAACGGAAACGATTGAGAGGCAGAACCCGATCCTTCAAATATGGTATGCGCACAGTCCACAGTCTCCAAGTCCATTCTTCTGTCTGAAGGGACCCATGATCACACAAACGGCCAAAAAGGGCTTCAAATGGTTGGAGTCTGTGAGGATATTTGTTTGTTATAGCCGTACTGCCTCACAACAGTTTCCGTCGGCTTGGCCGTATACAAACACCATCTCAGCTTGTTCCCGACATGAATACCGGATCATTCCGCTACTTACAGTACGCTGGGCCGATCACACAGCCTGCAACAAACAACGAATACACGGCACTTGTCAGAGGAACTTTCATTCGTCAGCCATTTTTCCGGTGGTAATAATGCATATCCGGACACATGTTCATAGGACTTCTTTTTCCTCAGGAATCCTTTCTTGCAGTTTGTTGATTTTATTAATGTTCGCCCGTAACAGGATATTCTAACCGGGTTGCCTACATAGGAGCACGTGACCCACGTAGACTTACAGTACGCAGTTTAAAACAGTGTATCAGCTTCTTTTAAGTATTCCGCTACCAAATTGTACATATTTGCAGTGAATCGGTAGAGTAACGAAGTAACACTTTTAAGCAGCTGAAAACCCCGTCTAAGCAATTTCCTATACAGTACTTGCTGTAGTTTCTTGCTACGTGATTCATATCTGCCAGATACTCATCAGAACGTCCAGAAACTAAATGAAACATGTATTCGATGTAACTACGTTTTGCACTGTACGACGATGCTACTGAAGTGACTGATTCAGAGCACGATTTTACCAGCACATCGAGATGCAGTTTCCGACTTTGAGATTAAGTAATGTAGCCTCATGAATATGTGAAAGGGATACTCGACCTACGCAGAACAGGTTTCCGTCAGTGTTGCGCCGATTGGCACACCTAAGTACTTGCTCGAAATACTATAAAAAATTCTCGAAAACTTTAAATGGCTTTGTATGTGATTTCGATAAGACGAAGAGAAAAGCATACTTCTTCGTAAATATGAAACCTTAGTCGCTCTGTCAGTATGAACGTATAAAGATGTTCACAGAATTAGATGTTTAAAAAATTATTTTAACTAACGTAGCTCGAATATTTAAGCAACGACTGTTTTTTAAGTACCAATCTTCTGATTCTGATTGGTTGAATGCGGCCTGTCACCAATTCTGTCTCGAATTTGTCTACTGGGCCAACCTAATCTCAGAGTAGGACTTGCAACCTTTAGCCTCAATTATTTGTTGGATGTATTCCACTCTTCTTATCCTCGGCAGCTCCTAAATAGCATGGAAGATCCTCGGCAGCTCCTAAATAGCATGGAAGTCTCAACACATGTCCTATCATCGTATCCCTTCTTCGTAATATTTGCAACATGATCCTCTGCTCAACGATTCCGTGGAGAACCTGCTCATTTGTTTCCATATCACTCAACCGAATTTTCGAAACCCTTCTATAGCACCAAATCTCAGACCTTATCTTTACAAAGCGTGTTCTCCGGAATGAATCCTTAACAGGAGAATGTTGCCCTTCTCGAGCAATTCCCTTACCGACTGAGTTACCGAGGCACGACTCACGATCCGCCCTCGCAACCTAAATTCTGAGAGTGCCTCTCTCCTACTTTGTAGCTGCGATACTGGAATACGGATACAAACCTACCAAGAAAGTAGCGCATGGCCCGGGGCGCAGAAATATAGCGATTAGCACTTTAAAAATTCTCATAAAACCAATTCATGATTCGAAATTTTTTTCGTACTGTACGGACGCATTGCAAATTAATGTTTAATTTACTTCCAGCAATAATTACGTCTTAAATTTTTAAGCGTCTCAATCACACACATATTGTCCTTTCTTCTTGTCAGAGTTTTCCTTGTACTCCTTTCCTTGCCGATTCTGCGGAGAAGCTAATCTTCAACATTATTCTGTAACATCACATCTCAAACGCTTCAATTCTCTTCTGTTTCGGATTTCCCACTGTCCATAAATCACTAGCGTACGATTCTGTGCTCCAAACACATGGTTCCAGAAATTTGTTCTTCAATTTAAGGCCTATGTTAAATACCAGTAGATTTCTTTTGGCCAGAACTCCACTATTTGCATGTGCTAGTCTGCTTTTTATATCTTACTTGCTTCGGCCGTCATATGATATTTTAGTTCCATGGCAAAAATTCCTGC
Source organism: Schistocerca gregaria (assembly GCF_023897955.1). Taxonomy (NCBI): domain Eukaryota; kingdom Metazoa; phylum Arthropoda; class Insecta; order Orthoptera; family Acrididae; genus Schistocerca; species Schistocerca gregaria. Next base: position 229,509,035 of record NC_064925.1, on the reverse strand, counting down.
ACATCTACTTCTTCGTAACCAGTTTTGATGTTAAATCTATGGCCAATACCTTTCATATTTAATCGCTTTAATCTCAGTCCTTACTTTGTACTCATTGAAATGTTCATTCTGTCGACATTTCCTACATTTCTGCTTCACTCTCACTAAGGATAGTACTGACATCGGCGAAATTTATGACTGATATCCTTTCACTGCCGATTTTAACCTCAATATTGAAACTTTCTTATACTTTTATCAGTGCTTCCTCCATGTTTGGATTTAACAGTAGGGATGCAAGTCTGTGTACTTCTCTCACGCCCTTTTCAATCTCAAAACTTTTTTTCTTGGCTCCCGAACATATCGCAAATTATCCGTCTTTCTTTATTTTCTTCAGAATTTTGGACACTGTCCACCATTTTACATTGTCTAAAGCTTCCTCTATGTCGACAAATTTCTCTTTCTTAAGTCTTACTTTCCTTATCAAGGGTAACGAGAGAACTTGTGCCTTTACCTTTCTGAAATCCGAACTGATCGTCATCTATCAGAAGCTGGATTTTCTTTCCCATTCTTCTGTGTGTTATTCTTGATGATGGTGCTATAATTTTCGCCCTCATCTCCCCTTCCCACCTTCTTTATTTTGTGAATGATATTTTATCCGAAAGTCGAATAAATTATCCTCTTCCCTCTTACAAGTCTTACACATCTGATTGCCTCTTCGTCTAATGATTTCAGATTTTCAAAGAAGTTACTTAACTCGTCGGCCTTCTAAACCTCTATTAAACTCTGACCCTAATATTAGATTCTCTATGCCTGCCAGATCAACTCCCATTTCTTCATTTATTAAATTATACCATCCGCTGTGTTTAACATTGGACACCCATCGCAGTCTTAATGTCCGTGCCCTTGCTTATCATTTCACGAAAGGCATTTTGTTTTATTTTTCTCTGTGTGCAGAATAAGTCCTTCCGACAATCATTTATTTTTCTATTCTTCATATTTTTTTCTGTACCTATTTCGCCGTGACTTCGTGACCAATATTGCTGTGTTCCTGTCTTTACCCGAACATTTTTAAACTTCCTTTTTCCGATGATCAGTTGAAGTTTTTCTTCTGGTATTCAAGATTTTTTTTCTGTTACTTTCCTTGTACCTATGTTTTTCATTCCACCTTCTGCAATTGCATTACTCTTCAACTGAACTACCTACAGTGGTTGTCATTACCGTAGTATCCACAGGAGAAAACACTTTCAAACGCATCTCATTTTTACTCAGTGCTTCAGTATCACACGTGCTACCACACTGGTTATTCTGGACGATTCCATTAAATTTCATCTACTCTTCATCACTGCCAAATTGTAGTTGCTCCCCGGCGCACATTACAATCCAATATCAGACTTCGGATCCTCAGTCTAACCGTGACGTAATCCAGTCTGAATCGTCTCTTGTCCGCATACCTTTCTCAAGTATACCTTCTCCTCTTGTGATTATTAAACAATGTACCCCATTAGCCCAAAACGTTTAGAGACCGGATTAACAAAAATTGTATTAATGTTAAGATGGTGGTTTCAGTACTTCATAACGTTCAAGCAACCATGTGAAATTGTCAGAAAAATCCTCCTGTGTGATATTCAAGTAGCGCGTCACATTCGCAACTTCTCCAGTCTTGGAGAACCATAAGAAACCGATTCTCCCAGTCTGCATTTTGTCTGTTTTTAATCCTAGTCAAGCCACGAATGGTGTCCACGCATTGTTTTTTTTATGGGGCTTGAGGGGGGGGGGGCGGAGGGGGGGAAGGGGGGGGGGAAGGACTTAAGATGTGCGGGATAACTTTTTCTCTTCTTCAGAATATTCTGCAGACAGAATACCTTCACCACTTGTTTTGCAGTTCACATGCAGTGGAAGTCTACTTCTGTTGAATACAGAAGTTGTTAGTTCAAGCTACACCGCAGTTACTGCTCTGACATCGCTAATAATCCAGGAATAAAATCTGTGTGACGGACGGTGTATTCTAAGTGACAACTGAAACTTATTGCTGAACTCAATTAGTCTTTCTCCTCTTTCATTCTTTCTACTAATCCTGTATCCTCCTGTAGCTGTATCTTCTGTTTCTGCCCCTATTAATATATTCCAGCCCCCCTCCCCCCGTGCTACTATGATTATCAGATTATCATCTCGTGCTGTAACATATTGAGATACCCGTTCAGTACCCTCATATTCTTGTACTTTCTCCCTCTCTTGAAATTCAGGCTGTTGTCTGTAAATGTAATGGTACCTCGTCCGCAGCTCGTGGTCGTGCAGTAGCGTTCTCGCTTCCCGCGCCCGGGTTCCCGGGTTCGATTCCCGGCGGGGTCAGGGATTTTCTCTGCCTCGTGATGACTGGGTGTTGTGTGATGTCCTTATGTTTGTTAGGTTTAAGTAGTTCTAACTTATAGGGAACTGATGACCACAGCAGTTAAGTCCCATAGTGCTCAGAGCCATTTGAACCTTTTTTTTTTTGTGTATGCTGGTACCTCACAGTAGCTCTGTCCTGCCCTCCTATTCATAACCAATCCTACCCCATATACATAATTTTCTGTTACTGTTGTTATTATATTCGTCTGACCAAAAACTATTATATTCTTTTCATTGCACTTCACTGACCTCAGTATATCCAGATTGAGTCTTTTGTTTCCTTTTTCGATTTTCTAGCTTCTCCACCACGGTCTAACTTTGACGTTCCACGCTTCAACTCGTAGAATGTTACCTTTTCGTTGGTTATTCAAACTTTTCTCACTGGAATTTCCCCCTAGCAGCCCCATCCCGTAGATTCGAAAGGGTCACAAATCCGAAATTTTTGCCGATGGACATATCATCTTAACGCAACGAAATTTTCACTTTGTTGTGGAGGGTGCGCTGATATGGAAGCTCCCGGCAGCTTAAAACTCGAACTCGGGATCTTTGCCTTAAGCGGGCAAGTGCTCTACTAGAGCTTTGTCCGCACCTTCGCGCTCTCTGACAAGGTCGTTAGCAGAAAGAGGTGTCTCCGTCTATCGCAAATGTTGTGAGAATTGTAACATCTAATTACTTTGATGTCTTCTAAAACTGCTGCTCTGTATCTCCATTTAAGAATAATCGTTGCGAAGTTTGATGATACTTAATCGCGTGTTCTCAGCCTGTCACATAACCATGTAAATGCGTAGTTACACACGGTGTCAGAGATATAGGTGCAGATATTATGATAATTTGTACCTTAATATGTAGTCACTTCAGTATATTAGTTGTATTTTTTCTGCGTCTGTCTACCCACAGACTCTCTTCACGTAATTGACTAATTGATGTTTCCTGGCCGTGCGGTTCTAGGCGCTTCAGTCTGGAAGCGCGTGACCGCTACGGTCGCAGGTTCGAATCCTGACTCGGGCATGGATGTGTATGATATTCTTAGGTTAGTTAGGTTTCACTAGTTCTAAGTTCTAGAGGACTGATGACATCAGATAAGTCCCATAGTCCTCAGAGCCATTTTTTTTATGTTTCCTGTCTGATCGTAACTGCGCTACGAAGTGGACTATGCCTGTCAGTATAGACTACCCGTTTTTGTCAACACTTCAAAACCTGACCTACTGCCCAGCAGAAAATGAACATCAATGGACTGCTTGTGCCACGCGTACTTGAAGGTACGAACCAACCTAAAATCACACTATTTCTAAAAAGCATCCCTACATCTTCGACGGCGATGGAACTTCAGCAGGATAACCGTCCGTTTCGTAAAGCCAGAATCGCGCTATGGTGGCTCGAGGAGCACATTAGTGAACTCGATGTCTGGACCACCAAATTCGTCCTATCTAACCCATATGGAATTCACATGTGACATCATCGTGTGCCACCTCCGCACGCACAAAACACCGGCCCATAATTTGCTGGATTGAGTGATGTTAGCGTAGAAGTCTGGGGGCACAAACCTCCGTAAACGATCAAGGATTCGGATAAAAATCCTAAGTGAAGATCGCAAAAGTTCCTTTATTGGTGACTACTTTCAGCTCATTGACGAGCCGTCTTGAGATCTAAAATATAGAAACTTGCGTATAAGAAGTGGACAACAGCAAAAACGTTTCCTATTTAAACAACCACTATATGACACATACCAACAAAAATTATTACTTAATTCAGCGTGCATATCGTCGTAATCTGTTGAGCTGAATCACTCTTGTCGTCATGTACATAATGAAAACATAATAGATCATGACATACAAAGGCATACTGCTGAGTAGTATAAAGCCATGATCTTACCTAAAGCAGAAGGTCGTCATGGTTACATAATTTAATACGTTAGGCGTATGTATATTTATTGCTTATACTACCAACTTTTATTTAAGGAGGGGGGTGGGGGTAGGACATCAAACAGGCCGACTTGGAGCAGGAGAGGCACCACAGGATATTTTAATTTCCACTGTCTATACTTTTACAAGTAAATTCATAAAACTTTGTCAGCATGACCAGAAAGGATTCAGAATTCACACCCATACCAGTGGAAGTTCAAAACATAACAAAATATTTTTTTTTACATGTGAAATTTGGTCATTTTTCACTTTCTATTAACTGCATTTGTTGCTATAGGTACACTTTTCTTCATAAGTAAGAGAGGTTCTCCTATGAATTTTGCACAGCATACAAACCATAATTAGAGGTGTATTAAACTTTGCAATTTATTTAATTTATGAAAAAATAAATGAGTTGTTACATTTTAAACTTCATGTTAAGAAAAAATCTAATTTTGTGGTTAATTATCTCAATTTTTACCGCAGTTTTCAAAAGATTTGGAAAATTCTAGAGTTTTGCATTAAGGAGTTTGTATTTAATAAGCATACCGAGTTACAAAATAATACGATATTTAATTTGGATGTTACGTAATCTAAGTACAGAAATTTGTGTTTTGCGGAAAATGGCCGTTAAAGTTTCTGCTTGTATTTGGCATTCTTTTAGAATTGTCCATCACCATAAGCAGGTTCTTTTTCATTTTCTAAATAAGTTTTCTTCCTTTTCACATTCCTATGACGCACTCTTTTTGATTTTATCACGTTCAAAAATGATTTATCTGGTTTAACTACACGCTCTCTGTCTATAGCATACAAAGCTTTAATACAGTTTACTCAGGGCTTAAATCCCATTTTCTCTAAAACATATCTCCTGTTCTGCACACAATCATTTAAACATGAAATTGCATCATAAACACCAATAGCAAGCGCTTTTCTTTCCACAAAAATGATTTTTGCAATCTTTTCCATCTACTTTGGTTAAAACTTTAATTAGGGTTTTGGGTGCCGCCATGAAGACATTTCTTCAATAAGTTTTCATTTGCAAGGTCCCTGAATATAGGGTTGGTAGGGAATTCCTGTGATGATATTATCCACTTACGTATGACAGAAGAATGCTGTGCAAAGGAGTGTGACGCTACATCTTGGTGCACTTAAGACCGAGTAATGTGCCTTATAATCTCACAAATACATATGTTTTACACATCGAACTATACAGGAAGATGTGCGCTACAAAATAGGCATAGTTTTGGAAAATCGAACTTCTTAAAATGTTTGAAATCCTATCCCCGTTAATAACGGTCGATTCTTACTGGTAACTGTTTCATAGTTGATACGGATTTATAATTTTTTGATCATTGGCACTGTACATACTGTATCTCAAGATATTGTACTACTTTCAGTTGTGACCATATATTAATTTCCTTCGCTTTCAGTGTCTCCTGGTATTGTATTACTTAGCGGACAACGTAGTCTATGTTTCACTTATGGATACTACGGGCATGTAGAAATTGAACACAGTTCCTTGCATCTTACATGACGTAAACCTAGCAGGAAACTCGTTACGTTATATATTTTTTATCTTATTATAGAGTCGGGACTATATGGTTCGTTGATCAGGAGCGCTATCTGACAGTCAGTGTTTTCTTGTAGAAAAGACGCTACGTAGTGACCAGTTCTCTGACAGCTGTAATGCAGGTACCTTCCTTGTTCTGTAGACAACGTTGCATGTGATATGCTCTATTTGTATCCACACATGGACTACGTAACTATTACCACTCCCAGTAACCTCGTATTAAAACACAAATGTGATAATATGAGCACTAGATATACAAGGAGATCACAAACAATATAAAAAGCTTGAAAAGGTGTTTCAGGATAGGTTGTTCCGAGAAATAATTGTTATGAAAAAAATTCGATACGTTGCGCCGTTTCCGTAGTAATTAGCGTCGAAGTTAGCCAGTCACGCCACTGCGCTCCAAATCCAAGCGGCCCGCCCGAGACGGTGTCACCAAACGTGTTCTTGGTCTGTTTTCTTAAAACCAAAGAAGAGGGACATGGTGTGGCAGTAAGGATCGACCTCCTAGCGAAAGACTGAGCAGTCTCGTGCACTATCATTTACGCTTTGAACAAAGCTGACAATAGCTGTATCTGTCGGGCCGCTTGACGCAGCACGTAGAACAGGCTGATTGGGTAACTTCATTGTAATTAACTCGGAAAAGGCGCAACGTATCGAATGGTTTTTTCATGGCGATTGTTTCTCGGCACAACATACCGTGCGACACCCTTACAAATTTTTCAGTCTGTTTCTGACAACCTTGTATGTATGATAACTTGCTGACGGTGTAAATTATGTATTCATGACGGCCTTATACTTTAGTTAACTTTATAGCTTTGTACGACTTACCGCATATACTTTTGTAAGTCTTTATTTTTGTCACGATCTATTATGTTTTTCAGTACGTACATGGCGACAAGAGCGATTCAGCTCAATAGGTTACAACGATGATACACACTAAGATAAGTAACAATTTTTATCAGTACGTCTCATATAATGGTAGTTAAAATAGGAAATGGTTTTGCCGTTTTTCATCTCTTCTACATCTACACCTACATGGATAATCTGCAAATCATCCATAAGTGCCTGTCAGAGGGTTCGTAAACCACCTTCACAACAATTCTCCATTATTCCAACATCATGTACCGTGCGGAAACAACGAACACCTATATATTTTCGTGCTAGCTCTGATTTCCCTTATTTTATTATGATGATCGTTTCTCCCTACGTAGGTCGGCATCAACAAAATATTTTCGCCTTTGGAAGAGAGGGCTGGAGATTTAAATTTCGTGAGAAGTTTCCGTCACATCGAGAAAGCCTTTGTTTTAATGATGCCTACCCCAAACCCTGTACCACATCAGTGACACTCTATCCTCTATTTCGTGATAATACAAAACGTGCTGTTCTTCTTTCAACTTTCTCGATGAACTCTGTCGGTCCTATCTGCAAAGGATCCCACACCGCGCAGCAGTATTCTAAAAGAGGGCGGACAACCTTAATGCAGGCAACCTCTTTAGCAGATCTGTCACATTTTCTAAGTGTTCTGTCAATAATACGCAGTGTTTGGTTAACCTTAGCCACAACGTTTCTATGTGTTCCTTCCCATTTCAGTTGTTGGTACTTATAATTCCTAGGTATTTAGTTGAATTTAAAGCCTCTAGATTTGACTAATTTATCGTATAACCGAAGTTTAACTGATTCCTTTTAGCACTCAGGTGGATGTCCTCACACTTTCCATTATTTAGCCTCTACAGCTAATATCCCACCATACAAATATCTTTTTTAAATAGTTTTGAAATTTTTTTGATCTTCTGATGACTTTAGTGAACGATAAACGACAGCTTCATCTGCAAACAAACTAAGACGGCTGCTCAAATTGTCTCCTGAATCGTTTATATAGACAAGGAACAGCAGAATGAGACGATATTTCATAAGAATGCAATTTCACTACAAGCCGCTTGAGTAGTACAGTGTCAAAAGCCTTCTGGAAATCTAGAAACACTGAATCAATCAGTAATACCTTGTCAATAGCTCCCAATACTTCATGTGAGTAAAGAGGTGGTTGTGTTTCACAAAAACGATGTTTTCTACATCCGTGTTAACTATGTGTCGATAGACCGTTATCTTCAAGGTAATTAATAATGTTCGAACACAATATGTGTTCCAAAATCTTGACGCATGTCTACGTTAATGATATGGGCCTCTAAGTTAGTGGATTAATTCTACTACTTTTCTTGAATATTGGTGTGACCTGTCCAACTTTCCAGTCTTTCGGTACGGATCTTCCATCGAGCGAGCCGTTGTATACCTGAAGTATAGAGCCATTAGATCAGCATACGCTGAAAGGAACCTAACTGGTATATTGCCTGGACCGGAAGACTAGCTTTTTAATTTATTTAAGTTGCTTCAGCATTCCAAGGATATCTACTTCTAAGTTACTCATGCTGACAGCTGACCTTAATTCGAATCCTGGAATATTTACATCGTCTTCTTTGATGAAGAATTTCGGAAGGCTGTGTTTAGTAACTCAACTTTGGCCGCACTGTTGTCGATGAGAAGGCATTTATTGTATCTTGTCGCTAGCAGACTTTACATACGACCAGAATCGCTTCCAGCTTCTGCCAGGTTTCGAGACGAAATTTCGTTGTGGAAACTATTATAAACATCTCGCATTGAGGTCCGCGCTAAATTTCGAGCTTCTGTAAAAGATCGCCAATCTTTGAGATTTTGCGTTCGGTTAAATTTGGCATGTTTGTTTAGTTGTTTCTGCAACAATGTTATGACCCTTTTTGTGTACCAAGGAGGATCAGCTCCGTCGTTTGTTAATTTATTTCGTATGAATCTCTCAGTTTCTGTTGATACTATTTCTCTGAATTCAAGCCACACCTGGACCACAATTACATTGCTAATTAGGAAGGAGTAGAGATTGTTTCTAAGGTGAGTGTCAAGAGAATTTTTATCTGCTTTTTTTGGATAGGTATATTTTTCGCTCATATATTTTTCATTCACCTTGGGAGGATTTGGGGGTTACAATATTCATTCTTGCTACGACAACCCTGTGATTACTAATCCTAGTATTTTAGATCTGAAGACGGCTCGTCAGTGAGCTAAAACTAGGTATCAGCAGAGAATTTCTGCGACGTTGACTCAGGGTTTTATCAAAATGTTCAAATGTGTGTGAAATATTATGGGACTGCTAAGGTCATCAGTCCCTAAGCAAACACACTACTTAACCTAAATTATCCTAAGGACAAACACACACACACCCATGCCCGAGAGAGGACTCGAACCTCCGCCGGGACCAACCGCACCATCCATGACTGCAGCGCCTTAGCCCGCTAGGCTAATCCCGCGCGGCCAGGGTTCTATCCATAAAAATTAACATAACAAATCATTTGTATCTCTTATTTCACAATGTAAAATAACAACGGATCAAGGACTTCCTGAATCCGTGCCGAGGCCACGAAGAATCGCTGTTGTTGGGTTGGGTTGTTTGGAGGAAGAGACTGAACAGCGAGATCGTCGGTCTCATCGGATTAGGAAGGACGGGGAAGGAAGGCGGCGGTGCCCTTTCAAAGGAACCATCCCGCCATTTACCTGGAGCGATTTAAGGAAATCACGGAAAACCTAAATCAGGATGGCCGGACGAGGGATTGAACTTTCGTCCTCCGTAATGCGAGTGCAGTGTGCTAACCACTGCGCCACCTCGCTCGGTCATCGCTGTTGTACTGTGTTCTAAACGTGTACCAGTAAGCTACTAAAAAGTGGTCAATATGTTGTTGCTCATCAGTGTACAAACGCTTTTATACCGCTGATGGTCCCGAGTTGGGTCCACTCCAGGACAGTTTCTGCTGGTGCAGACGTCCCTGTCCTTGAGGGCCACACGTGCGCCGGAGCTACGTCATTGTGCCCCACCTCCACGGAGCATGCGCTCGGCCGGAAGAAGAAGAAAGCCTGCGCGTCCGCGTCCAAGGCTGAACTTTCGCCGCGCGGCACTTTCTGCGGTTGCGCAACGCTGAAGTGGCCCCGAGGTCGTTTGCGGAGCTGCGGTGCTCTCTCCTCCGTTGCTGCTGCTGCCCAACTGACTTACTGCGCTGTCTCTTGGCGCAGCCGTTCTCTGCTCATGGCCGACTTCGCCGGTGCGCTGCCGAGCGCTCAGCTGCGCCCCATAGCAACACCGATTCAAAGGAAGGCCTCAGCGCTTGTTGGTGACGTCACGTCAGCTAGGCACGGCGAACGCCAGGTCTCTTGCAGACATACTCATTATGGTGGTATCTCCCTCTCTGTCACAGGGAAATGTGAAACTATTGGCGGTAGTTGACCAACACACATTGTTCTGAGAGATTTCTGCAATCAATTAATTGTGCAATTCATTACATTTCTTAACAAATAGTGTACTCCTGAACTTAAATTTCCACCTGTGTAAAGGATTGACATACAAAAACAACTTCATGGTCCAGCAGGAACAGAATTCGTGTTTCTTTACCTTATTTGTAAATCTGAGGAAGTTACGCTTGTACTGGGTTGCTTTTATTAGAAACTGTGAACATATTAGTGCTCTTCTTTAGGTATCTTGGTTGACTATGGGGTGAGGAGCACTGAATGCTAATTAAATATCTTGCGATTGTACACGTTGGGGGAGGGGGTGGGGGGCAGAAGAAGAGGAAAAAGAGAGACTCTTGTTTTATCAAATACATTTTTTTTATCTTATAAAGTTTATCCTTTCAGTTGCAAGAGGGGAATATTTATCCATTCTAACGTGCATGTTTAAAAAAGCTTAATCTCAGCAGTATTTTCGATGTATGAAGCTATTTTGTTTCCTGTTTAGAATTCCTTTCGTTGAAAACGACAGTAATGAGTGGCAACAGTTGGACATTTACACATGTAAATTAGTTCACATTCCCAGTGACGATGTCAAACGAAAATAAATAAATAAGTAAAAGAAACGAGTTAATTTTAAGGGGTTTGAGGTAAGTTTTGGTAACAAAATGGATCAAGAAAATACAGTTAGTTGAATGTAAAATTTCCGAAGCTTGCAATGGGGCAAAGCATCTTCTCGTATTGATCTACGTTTGTTTCGACATGATTCAGTAATACAGAACTATGATCTTCATTAATAGCTTTACGATAGTAAGAAAATCTTTCATCTAAATAAAACTGCAGAATCCAAAACAATAGCAAACATTTTGTCCAAAAATAAGAGATTTATAGTGATAAGCACGCCCGGGCGTTTCTGCCTGCAACAGACCTGGCGTTCGCCGTGCCTAGCTGACGTGACGTCACCAACAAGCGCCGAGGCCTTCCTTTGCGTCGGTGTTGATCATAGCCGGTGTACGCGCTGCTTCTGTTTACATGGACCACTACTTGTCCCCTGCTTGTTTCGTAACAGCTTCACGATAAAGCAAAGTACTGACTGGGAAAGCGAAGTAACCTGGTCTGCGGCATCCATAACCTAAGGATGCGTAGGTTAGCCGGTGTCACTTCAGTAGGCGAAGTTACTATTTTGTACGCTAATGAGGCCTCTTGATGATCGATCCCGTTGTCAATTTTTCATCTACTGTACCGAGAACAAGGCCCCGGGAGTAGGCAACATTCCATTAGAACTACTGACAACCTGTGGAGAGTCAGCCCTAACAAAACTCTACCATCTGGTGAGCAAGATGTATGAGACAGGTGAAATACCCTCATACTTCAAGAAGAATATAATACTTCCAAGCCGGCCGGTATGGCGGTGCGCTTCTAGGCGCTTCAGTCTGGAACCGCGTGACCGCTACGGTCACAGGTTCGAATCCTGCCTCGGGCATGGATGTGTGTGATGTCCTTGGGTTAGTTAGGTTTAAGTAGTTCTTAGTTCTAGGGGACTGATGACCACAGCTGTTAAGTACCATAGTGCTCAGAGCCGTTTACCAATTCCAATCCCAAAGAAAGCAGGTGTTGAAAGATGTGAAAATTACCGAACCATCAGTTTAATAAGTCACGGCTGCAAAATACTAACGCGAATTCTTTACAGACGAATGGAAAAACTGGCAGAAGCAGATCTCGGGGAAGATCAGTATGAATTCTGTATAAATATTGGAACACGTGAGGCAATTCTGACCCTACGACTTATCTTAGAAGCTAGGTTAAGAAACGGCAAACTTACGTTTCTAGCATTTGTTCACGCAGAGAAAGCTTTTGACAATGTTGACCGGAATACTCTCTTTCAAATTCTGAAGGTTACAGGGGTCAAATACAGGGAGAGAAAGGCTATTTACAATTTGTACAGAAAGCAGATGGCAGCTATAAGAGTCGAGGGGCATGAAAGGGAAGCAGTGGTTGGGAAGGGAGTGAGACAGGTTTGTAGCCTCTCCCCGATGTTATTCAATCTGCATATTGAGCAAGCAGTAAAGGGAACAAAAGAAAAGTTCTGAGTAGGTATTAAAATCCATGGAGAAGAAATAAAAATTTGAGGTTCGCCGATGACATTGTAATTCTGTCAGAAACAGCAAAGGACTTGGAAGAGCAGTTGAATGGAATGGACAGTGTCTTGAAAGGAGGATATAAGATGAACATCAACAAAAGCAAAACGAGGATAATGGAATTTATTCGAGTTAACTCTGGTGATGCTGAGGGAATAAGCTTAGGAAATGAGATGCTTGAAGTAATAAATAAGTCTTGCTGTTTGGGGAGCAAAATAACTGATGATGGTAGCAGTAGAGAGGATATAAAACGTAGACTGGAATTTGCAAGGAAAGCATTTCTGAAGAAGAGAAATTTGTTAACATCGAGTATCGATTTAAATGTCAGGAAGTCGCTTCTGAAAGTATTTTTATGGAGTGTAGCCATGTATGGAAGTGAAACATGGACGATAAATAGTTTGGACAAGAAGAGAATAGAAGCTTTCGAAATGTGGAGCTACAGAACAATGCTGAATATTAGATGGGTTGATCACATAACTAATAAGGGGGTATTGAAGAGACATGGAGAGAAGAGAAATGTGTGGCACAACTTGATTAGAAGAAGGGATCGGTTGGTAGGACCTGTTCTAAGGCATCAAGGGATCACCAATTCAGTATTGGAGGCCAGTGTGGTGGGTAAAACTCGTAGAGGGAGACCAAGAGATGAATACACTAAGCAGATTCAGAAGGATGTAGGCTGCAGTACGTAATGGGAGATGAAGCAGCTTGCACAGGATAGAGTAGCATGGAGAGCTGCATCAAGCCAGTCTCAGAACTGAAGACCACTACAACAACATACCGAGAAGTGGTCAGGTGTCGGTAAGACCTTTCGTTCGGTTTTTTTTAAATAATGAGTAGCTTTAAGTTTTGCATGTAGTGATTATGAGAATCACAGGGACGCACGCAAGCGGAAAATGAGTTCATAATCGTTATTATGCAAGCATTCGGCCTAGAATCATGGAAGTGGACACCGTGCACGTGGCACTGTTACGAAGAAGGAAAGAGCACCGAAGGCGGGTAAGACAGTTCGTGAAAATGCGGCGCCGTGCGATTTCCCATTGTAATCTGTGGGACGAGACGAACCAATTTTGAAATGCCCAAGAGCAACTTTGTAGCGAAGTACTTACTGACTGAGTAGGGAGGCGGAACACAATTTGGTTGAGGAGCTGTAGACATACAGGAGGGCCGACCAAGGAACTAAAGCCACCACTTTGCATCTGAAGGTATAATTGTTTAGCAAGTCCTGAAATGACTACATCAGCAGAACGATCCTTATCAGTCAGTAAATTTTTAACTCAGGTAGTTATTCTAAGGAAGGGCAGACATACTGATTGAAAGAAATAATAAAGTGTCTTACTGCATCCTGGTTTTGTTTCAAATACAACACACATAAATAACTGGTACGCTATGGCAATACACGAATCCATTTTAGTGTCACTGGGATGTGAATGTACTAATCTTCTCATTTTCTTCTACCATCTTCTCTAGTGTCTTATATGACCAACACTATTTACTATAAACAAACCTTTCGATTAAATTAATGAGGATAGTGTGCCTGGGAGTTGTGTCGACTGGCCGCTTCGTGTTTGGGGCACCGTGCTAGGTGTGCAGTCGTCGGGAGATCAGGCCCACTGTGGTCACTTGTCTTTGATTGGCTGGCGCGAGAAGTTACGGCAACGTTGGCCAGTGCCCCATCAGTTCCTCAGTAGCCCTACCGACACGCAATCGAACGGCTTACGGGATTACAGGGAGTCTCAGTTGTAAATATATGGCTCGGGGCACTCATCTTCCGAACCTATCGGCAGAGCGACCAAACGATACAGAATAGGGCTAGTGCTAATGCTCAAGATATAGGGGAGTTATTAACGGATTACACTCCAACATTCTTGAAGCCCTTCAAATGGTTCAAATGGCTCTGAGCACTATGAGACTTAACTTCATAGGTCATCAGGCCCCCAGAACTTAGAACTACTTAAACCTAACTAACCTAAGGACATCACACACATCCATGCCCGAGGTAGGGTTCGAACATGCGAGCGTAGCGGTCGCGCGGTTCCAGACTGTAGTGCCTAGAACAGCTCGGCCACTCCGGCCGGCTTAAGGCCCTTCAGGTACCTGTGGTAAAGATGATATTTAATTTACTGATAATTTATCGTCTGACAAGGGTGGCGATACATTAACTGTGTAAAAATTAATATCCCTTTCGAATGACAAAGATGTTAGCATCTATCGAACAATTATAAACAGAATGAAACCTATGTATAAGATCTCTCTTACAATTAGATCTCTCTTGCAACTACATGTCGCCTGCAGTTAGGCCTCTATTGGCATTAGATCTTTCTTGATCTCTTTCGCTGAGCTGTATTATTTAATCAGAGTCTTATTTGCTTTTCTATGTCGAAATGTTTATCAAAAGTACAAAAAAATAGCTTTTCCATTACGACTACGTCATTTGAAGAACCCCATTCGTTTTATATGAAAAGAAAAGATAATTTCTTTGATTGAAAGTGATGTTATAAGGTACAGGAAGTTTTCGTTCGATTCACATTTATTTCCAGAGCCATTTTGTGTGTAAGTACTATTTTCAACTATTACATTCTTTAGAACCGGCAACCATTTATTTTACCAAATGTCTGATAACTTTTCTGACTTCAATTATTTCCAAAGGAGATTTCATTTATTTTCACAGTCAGTAAAATACTTGATGAACTGCTTCCAAGCTAACTGTGGGCTGAAGCTATTTTGTGGTTTTGTAGTGTATGACAGTTAACAGTATAACCATTCTTAACTTTTACGAAAGTTGTTGTTGTTGTGGTCTTCAGTCCTGAGACTGGTTTGATGCAGCTCTCCATGCTACTCTATCCTGTGCAAGCTTCTTCATCTCCCAGTACCTACTACAACCTACATCCTTCTGAATCTGCTTAGTGTACTCATCTCTCGGTCTCCCTCTACGATTTTTACCCTCCACACTGCCCTCCAATGCTAAATTTGTGATCCCTTGATGCCTCAAAACATGTCCTACCAACCGATCCCTTCTTCTAGTCAAGTTGTGCCACAAACTTCTCTTCTCCCCAATCCTATTCAATACCTCCTCATTAGTTACGTGATCTATCCACCTTATCTTCAGTATTCTTCTGTAGCACCACATTTCGAAAGCTTCTATTCTCTTCTTGTCCAAACTAGTTATCGTCCATGTTTCACTTCCATACATGGCTACACTCCAAACAAATATTTTCAGAAATGACTTCCTGACACTTAAATCTATATTCGAAGTTAACAAATTTCTCTTCTTCAGAAACGCTTTCCTTGCCATTGCCAGTCTACATTTTATATCCTCTCTACTTCGACCATCATCAGTTATTTTACTTCCTAAATAGCAAAACTCCTTTACTACTTTAAGTGTCTCATTTCCTAATCTAATTCCCTCAGCATCACCCGATTTAATTTGACTACATTCCATTATCCTCGTTTTGGTTTTGTTGATGTTCATCTTATATCCTCCTTTCAAGACACTGTCCATTCCGTTCAACTGCTGTTCCAAGTCCTTTGCCGTCTCTGACAGAATTACAATGTCATCGGCGAACCTCAAAGTTTTTACTTCGTCTCCATGAATTTTAATACCTACTCCAAATTTTTCTTTTGTTTCCTTTACTGCTTGCTCAATATACAGATTGAATAACATCGGGGAGAGGCTACAACCCTGTCTCACTCCTTTCCCAACCACTGCTTCCCTTTCATGCCCCTCGACTCTTATGACTGCCATCTGGTTTCTGTACAAATTGTAAATAGCCTTTCGCTCCCTGTATTTTACCCCTGCCACCTTTAGAATTTGAAAAAGAGTATTCCAGTCAACATTGTCAAAAGCTTTCTCTAAGTCTACAAATGCTAGAAACGTAGGTTTGCCTTTTCTTAATCTTTCTTCTAAGATAAGTCGTAAGGTCAGTATTGCCTCACGTGTTCCAACATTTCGACGGAATCCAAACTGATCCTCCCCGAGGTCCGCATCTACCAGTTTTTCCATTCGTCTGTAAAGAATTCGCGTTAGTATTTTGCAGCTGTGACTTATTAAACTGATAGTTCGGTAATTTTCACATCTGTCAGCACCTGCTTTCTTTGGGATTGGAATTATTATATTCTTCTTGAAGTCTGAGGGTATTTGGCCTGTCTCATACATCTTGCTCACCAGCTGGTAGAGTTTTGTCATGACTGGCTCTCCCAAGGCCGTCAGTAGTTCTAATGGAATGTTGTCTACTCCGGGGGCCTTGTTCCGACTCAGGTCTTTCAGTGCTCTGTCAAACTCTTCACGCAATATCGTATCTCCCATTTCGTCTTCATCTACATCCTCTTCCATTTCCATAATATTGTCCTCAAGTACATCACCCTTGTATAAACCTTCTATATACTCCTTCCACCTTTCTGCCTTCCCTTCTTTGCTTAGAACTGGGTTGCCATCTGAGCTCTTGATATTCATACACGTGGTTCTCTTCTCTCCAAAGGTCTCTTTAATTTTCCTGTAGGCAGTATCTATCTTACCCCTAGTGAGATAAGCCTCTACATCCTTACATTTATCCTCTAGCCATCCCTGTTTAGCCATTTTGCACTTCCTCTCGATCTCATTTTTGAGACGTTTGTATTCCTTTTTGCCTGCTTCATTTACTGCATTTTTATATTTTCTCCTTTCATCAATTAAATTCAATATTTCTTCTGTTACCCAAGGATTTCTAGCAGCCCTCGTCTTTTTACCTACTTGATCCTCTGCTGCCTTCACTACTTCATCCCTCAGAGCTACCCATTCTTCTTCTACTGTATTTCTTTCCCCTATTCCTGTCAATTGTTCCCTTATGCTCTCCCTGAAACTCTGTACAACCTCTGGTTCTTTCAGTTTATCCAGGTCCCATCTCCTTAATTTCCCACATTTTTGCAGTTTCTTCAGTTTTAATCTACAGGTCATAACCAATAGATTGTGGTCAGAGTCCACATCTGCCCCTGGAAATGTCTTACAACTTAAAACCTGGTTCCTAAATCTCTGTCTTACCATTATATAATCTATCTGATACCTTTTAGTATCTCCAGGGTTCTTCCACGTATACAACCTTCTTTCATGATTCTTAAACCAAGTGTTACCTATGACTAATTTGTGCTCTGTACAAAATTCTACTAGGCGGCTTCCTCTTTCATTTCTTAGCCCCAATCCATATTCACCTACTATGTTTCCTTCTCTCCCTTTTCCTACACTCGAATTCCAGTCACCCATTACTATTAAATTTTCGTCTCCCTTCACTATCTGAATAATTTCTTTTATTTCATCGTACATTTCTTCAATTTCTTCGTCATCTGCAGAGCTAGTTGGCATATAAACTTGTACTACTGTAGTAGGTGTGGGCTTAGTATCTATCTTGGCCACAATAATGCGTTCACTATGCTGTTTGTAGTAGCTTACCCGCATTCCTATTTTCCTATTCATTATTAAACCTACTCCTGCATTACCCCTATTTGATTTTGTGTTTATAAACCTGTAGTCACCTGACCAGAAGTCTTGTTCCTCCTGCCACCGAACTTCACTAATTCCCACTATATCTAACTTTAACCTATCCATTTCCCTTTTTAAATTTTCTAACCTACCTGCCCGATTAAGGGATCTGACATTCCACGCTCCGATCCGTAGAACGCCAGTTTTCTTTCTCCTGATAACGGCATCCTCTTGAGTAGTCCCCGCCCGGAGATCCGAATGGGGGACTATTTTACCTCCGGAATATTTTACCCAAGAGGATGCCATCATCATTTAATCATACAGTAAAGCTGCATGTCCTCGGGAAAAATTACGGCTGTAGTTTCCCCTTGCTTTCAGCCGTTCGCAGTACCAGCACAGCAACGCCGTTTTGGTTAATGTTGCAAGGCCAGATCAGTCAATCATCCAGACTGTTGCCCCTGCAACTACTGAAAAGGCTGCTGCCCCTCTTCAGGAACCACACGTTTGTCTGGCCTCTCAACAGATACCCCTCCGTTGTGGTTGCACCTACGGTACGGCCATCTGTATCGCTGAGGCACGCAAGCCTCCCCACCAACGGCAAGGTCCATGGTTCATGGGGGGGGGGGGGGTTACGAAAGTAACTGAGATTAAACCAAAGACATAATGTGGTTCAAGTTCCCTTATAAGATTACCACCACAGGCAGAGTTCCAATAAATATTTTTGTGTAACAGTTAATGTTTTTGTTATCTCATTCTGAATCTAGTTAATTTCACTTAACCACATGCGGTAGTGTTATAATCCCAACTGACTCGAGGAGACTGGGTCTACTGCAGCGCTCCTGGCGTTTTATTCCTATACTGAGTTTTTGTCTGTTTCCAGTGGTCGTTTTCGTTTACACGTCAGCACCAAAACAGCTGTGCAGTTCGTCATCTGAACAGTGGAAAAGAGGTTACTGAGAATTATCCTTATTACGAATATATCGAAATAAAGTCACCAAATGGAGGAAGAAGCAATGGTCATTGTAATGTCGTTCGAAGAGCGAAGAGCTAAAGCAAAGTTGGTACCTCACAATGCAACCACAAGGAAAGTTAATTGCTGCCAACCGCATAAAAAAATGGTTCAAATGGCTCTAATCACTATGGGACTGGACATCTGAGGTCATCAGTCGCCTAGACTTAGAACTATGTAAACCTAACTAACCTAACTTCACACACATCCAAGCCCGTGGCAGGATTCGAACCTGCGCCCGTAACAACAGCGCGGTTTCGGGCTGAAGCGCCTAGAACCACTCGGCTACAGCGGCCGGCTCCAGCCGCATCCACGAATGAGCGACACCGGCATTACCACGCCCATAAACGTCTCGCTTACACCGCCGGATCGGCTCTTGTACTTATGGCCAGTCCTCGGTCATCGACTAAGACGGCAGCATCACCTTCTAGTAGACCAGCTGTGTGATCAATGTACGAGTATTAGGCAGAAATTACTGCTGAATGTACTCTAAGAGAGAGACTTGTATTTTGTCTATATCAAGTAATAACTTTTTGCTCAGAGACGGTTGTAAATACTTATGACATTTCTATGGAAATGGATTATATAAAGTAATTCTTCTTATCTATGTCCTAATAAAGTGAATTAGTATGTTATGCGCTATAGTATGCAATCGGTCTCCTCTCGCAACGTAGTACGGAACCAACTGTTGTACTAACGAGTATATTTTCGTGCGGTACGAAAATAATAGAGTTTATTATGTCCAATACAGATTTCATAGCATCAGGTTGAGGTGTGCCACTACTTGTCGATAAATAGTAGCTCGTCCTTGAGGCAAGGATTATGGTGCGCCGAACGCATTAGCGAGGGGTGTGTGGGAAAAGGTGGATTTGACAGCACGCCGCGATGCGAGGCGGACGGAGCTAAGTGGGGGTTGCGGGGTGAAGCGTTGAGGTTTTAGCCCGGGCCTTCTGGCCCCCAAGGCTCCTGGGTCTCATAGAAGGTGTCGTGGTCGCATAAGGCTCAGGGCGAGGAGAGAGTGACGCTGGCTGGGACGTCTGGTTGGAACGGAGTGGAAAGGTCCACAGTGTCTAGTGTATCTGCAATACGACCGGCTGTTGGAGGTATGACACCTCCGTGTCGCCATCATCCAGGTTAACTGTCTTCAACTTCAACTAAGAATCCCAGGAGAACATACCTTGTGTGGAATTATTCGAGCTACACTTTCTTTTATCTCTTGCGTTTTATTGGTGGTCGATGCAGGTTAATTTGACGGCTAGTTCATGGCTCTGCAGGAACGTTTCCCGCCAGAACCACGACGGTCGCAGGTTGTACTGTCTCTAAGCCTCCCTGTACCTAAGTGTTCCATGTATGATAGATCATAATGCCTGTGTATACCTGGTCGTTCACCTGCGGGACCCAGTCGTATTAACGAAGCTGATTATTTTCTATGCAAGACGTAGTGCTATAGATATTTATTTTACTGCTGCAGTTGTGCAACTTAAACTGTGAATCCGAGCGGGCGTACTTGCATGGGGCTACCCTGTTGCGTAACTTGCTTCTTTTTCGCGGGAAGATTAAAGTGCACATTAGCCGGAAAAATAGTAAAGCATTCGTTCTGGGGTGTGCGTGTTCGGTCTTAAAAGCAGGGTGTGCGATCCTACTTAAATGTTCTGGTACTTTCTGCTACTTTTGTGCTCTCTCTTCTCTTGTGTTAAAATTTGGCATTAGTCTAATTTGACCTTTTTCTGGAGCTCCTCGCGAATCGTTTACTGTTTCGAGGAAGGCAAGGCAGATAATATTTTAAGACTAATTATTCCTTGCTTTCTTTGCTCAGGATTTTGTGTCGTCGATCTGTCATAAGTGCACTCACAGCCGATATTGCGGTCGGAGCCTTGAATTGTTGTTTAAATGTTATGTCTATTCCTAAGAGAATATTTTGTGTGTTACGGACATGTTCTGCTCCCGTGCTTAGCCTAAAGATCTGTGCGTCGGGTATATTGGCTGGTGGGTTCCGGCGTGATAGTATACTCCCGCCTGGGCGGCTGGGGCGGTTTGCACTAATTCTGATGTTACTGTATTTGGCCGGTGTGGCCGAGCAGTTCTAGGCGCTTCAGTTTGGAACCGCGCGACCGCTACGGTCGCAGGTTCGAATCCTGCCTCGGGCATGGATGTGTGTGATGTCATTACGTTAGTTAGGTTTAATTAGTTCTAAGTTCTAGGGGACTGATGACCTCACATGTTAAGTTCCATAGTGCTCAGAGCCACTTTTGTTACTGTAATTGTGATAAAGCTGTTATTGTCTAACTGCTCTTGCTGGAAAAATTATATTTTAACCTTGGTACGTACAGCTCCTGGAGCACTTGATCTTTCCCCCACTGCGTATCTGTAGAGTCTAAAATTGCTTAACAATCCTTGTTAAATTACATTTAGTTCGGGAGCTGATTTGTCATTAGCACTTCAGAACAATTGCTCAGTTGTTATTTCAAAGTTCTAACAAAGCCTAAAAGCTCTTGTTCTGTGTTAACCGAAATACTGTTATCACTACTAAAAATTATTTTAAACATACTTTAAGGTGCATTTCATTTTTCATATTGTAAACATTTTATGGCTGTGAGTTCAGCAACAGTGTATGTAGTTATAAAAAATGTAACAGTCAGCCAACCGGTTGCACACAATTCTTTTTTTAAAAAAAAGCGCGTTGACCAGCGTTCGACACTTAAAAGACTCTCTTCATCAGAACGGTAAAAGTTACAGAGGTAAATATATAAGGATACATATATAAGGATACATATGTAAAAATTCTCAACCAAAACCAGAAAACTGCAATTAAATGAAATCACTTAACAACCTTAAACTATCAGCGACAGTGCTCTCGTCAAGTGACATGTTTTTGCTCCGTGAGTCAAGAACAAAAATATAATAAAACAGACAAATAGTTATCACCGGATGATAAAACCATGGCTGAAAGTGGCGGCACAAGTTAACAGCTGTAGCCAGCTAACAGCCGTTATGTAGTTTTAAATAAATTGTCTTATGCATTTTATGAATGGTGTTTAATCTTCATTTGGATCCAACTCTTCCAGCCTTTGAACAGTCAGTAAATCGCAGGAAACGTACCACAAATTTTTGTCAAAGGGTGTGGTAAATTCTTTACTATCCTGAGAACTGAAAAAATATAAAAATTTCATAACATATATATTTATTTGCTCGAGAGAATACATACTTAGGAGCACATCAAACAATAACTAGGATGCAGGGAAGACAACTTTTTATCTTATCCTTTGTGTCTCGTTTCCTCGCTAGGCCCTAAATGCCAAATAACAATGAGAGATAGAGGGAATAGACAGTGAGAGGCCGAAGGAGAAGCTGGACAGAGAGGGGGAAGGAGAATTTGCACTAATAGGAGACTGGAATAAATACGTACCCAGACAATGCAGGGTACTCAACTTGTAATAACATAAGGAGAACTTGAGAAAATCAGACGGAATTATTCATGATGAATTCATCGTTGAGACACGAAGAAATAGTACATGGTCCTACTAAGGTACATTACACACGTACTCATTTAAACACAAAAATTTTATAACTACTGTCAAGTACCCGTTATATCTGCGACGAAATGGTGGCTCCATCGCTATTTGAGAATTGATAATGGCTTCTTGACATCTGAAACCGGTAGTTAGGAAATTTTGTTAATGTCAAGTGAGACTGCGGACTAAACCCTCATGTTAATGCCACTACGATCGCGGACCTGTACCAGGGAAAGATACAGAGAACGTCACGCTAATACCGACTCCAGTCACCCGCTAATCCGGCAGCCTGCGGTTTCCCCTCTGACTCAGGTAGCAGGAATACCTGCCGGTTGCTTTCACTGCACGTCCCGAAGTCCTGGGCGGGACTGATGTGAACATCTCATCCGAACGGCCGCTTTCCCGGCCGTTAGCAGCTGTGAATTATCAAAGGCGCGCAAAGAAAGCTCTCAGCTGACCGTATCGCGGAGAGACAGGGAGAGAGTCCTCTCAGCGTTTCAAGGACTAAGCTGCTTCCACCTGTCCTAACTAGCCAGTAACGTTTCAGCGGCTCTCACAGTCGTGTTTACGGTGTGGTGTTTCGGGATATCTTGATCGTCATCTTCGTGGAGTTGTGCGGCTGTACAGTAAAACCTCATCGACTTGGTGGGACCGTCACTCACCCAGATTATAGAGAATCCCAATGTCGGAAATTCGGAAAAAATTGGAATAAAATTATTTAAATTCCATAAATACACAATATTTACGCTGTAAGACAAAATAATCCCACTGACTATTTAGAGCGTCTCCAAACACGGTTGCTAATCATCAGGGGTCGGTTCGAAGCGGTACCCATCGCTGAAAACAATTCTGCTCCAGTCAATGAGACTCCAGGCCGCAGACTTGTCTGGAGACGCCCCAGACAGCGGTGGAATACCAATCTCACTGTCCCCCACCATACGGCCCGACAACTAGGTGCGAGGGTCAGGGGCAAGGCATCCTGGGCTTACACTTCAGCAAGACAACGTCTCCCGCGCACGACGAGGGTTTCTGTTGCTGGTCTACGTGCCTGCCAAATTCTACCTTGGCCATAAAATTCGCCAGATCTCTCACCAGTTGACAACGTTAGTGGCATTATTGGTAGGTCCGTCCAACCGGCTTGGGATTTTGACGATCTAACGCGATAATTGGACAGAATTCGATATACCTCGTGAGGACATCCGACAGATCTACCAATCAATACCAACCGGAATAAATGCTTGCATAAGGGCCAGAGGTGGACCAAAGCGTTATCAGACTGATGAATTTGTGAAGCTCTTTCTGCTGAATAAATAATCCACTTTTTCTGAAATTGTAAACATGTACATCACATCTCCGATTTCAGTCACATTCAGATATTCTTCCGTGGTGTCTTTTTTTCTTAAAATGTATTTTCACACACACGAAAGTACATCATTTTCATATAACTTTCGTGCAGTAATTGAGAAAGAAAAAGAAAGTTAATTTTACACAATCAGAGAATCAGCAAATTCCGTTTGAGGCGGATTCGCAAAGCACGATAATACTGGCATCACACAAGCAGTAGTTCAAACGAAATTGTTTGCGCTTTGTGTTCCAAATAAACCATTACCGTGTATAGCTGTTGTTGCCTCTGATCTGTCATAATGTCGTCAGATTGGGTGCCAACTTCATCAGCTAATTCACTATCACTAATATCTTTGTTTTGAAAACGAAAAACAGGTGATACTGTAATTTCGCTATGAGAAATCATACCGTCATGTTGCAGCCAATAATTAACGTCATCATCATCTATGTCTGAGCAAACGGCAATGTTTGCAGATTCAACAAACTCTGGCGGGTCAACATTTTCACCAGTTTCTCTCCTCTAACAGTGTCAGTGCAGTCACAAGCGGATGGCCATTCTACCATTCTGACACCGTCGCAAACTCCAAATTCAAAAACAATGTTTTCAACGATTCTTCCTTGTCAATCCTATTTAGCACATTAATTACATTTGTCGATAAGTATGGTATCAACTGTAGCATTACCCTCACAATTTGCAGAGAAATAGGTGCTAACACGAAATGTATCTCTATAACTAACCACAGAATGTTAAACTCTACTACTAGTTTGACGGAGCTATGTGGCGCAACTGGGAGACATTGGATACGCAGCCATGAGAACATTTAGGTTTTGCGCGATTTGGAAAAACTCGCAAATGCAGTAGGCCTGTGGTACACCTCTAATGACCACATTGTCGACGTGACATTACACTCTTATCTTCCTTCTTCTTTGGTTTGGATAAAACAGGCATAAAGTGCTATAACTCAACAAAATTGTCTTTGTTGTTTTCTTTATTTGTGTTGTGAGTGATGGAAAATGACACAAAATAAAGAAAACAAAAAACCATGGCCCCAGACAAAGTTACTTACAAAACTGGAATATGCATAAAATGAATGAAAGGTATCTCAGGATATTACGTCCTGTATGTGATATGATCAATAAAGAATCAGCTGAAGCGTGGATTGGTTAAGAATAGAGGGAGTTTTTTCCTATGGTGTTTTGCAGAGGAATCAACTTGGTATTAGCAATACTCGATTTAGGGAAATAAATGTTGGTGCTAGATGCCTATGGCCATGTGGTGAAGACTCTGTCGCCAATGTATCAGCCCAGAGGGGGTACGGATTTGTCTTCGTATTAGAAATATCAGTGCGCGAGTACACGGAGAAATCTTCCGTGCCTGGTAGGCAAGGACTGTATATCTTAGGCCAAGAGAGCACTCACGTTCTTGGGGAATGAGGAGACACACTTATGCCAACTGTTGCCATTTTCCGTTGCCCTCTACAGCAAATATGTGTGTGTTTGTGTGTGTGTGTTTGTGTGTGTACCCGCGCGCGCTTCATGTAGCACTAATATTTGCCGTGAAATAAAGATAGGGGTGCTGAAGTTGACTGTGTTTTCAGTCCTCTTAAATGGTAGTAAGTGGTAACATATCAATTCAATTTTTCCAACTTCTCTCCCATGAATAATTATAGATAAAAGTAGCCGATCTTTCGTCCCGTCCCCGAGATCCTGCACTTGAAAGTGGAGAGCCGTCGATATCATTAAACTAAAATAGTAACATACTTTTGACTAACTTTCAATCCGAAGGTATCTTAGAACAGCCTCTTACTAAGTTTTCAACAAAAAGCCAGCATGAGTTTAACACTATTGAATGGCCGAACAAGGCAGCAATTTCCTTGACTATCATACATACCTATATAATTCTTACCCGTGGGAACGCTTCATGGATCCTTGGCTGTTCCAAAAAAAAAGGACCAGCCATATACCCACAGGTGGCTGGTCACCCACCTGGTTTAAAGAAAATAAAAAAGAAAGTCCCAAATTTTACCATTGTCTCCATATCCTTGAACACCATGCACACCAGTTCACCTTCCATGTGGCTTGCCCTCATCCACCCTTATCTTTATCAGCTAATAAAGTTCTTTCATCTCGTCAAACACCTAGAATTCCTCCGTCAGTCATACGTCAAAACTGACTACCAACATATTACTCCATCCCCAACTCTTGAGAGTCGTGACCACTGTCGCACCTCTTTCAGTATCTCCCACCTTACTAACAATTCCAACCCCCACGTCCATTCACAGATAATTTATAATCACTTTCCCTCCCAGACCAGGGAATCATATAACCCCACCCACCCAAAGTATAACTCATACTACCTCTTCCATTCCAAATGAAAACTCGAACCCATCTTCTCCTGACATAAATGGAATCCTACTCGCCTTCTACTGCCAACTTCGCCGTTTGACCTTCCCCTATACTATATCAATTTATTTTAGGGAAAGGGGTCTTGACAGACAGGAAGACTTTCGGATAACAAATGACGCAAAAGATATTTTTTCGTGTGATATGGTCAAAAATTTACAATTTCGGTTTTTTTCCCTTACTTCTTCGGTGAAACGTTGCTCCTTGCTAAATTTCATTAATCTAGGAATTAGTGTATAGGTTTTGATGGGTGAGTTTGTGAGTCGTATCTTTTGATTGTATTCATTTACAACCTCAAATTTTTTCACACCGCCAGCGTGCTTTTGATAAGTGTGTTTGCGAGTAACAAATTATGAGACATAAATAGCCATATCTTTTGAATGCATTCATTTACAAGCTTAAATTTTTGACGAATACATCGCCATTTGACTGTTTTATTGTTTATTTATATACAACACAGGTTTACGCCCTTTTAAACCATTTTTAGGAATTTGATTTTATGTCTTTAACATATATTGTAAGACACTTAACATGTTGGTAAGTGTCGCGCAATATATGTTAAAGACATAAAATCAAATACTTGAAAATGGCGTACATTGCATAAAATGACATACTGCAGGTCACTTGACATGCTCTTAATTGTCCTGCAATATATGTTAAAGACATAAAATCAAATACCTGACAAAGGCTTAAAGGCCGAAACCTGAGTTGTAGTTAAGTGATGGTGTGTTCCTTTAAAAATACTGTATGACTCTTTCATAACTGTCTACATTTTTTGCACAGCCAACGGGGTCACGACAGGAAGGACACCCGGCCAACAATGTAATATAACAGTATACGATTCCTTTCTTGGAACGACACTTATTTGCTGTGTATGATTGTACTGCAGTATCTTTACATTATGTTCTGAGCGATCTATGTTCGTCAGGATTACATGCTTGTTTTCTTCTCCCCTAGTCGGCCCTTTCGTTTGTACCTATAATAGTTGAATACACTCTGTATGCACTGTGTAGTGCATTGCTATGATACTGGTCGATTGCGTGTCAGGCAGGTGTTCGATATCCAGAAATACGTCACGCCAATATTTTGTTTCTGGAGCAAGGTCTTGTGCACTGCCGTGGAAAGAAAAAAGAGAAAATTATGATATCTTTCGGCTCTCGCAGAAGGCCGACTAGACAGCAGTGCAAAATCGACGCCCCGGTGACCCAATTGCGGGAGTTAATAGCGGGACTGTGTCGGACGCTGTGGACGCGCGCCGGCTCAGTGAAAGTCTCCCGGGGCAAGGTCAGTGACTGCCGGCTGCTGCAGCAGCAGCAGCGAGGCTCGATGTGGCCCACTTCCACACAACGGCCGCCATCCGAACAGCGCGGGTGCGAAGATTCCGCTCGGCGACGCAGGCTGAAGTCTGCACCACGGTTGTTGCCTGCAGGTATTACAGCTGCTGTCCAAAACATGACGCTGTTGTTTGTGCAACGTACAAGTGCAGCCCCGGTTAAGTACTCACAATCATAGGTGTCAGCAACTTCGGGGTGCGTGGCGCATGGAGAGTGATGGTGGGGGGGGGGGGGGGGGGGGGGGGCAGAGAGGAACAACAATCAGTGCCTCTGTCTGGAATTTGGTATACAGAGATTTTCTTCATTACAGAAATCTCATAAACTTCTAGAAGCGATTCTGCCAAATCTAATTTAGCCAATTGTCAAGATTTTAAACAAGGCTGAAACAGCAACTGTTGAAATTCTTTATGGTAAATGATGACAACCAAAACAGTTGCAGGATAAAGATTTATTAAAATTCTTGACCACGGTTTCGGTGTATCTAAATATACCTTCATCAGAAGTAAGATACACTAAAATTACATCCTGCAATGGAGTTTCATAAAACAATTGTGCCAAAGGCGTCGTAAGTAGATAAAGCATCATCTCCATTAATGCAGCATGATTATGGACAGAGGGTCGATCCGAACACTAACAACTGACGACGCCTTTGGCACAATTGTTTCATGAATCTCCATTGCAGGATGTAATTTTAGTGTATTTTACTTCTGATGAAGGTATATTTAGATACACCTAAACCGTGGTCAAGAATTTTAAGAAATCTGTATCCTGCAACTGTTTTGGCTGTCATCATTTACCGTGCAGAATTAGCCAATTGTGTCCATTTTTGTGTCACCTATGAAACTTATTTCTTGAGATGTCACATCTTGAAACTGGCCAACACAGTTAATATTGATACCAGAAATTTGCCTTCCCCTCCCCTCTCTCTCTCTTGGATAAATTAAATTTCAGCGGAGGTTCATGCTCATAACGTTCCAGAGTCTTCAGAGTCCTCATTAATCTGTGTTTTAGAGAAGCGATAACGGCTAAGTAAGCCTTCTGGCTAAGAACACTATACTGCAGGTACAAAGCTGAACCTATAGTGCGAAAGGAGTGAACGTAAAACAGGTAAGCTATTTACAAAATGTAACTCTGAAGTCTTTGACGTAGGATTTGTTATACAGACTGATCTCAGTGTCAGCGCGTACTCTTAATGATCACACTGAAATTGCAGTAGATAAAGGAGAAAAGTAAGTTGATTGTATTGACAGCATTTGCAGATTTCAACGACGTACTGCACTAAGGGGAGAAATAACAAAGGTATTACACATCATGTTCATCGCAAGCGCTCGAACTTAAACGAATGTAAAGCAGCTAAGCTAATAAAGTAATGTTACCAAAGCATTAGGAACTGTTGAGTAACGTTCTCTTATATAAGCTGATTACTTTGCTACCAGTAACAGGTAAATGTTTCGAAACACTATTGCATACATGCTTTCAGTGTTGTACTGAAGAATAAAAGATATCTCCTTACATACAAGCCGGTGTTAGGAAACAACACTCAACCAATGACCCTATGTTAAGAATTAATAGCAATATCACAAAAGCAATAAACATTATACAATGTACATCAGTTTCTTGTTTAGGAGCAGAAAAGCTTTTGACACAGTGTGGAACCCTGGACTGAACAACAAGCTAATCGCTTTTGGCATTCGCGCCCAAACTGTGCAACTACCGTGCTCGGCCCTTGTTGACAGGTTCACAACTGTCACAGCGGACGACAAACATTGTGCAATTTTTGTTGTGTTCGCTTAAGAGCCAACATCGTGTTACTAGAGGAGGCCGAAATGCACGCGTTTTAGCTCACGCAGGCTGACATGAGGAGGGAAGAACTATACTGACGTGAGGTCTGGAACATGACAAGGAATTATAATTCAAAAAGCGGACGTACCTAGTTTGGCACGTAACTTTAATCCATTATTGATGAACGTCGCTCTTGACGGTACATGATTCACAGTATTATCAGTTCAGAATACATTCTTGAAGAATATGGCGCCTTGCTAGGTCGTAGCAAATGACGTAGCTGAAGGCTATGCTAAACTGTCGTCTCTGCAAATGAGAGTGTATATAGTCAGTGAACCATTGCTAGCAAATTCGGCTGTACAACTGGGGCGAGTGCTAGGGAGTCTCTCTAGACTAGACCTGCCATGTGGCCGCGCTCGGTCTGCAATCACTGATAGTGGCGACACACCGGTCCGACGTATACAAGCGAACCGCGGCCGATTTAAAGGCTACCACCTAGCAAGTGTGGTGTCTTGCTATGACACCACAATTTTCATGCCGAAAGCCGGACT
The DNA here is from genome assembly GCF_023897955.1 of Schistocerca gregaria. Lineage (NCBI taxonomy): Eukaryota > Metazoa > Arthropoda > Insecta > Orthoptera > Acrididae > Schistocerca > Schistocerca gregaria. The sequence goes on along the minus strand of NC_064925.1, from coordinate 229,479,373 downwards.
GCTGCAGTGAACAGTAATATCTCCGTTACTGTATAGTACATACACAACCGCATTATGATTTTCACACCCTATTCCACGACTGAATCCAAGTAGCCTGAAGGGTGTGCTGGAATTCATGTCTTCTCAAGCAAGACTTTTCGCTCTAGAAAAATGTAAATATGTGCTGTTGCCGGCTACAGCCTCATGAATAATTTAAAATGTTATTTGAGCAGACACGGATTCTTGCTTACACTTCAAGCTTTAACTAGCTCCTCCGCGAAGGCTCAGAGGTTATCTAACAGCCGCCGTGTCATCTTCTGCATTGCGGCATCATGCAGATGTGGTATGGATGCTGTCAGCCCACCGAGGAGCCACTACTGAGCTCCTCAGTTGGCATATGGGGCTCAGTACAACACGTACCAGCCCTCCCAACAAGAGAACATCCTTGACTGTACCGGGAAATGGTCACATGGCAGCTTTATTTGCTGATTGCTCAACTTCGCAGACGAACACACTTCATGCTACTCGGAGTAAACCATCAAAGATGCTGTGTAAGTCAGAACACGTGCGAACAACATTTACAGAGATACAGAATACGGTATCAGGAAAACTTATAATAGGGCATACTTTTCTTTTTTACACTTTCCATTCCCTACTCCGCAGTGTAGGGAGCTGTTTGGATCCACCACACTACAGAGACACTGTTCTCTCCAGCCATTTACAAGTAATAGAGCAGAGGAATTCCCGCTTGGGAATAAAAGGGAGGGTATTTTCAGCTCTCGCGTTCGCTTGACAAGTAAGGGAAACCTCCAGGAAACTTTGGTTAGACTGGGGTCTGGTAATGTTTTATTTTATTTCTGCCACTGTTTTTTTTTTTTTTCCTGGCATAATTTTGTCAACAGTCCCAGACAATTATTAAAATTACGTGTGTGTGTGTATGTGTTTGTTTATGTATGATTTAAGGCCAGTGTTGTGTGACAGCATACTGCTGCGTACCATCTAGCAACTTTACATCTCGTCCGCAGGTCGCCTGGAGTATGCGGTGAGTTGTGCATTCAGGAAAATGGCCACGCGTTTGAGCACCTCACTTAAATGAACAAATTACACCATTTGGACGTTGCTTGCTTGTGATTTACAGTCTCATGGAGCTTCCGACGTTATTCGCCAGATGATTAATTTATATATACCGTGAAAAGAACGGAACTACGGCATTCCCTTAGTGTTCACCCAAAATTCCTTTTACATCTGGCTGTTTCGATTTGGTAAGAATGACATGTTATAGCTCCTTTCTATTTTGTGCACTGGGCGGCAGTGAAGATCTACATCGAATGCTTTACGGAAATAAGTAAACATGGCGTCAGCCTGGGTACCCTTCTGCTACTGTCAGGATCTCTTAACGAAAAGAGCGAACTGAGTTACACAAGATTGCCGTATCCCGAATCCTTTTTTTTTCTCTCAGCAATGACCTCTATTAGAGCAGAACCTCCCTCCCACCCGGTACCAGTTTAACGAGGACTAAACCTTTCTTCTCTACAAGGAATATATCTACTACCGCCACTATCAGCCTCTACTGGGTGAACCAGAACATAACCGACAGACTTTCAGAGTTTGTTCAGGGATACTTACTGAGTACAGAATGAGATTTTCACTCTGCAGCGGAGTGTTGCGCTGATATGAAACTTACTGGCAGATTAAAACTGTGTGCTGGAACCAAGACTCGATCTCGGGACCAGTGCCTATCGCGGGCAAGTGCTCTACTGGCTGAGCTACCCAGGCACGACTCACAACCCACCCTCACAACTTCAGTTCTGGCAGTACCTCGTCTCCTACCTTCCAAACTTCACAGTAGCTCTTCTGCGAACCTTGCAGAACTAGCACTCCTAGAAGAAAGGACACTGCTGAGACATGGCTTAGCCACAGCCTGGGGGATGTTTACAGAATGAGAATTTCTCTGCAGTGGAGTTTGTGCTGATACGAAACTTACTGGCAGATTAAAACTTTGTTCGAGTCTCGGTCCGGCACACAGTTTTAATCTGCCATTACGTTTCACCTACTGTGTAGTTTGCCATCATACGGTCTCCGGCGGTTCGTTACAGAATTTTTGCATTTCGTTTCGCTTTTTGCCCCAAATAGCTTCGTATCTGTTTTGAAATGAAAATAGCTCACAACAGTTCAAATCCCGGTACAATTACTATGGATAGACTTATTGATGAAGAAGTGGCCGAGCGGTTCTAGGTGGTTCAGTCCGGAAACGCGCTGCTGTTGCGGTCGCAGGTTCGAATCCTGCGTCGCGCATGGATGTGGGTGATGTCCTTAGGTTGGTTAGGTTTAAGTAGGTTTAAGTGTAGGGGACTGATGACCTCAGATGTTAAGTCCTATAGTGCTTAGAGCCATTTAAACCATTCGGTGCGTTTGGTACACGTACAGCTATCAGTGTGTTTATTCTATCTTTCAGCTTTAATGGTTATTTGTAGTATTCATTTATTTCTGCACTCATTATTTTTATTTATTTTATCCACTTCTATATGGTTACCGATTGTAATTGAAGAAATACGTCTGTATGTGTTGGTGACGCTTAATTTCAGCTGTGATTATTGTAGGAACTAAATAAAACATCAGTTTGGAGGATGGATCGTGAGACGTGTCTCGGTAACTCAGTCTTTAAGAGAATTCTCTGTCGAAGTAACGCTCTGCTGCAAAGATTCACTCTGGAAAATGAACAGTGTAGATATAAGGTGTGAGATTTGGTACAATAGAAGGATTTTGAATATTAGGTGGTTTGATAAGAAATGAGGAGGTTCTCCGCAGAATCGGCCAGAAGAGGATCCTGTGGAAAATATTAATAGCAAGATGAACTTAATGTAATGACATGCGTTAAGATATCAGGGAATTACTTCCACGTATTAGTGGAAGCTGTTGAGCGCGGGAACTATGGGGAGCAGCAGAGACTGATATACAGTGGCAACAGTTAATTGAGGAAGTTGGCTGCAGGTGCGACGCTGAGATGACACAGGAGAGGAATTCGTGGCTGGCCGCATGATACCAGTCAGACGACTGATGTGTCACAAAAAAAATTTCATCTTGTACACTGGAGCTACATCAACGAAAATAAATTGTTACATCTCTAGATGTATAGAATATTAATCATGTTGACACTGATAGAGTAACTTGCGCCTCATATTTACAAAGAAATCTTATCCAAACCACATACAAACTCATTCAAAGTTTTTGAGATTTTTTTGCAGTATTTCGAGGACGTAAGCATGCGTCCCAATCGGTCCAACACTAAGAGGCAAACCTTTTCTGCCTAGCTCGAATATCCTTTTCACATATCCATGAGGCTACATTAATTAAGCTTAAAGTCTAAAACTACATCTTGATGTGTTGGTGAAACAGAATTCTGAATCGGACGCTTCAAGTAGGGGTAGTCACACAGTGCAAGAATTGGTTACATCGAATAAAAGTTCTAGTGTTTAGACATTGTGATGAGGATCAAACTCATGTGGCCGATCTGAATCATGTAATACTCGCATGCACTGAGCACAAGGAAGAACAAGAAGTGCTGTGCAAGAAACTCGTTAGAAGGGGTTCTCCGCTAGTTACAAGTGTTACTTCCTTACTTTACCGAATCTATGTGAGTACACTTTGAGGGCTGAATGCTTAAAAGAAGCTGATATACAGATTTAAACTAGGTACTGTAAGTCATTTTGGATGAAGTGCTTTTATGAAGACAGTCCAGTTAGAATAACGTTTTGTATCTTTGTGTGTGTATATTTTAAATTAAGATCTTGTATTTGTTTATGAACTCTCAAATTATTGTTCCTTTTCATAAATTTTAAATTACTATTTGGTATGTGCACATATAGACTCAGACTGTCTTCAGAAAAGTACGTCACATGAAAACGTTGTTAAGAATAAAATTGTATGTAATATTATGTTCTTGTTATGTTGGTTATCCCGAAAGCTAAGCCTAATCTTTTATTTTACATTACGTCATTTTTTAAAGTGTTTTTACTGTTGTAACTACTGCTGGCTGGGTGGTCAACGTTGTATAAACCCAAAATAAATAAATGTGTGAAATTGCCGTCTCCAAGTATTGAGTAACGAAGTTGGAACGTCGAGTTCATGACACTGTAAATGGTTCAAATGACTCTAAGCACTATGGGACTTAACATCTGAGGTCATCGGTCCCCTAGACTTAGAACTACTTAAACCTAACTAACACACATCACACACATTCATGCCCGAGGCAGGATTCGAACCTGCGACCGTAGCAGCAGCGCTGTTCCGGACTGAAGCGCCTAGAACCGCTCGACTACAAGCGGCCTGCCATGACACTGTAAAACAGTGAACACCTTTTTATCGGTAGGTCGCTGTGGTCGTGAGTCCGAAGACAGGCTGATGAAGTTCTATGCAACTCTGATCATCTTTCGTTCGCTACTGCACCCTACATCCATTTAAATGTAACTACTGCATTCCCTCTATACATTTTACGAAGGTATGAATTTTTTCTTGTGTTTTCATCCTGTAGGTATGGCTGACACAAAGGCTGACGTGAGCCATAGAGGCTCTCGTCATTTTCAGTCATTTTACTCGTATTGAGTACAACTGTGTTTTCAGCACCTGTAATGACTTGAAAATTATCTTAAGATCTAAACTGAAATAGTGGCGATTGTAATAAAGGTATAGTCAATGGCGACTATGGAGCCATTTAAAACTTTCTATGAGACTCTGACCTTCCTTTTTCTCTAGGAAGCATAGAAACTTTTTTGCCAACTGGCTCAAATGAAACACGATTTTCAGATACTGGAAGACAGTCATCCCTCCCAAAACATGCGATATGTGGAAACTATAACATTGTGCAATATGGTATAAACTCAATTGGGCGACACCTACTACGTCGTAATCACTCACTGGATTCGTTGTCAGACACGTGAAACGAATGAGAAATACGTTTCTCGTCTCCCATTGGCTGTCGAGAGCACGATCTTATAAGTGAGCTTTGCCTTTCCTCGCCTCTAATTGGCCAGCACTAGAAAACAGAAACTTTAGAGCGGCCTGCCACGAAGGCGTCACTTTCTGTAGTAAGTGCAGATTTGACGTATGTTTAAACTTTTTACTTATTTTTTACTTACTTACTTTAATTTACTTTTTTATTTACTATTTTACATTTTGCTTATGTTTTCAGTTGTGTGTTACGATTATTATTCAAATTAGGCCTGAATACGTATGATCGTTCCATATCACTTAGCTTCATAGCATTACTCCTAAAAACTTATACTTTGTAAAGTGTTCAAGATGTTCACCACTGGTCTTGCAATCTGAGGCTATCGGGTTTTTACTCTTTATGATAGACATTACTTTGCATTTATCCTCATCTGAAGGGAACTGCAATTCATTGTAGGAAGTGCAAATCTTGTCCAAACCTGTCTGCCTTTCCTTACGATCGTTCAAGCGACGATACAATGTCTTTAGTGAACAGTCTCATATTGCCGCTGATCCTGTCTGCTAAATCCTTTACTTACGGTGAAAACATTATCAGCGCTATTAACTTCTTTGGGGTACAACCGATGAAATTTTAGATTCTGCAGAATTTTTGCCGTCCAGTATCCTCTTCGTGTCAGTCACAGAAAGAAGATGAACAAAAATACGGAAACACCACGAACACAACACGTCGCATGCCTAATACGTTGTATGAAAACCATTGGCATTTGCCACACGGGGTAGCCACGCGGTCTATGGCGTCTTGTTACGGTCGGCGAGGCTCCCCCCCGTCGTAGGTTCGAGTTCTCCCTCGGGCATGGGTGTGTGAGTTGTCTTTAGTCTAAGTTTTTTAAGCTAGTTTGATTAGTGTGTAAGCCTAGGGACCGATGACCTCATCAGTTTGGTCCCATAGAACCTTACCACAATTTCGCCGGCCGGAGTGGCCGAGCGGTTCTAGGCGCTACAGTCTGCAAACGCGCGACCGCTAAGGTCGCAGGTTCTAATCCTGCCTCGGGCATGGATGTGTGTGTTGTCCTTAGGCTAATTAGGTTTAAGTAGTTCTAAGTTCTAGGGGACTGATGACCTCAGCAGTTGAGCCCCATAGTGCTCAGAGCCATGTTACCACAATTTCCAATTTCCATTGACATTCAAGCTTCCAGTCGTCTCTAAATGGATAAAGACAGTACAGCTTCTGTATGGGTTTCAATGGAATCTTATGCCATTATCTCTGCAAAAGAGTGACATGCTCAGGTAATGTTGATGAAGGTTGATAACAATGAAGCACCGTTCTCTCCAAAGTAGACCACGAAGGTTCAATAGTACTCGTATCTGGTGACTGTGATGCTCCTGGAAGATGCTACAATTCATCCTTGCGCTCACAAAAGCAGTCGTGGACGGTGAGAGCTGTGTGAACAACGGTCTTGTCTCGGAACACAGCGCCACAAGTGAGGAACAAACATAGTACACCGGGGTGCACTTGATCGACCAAAGTGGTAGTAATGCGAGCTTGCACACTAACTATGGCCCGTGGAATATCACGATATGGTTGCTCAAGTCACCACCGAGCCCCCGACATGTTTCACTCTTGGTACGCAAACTCGGCCATGAGCTGGATACAGTGAAACAAAACTCATCCGACCAAATGACTTTCTTCCATTGCTTCGCAGGCTTCGGAACTACGCTTTCTTGCTGCGGTCATTTTAATCAGTGATGCTTGGTCTTAGAGTTCCAGCTCGCATTGCACTTTCCTGCTTAGTGAACAACTTTCGTGTTCCCAGCACTTGCCCGCGAAAGGCAAAGGTCCCGAGTTCGAGTCTCGATCCGGCACACAGTTTTAATCTGCCAGGAATTTCAAATCAGCGCACACTCCGCTGCAGAGTGAAAATATGATTCTGGAAACATCCCCCAGGCTGTGGCTAAGCCATGTCTCCGTAATATCCTTTCTTTCAGGAGTGCTAGTTCTGCAAGTTTCGCAGGAGAGCTTCTGTAAAGTTTGGAAGGTGGGAAACGAGGTACTGGCAGAAGTAAAGCTCTGAGGAGGGGGCGTGAGTCGTGCTTGGGTAGCTCAGTTGCCTGAGCACTTGCCCGCGACAGGAAGAGGTCCCGAGTTCGAGTCTCGGTCCGGCGCACAGTTTTAATCTGCCAGGAAGTTTCACATTTCGTGTTATTTCGGTGCTGAATCGGTACGTGGGTGCGACGTTCAGCAGTGACTTTTGTAGCTGCCGTCCTGTTATTTTTCGTCACAGTACTCTTTAATGACCGTGTGTCACCATAACTGAACACACACTTTCCTGCGCGCTGTGACTTGGCGGATGATGTTTTTCCGCTTTATCTGTGTCCAGTACAAATCTTCCGTATGGTGCATCTTGAAAAACCAAACAATTCGGCTACCTTGGTTACAGCAGCGTCCACCGTAAAAGCACCAACAATTTGCCCACGTCGCATTCACTTAGCTTGGACTTAACGTACTCGCATCTACACAGAACACTGTTCTGACAACGATTGACGCCTGCAGTGTATTGAGGATATCGCGAAAGTGCCGTTCGTGGTCAAATTCAACGGGGCAACTTGCAGGATTGGCTAGCATCTGCATTTATGTTCAAGCATGTATTTAATCCTGTGTTGTCCAATCCTTGTACACCAACGACTGTCTTTTACCTAGGTAAACAGGACTCGAGAACATAGTGCTCGGCACTGCAGAAGAGGCAAAGATGCTTTTGCGTTGGCGCTGATCTGTCTTTAAATAGAGTTTCTTATAGAAAGACTTGCAAGCTGTCAATCCCTGATTTCGTCAATACATTACATCCAGCTGTTGACGCCATCTTGAATAAATTTATTGGATGTCTGTCTGGGTGGTTGGCAATCTTTGCTTTCTGCTTGTTGTGAACGTGCGACGCAGTCTTGCATAATTAACTATTTAAAGTTGGGTACTTAATTACTAAGCCAACGGCCTTGCCGCAGAGGTACCACCGGTTCCCGTCAGATCACCGAAGTTAAGCGCTGTCGGGCTGGCCTAGCACGTGGATGGGTGACCATCCGGTTTGCCAAGTGCTGTTGGTAAGCGGGGTGCACTCAGCCCTTGCGAGGCAAACTGAGAAGCTACAAGTGGCGGCTCCGGTCTCGTAACCTGACATACGGCCGGGAGATGTGCTGACCACATGCCCCTCCATACCAGCATCCACTGACGCCTGTGGTGTGAAGGGTGACACGGTGGCCGGTCGGTACCGTTGGGGCTTCATGGCCTGTTCGGGCGGAGTTGAGTTGGACATAAGATTCATTCATAGTACATTCAATTATCAGTCAACACCTATTCTGTTACATTAAAATCCTATCAGTGTACTGAGGTGTTTGGAACGTTAATTAACGGAGGGCAGTTACAATTTTATAACGCACGTCTGGTAAACGACGTCCTACAACTACCGCTGCCATCACTGGAGCAATATTTACGCACAGCATAGGGAAGATGAGCGGCTGCAGACAACAGCACTGCCGGTGGACTCACCTGTCAGGACGACGAGCCAGACCGCCGCATGTAGCAGACTCTCGAGTCGTCGCCACGCCGCCATCGCGCTGGCATAGTACTGCTCCGTGCCGGCTCTTCACAAGGCGGTGGCCTCCATCGCCACCTGCAACCAACATTCTCTGTAGATACTACTCGAAGTAATAAACGTTTCCACATTCTCAGTCAATTTGAGGTGTACCAGGACTTCATTCCACCCATATTTCACTTCACAACAATGAGAAAAATTCCACAAGGATACATTCAATAACAGTGCGGGAAATCCCAACCACATGCCACAGCTGAGATCCAGGACCGTTGTCTTAACTTTCTCAAAATGTTGTACCCGCACAGCATCTTCCATGGCTGCAGAAGTCGAATCTGTTTCTGATGATGATGATAATGATGATTGGTTTGTGGGGCGCTCAACTGCGCGGTCATTTGCACCCGTACAAAGTCCCTATTTTTGCATAGTCAAATGTAGCCACTGTCACGAACGATTCTGTTGAGGATGAAATGACGATGACAACACAAACACCCAGCCCCGGGCAGAGAAAATCTCCAACCCGGCCGGGAATCGGACCCGGCTTCCCATGGTCCAGAGGCAGAAACGCTAGCCACTAGACCACGAGCTGCGGTCAACTGCTTCTGCGTCGCATAACTCTGTCATACTGTTTATCATCACCTTCAATATGTTGCTCTATGCTACGTGACGCGGCAGGTGCAGCCCTCTCTCGCAAAGGAACCGCGTAGCTCAGCGAAGTTGCTGTCCTGGTTAGAGAGGTTCTTTAAGCGAGAGGACAATTATTGCGGTCTGACCATCTGGGGTGCTCTCAGCATACGTCTCAGGTTGATAATATTGTGGAAATGGATCGACGTGATGATCTCAGTGATCCCATCTGGGATAGCATCACACTACGAGCACGTTAACTGCTTTACTAGGAACCGTTGCTGACCAGAATGTGGTCGACCAGCAACCGGAGGGATTCCCGGAAACCATGCCTTACCACATGGTCCGCAGTATGCAGAGTCACTGTTGGTCACATACAACCACGTGTCTTGTGTGTGTAGTCGCGAATCCCAACATTGAAAAATGGATGTTTGTACGTATATGTATGAATGTATATTCTCCATCTCCTCCTAGGCCACTGGAGCAAACTTGGTACACATATCACCTATTGTCTGTAAATTATCGCTGTGAGGCAGTTAGCATCGACCTTTCGGAGGGGTGAGGGTGTGAGTGAAAAAACAAAGTAGCTTACGTCGCGCGAATAGTCATTCTTCAGTCACCCAGTATTTGAGAATGAGAGCACTTAGTGACTTGCAACAAACATTTACAAATAATTTCAGACCTTACTAAACTTTTCCTCGCTGACAGAGCCTATAAAATGATGAAACGAGAAACGATTATGGTTTACTACATTTTCGCAGCTCATGCAGTAATAGTGTCTCATGAAGCATGACATTTTAATTTCTTACTTATTTACTATTTACTGTGTTATTGTCACATTTCGCAGACGGTACTTACACACACCACTAAATGTACCAGCAAACGTATATCATATTATGATACATAGCTCAGAAGATATGATGTCAAATAGTGACAAAGTGAGGTGTCATGGCGTTTTAATTTATTACTTCTTCACTACTAACTCTATTAATGACACTTTTGATAGACAGTATCCACTTATGCCGCTGAATTTACTGAATGTACCTACAAAAATATATCATACAACACATAGTTCAGGAGATATTACGTCATAAACACTGAATTGCGTGAACAAGTGGCGCATCGAGTATGATGATTTAATTTATTTACTTCATTATTCCTAACTCTATTCACAACACATTTCGCAGATAATAGCCACATAAACCTTTGTATGTATCTGAAAAATATTTTATCAGTGTATAGCACATAATTGAGGAGATACGACGTCATAAACAATAAGATGAGTAAAAATGAAACTGCAGGGCGAAATTCGCTCGAGATACAGGTGAAATACATTTACGATTACGTGTGACTTACGTTAAAATTATGTGAAATATATCTGATGATATGCATATTGAAGCAATGAATGAAAATTTGTACCAGGAGTCTCCTGCTCACAAGGCTAACGCGCTAACTACTGTACCATATAGGCACATTGGTTTTGCACAACTGTACGGACATTAGCACGCCTCTCCCATCAATCCAAATTTTCATTCACGCCTCAACCAACTTAGGTAGTCCACCTAAAGTCAAAAAGCATTGCATAGGGTCTCCAACTGTATTGGAATAGCATATCAGTAACCATCTAGTTTCATTGGTTAAAAACACCTATTACTGGGTTTCAGGCAGGTCGCCCATTTCGTTTGATGCTGAGCTGCCACTCCAATACAGTTGGAGAGTCTCTGCAATGCTGTTCAAGTTTAGGGGGGATACCAAACGGGGCTGAGGCGTCAATGGGAAATTGGACTGAGGAGGGGAGCGTGCTAGGATAGTCCATGCAGTAGTGCAAAGCCACTGTGCCACAGTGACGTACTGGTTAGAGCGTCTGCCTAGTGAGGAAAAGACCCAGGTTCGAATCCTGACTGCAGTAGAAGCTTTAATTTGTCGCACAAATCTCCATGTGTACATCATAGATGGTTGAGTCTTGAAAAGGTCTCTTGAACCATATAGTTTCACTGATATTTCACATATTCGTTCAATTAACGATTTAACGATTCCAGATTGTAGGGAAAGCTTGCAACAGTTAGACTGGGATGAGGTGTACAGGGAACCTGATTCTAATTTAAAATTTAATCTATTTCATGATACCTTTGTTATTATATTTGAAAACAATTTCCCTAAGGAAATAGTGAAATACAATTAAAAGAAACCATCTAAGAAACCATGGCTTACTGAATCCACAAATACCAACACAAAAGGGAAATGTATCTTATGGCTAGAAGGCGTAATGGTCCAGAAGCGTTATAAATATTACTGCACTATATTGAGAAAAGTCGCTAAAAAGTCCAGAAGTATGTACTGAAACTAGCACCTCTGATAATGAAATTAAAACAATTTAGAATATTGTTAAAAGGGAAACAGGGCAACTGAGATCACAAGAAAACTGTATTTCTATCAAACTCAGTGAAACGTTTGTTAGCAAAGAGTCATAAGTAGAAAACATTTTTAATAAACATTTTATGTGTTGTTGACAAAATAGGATCCAGCTATTTAATAAAAAATGCAAGGCAGTATATGGAAGAGGCAATAACTGTACAATATGATGAAGCTGAAATTCCATCATCCTCTCCTATTGAAATTAGGAAAATAATAAATTCCCTCAAAACTAAAAGCTCACACGAAATTGATGGTATTTCCACCAGAGCACTAGAAGCTTGTTTCCAGCAGATCAGTAGAATTCTCAGCCACATATGTAGTAGCTCTATGAAACAGAACATTTTTCGAGACAGACTGAAGCACGTTATTCTTAAACCATTGCAAAAAAAGGGGTACTAATAGCTACCACCCAGTCTCATTTCTAACAGCTTTATCCAAAATTCTTGTGAAACTAATATATTCAAGAGTAGCGTCACATTTTTGTAAAAGTGAAGTATTAACAAATTTCAGTTTGGTTTTCAGAAAAGCTTTTCAACAGGCAACGCTGTATATGCTTTCATTGATCAAATATTAAATGCTCTGAATGACCGAACATCACCCATCTGGATAATTGGTGGTATCTCAAAGTCTTTGAACGTGTGAATCACGAAATTCTTCTACATAAGCTAAAGTATTGTGATATGAGTGGGACAGTGCACAAATAGTTTAATTGATATTTAACTGGAAGAATGCAGAAGTCTGAATTTAACAGTACCGATAGTCTGCAAAAATCACCAGAATTCTCTAACAGGGCAGGTATTAAGAATGGTGTCCCATAGTGTTCATATATATATGAATTGCAGCTCTATATTCATGAAGATGCAAAGCTTGTTCTTTTTGCTGATGATACAAGTATCATCATTTGAGGAAATTGTAAATAATGTCTTTCAGAAAATTGCTTAGTGGTTCTTACAAATGGACTCTCACAAAATTTTGAGAAAACACTGTACAAACAATTCTGCACAATAAATAGCATAACACCGTTGATAAATATAGATTTTGAAGAGAAGTCTGTCGCTAAGGCAGAATATTCAAAATTTCTGGGTGTGTGCAGTGATGAGAAATTGAACTTGAAGAAGCACATTGATGATCTGCCGAAACATTTAGGTTCAGCTACTTATGCTGTTAGGTAACTGCAAATTTTTATGAGAAATATATCATTAAATTAGCCTCATGTGGCTATATTCATTCACCACGTTCATATGGCATTATATTTTGGGATAATTCATCATTAAGAGAAAAAGTATTGATTGCTCAAAAGCGTGTAATCAGAATAATAGTTGGAGCCCACCCAAGATCACATTGCAGACATTTACTTAAGAAATTCGGGATATTCACAGAACTTTGTGCAATACATATATTTACTTATAAAAGTTGTATTAATAACCCGCCAATTCAAAAATAATAGCAAAGTGCATAGCCACAACACTAGAAGAAAGAACGATCTTCACTATCATGGATTAAATCTGACTTTGCCACAGGAAGGAGTGAATTTTGGTGCCACAAAAATCTTTGTTCAATCGTCAATCACCCTTAAAAGTCTGGCAGATATCCAACCAACATTTAAAAAGCAAATTAAAAGAATTTCTGAGTGACAATTTCTTCTACTCAATAGATGCATTTTTAGATATGAAGTACTAACCGTAGAAAAATTAATTATATTGTGTAAAGAGAACTTATGTTAAACTTGCACGTTCCACATCATTACGAAATATCGTAATCATGAACTATGGAACAAGTATTAATGTAATGTAGTGTAATGCAGACAAAGCCACGGGTGGGAAGCTCATGCTAAAACCCCTGGAATGATTTCACCACTTTTGGTACAGATACGAGTAATAACATAATTACCGCGTTTAGTGGCTCTGAGCACTATGAGACTTAACATCTGAGGTCATCAGTCCCCTAGAACTTAGAACTGCTTAAATCTAACAAACCTAAGGACATCACACACATCTATGCCCGAGGCATGATTCGAACCTGCGACTGTAGCGGTCGCGCGGTTCCAGACTGTAGCGCCTTGAACCGCTCGGCCACTCTGACCGGCTTACCGCGTTGTGCCCTATACTGCAAGAAATATCATACAATAAAGAAGGTACATTCGAAAACGCAACACGAACTCAATCAAAGCTGTAGAAGCCATACTCCGTGATTAGAAATCAGAATCCTTAATTGATCATCGATCCGCGCCATCTCCCCCACTATGGTCCACTTCTGCGGGGCTGGCCAGTTGACCAGGGAGGGCTGTCTCTTTGGAAATGAGATGCGTAGCGTTGCCGTCCTTCAAGCAGTCTCTTCCTACTTCGTTCCCTCCATAGGCGACATTCACAAGGGCTAAAATCGGCGGCTATTGTCCGCTTGCCAAACCTCTTCCAAGCTTCTCAGTTTAAACTGATATACCTTACTCCATCGTTTCCAAAACTGACCTGAAATCTTTGATAAGACTGGTCGGCGTTTCCGATCCTATGGGTAAAGTCAGTAAGCTTTCACCAACAAGAGGGTGTGCTACTGTCAAACTTTCAACGTTGTCTCCTTCTGAAATTACTTTGGAAATTACTGCACCTTAGATATTGACGAGGCTGATGGTGAACTGCTCTACCGTTAACCGTGCTCTCCCTAGAACATTTCGCTCGCCGTTGCTCCGTCCCCCCACCCCCCACCCCCCTCCCTGCTACCCTCCTTACAAGGCCGCATAGAGGGTCATGAACGCCCCATAATGCCTTTCTTGTCGAGGAAATAACGGGTCTGTGCCGTGGTGAACGCGTTCCTTACTTCAGACAGCCCACCATTAGCAGCGTGGAACGTTTCTGCATCGGCGATGTAGAGCGTCCCCGTCGAATGCTGTAAAGAGCAATTAAAGACGTGTCTACGCTAGTGTTGGTGGATAGCTACGGATTCCGTGTGAGTGCTGTAGGAAAAATGAAGCATGCTCTAAGGACTTTTTTGTGATAGCGCCCGTAGACGACCTGCGAAACGTAACCTGTCCGCCAGAAGCGATACGCAACTATTCGGCTACTTTGCGAGAATCTTAGTTACTCCTGCCAGTAGCTCGTCGAGTTTACTGACGTGTTTCACCTGCTGATGAGGCATTTTCTACCTTAAGAGAGTCATAGATACTCCTGCCTGTTGCTCTCCCTTTTTGGCTTGGATTCCTGTGAATAAAATCTACCGTACTACCTCTTAAAATGCTTTTTAATGAAAATGCACTACTTGTTTTGCTGCAGTAGAGATTCATCTTCAGGTGGCCTGTGCAAAAAATTAAAATATTACAGACCTACTAATCCATGAGAGCTCAGTACTCACAGCTTTTTAAAAAGTCATGGCGCGGCAAACTGATAGCTTAGAAAGAAGGACCATCGATGGTCGTCAGGACAAAACTGATAGCGCACTAAAATCGGATGTCTATTCCCAAACTGACTGGGATTGTGCGGCACCTGTAAGCGATGGGAAGTCGTGTAAACCGATTTATCTTCCGACTCCCGTTTAGTTATTGAAATTAACTAAAACATCCATATTAACAGGTCTTAACTTCGACAAATAAATGTAATAGAGCCTTGAGTGCCTTATCATACCGGTTTTCAATTGTATTACCAATAGTCATAACTAGACATTTTTTTAAAAACAAACTTCTTTGTGAGCCCTGCAATACTATGGATATGCTACAGCCTTGCTGGTTTTAGGGCAGTATTTATTTGTATTTTGAAGTTTTTAATTGTTTTTGTTTTACAAAGAAATCCCTAAGACTACATAATACACTCCTGGAAATTGAAATAAGAACACCGTGAATTCATTGTCCCAGGAAAGGGAAACTTTATTGACACATTCCTGGGGTCAGATACATCACATGATCACACTGACAGAACCACAGGCACATAGACACAGGCAACAGAGCATGCACAATGTCGGCACTAGTACAGTGTATATCCACCTTTCGCAGCAATGCAGGCTGCTATTCTCCCATGGAGACGATCGTAGAGATGCTGGATGTAGTCCTGTGGAACGGCTTGCCATGCCATTTCCACCTGGCGCCTCAGTTGGACCAGCGTTCGTGCTGGACGTGCAGACCGCGTGAGACGACGCTTCATCCAGTCCCAAACATGCTCAATGGGGGACAGATCCGGAGATCTTGCTGGCCAGGGTAGTTGACTTACACCTTCTAGAGCACGTTGGGTGGCACGGGATACATGCGGACGTGCATTGTCCTGTTGGAACAGCAAGTTCCCTTGCCGGTCTAGGAATGGTAGAACGATGGGTTCGATGACGGTTTGGATGTACCGTGCACTATTCAGTGTCCCCTCCACGGTCACCAGAGATGTACGGCCAGTGCAGGAGATCGCTCCCCACACCATGATGCCGGGTGTTGGCCCTGTGTGCCTCGGTCGTATGCAGTCCTGATTGTGGCGCTCACCTGCTCGGCGCCAAACACGCATACGACCATCATTGGCACCAAGGCAGAAGCGACTCTCATCGCTGAAGACGACACGTCTCCATTCGTCCCTCCATTCACGCCTGTCGCGACACCACTGGAGGCGGGCTGCACGATGTTGGGGCGTGAGCGGAAGACGGCCTAACGGTGTGCGGGACCGTAGCCCAGCTTCATGGAGACGGTTGCGAATGGTCCTCGCCGATACCCCAGGAGCAACAGTGTCCCTAATTTGCTGGGAAGTGGCGGTGCGGTCCCCTACGGCACTGCGTAGGATCCTACGGTCTTGGCGTGCATCCGTGCGTCGCTGCGGTCTGGTCCCAGGTCGACGGGCACGTGCACCTTCCGCCGACCACTGGCGACAACATCGATGTACTGTGGAGACCTCACGCCCCACGTGTCGAGCAATTCGGCGGTACGTCCACCCGGCCTCCCGCATGCCCACTATACGCCCTCGCTCAAAGTCCTTCAACTGCACATACGGTTCACGTCCACGCTGTCGCGGCATGCTACCAGTGTTAAAGACTGCGATGGAGCTCCGTATGCCACGGCAAACTGGCTGACACTGACGGCGGCGGTGCACCAATGCTGCGCAGCTAGCGCCATTCGACGGCCAACACCGCGGTTCCTGGTGTGTCCGCTGTGCCGTGCGTGTGATCATTGCTTGTACAGCCCTCTCGCAGTGTCCGGAGCAAGTATGGTGGGTCTGACACACCGGTGTCAATGTGTTCTTTTTTCCATTTCCAGGAGTGTAGTTAGTAAATTTCAAGCACTGTAAAGCCAGCCTCCATCTTCCTAGACGTAGGTAGTCAGTTCGGTCCGAGGCTTGCGCTGGCACCACATCATTACACACATATCTCGTAGTAGCGACCCATCAGTGGTGTTTACGGTGGCGCCGTGCACTCTTCTATGCTGTCTGCGGCATTGTAAGACATTGGAGGCTCTATTACACTTACCTGTTGAAGTTAAGACAGGTTAATGTGGAATGTTCAGTTTCTTCCCACAACTATACCGGAGTCAGAAATTTAAATAAGCTTTTCCGGTTATCTTTCACTTACAGGTGCCGCTCGGGCTCCGTCTGTTTAATCATACACAATCGCTTTTAACGTGCTATCGGTTTCATTTTGACGAATAATGGTTAGATGTGGCTGTAAGCTACCACTCTGCCGCGCCATGACGTTTTCAAAACGTGTGACTAGTCACCTCTCATTGATTATGATACTCAAAGGTAGCACACATCTCTTTTAAAAACCATTGTAATTCTGTATTGTTTCAAATTCTTGTACAGATCGCGGTCCTCTGGTTTGGAGCCGAGTGGAAGGCTTAAACCAGAGGCTCAGACGATTCTGCGGAGATCTGGGGTGAAAATTTCTCGACCTCCGCTATCGGGTGGAGAACTGTAGGGTCCCCCTGAATAGGTCACGAGTGCACTACACGCGGGAAGCGGCTACAAGGGTAGCGGAGTACGTGTGGAGTGCACATGGGGTTTTTTTAGGTTAGAGAATTCCCTCGCTAGGCCCGACAAGACGCCTCTTGAGACGTGGCAAGGTAGGAGTAGGCAAAATGCAACAGGAAAAAACAATATTAATGTGCTAATAGTAAACTGCAGAAGCGTCTATAGAAAGGTCCCAGAACTGCTCTCATTAATAAACGGTCACAACGCCCATATAGTACTAGGGACAGAAAGTTGGCTGAAACCAGACGTAAACAGTAATGAAATCCTAAACTACGATTGAAATGTATACCACAGAGACAGACTGTACAGTATAGGAGGAGGCGTGTCTATAGCGATAAGAAGTGCAGTAGTATCTAAAGAAATTGACGGAGATCCGAAATGTGAAATAATTTGGCTGAAGGTCACTGTTAAAGCAGGCTCAGACTTGGTAATTGGATGTCTCAGCAGCTGTTGTGGCTGAACACCTGAACGATAATTTGGAAAATATTTCGAGTAGATTTCCCCACCATGTTATAGTTTTGGGTGGAGATTTTAATTTTCCGGATATAGACTGGGAGACTCAAACGTTTATAACGAGTGGCAGGGACAAAGAATTTTAGTGAAATTTTTTAAAGTGCTTTATCTGAAAACTACCTTGAGCAGTTAAACAGAGAACCGACTCGTGGCGATAACATATTAGACCTTCTGGTGACAAACAGACCCGAACCATTTGAAACAGTTAACGCAGAACAGGGAATCAGCGATCATAAAGCGGTTACTGCATCGATGATTTCAGCCGTAAATAGAAATATTAAAAAAGGTAGGAAGATTTTTCTGTTTAGAAAAAGTGAGAAAAAGCTGATTACCGAGTACCTGACGGGCTCAACACAAAAGTTTTGTCTCAAGTACAGCAAACATAAACATAGCCAACGACTCGTGGCGATAACATATTAGACCTTCTGGTGACAAACAGACCCGAACCATTTGAAACAGTTAACGCAGAACAGGGAATCAGCGATCATAAAGCGGTTACTGCATCGATGATTTCAGCCGTAAATAGAAATATTAAAAAAGGTAGGAAGATTTTTCTGTTTAGAAAAAGTGAGAAAAAGCTGATTACCGAGTACCTGACGGGCTCAACACAAAAGTTTTGTCTCAAGTACAGCAAACATAAACATAGCCAAAGCCTTGCAGTCAAACAAAAATTACGCGAAGCGAAAGGTAGTGTGAGGAGGGCTATGCGAGAGGCGTTCAATGAATTCGAAAGTAAAGTTCTATGTACTGACTTGGCAGAAAATCCTAAGAAATTTTGGTCTTATATCAAAGCGGTAGGTGGATCAGAACAAAATGTCCAGATATTCTGTGACCAAAATGGTACTGAAACAGAGGATGGCAGATTAAAGGCCGAAATTCTAAATGTCTTTTTCCAAAGTTGTTTCACAGAGGAAGACTGCACTGTAGTTCCTTCTCTAGATTGTCGCACAGATTACAAAATGGTAGATATCGAAATAGACGACAGAGGGAAAGAGAAACAATTAAAATCGCTCAAAAGAGGAAAGGCCCCTGGACCTGATGGGATACTAGTTCGATTTTACGCAGAGTATGCGAAGGAACTTGTCCCCCTTCTAGCAGCGGTGTACCGTAGGTCTCTAGAAGAGCGAAGCGTTCCAAAGGATTGGAAAAGGGCACAGGTCATCCGCCTTTTCAAGAAGGGACGTCGAACAGATGTGCAGAACTTTAGACCTATATCTCTAACGTCGATCAGTTGTAGAATTTTGGTATACGTATTATGTTCGAGTATAATGACTTTTCTGGAGATTAGAAATCTACTCTGTAGGAATCAGCATGGGTTTCGAAAAAGACGGTCGTGTGAAACCCAGCTCGCACTATTCGTCCACGAGACCCAGAGGGCCATAGACACGGGTTCACTGGTAGATGCAGTGTTTTTTGACTTCCGCAAGGCGTTCGATACAGTTCCCCACGGTCGTTTAATGAACAAAGTAAGAGCATGTGAACTATCAGACCAATTGTGTGGTTGGACTGAAGAGATCCTGGATAACAGAACACAGCATGTCATTCTCAATGGAGAGAAGTCTTCCGAAGTAAGAGTGATTTCAGGTGTGCCGCAGGGGAGTGTCATAGGACCGATGCTATTCACAATATACATAAATGACCTTGTGGATGACATCGGAAGTTCACTGAGGCTTTTTGCAGATGATGCTGTGGTGTATCAAGAGGTTGTAACAATAGAAAATTTTACTGAAATGCAGGAGGATCTGCAGCGAATTGACGCATGGTGCCGGGAATGGCAATTGAACCTTATTTGTAGACAAGTGTAATGTGCTGCGAATACATAGAAAAATAGATACCTTATCAATTAGCTACAAAATAGCAGGTCAGCAATTGGAAGCAGTTAATTCCATAAATTATCTGGGAGTACTCATTAGGAGTGATTTAAAATGGAATGATCATATAAAGTTGATCGTCGGTAAAGCAGATGCCAGACTGAGATTCATTGGAAGAATCCTAAGGAAATGCAATCCGAAAACAAAGGAAGTTGGTTACTTGGTTCAAATGGCTCTGAGCACTATGGGACTCAACTGCTGAGGTCATAAGTCCCCTAGAACTTAGAACTACTTAAACCTAACTAACCTAAGGACAACACACACATCCATGCCCGAGGCAGGATTCGAACCTGCGACCGTAGCGGTCGCACGGTTCCGGACTGCGCGCCTAGAACCGCGAGACCACCGCGGCCTGCAAGTTTGTTACTGTACGCTTGTTCGCCCACTGCTTGAATACTGCTCAGCAGTGTGGGATCCGTACCAGGTGGAGTTGGTAGAAGAGATAGAGA
This sequence comes from Schistocerca gregaria, assembly GCF_023897955.1. Classification (NCBI taxonomy): domain Eukaryota; kingdom Metazoa; phylum Arthropoda; class Insecta; order Orthoptera; family Acrididae; genus Schistocerca; species Schistocerca gregaria. The sequence goes on along the minus strand of NC_064925.1, from coordinate 229,459,076 downwards.
AGATCCAATGGTGAGCAGCGCGCTTCGTTACAGGATCATTTAGTAATCGCGAAAGCGTTACGTTCATGATAGATAAACTCCAGTCGAAGACTCTGAGGGAGAGACGCTCAGTAGCTCGGTACGGGCTAAAGTTTCTAGAACATACCTTCACCGAAGAGTCAAGCAGTATACTGCTCCCTCCTACGTATATCTCGCGAAGAGACCATGAGGATAAAATCAGAGAGATTAGAGCCCACACAGTAGCATACGGACAATCCTTCTTTCCACGAACAATACGAGACTGGAATAGAAGGGAGAACCCATAGAAGTACTCAGGGTACCCTCCGCCACACACCGTCAAGTGGCTTGCCGAGTATGGATGTAGATGTAGAAGAAGCATGGGAAACCTGTGGTGACTTTTTAATAAAGGCATTTTAACAGCCAATACGGCAGATTTTACTCGCAATGTGCAATTTTCGATGCAGTTGCCCGACCTCTAAAACTGAACAACTGTACTTGATCGAGTGGTGGGAGAGCTTCTATTGTAAATTGTGCATAACTTTAATTAATTGTTTATTTTTTCCCTTAATTTTGTCTACTGTATTAACAACTTCTCATTCGTTTCGATAATTGTATTATTGAGTGTCTAGTGACAACAATTTTTATTCAACATTTCCGTTTGATGATAAGGGCCATAACTGTTTTCGAAGTGGCGTCGGACAGCACTGAAAATCGCAGCACACACTGACATCCTGTGAAGAGACTCCGCATAAGATAAATTCCACCCAAGACACTTGACTGATTTATCCAGTACAGTGCGTGTCTGTACGACAGGGTCACATGTCACAGTGTCAGCAAGGCACCTTTACTCTTTACTAGACACATCATTCCCATGCCTCATGCTGTATCGTTTCTGATCTTCTGAACATTAATAAGCACTCGATGCACTAATAATAAAATTTAACTTATGTGGCAAACATCAGTCCGGCTCCCGTAAGCATCACAGAACGAACACTGGACTAATCAAGGCAACCGATGACCTGAAATATACCATGGGCAACCGTGATATTTGTACCCTGTCAACTTTGACATACTGCTCAGAAAAAAATGTGGTAGCTAAATTTTTCATATGCTGCGCTGAAGTGGTTTGAAAGCTATTTGAAATACCAGCAACGTATGGATATGAAACAGCGCTCTGGAAGCATGTTTCTTGGGGAGTGCCACAAGGATCAGTCTTGCGCCCACTCTTGTTTTTTTTTTTTTTTTGTATGTCAATGATGTTTCATCAGTTTTGTCTTCCTGTAAATATCATTTCTATGCCGACGATGTCCACTTCTACCCAAGTGTGAGACCTAAATACTACAATTCCCCAGATGAATGAAGATCGGTCTCAAGTAGTAAAATTGGCGGGAAACCTGAGGTTCAAAATAAACACAAAGAAGTGGTAAGTAACATCAGTACTCCATCATAATTTAATAATTCCGCTATCAATGGCCTCCCATTCAACTTGACGGCACCCCAACAGCCTATCGGCAAGCAGTGAAGAAAATGGATGTAACTTCGCATGCACCACATGCTATGCCCACTGTTTAAAAATTAATATCGGGGTTGTAACACTTTATATTATTTATTGCATTAAACCTATAGTTATAAATGATATGTCAAAAGAAAGAACAACTCAAACAATTGCGTTTGGCGTTTACTCATACAGTAAGTGGAAGTACACAAAGGGAAGTTTATGTGCGTTGTTTTCGGTGTGTTTTATATGTTTTTTGTATGTTTTCAACTGTATTCATAGTTTTTATTTTTGTGTACGTAGAGTGTCGAAACGTCGGTTTTATTTTGTAGTCATTTCTAGCGTGTAACAAAATTTCGTGGCCTGGTAAACAAAAGGATTTCTTTCACTGGTAGTGTAAGCCTATGTACATCTAACTTATTTGTACGAATGAAGTTTATTTGTTGTTCATTGCCTGAAAATAACGCTTCATTTTATACACTGTGATTCATCGAAAATAAGTCATCCAATAGTTGGCAGAGGTTTCAATAATGAATCTAAGGACATACACTGAAGGACGTCGAAGCGTTAGTTACCCCTCTCCTTTCCGATGGTTGAAATGTGCGGACGGTTATAATTCACGGTCGTGAAGAAAATTTGGTCATGGTACTGGAGTTACGGCCCACGCTGGCATTGTAGGTGCAAAATATGAAGGATATCATGCAATTTATTTAATCGTATGGCTACGGCCCCCACCGGGTGCCGGTCTTTCAATTTGACGCCACTTCGGCGACCTGCAGTCGACGAGGGTGATGGGATGGTGATGAGGACAGCACAACACCCAGTCCCTGGGCGGAGAAAATTTCCCGACCCAGCCGGGAATCGAACACGGGCCATTCAGCTACCGGGGTCGAACATCATGCAGTCAAAACCCGGTAACAGAAACTTTTCTCGGCAAATATATGAGCTGGTGGATGGAAGCAGAAGAAAACCGCGTTCGTAACTGTAAATCAGCACTGCATGCGTCCGTTGTTGAAGAATTATGAGGTGATAAACGTTATATAAAACTATGAAACATACCCATTCAGTGGCGGATACAGATATATCTCAAGGAGGAGGCGCTCAAGATATCTTGAGCTACCTCTACTTTTACTGTAATAAAAAATAATCAAGTCAAATGCAAAGTTTAAGAAAGTTTTACTTAAACCGATTATGCACATAAAGAAGACAATGCCATGTTATATGAACGTTACAATCGTGGTTCTCTTCCTTAAATGATGAATTCTATGTTCCTATTCTTCCTCGCAAATTGGTTAATTACATCATCAATAGGGAAGTCAATGTCAGGTTGAGTGCTCAACAAGATCCCTTTGTGCCAGACAGAAACTTTTAAAATAGGGTTGGCGCGGACGTGCGTGATACACTACTGGCCATTAAAATTGCTACACCAAGAAGAAATGCAGATGGACAAAAATATTAAACTAGAACTGACATTTGATTACATTCTTCAAGCAATTTGGGTGCAAAGATCCTGAGAAATTAGTATCCAGAACAACCAATACAGCTTCAACACGATACCACAGTTTATCAAGGGTAGTGACTGGCGTATTGTGACGAGCCAGTTGCTCTACCGCCATTGACCAGACGTTTTCAATTGCTTAGAGATCTGGAGAATGTGCTGGCCAGGGCAGCAGTCGAACACCCCATACCATCACGCCAGTATGTGGGATGACGAATACACGCTTCCAATGAGTGTTTACCGCGATGTCGCCAAACACGGATGCGACCATCGTGATGCTGTAAACAGAACCTGGATTCGTCGGAAAAAATGACGTTTTGCCATTCGTGCACCCAGGTTCGTCGTTGAGCACATCATCGCAGTCTCTTCTGTCTGTGATGCAGCGTCAAGGTTAACCGCAGCCATGGTCTCTGAGCTGTAGGAGTCGCCACCGGCGCCAGCCTTGTGTGAATGCTCTGAAAAGCTAATCATTTGCATATCACAGCATCTTCTTCCTGTCGGTTAAATTTTGCGTCTGTAGCACGTCATATTCGTGGTGTAGAAATTTTAATGGCCAGTAGTGTACTATTCGATAACTCGATTCAGTCGAATCGTCTGACGGAGAGAAACGAACGAATAGCGTGCGGGCTGGTGGGGACGTCACTGGTGGCAATGTGGGCGTCGCCACAAGGGGGGAGGGAGGGGGGGGGGCAGAGGGGCTGTGCCCCGCGTGGCCCCCCACGTCACCCATATGTATGCGCCACTATACCCATTTTAGTTTGGGTATTAAAAACGCTATTTAAAGGGGGACTTAGTTTTAACAGGCCACAGCTCACTTCGTTGTTGCTGTAGTCACATTTATAATTAATTAAATTGATTAACGCGAGGACTGTGTAATAACACAATTAAATGAAAATGCCACTTTCATAATTACAGAAGTTAATTAACAACGAAATTATGTAACTACACAATTAAATGAATAAGCTGGCTTTCGCAAGCTGGACCTCGCCATCTCGATGGCGGTATTCGAGCGAAAGTCGGTTACCAGTTAACAGTAATATTATCCTTGGCGAGCAGCGGCATCACAGAAAGGACTGATGCACGAGACTGGTGTAATTTTTTTAAAGCACGACTCTGTGCCACGACTATGAAGCCTGCTGTATATATTTTCTCTTAAAAATAGTTTTTCATTGGCAAACAACTAAAGTATTACAGTTTTACAGTGCACGTTCTTGAACATCTTGAAGTTTGTTAATATACTGCATTGACAGTAATAGCATCTGAATCTGATGATTGCCACAGTCTAAAGCAGAATTACAGTGTACCAGTTATGTGATTTTGTGAGTGAAAGAAATTGTTTTCTGTCATTCAAATAATTGTTGCTACAGCTGCATACAATTTTCTCGCAGTTGAAATTATGCTGCACAAGGTACAATCGCAGATATTTCTCCATATCGAATACATTTATGTCGAAATTTTAAAACAAGTGAATCAGTTATGGCAAAGAGCAGATAAACAACGGTATTGACGTGCAGTGCGGCTTTGTGTTACGAGAATGTGCAGTATTATTGTAGCTTCGTGGAGTCGGTGTGGTGGCTGAGGATCTCTGTGATAGTTGCAGGCGATGGGGGTTACTGTGTATATGTAGCAGACGTGGTAACGGAGGCAAAATTTAAAAACCATCACTCATTGGTAGGATCTGTAGACACATAAATATGATTCGAGAACGCGAACTGTTCAAGACGCATCCTTGAAAAATAACTAAATGCTACAGAAAAATAAAAGTAATATAACTACGTACAAGAACCAAGAGAACAGTAACAAGAGACAGGTTCTTGAACTAAAAATTGCGTTAGAAAAAGACGAAGTCTGTCTCCCGTACTGTTCATTCCGTACATTGAAGAAAAAAAACAATAAAAGTTCAGGAAAACTAAACTGAAATCTCCTCCCGAACAGGCCATGAAGGCCCAACGGTACCGACCGGCCGCCGTGTCATCCTCAGAACGTAGGTGTTACTGGATGCGGATATGGAGGGGCATGTGGTCAGCACACCGCTCTACCGACCGTATGTCAGCTTCCGAAACCGGAGCCCCTACTTCTCAATCAAGTAGCTCCCAAGTGCGCCTCGCAGGGCTGAGTGCACCCCGCTCGCCAACAGCGCTCGGGAGACCGGATGGTCACCCTTCCAAGTGCTAGCCCAGTCCGAGAGCGCTTAACTCCGGTAATCTGACGGGAACCGGTGTTACCACTGTGACAAGGCCGTTGGCAAAAGTTCAGGACTGAGACTGAAATTCATGGTGGAAGGGTATAAATAACAAGACTCGCTGAAGACTTTGTTATCCTCTTGGAAAGTGCTGAAGAATTACAGGACCTGTTGCCTGGAATGGACTGTCTAATCAGCACAGACTACTTACTGGAACTAAATACAAGAGAGACGAATGTAATGAAGTGTGGCAGAAACGAGATTAGCGATATACTGCGCACCAAAATTGGGGAACGCATATTACAAGAAGCGAAGAAACTGTTACCTTGGAGGGAGAAATACATGGCGGACAATGCAAGGTGGGCATCAGTAACAGGCTACACAGGCAAAGAGGACATTCACGGCCAAAAGAAGCCTGTTAACTGTTTTCGAGACGGATTCTAAGAATCATGAAACTAGGAAGAAATATTGTCTACAGAATAGGCGAGGTAAATAATATGTGGAAGACAGCGATTAAAAAAAGAGGTAGGTTGATAACGATTATTGTTAAGAAACCAGGGAATAACTTCGGTGGCACTATAGAGAGCATTAACGGCAGTAACAATTAAGGGCACTGGGTGTGTACGACTCTGAGACGAGAAGCTTGGCACTTTTTTTAAAGCAGTGGCGTCGTAGCGGGCCGTACCAAGAGGTTGAAAAACTTATGACAAAAAAAAAGAAAGAAAAATGCCTATCGCCGTTAATTACATTAATGTATTTCGATCAGTTTGCTGTTCTTTCTCGACGGCTGGTTTGGTTTCATATGTTGACAGCATTGATTTCTGCAGTGTACAATGGACGTTCCGAAAATAAGTTTCTTCATTGTTCTTCGGACGGAAACCTTATTGCCAAATCAAATACATCATGGCATCATGAACTACACACCTTGCAGTGGTTTTCGTTATAATTGTCACCGACATTGAGAAATCTGTCGTAGCGTGCAATCACTTTGAATAAAACACTATGGTAAAATGCGGCGCCCTGCGAAGCAAGGAAATGTCGCCCAGCCCGCTCCACCTCAGCATTGGTTTGGAAGCTATGTCCCAAGAGTGCCGCTTTCAATGCAGGGAACAGGTGAAAGTTCGATGGGGCAAGATAGGGACAGCAGGCCGGGTGAGCCAAGCCTCTTCACTCAAGTGCCCTGTCTCTTTCGTCGAATGGGGGACCTGACTTTGGTGATGGTGTCTCTGAACTTGCAACACCAGCGACCATCCATTTGACGGGAAATGACCTCTTCAACATACACTGGCTGACGGCGTTTATGGGTGATAGACACAACAGTTGCACGTGACCATTCATAGCAGTAACAGCATGCACTTCTACTTGCGAATACGTTGTCAGTCCAAGTTTGTCCGTCACCGTGATGTGTACTGGAATAACCTCGGGTGCACCAGTCTACGGCTACTCTCTCTTCTTCGCCGTCCTGCGCATGCGTCATTCCTCCTTCGCTGACGCTCCCTCTGTCGGTAAACTAGCAACGTGTGTGCATTCATATGGCGTTTGTTTGTGTCACCATTTGCACGATCTTGTGTCTTTCCAAAACTCCCTCGCATGTTTGTTAATTGTGGCTTCGTAGGATTAAGCACATAGTGAAGCGGTCCCGTTCGCGGCTTGTGGTCGCGTTCTCGCTTCCCCAGTATTGGGTCCCGGGTTTGATTTCCGGAGGGGTCAAAAGGGATTTTCAGCTGCCTGGAGATGACTGGGTGATATGGTAAACCACCTCAGCTAGTACGGCGCACAGTAGAGCGGTGTGAGTCTCCCGCATCGTCCACTACGCCCTGTCAAAAAATATGGGAGTTCAGGATTATCGAAGAGGTCCCAGACATTGATAATTATATAAACAGTGAAGTTAACTGAAAGAATTTAAAGCTTCTGTTTATATCTGCATTGCTAAAATTGTTCCATACCTCTCGTAATTCGTTTGCGGAATTCACCCTGTGACTGATTCACTTCCCAGCGTTTCGCAAGCGTGAGTGACTAGTGTTTTATTGAGTGTCCTGGCGCTATCAGAAAGCTGTCGTATTTTTGCATTTCGGGTTCAACTCCGCATCCCGATTTTAAAGAAACTTGCTGTAGTAACGTCTTAGTATTTTTAATAATTCCCTTATATTTCAAGTGTGAATAATGGTTGAGACAATGCACCATGTATCTCATTGTATTCACTCTATATGTGTGAAATTTGAGTTTTCAATGGCAGTGAGATCTGTCTTATGCGCACAGTACGTACTAGCTGAAATGAGATCAGCGTTAAAAGAGTAATGGCACTTACGTACACTGTGCTATGAAAATTTGCTAATGAAATGGAAACGAGATTTTTTAAAATATTCATGATTATTTATAATTGTAACAAATTAACAATTAATTTTAATAACGAAATGCAGATTATTTTATCGAAATATACTTTATATAAGAAGTTTGGAAAAAAATAGTATGATTGGCGCGAACCGCAAAAACTTTCAGCTCTTCCATACAACAGATTTCAGCCATAGAGACTTGAGTGACACAGAGAACATCAATACTTCGCAAACTACAGTGTACTGAGCTACAAGTAGAAACAGACGTCGATTTTTTCAGTAAACTAGCCGTTGTGCCAAACTGATTCATATGTGTGATTTACAATTGTGAACATCGTCCTGTTAGCATACTGTTGATTAAAGTACAGTAATATACAAATAAATTGCCTGTTTTTAGTACAGCTTGTTTTATTTTGCCTCTAGCAAACCAGTGCTTAGTTCCGAAGCATTCTTGTATCATACCAGTCACACCGAAGAGAGTGCAGATAAGACAGAACCGTAAAATTCAATAAAGCAATAGTTCTTGAACAATGTTTTTCCGCGACACTGAATAACCAATTGCTCTTAGACATACTCTGATCGATAAAAATGCTAAGCAGCAAAAAATCTCCAGTCTTTTACTTAGGAATGATATATTCTTGTCTCGATTGGAAATTAGATTTTGAACCGGTTTCTCACGCATTTCTGGAATGGCAGGCTATCAAGCAGAAAAAAACAGTGTGAGGGTAATTAGAAACACTCAAGAACTTGGTGATTCTTCCGATTGCATCCACCACGTTGTCGGCGAAAGAAACACTTTTTTGAACAAACTGCACCATTTTGAAGTAACTGGAAAAACTAACGTCTGAGGATAGTTCCGTCTAAAATTAGCCCTTCTGGACTAGAAATAAAAAACCTGTAAATGTGACTGACTCTTCAGCACTTGTATGATTTTCCGTTGGCGATACTTCCAGTGCCTGTAATAATTTTCCTAAATGTGATATTGTTTACTGTTGAAATATTGTTTAATATTTGTAATGTTTTTATGATGCTTGCTTTACAAATACCTGTTAACTGTTATTGACGTAATAGTTTTCCCACATTACTTTGTTGTGGTTCTCGGTCAGGTGGCGGGTTTGATGCAGTTGTGTATGATGTCTAGACGTTTCATCTCCGCATAACTACTGTGTGCTACACTTGCGCCTGTCTTTTGTCTTAAGACGTTGGCCTCCCTCGACAATTCTTACACAATACGGGTCCGTCCATTACCAAACTGAACATTCATTGATGCGTTAGAATATTTCCTATCAAACGATACCTTCTTTCAATCAACTTGGTCCATAATTCTTTTGGTCTCCGCAATTTGATTCAGTAGCTCACTAGTTATTCAATCTGCCCACCTAATTTTCAGCATTCTTCTGTAGCACTACATTTACAGAGCTTCTGTTCTGTACTGTTTATCGTCAGCCTTTAAATTCCGTTCAGGGCTAAATCTGAGAGAGATACCTTAGAAAAGACAGCAATAAATTTGTTGTTAGCAAATTTCTCTTTCTCAGAAACGTTTTTTCTTGCTATTGCTAGTCTGCAGTTTATGTACCCCTGTGCTGAAATGTAGTGCCTCCGAATTTTTTATTCTATTCTAAATATTGTTTGATGTTTTAAATGCCACGAACATTATTCGGTCGACTTTCCAGCTCCGCTGGCTCAAGGTGGAACCCTCTGTGTGTGTGCTGCCAGCCCCTCGGAAAACAAAGCATGAATTAGAAGAGTGAAATCACAATGAAATGAATAACCCTAGCTGCGTACAGGCGTTGATATAACTCAACGGGGACAGTTGAGAATGTGTGCCCCGAACGGGACTCGAAGCATTGCAGACGCTCTATCCTCTTTTTTTCCTTTCATTTTGTTCGCTTTTTTCGTTGCGTTTGGTCTGGGCGGACGTCACAAGACATCCGTTCAAGTTGACCGTCGATTCCTTTGCTCAGTTTTTTATTACAAAGGGATGAGCAGCCCTCTAACCGAACACGCTGGGCTACCGTGCCAGCGTCCATCTGAGCCACCGAGGACACAGAGGATAGTGTGACAGCAGCGACTTATCTCTGGCACGCCTCCCGTGAAACCCACATTCGCAACTTTTTGTCCCGCACTATATTCATATTTAGAAAAGTTGTCCACAAATAGAGCACCCCCTCCTTCATCACGAGAATGCCAGAACACACACGATGGCTGCAACATCTGCAACAATCCGACGCCTTGGGTTCCCTGTCTTCGATCATCCTTCATCAAGTTCGGACATGGCACCATTCATCGCCCACTGTATTTTATAAAAAAATGTTCAAATGTGTGTGGATTCCTAAGGGACCAAACTGCTTAGTTCATCGGTCCCTACACACTTCTTAAACTAATTTAAGCTAACCTATGCTGAGAACAACACGCATAGCCATGCACGAGGGAGGACTCGAACCTCCGGCGGGAGGGGCCGCGCATTCCGCTACAAGTATTTTACCCCCACACTGCAATACCTAAGTACACACAAGGCGCTTGGGAAACGCAATAAACCTACAGAGAAAGGCGGGTAACATAAAATCCGTTGAAGAATCAAGAGGGAACAGTAAGACTGCGAGATCAAGAACGAATCGCTCGGATTAAAAATGGTATAAGACAAGGACGCACTTTTTCGCCTCCACTGGTTAGTCTGTTCATAAAAGAGGCAATGACAGAAATATTTATCATTAATATCCTTTCATTCTTAATTTTCATCTAACTCTTGAACCTTTCAAGAGTTAGATGAAAATTAAGAATGAAAGGATATTAATGATAAAATCCGCTGCTGATATTACTGTTCGAAATGGTGAAGAGGAATTACAGAATCTCATGCAAAAAAAAAAAAAAAAAAAAAAAAAAAAATTGCTCATTGTAGACTGGATCTTTATGTCACTTATTTATTGTGCGATGGGACAATTTCCACTACCATGTCAATGTAAAGCACATATACATTAGGACTATGTACTGTGTCGCAGGCGCCGTGGCTTACATACTGAAGTATCACCTCACATGAGAAAGCCACACACGAAACAGTCTATACACAGCATAACTTCAGGACGAAGACAGCGTCCTTTCTCTACAAGACCACATCGTATCGTTTTTGAACCATTATCATTAAAGAATCTGCAAATAGAATGAACAGTCTGACGGGTGCAGAATATATTTTGAGAGGAAACTGAAGAAAGACTATAGTAATGAGGAGTAACAGAAGTGAGAATAGCGAAAATATCAACATCAAAATTGGTGAAATTAAGGAATTCTGGTACCTTGGAACAAAAGTAACTCATAATGGATGGAGCAAGGACATGAAAAGCAGACCGGCACAGGTATAGAGGACGTCCCTGGCCAAATGAAGTCTATTACCATCAAACAAAGGCTTTAACTTGAGGAAGAAATTTCTAAGAATGTACGTCTGCACCACGACATTGTATAGTACTAAATGATGGACTGTGGAAAGATCGGAACAGAAGAGAATCGAAGAAGAATGTTGAAAAATTAGGAGGACTGATTAGGTCAGGAATGGGGAGGTTGTCCGCATTATCTGCAAAATGTATTTTCCGTGTCGACGAGTTTCGACTTCACTAAAGTGAGAGACCTGAAAATATCAATACTGCCATCGTGCAGATGAACGACGATATGTTTTCAGTGTAAGATGACCACAAAATCTGTACCTTAAACTAAATGCGAAGAAGTCCAAAATAATTTCATTGTTCTGCCAGAAATTAATTCATTTTGAATTCCACAAACGCATCGGAGATTACCTATTTACCAGCTCATTGTATCCTGAACACAAGGTCTCATTCCTAATATTCTAGCTCGGCTCATCCATTAAACAAAAACATTCACTATCTCGTTCTATATTGGTGCTGTACGCTTCTTTAACACGAAGCTACCGTGAACTCTGCGCAGAACTCACTGACCTTCTGCCTTTAAGAAGAAACTGAAGCACTCAATTCTGTCAGCAGCGTTATGTTGCTCCAAAAATTAGCTTATACACTGCCAGAAATAAATTAGTACACCTAGAAAGACGACGTCGATTTTCATTCGATGACGGCATAAGCCACCTGGGGGAGAGTATTGTTGTTGTTGCGGTCTTCAGTCCTGAGACTGGTTTGATGCAGCTCTCCATCCAACTCTATCCTGTTCAGGCTTCTTCATCTCCCAGTACTTACTGCAACCTACATCCTTCTGAATCTGCGTAATGTACTCATCTCTTGGCCTCCCTCTACGATTTTTACTCTCCACACTGCCCTCCAATAATAAATTGGTGATCCCTTGATGCCTTAGAATATGTCCTACCAAACGATCCCTTCTTCTAGTCAAATTGGGCCACAAACTCCTCTTCTCCCCAATTCTATTCAATACCTCCTCATTAGTTACGTGATCTACCCATATAATCTTCAGCATTCTTCTGTAGTACCACATTTCGAAAGCTTCTATTCTTTTCTTGTCCAAACTATTTATCGTCCATGTTTCACTTCCATACATGGCTACACTCAAACAAATACTTTCAGAAATGACTTCCTGACGCTTAAATCTATACGCGATGTTAACAAATTTCTCTTCTTCAGAATCGCTTTCCTTGCCATTGCCAGTCTACATTTTATATTCTCTCTACTTCGACCATCATCAGTTAGTTTTCTCCCTAAATAGCAAAACTCCTTTACTACTTTAAGTGTCTCATTCCTCAGCATCACCTGACTTAATTCGACTACATTCCATTATCCTTGTTTTGCTTTTGTTGATGTTCATATCATATCCTCCTTTCAAGACACTGTAGATGTACTGATAATGGTCTCAACGTCTTCCGCAAACAGATAGAAAAGTGGCATAACTACCCGAGCGTCTTGTGTTTCTACCCTATAATGGGGAATGCTCACAGCCAGAAGGTTCAGTATGGTGCACCCGTGCAAACCAAGCAGGCAACCTTGCAATGGAGACGCATTCGTGCTGCCTACAGACAACTCAGCGAGCTTGAAAGGGGTTACATCGTAGCGTTCCGAATGACGGGATGGTCCTTTCGGAGAAATGTCACACAAGCTGGCCGCTTGCGTCACCTGTGCAACGATGCTGGTGTCAGTGCTCACGCGAACATTCTCACATCCGTAGACCAGGCTCTGCACGTCCATGTAGCATTGCTCATGTCCATTGTAAGGGCAGCAGTTTTCTTTGTTATGGGTTTAGGGCGCAAAACTGCTATGGTCATTAGCGCCCGGTCTGTGACATAGGAAAAGCTAAAAAAGCCAAACTGGAAACCAGCAGCAATGGGAGCAAAACTCAAAAAAGTGGGGAAACCAAAAACAGAAAGAAAGCTTAAAAAACACCATGGAAGGGGGGTTGTTTGTCCCCAAAAGGAGCGTCAAATTACTGACGCCATCTCACTGGCACTAATGAACTCGAGAACACGATCGGCTGATCGCGTGTCATCTGCTAAAATGGAAGATATATCGGGCGACAGCTGTAGACGGACGCGTAACGGAGTAAAATAGGAGCACTCAAGTAAAAGATGTCTCACCGTCCACAGTTGAGAGCAGTGGGGACAGAGTGGGGGAAGATCACCGCTTAAAAGATGTCGATGGTTAAAAAGACAGTGCCCTATCCGGAGTCTAGTTAAAATTACCTCCTCCCGACGACGAGTTCGGGAGGAAGAGGCTGAAGCATAGGGAAGAGCTTTCACGTCCCGCAATTTATTATTGGGAAGTGTCGACCAATGTGCGCGCCATAAAAGAGCAACACGACGACATAAAACACTCTGTAGATAGGCGAAGGGAATCATGTGAATAGCTGGCCGAAGAAGAGTGACTACAGCCTTGGCCGCTATATCGGCCGCCTCATTTCTACAGATACCAACTTGTCCTCGGATCCAGAGGAACGCTACAGAGACGCCCCCTAAGTGGAGCAAGTGGCAGATCGTACAGCTACCATAGCTCGGGATAAGGGGGCTTGTGAACCCGACGTGTCAAGGTGAACCGTTACGAACGGGTTATTAGCCGTGGGAACAAGAGCACACAGACTTCTATCCTGCCTTTCTCTCACGTAACAGCATCGACGTGCGCAGCTGAATTGGTGCCATCAGAGGATCATTTCGAAGATGGAATGGCCCGCCGTTGTCTTCAGCAATGAAAGCAGATTCTGCCTACACGCAACTGATGGTCGTTCGCGCATACGATTTAGAAGTGAGCACTGACTCGCAGAGTGCATTCATCCAAGACACACTGAATCCCACCCCAGGCCTTATGGTTTGGGATGCGACAAACTCCAACTCTCGTTCACCTTCGGTGCTTCTGGATGGGACGCTCACCTGCGCTCGGTCCTGCAGAAAGTTGTTAGAACGTCTTTTGCCGTTCTTGCAACATTAATCTAATACGTTGTCCTTTTGCCGTTCTTGCAACGGTAATCTGTTGTTTCAAAGGGATAACGCTCGTCCACACACTGCCCATGAAACCCAACGTGCTCTGTAAGACATGCAGCAACTTCCCTGGCCATCACGAGCTACGGACTTGTCTTCAATCGAGCACATGTTTGATGTGATTGGACGAGGAGTGACTCGTGCAACTCGTGAAACCAACAACTCTTACAGGCCTCAGATCCACGTGAACATGTCGAGCAGGCGTGGCATAACTTATTACAGTACAGTGATCTCCGTATGTACGATTGACTGGATGAGAGAGTCAGCGCCTGCATTGCCGCCCGTGGAGGCTACACCAAGTACTAATATTAGTGTTATGGCATTGGTCGATACCATTTACTTTACCGGTTCTTTTAACTACAGTTACTTAACTGCTGTCACCCACCAACCGTACTTTTTACTCTGTACATCCTGCAGGATCGCAGTTTCCTGTTGCATGTTGTTATATGTAATTTGTATTAAAGCATGCAGGAGATAGCAGTTAACTAACTTTACTTAAGACAACCAGTAAACTATATGGGCAGATCCTTCAAGCTTTCTTATTGTCCCCAATTACCAGCACAGATTCTCTAACGATGTGTTGAGAGGTCTTTTAACGTATGCGACTGCGTTTCAAAATATTCAAGTAAGAGTCGTACATCTTGCGTTTCTCTGGGACTATTCACACGTTTACGAGCTATAGCAACCTTGATGTAACAGCACCACGCTGGGATACTTACATAACAGTGGGTTACAACTGCCCATATTTAAACCAAACACTAGGTAAACAGGCGCAGCAAGCCTTTAGGGCTATTCCTTTTAATAATTTGAAAATAACACGCTTCCTTAAAGACGTGCATATGAAAGTGCGCTTCAGTTCGTAAAAGACAAAGATTTTCTTAGTATGTACATATCCGTAGAATGATAATCTAAAGTATTATTGATTTACTTTATCCTCAATAACTGAGCTCTGATTTTCTGAGCAAATATCTTGCTAACCCGACATAAAATCTAGCGGTGTTATATTGCCTAAGACCAGGATGTGAGTAAGCTTACGACCTTCAAAATTTACGTGCCTATAATTTGTCTTCATTGCTGTACTTGTCATTAAATAACATAAACTGAGTTTTTTCCCACACTATTTATTTCATAGTAATGTCTAAATTCTGCAGCCTACATTAAATGTAACATAAGTTGTGCTTGTCATAGTGAACGTAATTCACAATATCTAGAGTATCTGATGCGAAGTAATATAGTTCCGTAAAATAAAGAACAAACCGCCTTCAGTCACAAGTTGCATTTATTTATTGCACTATGCATTTCGAGCCCTGGAGGCTCATCTTCAGGTGCTTTTTAGTGATTTACTTCATGTGTTTTAGTTGTTTCCCTGTTGATATTACATTTTTGGTTACAACATGGTATATTGTAAATATAAGTTTAACAGCGTTAATAATATGAAAGTAACTTACAGTTAACATTGTATACTGTCTGCTTCTGTTGTCCAGTTGGTATACACAATACACATCTTTAATTTTACGGTACATACTGGTATATATATGTATGTACCGTAAAATTAAAGATGTGTATTGTGTATACCAACTGGACAACAGAAGCAGACAGTATACAATGTTAACTGTAAGTTACTTTCATATTATTAACGCTGTTAAACTTATATTTACAATATACCATGTTGTAACCAAAAATGTAATATCAACAGGCAAACAACTAAAACACATGAAGTAAATCACTAAAAAGCACCTGAAGATGAGCCTCCAGGGCTCGAAATGCATAGTGCAATAAATAAATGCAACTTGTGACTGAAGGCGGTTTGTTCTTTATTTTACGAAAGTAAAACAGTCGCGGACGAAACACTGGTAAACAATGGATAAAATTAAGTAATATAGTTCATTTTTGTCCTTATCTAGGCAAGTTAAATAACTTGACAATAATAATCCTTTTTTGATGTTACCCTAACCCTCCTCCATTTCCTTTCCGACTTCGGTTGTGAAAGACTACGTAGTAACGAAAACGAGAAATGTACAACGTGCTTAAAATGAAACCAATTGTAAGTACTAATACTTCTCGTTTTACTTTTACATAATATGTTGTACAAATTTCTTTTAAGATTTTCTGATCTCAGAACTGAAGTTCCATCCTTGGCACAAAAACCTGGCCTTAGGAGCTCCTTGAGATGAGTACGGTGGGTCACCTGTTGCCGAAATCCGTACGACCCCGGCAGTTCGTGTCAGGAGAAAGTGCCGCTGTATTCGCAATCGCATGTGAAGCGTAGTGTAATTCTTTTTGCGGCGCTGACATCCACTGTTGCGACACCTCCGGCGTCTGGCGTCTTCGATGATGGTGAAGGCCATACACAGGCGCACACAGTCACAGACCAACAACAATATCAATGTTTTCAACTAATCTTCTTATTTGTTTACTTATTCATCAGCGCCAGTGAACCCATGCGGACCAAAACTAGTTGGTCATGGTACGAGTCAGTACATATTTTGTAGAATGCTTGCTAGGAAATTTAGAAACATAACAATGACTGGAACGTGAAAAATAAGCAGAGAGAGCACATACTATAAATGACACATTATACAGAAAACTTGTCAACTACGAGGAACATCGGCGCAGAACAAGAGGAAAACTTTCCATTTAGATCTGAAGACTAGTGGTTTAGTACAGTTCTACTAAAAATGAAACGTGCTGTACAGTGCATCCCTTTCTGCACGAAATTTAAGGAAATGTTATCCGCGTCCAAATCGTTTTTGTGCCTGTTATGAACGGAATGGTTCAAATGGTGCAAGGGGCTATGAGCACTATGGGACTTAACTTCTGAGGTCATCAGTCCCCTAGAACTTAGAACTACTTAAACCCAACCAACCTAAGGACATCACAGACATCCATGACCGAGGCAGGATTCGAAACTGCGACCGTAGAGGTGACACTGTTCCAGACTGTAAGGCTAAGAACCGCTCGGCCACCCCGGCTGGCTTAACGGAATGAATGCGGCAGTTTCTTCTGAATGAGTCAACACTGTCAATAACAAAACCCATGGTGGGCTATATGTGCAGAAATGACAGATTTAGGATTCAGAGACACTTAAACAACGACCGTCAAAGATCACGAAGAGACACCGGACATGTCCAACCTCCTTTCCTAGCCTAATAGCGTTCTTGGTCAATACAGAGATTGCCACGAAATATGATACCACAGGAGATAATAGGGGGAAAGTAAGTAAACTAACAAGAACAGTGGAGGTCATTCTTAAGTGACTGCAAAAAATAAAAGGTTTTGGTGTTACGCAGAATCAGTAACGGTTCGAAATTCTGTGTTCACGCACTCAGTGACCATACTGGCACCAAAACGGAAGATAACCGAGAGAACTCCGATAATCTGAATTCGTTGTTCAGAAGCTGTTTCACTGTAGAAGACTGTAATACGTCCCTCCTTTCAGTCGTTGTACCAACATTGAAATGGCAGGTATTGAGGTAACCGATATGAAAGAAACTACAGTCGCTAGGTAGTGGTATGATATCAGGACCAGATGAGATAACTAGAAGATTCTACAAAGATTATGTGAAAGAACTTTCCCCTTCTACCGTAGATTGCCGAATCAACGAAGTGTACCTAGTGACTGGAAAAAAGCACTGATCATTCCATTTTTCAATAAAGCCGTAAGTCAGATGCACATAATTATAGATCGTTGACAACAATCTGTTGTAGAATTCTGAGACAAGCTTTATGCTCAAGAATTACGGCGTTTTTGGAGAAGGAATTTATTCTCTATAAATCTTGTTGTATCCTGCCTACTCGTCAAATATGAGGTGCCTAGGAAACCTTATTTCTCGCATCGAGAGACAACAATTGAAGAAAATCGTATTAGTGAAAATAAAGTTCAAATGTAAGTGAAATCTTATGGGACTTAACTGCTAAGGTCACCAGTCCCTAAGCTTACACACTACCTAACTTAAATTATCCTAAGAACAATCACACATACCCATGCCCGAGGAAGGACTCGGACCTCCGCCTGGACCAGCCGCGCAGTCTATGACTGCAGCGCCTGAGACCGCTCGGCTTATGCCGCGCGGCCGTTTAGTGAATTTTATTGCAAAAGGAAATGATTGCAATACTTAGCTTTGTGTTAAACAGATGTGTCGCTAGCAAAGGGCGACAGACAAAATAGGGAGTGTTACATAGTAGAAGCGAAATGGCTTAGTCTTGACGCTATTCTATTTCGCTGCTGTAGAACTAATAGAACTCGGTAGTCTTCAACTGGGCCGCAGTCAGTCGGCGCGGCGCTTATGTTCTCTTGGCCTAGAGCCGGCTGCTGTTACGTTGTCGTCCTGAAGATGGGTCAGTCGACGTACAATTGGTTGACGCCTTCTTGCCACAGCCCTCTCTGCTCTAACGTTCCCCACCGGCGCGCCGGCGCTTGACTTTACTACGAAACAAATATGAACATGGATTGCGCAAACAGAGATCTTGTGAAACTCAGTTCCCTCCGTTCCTCCTTGACAGCCATAGCGCTGTAGACAATGCCGCACAGATTGATGCCGTGTTCCTTCAGGAAGGCGTTTGGCACCGTTCTGTACAGCCGTTTGAAAAAAAAAAATCATAAGCTTACGGACGTAGCGGTCGCGCGGTTCCAAACTGTAGCGCCTGGAACCGCCCCGCCACCCCGGCCGGCTAGAAGACTTCCTTCCACATAAAACTCAACATGACGCTCTTAACGGGGAAAAATCGACAGATGTAAAAGCAATTTCCGGAGTACCCCAAGAAAGCGTGATAGGACCGTTACTGTTTACAGAGTACACGGTCCAGTCACATTAATGCGGCCACCGCTTAAGTTCGACGTCAATGAGCAATCTCATGTTGGCCAGAACATTTTCTAAATGTTCGAGCAGCGTGTATCTGAGGCGGATGCGGGTGTCTGCCCGCTCTCTACCTAGGTGAATATGGGAAACAGTCTAAAAGCCACATCCAAGCTGACCAGCACACCGGCCTCCACAGTGAACCGGCCGGGTGAAATCCATCTAGGCCGGTGGACTCCGCATCCCCAGAAGCAGGCACTTAAATGCGATCGATATGCGTATTAAAATGCTACGAAATACTTTTGAAAGGAAATAAACAGAAAAAAACTAAATACAGAAGTACAAATTGTTTTTTCTTTTTGTTGTTAAAATAATACTGACTTCCATATAGTTATGGATCTCTCATTACAGTGACACAAACGAATTATATTTACGGGATGTGGGCCATGTTTACAAAAAGAGTATTGAGAAAAGCGTCTTTGTAACTGTATCGGCTGAATTAATGACAGCTTCTGAGGTGCGGAGAAAAAACTACTGTTGTTACGCTTTATTGAGTAGTTCAGCGGGTCAAGTGATGCGGTATCGTCAGTACACGTAGAAGCTACCGGTGTCATTCGTGCTTAGAATGGGCAAGACAGGCGATGTCACTGCATTTGATCGCGTGTGGCGTAAAGGACATCCCATACCACAGACTTTTTCGGCATGTAGGCTTTCCGCTTACCGCCATGTATAGGATGAACTGTGAGTATTGCTATTTAGAAAAGACAGCCGCCATGAGAATCAGCAGTCGTGAGGAACAGTTTGAAGATACACTATCTGATCAAAACTATCCGGACACCTGGCTGAAAATGACTTACAAGTTCGTGGGGCCCTCCATCGGTAATGCTAGAATTCAACACGGTGTCGCTCCACACTTAGCCTTGATGGCAGTTTCTTCTATCACCGTCAGTCAGGTGCTGGAAGGTTTCTTGGGGAATGACAGCCCATTCTTCACGGACTGCTGCACTGAGGAGAGGTATCGGCGTCGGTCGGTAGGCCTGGCACGAAGTCGGCGTTCCAAAACATCCCAAAGGTGTTTTACAGCATTCAGGTCAGGACTCTGTGCAGGCCAGTCCATTACAGGGATGCTGTTGTTGTGTAACTGCTTCGCCATAGGCCGTGCATTATGAACAGGTGATCGATCGTGTTGAAAGATGCAATCGCCATCCCCGAACTGCTCTTCAATAGCGGCAAGCAAGAGCGTAAGTAAAACATCAATGTAGGCCTGTGATGTGTTAGTGCCACGCTAAACAATAAGAGATGCAAGCCCTCCATGAAACACACGACAACACCATAACACCACCACCTCCGAATTTTACTGTTACCACTACACATGCTGGCAGATGAGGTTCATTGAGTATTTGTCATACCCATACCCTGCCATCGGATCGCCACATTGTGTACCGTGATTCGTCACTCGACACAACATTTTTCAGTCGTCCTTACACTAAGCTAGGCGTCGTTTGGCATTTACCGACGTGATGTGTGGCTTATGAGCAGCCACTCGGCTATGAAATCCAAGTTCTCTCACCTCCCACCTAACTGTCATAGTACTTGCAGTGAATCCTGATGCAGATTGGAATTCTTGTGTGATGGCCACGATACATGTCTGCCTGTTACACATTACGACCCTCTTCAAGCGTCGGCGGTCTCTGTCAATCAGCAGACAAGATCGGCCTGTACGTTTTTGTGTTGTACGTGTCACTTCACTATCACATCGGAGACAGTGGACCTAGGGACGTTTAGGACCTTGGGAATCTCGCGTACAGGCGCATGGCGCAAGTGACACCCAATCAGCTGACCACTTTCGAAGTCCGTGATTTCCGCGGAGTGCCCCATTCTGCTCTCTCACGACGTCTAATGATCACTGAGGTCTCTGATACGGAGTATCTGGCAGTAAGTGGCAGCACAATGCACCTAATAACAAAAAGTATGTTTTGGGCGTGTCCGGATACTTTTGATCACATAGTATAACAGGAATCGGTGTGGACCCTGTCGTGGATAGTAGTCTAACACAGGATAGATGCCTCACGGTGCCGTAGATCAACGATCAACTCAACACAGTTTAGACGTACCATCCGCAATTACATCGTCGCTACACGTTAGAGGTGCTAAGACGGAATTCTTCTTTGCCTGTTTATTTATGTGTTTTTGGATTACATACTTTATGTTATCCGAAGAATGTTAATTTTATATGTGCAACATGTTCTTCGTCTTCTTCTGTAGCCTAGTGGTCAGAGTAGATGGCTACCTGGTGGAGGAACCAGATCCGATTCTCAGTACTAACGAGGAATTTTCCTTGATGGGAGGACTGGTGCGGGGGTGCACTCTGCTTCGTAATGCCAATTGAGGAGCTACGTGACCGAGTAGTGGCGTCTCTGCAGTCTGGAAAGCCTACAGAAGGGCCGGGAGAGCTGTGTGGTGACCGCATGCCTCTCCCTACCACATCCGGATGACGCGGCATGTCGGAGTATGACACCGCGGCCCTTACGTCCTGGGACTCGTTATACGTCTTATACACTCGTTATACGTCTTATACACGTTTATGTTTTGTAATTGAAGTACTGATTGCAGAGAAATTAAACTCGTTGCAATATCAGAACAGCAAAGAAATAGAGAAAATATTGAGTGACAGTGGTGGAATCTGTAATGGAGTTCGTTGAAATGATTTGGTGGTTCGATGTGCGAGAGACCCAAAAAGTTAGACGTTAATAAGAATGTGGTTTGAAGTGAGTGTAGTCAGCTGAAGAACGGTGTTGATCGAGAAAGATGTAAAGTGGTGTTTCTGAGACTGAGTGGTTATCTATTAAGCCAAAGACAAATATTGCACCTATGGAAGACATTGAAACTGTGGAAAAGTAATTTAGTCTAGACCAGGGGTGCTGAACCTATTTAGGCTTGAGATGTACTGGATGCTATTTGGTCCATTTAGAGGCCTACTGACTTAAAAATCCATAAGAGCTTAAGTACAAAATAACACAGTAGCCATAATTAACCATTTTAATTACACAAAACATATAAAAGGTAATTTTCTCTCCATATGAAATTGTGGGCCTACTACTCATATTTCAAGATGTTACATTGTGAAAATAATTAAAATGTACATCATCATGAACGTTGAAAAAGATTTAATGATATACGTGAATTTGCATGTTATTGGTAAGTTTATTGTAATCTGCTGAATAATTTGTCAGAGCCAACCTTACTCAATCTGAAATATCAGAATCAGTTTATTTCTACACATACACCTAAACCTTCAGATGTTAGACCCTCAGATCGCTACCAAACGTTGTATGTCGATAGAATATCAACCGAAACACCTATTTTCACTGAAGAAACAAAGTAACTGGTATACCTGCCTAATACCATGTAGGGCCCTTTCGAGCATGCAGAAGTGCCACAATACGACGTGGCATGACCTCGACGAATGCCTGATGTAGCGCTGGAGGAAACTGACACCATGAATCCTGCAGGGAGTCCATAAATCCGTAAGAGTTCGAGAGGGTGGAGATCTCTTCTGAACAGCCCGTTGCAAGGCATCCCAAATATGCTCAATAATGTTCATGTCGGGTGAGGGGGAGGGGGGGGGGGGGGTTGGTGGCCAGCGTAAGTGTTTCAACTCAGAAGAGTGTTCCTGGAGCAACTCTGGATGTGTGGGGTGTCGCATAGTTCTTCTGGAAATGCCCAAGTGCGACAGAATGCACAAAGGCCATGAATGGATGCAGGTGATGAGACAGGATGCTTACGTACGTGTCAGAGTCGTATCTAGACATATCAGAGGTCCCAGATGACCCCAACTGTACACGTCTCATATCATTACAGGGCCTCTAGCTTGAACAGTCTCCTGCTGACGTGCAGGGTCCATGGATTCATGAGGTTGCTTCCATTCCCGTATACGTTCACTCTATTCAACTTGAAACGAGACGGGCCAGGCAATCTGTTTCCAGCCATCAACTGTCCAATGTCGGTGTTGCGGGGCCCAGGCGATACGCAAGGTTTCCTGTTGTGCAGCCATCAAGGATAGACGAGTGGGCCTTCGGCTTCGTAAGCCCATATCGATGATATTTCGTTGAATGTTTCGCAGCTGACATTTATTGACGCCCAGCAAGTTGCGGAAGGGTTGCACTTCTGTCACGTTGAACGACTCTCTTCAGTCGTCGTTGATCCCGTTCCTGCAGGATATTTTTCCGGCAGCAGCGATGTCGGAGATTTGATGTTTTACTAGAGACCTGATATTCACAGTACACTCGAGAAATGGTCGAACGGGAAAATCCCCGCTTCGTCGTTACCTCGGACATGCTGTGTCCCATTGCTCGTACGCCGACTATAACACCACGTTCAAACTCACGTAAGTCTTGATAACCTGTCATTGTAGAAGTAATAACCGATTTAACAACTGAGCCAGACACTTGTCTTATATTTGCGTTGTCGGCCGTGTTCTACCTGTTTACATATCTCTGTATCTGAATACGCGTGCCTAAACCAGCTTCTTGGCGCTTCACTGTAGTTCGTGCTATGTGCTCTCGTTCAGTAGAGCTTGCGTAAACGATAATTAAAAGTATCACCAGAGCTAGGGAGTACAGGAAACAATGTTTATGTGAGCGACTGTAAAGTGGATCTCGCGTGGGTGAGAGGGTGGAGCGTTTCCGTCGTTGTACCAAACGTCCCGCTTGAAAACCGCACTGATGACAATTTGTTAAAACTATTTACTCGTGAAATTGTTATTTTGAAGAACATGTTCTTGACATATAAAAGGCATTTTTCAGAACTTGTTGTAATGTTATTTTGGCAGTTTGCATTCACTTCGTTAATTTAACACCATGTACTTATTACTGATCTTATTATTTCGTTTATTACTACTTATTATTATTACTATAACTTCCACACGTGTGATACAATTGTTCCTTTATTTTTCTGTTCTGATTTTATATTCCGTAAAAAATGGTTCAAATGGCTCTGAGCACTATGGGACTTAACATCTGTGGTCATCAATCTCCTAGAACTTAAAACTACTTGAACCTAACTAAACTAAGGACATCACACACATCCATGCCCGAGGCAGGAGTCGAACCTGCGACCGTAGCAGTCGCGCGGTTCGGGACTAAGCGCCTAGAACCGCGAGACCACCGCGGCCGGCATTCCGTGAAACTACAAGCGTGCTTCATAGGCTTACTACTTCCAAAGAAACGAAGCGAAAGCAGACTGCCAAGGGAACATTGCTGTAAACTCCAAACAGTCCTTCACACACATCATCAACACATTTACACATATAACACTCTCACACATGATACTGTAAAATAATTTGCCGTCATGGGATTTGAACCAGGGACCCAATCTAACGCTCTACCAACTTCCCGACGGAAGCAACATGCTTTAGTTAATCAACAGTTGCGCTTTTGATGTGCTCCGTAGTTCCGGTGTCACTTTTAATTAACGCTTACGCCCGTTCTACTGGACGGCAGCATACAGTACGAACTAAATCGGTGTTTTGGCTTAAACTCTATCTACATACAAATTTTAGTACCGATATGAGCGTATGACATCTGGAGGTTTGGGTATCAGATTACACTGTGTTCATGGTTGAAAACGTAGCCTCACATAGATAAGTTGAACCAAAACAGTAAGATTTACGATGCCCCTTTTACAGTGTTAGGGCAGCGTCTCACACTAATTAATTCCCAGAATTCCGAATTTAAGGAAATGCTGTTCTGAAATCCAATTATTTCCTCTTCAAGTTTATTCTCGTGAAAAGAGAAAGGAGCACTCATTTTATTTGAAATATCTTCTACATTCATTTTTTGGAAAGGTTGAACTATGAAAGCTAGAACAGTTGCCATTTCCTTGAAATCTGAAAATTTTTCAACTATCATTATCTACCATTTTTCTGCCAAAATAGTAACCGAGTGAGGTGGCGCAGTGCTCAATACATTGTACTCGCGTTCGGGAGGACGACGGTTGAAACCCGCGTCCGGCCATCCTGATTTAGGTTTTCCGTGATTTCCCTGAAACGCTTCAGGCAAATGCCGGAGTGGTTCCTTTGAAAAGGCACGTCCGACTTCCTTCTCCGTCCTTCGCTAGTCCCATGCGACCGATGACCTCCACCAAATCAACCAACCAACCAAAGTAGTAAAAAATAGTAAATCTCCTCTTCCACTTTTAGTGTCTCAGTTTTTAATCACTGAACATCATTAGACGTAATTTGAGTTCATTCCATTATTGCTTTACTTTTATTGGCGTCTTGTTATAGTCTCTTTCCAAGGTACTTCTCAATGTGCCTGCACACAATGCCCATGGTAAAAACAGTTTTGCACTGGTATTTTTTTTAAGCCATTAGCGTCACAAGAGGATTTTCTGTGTCTGGTTGCCCTGTACACTGATTCTCTCCTTTTCTCTTTACAGACACCACAGTCTAAATACCGTCTGTTATCAGGCTCATAGTTTCCTTAACACTTCTCCTAAAAGCCCTTGAACAGCTTTCCACTGGCTTTCAGTCCATCCCCATTATACTAATGAGCGTTCTGTCGCACTCCCTGACCCAGAGGAGAGCAAAGAAGGCTGTGGTTTACCACACTGACCATTGAGTAACCGTTATTTTACGCGAGGTGCCACAAAGAAACGCTAAACACGAAACAGCCCATTACGAAATGGACCACGCTTCGCAATTACTGCCGGCTTCACTCCAGGAAACATTAGTAAAGATACGCGTGTTGAAACCTAAACAATGTGACCATACAATAAAATACCCCATGTTAGAGATAAACTTTGCCGTACTAAGCGGCTGTAGAATACCAACGGAATTGTTCGTTTCAAGCCTACAGTGTAGAATCTTCTGCGCGTCTTTTATCGAAAATTTCTCGACATTCTACATTTTTCTTCATAATAACATCACATCGGTAAATGAATAGAAAGTTTGCTCTATTGTGATAGTGATGTTTCCGTTAATTATTCAGTATTTTTGGCCGTGCGGTTTTAGGGGCCACAGTCTGGAACCGAGAGACCGCTACGGTCGCAGGTTCGAATCCTGCCTCGGGCATGGATGTTAGGTTAGTTAGGTTTGAGTAGTTCTAAGTTCTAGGCGACTGATGACCACAGAAGTTAAGTCGCATAGTGCTCAGAGCCATTCAGTCTGTTGTGAATCTAAAATAGGGTACCGTTAAGAGCGTCAATTTCGCCATTTCAATGAACACTTTCGAGTTACCTTTTTTTGGTTTTCCAGTTATTAGACAGACACGAAATTTGAAGCCAACCTTATTTTCTACGTTTTGTTAACATTCTAAGACAAAAGTTAGTAACTTCAAGTTAACTTTTTGCTTGAAGTAGCACTTATATTGGTCAGAAAAATGTATTTTGTCGTTGATTCTTGCGACATTTTGAACGGTTGTGTCTAAAACATTGTATCACTAACAAGTCTTGCAGTTCCGATGGCCACTGGAAAGCCGTTTTAAAGATTTCATGAAAAGTTGCAATCACAGAATTTCCGTGAAATAACTGTAATTAATTTTTCTGAGAAACTGCTTAACCTTATCTTCTTAACCTTATTTAGTTAAGATACTGTGCGATGGTCTTTCGTGCACGCAACGTGCTTTTCTGGTGGCTTATATAACGAGAGCTATCGTCTAGATATGTCGACATAGTTGGAAAAAGAAATCAGAGGCGAGAAGTTTTTCGGTGTTGGATAATTAAGATCACTGACTCCATCAGCCGTGACGTAACGGCTGCTCCGTGCGGCAAGTGACTGACCCCTGTGGCATTTACTTGCATCTCGGGCTAATGGTCACTGTGACACGTGAGAGAGTTTCAGCTGGATTGTTGCCTAAGCAAAATGTAAGAAAAAAAGAAATATTTAAGCGTATGCGCTTAAAGTGCGTTAGGTTCAAGTTGAATATCGAAAAATCTACCACGCCTAGAAACGCATAGGTGAAACTGGCGAGTTGCCTTGAGTAGGTACGAAAGTTTTCTCTGGTAGCCGTCCATACGACTTAAAATTCTTTTTCTACAACATATTAGAGAGAGAGTAAAGCAATGACTTTCGATTCAATCTTTTTTGTACCATCAACTATTTCATTTTTTAATGGTCAGAATCGACCAAAAGCTTAAAAGTAAACAAAATTCACTTGACGCTCCTTCCTAAGAATCGTAGATCAAATGTGGTTTCAATTCAAGGAAATAGTGTCGGCGGCAGTTGAGAGTGTTTCGTCAAATAAATTGATAAGAGTTTGAAGAGACACATGGTACACAAAACAAGTCAGGACATTGTTGCAAAGCCAATGAAAACAGGTGGCCGGATTTCAATGAACGGGAAATTTCCAAAACTGTGTTGGTTTACAGATGTACGGAACTAAGCACGGATTTAAACGCAAGATAGCTTTAATAGTAGTCGGGAACCACGCTGGTGCTACGGTCGCAGGTTCGAATCCTGCCTTGGGTATGGATGTGTGTGATCTCCGTAGGTTATTTAGGCTTAAGTAGTTCTAAGTCTAGGGGACTGATGACCATAGATGTTGAGTCCCATAGTGCTTAGAGCCATTTGAACCATATTTTGAGTTTTAATAGTATCCACAACGTAAGTCAACAAATCTGGCTGAAAATCCGAAGAGACTCTTCCCCTACGTAAAGGATGCCAGCGGGCGGACAATCAGTATCTACATAGGGAAATCCCTTCATCAAAGAACATGCAGTAAATATTGTACAATACCAGTCAAGAAGAGCTGTCAATCTCAGTAACATAAACGGGCGTAACTTAAATCAATTAATAAATGCAAGTCTTCTGGTCCAGACTATATACAAATTAGGATGTTTTCGGAGTATACTCAATTTTTAGCAATCATATACAATCGCTCTCTCGACGCAAGAGAGAATATTTTACTTCTCGGGTCTAGGTAGAAACTGAGGTACAAGGAAAAAGCTGTGGTAAATAAACATAATGCGGCGAGTGTATACTACATTACACGCGATAATTGGTCAATGAAATATATAGGGCAAACCAAAAAGTCATTTCGAATAAGATTGCAGGATCACCTTAAGGCAATCCCCGATCAGCACTAGCAGTGCACTTACAGAAGAGGAGCGCAGCATCATAAGCCCTCCAGAAAATTTAAAAATATTTCATAAAAAAGAGCCAAATTTTGAATATATTAAAGGAAGCAGAAAAAAATGTAGCTATGAAAAAGGAACTTCACAGTTCACGTTGAATTCTGGATTCCGGCTAATTTTGGTAGTTAATACGACTAGGTATTAGTACGTAATGAAATTCTGTATGATTGTTGCTTTAGAAGGTAGCGACCCAGCGTTACTAGTCTCGAGTATATGACGTCAAACTGTTCACGTGGGTAGCTTCCGTTCCGCCAGCCAGCTTAAAGCATAGGTTTCCCCTCATAGCAATATTTCCCAAATGAATGGAGAACACCATTGTTGCCGTTAGCTCGCGGTATTATTGATAATATTCACTGAATAGTAAATTTTGAATAAGAGCGATGGGTACACCTATGGGCTTTTAACGTTGTGAGTATATTTTAGACGTTCCGTTACTTGTTTTAATATCCACAAAATGCGGTAACACTGCACTTTGCTATTTACCATGAAGGTTGCATTTGATGATTCAGATGTAGATCGCGAGGTCGGTTGTTAATTAAAAAGAAAAACAACAACAACAACAATTTTACCAGCTGTTAGCGGAATGCTTCCTAACATCATTATTAAAAATTATCTGATTTGCAATAGTTAAGAGTGGGAAACCTTTCATGCATTGGTTATTTGGCATGTGGTTACTCGGCACGAGTCTTCTTTGGAAAACCAATTTATTTGCCAAGATCGCTATGTTAACACAATTAGTGGATTACTATTTTCGGCAGTACGTATTGCCTTCCACAGAGCCATAAAACCGGGCAGTGCTAGTTACTTCATATAGAGCTAACACCACCCTGTTACATGATAACTATAGAATATGCATAAAAAGTCGAGGCATTACAATGATGGCACATCTGACATGTCACTGTACTGCGGTGGTGGTGGTGGTTAGTGTTTAACGTCCCGTCGAGAACGAGGTCATTAGAAACGGAGCGCAAGCTCGGGTTAGGGAAGGATTGGGAAGGATATAGGGCGTGCCCTTTCAGAGGAACCATCCCGGCATTTGCCTGAAACGATTTAGGGAAATCACGGAAAACCTAAATCAGGATGGCTGGAGACGGGATTGAGCCGTCGTCCTCCCGAATGCGAGTCCAGTGTGCTAACCACTGCGCCACCTCGCTCGGCCACTGTACTGCCCCGACTTTTTTTTATGCGTATTGTATAGTCCTCACATGGGAGAGTGGTGTAAGAACTGTGTGATGTAACTACAACTGCCCGCTTTTATGTATCTGAGGATGGCAATACACATTTCTGATACTATTAATCCACTAATTGCATTAACATAGCCATCTTGGCAAATGAATTGGTTTTCAAAAGAAAACTACGGTACAAAATATTACATACCTTTGTTAACAAAGCATAATAATATGACCCAGCGCAAAATGTGTATGGTATAGGACGCGATAATAGCAACGACGGACTGATAACTTAGAGTGAATTAGGTGCGTAAACAGCCAGGAACA
The DNA here is from genome assembly GCF_023897955.1 of Schistocerca gregaria. NCBI lineage: Eukaryota > Metazoa > Arthropoda > Insecta > Orthoptera > Acrididae > Schistocerca > Schistocerca gregaria. The sequence continues at coordinate 229,429,711 of NC_064925.1, read as the reverse complement.
TTATAAGTGCATATAAAATGTATGACGAAGACATGTAAAAAGATTAAATAAAAAGGCGCAGCCGCCAATCAAGCGTCAATATATATTTTATGTCCAAGAGGCTAACAAAAAGAAATGTGTGTGAAATCTTATGGGACTTAACTGCTAAGGTCATCAGTCCCTAAGCTTACACACTACTTAATCTAAATTGTCCTAAGGATAACCCATGCCCGAGGGAGGGAGGACTCGAACCTCCTCCGGGACCAGCCGCACAGTCCACGACTGCAACGCCAAATGACCGCTCTGCTAACCCCGCGCGGCAGAGGCTAACAAAAGCTCGTGTAGAATTTTATTTAATAAAAGTTGATGGTGGCTCTATGGAAAAGTCGTTAGCGGCAGTTCGTTGTATTTTATTGCCAATGGCCTTGGCTCGTTGGATACACTGCTTGCCGCGGGATCTCCAAACTTAAGCAACGTCTGGCGTGGTCAGTACCTGATTTTGTGTCCGTCCAGGTACATTAGGAGCTGTTGGCTATTTTCCCTTTGCCTTTCCGGGAAACGGGAGAAACTGTCATAACGCATGTTTTGGAGTTGTCTTCATGAGGAAAGCGTGCCTGCGGCTCATACAACAGTTAATTGAAGCCTAATTTAGAAAAACTTGAAACCTGTAATTCATTGTAACACTACCGTAATTTTAACTCCTTATCAAGCACAAAATGGTAGATCAATTTGTCGCAAACCGTTAAGAACAATAAAGTATTTCAATTGTGCTGTTGACGACTGATTTGGTTTTGAAAGGAATATATGCCACAGTTTCTGTAGAAATGACTACAATGAACAAAATCACTTTCATTTTTTGCTTTTGATTTTCTCTGTTTCGATAATTTTTCCATCGCCAACATACACCTCTTTGAACAAGTGCTGCAGTAGTTCAGGCACTGGACTCGTTTTCCGGAGGGGGGGGGGGGGGGGGGGGGATTCGAATCACCAAATGATCATCCAGATTCAAGTTCCTCGCGTTTTCCATAAACATATCAAGGCGAATGCCACGATGATTAGAGTAGGAGTAGCCCTTCCGCATGTCATCAATCCAAGTCTCCTTACTCTCTAACGACGTTTTTAATTTATTTTTTGCTTTTGGAACCAAATGCGATAAATCCAACAGTAGTTACCAAAGTGCCGTATTACCAAAATTACAATTTCCACAGTAGAAAAACAAAGAGTTCGATGTTCAATCATAAGTTCGTGTTAATTAAAAACACGAAAATGTAAACAAGAGACAGCCATCAGTACTTACAACAGTAACAAATTAACATTAGTGCAATTTTCAGAATGGAACAATCACAAGATTGTGAAGCACTAAGATAAGTTTTATAAATAATTTTTTTAAAAAAATAATACGACCGGGGGTTCAAACAGGGCTCGTTTGAGAGGAGAATGACATCCACAGCAACTTATAACTGAAAGCTGCACAACGGAGTCGTTTACAAGTATAAGTTTAGAATGCAAAATGTTTTCGAACATGGTTGGCTCTATGGGACGATTAGATCCACACAGTTTACCGGTCAAAGTTGGATAACGGCCTCTTTTAAATAGTTTGCGAGCAAATAATAATTATATACATCGAACCGGTGAACTAAACCCGTGACGCTTGTAGGTTGTAGCCCCTTAAACCAATTTTTATTAAAAGACCGCGTGTGCAGCCGAGTACTTGGTACACGCCAATATGAGTTTACATCCACCGCCACCATTTTGTCTTAACTGCAGGGTCCAGAAGTGATGATTTTCAACCGACGTAGGTGGGCTGGGTAACACCCGTGTTCCAGCCTCATGCTGGTGAGAGAGATCACATGGCGTCTACTAAGCTTTACTGAGGTGAACCACGACCGAGAAGAGACGTTCAGCTGTACGCCATTCATAATTTCAGTCGTGATAAGAAGCCCTCTAGGCCTTAGATTTGAAATACGTATAAGACTGATGCCGGGTTGAACCATCCTTTCGTAATGCTCTTCTGAGCGAAGCGATCAACAGTTTCATTATGCAGAATGCCTTGATGCCCCTATATCCAAACTACGCGGGCGTCAATGTCCAATGTCCGCGCATCTATTGTGGCCACCCAGGCATCCAAGGCATTCCTGTTTGCCTGTTTATCAGACGCTGGAATTTTTTAGTTTCTGCTACACACTCTAGGAATCCGTGGGGAACATTACGAGCCGGAACGTCTGTGTGTCATAATAAATAGCCTCTAACGACCTCGCCGTTGGCGGTATATTATACTCAAAACCTCCTTCCTTCTAAATTCTAGATGCTCCAACTGTGTAGACCACACGTGAAGCACAGAGCACTGAACCTGCTGCCCCGCGTCGGGTCTGTGGCGCAAGGTGGTGGTAACTGAACCTCCGGTTTTCGCTTTCGTTGCGGCGAAAGCTTGGCGCACCTCGACGCCTTCTGACCGTCACGGCGAGTTCCGCTCTCAGGGCACGCAGGAGGTGGTCAAGCTTCCGGGAATCTGCGGCCACGGTTGCCAGCACGGCGCCCAAGTCCGGAAACGTCATTCCTGGAACCGGCGAGTGCTCGCGAAAGCTGAAATTATCACGCTCTATGCAGGAAATTCCACGACGACACTCTTGCTCTTCGTGTTTGTGAGTGTATGTGTTGGTTGGTTGGTTGATTTGGGGGAGGGGACCAAACAACAAGGTCATTGGTCCAGTCGGATTAGGGAGTCGGATGGGGAAGGAAATCGGCCCTGCCCTTTCAAAGGAACCATCCTGGCATTTGTCTAAAGCGATCCAGAGAAATCACCGGAAAAACCTAAATCAAGATGGCCGGACGCTGGTCTGGACCGTTATCGTCCCGAGTGCGAGTCCAGTGTGCTGACCATTGCGCCACGTTGCTCGGTTAGTCTGTGTATGTGTTTGCACGTGTTCGTGTGCGTTTGCCACCACCTCCAAGGTTTTCAGAAAACCATTTATGATAGAGTGGAGTAAGGTAAACTAACATGGAAACTCAACCAACTAATCATTAAAAAAATCCTTCAGTAGGCCAACATTATTCACAGAATTGCTGCTATGCTCTTCTTTTCTAAAAGGTGTAATTTTACATTAAAGGTTTAACATAGTTCGAAACTGTCTACAATACACATACTATCAGTATTCAGCCATTATTTTAGAGTGCGAAACTTAGCGACTTCCAACAAAGTTTACACATAATTTCAAAAGTTATCGAAACATTTTCTCGCTGACATGCTCTACAAGATAATGAAAGCTATATGGGCGACGATCGATGACAGTGAACCCAAGGCGTCGGACTGTTGCATATGTCGCAGCACTCGCGTCAAGTTTGACGTTGTCATGCTAAACTAGAGGCTGTTCCATGTGGGAACGAACTCTTCAAATTCAAAATATGATTGTAGCACGCTGCTTCTCACGCACCGCCATGTTGCCCGGTGCCCTCTAGCGGCAGACGGGTGCAAATATGCAGACATGAGGAATAAAGATGTATAATGCTAATAACGTTTGCTTTATTTAAAAAGTATCTCCTAGTACATTATTCAGTGCACATCCACCTTATTTCGCCTTCTGGGCGCTGTCAGGCAGCGTTTAATAAAGAAATGTATTCAGAAACATGTCACTATCAACCTTTCAGTGTGAAATCGGGCAACAGCATTCCGCGTTAACATCAAACGTCGTAATTCGCTTACTTAGTAAGCTCTATATTGAAAACTAATAAACACAACCCATACTGGAGTCAGCGATTATATTTGGATATGGCTTAAACTTGTTTGTTCAGGAGATAATTTGATATCGTCCCCCACATAGTTTTCATCTTTTTGTTTGTTTGCAAAACTTAAAGAACACGTTCGAGAAATTCACTTTCATAGTTATGAAATGCTGCAAGCAGACATGAGGTTGTGGCTCCACCAGCAACGTCAAACGTTGTAAAGCGACAGATTGAGCAACCTGGTCTCTCGTTGGGAGAAATGAGTTTGTCACCAGGGTGGCAACGTTGAGGAACAAATATGTAGACAATAAGAATAAAGATGTAGAATGCTACTAAAATTTGTTTTATTTAAAATGTTGTAAGAGTTTTTACATAAAGAATTTAGAGGCTTTACTTTTTGGCACGGCCTGGTATATATTTCAAGTAAAACTACAGCCTAATTCAGAAAAAAAATTCTAACTGAAAAACTGATGTAGTCGCGGATTGAGGCATGAGAAGTACCAGTCTTTTTCTCCTTTTTCTCCGCCACCAGGAATACTTGCTTACCGAATAGGTTTGCTGGGTTCGTAAGAACCACTGGAAAGCCTGATAAATTTAAAAAGACTAAAAATGAAACTTCTGTCATCAAAAAGTCTTTCCACGTAATAAGACTATCCACGCTATACTCAATTACATTCACATTTTGGGGGAGTATATGCTGAGATGAATACTGGTGACGACTTGAACGTTGGTACAGCACCCGCCCTTTTAGCAGTATCTGCTTTATGTGCGCAGTGTACTAGCAGTAGTGTCTCCTGTACAAGGTAGTTCGTACCATGTCCGCGTATTTAGTGTGTCATTGATAGTACTGACACAACTGCGTCTTTTCCACTCATGTGATTAGCGTAGGCACAGAGTATTTGTATGGTACTGACCAGTATCTGACGTAGGAACCTTTTCCTCCTCTATTCAGCATCATAAAAGCAAACAAAACCAGTGTCCTCCTTGCTCGCGACGCGTGGAGGTGGAGTCGTAGCTCTCGACACGGATTCCGACAACTTGCTCGTGCGTGAAAGAACAACAAAACTGACCGCTGACTGCTCGGAGTCTGTGTACAAGGCAGCAGTCTTTTATTTTGAGCACTGAATTAAGGCCACGAGAACCAGGTTCAGGTATCTGACTGCAGGTGGAAAGTAGATGCCTGTTCGCCCGATGACGTTCTACCGTAATGACTGCATTACTTAGTACAAGCCGAGCTGAAGCTTGCAGTGGTCGTCTCTGCTTTGGAAAAAGTTATATTCACAACAGAAAGCCATGTGTTTTAATCACCAGCCCACGAATTCCTCTCCTGTGTCAACATCTTCACCTCAAACTTCCCCACAATGTCCTCAGATATTTATTCCAATCTCTGACTTCCTTTAACTGCTTTTTGCTCTCAGTAACTCCCTCAAGTACGATCGGAGTTATTCCCTCACGGCTTAATACATGACCTAGTGTCATGCCTTTTATTTTGTCACTGTTTCCCATATGTTCCTTTCTTCGCCGATTCTGCTCACAACCTCCTGACGCCTTATCAGTCCCCCTAATTTTCAACATCCTTCTGTAACACCATACCTCAGATGCTTCGATCCTCTTCTTTTCCGTTTTTCCCACAGTCTATAGTTTACTGCCATACAACGCTGTGCTCCAAACGTATATTTTCAGAAATTTCTTCCTCAAATAAAGGCTGACGTATGAGACTGCTTTTGGCCATGAATACTCTTCTTAACTGTGCTAGTCTGCTTTTTATGTCCTCCTTGCGTCGTCACTTGCAATCTTTTTTCCAAAGCAGCATAATTCATTCACTTCGTCTCCAGTTTTCACTCTCTTTTTATCACTACTCTCATTTCTGTCACTTCCCATTACTTTCCTCTTCCTTCGCTTTACTTTCGATCCGTAAAATACGATCATTAGATTTTTCATATCAGTCAGTAGGTTCTGCTTTTCTTTCTCAATTTCATTAAGAATAACATTGTCGTCAGCGAATATTATCACTGATATCCTTTCACCATGAACTTCAATCCCAGTACTGAACCTTTCATTTATCTGAGTCATCAGTTCTTCGACGTGAACAATAGGGGCTAAAGACTACAGCCTCGTCTTATACGCTTTCGAGCATTTCGTTATTGGTCATCCATTGTTATTGTTCCTTCTTGGTACTTGTGCACACTATATATTACCTGCCTTTCCCGATAACTTAGATCAATTTTTCTTACGATTTAAAAACGTCTTGTACCATTTTACATTGTTGAACGATTTTTCTAGGTCGACAAATCCTGCGGATGTCCGCTCATTTCTCTTGAGTTTTTTGTTGCATTATGTTAAGTACAGAAGGAAAGTTCTTTGTACTCATGGTCCCTGAGGCGTGTAGGGTATTACTGAACTTTTGGTTCAATATTTCCCACGAAAAGGGAACCAGTATTTCAAATACTAACATGAAATTTAACATTTAACTGCTTGAAAAATGAAAGAGGATGATTATCGTGACTCTGTAGCTTCTCCCTCACAGTCCATAAGGCACATGATATCAATAATAGATGAAGTGCTCATTACGAATTTCAATGAGAAAGTCACTGCCGAAGGGCGAGAGCATGGCTCATCAGTATGCCCTCTAGCCCTACTTGAAGGGAAGCTGACAACACGACGCCCGCGCTGTACCGGGAAATGACGCGCACCGATACGTTTTTCCACACCTCCCCTCCACCCTCCCCCGCCACAGGGAGGAAGGTGAGTGCCCCAGAAAAGAGGTACACAGGTCTAGCACTGTGTGTAACTCGAAGACTATCACCAAGGAATTGGAACACCTGAACACTGTCTGAATGTAGACTTTCCCGGAATACACTACGCCCAAAGACGATGGGTACGACACTCATCGAAACATCGCGTTATCTTAACGCTGCAACCCGGCATCAAAACCAAGAGCTTTTCGTCACCTGAAGACTGTTTCCGTAAGAATGTAATGACGCAAAAGTAGATTCGCTGGCACTAAGCCCGCACATAACACAGATGAAACACCAAAGGTACCTGAAAAGAACGTTCTTGATTTGTTTCTTCTGTTTGGTGTCACATTATCCGGAAAAAGATAGGACGACCTGTAAAGAGGCACCGAACTGAGGCTGTCCTTCTGATGCCCTACTAAAAAATGGGAATTGTTTGCTAGTGTCGTAGATCCCAGGCTTCGTAATTTCGACGTATTCTGTAGCAAAACGCGCTCAGGCAGACATTGCCCACAACTGAAAATGGCTGCTTGTGGCATACTTCTGCCATGTCAAAACGGAAGAGTCAAGCATGGGGTCGGAGGGGGGGGGGGGGGGGGTTAGGCGTGGCGAGAGACAAAGAAGAAGGATATCTTTGCGTCATTTTGCGGTTTGACTCTTTAAGGGTCCCTCTCGTCTTAGTGTTTCAAAGAGTTTTAACATTTTTATTAGTTTCCCATTTATGTCTTCCAATATACCCTTTTTTTCTATCGCAAATATTTGACTTTGGAATGTCGTGTACACCCGTTTCCTAGTATTCTTTTCACACCGAGTCCTCCTTAGATCTACTGCCCATGCGACACTTATCTAGTGGTTCATCGCTTGTTTACGTGTTAGTTTGCGGTCAGCTGCGGCGTTGTCTTGTACGCACTCGCCTGATCCATTAGCATATGACACGCTTTTCTCCTTTTTTTTCTATTTTCTTCCGTTCGGCCCCTTCCTCCCCCCCCCCCTTCCCCCCCCCCCTTGCGACACATTATTTTAACGGTGTATTTACATTCCTGTTTAGGTTCTGGCTATTGACCCCTCCCCCCATCACGCTAGACTATGGTGAACTGGACATGATTTTTTTAAAATGGCGAAGAAATTCTAGCAATCGACGAACAATTTAATATCTGTTGTACTCCAGTAACATGTTGTACCAGTAAGAATTGGTCAGCACGACATCTTACGTATTTTACTTGCATTCATCCATTTTTGGCAAAGGTCTGACGATTCTTTTTTTTATCCAAGACTGTAACATCCTGCCATTATTTCACGCTTTCTCTCTGTTCAGGACTTCACCTGAGGATGTAACTAACGTTATGAAACCGGTCGCGCTTTTTAAATAAAGTAACCGTATAGCTACAGCGGAGTTTTTCACTCAACGTGAAGCTGTGGGTGTGCGTTGAATAAACTTTTGTGTTCATACTTTACTGTGCCCATACACTCTATACATCTTAACATCTTTCTTACTCGGTCATCTCTGAAACTATCGTTTTTGTTACTCGTGTAGAGCTGGGCCACGTTCTGAAAATGCCGGGTGTGTGTGCTTCAATAACATGTAGCAGTTCAAAGGGAATTATATAGGCCTTACATAGTCCATATGCAAATATGTGTGTATCATGTGAAAAACAAATACAGGACGTTTTCGTCACACAGAAACATCCGTCACAGCGCCACACCAGTGACGAATACAAAACTAGGCCCTAACAGGAAACAAAGGAATGGTGTTAGAAGCTATCTGAAAACGATACACTAACACGACCAGAGTCGCAGTCTAATCCGAATGGTAGAGGTTTGGGATGTGTTAGAACGTCGACGTGGCACTAAGCACCAGCGTCCCACATCACTACCCTCTCTGATTTTGGGAAAGAATGGGCTGCCGTTCCGCCATAGACATTCAGACACGTCACTGAAAGTAACCCAGCAGATTTAAAGCCGCCATAAAGGCGCAGGTTGGCCACACCCCATATTAATGCTCACTAATAGGTGTCTGGATATATTTGATCAGATAGAGGATGTGAGGTGAGAGGAGTTGTGCTCAAGAGACCATCCCGATGCGGTAAGAGGGCAGAGCAGGAGAAATAGCGCTTTGGTACCTGCCTTCCACCAGTCGCAGATATTTCGAGAACGGTAACCCGTTTGACTGGTCCCCCCACGCCAGTTGCAGCATCGCAGGAGAAAACGCAGGCATCGTTCTGCGCCTGCCGACGTCGCCTGCTCCAGAACACGCAGCCCGAGCACGTTAACCAGCGGCAAAAGTAAAAAGTGAATGTAGGTGTGCCAACACGATAGTACGTGACGCTATCGTGCTGATTTGTCTCTCTAGCCTTCACAACCGTCTGAGCAAAGTACCTTTGTCCGCGCTGGGGTTTGAAGTACAGAGTGTTCCAGGTTCATCCGTTTTCGTGAGACTATGTTTTGAACATGAATGAAGGTAGAAACTCGGGGAATATTTTAACTAACCCATCGACACTACAGGTTGGCTTCAGTTCTAAACTTCCAGTTCATGTGGATGACGGTGGGAGTCTCATTAGTGGAGCTAGGCCGCTCGCTCATTCGTTCATTACACGATGATGATGACATAGCGCCAAAGGGTGTTTTACGTTTGCCGTTTCAAAAGATGTCAGCAACTTTCGCTGCTTGGTCAGAGTGGCTTCCAAGCTTGCAGGAGACCAGGGTCGATTTTCGGTACTGCCAGGGATCTTTCCTTAGTAAGAAGACTGGTACGGGATGAATTCAACCTCGTGAGCGCAGATGAGGAGCTACTTCACCAATTAGTAGCAGTTCCAAGCTCAAGAAACACGGCAACGACCGGGAGAGGGGAGAGCGGTGTGCCTATTCCATGCCCTTCCTTGCCGCACCCAGTGACGCCATTGGCAGAGGGTGACGCGGTGGTCGGTTGGGCCGTATTGGTCTGTCTGGAAACGTGGAACTAACTTTTTACAATTTCTCTTAGCCAGATCATAGATTTCTTTGAAGTGCATAAATGCGAAACATTTTATTATTGATCGTTGTTGAAATTCCAAAGAGAAACAGCAAAGTACAGTGGCTGCACCAGCACGGTGGTGAAGCAAATTGAACAGCCTTCTGCCATGCCTTATTTACGAAAACAGATATGTGCTATAATCGAAGTAAATAAAATATGCAATAACAAATAAGGATCTTGTAACTGTTAATTTTTTAGTATTTACAGCAATATTTTCAGCAACAAACTGAATTTTCCATGATAATACTGTTCAAATGCATGATACTTCGTCCATCAGTTTTGTTAACACCAATATAGGCACAGTAGCTCCACACGATCAGTTGTGGGGCAGTCACTGGTAGAACACACAGTTACGAAGTTCAGTTTAGAACCAGTGTTCGTTTGCTTTAGTTAACCTGATCTGTGTCGAAGATCTATCAAATGCACGAAAACCTCCGAACTGTGTAAGATCACAATTTTCGAAAAAAGAACGCAAATTTGAAACAGAAATAACTTAGAAAAAAATTCTTTTATTTATATCGTAACACTTATTTTTTAAACTGTTTCATAAGTGATTGAAAACGGTGTGGTACAAGTGACAAAACCGGAATATTTGACTCGGGATGACGTTGCATAAAAACCTAAGTTACTGGATCAATCGAATGTGCAAAGAATTCTTGTTGTTGATCGTAAGTACATAAAATTAATACCTACGACTACAGTTCACCTTTAGGTAAAACTTCTTGCTCTTGAAGCAGTGTTCTTTCTGCAGATTACAGAGATGCAGCGTTTTTTTCAAAATGACTTCCCTGTACATTTAGATACAAAATTCAGCACCACAACCTAATGTTCCGTACTCCTCCTAAAGTAAGGCAGCTAATTCGACTGTCTCAGTCTCTCATTTCCATTAACTGGTAGCACGAATGTTATCAGCTGTTGTTGACACGAACACGCGACCTTGTGACCTCACATGATAACAAGGTACTCCTGAACTTTGTTAAGAAACTGTTGTTTTATTCATTGCATAAAATTATTGCTAGAATATTTTGTATATGCTTTTCTTCCTATTTTAATTGCTTGTACAAACCTAGCAATGTGCCAGAAACATTGTCTCACTGAGCTAATCTGCGGGAGATGTGAAAGCTGAATAGTTGTTTGTCCACGCTGATTAGGGTTTCTGTTGGATTTCCCAACTACTTCACACAAAGGCCGCTGCAGTTCAGTATATAAACCCACAGTTGATTCATTCACTGACTCTTCTCAAGCTGAATTAGTGGGATGTCTCTAACGTCACTGTTGGACAGACGATCACTTCTAAAACTCCAAAACTAAAAAATGGCTCTGAGCACTATGGGACATAACATCTGAGGTCATCAGTCCCCTAGAACTTAGAACTACTTAAACCTAACTAACCTAAGGACATCACACACATCCATGCCCGAGGCAGGATTCGAACCTGCGACCGTAGCAGTCGCGCGGTTCCGGACTGAAAACTCCAAATACTTCGTCACGTGAAAGTAACGTTATTACGATCATTTGCTTTTTATTTTCGATACGCCTGGTCTGCTTGCCTGACTTAAACCCTGGAAATATTACGCAATTACTGCGTCGCCAGCATTGTGGAGTGAAACACTCTGAAAGAAACTAGTCCTAAGATCTCATTAATAGGACTGCCATTCGCTCGAACATGAGAAAGCACTTTTCAGCTGATATGAAAGCCATATTTGTAGTTTGACAAAAATATACTATCGAGTAACTTATGTGAAATAGAAAGCTGAAGGAACAGTTTGACTTAAAGTCCTGTTGATATTAAAGTTAGAGACAGGACACATGCTTGGACAGGACAAATTTAGGCCATGAAAGTAGTTGTGTCCTTTAAGTAATGAACTGTTCCAGGGTTTACGGAATTTACGGAAAGACTTGATTCAAATGGCCGTACGAGGATCTGTACATCACTCCCAACACTAATGATTTCCGTATCAACTGTTGCACAGCCTCACTCGATATTTCTTAGTTGAAATGACAGCGAAGAAGAAGAAGCGTACATTATCAGCTGTTGCAATGCATCGAAGGCTTTACGGAACCGAGGCTTCATCTTGAAAACCTACATATGTTACACAATTAGTTTTTAGGGTTTACTTGCCATAGTTTCCGCCATCATACCGACTAATCTTCACAAGTAGACAGTTTAACAGGCACTTGAAAATAGTGCCCAGATACATACAATTCGACTTCAAGAGTGTGCAGCCAAGTTCTCTGTTCACAAACAGAGTAATACTACACGCGGAAACTCACTAGAACAGTAAAATTGTATTATTGCAGCGGCCTGTTGAGGACGTAAGCTTCGGTTTTCCATGTTTTGCACAACTCATAAAATCTACAAAGCAACTTAACATTACAATCTGCTTATATAAGAAAGTTGATGAGAATCTTATAGTACCTGGTCGAAATGAAATATATATAGCGGCACACAACAGGGGAATAGCCGATTAGTGGCACTCGAGAAGGTTATGGCTTCACCGCTGTGCGTGAGCTTTTTGTCGGTTTTCTTGTATGCAGGATGTACCAGGCGGAATGGTCAATATTCACGGATAAGACAGGAACGCTCATTTGAAGCAAAAAGCTTTATATGGACATATGCCCTATTCCAAAGAGTTTCCGAAAAAGAAGACATTTACTACGGTTTTGTAGGTTTTTCTTGAATAACTTGAAAATGACGGCCTCTAATGGAAACATGTTACGGTACAAATTAAATTACATTAAATTTCCTACAAGAAAGGTCTTATTCCTTTTTTCTCTAGTACTAACAGCTATCGCAAAGTGAACAAGAGAATAATAAACCCTCCCGCGACGCGCATGCGTTGCGGTTTAGGTAGTTTTTGTAGGCCAGTTTGAGGTAGTTTCCCGTGCTGGTAGACCATAAATGTCCTCAGTCAAACTGTTCGTAGCGAATTCCTATATACTATTATGGTATGTTGTAAACAATGACAGTTTACTGAATAATACTAAAAATAAACAACAACATACGATAAACGTTTTCATCTCGGAAACCCTTTGGAGTTGCGTATACTTCCACGTAAAGTTTTTTTTTTTTTTTCTTTCAATGATTCTTCCTGTGATATTTATGAATATTTACCATTTCCTCTGGGACACTCTTTATGTATGTTGGTGGAGTTTACACAGTGAAGGTAGTAACGTCAAATTTTTTGTAGGTAAGTCGAATATGGGTGCATGACAGTCAAATCCGGTGATTGAGGAACATAAATTTTACAGTGGCGTCTCAGTTCGCTCCTAGAATGTACACAACAGCTGCTGCTCCGATCCGTCGTACCACAACAAACGTTACGGTGTTATGTTTGAGGTTTCTGCACCAATCTAACAGCAGAACCTTTATATACAGTATGTGGAGAAGCAAGTCGACGCCGGCCGCGGTGGTCTCGCGGTTCTAGGCGCGCAGTCCGGAACCGTGCGACTGCTACGGTCGCAGGTACGAATTCTGCCTCGGGCATGTATGTGTGTGATGTCCTTAGGTTAGTTAGGTTTAAGTAGTTCTAAGTTCGAGGGGACTAATGGCCACAGCAGTTGAGTCCCATAGTGCTCAGAGCCATTTTTTAAACAATTTGACCAAAAGTGTAAGGTGGGAAGACAGCATAAAACAAAGAAATTTGAGTATAGGAACTAAGGGTCTCAGCTACATAATTTCGGCGCTACAGAAACCTAGTTCAAATCTGACGTACGGACGCCATTACTGAAAAGCAAATGTAATTCAGAGGAGTTGTATATGTAAACAACATGTGCGGACTAATGAAATGTCACTATGAGAACAAGAAAACATAAATCATCACTTACAAGTGTATTGTACTTAGCTTACGTACCATACTTCTGCAGAAACTAAAACAATAACATGTTAATGTTTCATGTTTCAATACGGCCTAAAAACGTCAAAGTAAATAAATATTCTGTTGTATACAGACTTGCCACCACTTAATTAACGTAAGTATGTCGTATCAAATGTTCAAATTGCCGACCGTTTTCAAGCTGACATAGCGCCGTAAATATTCAGCTGCGACCTCTAGGCCATATACCAAAATTCCTTTGTTTGGCTCTGTCTTTATGCCATACGCTTTTGGCCAACTTGTTTTCGGCACCCTGTACAGCTTGCTTATCACTCAGGGTGTAGGAAAAGGCTCAAGAACGCGTTACGGTGAATAAAAAAAGTGAGAAATAATTAGATACTGCATTTTCTTCTAGTATTAGCCGATCAGTCTCAGGCGCTGCAGTCATAGACTGTGCGGCTGGTCGCGGCGGAGGTTCGAGTCCTCCCTCGGGCATGGGTGTGTGTGTTTATCCTTAGGATAATTTAGGTTAAGTAGAGTGTAAGCATAGGGACTGATGACCTTAGCAGTTAAGTCCTATAAGATTTCGCAAATATTTGAACATTTTGAACAATTTCTTCTGCAGCCGGCCGCGGTGGCCGAGCGGTTCCAGGCTCTACAGTCTGGAACCGCGCGACCGCTACGGTCGCAGGTTCGAATCCTGCCTCGGGCATGGATGTATGTGATGTCCTTAGGTTGGTTAGGTTTAAGTAGTTCTAAGTTCTAGGGGACTGATGGCCTTAGGTCCCATAGTGCTCAGAGACATTTCAACCATTTTTCCTCTACTACTGTTTGAGAGCTATAGTTAGCGTATACGGCCTGCATAATAATCTCAAAAGTAGCTTATTTCTCACTCACTGTCAATGAATTGTAACAGTGTCTTACAATTTCATCACTTACCTATCTGGAAGTTACTTCGACGTGGGCTGGAGACTCGAGGAAGAAATTGCGTTTGACGAAGCACACACTGCACTACTTGTTTGCAGGCGAAGTGCTCTGAGGCGTCCTAGCAACTGTCACGACGAGCACGCACAGCACTTGGTTCGGTGTGTGTGTCACGCTGGGACCGCGGCTGGCGAGCGCGGCACGACGGGAGGACTCGGGCAGTGGCTGCGGAGGCGGCGGCTGCGGATCGTGAGCTGGCGCGGACTGCGGCTGCAGCGTCGTGGCTCGAGGCTTTTGGTCGGCGTCGCCGAAGAAAGCGACGCGAGGGGGGCGGGGCGGCGCGCCGCCTGTGGCGAGAAAGTGAGGGGCGCCGCCACAGGTGAGAGTGGTTCACCTTCGCCTCAGCGAGGGCCAGCGCCCTCCTCACTTTCGGCTCGCGCACGCCCTTGAAAAGGCTCAATTTAGAAGGCGCATCACAAAACCAAGGGACGACTCGAAAATACTGTATTAAGAAATGTGCTGATACTAGGGCGAGGAGAAAAGTACTCGACTTGACAGTATGACACTGATATTTTATCAGGTTGCCCTCAATGGTGTGGGTGCACGCAACGACTGTGGGTTAGATAGAGCAGCAATCAGTCGTAGAATTAAGTTGCTTTAATGTGACATTTAAAGTCACAACGCAGATCAGATTTCGACCTGTGTCAGGTCATTATCAATGCTAAAACAAATACAAGAGTATAGAATTACAATGTGATTTACAAAAGTTATAAGCCCATCAAATCGTTGTGTTTTAATGTGAACATTACATACCAGTGCGGAATTGTAGCAGTTGTTCGTGCTCAAGTGAATGCTTATACAGTTCAACCATTGTTGTTGTTGTTGTTGTTGTTGTGGTCTTCAGTCCTGAGACTGGTTTGATGCAGCTCTCCATGCTACTCTATCCTGTGCACGCTTCTCCGTCATCCAGTACCTACTGCAGCCTACATCCTTCTGAATCTGCTTAGTGTATTCATCTCTTGGTCTCCCTCTACGATTTTTACCCTCCACGCTGCCCTTCAATACTAAATTGGTGATCCCTCGATGTCTCAGAACATGTCCTACTAACCGATCCCTTCTTCTAGTCAAGTTGTTCCACAAGCTCCTCTTCTCCCCAATTCTATTCAATACCTCCTCATTGGTTATGTGATCTACCCATCTAATCTTCAGCATTCTTCTGTATCAAGTTCAACCATTACTGTCGTAAAATTATATGTTGGTTTCACAGTACACATCATTGGTGTTGCGTATGGCGCCCTGTATGAGCTGCGCCTGAAGTTTACAGTTTTGACGTCATTTTTGTAATATTTATGTTGTACTGTAGCTAAGTAGTAACATGAAATCATTATGAGTAAAACTATGTAAAATTACAATTTCTTACTTTTTCTCATGTCTGTAATGTGCTAGATGTTTAAAATTACTATAGCACGTAACAGTGACAGTTTTCGCCTCATGGGCTAAAATTAAATAAAACTGATATGGCTCCGCAAAGTACGTTATAGGAAGTATTGCATATTTTGTCGTGTTGGGACCTGTCTTGACATAATACGTTGTTACTTGACAGAAGATATAACGTGAACTTTATTTACAAAATGCACTTAGTTGGTGCTAGTAGTGCTTGTAAGCATCGTTTCAATATGTCACACTTAGTGGCCGAGAAATAAGAACAATATGATAAAGCGTGATCTTTTGAGCACTTATTTCGAAACATGATAGTTTTACGTAGTAATTGTTGCTAGTAGTTACCCTCATGAATTTGTGTGTTATTCTAATGCAATAAGTTATATAAATATAGTGTTATAGTAATTCTAAACATCTAGCACATTACAGACATGAGAAAAAGTAAGAATTGTACTTTTACATAGTTTTACTCATAATGATTTCATGTTACTACTTAGCTACTTTACAACATAAATATTACAAAAAATGTCGTCAAAATTGTAAACTTCAGGCGCAGCTCATACAGGGCGCCATACGCAACACCAATGATGTGTACTGTGAAACCAACATATAATTTTACGACAGTAATGGTTGAACTTGATACAGAAGAATGCTGAAGTTTAGATGGGTAGATCACATAACCAATGAGGAGGTATTGAATAGAATTGGGGAGAAGAGGAGCTTGTGGAACAACTTGACTAGAAGAAAGGATCGGTTGGTAGGACATGTTCTGAGACATCGAGGGATCACCAATTTAGTACCGGAGGGCAGCGTGGAGGGTAAAAATTATAGAGGGAGACCAAGAGATGAATACACTAAGCAGATTCAGAAGGATGTAGGCCGCAGTAGTTACTGGATGACGAAGAAGCGTGCACAGGATAGAGTAGCATGGAGAGCTGCATCAAACCAGTCTCAGGACTGAAGACCACAACAACAACAACAACAATGGTTGAACTGTATAAGCATTCACTTGAACACGAACAACTACAACAATTCCGCACTGCTATGTAATGTTAACATTAAAACACAACGATGTGATGGACTTATAACTTTTGTAAATCACATTGTAATTCTATACTCTTGTATTTGTTTTAGCATTGATAATGATCTGACACAGGTCGAAATCTGATCTGCGTTGTGACTTTAAATGTCACATTAAAGCAACTTAATTCTACGACTGATTGCTGCTCTATCTAACCCACAGATATTTTAGGTAAGAAAGTACACTGATGCGCAAAACTTGAGGACGAAAGTAACTAAAAAAAATGGTTCAAATGGCTCTGAGCACTATGGCACTTAACATCTGAGGTCATCAGTCCCCTAGAACTTAGAACTACTTAAACCTAACTAACCTGAAGACATCACACACATCCATGCCCGAGGCAGGATTCGAACCTGTGACCGTAGTCGTCGCGCGGTTCCAGACTGAAGTCCCTAGAACCGCTCAGCCCTCAAAGGCCGGCTCGAAAGTAACTCTATTACTGTGTGTCACTGCTGAGTAACATAGCTCGATGAGACTTGGGACACACATAGAAAGAACTGCTACAGTATAATGCCGAAGGTAAATGAAAGAAGAACACATTGGCAATAACAGATAATTATTGAACTGCATTAATTACCCAAGACACTGCGATTTATAATGGTGTCCTGGGCATCAGTGCCGAATCGTGCTCCTATGCTGGCCAAAAGGTTCGTAAGAAGTTTGCAGCATTACGCCACATAACGTGATAAAAATGATATAATAACTTCGAAAATATACCAAAACTGACGTCGTAACGAAATATGTTATTGTGTGAACTTTCAAAAATATAAATATTATCTCTTGTCAGAAAAATAACAAAGACTCTGTGATCAATTAATGTGATCTCCGAATGTAATTGAAAAAACGATTTTTTTTTTCTTTTCAAAAAGACTACCTCTCTCTTCACTTTTTTCTAGAGTAAAAAGCCATTTTGTGACGAGGCACAAAAACGTTTCAGTTTCGTGTAATAATTAGCCTATGATCTTCAAATATGCAAATGCTCGAGATATTGTCCCTCAGGCAATTCTCTTTGAGAATATAGAAGAAACGATATCGGACACCCTGTCTGAACTGACCAGTACTACCAAGAAAACCAATTGAAGCCTAGCCCATGATAAGCCTTCCAGCTAAAGAACAAGCAGGTTTCAAGGAAATTGCACTTAGCTTGAAAGGATGTTGAGTTACACCACTGTACAAAACCTTTTACAAAAAGCACTTCCAAAAATCAATGGACCAGCACCGATTAGAGAATGTCAGCTAGAAATAACACCCACCCATGGCAAATTGGCTGGAACCCTTGGGGGTACAGAACCAGAGACGTGGCGAACTAGTGTCGCAGCTCTATGCCAATCGGCCGCAGAGTGTGCATGCCGTTTGTGGTACACTTCCAGTCTTGTTAAACACAAATGAAACATGTCGATTCATCACTGGTTGATTAAGACTAGCAGCACGTGATAAAGTTGTATGTCTGGCAGGAATCGCTGTACCAGATATTAGAGGAGAAGCTGCGTCCATGAACAAGAGATTTAAATAACACGCGCGTTTACTGTATCTTCTCTTAAAAGTGTTGTCAAATTTTATAAAAACCATTTCCTATATTCACGAAGTGGCAAAATTAATTCCTTGATGCAAATTTTATAGGGGAACATTGGCGCAGATGTCAGCGCCATTGTTCTAAATCATAACGGTCCACAGTCGTAATAAATACCGTAGTATAATCTAATTTTGACAAGTAAAGATAAATGTGATTATAGGAGATTTCTCTTGATTAGCGGTTCTTTCTTTGTAACTATAAAAATAATCAATGCTTTTCTCGATCCTCGCTTAACGAAATTGTTAAAATCTCCTTAACCATGACTTTCCACAATTGTAAAACCAATTAACAAATACCATTTTTAATATCAAACGCATACACTAGGAGTTTTAGTTGCATAATGGACCACAAGTTCCAAGAACTGGCACAGAAATATTCATTTACATAGGCAATCGTAACATGCACGTTTTGGCGTCTTATACTATAAAAACACCGTCGAGCAAATTAACTGCGAGAAGCACCACTACTGAGTCACTGACGTAAATAATTTTCCAGTTATTAAGCAGACACAATAACATTAACTTCACCTTTTCATAATATATAAAAAACAATACATGAAGAGCCACCACAAGTTCTTGTGGTAGGGCGTCCTATTCCTCCATCATTGCGGTTTACTGCTAGATAGTCTCCCGCTCATTTCCGAACGTGCTCTATTGATGATGATGATGATGATGAGCGCCATACTTCTTTACAGAGCGTAGGCGAGCGACGCGGGAGACCCGGCAAGGTCCTAGTGGTGGTGGTTTGCCATTGCCTTCCTCCGACCGGAATGGGGATGAATGATGATGAAGACGACACAACATCCAATCACCTCGAGGTAGGAAAAATCCCCGATCCCACCGGGAACCGAACACGGGACTCCGTGCTCGGGAAGCGAAAACGCTACCGCGAAACCACGAGCTGCGGATACGTCTCCTCATTGCGTCTCACACGTCTTCGGAGAGATTTAAGTCATGGGGACGGACAGGCCAGTCCATTTGCCAAATGTCCTTTTGTTCCAAGAGCTTTCCATTTGCGTTGTTCGATGCAGTCGTGCACTGTTATCCATGTAAATGAGGTCAGGGCCAAATGCACCCCTGAAGAAACGCATATGGGGAAGGAGTACAGTCTCACAACAAAGTTCATCGTTGAGTGCACCATGTTCAAAGATTTGGAGTCACTGCGTCCATACCACACCGTAACACCTGGACTAGGGAAACGATCATGTTTGAGAATGTTACTGGGTGCAATAGGTGTCCTGAGCTCACGCCAGCATCGTGGAACATGGTTGTTCCTGTAGTCAAAGGATGGTGCGAGAGGCGAATGTTGCATGGGCGTACTGAGCTCAACACCTTTGAACACGGTACATTTACCGGCCATCGATGTTATGACGCTGTACTCCTTCCCCACGTACGTCCTTCCCGTAGTTAATTCCGCCCAGATCTCATTTTTATGGACGAGAATGCACGACTGCATGGAGTAGCGCAAGTGGAGAGCGTATTCTATTTGGCGAATGGACTGGCTTACCCGTTCCCCCGGATTAAATCGCATCGAGCCCATGTAAGTTGTGATCGAGACGTGCTGCAGCACGTGCAAATGTACCAGAGAACATCAAGCAGTTGCTACATCTACATCTACATTTATACTCCGCAAGCCACCCAACGGTGTGTGGCGGAGGGCACTTTACGTGTCACTGTCATTACCTCCCTTTCCTGTTCCAGTCGCGTATGGTTCGCGGGAAGAACGACTGTCTGAAAGCCTCCGTGCGCGCTCGAATCCCTCTAATTTTACATTCGTGCTCCCCTCGGAGGTATAAGTAGGGGAAAGCAATATATTCGATACCTCATTCAGAAAATCACCCTCTCGAAACCTGGCGAGCAAGCTACACCGCGATGCAGAGCGCCTGTCTTGCAGAGTCTGCCACTTGAGTTTGTTAAACACTTACCAAATAACCCTGTGACGAAACGCGCCGCTCTTCTTTGGATCTTCTCTATCTCCTATGTCAACCCGGATCCCACGCTGATGAGCAATACTCAAGTATAGGTCGAACGAGTGTTTTGTAAGCCACCTCCTTTGTTGATGTACCACATTTTCTAAGGACTCTCCCAATGAATCTCAACCTGGTACCCGTCTTACCAACAATTAATTTTATATGATCATTCCACTTCAAATAGTTCCGCACGCATACTCCCAGATATTTTACAGAAGTAACTGCTACCAGTGTTTGTTCAGCTATCATAAAATTATACAATAAAGGATCCTTCTTTCTATGTATTCGCAATACATTACATCTGTCTATGTTAAGGGTCAGTTGCCACTCCCTGCACCAAGTGCCTGTCTCCTGCAGATCTTCCTGCATTTCGCTACAATTTTCTAATGCTGCAATTTCTCTGTATACTACAGCATCATCCGCGAAAAGCCGCATGGAACTTCCGACACTATCTACTAGGTCATTTATATACACTCCTGGAAATTGAAATAAGAACACCGTGAATTCATTGTCCCAGGAACGGGAAACTTTATTGACACATTCCTGGGGTCAGATATATCACATGATCACACTGACAGAACCACAGGCACATAGACACAGGCAACAGAGCATGCACAATGTCGGCACTAGTACAGTGTATATCCATCTTTCGCAGCAATGCAGGCTGATATTCTCCCATGGAGACGATCGTAGAGATGCTGAATGTAGTCCTGTGGAACGGCTTGCCATGCCATTTCCACCTGGCGCCTCAGTTGGACCAGAGTTCGTGCTGGACGTGCAGACCGTGTGTGACGACGCTTCATCCAGTCCCAAACATGCTCAATGGGGGACAGATCCGGAGATCTTGCTGGCCAGGGTAGTTGACTTACACATTCTAGAGCACGTTGGGTGGCACGGGATACATGCGGACGTGCATTGTCCTGTTGGAACAGCAAGTTCCCTTGCCGGTCTAGGAACGGTAGAACGACGGGTTCGATGACGGTTTGGATGTACCGTGCACTATTCAGTGTCCCCTCGACGATCACCAGAGGTGTACGGCCAGTGTAGGAGATCGCTCCCCACACCATGTTGCCGGGTATTGGCCCTGTGTGCCTCGGTCGTATGCAGTCCTGATTGTGGGGCTCACCTGCACAGCGCCAAACACGCATACGCCCATCATTCGCACCAAGGCAGAAGCGACTCTCATCACTGAAGACGACACGTCTCCATTCGTCCCTCCATTCACGCCTGTCGCGGCACCACTGGAGGCGGGCTGCACGATGTTGGGGCGTGAGCGGAAGACGGCCAAACGGTGTGCGGGACCGTAGCCCAGCTTCATGGAGACGGTTGCGAATGGTCCTCGCCGATACCTCAGGAGCAACAGTGTCCCTAATTTGCTGGGAAGTGGCGGTGCGGTCCCCTACGGCACTGCGTAGGATCCTACGGTCTTGGCGTGCATCCGTGCGTCGCTGCGGTCCGGTCCCAGGTCGACGGGCACGTGCACCTTCCGCCGACCACTGGCGACAACATCGATCTACTATGGAGAACTCACGCCCCACGTGTTGAGCAATTCGGCGCTACGTCCAGCCGGCCTCCCATATGCCCACTATACGCCCTCGCCCAAAGTCCGTCAACTGCACATACGGTTCACGTCCACGCTGTCGTGGCATGCTACCAGTGTTAAAGACTGCGATGGAGCTCCGTATGCCACGGCAAACTGGCTGACACTGACGGCGGCGGTGCACCAATGCTGCGCAGCTAGCGCCATTCGACGGCCAACACCGCGGTTCCTGGTGTGTCCGCTGTGCCGTGCGTGTGATCATTGCTTGTACAGCCCTCTCGCAGTGTCCGGAGCAAGTATGGTGGGTGTGACACACCGGTGTCAATGTGTTCTTTTTTCCATTTCCAGGATTGTATATTGTGAAAAGCAATGGTCCCATAACACTCCTCCGTAGCACGCCAGAGGTTTTCCCCTGTGGCATGCCAGAGGTTACTTTAACGTCTTTAGACGTCTCTCCATTGATAACAACATGCTGTGTTCTGTTTGCTAAAAACTCTTCAATCCAGCCACACAGCTGGTCTGATATTCCGTAGGCTCTTACTTTGTTTATCAGGCGACAGTGAGGAACTGTATCGAACGCCTTCCGGAAGTCAAGGAAAATGGCATCTACCTGGGAGCCTGTATCTAATATTTTCTGGGTCTAATGAACAAATGAAGCGAGTTGGGTCTCACACGATCGCTGTTTCCGGAATCCATGTTGATTCCCACAGAATAGATTCTGGGTTTCCAAAAACGACATGATACTGGAGCAAAAAACATGTTCTAAAATTCTACAACAGCTCGACGTCAGAGATATAGGCCTAAAGTTTTGCGCATCTGCTCGACGACCCTTCTTGAAGACTGGGACTACCTGTGTTCTTTTCCAATCATTTGAAACCTTCCGTTCTTCTAGAGACTTGCGGTACACGGCTGTTAGAAGGGGGGCAAGTTCTTTCACGTACTCTGTGTAGAATCGAATTGGTATCCCGTCAGGTCCAGTGGACTTTCCTCTGTTAAGTGATTCCAGTTGCATTTATATTCCGTGGACACTTATTTCGATGTCAGCCATTTTTTAGTTTGTGCGAGGATTTAGAGAAGGAACTGCAGTGCGGTCTTCCTCTGTGGAACACCTTTGGAAAAAGGTGTTCAGTATTTCAGCTTTACGCGTGTCATCCTATGTTTCAATGCCCTCCTTACGCTAACTTTGACATCGTTTAGCTTCTGTTTGTCTGAGAGGTTTTGCCTGCGTTTAAACTTGGAGTGAAGCTCTCTTTGCTTTCGCAGTAGTTTCCTAACTTTGTTGTTGTACCGCGGTGGGTTTTTCCCGTCCCTCACAGTTTTACTTGGCACGTACCTGTCTAAAACGCATTGAACTTTTTCCATAAACACTCAACATTGTCAGTGTCGGAACAGAAATTTTCGTTTTGAACTGTTACTCTTGCTAAACAGATAAACCTTCCTTCTTGCTAAACAGATAAACCTTCCTCCCTTTTTTTATATTCCTATTAACTTCCATATTCAGGGATGCTGCAACGGCCTTATGATCACTGATTCCCTGTTCTGCACATACAGAGTCGGAAAGTTCGAGTCTGTTTGGTATCAGTAGGTCCAAGATGTTATCTCCACGAGTCGGTTCTCTGTTTAATTGCTCGAGGTAATTTTCGGATAGTGCACTCAGTATAACGTCACTCGATGCTCTGTCCCTACCACCCGTCTTAAACATCTGAGTGTCCCAGTCTATATCTGGTAATTTGAAATCTCCACATAAGACTATAACATGCTGAGAAAATTTTTGTGAAATGTATTCCAAATTTTCCCTCAGTTGTTCTGCCACTAATGCTGCTGAGTCGGGAGGTCGGTAAAAGAAGCCAATTATTAACCTAGCTCGGTTGTTGAGTGTAACCTCCACCCAAAATATTTCGCAGGAACTATCCACTTCTACTTCACTACAGGATAAACTACTACTAACAGCGACGAACACTTCACCACCGGTTGCATGCAATCTGTCCTTTCTAAACACCGTCTGTACCTTTGTAAAAAATTCGGCAGAATTTATCTCTGGCTTTAGCCAGCTTTCTGTACCTATAACGATTTCAGCTTCGGTGCTTTCTATCAGCGCTTGAAGTTCCGGTAGTTTATCAATGTTGCTTCGTCAGTTTACAATTACAATACCGATTGCTGCTTTGTCCCCGCATGTCCTGACTTTGCCCCGCACCCGTTGAGGCTGTTGCCCTTTCTGTACTTGCCCGAGGCCAGCTAACCTAAATTACCGCCCAGCCCAACCCCTGCTACCCGTGTAGCCGCTTGTTGCATGTAGTGGACTCCTGACATATCCAGCGGAACCCGAAACCCCAGCACCCTATGCCGCAAGTCGAGGAATCTGCAGCTCAAACGGTCGCAGAACCGTCTCAGCCTCTGAGTCAGACCCTCCACTTGGCTCTGTACCAAATGTCCGCAGTCAGTCCTGTCGACGATGCTGCAGATGGTGAGCTCTGCTTTCATCCCGCTAGCGAGACTGGCAGTCTTCACCAATTCAGATAGCCGCCGGAAGCCAGAGGAATGGAGCGTCTTACAACAAGAAATCCCGCCCAACCTTTTGGCCTGCATGGGGGTACGTTGCAAACCAGACGTTGCCGTCCAAGGTGACATTTTATCAAGAACCGTGTCCCTCCTTCTTTAATATCCAGTGGACCATCATAAATCTCGGTGACTTCAGCGTAATTGTTCTCTTTGAATAAGAGTTCGTTCCTGTTCACCTCATAGCGCCTTTCTTTCAGCTATCTCCGGTATTACACCATAGCAGTTCTTTCTACGTATGATCCAACTTTCATCGAGCTATGTTACCTGAAAGTGACACATAATTGCGAAACCTACTTTCAGTCTTAAGTATAGCACTCCATTGTTATTTCGATTGGTGGTTCGAAGAGACCAGTGTCAAATACTTACGTGTGAATTGCAAAGTAGTTAAGTAGATGTAGATATAATCAAAAGTTTTAACTATGATCGCAAAAAAAGAAAAAAAGCTGCGACCACGGATCTTAGTGACTGTGTTAGGTCTTCTTTAAAGTTTTCCCCTCTTGCGCAACACATTTTTCCAACTGTCAATGACCTTGCGACGTTTTATCTCTTTATTTAGCGTGAGTAATAAAGTAGAGCCACCACGGCCGTCGTTACGATGTTATTTATTATATGGCTAGCGGTTTCGGTGCTTTAGTACACCATCTTCAGGTCTCAGCTGAAGGTGAGGGCGTTAATTCCAATCGTATACACAAGCCTATCAGCGTTGGCGAAGTTTCTGAGTATTGGATATCGCTTGTCGTAGTGAAAGTATATCATGAAGCTTTGTGCACACATAGCCGACGCCTCTTCCGACTGACAGTGTATACCTGGAGAACTAAGTCAGCGTTTCGTGGAAACGGATAAGCGTAATAACTAATGTGGCACACCTTTGAAAGAAATCGATAAACAAACAAAGGTATGTAGAAAGGAAATGAAGAACATCCGAGTAGTGACAGGCAACGGAGGAAACATAAATGGTTTTCCAGGAGGCAGTGTTCTTGCCTCAATTCTGTTCAATATTTATACGAATGGCCAGCCCCTCCCAGATGGAACTATGATCTTCGAATATACAAATGGTCGAGATATTGCCCCTCAGGCAATTCTCTTTGAGAATATAGAAGAAACGATATCGGACACCCTATCTGAACTAACCAGTACTACCAAGAAAACCAATTGAAGCCTAGCCCATGATGAGCCTTCCATCTAAAGAACAAGCAGGTTTCAAGGGAATTGCTCTTAGCTCGAAAGGATGTTCAGTTACGCCACTGTACGAAACCTTTTACAAAAAGCACTTCCAAAAATCAATGAACCAGCACAGATTAGAGAATGTCAGCTAGAAATAACACCCACGCATCGCAAATTTTCTGGAACCCTTGGGGGTACAGAACCAGAGACGTGGCGAACTAGTGTCGTAGCTCTATACCAATCGGCCGCAGAGTGTGCATGCCGTTTGTGGTACACTTCCAGTCTTGTTAAACACAAATGAAACGTGTCGATTCATCACTGGTTGATTAAGACTAGCAGCACGTGATAAAGCCGTCTGTCTGGCAGGAATCGCTCTACCAAATATTAGAGGAGAAGCTGCGTCCATGAACAAGAGATTTAAATAACACGCGCGTTTACTGTGTCGATATCAACCTGTCCATAAAATGAAAATGTACACGAACCTTCTCAGATGGCAACGTTAGGGTTATAGAGAACGAGAAACACTCACCTTGCTGATTGCATGCTATCAATCGAACATTTTCCCCCATGAACCGCGGCAAGTGATCTTTCATACACTTAATGGAGGATTTGATGCCAGTGACACCTAATGCCCGTGATTTGGAAAAATTCTGAGTTGACGCTGGGTACTACGTTCTGTATGTGTCTCCAGCAATCAAAACAAATTCATCGAGAGATACAAGAGAAGGGTAAGATGTTTTTCTACCACAGAAACAGTAGATAATATTGAAACATGGCAGTCACGAAAAGAAAGGTGTCTCTGAGTAAACAAAATGTGTGCGGAATATCCGAAGGGAAAAGAATTTGATTAAAGAGTTCCTAGAAAATAAAATTCGATCTATCGTTTATGGTCAAGCATCGTCAGAAGCGAAGGTAGCGTCTGATGCACTCCAAGGTTGAGGCATACTGCCGCTCTGTTCAAGAATAAGCAAGGTATGAGAAAAAGATACAGATGAATTTCGGGGAGCTATACATGTCCTGAGGAACGAATTGAGGATAAGAACCCAGGTTTCGAAGTATGCATAGCATCGAAATCGTAGAGGTCATCTCATGCAGATTGATCATGTTGTCGATAGGAGCCTCGTCATTGCACGCTGACAATGTGTTGTAAGTTGCGTGAAGATACTGGCGTCATGTATGGGCCTCAATGCTATCAAACTAATAGCGAATAGTTCCAGTTGCGATCCGTCAGTATAAAGTTCAGGTTTACTGCCGAGGCGTTTTTCCCTTTTAACTTCGATTCTCTGAAGTGCTGTTGGATGCCGTTCTGGACGTTCGTTCATATCCTCAGTTTGTTCCTAAGAACGCCAACTACATACCCTCACAGTCCGGCAGTGTTATTTTGTCACGTCTTATTTACAGATTTTCAGGGATAATGGAGAAGAGTAATCATGTCTATCTTAGGTAAGAGTCCCCGGTCCGGAAATAACCGAGTCGAAAGTTAAAACGAAAATCGTTCAGATACCTCTGGCGGTGGAATACATGCACCGGTACTGTTGTTGCTAAAACTGAACACTAGGCAAAATGCCCACTTGTCATTCGTCAACGGATGTGGATCCATCATGATGGAGGCCCGCCCTCACTTTGGACTGATGGTTCACACATTCCCTGAAAAGTGGGTAGGCAGGTGAGGTACTGTTTTGTGGCCAGCGCGTTCACCCCATCCTGAGCCAATCACAGGGCTTTAGAGGAGCTATATGTGGACGATCAAGAACGAAGTGCTCGTATTAAGAAGGGAGTAAGACAAGGCTGTAGCCTTTCGCCCCTACTCTTCAATATGTACATCGAGGAAGCAATGATGGAAATAAAAGAAAGGTTCAGGAGTGGAATTAAAATACAAGGTGAAAGGATATCAATGATACGATTCGCTGATGACATTGCTATCCTGAGTGAAAGTGAAGAAGAATTAAATGATCTGCTGAACGAAATGGTCTAATGAGTACACAGTATGGTTTGAGAGTAAATAGGAGAAAGACGAAGGTAATGAGAAGTAGTAGAAATGAGAACAGCGAGAAATTTAACATCAGGATTGATGGTCACGAAGTCAATGAAGCTAAGGAATTCTGCTACCTAGGCAGTAAAGTAATCAATGACGGACGGAGCAAGGAGGACATCAAAAGCAGACTCGCTATGGCACAAAAGGCATTTCTGGCCAAGAGAAGTCTACTTGTATCAAATACCGGCCTTAATTTGAGGAAGAAATTTCTGAGGATGTACGTCTGGAGTACAGCATTGTATGGTAGTGAACATGGACTGTGGGAAAACCGGAACAGAAGAGAATCGAAGCATTTGAGATGTGGTGCTATAGACGAATGTTGAAAATTAGGTGGACTGATAAGGTAAGGAATGAGGAGGTTCTACGCAGAATCGGAGAGGAAAGGAATATGTGGAAAACACTGATAAGGAAAAGGGACAGGATGATAGGACATCTGCTAAGACATGAGGGAATGACTTCCATAGTGCTAGAGGGAGCTGTAGAGGGCAAAAACTGTAGAGGAAGACAGAGATTGGAATACGTCAAGCAAATAATTGAGGACGTAGGTTGCAAGTGCTACTCTGAGATGAAGAGGTTAGCACAGGAAAGGAATTCGTGGCGGGCCGCATCAAACCAGTCAGTAGACTGACGACAAAAAAAAAAGAAAAGAAAACAGGCGCCTGTCGAGACTGTAAAGGATCTTCTTCTTCTTCAGTAGCACTACAGCCCCTGGTGAGCCTTGGCTTCTTCAACATTCTTCCTCCTCTCGATTATTTTCTGCCCTTTTCCACCCCCGGACTCCCATATTGGTGGTATCCATTATTACCTCGTCGATCCACCGTCTTCTAGGTCACCCTTTTCGCCTAACTGAATGGGTGATACCTTTCATCATTTTCTTTGGAATTCTATCCTCTGCTATTCTCTCCAAGTGTCCTGGCCATCGTATTCGCTGTGATTTCACAAATTTTACTATGTCCCTGCCTTGTATTAACTCTTGTAATTCAGCATTGTAACCTATTCTCCGGCCTTCTTCCTCCCTTATTGGTCCATAGAATTTGCGTAGTATTTTCTGCTCAATGCTTGTTAGTGCATTTTTATAGTGTTCTGTCAACGTTCACACCTCTGAGCCGTATGTGATAGCTGGGCGGGTTAGGGAATTATATATTAGCAGTTTAATTTTTCTTGTAACAAGACTATTTTTGAAAAGCTGCATATTTGCAAAGTAAGCTCTGTTTCCTGCTTGTACTCTTTCCCTTATGGACTTTCCAATACTGTTATCATTTGTTATTAGGACTCCCAAGTAGTTAAAAGAGGACACTCCATTGAAGCATTTCCCACACCGAGCGAGGTGGCGCAGTGGTTAGCACACTGGACTCGCATTCGGGAGGACGACGGTTCAATCCCGTCTCCGGCCATCCTGATTTGGGTTTTCCGTGATTTCCCTATATCGCTTCAGGCAAATGCCGGGATGGTTCCTTTGAAAGGGCACGGTCGATTTCCTTCCCCATCCTTCCCTCACCCGAGCTTGCGCTCCGTCTCTAATGACCTCGTTGTAGACGGGACGTTAAACACTAATTTCCTCCTCCTCTGAAGCATTTCCCATTGATGTTTTGGTTTTTAGGGGCTCTTCTGGACTCAGATTGTGACGTACAAATCCTGGTCCCTCAGGTTGGGGGTTGGGCATGGGGCTAATAACCTCAGAGTGCAAAAAAAGGAATATTACGGAAGCTCAACAGAAGCATCGGAAACTGAAAACAAAACAAAGTATATGGTAATGTCACAAACTGTAGAGGATCTCCTGGCAAGAATTCTCGCTGTTTCAACGACACCAGTACGACACAAGTTCGTGCGGCGTTGCCATGCCTGCATTGATGGTGGGGGACGTAATTTTGAAAAATTGTTGAAAAATGGAACAGTTGGCGAAACAGGTGCAGATCATAGGATTCGTTATTACTGAAGCGTAGACTTAGGATTTTGGGTCTCCCTGGCATCAAGTTACTTGTGCCGGTACCGGTCGATCAACAGGAGAGATTATCTGAGTGCGGCGGGGAGTAATCAGAGGGAATTCCGTACGTCATGATGACTGTTCAGGAATTGGGGCCCTTGGTCTGAGAGTTGCGCGAGGCTAAGTTGGAACGTGAGCAGATTTCCACTTATACCTTTCTACACAGTCGTTTCTGAACTAGGATACCTCAGTCCAAATTAATACATTTACCTTTCACCATCATCCTTGAAAATTTGTAACGTCAATAAGAAATCACATGCATAAATTACCTGAGGTGTGATATCAGTTGTCTTATGAGCCTAAGCGTGACGTCGGTAGAAAATTGTTACTAAGTACTGAGATAAGGTTCGAAATGGTTCAAATGGCTCTGAGCACTATGGGACTTAACATCTGAGGTCATCAGTGCCTTAGAACGTAGAACTACTTAAACCTAACTAACCTAAGGACATCACACACATCCATGCCCGAGGCAGGATTCGAGCCTGCGACCGTAGCGGTCACGCGGTTCGAAACTGAAGCGTCTAGTATCGCTCGGTGACTCCAGCCGGCGCTGAGACAAGGAGCGTAGATAATTTTCATGTCCTAGGGGTACGGGGGGATGGGAATGGGGGTGGGTTCAGTCCTGTTAGAGTACAAGATCTTCATTCAGATACTAGCAGCGGAACTGTCGTAAATTGTTTCAATATTTACGAGTAGAATTGGAACATCCTTTGCATCTGCTGAAAATTCTAATACAAATGAATGTAACCGAAAGCACTGTTGTAGAAAATATGTGACACATATTGATGTTGACGTAAATCTCTGAGTAAGCGGAAATGCTTAGTGTGTATAGACCATACTTTATGCGAAAGTCCACTTGAAATGCTTTCTTTCTCAGCGTAGTTGATGAGGAATGAAGAACTTCACAAAACACACCGCACATCCGAATAAATCATTAGTCAGTCTGAGGATTACCGTTCACGAAAAGTGTATTTGTACGTCTCGAATCTCTTCCTAAACCTCTTCATCGATTTCAAGCAAATGTCGAACATTAGAAGCTGAGCCGAGTGCGGCTCGTGTTCATGCCATTTATTGTTTGTCATCTTTTATTACGGTACTGCCGCCTCGTTTTCTTATTCCATTTACTGGCATCACTAACTTCCTGCCTTATTCGCCCGTGAGCAGCAGCAGCAGCGCGTATCGATAGTGCACTGTCATACCATCTTTGGAGCGAAAGATAATATTTCCGGGTCGTCGTCTGTCTGAAAGTCAGTTGGAGACGGACCAACAGTCGGGGACGGAGCAATGTCGGCGACGGAGGAGCATTGCGGACGGGGCACAAGTGCTGACCTCTGGCGTCTTACTTGCACTGTCCGACTGAAGCAGACTGGAGCGGGAGCGACCGTTGGTTGGTCGTACGGTCGGTCGTCCCATCAGCCGACATGTATTTGGTCCTTGACCATTTTCAGGTGTAAGCAGTCGGTCAGTTGGCGTAGAGCAGCGAGGAGGTCCACCTCGCGCAGAGTCGGGTCGGAGCCGCTGGCGGCGTGCACGCGCGATTGGAGTTGAGGCGCTTCTCGCGAGGGTTACGAAGTTCGTGGCCCACCGATCTTGAAGTTGAGTGCTCACTTAACCTACTATCAAGTCTCGAATGCTATCACTTCTCTTCGTTTCATTCTGGTTGTCACTTTCTGTGAGATTCCCGCGAGCAACAACGTGTGTGCATTCAAGTCGGCTAGAATTGCAGCCGTTCTCTTGGATGGGGCTTAATTTAATTCACTCCTTCCTTAGTGAAGTACACCAGCGGTATCTTCTGCCTTGTGACCGTTAACGTTCCGGTTACCTGCCCTAGGTGTTGATGTAAGTTTTGGCAGTGTATTTTGCTCGTTGTGTTGTTGCTGTCCACAATGGCGTGTAGGTGAGTTGGTAGTTTTGGGCGTTTTTTCTGACTTGGCTGGATTGGGCACCACTATCAAGAACGTTGAGCTATTGACGTCGTGCTATCGATTTGCTCGTCGGGTGGAGCAGAACTAATTTGGGTGGTTGGTTTGTCAGCTGGCCTTCGATTGGGTTGCCTTCCGATTAAGAGGTTGTTGGTCTGGCTGCCTGTCTCACCTAAATGTGCAATAGTGCTACTTCCCAGGGCGACTCTTGGAACCTTCTAAGCGCCACTCCTTGTGCTTTATATAGTGATTTCCTTGTAATCTTAAGTACTCTGTGTGGCCTTCAGCCGAGTTTTAGCTTATTAAAATTGTAAGTTCTTTCTCTTTAGGCCTTAAGTCGTTAAATTGTTTTCTATATGGTGTGTGGCCTTCAGCCGAGACATAAAATATCTTAAACTGCAAATTCAAAATCTTGTTCTTGCTGTTAAGTTATAACATTATTTTTTTAGGTATGAGGCCTTCAGCCGAGTTTGCATAAAACGTTTTAAGCAACGGCCCTCAGCTTTTTCAAATTGAAACCTGTTCCTCCTAGGCCTTAAGCCGCAAAGTTGTTTTGACATGGTGTGTGGCTTTTAGCCGAATTTTACTTTCTCTTAAATTAAAATTAAAAAATTTTGTTCTTGCCCTTAGGTCATAAGATTGGTATTCTTTAGCATGTGACCTTCAGCCGAGTTTAATCTCTCTTAAAATAAAAATTTAAAATCTTGGTCTTGCCTTAAATCATAACATTGTAATTCTTTAGTATGAGGCCATCAGCCGAGTTTGCATGAAATGTTTTAAGGTAAGGCCCTCAGCCTGTTAAATTGAAGCCTTACTTACTAGGCTATAAGCCGTTAAATTGTTTGGTTGATAAGGGGCCTTCACCCGGGTTTCACCCTATTTAGAATTAACACTGAAAATCTTTGTTGTGGCATTAAGCTTGCTTAATGTGTGGCCTTCAGCCTATTTTTTATTGAAGAAAAATTTTTTTCAAAGGGGTGAAACTTCCAGAAGAAATCCTGTACATCAATTCCTTGCTTAGATCTTGGGCCCTAGATTTTCGTATGTGGCTTTCAGCCGATTTAAATCAAATCAAAGGTGCCCTTTCGTTAAAACCTTCAGAGTTTTTAATACTTGCCTATGTTACTGTGATTTTAACATAATAAAACTTATATGTTGTGTGTAACTGACAGTAACTTATTTTGGCCCCTTTCCACAAATACACTCCTGGAAATGGAAAAAAGAACACATTGACACCGGTGTGACCCACCATACTTGCTCCGGACACTGCGAGAGGGCTGTACAAGCAATGATCACACGCACAGTACAGCGGACACACCAGGAACCGCGGTGTTGGCCGTCGAATGGCGCTAGCTGCGCGGCATTTGTGCACCGCCGCCGTCAGTGTCAGCCAGTTTGCCGTGGCATACGGAGCTCCACCGAAGTCTTTAACGCTGGTAGCATGCCGCGACAGCCTGGACGTGAACCGTATGTGCAGTTGACGGACTTTGAGCGAGGGCGTATAGTGGGCATGCGGGAGGCCTGGTGGACGTACCGCCGAATTGCTCAACACGTGGGGCGTGAGGTCTCCACAGTACATCGATGTTGTCGCCAGTGATCGGCGGAAGGTGCACGTGCCCGTCGACCTGGGACCGGACCGCAGCGACGCACGGATGCACGCCAAGACCGTAGGATCCTACGCAGTGCCGTAGGGGACCGCACCGCCACATCCCAGCAAATTAGGGACACTGTTGCTCCTGGGGTATCGGCGAGGACCATTCGCAACCGTCTCCATGAAGCTGGGCTACGGTCCCGCACACCGTTAGGCCGTCTTCCGCTCACGCCCCAACATCATGCAGCCCGCTTCCAGTGGTGTCGCGACAGGCGTGAATCGAGGGACGAATGGAGACGTGTCGTCTTCAGCGATGAGAGTCGCTTCTGCCTTGGTGCCAATGATGGTAGTATGCGTGTTTGGCGCCGTGCAGGTGAGCGCCACAATCAGGACTGCATACGACCACGGCACACAGGGCCAACACCCGGCATCATGGTGTGGGGAGCGATCTCCTACACTGGCCGTACACCTCTGGTGATCGTCGAGGGGACACTGAATAGTGCACGGTACATCCAAACCGTCATCGAACCCATCGTTCTACCATTCCTAGACCGGCAAGGGACGTGCTGTTCCAACAGGACAATGCACGTCCGCATGTATCCTGTGCCACCCAACGTGCTCCAGAAGGTGTAAGTCAACTACCCTGGCCAGCAAGATCTCCGGATCTGTCCCCCATTGAGCATGTTTGGGACTGGATGAAGCGTCGTCTCACGCGGTCTGCACGTCCAGCACGAACGCTGGTCCAACTGAGGTGCCAGGTGGAAATGGCATGGCAAGCCGTTCCACAGGACTACATCCAGCATCTCTACGATCGTCTCCATGGGAGAATAGCAGCCTGCATTGCTGCGAAAGGTGGATATACACTGTACTAGGCCGACATTGTGCATGCTCTGTTGCCTGTGTCTATGTGCCTGTGGTTCTGTCAGTGTGATCATGTGATGTATCTGACCCCAGGAATGTGTCAATAAAGTTTCTCCTTCCTGGGACAATGAATTCACGGTGTTCTTATTTCAATTTCCAGGAGTGTATAACCTCACCCGCTCTGTCCTGCTAGTCCAGTGATTTCAGAAGCAAACTTCATGAATATCAGCACTCAATACTTAAGCAGGGCGAAGATAAGGACATTAACGTGTTTTTCGATTACTGCTGTACAGGGATATAGACGAGTTGTTAGGGAGTATTATCGGTCTACCGTTAACCTGGTTTAAGGGCAACCTACACTTTCAGAGCGAGAAATGGTTCTCCAGTCCCGATGTGTAGGCTGTTGTGGACGAAAGGAGTGTTGCGGCTATAGTAACAGCCTGCTTTTACGACCTGTTTTGATTTGTGCAGAAGGGCACAGCATGGGCAAGGGCATGGGCATGCATAAGATGGATACAGTATAGGACAGACAGAGAGAGGGATGAGTAGGGGATTGGTAGGGAGAGTGGGGCGGGAAAGAATGAAGAGTGGGCAGGACGGAATGGTCAGAGGGGGGGGGGGGAGGGAAATATGGAGGAGGCAAGTGAAAAACGTAGTGGAGTTGTAGGCAAGTGGAATAGGAAGAGGGAGGGTGAGGATAGGATAGAGTAGGAGGAGGAGGGTATGTGCAAAGGAGGAAAGATATGGTCAGAGAGAGAGGACAGAGGAGATGGACAAATAGAGCAATCAGGAAGAGATGAAGAGACAGTGTGGAGGAGGAGATATACAAATAGAGTCGCATTGAATGACTGCGCGGTTTAAAGCGCCATGTCACGGATTGCGCGGCCCCTCCCGTCAGAGGTTTGAGTCCTCCCTCGGTCGTGGGTGTGGGTGTGTCGTTCTTAGCATAAGTTAGTTTAATTAGTGTGTAAGTCTAGGGACCAATGACCTCAGTAATTTGGTCCCTTAGAAATTCACATACATTTTACAAAGAGAGTTGGGAGGATGAGGTGGATGGACAAACAGAGGGAGGATGAGAGGAGGATGAGACTGACGCAGGGAGGTGGGAGGAGATGGTGTGTGTGTGTGTGTGTGTGTGCAGGCTTTGTGTTGAACGCATATACAGGTAAACCTAGAGCGTGAAAGGCTAGAAACTCCTAAACAACCAGATGGATTTCAACCGGGTTTGCTGCATATACTACTTGGAATACGAGAATCATCACTGTGACTGTTAGAACTTCCTAGTTCAGATAGTAGTGGAGAAATGGGCAACAATGGTTTCACCTCCGATGTGCAAGCTGCCCTCCACAGCAGGTTTTTTCTGCATATAGAGTTGGCATGCCTTGCAGGCTCTATAAATACGGATGGGCAAGGCTGAGCAGAGAATTTGATGGGGGAGCTGGAGAGTAAGGTAGAGGGAAAGCGGGAAGGTTGAGGTGGATGTAGAGACGAGGGGGGCTTGTTTTGTGGGCAGTGTCGTCATGCCTTACGGGGCCTACACATCCGGATGGGCACAGTTGACAAGGGAGAGAAGATGGATATTTAGGGAGGTGAGACGATGAGAAGGACAGAGAAAGGGGGAAGGAGAGGTAGACAGAGAGAATGTGGAGGGGGATGAGCTGAAAAAGAAAGGAAGCAGGAGGAGATTGTGAGAGAAACGGAAGGATTAGCTGGATAGAGAAAGGGGATGGAGAGACAGATGCAGGAGGTGGGTGGAAGGTGTAGACGGTTAGTGGACAGGTGGAAAAAGAGGGTTGGAGAGGAGACGTATAACTTGTCCAACATTTCTTGAAGTAATGCCCCAGCTATTATCTGGTATTCATAAGTTTTCGTGACGCTTCCCATCCTACTTGCCAGTCTGTACAAGCTTACTCTAAATAGTACTGCGATAGTCGGTATACAGTGAACTGCCTGACCTTGTGCTCTGGCATTTGTATAATTTATTTCATTTCATTTCAGAATTCATATCACAAATAAGTACCACACGAGGACATGGTCATTGTAACGCGCTTTTACAGGACCTATTACTTCTTGCGTCATTTCCATAATAGCAAGTGGTCAGTTTATAGTGCGGGTTGCAAATGTTGTCAGCACTGTGAGAGATTTCGACTTAGCGGCGAGAAATAGTGCTTACTACTTCTTCCTCAAGCTGTCTGCTGAGATGACACTCGAAGAGCTGGACAAGCTATACTGCTACGGGCTTCTGGCAGAAAAAGTTCCGCGATACTGGCTTTATGTTTTTTCACCACATTCAACAGTTTCGTTTCTTTCATCATGTTATTAATTTTTGCTGCTTTCCAGATGAACACAAATTAAAAATTTAAAACTGCATGATCTGAGGTATAATTTGCAAGTATCACATATTAGCAAAAGGATCGCCAGTCATTTAGAACTACTGCCAAAATGAAATATGAATCGAAGGCAAAATTGTATATTTAGCTAAAGAGAAATATAGGATGGGTTTCTTGTGGCCTCCTCTTCCCCCCCCCCCCCCCCATTCCGAAGACTCAGTGGGCATGGTATTTACGTTCATTTAGTTAAGTGGGTAACGAAATATTTTCCATTCATTTGCGAACATTATTCTGTACCTGACAGTAAAGTCATATTTCCATTCTTGAAGTGTTTTTACCCCAGCTCTTTTGCCTTCTGGATTATTACCTATATTTTTAACGCATTTAAAAGGTCCTAGAAACAGGCAACCGGTTTTTATGATTTATTTAAATGATAACCTCTCAGCGTTAATGTTGAATGGATGACTCAAAAGTTATATGTACTGGCACGTAATATTAGCAAAGATTAAATTAATACAATTATGGGTACGTGCACTACAGTGCATAGTGTATATAAACCAATAAGTTTAAAAAGGCACGCGGAAAAGCTTTTCTTCGTGCTGTCATATCTCTGGTTCTGTTGATCACAGAGATAAGGTATCGGGTGAAGTATTTTGGATAGCTCTTGGTCTACGTGCATATCGGGAGGAAGGACATACTGTCGCTACCCAACACTACAGGATCAAAATTTAAACGTTACACACTTCCTCCAGATCAGACATATTAACAAATCGGTTGGTTCTTTTGCGTTAGATGTAGTCTAGGAGAGGCCTTAGATGGTTTATAAAGGCGCCATTTGTTCAAGGGCACTTCCTGAGAAAATCGAAAGAAATAATTAATTTTGGGTGCCTAAAGCATCAGTTGTGGTGATGGTCACTTCTATAATTCCTAATCTGGCAAATCGTCGAAATTTTCGGAATATGTCCTTAAGATGATGTCCTCTGGGAACTTTGAAACTTTTTTTCGATATTATCATTACCCATTTCCGAGACCCAGAGGTATAGAACTACCGTACTTATGCACGTAAAAGATACACATAATATCTGCTCTGGGCCGCCGGAGTGACCGAGCGGTTCTAGGCGCTACAGTCTGGAACCGCGCGACCACTATGGTCGCAGGTTCGAATCCTGCCTCGGGCATGGATGTGTGTGATGTCCTTAGGTTTGTTAGGTTTAAGTAGTTCTAAGTTCTAGCGGACTAATGACCTCAGAAGTTAAGTCCCATAGTGCTCAGAGCCATTTGATCCTTTTTTTTTTAATCTGCTGTGGGACGTCAATGTAGTTTTGGCTCACTTAATACATGACCAGATTTTAGGATCATTGAAAGTATTCTGATGTCACCAAAATATATTTTTAGTCAACATTTTTTCACCAATGAATCTTAATGAGGCATTGTCTCTTTATAATGAGCACCTTAGGCATATACAAATATGCTGAAAGTGCTACTGCAGTGACAAAAAATGGCCTTAACATGACTGAAAAGAATGTAAAATGGCTGTCGAAAATTACGTGAAACGCTAGAGACTGAAAGTTCAGTGAAATACTTCTAATAACTTTTTACTCTTTAAAGATAAAAATTATAAGTCGGGCGTTTTCTATGAATTTCGATCGATAAACAAAGTACCCAGAAAAAGTGTAAAGCAAATGATTTTGTGTTAACTATATATTATGCGTGCTTCTTTATATGTGCCTAAATATATAAATGTGTTAACGTACCCGGCGGAGTTTCGAGTCCTCCCTCGGGCATGGGTGTGTGTCTTTGTCCTTAGGATACTTTAGGTTAAGTAGTGTGTAAGCTTAGGGACTGATGACCTTAATAGTTAAGTCCCATAAGATTTCACACACATTTGAACGCATTTGTGTTAACGTACATAAATAATTAGCTGTTAAAACTACTGATCTATACAACTTATTTTCTATAAGCGGCTCACCGCCCTGTGGCAGTTAAAGGAAGGAAATCAGCGAGTAATGCTTCTGCTGGAGCACGAAAAAGGCCAATACTTTCCTCTTTAAAAGACTGACAAAAAAGTGTGGGACCGTTTGCCATAACCTTCATTCCGCCTTCCTCTGGAAAAATGTGACACGCGAATAAATTCACGCTTTTTTGTGCTGATAGTAGGAAGAGAGAGAAAAAGTGACAGTGGAACAGAGAGAAGACTGCTTCAGTGGAATATAGAGACAGAGGAGACAGTGACAATGTGAGAGAGAAAGTGGCAGTGAAAGAAAATCAAAGATGAAGAAAATTGCAGCGAGCCAAAAAGAGAGGAGATACTGTTGGTCAATGAGAGTATGATCACTGGTAGTAAAAGAGAAAGAGAGATGGGGATAAAAGCAGTGGGAGTAAAAAAGGGAGGAGACAATGTAACACCCCAAATATGGGACTCCCAATGAAAGCTCTTTGGAAGTAAAAGAAATAGCAAAATTCGTTATCCTGGCATTGACGTGAGCCACTAACAACAAAATTAACACTATTGAAAGTTTGACTAACTTGAATACTATGTAACTAATAACTTTAATTATAAAGAAAGACTAAATATAAGACTATCAGATTATACGAAGCCTGAAACGTAAATAAATAGTTCGAAATATATTCGTTACGAAGGTTAAAGCCCAGACCATAAATAGATCAGAGATGACATTTATTCAAGAAATGAATTGTAGTCGCATCGAGCTGTAAATTCGCTGCGACTACAATGTAACATTGCACTGGAGATGTTAATTCATTCTCTCTTGTAGAAGTCGCAATAATAATAAGGCTATTGAACGCTACTACACTCCTGGAAATTGAAATAAGAACACCGTGAATTCATTGTCCCAAGAAGGGGAAACTTCATTGACACATTCCTGGGGTCAGATACATCACATGATCACACTGACAGAACCACAGGCACATAGACACAGGCAACAGAGCATGCACAATGTCGGCACTAGTACAGTGTATATCCACCTTTCGCAGCAATGCAGGCTGCTATTCTCCCATGGAGACGATCGTAGAGATGCTGGATGTAGTCCTGTGGAACGGCTTGCCATGCCATTTCCACCTGGCGCCTCAGTTGGACCAGAGTTCGTGCTGGACGTGCAGACCGCGTGAGACGACGCTTCATCCAGTCCCAAACATGCTCAATGGGGGACTGATCCGGAGATCTTGCTGGCCAGGGTAGTTGACTTACACCTTCTAGAGCACGTTGGGTGGCACAGGATACATGCGGACGTGCATTGTCCTGTTGGAACAGCAAGTTCCCTTGCCGGTCTAGGAATGGTAGAACGATGGGTTCGATGACAGTTTGGAGGTACCGTGCACTATTCAGTGTCCCCTCGACGATCACCAGAGGTGTACGGCCAGTGTAGGAGATCGCTCCCCACACCATGATGCCGGGTGTTGGCCCTGTGTGCCTCGGTCGTATGCAGTCCTGATTGTGGCGCTCACCTGCACGGCGCCAAACACGCATACGACCATCATTGGCACCAAGGCAGAAGCGACTCTCATCGCTGAAGACGACACGTCTCCATTCGTCCCTCCATTCACGCCTGTCGCGACACCACTGGAGGCTGGTTGCACGATGTTGGGGCGTGAGCGGAAGACGGCCTAACGGTGTGCGGGACCGTAGCCCAGCTTCATGGAGACGGTTGCGAATGGTCCTCGCCGATACCCCAGGAGCAACAGTGTCCCTAATTTGCTGGGAAGTGGCGGTGCGGTCCCCTACAGCACTGCGTAGGATCCTACGGTCTTGGCGTGCATCCGTGCGTCGCTGCGGTCCGGTCCCAGGTCGACGGGTACGTGCACCTTCCGCCGATCACTGGCGACAACATCGATGTACTGTGGAGACCTCACGCCCCACGTGTTGAGCAATTCGGCGGTACGTCCACCCGGCCTCCCGCATGCCCACTATACGCCCTCGCTCAAAGTCCGTCAACTGCACATACGGTTCACGTCCACGCTGTCGCGGCATGCTACCAGTGTTAAAGACTGCGATGGAGCTCCGTATGCCACGGCAAACTGGCTGACACTGACGGCGGCGGTGCACAAATGCTGCGCAGCTAGCGCCATTCGACGGCCAACACCGCGGTGCCTGGTGTGTCCGCTGTGCCGTGCGTGTGATCATTGCTTGTACAGCCCTCTCGCAGTGTCCGGAGCAAGTATGGTGGGTGTGACACACCGGTGTCAATGTGTTCTTTTTTCCATTTCCAGGAGTGTAGATTGTTTCAAACCGATCTTAAACCTTAAAATTTTTCAAGAATTTCGAACTGAAATAAAATAACATTTAAGATTTAGACAGACAACGGAGCAGTTATTATTTGTGAAAGAAAAGTAAATCGTGTGATAACTGATGAACGCTGGGATTTTGCGTTCGTGATCTGTAATTGTTACGAACATCAAAGGACACAGTAATATTCTAACTGCCGACATAAACTCTATTATTAGCCTTGAGTAAGAAACAGTTACACGGGACCACGAAAAACTCACAGTTACGCCGTGTTGTAGGAAGCTGTAGTAAATGTCAGAATCGCTGATGCAAACAGATTAAAGATCGGTGTGTTTTCAGCGCAGGTTTAAATAAACTCCAATACAACTTTAATGCTTCGTGTCGGCTACGTCATTCAATGGCAATTTACTATGTAATTGTGAAATTATCTATTTTTTGAGAGAACGCAGAAGTTAAAGGTGATTTAGTGATTTTATTAACAGTGAACAGCAAGATTACACCGAAATACGACGCTTTGTGTACATAGTCACAAGAGTATTTTATTTCTGTAATTACGTCGTATTAGTTGTTGAATTAACGCCGTATCGACGCCATGACGACGCTACATTAATTAATAAATAAACATCCTCCCAAAAACTATGATGTAGCATCGGCTTGAGTGACAGACTTTATAATTCAAGATATCCTGTTATCTGCGTTTGAATACTCATTCGCAAACCGGGCATAAGAACTACAGTTATTAAGTTCAAGAAAGCTTATCAGCCTGTCGCGAACACGCGAAACATATTTGGTTAATTGTTTCAGATCAAGGGAGTTGTTGCGGTACCGAGTGGTTCAGTCGCTGTGGGTTCGAAGGAAAGAAGTCAGATTTCGAACACCAGTGCTTCAATTTTAAACAGGGGCTGCTTACAAATTCCGGCGTGCTGCTACATCGATACGCTGATATCAGTCTAAGGGAGATAGTGTCTGAAACTAAGCAACCAAGCGAGGAGTTTGTTTTTAACAGTTACAGATCGGAGTCGTCGCGATCGGCGGACACTGTTCCATATCAACCATACTGAGACAACCACCACCATCGAGCTGACACAAATAAAACGCCACAGCAGTCAAAATGAAAATTACAGATGCACGGAAACCGTACGCGTGCTGTGATGGGGGGGGGGGGGGGGAGTGTTCTGGACCCTCCCAGATCGGAGTACATTAACGCGTAGATTAGGGAAAAACGCAGTTCGATCTGAAATTGTAGACATGTGGGTGTAGGAGAAACTTTTGAGCTGTTGAGGTTTGTCGGAGATAGTGACAGAGGGACGGAAAGACGAAAGGAGACAGCGTGAACGAGGAGACTGTGGCTGTTGGATATACCGTAAATTAATGAGAGGAAAAGGAGACAGTGGGAGACAGACATACACAGAAACTGACAGTGAGAGGCAGATGTTAAGTACGAGGGATTAACTACAAGGAAATTTTGTGTAAAGGGATGTGGGAAGTTCTGTGTTAAAGGAGCGCTAATATATTCACTTGCCTAAACTGTTGATGTTGAAAGTGGAATGAGGACTGAGATAGTTGATCCAACTTTTCCTTCAGTATTTTAAATAGGGACATACTCGACTTTTATGTGTTCCGTACGGAGCATTTTCCGCTGATTTATAATTCTTTACTCTTCCTAAAACATAACTAAAG
The DNA here is from genome assembly GCF_023897955.1 of Schistocerca gregaria. Taxonomy (NCBI): domain Eukaryota; kingdom Metazoa; phylum Arthropoda; class Insecta; order Orthoptera; family Acrididae; genus Schistocerca; species Schistocerca gregaria. The sequence continues at coordinate 229,387,556 of NC_064925.1, read as the reverse complement.
AAACTTACTTGAACTGAAGAATCAGCACAGTCTCAACCATGCAAAGTACTGCAACTCCCTTCTTGCTCCCTGAAGGACAAAATCTTTTTCAAAAATGGTTCAAATGGCTCTAAGCACAATGGGACTTAACACTTGGAGTCATCAGTCCCCTAGACTTAAAACTACTGAAACCTAACTAACCTAAGGACATCACACACATCCATGCCCGAAGCAGGATTCGAACCTGCGACCGTTTTTAAAACGTCCACAGACTCCATTCGTCTTTTAACCCTCATGTAAACAAACACATGCTCGGTGATTGTTCAGTGACCCTAGGACACACCCACAGGATGTTGTTACGCTATTGGAAATACGCCCAACTTATTTTTTACGTATACAGCAGTTACAGCACTACGAATGAATCTGTGAGACATTCTAAAGTCTAAAGTTTTGAAAGCCTTCAAGTTTTTGGTTATTACTATATTATTTAAGCGAAGTTTGTTTTACCTCAAATTTTAGTGATCTCTGACGCCACATTTCCACTCCGTAGACTTCAACATGTGCCGGTATAAGTTGTCGGTGTTAAAGTATGGAGCTTGGGATGCGGAAAAGCAGGAAGGATAAGTCTGTCGGCACTTTGAGGAGGGACGTAAGAGGGGAATTTTATCTGTCTCCTACACAATAATGTCACTTTACGCATGTGTGTACGCTGATAATCAGAGGCCATGGTGTAAGTTACATAGGCAGGTAAGATGGTTATGTGAAACAGTATCATAGTTTTTCACGTTCAGAAACACCCGTTCCGCTATTTATTTTTCCGTTGGAACGCTGAATATAGTAGTGCAGCTACCAGATCACTGAAGTTGGTAGCAATCGTACACACAAGACAGTCTACACAAAGTGTACCGACATGTACTGGAACAAAGAAGGATCAGTTATCATTGACAAATTAGACATTATGCAACTTCTCGCAGGTGCCAAATTTTGTAATTTAACAGTTATTGCAAATGTTCAACAGGCAAAATTTAATCTCATATTCATTACAAGTAACAATTGCCATATTTTATCATGACCGACGTTACACTTCTCTTCTCACCCTTAAATGAAAATACACTTCATGGCTCGGGGCAGGGGATGCTGGATCCCTTTATCCCCCCCCCCCCCCCTCCCCGTATCAAATCCCCTACTAGACGCTTACAAAATTATCAGTTTACCTTATATTTAAATAAATCTAATATAATGTGCTATAGACGAATGTTGAAAATTAAGTGGACTGATAAGATAACGAACGAGGGGGTGCTACCTAGAATCGGAGAGGAAAGTAACATATTGAAAACACTGATAAGAAGAAGGGACAGGATGACAGGACATCTGTTAAGACGTCGGGGAATAACTTCCCCGCTGCTAGAGTGATCTTTAGGGTGTAAAAACCGTAGAGGAAGACAGAACTGGAACACATCCAACAAATAATTGAGGACGTAAGTTGCAAGTGCTATTCTGAGATGAAGAGGTTGGCACAGGAAGAATTTAATTGCGGGGTGCATCAAACCAGGCAGAAGACTGCAGAAGACTGATGACCCCCCCCCCCCCCCCCGAAAAAAAGCGTGAAGCCTGAAACAGGTAAGAAGGATCAAACGTTAGTGTGTGCAGTTCCAGCCACATTTAAAAGGACTGCAAGGTACAGTCACATAGAACTAGATAAACGTCCTATAAACATGTCTGCCAAAAATACTTGTTGAAATTGTGCCATTCCGTCCTATTAGTCAGTTGTTTCTTGATATTCTACTCAGAGCTTTAAAGAGGTCATCCCATACCCTTACAGAACTGCCAAAGCTGCGCCCCCCTCCCCACCCCTTCTTCTCACGCAAAACTACATTTATGTAGTCATTGCCATACAGATTTAGCAAATTTTGTAATTTTTTGAGTGGTTTCAATAAAAATGATGTATTATTGAAATCTATTACATATATGAACTACACTGATAAAAATTTTGCACCCAACAAATTAAATGAAACATAGAAAGAAATAAATTACAAATTGTATAAACGTTTTAAAATCTTTGGAAGTAAAACAAAATATACGTTACTCATGAAATCTGGTGTACGTTGGTTTCAGTCTGTTTTAAACGATAAAAAATATCTGGATAAGTGCGGACAGGACTCTCGTATCGAGGTTTCCTAACTAGGTTCATTACATAGACATACGGGTCATCCGTCCCGGAAATGGAGAATTTCGATGATTTTTGCCTCTTATCGATATTGATGCTGGCACATCAAAATTAGTGACATAAATGGCCCTATCGTTTGACTGTACTGACATAGAAGCTTAAATTTTCTGCACCGTCAAGGGACTACAGCCTTTAGTATGTGACATCTATTTCAACTTGGTACGTCCACCTGTTTCTGAGAAAAAGGGTTCTTAACTGATTAACGGACAAACAGTCGGATAACATGAAAAAAAATTTCGTATGATGTACTTACAAATTAACAATTTTCAAATGTTTTTCCTTACTTCTACTGTAAAACTTGCTTCTTGCCAAATTTCATGACCCTTAGTCTGCAGGAAGTATCCTAGAGGTTTCGATGAATGAGTTTGCGAATATCAAAATATGTGGCATAAATGTCCGTTTCTTTTGATTGCTTTGACTTGTAAGTTTAAAGCTGTTACATCGCCAAGGGGCCATAGACCTTAGAATGTGACATAAATTTCAACTTCATACGTGCACCCTTTCCTGAGGAAACGTGGTCTTATCTGACAGGAAGTCAAATACGAAATTACGAAAAACAAAATATTTCTGTCGTGTAATATAGTTACAGATAAAAATTTTCGGATCTTTTCCATTACTTGTACTGTGGAACATTGCTTCTTGAGAAATTTCAAAATATTAGGACAACAGGAAATACGCTAGAGGTTTTGATGCGTGAGTTTGCGAATTTCAGAACTGTGATATAAATAGTCGTATTTTTTTTATTGCATTGCGTTACAATCTGAAATTTTTTACACCGCAAGGAACTGTAGACCGCAATGTATAACGTAAATTTCAGCCTCGATATGTCTAACCATTCCTGAGAAAAGTGGGTCGTAAACACTCGGACAGACAGTAAAAGACAGACAGACAGTAAAAGACAGACAGACGTCAAAATGATTTTGTCAGGATTTCGTTTTTAAAGATACAGTTACAGAACGATTAAAAAAAAATATTTTCGTTCCTGCTCCTCAGTTATTAACTGTGAGCAATTTATTAATTATAAATAATAGAAAATGGGTCATAAATAAGAAAATATCCCTTCCGGGAATTTAACTTTTGATAAACTGTTAAAATTATTTCTTTGCTTTGCGGGAAGCTTTGATTACTTATCTCACTGAAATCGAGTTTATCTGAAGGGTAGTTTTGCATAGAGGAGATAGCTAAACTTTACAGTGTGTTTTCATTCATCAGTCACACATCTGTATGGGAGCACCCAAAGCACTGGCTGGAGAGACAAGTAAATTAATACCCACTCCACACTTTTTGCTTGCTTTCTCCAGCGTCACGTGTCACTGCCGTAAACAAACGAGGACTCAAGAGCTGTGTGGTAATAGGTAGGTGCAGGGGAACAAGTCCTGCCTCCGGCTCACTGCGCTAGCAGTCCATACCTGTGATCTGTGCTTCCAGGAAAACGGAACTGCTATGGGTCATAGGGCGCGCCGAATCTTTCAGGTGTCGTGCGATTTGTATTCGCACCCCGTGATGGACCAGGATTAGTCTCTTCACTAACAAAGAGCAACGTATACCACACGTGAAAGAGAATTGCAGAAAGCATTTTGTAATGGCTGCAGTGCAATTGCTTATGCAAGTATTTTACGCAACCTTAGTTCAAAATAGCTGTACCCAAAAATTTCAAGTTAAAGAGTTCGCACATTAATAAGGTAAAAGTATTTGGGCAGCCGACAACATGAACCCCTGGTAGCCACAGGTCTGAACTGAACTAGGACCGGAACTGTCTCCTGCTCCCCAATCAACAAGCATTAGGTTGGTTGATAAGCTCGTAGCGTTTTTCGCAAGTTTGTAATCAGGCAGTTTATGTGTTTGTATGTTGACAGCGCTTTGCATTAATAACTTTGACAGCGATGTACGCACTCTGTAAGAGACTCTGTGGCTGGTCGGACTTTCAGTTGGAAGTTACTCGCCACCAGTGATGCAAGTTGGAGGTGAACAGCTATCAGTGATGGAGGTTACAGGTTAATAATTAGCAGTGTTGGAGGTTTGCAGTATTAGCGCGATTGGACGGTATGAATGTGTTTCCGTCTTGGAGATTTATTACTGATGGATATATGTTTTTTGAACTGGTTGTCCCTTGATAAAGGTAAAATCTGGTAAATACATTGTTTCCTCTGCAACAAAATCTTTCCTTTGCTAACCACATGCCTATTAGTAGTTAGAGCCTTCAGTAGTAATAATCTTTTATTCAGCTGGCAGGATTGGTGCTTTGCGGCATCGCTGTAGTACGTCTAATGAAGATTTTCTGTGAGGTAAGTGACTTACGAAATGTATGGGTTATCAGGTTTTCTTCTAATTCAGGGTCATTCTTATGAGTTAATTTTAAAGCAGTCGGATCGCGTTACCGTCGAATTTTGTGGGTAATTAATGAATAGGAAAAGTTTGAGTTCTGTTAGTCAAGGTAAATTCTATAGGTCAGTGTTGAAATGATCAAATAGCAAAGAGACAGTATAGTCAATTTCACTCAGAAGTATAAGCAGAAAATTTAAATAAAGAAGTTTCAAGTTTAATAAACACAACAGATACACATAACAGAGACTTTAGTCATCAGTAATATATTCTTCTCCAATATTTACGTCGGTATGCCAAAACTAGGGTATCTTTTGGATACCGAGACTGCAGATACAATCTGGTTCTGAAGCGGAGAACTCGTCGAACCACTTTCGGAGTGCATTTTTATTCGTACCGTAAGTTCCTTGATGTTTGTTCCAGCCAGAGCGTAAAAAGTGAGAGTCTGAGGATGCAAGATTAGATGAATAACTCCTTTATAGCGTTTTTGTCAATATAGCTGAATGCGGGCTGGCGTTATCATGGAGCAGCGTCGCTTTTCGCAGTTTTCCTTGTCCTTTTTCCTGGAATGCATCTGTAAGACGTATCAGTTGTTGACAATAAATGTCAGCAGTGATGGTTATACATCAGGGAAGATATTCGTAGTACACGAAACCTTCGCTGTTTCGCCAGATACATAACATTATCTTCTGTGGATGAGCTCAGGACTTTTTACGGAGAGTTGCTGCTTTGTCTGTGCTCAGCCGTTCCATTCTTTTCCCTGTTTTTGCTTAAAGACGCCATTTCTCGTCACCGGTAACGATGCAGAATAGGAGTGGTCGTTGTTATTCTCGAGCCAATTGCTACATGCGATACCCATACAGTCGATTTTTGAACTTTCTCTCCTCGTATGAGAATCACGCACGATGGTGGAATGATCACAAGCCCAACTGCCACTTCCCAAGTTCACTGATGTGGATCATTATGGATCAATGGGTTTAAACGATCTTCATCACACACTCAAGGTCTTCCTGAACGTGGAGATTTACTAATGTCAAAACGATCCTCCTTAATACCATTTTCTTTCCGCGCTCTGCCCAACGGGATTAGCATCGTACATGGTGCAAGTGTTCCTGGTTGCCTCCACTGCTGTCACTCCTCTATTGAACACAAACAGAAGATTATCTTGTATGTATTAAGATTTCTCCACTTGTTACTCCATCTTCTAGCGTCCACAGCTCTATTCACTATCTCCAAATGACCAAATGAAAACTTGTAAACTGAAATGACAACAGTAAACTACAAATAAAAAGTGGCAGTTGATAAATCAACCCATAGCAACCGAAATATCAGCATGCAAAAACGCTAAGGACTAATGCACTAGCCTAATATATACGTACATATCCCAGATAATTTTTAGCAATTTTTGTGCTGTTACCCTCAAACATTGTTCAGTATCATTGCTAATTGACCCCTCGCATTCATACTTCTCAGCTGCAGATAATACAGTGTGTTAACTGTAAATTGTCAGAGGGTGTTCTGGGAGCGGAGAAAGTAATCTTTCCGCCAACGTAGTTCATCATGGGGTGAGCAGCCATACGTGAAAAACTAGCCCCCGCATGCCCCACCCAGTGCAGGCATCTTTACCCGTGCTTCATGACTCTGCGAAAGTAACACTCACGCACAGAGGTAAAAATCACTTAAATGTTATTCGTAATAAAACCGGAAATCGTGTTATGTACTGACATGTTTCGAGTGAAGTGCAAAACAGAAACAAAGCAAAAGTTACATCACACAGTGCTCTCAGCTAGGTAACGTTGGCTGAAATAAAAACAGATGGCTACCCGCCTAACCATTTTGAAATCTGCCAACTTCTACTGACTCTGATCTAGGGTGTCGACTGGACAATTTAGCCCTTTACAATCCAGTTTTTCTGCACACTGAACTCTTTATCTATTTCACGCACATAAGACGTTTCGGGTTATTACGCTACCATTTGAAAAGCAAAAGGGAGTATGAAGTAACTGGACAACTTAATTTTCTCATCTACCTCTACATCTACATGATTACTTCGCAATACACGGTTAAGAGCCTGGCAGAGGATTCACCGAATCACCCTCAAGCTATTTCTCTACCGTTCCACTGTCTAAGGACGCGCAGGAAAAACGAACACTTAAATCTTTCCGTGCATGCTCTGATTTCTCTGATTTTATTAAGGTGATTATTTCTCCCTGTGTAAGTGGGGAGAGATAAAATAATTTTACACTCTGACGACAAATATGATTAAAATGTCAGGAGAAGATCCTGCCGCAACGAAAATAGCCTTTGCGTCCATGATTGCCACCCTAATTCGCGTATCACATCCTTAGGACACTCTGCCATGTTTCGGGGAAGCAAAAATCGAGCTGTTCTTCTGTGAATTTTTCATTGTCCTCCGTCAATTACATTTCATGCGCACAGCGAAACTCCAAAAGAGGCGAGACAAGCGAAGTACAAGCAGTCTCTTTTGAAGAATTGTTGAATTTTCTAAGTGTTCTGTCAATAGATCAGTCTTTAGTTTCCTATCTATGTGATCGATCAGTTAAACTCATTCGTAATTGTAATCCCTAAGTATTTAGCCAGCTTTACAGCGGTTAGATTAGTGTCTTTTGGCCTGTAACCGTATTTTAGCGGAACCTTTTAGTACTCAAGTGGATGATTTAAAACTTTTGATTGTTTAGAATCGATTGACACTTTTAGCACCCTACAGATATTCTATCTAGATCGTTTTTCAATTTGTTTTGATCATCTGATGACTTCATAAACCGGTAAGTGATCCGTGGTGTTGAAATAGCGTCTTTTATCAGCAATAAAATCGTCGGCATTCGATCCCTACATTTTTTAATTAAAATCATCAGCAATGCCGGCAGAAGACTTCTAGCATAAGAAGTCACCCCATTCTACCAACGACCTTGTCAAACAGGGCACAGTAGCGGACTGAGGTTCAGGCAACTCTCTTGTCCTTTGGGCGGGAAACTGCCTTAAGGCGGAAGAATCAGCAGTGATCAACCACGTGAGGACGCAGAAGGCAATGGAAATCGATACACTACAGACATAACATGTATCTAATTGGCATATGGCCTTTAATTGAAAAAAAGTGTCGTGACCTCTTCATTGGCGAAAGATATCGTACTAGTCCCCCTTTCGGATCTCCGGGAGGGGACTGCCAAGGGGAGGTGACCACTATCGGGGAGGTGACCATGAGTAAAGACTGAATAACCAACGAATGGATAACGTTCTGCGAGTCGGAGCGTGAAATGTCAGAAGTTTGAACGTTGTAGGGAAGCTAGAAAATCTCAAGAGCACTGCGAAGGCTTAATCTAGATATAGTTGGGGTCAGTGAAGTGAAATCAAAATAAGACAAGGGTTTCTGATCAGAGTGAGTGTATGGTAATATTAACAGCAGGAAAAAATGGTATAACGAGAGTAGGATTCGTTATGAATAGGAAGGTAAGAAAGAGAGTTCTTGTGATAAGTTCAGGCACAGGTTGTTTCCTTCTGAATAGACAGTAAACCAACAAAGACAACAATTCACATACATGACGACGTCACAAGCAGAAGATTAACAGACAGAGGAAGTATATGAAGATATTGAACAAGTATTTCAGCACTGAAAAGAGATGAAAAACTAATTGTCATGGGAGATTAGAATGCGGTTGTAGAGGAAAGAGTAGAAGAGAGGTTTACTGGAGAATATGGGTTAGGTAGTAGGAATGAGAGAGGAGAAAGACTATTGGAGTTCTGCAATAAATTTCAGATGGTAATAGCAAATACTTGTTCAGGAATCACAAGAGGGGAAGGTATTCCTGGAAAAGGTAGGGAGATATAGGAGAATTTCAGTTAGATTACGTCATGGTCAGGCAGAGATTCTGGTATCTGACAATGGATTGTAAGGCGTGTCCAGGGGTAGACACAGACTCGGTTTACAATTCGGTAATGATGAAGCGTAGGCTGAAGTTTATGGTAGTAGTCAAGAAGAATCAATATGCAAAGAAGTGAGATACGGAAATTCTAAGGAATGAAGAGAGACGCCTGAAGTTCTCTGAGGCTGTAGATATTGCAATAATGTATAGCTCGGTAGGCAGTTCAGCTGAAGAGGACTGGACATCTCTAAAAAGCTGGAGAGAAAAACGTAGTTACAGGAAAACAACTGCAAGGAAACCGTGGGTAACAGAAAGGTACTTCAGTTGATAGACGAAAGAAGGAAGTATAAAAATGTTCGTGAAAATTCAGGACTGCAGAAATACAAGAAAATGGGGAATGAAATAAATAGTAAGTGAAGGGAAGCTAAGGCGGAGTGGATACATGAAAAATGTGAAGATATCGAAAAAAATCATTGTCGCAAGGACTGACTCAATAAATACAAAAGTCTGAACATCCTTCGGTGAAATTAAGACCCAGAGCGGTAGCATTAAGGATGCAGAGGCAATTCCACTGTTAAATGCATAGGAGAGGGCGAATAGGTGGAAAGAGTACATTGAGGGTCTCTTTGAGGGGGAGGACATGCGAAGAGATAGGGGAACCAGTGGCAGAATCAGAACGTAGAAGAGCTTTGGAAAACTTCAAATAAATCCAGAGGAGTATATAATATTAAATTGGAATTTCTAAAGTCATTGGAGGAAGTGGCAGCAAAACTATTATTCATGTTGGTGTGTAGAATGTGTAAGACTGGCGACGTACCATCAGGCTTATGGAAAAAAAATCATCTACTCAATTCCCAAATTTGCAAGGGCTTACAAGCTTAATATCTCAAGCATCCAAGTTTCTGAGAAAAGCTATATGCAGAAGAATGGAAAGAAATTGACTACCTGTCGGATGACGATCAGATTCTCTTTAGGAAAGGTAAAGGCGCAAGTCAGTCAGTGCTGAGTTTGCTTTTGATAATGGAAGTGAGATTGAGAAAAATCAAGAGACTTTACTAGGATTTTTCGATCTGGAAAAACATTAGTTAACGTAAAATGATTCAAGATGATGCAAATCCTGAGAAAAATAGTTGGAAGCTATATGGAAAAATGAGTATTCTACAATATGTACAAGAACCAACAGGGAACAGTAAGACTGGGGGTCTAAGATTGGGAGACCAAGACGTTGAATAAACCTTGACGAAAATAAAAGACAGGTTCAAGATTTGGATTGGAATTAAAATTGAGTGAAAGGATGTCAATGATGAGAGTCGCGGATGAAATTGCTATCCTCAGTGAATCTGAAGAAGAATTACGGGATCTGTTCAAGGGAATGAACAGTCATTTGAGTGCAGAATACGGATTGAGAATAAATCGAAGAATGACGAAAGTAATGAGCAGTAAGAGAAATGAGAACAGTGAGAAACTTGACATCATAATTGGTAATCAAGACGTAAATGAAGTGAAGAAATTCTGTTTCCTAGGCAGAAAAATAGCCCATGACCAACGGAACAAGGAGGATATGAAAAGTAGACGAGCATTGGGAGAAAGAGCTTCAATGGCGAAGAGAACTCTACCAGCATGAAGCAAAGATCTTAATTTGAGGTAGAAATTTTTGAGAATGTACGTTTCGAGCGCAAAAGTGTATTGTGGTGAGATACTAACTGTGGGAAAACCGGAACAGAAGAGAATAGAGGCATTTAAGATGCGGTGCTGCAGAAAAATGTTAAAATTACGTGGAGTGATAAGTCAACGAACGAGGAGGTTCTCCTCAGAATCGGCTAGGAAAGGAATACACGGAAAATACGGACAAGAAGTAGGGAAAGGATGATAGGACATCTGTTACACCAGGGAATAACTTCCATCGTACTACAGGGGCATGTAGAGGGTAAAAGCTGTAGACGAAACCAAAGATTGGGATATATCCAGCAAGTTATTGTGGAGAAAGGTTGTTGCTGCTACCCTGAAATCAAAAGGTGGGCACAGGAAAGAAATTTGTGGCGGGCTGCATCAAGCCAGTCAGAAGACTGATGAGTCAAATCGACGTTAACGATATGGGGCTGGAATTAAGCGGATTCCCCTATTACCTTTCTTGGGTATTGGTGTGACTAGAACCCCTTTCCTGTCTTTAGGTACGCATCTTTCGACGAACGAGCCGTGTATATGTTCGCTAAGTACGGGGCTATTCTATCAACACACTCTGAAAGGAACCAGACTGGTATACCATTTGTACCAGAGACTTTGTCTTCATTAAGTGAGTTAAGCTGCTTCGGTACACCGAGGATATCTGCTTCTAAACAGCTGTTCTTGATTCAAATTCAAGAATATTACTTTGTCGTCTTTGGTGAAGGATTTTCTGAAAACTGTGCTTAGTAACTCTGCTTCAGTGACGCTGTCATCCATAACATCGCCATTGTTACCGCGCAGTGAGTTTTGTATGTGTCTTACAGCTGGTGTACCTTATGAGCAGAAACATTTCCTGCCAGATGTTGAGACAGAGTTTTGCTGTAGCAGCTATTAAAAGCATCTCGCATTGAAGTTAGCGCTAATTTTCGAGCGTCTGTATAACTTTGCTAATCTTGGGAGTTTTGCGTTTGGGATGCTTTTTTTGGTTGCTCCTGCAGCAGTGTCCTGGCTTGTTTTGTGTACCATGAGGGATCAGCACAATCTCTTATTGGCTTATTTGGATGTATATGTCAACTGCTGTCGATAGCCTTTCTCTGAATTTAAACCACATCTAGTCTACGCTTACAGAATCGGATTGGAAGGAGTGGAGACTCTTCCTTAGGGAGGGGTTGAGCGAATTTTTCCCTCCTTTTTTAAACAGATGTACACTGATAGGCCAAAAAATTATGACCGCGACGTTGGATGCGGTCACGTGAGCGGGCACGTGTAAGCGGAGCAGACAGGGTCGCAGGCTCTTCGTAGTGAAGATATGGGCTGCAAATGGGGAAATCCATTGAGATAAGCGTCTTCGACGAAGGGCAGATTCTGTGAACGAGTATCTCGAAAACGACGAAGCTGGTCGAATGTTCACGTGCTACTGTCTTGAACACCCAAGGAAAGAGATAGGACACTGAAACTACCACTAGGCGTTAAATGGTTGGACGTCCACGATTCTTCACAGAACATGAAGTTCTGAGGCTTGTCCGCTCTGGAAAGTAGAATAGTAGGTGATCTGTGACATCTGTGTCGAAACAGAACAATTGCAGTTACGATTGCAGTGAGCATGAGTCCATCGGGGTTCTACCGTCGATCAGTGGAAACGTTTCGGCTCTTCGGGTGAATCACATTTTTGCTACACTAGATCGATGGTCGTCTTCACAAACGCCGTGATCGAGGTGAGTTCGGCGGCTCGAAACTTAACGCGCGCCACGGACGCAGGCTGGTGGTAGCGGTATTATGCTACGAGAGACATTCTCCTACGCTCACATGGGACATATGGTAACAACTGAAGACATTCTGACAGCTGCGAACCAATTTGCTTTGCTTCATGCTTGTTGTCTTCCCGGCGCCGATGTCATATTTCAGCAGTATAATTGTCCTAGTATCGGAGCCAAAACCGTGCTATAGTGGTTTGAGGAGCATTATAGTGAACTCACACTGACGTCCCAGCGATCAAATTCGCCTGATTTAAATCCTATGGAACCTTTCTTGTCGTATCGGTTGCCATCACCGCGTACGCAGATCAGCGGCTCTTTATTTTCGCGAATTACATGACCTACGCGTAAATATCTAATGCCACATATCTTCAAAAACCTACGAAATGTCAGATCCCTGATACGCAAAGTCAGTGATGTATTTTGTTTCACAGACGGACAAAACAAGCTATTCAACAAGTGGTCACAATGTTTTGGCTCATCAGTATATTTTGCATTTATTTTTGGTGAGTTTTGATGTTAAAGTATCACTACTACAACCACGTGATCTCTAATTCCAGTATCCGTCATGATGCTCTCTATTGGCTCAGGTCAAGTATGTCTTCGCATTTCTTCGTGTGGGCTCCTGAACTAATTGTTCAAAACGTTTTTCTGAGAAAACGGTTTCTGAAGACGGTTTATGCGTGCCATCGACTTTAAGCATACATTTTTGCCAAAATATAGAGGGCAGATAGAAATCACCGCCTACTATAATTGTGTGAGTGTGGTACGTGTTTGGAACGAGACTAAAGTCTTTTTTGAACTGTTCAGCAACTGTACCATCCGAGTCGGGGCTCGTTAAAAGGAATTAGTTAGTAATTTATTCCATTTGTCAAGTATAACATCTACCCATACTAACTCACAGGATGTATCTACTTCAATTTCACTAAAATATAACTACTTCTGACATTACTAAACACTCCACCACCAACTACATTTAATCTGCCCTTTCTGAACACTGATTGTAGCTATGCAAAAAAAAAAAAAAAAAAAAAATAAAATAAAAATAAAAAAAAATTAAAAATTAAAAAATTAAAAAAATAATCGGCCGAGCATATGTAAGGCTTTAGCTAGTTTTCTATATCTTTTACATTTTCAACTTCAGTGCTTTGTATTAAAGCTTAGTCACCGCTAATTCCAAATCTGCTATCAATCCTGTCGGGAGTATTTTCCACCAAATTTCCGAAAAGATGGATTTATGTCTCTCTTCTCATATCGGGCAATAATGCAAAGGGAACTGGATATGTTTGTTTCATTATTTGTACTCCCAGCTGTGGGAACTGTGTATACTTGCGAAAACTGTTTGCTACAGCTCTTGAACGTACCATCCATAAGGAAGTCTTATTTACTTCCTAGAGCCTCTCTCCCTACTCTTCCGCTAAAACTGTTGTGCTTTCCCCTAATAGGTCGTCGCCTAACAGAAAATCGGCTACGATCACTCATAGCTAGTAACCCTGTCCTGAGGTCAGTTTCTTCTCTTGCCTGTGTTTTCCTGTGATTTTGACCCCTGATAGAATAAAGTGCTTTTAGTTGATTGCTCCTCTGGCATTTCGGTGACAAAATCATATTCTCAATTATGTAGACAAACCAGCTCCCATGAATATATGTTGGAAGTATAAGTCTCTTCCTCTAGTTCCCTTTTCTTTGCCCGGTTCAAGTCTTCCTTACTTTCAACCAAGGGTCATTTGGAACTCCACATTGATGCTCGAGTGAAAAAAGCACCATCGAATCCTTAGTTTTAAGCATTCCTCGGCGATGGTTTGCGTTCTGTCTTGAACAGCGCCACGCCACTGTCTCTTCTTCTTTCGTTCTCTTCCTATGTAAGAATAACCATCATAGTGGCAACATAACTTACCGCTTATTATCGTTGAAACTTCCATATCGGAAATATTGACACACAAATACACAAGCCGTAAGATGTCAACTCGACGACAGCTAAAGCGCTACTAAGGCTGCTTCTCCAAACTGTCGTCTGGATGCCTATCGGCACGCAGGTCGGCAGTGTCTAGGGAATAGTTTAGAGTTTAAGAGTAATTACGACGGTCCGGGCGCAGGGACAAGTCGTGACACAAAGGTAGCAGGTATTGGGCGCAGATTTCACAGGTTTCTTATAGGGAATAATTTTCTCTCGCCGCAGTTTTCATGGAGCCTGAAACCCACCACCCTATGGCGCAAGTAGACGAATCTGCTGCCTGCACAGTTGCAGAGGCACCTAGGCCTCTGATTCAGACCCTTGACTCGGCTCTGTGCCAAGAGACAACAGTCACTTCTGTCGACGATGCTACAGATGGTGAGCTCCGCCTTCAACTGCCAAGAAGGACTGGGTGTCCCATTTCAGGTATACGCCTGAAACCAGAGAGAATTCCTTCCGATCCAAAACGACACACATCGTTAGTACCGAAATGAGCCACTACCGGCAGTTCATTGCACCCTGTGCTCTTCGTGGCATCCGGAAGGAGCCTTTCCACATCTTGAACGATTTCTCCCAGTAGGCACACACAATGCACATGTCTGCCACGGCCTCCTTCGCAGCCGTATCCTTAATGTGCGCCTTTACGTGCCTAACGTTGCAGCTCCCGACTACAACCCCACCCTCTGTGAACTCCCAGACCTTGTAGGCCGAGAGGCTTCCTCCGCAACTTGACTGACTGAGGGACTTCTTTTACGTTAGCTTTAGAAACTGCATATGGTATGTATTTATTTATTTACGGTTGTTTATACTCTATTTCTGCATGGTACTTCTTAAAATACTCTGGCATGTGAAGTCAAGGCTTCCTCTCGGATGTTTCGCAGTAGAAAACTGTTTCTTTTCTTCCTGCTTCTCCTTGCATTGTTGCAAACCATGCAGTCCTTTGTTGCTTTTTCTTTCATTTTTACATACAGAATTAATTTTCTCATTTAGTTTATACTCGGTGTCGGACAATGATGGTTTTCTTCTCTTCTTTGAATTTGCGTTTCTCATCTTGCTGAATACCCTTCTGATTAGATTTCTTACATACGAAAGATGTATCTCCAGTTAACCACATTGGTTTTTGCCTGTTAGTAAAGAATCTAACTGGTCGCTGCAGTAACTTCAACCAGTCAAAAGGATATTTTTTCCCTTCACCTGTTTTTTGTTTTTTTTAAAACGATAGCAACTACAGTAGTGATGAACCCTGTCCACTCCTCGTATAAACTTTGTCTATTCCAAAATAGCGGTAGCTTTCAGGAACTTCAAAGGCTCTTTCTTCCGATAACTAGCGATCAGTTGTGCTTAAGTACCAAAGAATTTCTCAATGTTTTCACTGACCTCTGGTCATGGAACGAAACACACATAATTTTCATCTCACGTTGGTAGGTCTGTGACTCACATTCAACAAATTTCTTCTTCACATCGGAAGAAATGTCCTTCCTACAAGTTATAACTGTACCTTTTAGATGAAATTTCAATGTGTGCTATTCCAGAGCAAGTTAAGAGTTTGTGTAGTACCTGTCAGTAAAGATGCGATGGCCTGAACCATCCGCACAAACTAGCTAATGCTACGCCAAATAAACCACAGTTAAGGTTACAGATTGTAAAACAGGACGAATTAGACTTTCTGCAGATGTATTTCGATAATACGGAATATGAGAAAAAGCATAACCATATCCTCAATCACCCAGAGAGAGAACTTGTGCACCCCACATCGTAGGCTTCTTTGGATTGTAGCACTTGAACTGAATTCTTCGTTTCAGTCCTACTGCGCTCTCATCTATAATCACATATGGTTATTATGTCTTAAGTACTTTGCATTTACTGTCAATAAACTCACAAACATTCTTCACCTTACTTCCTCTCGTACGTTGACAGCCCTGGACTGAGAGGTAGAACTAAATGCTGCATCATAATTGGGGAAAAAAAAAACAAAGACGAGGGAAGACATCCTAAAAATTTGAGGGAAAACATCCTTGAAAAATGGAGTTCGTTCGAGCCAGCCTTCAGGAAAATGGACATGTAATTCTGCCTTAAAACCCAAGATCATGTTCAATTTTATACCAAGGAAAGCCTTAAATTTTTCCAATGGAACATCACTCCACAAGTGCTACATTGAATGTTTTGTAAGTGGAGCGAATTTGTTTCTTATCTTTTAACATTCATATATGTGATATTCAGTATTTTACTAACAAGACTGGCAGTGAAGAGGAGTTGTTAATATTCAAGTTCGGATTTTGGTCGAACAGCGTGAATAATGGCCAAACTCTTTTCCGTGACAGGAAAGGAAATTTCTTGGAATCACCTTCACTATCGCGATAAACATTCCCGGAATTTTCTTTAGGTTGTTTCCCTTCTTGTTAATTCGCTGCAGACGGCCAACATGCTTATGACAGCAACGACATTACGTGCACTAAGAAACTGCAACAAAGCACTTGGCTTTTGTTATAAAATACTTCCTCTATGGTGGAACATAGCGTTTTTACGAACACGGATATCGCGAATCCCTTTGTCGGTAACCTCATATTCAACAGCCTGAAGATGGTAACACTACGAACGAAGTAAGCGACTTAAGGATCTCACATTCAAGCGGTCTCATGTCGGTGACAAGGTTAACGGCGAATTTCTAGAGCGAGAGAATGACTCGGCGCTACTTCCTCGTGACAATGGGGATTCCTTTTTATGTTGTCACAAAGCACTTCAGCCAAGTTGCACCTGCAAAGGGAAATTGCTAAGTGGAACGCCCCAAATTGCCTTGACTGTTCCGCGAGACAAAACATGTAACTTCTCACATCTCAGCGGCGGTTGTCGTTAGTACTCGAGTAGCAAGATAGAACAGCCCAATTGCTATAATACCACTGTACATGTTGACCCGCCTTAATAGCGCAGTTTGCTAACGTACACGTATATAGTGGCGCTAGACTCAAAAGAATGTCAGTTCGAATCCTAGTGGTGGATGAAATGTTCACTGCCAGTATCCGGCCGCCGGGAGAAGAAGATATGGTGGCGTCAGTACCCTAGATTAAATTCCAAACCTCTCGGCAGTGTCTTACCAAAAATTTTATCACTTACTACATTTTTGCTACTCATGCAGTAAAACTGCAACATTAGGCATGACCTATTAATTTAGACTGTATTACTTCATTACTACCGACTCTATTACCAATTTTTTTTTGCTGACAATATCCAATTACAAGTAGAGTACTGAATGAATCATTGTACGACATATAATCTGTGAGACATGTTGTTTTACTAAGGGAGTCGATTATTCAAAGATCACCGAGCGAGGTGGCGCAGTGGTTAGCACACTGGACTCGCATTCGGGAGGACGACGGTTCAATCCCGCGTCCGGCCATCCTGATTTAGGTTTTCCGTGATTTCCCTAGATCACTTCAGGCAGATGCCGGGATGGTTCCTTCGAAAGGGCACGGCCGATTTCCTTCCCCATCCGAGTTTGTGCTCCGTCTCTAATGAGCTCGTTGTCGACGGGACGTTACACTAATCTCCTCCTCCTCCTTATTCAAACATCAGAAGGGGGCGGGTGGTTACTGATCTATCTGTAATAGATAATCGACTTTTACAAGATTTAAATATAATAATAAAAACTATATATTTTGCCGGTGATCCATTTCTTCTAAGGTAGCATATAGTATAAAATGTACCCTTTATGATAGAAGGGCTTAACTGAAACTCACAAAACAGCCTACAACTTCAAAATTTAAGTTCTTAAGTAAACTATTTTACTTTGCTGTTGCGGTGGAGTATTTTCTTAAACTCTTTCTCATTTCTGAAGTACTCACGAAGCTTGCAGATTTTTCAAAGAGACTTTAATTATTGTCCTCTTATAAAAATACTGTCAGGTTTCAATTCTCATGGGTGCCATCGTGTCGACAGACTTAGTAATTTTTGTACTTAAGCTATTTTAAACAACTAGAATCCAAGTGAACCAAATGCGAACGAAACTTGCCAAGGATGGGGGAGCGTCGCAAATATTTTCGAAACTCAGTCTGTTGCCCGCATGGACACCGCTCATTTAGCTGTTAGCCTGTACATAGATGCTTGCACGTTTAGCTGGTGACGGTGTTGGAATTAAGTTACTTGACCAAAATACTGGTTAAATAATAAATGTAGTAAATTACTACGATCATTCGGCACGACACTTTCTACATAAGTCTGATATAATTAGTAGTAGTAGTAGTAGTAGTAGTAGTAGTTGTTGTTGTTGTTGTTGTTGTTGTTGTTTTCAGTCCTGAGACTGGTTTGATGCAGCTCTCCATGCTACTCTATCCTGTGCAAGCTTCATCTTCTCCCAGTGACTACTGATACCTACATCCTTCTGAATCTGCTTCGTGTATTCATCTCTTGATCTCCCTCTACGACTTTTACCCTCCACGCTGCCCTCCAGTACTAAATTGGTGTTCCCTTGATGCCTCAGAACATGTCCTACCAACCGATCCCTTCTTCTGGTCAAGTTGTGCCACAAACGTCTCTTCTCCCCAATTCTATTCAATACCTCCTCATTAGTTATGTAACCTACCCATCTAATGTTCAGCATTCTTCTGTAGCACCACATTTCGAAAGCTTCTATTCTCTTCTTGTCCAAACTATTTATCGTCCATGTTCCACTTCCATACACGGCTACACTCCATACAAATACTTTCAGAAACGACTTCCTGACACTTAAATCTATACTCGATGTTAACAAATTTCTCTTCTTCAGAAACGCTTTCCTTGCCATTGCAAGTCTACATTTTATATCCTCTCTACTTCGACCATCATCAGTTATTTTGCTCCCCAAATAGCAAAACTCCTTTACTACTTTCAGTGTCTCATTTCCTAATCTAATTCCCTCAGCAATACCCGACTTAATACGACTACATTCCATTATCCTCGTTTTGGTTTTTGTTGATGTTTATCTTATATCCTCCTTTCAAGACACTGTCCATTCCGTTCAACTGCTCTTCCAAGTCCTTTGCTGTCTCTGACAGAATTACGTCATCGGCGAACCTCAAAGATTTTATTTCTTCTCCATGGATTTTAATAGCTACTCGGAATTTTTCTTTAGTTTCTTTCACTGCTTGCTCAATATACAGATTGAATAACATCGGGGAGAGGCTACAACCCTGTCTCACTCCCTTCCCAACCACTGCTTCCCTTTCATACCCCTCGACTCTAACTGCCATCTGCTCTCTGTACAAATTGTAAATAGCCTTTCGCTCCCTGTATTTTACCCCTGCCACCTTCAGAATTTGAACATTGTCGAAAGCTTCCTCTAAGTCTACAAATGCTAGAAACGTAGGTTTGCCTTTCCTTAATCTTTCTTCTAAGATAAGTCGTAGGGTCAGTATTGCCTCACGTGTTCCATTATTTCTACGGAATCCAAATTGATCTTCCCCGAGGTCGGCTTCTACTAGTTTTTCCATTCGTCTTTAAAGAATTTGCGTTAGTGTTTTGCAGCTGTGTATTATTAAACCTGTTTTCTTTGGGATTGGAATTACTATATTCTTCTTGAACTCTGAGGGTATTTCGCCTGTCTCTCACATCTTGCTCACCAGATGGTAGTTTTGTCAGGACTAGCGCCCTCAAGGCTGTCAGTAGTTCTAATGGAATGTTGTCTACTCCAGGGGCCTTGTTTCGACTCAGGTCTTTCAGTACTCTGTCAAACTCTTTACGCAGTATCATATAGCCCATTTCATCTTCAGCTGCATCCCCTTCCATAAGTTAACAGATCAGTTTGAAAAGTGCCTAGTACAAATTATCAGACACCAAGAAATATCGATGTGCCCCTCTCCCTGATGCTAACAAATTGAAGGTCTTAGACGTGGCCAACCTATTCGGCGCATGTTTGGTATGTTGATTTTGCACAGTCTAAAATGAAAAAGATGTTTTCGTTCAATGCAGCCTCGTTTTTGATACACAGCCCTTAAAATACACGATGCGCAATCTACTCAAAGTCGACGGGGTCGATAGATATCTGAAGATGAAGTATTTTCCATCGTATGAAGGGCTTATTTCAATAGTGGTACAAGTCCATTTTTGTTCATTCTGAGATACAGAAACCTAAAGTTAAATGAGCACTGAAAAATCTGCAGTTGAGATACCAGAAATATTCAAATATATATACTTGGAATGAGCGTGGAGGGCTCTGGGCTACTACCTGCTGGTACTTAGACTTGAACAGGAGGCACTGGTGCTGGTACCGCCAGGCCAGCCTGTTTGCGAAGGCTTTGGTTCTACACCCACGTTGTGTTTCCTATATCCAGTGCCCATACAGACAACACGTGACCTGTCTCATGCCTTGCGGACGAGACCTTTCAGGGTCTCTACTGACCGTCTCTGTTTTACTACCGTTCCTCAACAGATTTTCGAAGCCCGTGAAGCTATTGGGTGGTAGGGCGCACATGATCTGCAACCTTTCCAAAGGGTTAATTCCATCCACTACGGTCCGCAGCTCGTGGTCGTGCAGTAGCGTTCTCGCTTCCCACGCCGAGGTTCCCGAGTTCGATTCCCGGTGGGTTCAGGAATTTTCTCTGCCTCGTGATGGCTGGGAGTTGTGTGATGTCCTTAGGTAAGTTAGGTTTAAGTAGTTCTAAGTTTTAGGGGGCTGATCACCATAGATGTTAAGTCCCATAGTGCTCAGAGCCATTTGAACCATCCACTATGTCTGAAACCACCTGCTTTCAGTATGCGAAAGACGCAAGGTCCTTGCTACCTTTTTAACCCTAGATGTATACTCCACAAAAGGGTCTCCATCCCGTTTTTCTATCTATCACAGGGTGGTGATGATTATATTTTTATTTATATTTAAATACATCTCAAGTGAAAGAACTGCAATTACAAGACTTGCAGTATCGGTCATTGCTCCAATAATATCTTTTGTGACCTGTCTTAAGCCTGAAATGATATTTATTGTATAATAGTAGATCCCATAAGCATGGGAACTTAATGCTACTACTTCAGCTCAGTGCATCAGTGTTTAGCTGACTGTTTTACAGAGATCACAAATAAAATCCAAAATATTCTCCTGATCCATACATG
This sequence comes from Schistocerca gregaria, assembly GCF_023897955.1. NCBI lineage: Eukaryota > Metazoa > Arthropoda > Insecta > Orthoptera > Acrididae > Schistocerca > Schistocerca gregaria. The sequence goes on along the minus strand of NC_064925.1, from coordinate 229,366,700 downwards.
CAGCGTGTGCCCAGCCTCTTCACTTGGGGCACTGCACTCAGCCTTCTTCAAATGATTACAAGCACATAATGCGCTTTTCAGTCTTTTCTGCTGTCTCGTTGCTGTTGCTGTTGTTGTTGTTGTGGTCTTCAGTCCTCAGACTGGTTTGATGCAGCTCTCCATGCTACTGTCCTGTGCAAGCTTCTTCATCTCCCAGTACCTACTGCAACCTACGTCGATCTGAATCTGCTTGGGGTATTCATCTCCCTCTACGATTTATACCCTCCAGGCTGCCCTCCAATGCTAAATTTGTGATCCCTTGATGCCTCAGAACATGTCCTACAAACCGATCCCTTCTTCAAGTCAAGTTGTACCACAAGCATCTCTTCTCCCCAATTGTATTCAATACCTCACATTAGTTATGAGATCTACCCATCTAACCTTCAGCATTCTTCTGTAGCACCACATTTCTAAAGTTTCTATTCTCTTCTTGTCCACACTATTTATCGTCCTTGTTTCACTTCCATACACGGCTACACTCCACACAAATACTTTCAGAAACGACTTCCTGACATTTAAATCTATACTCGATGTTAACGAATTTCTCTTCAGAAACGCTTTCCTTGCCATTGCCAGTCTACATTTTGTATCCTCTATACTTCGACCATCATCAGTTATTTTGCTCCCCAAATACCAAAACTCCTTTACTACTTTAAATGTCATTTCCTAACCTCATACCCTCAACATCACTCGACTTAATTCGACTGCATTCCATTATCCTCATTTTGCTTTTGTTGATGGTCATCTTATATCCTCCTTTCAAGACACTGTCCATTCCATTCAACTGCTCTTCCAAGTCCTTTGCTGTTTCTGACAGAATTACAATGCCATCGGAGTACCTCAAAGTTTTTATTTCTTCTCCATGGATTTTAATACCTACTCGGAATTTTTCTTTTGTTTCTTTCACTGCTTGCTCAGTATACAGATTGAATAACATCGGGGAGAGGCTGCAACCCTTTCTCACTCCTTTCCCAACCACTGCTTCCCTTTCATGCCCCTCGACTCTTATAACTGCCATTTGGTTTCTACACAAATTTGAAAGAGAGTATTCCAGTCAACATTGTCAAAAGCTTTGTCTAAGTCTACAAATGCTAGAATAATAGGTTTGCCTTTCCTTAATCTTTCTTCTAAGATAAGTCGTAAGGTCAGTATTGCCTCACGTGTTCCAATATTTCGACGGAATCCAAACTGATCTTCCCCGAGGTCGGCTTCTACTTCTTGTCTCATTGTTTTCGGTAAATTCCAGTTCTATTCGCCGCTTTGGAACTTGCTTTCCATGGACACCTTTTGCGTCGTTATTTAATTTTGGAACACCACAGGTTTCTTCGAGTATCTTCCAGACTAAACTTCGTCTGCTTCTGATCACTTAGGCGGCGATCTTTTTCTTTTCTAATTGTTGAAAATGCTGCAGCTGTCTCCCTCGTAGTCTTTTTTTAGACGTAATCTTGTTCATAGCCACTTTCATGCTCTCTTCGTTCTATTCCTCTCATACTTTTTCTAATTTCCCGCCATTTCAATCTGAAAAGAAGTAACAAAAAAAATGTAATTTAAAAATTGAAATTACCTCTGGCCGATACAGAATGACTGTCGGGTGACCAGTACTGCACGGCTAACATGCAGTGGGATCTAGAGTACACGTGCTTGTACAGAAATTCTCATCAAACCTTTGTTAGATGTAATTGCTTACTTTATACGAGTACAGATAAGCGATGTATAACAACGAAATCAATCATTAACCTTAAAAACGGGTAACAGAGGTCCCAAAATAGTGTCTGCTGTGCGCTAATAGCCAGATCATCATCATCATCATCGTCATCATCATGCACTCAGAACAGACAAAGCACTGAGGAGAGGAAGAAGATATACGACTCGACAGCAGATGGGTATACAAGCGTGCTTCTGCTTACGGTACCCCTCTACCATTTGGAGGTGGAAAGGGAAATCAGAGTAGTGGTTGGTGCTGTAAGCCGGTCCATACTGCACGACTCTGTCCTAGATTTTAACATGATAGAACCCAAATCATTTTTAACCACTATATTTCCACCTGCCCCGTAGCTCGGCATGTCCGTTTCATTCCAAGCTTGTATGTTGGACGGGTGTGTTGAAACATGTCGGACAGTGTGATGTGATAACTAGCTGACAATGCCTTACAAACGCCATTTCCTGCAAGCTACAGACTGGAACTGGAAATGTGTGGAAGGTACTGACAAGAGGGAGATTGAATTAATAATTTAATCACTAAAGACCAAGAACTCTCCTGGATATGACGGGGTATCTAGCAGAATACTCAAGTATTGTTCTATGTATGTTGGCCCAGTACTTAGCCACATCTGTAACTTTTCCTTTAGGAGTGGTCGGTTTCCTGACCGATTGAAGTACTCGGTAGTGAAGCCACTTTATAAAAAGGGAGACAGGGATAATGTTGACAATTATAGACCTATTTCTATACCATCGGTGTTTGCTCAAGTTATCGAGAGTGTTGTGTATACAAGGTTACTGGAGCATTAAAATTCACATAATTTGCTGTCAAATTTACAGTTTGGTTTTAGAAGTGGTTTAGCAACTAAAATGCTGTATTCTCATTTCTCTGTGAGGTTTTGGACGGATTAAATAAAAGGTTGCGAACGCTAGGTGTTTTCTTTGATTTAACGAAGGCTTTTGACTGTGTTGACCACAAAATATGACTGCAGATGTTGGACCATTATGGAGTAAGGGGAGTAGCTTACAATTGGTTCGCCTCTTACTTTAAAAACAGAAAGCACAAGGTAACTCTCCGCAATATTGAGTGTGGTAGTGATGTTCAGTCCTAATGGGGCACTGTTAAGTGGCGTGTTCTACAAGGGTCGGTGCTGGAGCCACTGCTGTTTGTCATTTATATAAATGATATGCCTTCTAGTATTACAGGTGATTCAAAAATATTTCTGTTTGTTGATGACACCAGCTTGGTAGTGGAGGATCTTGTGTGTAATATTGAAACAGTATCAAACAATGTAGTTCATGAAATAAGTTCGTCGCTTGTGGAAAATAATTTGATGCTAAATCACAGTAAGACTCAGTTTTGGCAGTTTCTAACTCACAATTCAACAAGTACCGATATTTTGATCAGACAGAATGGGCATATTATAAGCGAGACGGAACAGTGCAAGTTCCTAGGCGTTTGGATAGATAGTAAGCTGTTGTGGAAAGCCCATGTTCAGGATCTTGTTCAGAAACTAAATGCTGCCTTATTTACCATTAGAACAGTATCTGAAATAAGTGACACTTCAACACGAAAAGTAGTCTACTTCGCATGTTTTCATAAGCTTATCTCATATGGTATTATTTTTTGGGGTAATTCTTCTGATTCAAAAAGGGTATTTTTGGCTCAAAAACGGGCTGTTCGAGGTGTATGTGGTGTAAGTTCGAGAACCTCTTGTCGACCCCTATTCAATAGTCTGGGAATTCTGACATTGCCCTCGCAGTATATATTTTCTTTAATGTCGTTTATTCTTAGCAGTATTAGCCAATTTCCAAGAGTTAGCAGCTTTCACTCAGTTAATACTAGGCAGAAATCCAATCTGCACGTGGAATGCACTTCCTTGACTCTTGTGCAGAAAGGAGTGGAGTATTCTCCTGCATCCAATTTTAATAAGCTACCACAAGAACTCAAAAATCTTTGCAGTAGCCCAAACACTTTTTAAGTCTAAACTGAAGAGTTTCCTCATGGCTCACTCCTTCCATTCTGTCGAGGAGTTCCTGGAAGAGCTGAAAAATTAAGCAAATTGCATTGTTACATTGTTGATTTTCTTTATTTAAACATACGAATTGTCGCCTGAATATGTTACTTATATTTCATTTTATCTGTTTCTCCTATCGTGTTATAATTCCATGTATTGTCACCATCCATGACCATGGAGACTTCTTAATTTGGTCCCACTGAACAATAAATAAATAAATAGTACCACAGAAGAAATAAGATCCTTGTATAATTTGATGGGCTTAAAGATGGTCTTACTTCCTAGAGTCTGTGAGGCATCACAGAAAGCTCCTCTATTCGTGGTAATTTAGTTGCACTGCTTTTTATTGCGGTGACGAATATTATGCACTTATGTTGGTCCCACCAGGGCGCAGTTTTACGGGACATCAGACTATTTTTTGACCGTAGAAATATATATGTTCTTTACTGTCGTTTCTCGTTATCGGCTTATTCTCAAGAATTAGCACTTTCACTCAGTTAATACTAGGAAGAAATGCAATCTACATTTGGATCACACTTCCTTGACCCTTGTGAAGAAAGTCGTGCAGAATTCTACTGCATCCATTTTCAATAAGTTATCACAAGAATTCAAAAATCTTCCACGCGCTTTCAAACCGAAACTGGAGAGGTTCCTCATGGGTCATTCCTTCTATTATGTCGAATAGTTCCTTGAAAAACTGAGCAGATTGTTGATTGCGTTTACATAAACTTATAGCTTGATGTCTTTTTAGGATTCATAAACATTTTATTTTATCTATTATGTACTCATACCACGTACTGACGCGTTCCATGACCACAGAGATCTGCTTTTCAGTTTGGCCCTACGGAACTAGATGTATAAACTGAAAATAAGAATAAATAAATAAAAATAAAATGACAGCTCCTAAGTGGCATCAGCCTCTAGTTGATTGTCGTTTACTGTGAAACCACATACCAATGATGAATATGTGTTTCTAGAATATGAAACTTGGGTTAAAAAAGTGGGTCCAATACCTCGCAAAAAAGAGGTATAATCCATACCAGTTCGCCTCATTGTTGTGAATGTGTGTGAAGAATGTAAATCGAGCTATGCTTTTTTTGCAGACTATAAGTGCAGATGATGCATTTCGGTCAAGTTAGTTTTATTAATTCGAGTTAGTGACATTTTGATAATGCTAGTAGCAGCCTAAGAAAAGCTTGCTACAAGCCATCTACATTACTAAATAGCTATCCTGCCTCATTGTACACGGCCCAACTAATAGGTTGCCTATCTAGGAGCTTCAAAAATTTGATTTTGGATATTTAAAATAATTATTTCTCAAATTCAAGAATTTAAAATGTTGTCATAATATGCTAATTAAAAGATATAATCTTACTTTAAGCATATATTGCAATTAAGACAAGCGTTTTGGCTATAAACTGTGTACATGTCGTGAGGCAGCGTTAACTCTCAATGCGTAAATTACCCAGACTTGATTCATCCAGTATTTAAGAATGAGAGCTCGTAGCGACTTTCAACAAATTTTACACATAATTTCAAACCCTTATGAAACTTTTTCTCGCCGACATTCCCTACAGAATGACAAAAGGAACAAAGCTTATCGCTTACTATATTTTCGCAGTTCAGTCTAGATGCATGTTTAGTATCATGCATGACGTTTTAGTTTATTACTTTTTTACTACTATATCTATTCATGACACTTTTGCAACATATCAAGCACTTACATCAATGAATGTACCTGCAAAATTATATTATTGTACGATAGATATTTTAGTAGATAAGACGGTGGGTGTAATGCCCAGACTGTATTAAGGTTGTGTGTGGTAATGAGAACATTCAGCGACTTACAAAAGATTTTAAACATAATTTCAAACGTTTTCTAAACTATTTAACCCACTCATGTTTAACATCAAATATTTAACACATTGAATCATTTGTAGTCAGGGGTTATGAGCTGTTTTATACATGGGAATTCGGTAACTTAAAGAACCGGGTGTGAGCGGGATAGCTGGTTGCTCCTAATAAGCTCACCGTTTTACAACCGGATCCAGTCTTGAGGACAATCCCTATACACTTCCTCTCTAATGCCACAACTTTATTGGTGAATCACGCTAACACGTAACAAGCATGTAGGCCTTTCCGTACCGGAGGTTCCGGTGCACTGAAACGAGTGTGGGTTCACAAGAAGAATGTTTTAGGGGCTCCCAGATCCGTGTCCGGGTTTCACCTCTGTAGTGAAAGCTGCAGCCGTGGAAATTATTCTCAGAATCTCTTCCAGTGGCAATGCAGTTTACTTCGCTACGCTGCCGCTGAAGCGATGAAGAGGTGCACGATGCACTTATGTGGGCAGCAGCGAGTAAACGGAATTTTAAAGCTCGTGAGAGTTTAAGATTACAATCTAAAGCTTTTATAGCTATCAATTTTTGAAATATGACTTAAAAAAGCAGTAAAATGTTTGAATCGTCTAGTTTAAGATTGTTTACCGGTATTATTCTTTCTCAATAAAACCAGGGTATGTTGCGTTGTTGTTGTTGTCGTCGTCGTCGTCGTCGTCGTCGTCGTCGTCGTCGTCGTCCTCAGTCCAACGAATGATTAGGTAGTACTCCGCGAGTGTCTATCCGGTATTGTATTCGCCTCTTCATCAGTACATAACTACTGCAGGCTACACCCATTTACGTCTTCTTACTGTATTACTTTCTTTGTTGATATTTAGCACATAGGAGTAATCTGTTTTCAAGTCACTCTCCATTCCGTTCAGCAACTTTTCCGTGTACTTTACGGTCCCTGGCTGAAATCATCATCGTGAACCTTCCGACTTTAATTCACTTTCCAAATTGATAATTGATTTACTTCACAACTTGCTCATTGTACGGACTGAATAGTGTCGGGGATAGGCTACATCTTTCTTACTGTTGTCAACCCCTGGCCTCAGTATACAGTACCTCCACGCCGCACATTCTTTTATTACACTGCTTGTTGCCCAAGAATAAGTTTTATCAGCTAATTCCTTCTTTTAGTCAACGTGCGCCATAAATTTCTTTTCTTTCCAATTTCATTCAAGATCTTTTCATTAGCTCTTCTACCTATGTGCCGTCTTCAGTATTAGTGACAACACAATCCAAAGCTTCTCTTCTTGTCTCAGCTGTTTATCGTCCCAGTTTAACTTTCGTACAAGGCTAGGCTCCAGCAAAAACCTTCAGAAAAGGCTTCGTAACTTTAAGATTTACATTCAAAGTTAATAACTTTCTGTTTTTCAGAAAAGATTAAAGATTTTCTTCCCATAGCCAGTCTACGTTACATATCCCGTCTACGTGCGGTGTCGTATATTATTCTTCTGCCCAAATAACAAAACCCATCTACTACTTTCACTGTCTCATTTACTAATTTAACTGCAGTAGAGCAGTGTTTGTATTTTACAGTACCTATATAGTTCGATGCAATATTTCTCCGGACATAGACACTTTAAAATACAGACACTTTCCCGCTTTATTTCCACAGCAAGACAATCTGACAAACAAAACAATGTTTTTCCCTGTGCAGGAATCATACGAGTTGTATGCGAGCACTATGTGACGTAGGCACTACAACATACAGAATTTCGGGCCGGTCTGGTAGGTGAGCTCAGATGGCCGCATGGCATACAGCATGGTAGTTCCGCGAGAATGCTGGTTGCCCTCTGTAATAATAATAATAATAATAATAATAATAATAATAATAAAAACTGTGTGAAGGAATCAACTATGAACTTGTGAACTTGAACGGGTGTCATATGACGTCCACCCCAACCAAATACAACGAACAAAATGAGAAAAAAGGCAGTTAAGGCATCGCCCGCCTGAAGCGGGAAATCGGGTTCGAGTCCCGGACCGGCACAGATTTTCATGTGTTATTAGTAAATTGTACAGCCGTTGTACTAACGTACCCGCAGTTTGCGAATACATTTCATACTTTAATTCCCGTGGCATCGCTTGATTTAATTCGTCTACATTTCATTTTTTTTTTTAATTGATGTTCAGCACATAGGTGTAATCTCTTTGCAAGTCGCTCTCCTTTCCGTTCAACCATTATTCCGTGTCCTTTATCGGCTCTGGTTAAAATCATCATCGTAATCAAAATGCTTCAAATGGCTCTAAGCACTATAGGACTTAACTGCTGAGGTCATCAGTCTCCTAGAACTTAGAACTACTTATACCTAACTAACCTAAGGACATCACACACATCCATGCCCGAGGCAGGATTCGAATCTGCGACCGTAGCGGAAGCGCGGTTCCAGACTGTAGCGCCTACAACCGCTCAGCCACTGCGGCCAGCTCATCGCAATCCTTGAAACTTTAATTCTCTTGCCAGGTTTATAATTGGTTTGCTTCATAGCTGGCTCAATGTATAGACTAAATAGCGTCTGGGATAGGCTACAACATTCTATCACTCGTTTCGCAACTGTTTTCCTTTCATGACATTTGGCTTTTACAATCGCACTCTGTTTTCTGTAAAAGCTGAAGATATTTAGTCGCTTCCATCACGCTGGATAGGAGTAAGCAGTAGCATACTACCATTCAATGAGGTTACGATACCGTCAACGTGGCACAGAAGTTTTTTATTTATATAGTGGCCAGTTTCGGACCTTAGTGCATTATTCAGCCACACACACGTTATTGTAGCACTTCGTGGATGGCAGGAGAGTGTTTGTTGGCCTGGAGGAGCACTTAGCGGACTCCATTCTGGCTGTGGGGTACCGAAAGGCTGCGGGCATGGGCATCGATTGGCCGACGTCTTCTCCGTACCTGAACGCGTGCGACTCCTTTTTGAGGTAGAGAGCAATAACGCCAAAACCACTTCCGACCTGACAACAGCCATTCAGGAGGCCATCTACACCACCGATGTTCTGACACTAAGACGGGTCACGCTGAATTTCTCTTTTCGTCTGCACCACATCATCGTCAATTTTGGCAGACACATCTAATCTATCATAACATAAAAAGAAACATCTGTAGTGGCGTTTACATGTCGAGTAAAGTATGTGCTCGCCTTAGTTTGTAAATAATTACGTTTTTTGTCATATAATTCAATAACTGTCACTCTGTATATAAGCACTTTCAGCTATTCGACATCCGTCACTAGATAAAGTAATTCTCACGACTTTTGAAGCATTACGCCCTTCCCTTAAAGGTATCAGTGTTGCACCTGCTTGTTTTCCACCGTCATTTTCCCATCTGCCATTAGTTCTGCAACTTGCTCTTTCGTTATCTCTTGGAATCCAGCGACGAACTACCTTGGTCCATCTATCATGCAGTGGCATGACCAGTCTTTCTCCATTTCATTTTTGTTTCGGTCTTAATTACCTCTTCCATTCCACTTGATTGTATTGCCCTGATCCTTTTCTTCCTAACAACCTTACTAATATACAACATTCATCATCCATCTGCAACATGAGCAATTTCTTTTCCTTTATTGTGTATCAATGCACCATCTGGGGTAGGATGGCAGCAGCATATGCGCTGCTCTTCAGCCAAAAGACAGTAATTGTACAAAGAAATCATTTAAAATAACATATTGGAGAAAATATGGCGTGCATACCTACTTGATCCTCTGCTGCCTTCACTACTTCATCCCTCAAAGCTACCCATTCTTCTTCTACTGTATTTCTTTCCCTCATTCCTGTCAATTGCTCCCTTATGCTCTCACTGAAACTCTGTACAATCTGTGGTTCTTTCAGTTTATCCAGGTGCCATCTCCTTAAATTCCCACCTTTTTGCAGTTTCTTCAGTTTTAATCTACAGGTCATAACCAATAGATTGTGGTCAGAGTCCACATCTGCCCCTGGAAATGTCTTACAATTTAAAACCTGGTTCCTAAATCTCTGTCTTACCATTATATAATATATCTGATACCTTTTAGTATTTCCAGGGTTGTTCCATGTATACAACCTCCTTTCATGATTCTTAAACCAAGTGTTAGCTATGATTAAGTTGTGCTCTGTGCAAAATTCTACCAGGCGGCTTCTTTTCTCATTTCTTAGCCCCAATCCATATCCACCTATGCTTTCCCCTGACGTCATACTCGTAATCTTTTTGTTACTCCGCTGTTCTCGTTCATAAGTGCTCATTTTCTGAGATGAGCTTTACATGATGTCGAAAATAGTCATTAATAAAATATGTAAAGTATTCGCTGTAGACACCGTTTAGGAATTTGGCCATCGCTCATGTCGACCTTCCCTTGGTGGTAGGTCATGATAGCGTGGGATTTCAGTCAGTTCTGTGTCGCACTTTTATTCCATAGCAGAGTCCGTTGTAGTAAAATTTTGCTTTGGTGACAATTCATAACAACTTCACAGTGATCCATTACCTCTGAAAGTGTCCCAAAAGACACCGAATATGCCAAAGATTGGCTACTTTACCACCAACTACTTCCCTTTTTTTCAGGACACCACATAATTTCTTTTATTGGAACAGCCACGTGTTTTTTTAAGGCTTTTGTGTGCAAGTTCCCACTTCACTACAAAACAAGTAATTCGTGAAAATATCAGACAGCTAGATAAATGCGCCCAAATATTAGAAATACGTACCACAAGCAGTTCTGCCAAAGGCGTAGTTTCCACAGTGGTGGAGAAATTTTATTCATTATAGCTCAGACAATTTGTGCGAAATATTTGTAAATTATGTACACGAACAGTCCTCATGAACCGTTCAGTCTATCGGTGAATAACTGTAGCAAGAACCTTACGATAGTTTCTAGGAAATATAGACAGAAACCGCGGCGGCGGTCTTTAATTATATATGTGTAGAAGTAGTTAACTTGACAGGTCAAATCCAGGTAAAATATTGAGCTTTCGACGACTCTGAAGCGGTCGGAGCTAGGATGTGGGAGTAAGTTGCTGGATGAAAAGAAAAGAATATTTAATGTAAAATTATTCATTTATTTAACCCAGAGATCGATTTTTAAATTAGAGAAGCAGACGATATTTCTTCGCCACGGGTACCAAGATTGAAAACAAATCTTTAGTTTCTGAGAAATGCCCAAATTTTGCCAAAACTTACTCAAACATATCCTGTAATAAATATTAGAAAGTAGCTAAAGCAGGAAATTATATATAAATTTAAATATACACCTCAAAAACTTGCAGCAGGAATTGTTACCTCACTGGTTTGTGCTATCTAGGAATACACACTTTTGCTCCAATAAATATGAAATATCAAATGAGAAAATTATTACAAATTTAAAGCTCTTACAAACGGCTATAAAGTGGCCAAAAGGCTTTCTTATTTGAGTAATACGCATAATCATAGAAAGAAGAAAATTTAAAACGCACATACTTGTTAAGTAGACTGAGGGGTTTACCAAGCTCTTTTACGAGCAGCGGCACCCCTGGAAAGCAAAGGGCCTCAAGCATAGAAATTAGGCAAATACAGTACCATCTCAATTTCAGCGGACCTCCCAGACAGTTGCTCGACAAATTCTGGAACATACGCACAGAGTACAAATTAAATTTACACAGGAATAGAATGAGTCAGTACGTGGGCCCCCAATCACAACTGAAACATGAGGGCACACAAGTGAGCCCATTTGCCCAAGTAATATCACATAGCAAAATAAACATAAATAAATACGAAAAATCACTTAAATGCAGCAGACAACAGACACTAAAACTTTAATTTAGAAAGTGCATACCCCTCTTGAAGCTGATACCGTCTTACAATTAAGAGTCTTTCAGACAGACTATTCAAATATGTTCAAATGTGTGTGAATTCCTAAGGGACCAAACTGCTTAGGTCATCGATCCCGAGACTTACATACTACTTAAACTAACCTATGCTAAGAACAACACACACTCACCAAGCCAGAGGGAGGACCCGAACCTCTGGCGGGAGGGGTAGCGCAATCCGTGACATGGTGCCTCAAACAACGCGGCCACTCCGCGCGGCTACAGATTATTGTCGCCAGGGTGCTGATCCACCCACAGACGTAGCCCAAAGAGGCCAGTTTGATATCAAAATAATAAAAGACGCTCAGAAGTGACTGCACATAGAGCGGAGTGTTCCTTCTCGAAGCATGGCCAACCCTTAATGCTCACAAAGTATTGCTCAGCGTCGTTCCTGTATCAGGCCGAAGCAAATCATGGGCAGAGTCTGTGGCCACGTCCACCAGCCAAGGCATCAGGAGAAAGCCTGAAGTCCAACTGCAGAGTACGGCCCGGCGCCGCACATAAATGGTAAAGTTGAAATTCTCCAATAGATGAAGGCGAAATAAACATCGACCTTGCAGATACGAAGAGCAAGCACCAGGGTTCAAAGGTGCAATCGGCAATTCCAGGATAGGGCCCTTAAAAACAGCTATTAGCTGTGCCTGTGCTTAAATCTCTTTCAGAACTGCTCCAGGTGCCGCCACTTTGGATGTTAAGAAAGCTGTAGCGAAGCAACGCTAGGCAAAGAGTTCTCAAGCTCAGGAATCGATATAACAACGTAAGCGGCTCAATTCTCCCTCCGCCTTCCTTCAGGGAAATCACTGGAGGAAGGAAGAGTGGGGGGAGGGCTACTGATAACGGGTACCAGACCCCAGGATTCAAGGGACACCCAGTGCTTTGGCATGCAGATTACTATAGTTACTTCTGAACTGACTTCGTTGCGCTGTGTGTTGCCTCTTAATGGCTCGTTCCTGGGCCAGGAAACTAACTGGGCAGGTCCAACCAAACAAAGCGATTAAATGCAGCAACAACCGCACATACATACCACACACCAACTTTAGTGTGAGACAGGGGAACCAAAATAGTCAATAAACAGCTTATCCGTAGGAGTTTCTTACCGTATGGAATGTAGATCTCCCCTTCAGGTATTAGAACTAGATTTAGCCATTTTACGTTCTTGGCACTGGTAGACTAATTTTCATACATCGGTATTCAGAGTTGGCCAAGTTGAATTTTCTTTAATACACTACTGGCCACTAAAATTTCTACACCACGAAGATGACGTGCTACAAACGACAAAAATTAATCGACAGGAAGAAGATGCGGTGATATGGAAATGATTAGCTTTTCAGAGCATTCACACAAAGTTGGCGCCGATGGCGACACCTACAATGTGCTAACATGAGGAAAGTTTCCAACCGATTTCTCTTTCGCAAACAGAAGTTGACCGGCGTTGCCTGGTAAAACGTTGTTGTGATGCCTCGTGTAAGGAGGAAAAATGCGTACCATAACGTTTCCTACTTTGATAAAGGTCGGATTGTAGCCTATCGCGATTGCGGTTTATCGTATCGCGGCATTGCTGCTCGCGTTGATGGAGATCCAATGACTGTTAGCAGAATATGGAATAGGTGGGTTCAGGAGGCTAATACGGAACTCCGGCCTCTTATCACTAGCAGTCAATATAACAGGCATCTTATCCGCATGGCTGTAACGGATCGTGCAACCACGTCTCGATCCTTGAGTTAACAGATGGGGACGTTTGCAAGACAACAACCATCTGCACGAACAGTTCGACGACGTTTGCAGCAGCATGGACTATCAGCTCGGAGACCATGGCTGCGGTTACCCTTGACGCTGCATCACAGACAGGAGCGCCTGCGATGGTGTACTCAGCGACGAACCTCGGTGCACGAATGGCAAAACGTCATTTTTTCCGATGACTCCAGGTTCTGTTTACAGCATCATGATGGTCGCATCCCTGTTTGGCGACATCGCGGTGAACGCAAATTGGAAGCGTGTATTCGTCATCGCCATACTGCCGTATCACCCGGCGTGATGGTATGGGGTGCCATTGGTTACACGTCTCGGTCACCTCTTGTTCGCATTGACGGCACTTTGAACAGTGGACATGTCAGATGTGTTACATGTCAGATGTGTTACGACCCGTGGCTCTACCCTTCACTCGATCCCTGCGAAACCCTACATTTCAGCAGGATAATGCACGACCGCATGTTGCAGGTCCTGTACGGGCCTTTCTGGATACAGAAAATGTTCGACTGATGCCCTAGGCAGCACATTCTCCGGATCTCTCACCATTTGAAAACGTCTGTCAATGGTGTCTGGCTCGTCGCAATACGCCAGTCACTACTCGCAATGAACTGTGGTATTGTGTTGAAGCTTCATGGGCAGCTGTACCTGTACACGCCATCCAAGGTCTGTTTGACTTAATGCCCAGGCGTATCAAGGCCGTTATTACGGTCAGAGGTGATTGTTCTGGGTACTGATTTCTCAGGATCTATGCAACCAAATTGCGTGAAAATGTAATCACGTGTCAGTTCTAGTATAATATATTTGCCCAATGAATGCCCGTTTATCATCAGGGTTTCTTTTTGGTGTAGCAACTTTAATGGCCAGTAGTGTACATATTATCGTGTTATGAACACCAAGCTGTCGCTCCACGTAGAGAGTGATGGAAGTATTTGAAGACTGCTGGAAACAATGCATTTACTAGACAAATCGTAGTCTTCCCATTATAGTGGGATGGTAACATAAGAGATTTATTGGTAGAATAGCCTGGTATGCATATTTACTGCCCCTGAACTGTTGTTTGACATTCTTTAATCAAACAACATCGTTCTAATTTTCTCCTAAGTTACCAAACAGTGCGAGAACGTCTGCCAGGGTAGCAGAAACACTCCTAGTCAACTTGCGGGTTATCAAATATTTCCAATTCGTACTCACACGACTGAGGGCAGCGGGCACTTCGTTGTCCAACCCTACAATACGCTTCACAGGTAAAAGGTAGATGGAAATTGTAACTGCCAAATGGGTCGCGCAGTCACATGGATAAAATTAGCGATAAATTTTCGAAAATAATTTACCATCCCTATAAATCTGCTATGCCTTTCTTGTCTTTAGTTGTATAAAACTGACAGATAGCTTTATTACAGTCTGATTGATCTTGATGCCATCGGCCAAAATTACGTTCCCAAAAAAGGAAATCTCCCTGTGGACATCATTTTCTCTCGAGTGTCTGACAGTCAGCCTGGCTTCACGGAAATGACACAAGACATGGCATAGATGATCCAGATGTTCAATGAAAATTTCACTGTATCTCAAAATATTATCTAAATAATCGTAAATGCACTTAAATTTGAGTTTCCCCGACAATGATCCACAAATGTGTCAATATCACCATTCCAGTGGCTAACCCAAAATGGAAACGATTATATTCAAAGAAATTCCAGTCAGTACAATATGCAGTGAGGGAGTTTGACTCTTTGACCAATAGTACATTACGATAGGTCTGATTAAGATGTAATATGATCAGATATCGAACTCCCCAAAACCAGGTTAAAAAGCTCTGTAGGTCACATAATAACATAGGTTCTAACTTTTGATCAATGGAGCAGTAATGAACATTTGGCGAATAGCCCTCACCACTGGCCTCAGTAACAAGAAACTACTGGAGACAAAGGGAGACACTGACAGTCTAATCATACCACCCTGTAACAACTGAGTGATTCTCTTACACAACACCTTTATTTTAGAATAAAACAACCGATAAGTGAATAGGTGGGCAAGGATTTGACCCATAAGTTGAAATTTCTACTCAGTCTTATCAATGACTCCTAATCTATCTGTTAGGACGATGGAAAATTCCCGAAGTATCTCCAGCACTTGCCAATCCCCAAATGTCACTCAATAGAGACAAGTTTCTGATGTAACGCCCCTTGAATATAATTATAATCACACAGTAAATACCTTTTCTTAGGCTGAATCTTGAAAACGAACTCTCTACTTGCATAATCTAAAGCACATCCTGTCTTCTTTAAAAAATTATAACCAAGCAGTACAACAGTCGATGGACCTGTGAAAACGATAAACTTATTGGATATAGTAGCCCGCGAATTCATAGATGAATACTGATTCGCCCATAACGGTAACGACTCAGAATTGACCATACAACTGCACTTTAGTACCTTTTGTAAAGGGGAAACCTACAAATCTGATGATGCTTGCTATACCACTGATAATCGAGCAAAGGGATGTCACTACCAGTGTTAGGTACAAAGCGTACTGACTCTTGATTTACAGTTGTACAAACAAATGACAAATTCGCATCTGAAAAGGCCCTTGTTGTAGCCCTCATGAGATCCCCAGGACTTATGAACCGTGAATGGCTTCAGCTTTGTTTTGCTCTGTCCCTCACTTAATGACCTGATTGATTGCACTGAAGACATGTTGTTTAAACGCCCGCTAAACCCGCTGGACACAACAGGTAATTAAGATTGTGGAAATGGCCGAATAAGGTTGGGGACAGTTTCGCCTTCTGATTGTAATTTATTGTAATTTAATAACACTCTTACAACCAAAGCGGTACGTAGCCGGACCTTTACCGAATGCAACTCTTTCACGGCTGAAGGCCTCCTAACAAGAAATCTTAACAAATCAACAAGATAAAAATCCAATGAAGACAGCAATTAAATAATTAAAAAACCGTCACAGCAAAGTAGATAGAACAAAAAACATATGCAAGGTGCAATACCAATGGCTGAAGGCCACAGTTAAGTTTCAAAATTTTAAAACATGTTACCATAATCTTTTAAAGGCGGAAGGTACATGAGAACTCAAACAGAAAAGATTACAAACAGGATAATCCACAATGGAGTACGTATTAGCTGTCAAAATTACACACCATGTCGGACAGCGACAACAGGTGAGAAAGGATGCTGCCTGGAATTACGTTAGTGCCCAGGGCAGGTAACCGGAACACTAACAGTTACAAGACAGAAAATTCTACTGGTGCACTCAAATTGTAGTGAACCAAAAAAGTTAATTGCACCGCTAAATTTCAGCAGTAGAAACCCTCGGTGTTGCTCACAGGAAAACCTACCCAACAGAAAACTACCGAAAGGAACCACCACAACATGAAGGGACGTGGCTTAGATAGTTGAAACCACTACTCAACTTTGACGTTCTCGGTCGGTGAACCACGAAGCTCGTAGCGGTCGGACAGCTCCACACGCTCTCCGACACTGCGCAGGGGCTGCCAACACACACAGCCGACTGCACCGAGCGGAGATAACTTCCCTCGTCCGCAAAAACCGACCGACTGGCCTCAGAATGCCGACAACATCTAAAATCGTCGTCAGTGGAAATAACGCCAAATACACACACAACCTGACAAACACTTGCATGAACACCTGAACGATACCCAACAGTCACTAAGCACGATCGAAGACAAATCTGGCATCGCAGAGCGCGCGCGCACACACACACACACACACACACACACACACACACACAGCCGACTCATGAACCATCGGCGAGCCAAAATGCGTCGTCCGATTGGACGACCGACCGACGATCCACCAAGACCGTGGTCCGCTCAAGTGATGCATGGCGGCAATGGTCGGGCGAACCATGTCGACGCAGACCTCACTGGTGCTCCAACCCGACTGCACTAGTGCCGCATGCAGCTCCCTGACTGGCAGGTGCGGACTGCGCTCCAGACGCGTTCCAACTGACTGGCAGACCCGAACGCGCGACCCGAACTGTAATCAGAGCTGCTCGCTTACGACAGACAACGACGGGGATGTAATAGCTGTCGAGAAAAGATACTAGGAGAGGGGATGTATTGATAACTAACGCCGCTCACGGTCGGGCAAAACAGCAGCTGAGTGACAGTAGTAATTTAGATTAACGTAGTGAGGTTGGAAGTACTTTAAAAACAGGGTGTAAAATACATGATGGCGGGAAGACGAGCCACGCACGGCTCAGTTGTATCAATATCGATCCCTTTTGGCTTATTATTGGTACATGCCTCTTTTACTGCATATGATTTCTACCTGAGTTCCCAGAAGCCACGACTTTCATCACAAAGTGGAACATGTTGTATACTCGCTACTAATTAAACTAATTCATCAAAGGTTTTGGGTTTATTAGTGAATTCAATACGTTACCGATCTTCTGGACATATAACTTCTAGACGGTTGTTTGCAGCCTCCAACTCGATAACCTTAAGACTAAGAGTCGACATGGCTAGCCTAATACTGCAGTCATGGACTGTGCGGCTGCTCTCGGCGGAGGTTCGAGTCCTCCCTCGGGCATGAGTATGTGTGTTTGTCCTTAGGATAATTTACATTAAGTAGTATGTAAGATTAGGGACTGATTACCTTAGCAGATTTCACACACATTTGAACATTTTTTGGCTATCGTAATATTCTCATCATAGCGGCCTAGTGCCTCCTTATGATTCTGTACGTGACAGAAATGTGGGACAGTCCAGTCACTCATAATTCTACTCGATAACTTATCCTCTAGCAATTTTTTACAGAAATCAATTCATGACTTTCCTTTCTCATTGCCCTCAGATGCAGTTTTGCTCACTCTTCCATGAGTTAATAGGTAAATAATTTCAAAGAGGACAGAATGAGCCATTTTCAGAACTTAAACATTGCTTTGCAAACGGGGGATTAATCAGAAAACATAATTTCACCACAAGTGCCTATCGATAACGAATCGATCTCCATTTTATAGGTGAAAGAAGACTACTCCGTCCCTTACAATTCCTACCTGAGGTTTCAGCCCCATCGTCTTGGGAGTTTGCGTCAGGAAGAGAACCCTCTTTTTCTCCTCCATCCAGAACTATCCTCCCAACTTGTCTTAACCCTCAAAAGAAGCACTTCATCGAGAACTTCTTCATTTAGAGAGGTCTGTTTCGGGTGAGCGTTTACCACAACTAAGTTCAAAAATGGTGCAAATGGCTCTGAGGTCATCAGGCCTATAGAACTTAGAACTACTTAAACCTAACTAACCCAAGGACATCACACACATCCATGCCCGAGGCAGGATTCGAACCTGCGACCGTAGCGGTCGCGCGGTTTCAGATGTAGCGCCTAGAACCGCTCGACCACCTCGGCCGGCCACACCAAAGTCCTAAGTGCTGTTATCCAGAGGGTTCAAACATGCCTGGTTCCAAAGTACCTGTGACTGCGATTGAACGATGTAGTTGCTTCTGTACTCACAATGAAACTTTTAAATTCCAGGGACCCTCACTGTGTCTCTAATTGTCGTCAGACACTTCAGTCTCACATTCCTATCCGAGCACAGAAGTTTAGTTTTGAAAAAAAAAAAAAAAATCTTGAAATTCTTCTACAATTATGTCCGTTGTTACCAAGCGTGCTATTTGTCATCTTAACCGATAAAATGTGCTGTTTATCCAGCATATGATTCTATTTTGTTTTTTCATATCGATAGGGTGTCTCACAACCTTAATGTCAGCATTATACTGAAGGAGGAGAATCACACACACTGAGCATTTGGAGATGATAGACCAATTTGTCTGTCTGTTGTGATATCGCAGTATGAATGCAGTGTTATGATCATAAGCTCACAGGTATTTCCTTCATTCAGAGGGATATGTTAACTCACTCCTTGCGTTTCATCGTAGTTTCGGCTAAGAATTTATTTATTCTACTGATGACACGTATATACTGATATGACAAATATTCGATCCCAAATGTCACGAGAAATATTGTCTGAAAATGACTCGAAGACTGGTTCGAAACAGGACAGATTAACCCGGAATTCTCAGTTTTTATTAAAAATTACAGCTGTGGATCGTGAAAAACTGAAGGACATTCAACCATCCTATCACTCTGAAAGCACTTGTCGACAAATCTAAAGTAAGGCACGGAGTTCTGGGCATGTTGTGGGTGTCATTTTAGAGTTATATGACCGGAACTACACTTACTCAGGTAGTAAACGCAGTGCGGTTCATGAACGTTCTTTCACACAAGTGCAAGGAGATGCCATGGAGTGCAACTAACATAACGCTTTCCAAAATAATATTAAGATCACTAAGATCGTCTCCTCGGATAAATATATTGAAATTTTGGCATATTTTGTTGCGTAATCATGCTGCCAGTTCAGAACGTTTGCTCAGGGCGCGATGGCGCTGTGCCTTAGACAGCAAGGAAGCAACTAGTAAATTCGTGTACCAGGAAACCGAACCACGTGTCGTTCCTGGGATGTCTTCATACCGTTGTGAATTGAAGGCTAGCGAAAAGACAGAAAGAAAAGTTCCGGTGTATGACTAGAATTCGATCTCGTGACTTCAGGGTCTGCAACACTAGATCATGGAGCACGACAAGAAAGTTAAGAAAGCAGCGCAGACGTTTTCGCTAATCTCGTCACCTCGCTATTTGTTGAGATTCTCTGGAGCGTAGAGCATAGTATTTCTGACTTTCTTTTCATTTTGTAGATACACCTGGTGAGCATATCTCCCTTAAGGACAGCAGATGACTTAAAACAACAAACAACAATTTGAAATGGAAATTATCAGAGAAGTGTCAATGGTGTACCTCTACATCTACAACTACACTATTACTAAGCACTTCACGATTAAGTGCCTGGTAGATTTCATCGAACCACGTTCAAGCTACTACTCCACCGTTACACTCGCGAACAGCACGAAGGAAAAACGAATATTTAAATCATTCCGTGTGGGCTCTGATTTCTCTTATGATGATCATTTCTCCCTATGTAGGTCGGCGCCAACAAAATATTTTCATATTTTGAGGAGGTTCTTGGTGACTGAAATCTCATGAGAAGATTCTCCGCAGTGAAAAACGCCTTTGTTTTAACGACTGGCGCCCGAATTCGGGTGTCACATCCGTGACACTCCCTCCCTTATTTGGTGATAATACAAAATGTGCTGCCCTTCCTTGAACTTTTTTCCATGTCCTCCGTCAGTCCCATCTGATGTGGATCCCAGAAGAGGGCAGACAAGCATAGTGAAGGCAGCTTTTTTAGTAGACCTGTTGCGTTTTCTAAGTGTTGTTCCAATAAGTCGCTGTGTTTGGTTGGCTTTTCGCATAATATTATATATTTGAGTTTTCCAATTTAAGCTATTCGCAATTGTAATCTCTCAGTATTTAGCTAATTTTATAGCTCTCAGATTTTTGTGGCTTATCGTGCAACCGAAAATTAGTGGATTCCTTTTAGTACGCATGTGGATGCGTTCACATTTCCATTATACAAAGTCAATTTCCGCTTTTTACAGTTCGATTTCACCATCTGATGGCTCTACAAGACGGTAAATGACAGCATCATCAGCAAATAATCTAAGAGTATTGTCAGATCGTCTCCTAAACCGTTCATGTAGATCAGGAACAAGAGGCCCGAAGCACTTCCTTGGGGAACAGCAGATATTACACTACTGGACATCAAAATTGCTACACCACAAAGGTGACGTGCTACAGATGCGAAATTTAACCGACAGGAAGAAGATGCTGTGATATGCAAATGATTAGCTTTTCAGAGCATTCACACAAGGTTGGCGCCGGTGGCGACACCTACAACGTGCTGACATGAGGAAAGTTTCCAACCGATTTCTCATACACAAACAGCGGTTGACCGGTGTTGCCTGGTGAAACGTTGTTGTGATGTCTCTTGTAAGGAGGAGAAATGCGTACCATCACGTTTACGACTTTCATAAAGTTCGAATTGTAGCCTATCGCGATTGCGGTTTATCGTATCGCGACGTTGTTGCTCACCTTGATCGAGATCCAATGACTGTTAGCAGAATATGGAATCGGACCGTTCAGGAGGGTAATACGGAACGCCGTGCTGGATCCCAACGGCGTCGTATCATTAGCAGCCGAAATGACATGCATCTTATCCGCATGGCTGTAACGGATCGTGCAGCCACGTCTCGATTCCTGAGCCAGCAGATGGGGACGTTTGCAAGACAACAACCATCTGCACGAACAGTTCGACAACGTGTGCAGCAGCATGGACTATCAATTCGGAGACCATGGCTAATGTTACCCTTGACGCTGCGTCGCAGACAGGAGCGCCTGCAATGGTGTACACAGCGACGAACCTGGGTGCACGAATGGCAAAACGTCATTTTTTCGGATGACTCCAGGTTCTGTTTACATCATCATGATGGTCGCATCCCTGTTTGGCGACATCGCGGTGAACGCACATTGGAAGCGTGTATTCGTCATCGCCATACTGCCGTATCACCCGGCGTGATGGTATGGGGTGCCATTGGTTACACGTCTCGGTCACCTCTTGTTCGCATTGACGGCACTTTGAACAGTGGACGTTACATTTCAGATGTGTTACGACCCGTGGCTCTACGCTTCATTCTATCCCTGCGAAACCCTACATCTCAGCAGGATAATGCACGACCGCATGTTCCAGGTCCTGGACGGGCCTTCCTGGATACAGAAAATGTTCGACTGATGCCGTAGGCAGCACATTCTCCAGATCTCTCACCAATTGAAAACGTCTTCCAATGGTGGCCGAGTAACTGGCTCGTCACAATAAGCCAGTCATTACTGTTGATGAACTGCGGTATCGTGTTAAAGCTGCATGGGCAGCTGTACCTGTACACGCCATCCAAGATATGTTTGACTCAATGCTCAGATTGCGTGAAAATGTAATCACATGTCAGTTCTAGTATAATATATTTGTCCAATGAATACCCATTTATCATCGTCATCTCTTCTTGGTGCAGCAATTTTAATGGCCAATAGTGTACTTCTGTTTTACTCGATGGCTTTCTGTCAGTTATTACGAACTGTGCGTTGTTTCCTCGCCAATGGACGCAACCGAAGCTGGCGCTCTGAGACAGTTTCCGAGAGGCACCACGGGTGGCGCTTTAAAGGTCGCTGCCAACACGAACCAGTCATCAATCTTTGCGCCGCCGCCAATGAGATGACTTCTGCTTTGTGATAAGTGGCGGCCACAGGCAGCAACGGGCGGTTCATATTCGACGTTGGCGTACGACAATTCTACTACGGAGTTTCAGGTTTGCAGTTCGTAGCTGTAGTTCTTAGTGGAGATTGGCGCACGAGACTTAACCTACAAGTGGAGTCGCATATGTTTACTACAGTGATTGACAGTGTGGCACCCAGGACGACCATCATCTTGTTGACATAGTATTCAGTAACGCAAGAACTGACATGCTAGTGCTTAGTGATATGTGACCGCAAGCTCATCCAACGAGTTTCCGTAGAACTTAACTATCACAGCGCAATAAAGCGTGCGTAACCGATTTGTTTCCACTATCACATTTCCACCTCGGGGCACCTAAACCTAACGTCTGCGAGCCGTCCTACCCAAACGAGTTACGCCCATCATTGTGCCCTTTCTGACAGGAAATCACGAATCCATTCACACAACTGAGATGATACGCCATAGGCACGCAATGTAATGCAAGTCGCTTGAGACGAACGCAGTCAGAAGCCTTCTGAAAATCTATAAATATGGAATCAATTTGACGTTCTCTGTGAACAGCACTCCTCGTGAAAATAATTAGTTGAGTTTCACAAGAACGTTATTTTCTGAATCCGTCTTGGCTATTTGTCAATAAATAGCGTTCTTCGAGGTAATTCATGATATTCTAGCACAGTATACGTTCAAAATCCTTCTAAAAATCGACGTTAGTGATTTGGATCCGTAATTCAGCAAATTACCCCTGTTTCCTTTCTTGTGTGTTGGCGTGACTTGTACAACTTTTCAGTCTTTCGTTAAAGATCTTACTACCACCGAGCCGTTGTATATTATCGCTAAGGAGCTATTGCATCAACATAATCTGAATGGAACCTGAGTGATATACAATCTGGACCAGAGGACTTCTCTTAAGTGTTTTAAGCTCCTGTTTTGTAAACATATTCTGAAAGGAGCCTGATTGGTTTACAATCTGTACCGAAAGCCTTGTCATTCTTAACTGTTTTAAGCTACTTCACTGCACCAGTGGTATCTAGTTCTAAGTTACTCATGTTGACAGTTGTTCTTCTGAAGTACTTACATCGTCTTCTTTTCTGAAGAAATTTCGGATAACCGTGTTTAGTAACTCTGCTTTTGCTGCTCTGTCATTAATAACACCACCATTGCTATCGCGCAGTGAATGTATTAGTTGCGTCTTGCCACTGGTGTGTTTTAAATACGACCAGAATCTCTCTAACTTTTATGCCACATTTCAAGACAGAGTTTCGTTGTGGAGACTACTAAAAGCAGCTTGCATTGACGTTCGTGCAAAATTTCGATTAGGAATTTTGCATTCTCTTAAATTTAAGGTAAAAACGGGTTCGGGTTCCTTTCACCGACCCTCATCCCTCCCCCCACCCTCCACCTCTCCCCCCTCCACCTCTCCTAATAACTTAGGCGATACAGTTGCTGAACAGTTCATTTCGAATAGGTATTCCGCTCATACAATTATACACTCCTGGAAATTGAAATAAGAACACAGTGAATTCATTGTCCCAGGAAGGGGAAACTTTATTGACACATTCCTGGGGTCAGATACATCACATGATCACACTGACAGAACCACAGGCACATAGACACAGGCAACAGAGCATGCACAATGTCGGCACTAGTACAGTGTATATCCACCTTTCGCAGCAATGCAGGCTGCTATTCTCCCATGGAGACGATCGTAGAGATGCTGAATGTAGTCCTATGGAACGGCTTGCCATGCCATTTCCACCTGGCGCCTCAGTTGGACCAGCGTTCGTGCTGGACGTGCAGACCGCGTGAGACGACGCTTCATCCAGTCCCAAACATGCTCAATGGGGGGACAGATCCGGAGATCTTGCTGGCCAGGGTAGTTGACTTACACCTTCTAGAGCACGTTGGGTGGCACGGGATACATGCGGACGTGCATTGTCCTGTTGGAACAGCAAGTTCCCTTGCCGGTCTATGAATGGTAGAACGATGGGTTCGATGACGGTTTGGATGTACCGTGCACTATTCAGTGTCCCCTCGACGATCACCAGAGGTGTATGGCCAGTGTAGGAGATCGCTTCCCACACCATGATGCCTGGTGTTGGCCCTGTGTGCCTCGGTCGTATGCAGTCCTGATTGTGGCGCTCACCTGCACGGCGCCAAACACGCATACGACCATCATTGGCACCAGGGCAGAAGCGACTCTCATCGCTGAAGACGACACGTCTCCATTCGTCCCTCCATTCACGCCTGTCGCGACACCACTGGAGGCGGGCTGCACGATGTTGGGGCGTGAGCGGAAGACGGCCTAACGGTGTGCGGGTCCGTAGCCCAGCTTCATGGAGACGGTTGCGAATGGTCCTCGCCGATACCCCAGGAGCAACAGTGTCCCTAATTTGCTGGGAAGTGGCGGTGCGGTCCCCTACAGCACTGCGTAGGATCCTACGGTCTTGGCGTGCATCCGTGCGTCGCTGCGGTACGGTCCCAGGTTGACCGGCACGTGCACCTTCCGCCGACCACTGGCGACAACATCAATGTACTGTGGAGACCTCACGCCCCACGTGTTGAGTAATTCGGCGGTACGTCCACCCGGCCTCCCGCATGCCCACTATACGCCCTCGCTCGAAGTCCGTCAACTGCACATACGGTTCACGTCCACGCTGTCGCGGCATGCTACCAGTGTTAAAGACCGCGATGGAGCTCCGTATGCCACGGCAAACTGGCTGACACTGACGGAGGCGGTGCACAAATGCTGCGCAGCTAGCGCCATTCGACGGCCAACACCACGGTTCCTGGTGTGTCCGCTGTGCCGTGCGTGTGATCATTGCTTGTACAGCCCTCTCGCAGTGTCCGGAGCAAGTATGGTGGGTCTGACACACCGGTGTCAATGTGTTCTTTTTTCCATTTCCCGGAGTGTAGTTGGTGGTGACTTAAGTCTATCCTCGATGTGTTGGCTAAAATATGGTTAAAGTCGGTAGTAGGCATAACACTCGTTCGAAATCGTACTGAATGCCTGCTGAGAAAATTATTTTGAACAATTAGTTCAGGAGCCCACTCGCAGTGTAAATGGTTATAAAAGCATACTTGACCTCTTAGCAACAAATAATCCTGACCAAATAGAGTGTGTCATAACAGATACAGGGAATAGTGACAACCAGATTGCTGTAGCTAGACTGAATCCAGTACTGAAAAACTTAAACCGAAACAAGGCCCTGGAAGTAGGCAACATTCCGTTAGAGCTACTGATTGCCTTGGGAGGGCCAGCCACGACATCTAGTGAGTAAGACGTATGAGACAGGCGAAAGACCCTCTGACTTAAAGAAAAATATAATACTTCCAATTCCAAATAAAGCAGGTGCTGACACATGTGAAAATTACCGAACTATCAGTTTAATAAGTCACGGTTTCAAAATACTAACACGAATCCCTTACAGAAAAGTAGAAAAATTGATAGAAGCCGACCTCGGGGAAGATCAGTTTGGATTCCGGAGAAACGTAGGAACACGCGAGGCAATACTGATCCTACGACGTCTCACAGAAGATAGGTTAAGGAAACGCAAACCTACTTTTATAGTATTTGTAGACTTAGAGAAAGCTTTTGACGATGTTGTTTAGAGCACTCTTTCAAATTCTAAACGTGACAGGGTAAAACACAGGGAGAGCAAGGCTATTTAAAATTTGTACAGAAAGCAGATGGCAGTTACAAGAGTCGGGGAGCACGAATGGGAAAGAGCGGTTGAGAAGGGAGTGAGACAGGGTTGTAGCCTATCCCCGATGTTGTTCAATCTGTATTTTGAGCAAGCAGTAAAGGATAAAAAGAGTCAGAAAAATCTGAATTAGGAATTATAGTCCAGGGAGAAGAAATAAATAATTTGAGGTTTGCTTATGACATTGCTATCCCGTCAGAGACAGCAAAGGACTTCGAAGAGCAGTTGAACGGAATGGATAGTGTTGAATGGAGGATACAAGACAAAAATCAACAAAACGAGGATAATGGAATGTAGTAGAATTAAATCATGTGATGCTGAGGGAATGAGATTAGGATGAGTTTTACTATTTGGAAAGCGAATTAACAGTTGATGGTCGGAGTAGGGAGGACATAAAATGCAGACTGAAAATAACAAGAAAAGCATTTCTGAAGAAGAAAAGTTTGCTGTCATCGAGTATAGATTTAAGTGTCAGGAAGTCCTTTCTGAAAGTAGTTGTATGGAGTATTGATGTGGAACATGGACGATAAACTGTTTAGACAAGAAGGCAATAGAAGCTCTCGAAATGTGGTGCTACAGAAGAATGGTGAAGATTAGATGGGTATATCATGTAACTAATGAGGAGGTACGGAATAGAATTGGGGAGAAGAGAAATTTGTGATACAACCATATTAGAAGAAGGGGTCGTACTGGATCGAAGTGTGCGTGGTAAAAATCGTAGATGGAGACAGATGAATCCAGTTAATATATTCAGAAGGATGTAGGTTGCAGTAGTTACTCGGAGATGAAGAGCCTTGCACAGGACATAGTGGCATGGAGGGGTAAATCAGAGCAGTCTTTGCACTGAAGACCACAGCAATAACAGACTGAGTTTCGTAACCTAAAAACCTCCTTCCAATCGGACTATGTAAGCGTGAGCAGAAGTGGCTTAAATTTAGAGAAACACTTTCGACGGCAATTGAGAGCTATATACCAAATAAATTAATAAGAGACGGTAATGATACCCCATGGTACACAGAAGAGGTCAGAACACTATTGCAGAAGTGTCGAATCTTGTGGTCACTATTCCCTGTATCTGTCATGACGCCCTCTATTTGGTCAGGATTTTTTGTCGCTAAGAGGTCAACCCGCCAGGGTAGCCGAGAACGCTAAAGCGTTGCTTCCTGGACTAGGGTAGGCGCGCCGGCCACAGATCCAATCCGCCTGGCGGATTAACGACGAGGGCCGATGTGCTGGCCAGCCTGGATGTGGTTTTTTTAGGCGGTTTTCCGCATCCCGCTAGGTGAATACCGGGCTGGTCCCCACGTTGCGCCTCAGGTACACGGCTCGCAGACGTCTGAACACATTCGCGCTATTTTATGGATTACATTCGACGCAGACAGTTGGGGTACACTAATTCCATCCCGGGGGGTACGGGGTGGCGGTAGGAAGGGCATCCGGCCACCCCTTAACCATTAACATGCCAAATCCGATTAACGATGGCTGACCCTGCGCAACTGCGGGACAAGGCTCAAGCGATAGATAGATTCGTCGCTAAGAGATCAATTACGATTTTGTAACCATTTACACTTCAAGTGGGCTCCTGAATTAATTGTTCAAAATAATTTTCTGAATAGGAATTCAGTACGATTTCGAACGAGCGTTATGCCTACCACCGACTTGAAACATATTTTAGGCAACGTATCGAGGACAGGCTAAAGTCATGACCAACTATAATTTTATGAGTGGGGTACCTATTCGAAATGAGAATCAAGTTTTCTCTGAACTGTCCAACAAAAGTATCGCCTAAGTCATTAGGAGAGAGGGTGGGGGAGGAGAGTCGGTGAAAGCAAACCATTTTTACTTTAAATACTAACTCACAGGAAGTATCAACTTCACTGCAAGGTCAAGTATTTCTGACAGCAATAAATACTCTAACACCAAAGGTATTCAATCTATTGCTTCTGAGCACGGTTAGATTCTTCACAAAAATTTCGGCTGAACTTATTTCCGGCTTTAGCCAACTTTCCATACACACAGTTATTTGAGATTCAGTGCTTTCTGTTAGCTACGACAGTTCACAACTACAATAGTGATTGTTGCTGTTTGTACCTCATCCTGTGGTTGTCCTGCACACTTTGAAGCTGCCTTTTCTGCACTCTCCCAAGACCCTCTAACCCAAAAAAACCCGCACAGTCCAGTTCCTACACACCACGATACCTGTATAACATCTTCCTGTGTGTAGTAATATATTAACCTCTTTATCAGAAACCAGAAACCCACCATAGTATGACGCAAATCGAGTAAGTACAGCCTACACGGTCACAGAACCGCCTGAGCCTCTGATTCAGACCATCCACTCCGTTCTGTGCCGAAGGACCACAGTCGTTCTGTCGGCGTTGCTACAGATGGTTAGTTCCACCTTCATCCCGCGAGCAAGAATGGCAGTCTTTACTACTTCACGCAGCTGCCTGAAGTCAGAGACGGTCTCTTCCGATCCAAAGCGATACACATCGTTAACAACATCAGCCACCACCTCCAGTTGGCTGCACTCTGTGCTCTTCGTGGCATCGGGAAGCACCGATTCCTCGTCTGGAATGACTCCCCGCGGTATGTATACAGAGTGCACAATGAATTCCTTCCCATCCTTCGCAGCCGTATTCCTATGGGGCACCATTATGCACCTAACGTTGGAGCTTCCAACTACCACTAGTCCCTCCCTCTCTGAATGCCCAGACCTCTCGTTAAGGCCGGACGATAGTATACACTATGGGAATCCCGTCTGCAGACAATAACTTGAAAAAAAGCTATAATTTTTTAAATCACTGTTTCTCACGAGGCAAAATGTAATGTATCCATACTTGCAATAAAATAATTTCGTCTGATTTCTTCTACCTTTCTCCGTTGCCTGTTGTGTTTTAACTGAATCACCGTTTTCGACTCATAATACGGACGAAATATATTTTCATTGTGGTTCCAGTAGTCACCGATTCCAGAGACGCCATGCTTTCACATATTAAGCTCTCAAATTACGTCTGTCAGTACTTCACGTTCTGATCTGTGACGCTGTACAAGGATGAACACAATTGGAAGCCTCACACAGGTACACGTTTCCCACGTCAAATGACTACTACTATCTCATGATTTTTGACAGTTCAGCATAGTAGCTTAATAACCATGTACACACAAACACAGACTAAATGACGTCAACAACAGCCTACCTGCTCAACATACAATGGTAGAAAAATTTGAGCTTGTAGAACGATTAGAAATGCTGTTACATAGAAAAAAAAATTCTGGAAGTATGTTAAATGAACAAACAGGCTAATAGCCCCAGTTTTTCAGCAATTTCAAAAGTTTATTTTTTCCTAAGGAAATAAGGATTAAACTGTTTTAACCATTGTACAATATGAGGCCACAGCTGATATCACAGCAAATAACTGTTTTTCAAGTAACATCTGTATATAAACAGTAGGCCTATTGTAACACATCAGTATCATCCTAGAAGTTGCAACATCTGTGGGGTAATATACATACATGTTTGAATTTTGTAAACAAATGTGCTGTGAGACGAAAAGTGAGTACATGTATGCAAATATCTCTAGTCATACCCTGCTGAAAATGTGTGCAGCTACTACTGAAAACAGTAATTAATTTTTCGATTTTGCAAAAACTGTTTTCACAATGTGCTACCTTGTGATACACCTTTGTACCGTTAACAGGACCAGTAGCAACCATAATACAAAAAATGAGGAAACTGAACAAGCACTGGAAGATGCACTCGAAGTGCATAGGAATCACGATTTGTGACTGAAGGCGTTTTTTCTTTTCCTTTGATATGTAAGTAATAGAGTTACGGCAGCAACACTGACTGCATCGGACAAAATTGTATTAAATACGAACGACTCGAATGTCATAACTCTCTGTGCGTGAAAATTGACACGAAGATAATAGACCGTGAGAAGACAGTCGACTTGTCAGCGTCTGGCGATGGACTTACGCAATGACTGTGCGGCATAGCGCCGACTTATTCTGCCATTACCGGCACGCAGCAGGAAACCGCTCACATGGCTGAAGAGCCCCGTGTTTCGCCGCCTTCCTGCATCTGTCCGCGTGCGGTGCTGAGCCGCTGCTTCCGTGCCACTTTCCACGCGGTCTAGCTCACTACAACTGTGTCCTCACCATCCGGATTGCTCAACTGTCACGTCAACGCACCTGGGTGCCTTACTCCCTTACTTCTGTTGCAATCCTCCCCAACAGTATCCTCTGCTTTACAAGCTGCCATCTTCTGGACAAGTCTGCTATTCTTCACGCCCAGGGAGTTCAAAAAAATAATGAAAACATTTGGTTCAGTAATAAATTCATACTGCACGTAAGTACGGGAAGGACGAAAGAACGTGATCATAACAACAAGTAAGAAAATAACCAAGAAAATACAAACAGTTACAAAGCTATATTCGATTATATGAGATTATACAACTTTGCTTGGATAAAAAAAAAGGAAAACACTCCATTCAATATATATGACCACGTTAAAAAAGAAGGCTAGTAAGGCTTCACAGGGTTAACGTTAGTACAGAAATGGGTCAGTTACAGGACTACACATTTTTCAACAACTAGCCAGATGATATTAATTGTCGCGCAGATTATGTTATGGAATTTACGACTTATTTAATTAATTTTCTTGGGTGGGTCCTTATCTTTCAATCCATTTTTTTTTTCTTTTTTGGGCCCACTCTTCCTCAACCGTAGTTTTTTTTACAAATAATATACTTCTGCGAAGAAAATAATCTACACAGAAACTCTTAAAATTTATGTTTTAGGTTATCATGAATGACACTGGTGTAATGTTTTAAAATATTTATGATTTTACCTACTGGTTTTAGCCGGCGGGAGTGGCCGAGCGGTTTTAGGCGCTACAGTCTAGAACCGCGCGACCGCTTCGGTCGCAGGTTCGAATCCTGCTTCGGGCATGGATGTGTGTAATGTCCTTAGGTTAGTTAGGTTTAAGTAGTTCTAAGTTCTAGGGGACTTATGACCTCAGAAGTTAAGTCGCATAGTGCTCAGAGCCATTTGAACCATTTTGAACCTACTGGTTTTCGGCTGTTACGCCACCGTCGAGTGCAAACAAAATATATGCAATTGTGAAATTATTATTGTAAAATAGTGCATCTACAGAGTATCTCAGTTCGCGTAACGTTTTGCTTTCCTACGCAAGCGCCCACTATAAAACCGCAAATATATTTCCCAGTATCAATAAGTCACATCTATACCCACTCTGACAATCCAAGCATAAGCAATGAACCATTTATTAACAATCAGAAAAGTGTAGCTTTTAGTCCCTTTCTAACAACAGTTCTTGCTTCTGTGTATGGCTGTCGCAGGTCTGGCTTGTAGCCAGCTTACCAGCTTTGATGGTAACAGCTCGGCGAGAATATTCTACTTTGCTGTGTCTCCATCCCGCGTGTGCATTGGCGCCAGTTCCTTTTGCTTTGCATATCTATAATATGAAACACATACATACCTAAAACATTATCACCTAAAAGAAATTAACCACATATTGTTCGTCGATAATGGAAATCATGCAATAAAATTCCTTGGCAATATGACCACTTAACTCTGCCCTCTCACAGACTGGACTGAGAGGGGATCTCATGCCTAAACCACCAACTCTATTTCATAATTAGCATTGTAATACAATAATAGTACATAATTTTAAATCATTACAGTGTATTTTACTTACATTTCTTCAAGGCACTGACCTCTATCTGTGGGATCCATAGAATATTACTAACATAATATACTTGCCATAGGCAGAAAGTCGTTTCTTGGAACGTTCAGCGACACTGGCGTAAGAATCGAACAACTGGCGATACATCGTCCTAACCTCCTGTACCTAACTACAGGAAAAATAACACTACCAACTGGTCTTGTAAATTTAACCGAGAAAACTGTCTTACATTTTGTAGAACAAGCCATAGAACAATAAATATGTTTAATCTTCCTATGGCAAATAGAGGAAAAAGTAGTTAGGAAATGATGGACTTTTGGAATGCATTTTCCAGTGAAATGTTTAGCCACGGATTTATCAAGCCATCTCCTGCAACGGTCCATCAAGTGTTTATCTATAGCCATCAATAAAACTATATCTATCAAAATATTTTAAATATAGCAGAATTAATCGTTGTTCATTTGCATGGTGGCAGTAATCGTATACAGAAAACAAATTTGTAGAAAATAACCAGCAACCAATCTCTCTTTTATTTAGTTATTTTGAGTATCCGGACCTTCTGAACAAGTTGTGCGTTGTGATATCGGATGTTCTGCAGTATTTATACATCAGTTCATATTTAGGTCTTGCGAATTTTGCGTCCACATAGGCCTGATCTTCTTTCAGCAGATACATATATGTTATAGATGCTTTGCACAACATGTTTTGTAAACTCCAGAAAATTAATTAGGCTAACTCTTTTAGATCTTGTAGTGTGTTATATATATGTATTAGTTATTTTCACAGTCACCGGACACCAAAACATTTCCCAGAAAATCTCCAAAATATTCACATCCTCATCCACTATGAAAATAATTGACAAAGAGAATGGAGACAACGTCATTTTGAAAACCGTTGATGCAAGACCATTTTGCATGTTTATATAACATTGATGAATGTGATTCCACGTTAGTCACTTCAGAACGCAATGTGGACGCTTTCCTTTTCTAAAAAAAGCAAAGAGATGGGATACGATGTATTTAACTGCGACTTGTGGGGTGTACAACCTGGCCCAACCTTTTTGGATCAGAATTGTGCAGACAGTAGACATTAATAAACTGAAAACTCTCAGATGAGGAGATAATGTTCGTAAATTAATATGGCGTAAAGAAATTGCACTGTCGACATTGTCAGGTCTTCACCTGTTGCAGTGCTCCATTCGCCAGTTATTGTAGACTAGGATGTAGACACTGTTACAGACACGTGATTCTAATGGTGGTCATCACATAGGCCTTCTGTAGTCAAATTGGCCGCTGCCCGGTCCACTAGCCTCCTTCTATTCACTGGTTCCACACAGGAATCGTTATTGTGAGAGCCATACTGTTGGGATATGAAGAATCCGTTTGCCAAAGACTGATCCTGTCATAATTCAGTCTAATTGTTACGAGGCATGTAGTCACTTATTCTCCCTTTGGCTCCTTGTTCTATCACTTTTCGCCGGCCGAGGTAGCCGAGCGGTTCTAGGCGCTACAGTCTGGAAC
Organism: Schistocerca gregaria; assembly: GCF_023897955.1. Classification (NCBI taxonomy): domain Eukaryota; kingdom Metazoa; phylum Arthropoda; class Insecta; order Orthoptera; family Acrididae; genus Schistocerca; species Schistocerca gregaria. The sequence goes on along the minus strand of NC_064925.1, from coordinate 229,333,362 downwards.
CGCGCGACCGCTGCGGTTGCGGGTTCGAATCCTGCCTCGGGCATGAATGTGTGTTATGTCCTTAGGTAGTTAGGTTGAAGTAGTTCTAAGCTCTAGGGGACTGATGACTTTAGAAGTTAAGTCCCATAGTGCTCAGAGCCTTTTTTCTATCGATATTCACTGGTAATCTTACCACATAAACACATGAGAAGGCGCTGTTGGTCACACGTCGACACCAACAAATTGCAGTCGTAGCTAATTAGTTATTTCTGGTACAGTGCTCTCATAGTCTGAATTCAATACTGTGGTTTATACCGTGCCTTCAGTATTATGCTTAATCTAATAGATGAAGACTCCATGACCGTGAACATATTAGACACGTCCGATACGAGTGAAAGAAATTATGATAATGAAGAATAACTTCCCTCCTGTATGTTCGGCTTGATTTATTTTGTAAGTAATAGTTTTTTCCATTTCTTTTGTTTTTTTAGCTAGTTCAGTTGCTTTTCTAGATTTAAAAGCTAGTAAACTTTTAAAAACACAAATTTTGAATGAAATATTCCATACTGTTTTAACAACAAACTGCTCTCGTGGCTGTAACAAGTACTCCAAATTTAACCCATGAGCGTAATGATTTCCGCCAACTTTTGTGTGAATCTCAGTTTTCTTCGGTTTTATATTCCAATATTAGGATCTCAGTTTCATGATTTGAATAAATTTTTAATTAGGTAGGAACGCAGTTTCAAAACATATCCTTTTGACTAATTCATCTGAGGTAGGCTTTATTCATTATCTCACTACAGGCAACTGCCGTCCTTTCTAATGAACATCAACACGATACACAAAGAACAGCATGCCATGACAGTCAGCCAAGTACTAAAACTTCATCTTTAAACCCGATACGGTCTTTGATTATAATGGCTTCTTACCGCAAAGAACATCGGCATCTAGTTGTCAGTGCGTCATAATTGCTATAATTATCCTTGGCTAATACCTCGATTTGTCCGAAAAAGGCAATCTCAACGTCAAATAAAAATGACGAAACCAACATGGCGTGAAACACACATTTGTGCCAATACATTGAACACAAGGTTGTTGAAAGGCAATTAAATGGTAAAATATAAATATTTGGAGGTTGTCGCTACGTCAGAAATGACAGCAGAGATACCAGCCATTCGAGTGTTAGTCATATAGTTTTGTTTATCACCTCAAAAAAAAATGTCTTTTTTGTAGTTATACATCTGAACTCGAGTGACATACTGAAATTCCTGAACCAGTCCACTGAGGGTTAAAATTAAATTTCCTGAGGGTTAAAAACGAAAGGGCTCGCTTCAGTTTCGGTCGTGAAACAACATTACCTTTCAAAAGATCATTACCTCTATCACTATTTCAGACTGTAATACTGATTACGTATGTTACCAAAGGTTACATTTGTCTCAAATACTGGCGTTAATACGTTGCACAATGGATATATGAACAACATCGTCCTCACATACCCCCCCACTACACACATCTTTTGTAGAAATACATGGCATTTTGTCAGCTGGACAGCTATCATGAATTTAACGTAAAGAAAGCTTCAGATATGTTTTTACTGCTTTGATCGCATGTAGGTACACTGGATTACTAGTATTTCGTGTGGTTCAGTGTCCTGGTCAAGTCTTTTTATTGGACACCACTGCGGCGATTTGCGTGTTCCTAACCTATGCAGTTACCCAACAGGGGACAAGCGACCTACAGTTCAGTCTGCAATCCGACCGACTGGTTGATTCCGGCGACTACTCACATCGCTGAGAAGTGATGGCTATATTAAAAAGAAGACTTTGAAATCCATCTTCCGAGCCAAATTCGATCCTACGTCCTCTCGGTTTCCAGGAACGTACTTCACTGCCAAATCACCAGACCCAACATGTACACATAGAGGGTCACATGAGTAAGTTTGCGAGTATCAAAATATGTGACACACATTGCTATATCTTTTGACCGCATTGGCATAGAAGCGGAAATTATTTGCCCTGCCATGGGACTGCCGCCCTTAACACCTGGCATATAAACTTCAATTCGATGTCGATACCTGTTTCTGAGAAAACTGGCCTTAACAGACGGACAACAAAAAGAAAAAAGTATTTTATGTGTGAGATAATTAGAAATCAACAATTTTCGAATTTTTTTTCTTTACTTGTACTGCGAAACCTTACTTCTTGTCAAGTTTTATGATGCCCCGTAGGTTTTGGTGGGTGAGTTTGCTAGTATCAACATATCTTTTGATTGCACTAATTTAGAAGTTTAAATATTTTCACCATCAAGGGACAGTACATAAATTTGAGCTCGATACGTAGGCCTGCTCTTGAGGAGAAGGGGTTTTAACAGTCGGACAGACAGACAGACAGACAGGCAGGCAGGCAGACGGACAGAAAAGTGATCTTGCAAGAATTTAGTTTTTACCGACTGAGGTACGCAAACCTAAAACTGAACTAATAGACAGCACAACACAACAATAATTGTATTGTGGCTAATATATTCTTGTACAGCCTAAAAGTATTATTATTATTGGCAGTGGTCGGAAACCAGGCGTTAACAGCTTGAATTTTTCCAATTTCTACCACATAAGTAAGGAGTCCAGCCATCACCAGATTTTCAAAGAGTAAGTATAGTGTGCGTGTTTCAACTTGTTTTTTTTATTATTATTAGTTCTTGGCTTAATAGAGCAACCACCAAAAAATATCATTTACCCTCCGACGTTTTAAACATAAAAACAAAGAATTTTCTTTCTGAAGTTTATTTGGGCTTACGCTGACGATGTTGATGTTCCTGGGAAAGTGGAGGGAGGGAGGGAGGGAGGGAGGGAGGGTGGGTGTGACTGCTCTCAGGGGCAACCGTCTCAGAATGGTTGGCAACCACGATGGTAGTGGAGCCAAACCAGATGGCACAGCCCTGAATTCCTCCCCAGAGCAGTGGAAATATTGCAGCTGTGTCACGCTAATTCAGATGGCAAAATAAATCATCTGGACTGTTGCCAAACGGTCGCAACATTTCCGCTGCTGTTGGAAAACGAATTACTGCAAGATCTCCTCTGTATAATGAGCTGCAACATGTTGTGATTCCTCTAGCGGCGTGATGTGGGGAATCTACATCTACATTTGTACTCCGCTAATCACATTAAGGTATGTGGCGAAGGCAACACCTGGTAGCAATACCTGTGCCCTGCCCCCTTCCCTACCGTTCTATGTTCCTTTCGCGAATGGCACGTGGGAGGGATGATTGTCGGTAAACATGTGGATTACTTCTAATGGCTCGGATCATCTCGTTATGGTCATTTCGCGAGAGGTATATTGAAGGAAGTAATACATTGCCCGGCAGAAAACTGAAGCACCCAGAAGACTAGAAGAAAACGCAAGGAAATTTCACAGCTGTTCTAATGATTACAAAATCGAGTCCAGTTTATGGAGTACTTGGATTAGGAGCCCGCTTATCGGCATAACGTCGCACCCAATCTAATCTCGACGCACGCCCTGATTCGGTTTGCAAGAATATCATCAAGTCGTTGTATGGACCCTCTTGAGGCAAGCTGGACCACATTTGTGTAACTGGTCCTTGACATCTTTCAATACTGGCACTGGAAAGGAGTTGTCAGAGCTGGTCCCACCATGTTATATTTAGAGTAGATATCGAGATCTCGCTGGCTACGGAGTACCTCAGTATCACGCAGACAGATATGTATCACGTGTAGACAAGATTTGTCCTGTTGCAAAATCACACCAAAACACTGTCGCACAAGAGGTAACACCTGAGGAAATCACTACTACCCGTGACGTCGAGTGATACCCGATGGAAACCCACACATGACGCCAGAAGCAACGCCGCTGTATCTCTCCAAAACACTGTAAGAAGTAGACTTCTCGCCAGGTCGTCGCCAAATCAGAACGACAATCATCCGGGGTAGTACAGAAATGTGATACGTCGCTGAACACGATGTCACGCCATTCATCAGCAGTCCAGCCGGCCCCGGTGGCCGAGCAGTTGTAGGCGCTTCATTCCGGAACCGCGCGACTGCTACGGTCGCAGGTTCGAATCCTGCCTCGGGCATGGATGTGTGTGATGTCCTTAGGTTAGTTAGGTTTAAGTAGTTCTAAGTTCTAGGGGACTGATGACCTCAGATGTTAAGTCCCATAGTGCTCAGAGTCATGTGAGCCATCATCAGCAGTCCTTGTTTTCCGGTCACAGCATCACTCCAAACGCAGGAGGTTGCGTCGTGGTGTTTACAGCAGGCTACTCATGGGACGGCAATTCGCTATTGTGGCTGCTGCTGCCAACTAATGGTGCGTGATGACACAGAATGCTGCAAGGGTTTAATTACTTGCCGCCAGATGGTAGGCGCAGATGTGAAGCGGTTACTTTGTCCTTGGTTCACAATATGGCGATCCTTCCTGGTGGTGACCGACGCGGCCGACAGGAATCTCGACGGCGCTTATGCCAGCCTTTCCTTCCGACATAGTCCAACATCGCGCTAGTTTCACGTCTGAAGACCCCACAAATCTGGATACTACACGATTCTACCAGCTAGCCAAAATCATTTTCAAATTCTGCAGGTATTTCAACACTATTTCACAAATGTATCCTGCGTCCCCCTTGATCTTAACTATGATCGTTATGCTTCTGACAGTATTAACTCTCATATAAACACATCATAAAACGTTTTATATCACCTCGGTTACGCAAGTTCCGGGACCTGTATTCGTCGTGGCATACTATCCACAAGTTCGTCAAGGAACTGTTCGTCCAGATTGTCCCACTCCTCATCGGCAATTCGGCGTACATCCCTCAGAGTGGTTGGTGCGTTACATAGCCGATAAACAGCCTTTTTCAATCCATCCCAGGCATGTTGGATAGAATTCATGTCCGGATAACATGCTGGCCACTCTAATCGAGCGATGTCGTTATCCTGAAGGAAGTCATTCGCAATTGTGCACAATGGGGCCGCGAGTTTCGTCGTTGAAGACGAATTCCTCGCCAATATGTTGCCGATATGGTTGCATTATCGGTCGTAGGTTGGCATGCATGTATTGTACAGCAGTTACGGCCACTTCCAAGACCACCAGCGGCGCACGTCGGCCCTACATAATGCCACCCCAAAACAGCAGGGGAAGCTCCACGTAGCTGCACTCGCTGGACAATGTGTCGAAGGCGTTCATCCTGACCAGGTTGCCTCCAAACACGTCTTCGACGACTGTCTGGTTGTAGGCATATGTGACACTCATCGGTGAAGGGAAAGTGGTGCCAATCCTGAGCAATGCATTTGGCATGTTGTTGGGCTCATCTGTATCGCGCTGCATGGTGTCGTGGTTGCAAAGACGGACCTCGCAGTGGACGCCGGCGGTGAAGTCGCGCATCCTTCAGCCTACTGCGCACAGTCCTGTGGCTGCAACATCTTGGCGTTGTTGTCAGGGTTCCTCCGAGCCATAATCCGGAGGTAGTGGTCATCCACTGCAGTAGTAGCCCTTGGGCTGCCTGAGAGAGGCATGTCATTGACAGTTTCTGTCTCTCTATATTTTCACAACGTCCGAAAACATCGCTTTGGTTCACTGCGAGACGCCTGGACACTTCCCTTGTTGAGACCCCTTCCTGGCACAAAATAACAATGGGGGTGCGATCAAACTGCGGTATTGACCGTCTAGGCATCGTTGAACAACAGACAACATGAGCCGTGTACCTCCACCCTGGTGGAATGACGGGAACTGATCGGCTGTCGGACCCACTGCGTCTAATAGGCGCTACTCATGCATGGTTGTTTACAACTTTGGACGGGTTTCAAAAATGGTTCAAATGGCTCTGAGCACTATGGGGCTCAATATCTGAGGTCATCAGTCCCCTAGAACTTAGAACTACTTAAACCTAACCTAAGGACGAAACATCCTGGCAGATTAAAACTGTGTGCCCGACCGAGACTAGAACTCGGGAGTTCGAGTCTCGTTCGGGCACACAGTTTTAATCCACCAGGAAGTTTCATATCAGCGCACATTCCGCTGCAGAGTAAAAATCTCATTCTGGTAACCTAAGGACATCACACACATCCATGCCCAAGGCAGGATTCGAACCTGCGTCCGTAGCGGTCGCTCAGTTTCAGACTGAAGTGCCTAGAACCGCTCGGCCACAAGGTCCGGTTTGGGTGGGTTTAGTGACATCTCTTAACAGTCAAAGGGAATGTGTCTGTGATACAATATCCACAGTCAACGTCTATCTTCAGTAGTTCTGGGAACTAGGGTGATGCAAAACTTTTTTTCGTGTCTTTATATCCTACAGTGTTTGGAAACAACCCGGATGCACTCTAGTGAGCATTCCATCCGTCACAGACGCTTGAAATTCCAGCCATTTACATACCTGCCTATACTATGTACGTGTATCAAGGTGCATGGACATTGGGCCATGTGTTTTGGGTGCTTCAATTTTTTTTTGTCAGGCACTATATATTGCTAGACACTTTTCGGAATGTACTCTCAGGGAATTTCTTTAGTAAACCTCTCCATGATGCGCAGCGCTCCTGTTTCAGCGTTGTTAAGCATTATCGTAATCCTCTCGCATTGACTAAAGATATCGTGACGAAACGCGGGGTTCATCGTTGGATTTTGTCTGCCTCTTCTATTAATCGTATTCAGTAAGAGTCTCACATTGATGAGCAGTACACAAGAAAAGGATTTCCAAGAGTTTTGTAAGTCATTATTTACCAGGACTGCTGACATAATCAAAAACTTAATTACATAATTGTATGCTTCGGCTTTATAATTAGGACATAGAGAATAGTGTCACTGATCTAAGGTTAGCATCTTTGACTAGTAATCATAACGTTGTGAGTCTCACATTCAATACTGATAGCAATGGCGACCAAAGAATACTGTAATTAGGAATCATCCTCCTCATGCTAATGGCCTTCTCAGAAGAATGGCGTTTTATCACATATTGATACCACCCAACATGCATCACGAAGTTCGTAGTGCAACTGCAAGTTTCCGTTACACACTAATAAAAATGGTCACGTGGGATCTAGCAGATCCCACTAACTCACGCCTCCAGCGGCTCCATACCTCGAGCGTCCTTCTGCTACCGCGACATAGTATGGCTAGTGGTAGTCAGCCAGCCCACTTTCACTTGGAGCCTCTTCGCTACACTACCCTCGCTTGTTCTTAGTACAGCGGACCACTCTCTTTTTGACACTGAGAGCACCATTGCCACATCATTTGTAACGAATCTTCGTATGTTTGGAGAAATACCTCGAGCATTAGTCATTTCTGCTCATGTCTTTTTTCCTCCGACAGTTGTCACACCACTCTCCAGACAGGTGGAGGAGCGGTCAGAGATTCAGAGCATCTTCTTGTCCTTGTGATGCGAAGCTACCTTCAAAAGGAGAAAGAATAAGCAAAATAAGTAATGGTCAAGAGCATAGGGACGCAGAAGGCAATGGAAATCACTGCATTAACAAGAGGCTATTGCATATCGACAGAACATTTTTCCAATTGGTAACTGTCTTGATGGTCTCTCCACTGGACAATACTCCAGTTTAGTTCCTCATTCGGATACCTAACAGAAGACTACCAAGGGGAATGTGACCATAAGAAAAAGATTGAATAACCAACGAAAAATACTACAAAATATTATGAGTCATGTCAGAAGTTTAATTGTGGTAAGGAGGCTAGAAAATCTGAAAAGGGAAATGTAGAGGTTTCATTTACGAGTAGATATAGGGGAGTCTGTGATGTGAAATGAAAGTCCGTTCATGACATCTGGTCAGACGAGTTTGGGGTAATATCAACAAAAGCAGAAAATGGCATTACCGAGTAGGGTTCGTTATGAACAAGAAAGAACGTCAGACAATGAGTTATTTTGAGTAATTCTATGGAATGGAATTGACAGCAAATCAACGCCGACAACAATGGTTCCGGTATACATGCCGAATTGAGGAACAGAAAACGAAGAGACAGAGAGAATATACAAAAGCATTGTGTGGACATTCATGAACGTAAAGGAAGATGATAACCTAACAATCATTGGAGTATGAAACGCTTTGGTAGGGAAGGGACTGAAGACGGTGCTGCGAGGAAATGTGGATTCGGTAGTAGGATTAAAAGGGGAGGAAGACAAAATCTCCTATAAATTTCAGTTAGTAATATCGAATACACTGTTCAAAAATCGCTAGAGGAGGGAGTATACTTGAAAAGGCCCGGAGATACAAGAAGATTCCAACCGGATTACGTCGTGGTGGGACATTTTCCGAAATCAGGTATTAGATTCTGACGCGTATAGAGGGGTTGATATAGACCCAGACGACAACTAAGTGATGGTGAAGAGACGGCTAAAGTTACGAGAATAGCCAGGAAGAAAAATCATGGAAAGAAGTGGGCTACTGAAGTACTGTAACTGTAGATATTGCGGTTATGCATTCCAAAGTAGACAGTTGAGTTGAAGAGGAATGAGCATAACTAAAAAGGACAGTAACATATGATGGGCAAAGAAATGTAGATACACAAAAGGTAACTGCGGAAAAACCTTGAGGAACAGAACAAATTCTTCAAATGATCTGTGAAACAACAAAATACAAAAGTGCTCAGGATAAGACAGGAAACTGATTGTTGGAAGGAACTTCAGCATGAAGAAAAATCAAAACAACCTTTCGTAAAATTGATAACCATGCTGGATCCAGTAGTACTGTCAGAATTTCAGAATGCTTTAGAAGACTTCCGATCCTATAAGGCAAAAGACATAAACAACAGCCCTTTGGTGTTTCTAAAACCATTGTGGGAAATTCCAACCTAGCAACTATTCAAACTTGTGTGTGGCGCCTATAAAGGTACACATATGACCAGACTTTCGGAAAAAATATATTCAACACTGTCCCGAAAAGCAAATAAATGCGAAAATTATCATATAGCTAGTGTAACAGCTCATGCACCTACGGTATTGACAATAATTATATACAGAAGAATGGGAAAGAAAGTATGGGTTTGGTGACGAGCAGTTTGGTTTCAGCAAATATAAGGGCGCAAGACAAGGTGTTATGACTCTGCAGTTGATAAGGGAAATTCCAGACATCTTCACAGGATGTGTTCATTTAGAAAAGACTTTCGACAATGTAAAAAGTTGCAGTATTATCGAAATTCTGAGAAAACTAGGGTAAGGTAGGTAATAAACACTATAATAAGAACCAGAACAGAACAATAAGAATTGAAGATCAAGAACGAAGAGCTCGGATTAGAGAAGGTCTAATATAAGGATGTAGTCTTTTGCCCCTACTATTTATCGAAGAGGCAATAATGCAATTATAAGTTCAAAAGTGGAACTGAAGTTTAGTGTGAAAGAATATCAATGACACGATTGACTGATAGCATTGTTATCCTGATTGAAAGTAAAGAACAATTACAGGATCTGTTGCATGCAGTGGTCTAATGAATAGGGAATATGGATTGAGAGTAAATCGAAGAAAGACGAAAGTAATGAGAACCAGCAGAAATTAGATCAGCGAAATACTTAAAACCAAAATTGAGGCTCACGGAGTTAAGGAATTTTGTTTCCTTAGAAGCAAAATAATGTATGACGAACGATGCAAGGAGAACAAACCACGACTTTCACAGGCAAAGAACGCATTCCTGAGCGAAAGAACGCTAGTATCAAACATCATCCTTAATTTGAGAAAGCAATTTCTGAGAATGTGTTTTTAAAGAGCAGCGTTATTTTGACAGTGCAAAAGTAGCATAGTCATTATGAAAATGAATCGTGGACTCTGGTACAACCGCAACAGAAGAGAATCGAAGTATTTGAGATGTGGTGCTACAGAACAGTGTTAAAAATTACACGGACTGGTGCTAGCTCTGGAGGATAAAAACTGTAGTGGAAAGAAGAGATTGTGATATATCTAAAAAATAATTAAGGACGTCAGGCGCAAGAGCTACACAAGAGGTTGGCACAGGAGGGGAATTCGTGGTAGGACATACCAAATCAATTAGGAGATAGGTATCACAAAAAGAACTGCGTATTTGTAACACTATCGTTGTTCTACGTGTTCGCGAAACTTAGATGCACTCGAACCAATCCTTTGGTAGTTGCAAATAAGTCACAGTTCTTCGTACAGAAAGAGAATCTAAAGGAAACAGGACTCGCAGGGAGTACATGGAGATGAAGTGTTGAGCAAAGCTGAGAGAATAATTAGTTATGGCTGTTTATGAGGCTCTCTCCCCCACCCATATTTGTGGGCTTGTTACGAACCGGAATACGGTCCCACTTTCCGACGCATTGCTGCAAGCATAGTCGCTGACGGCCGTCTCTTTACGACTTTCTCTTATGCAGACGAGGCGTAACTCGCACATAGTCCAGGCTTAGTGGACATCATGACACGCCTCCCAGAACGCCTCGGCGGTCATGGCCTGCGCACCGTCTCCCCCACGGCGTGCTGGGGACCTTGAGGCGGCGCGGCGCACAGCTTGGGCAAGCCCTCCACCGAGGCGTGGCTCGCAGCGGCATACGGCCGGCCTTGTCCTTTTTTGGCGCATCGGTAGCTTCTGCGCTCGCCGGGACAAGACTCACGTCGGCGAGTACTGCCTACCCTCTCCCCTCATTCTTACGTCCCCATTTCTCTGCATTTACACTCTTCTCAATACATAGTTCAAAACGATGTAAAGCTTGAAACTTCCTGGCAGATTAAAAGTGTGTGCCCGACCTAGACTCTAACTCGGGAGCTGGTAGAGCACTTGCCCGCGAAAGGCAAAGGTCCCGACTTCGAGTCTCGGTCAGGCACACAGTTTTAATCTGCCACGAAGTTTCATATCAGAGCACACTCCGCTGTAGAGTGGTAATTTCATTCTAGAAACATCCCCCATGCTGTGGCTAAGCCATGTCTCCGCAATATCCTTTCATCCAGGAGTGCTATTTCTGCAAGGTTCGCAGGAGAGCTTCTGTGAAGTTTGGAAGGTAGGATACGTGATACTGGCGGAATTAATGCTGTGAGGACGGGGCGTGAGTCGCTCTTGGGTAGCTCAGTCGGTAGTGCACTTGCCGGCGAAAGCCAAAGGTCCCGAGTTCGAGTCTCGGTCCGGCACACAGTTTTAATAAGCCAGGAAGTTTCATATCAGCGCACACTCCGCTGTAGAGCGAAAATTTCGTTCTACATGTAAAGCTTTGCTGGCAGATCAGAACTCTTAACAAATGAGCTATAGCCCTTCCGTAAACTGAAGAGGGTACGAGCAAATTCCCACTCTCTCTACCTCACAACGCCACAGAGAGCTCGAGTAGGGTGTTTAATGAAGTTCTTCCGACACTCCTCAAGGACACCTTTCAAATCAGTGGCAACGGAATGCGCTGTTGCGTTCTGGAAAAAAAGCAAATTTGTGGTAAGGGCTATCAGAGTAAACTGCTGATGTCATAGATCCATAAGCTTACGCACTACTTAATCTAACTTAAACTAACTTACGCTAATGACAAGACGCACACCCAGGGAAGACTCGAACCTCCGACGTGGGGAGAGTCGCGTCCTGGGACATGATTATTTTCCACTGACTATGTTAAGATTGTACGAAGTAAGGAAGTTAGCAACTACACCACCTGACAAAAATTGAAGCATCGAGAAGGGAAGGAGGAAACGAAACGAAACTTCTCAGTCTGAGAGGGTATTTGATGTTATTGTACTGATTACAAAATCTGATCCAATTTTCATAGAACTTGGCAGTATGTGCCCACTTATCAGTACGACTCTACACCCTTTATAGCCAGGATTCATGCACTGATTCGGTTGGGAAGGGTCTCATAAAGCCGCTGCATCAAAAAATGGCTCTAAGGACTATGGAACTTAACATCTGAGGTCATCAGTCCCCTAGAACTACTTAAACCTAAGAACATCACACACATCCATGTCCGAAGCAGGATTCGAACCTGCGACCGTAGCAGCAGAGCGGCTCCGAACTGAAGCGCCTAGAGCCGCTCGGCCACAGAGGCCGGCGGTGTTGCATCTACTCCTGGGATACGCTGGCCACAACTGTTGCAACTGGTCTTTGATATCCTAGATACGGGCACAATAGTTCACGTCAGAACAGTTCCCATCCATTACTTATTGGGCACAGTGTTGAATTGTTTGCAGACCAGGGGAATACTTCTCCTCCACGTTGATATTTCATAGTGGCACATGCCATTTGTGGACGAGCATTGTTCTGTTGAAAAATGTCATCCATAATACTGTCACCCGACTTGCTATACATAAGGACTCAAGACGCCTGTGAAGTACCAGGATCCTGTTAAAGTTCCCTCAATAACTATCAGCTCCCCACACCAAGATGCCAGGAGTAACACCGGTGCCTCTTAATAACATTGGAATGCCGCCATACTGATCGATGACAGTTATTCCCGGTCGTAGGGGGTTCGTCACTGAACACAGTGTTCTGGCTTACATCAGTGGTCTGTGCTACCCCCTCATGAAACCACTCCAAACGCTGTAATTTGTGTTGTGATGTTAATGGCTGTCTATGCAATATGCAAGTCTCATTAACTCCCTACCCCAGCTGCTGCTAATCTCCAACTAATGATACGGGATGACACAGAATGTTTCGTGCAGTACGTTACTTGTTCTCAGAATGGGAATCGCAGATTTGAAGGTGTCACGGTGTTTTTGGTACACAAAACAGTATTCGGAAATGGTCGTCTAGAACCTCGACAATGAATATGCCTACCCTCACGATCCCACGCAGTGCAGAATTGGGCCACCTTCACATTTGTGTGGTCCCTAGAGCAGTGTATTGCACGATTCGATCGGCCGACCAAATGGAGACCCACAATGAGTCTCCTTTCTAAGTCCGTCAGTACTGAAACGTGTATATATATATCTTAAGATATGGCAGTTTTTTAAAATATTTTTGCCACTGTATCTTTGGATCCCTGAACAAATGAGTGAAACGTATTATTTGCCTACCAGAGGCTCTACCTTTAGTAGAACACGAGCGAGTGAGTGAGTTCGCTGCAGAGAGAGAGAGAGAGAGCGCGTTGAGTCGCCGACGTCTCTGATGTGACTCAGTATAGAGGGCGGAATTTTGACGTGAATTTGTAGGGAGACGAAGCTTTTGGCAAACGATAATATGCAGTGACCTTTATTTGCTGCAAGCGACAGCCGAGTAATTATTGTAGAATAAAGATTAAATTATGTTTTAACAATATCTGTGTTGTGGTATCCAGGTCGACCTATCAGTCATCTTTGTTATTCTTCTTCATCCTCCACCTTCGGCCAAAAGAATTTTATTAGAAAAACAAATAGTTAATTCTATGTAATTTAAATACACTCTAAGAAAATAACGAAACAGAAGAACGACGCATCACCAATGAGTTATGTAAAGTGGTCACAAAGTGATATTCGTACAGGCAGCGATGGAAAAAGGAAAACTGTAAACCTTGGAGGCAGTTGGATGAACGTGTGATGCTGCTGCGCAGTTTCGCCACGCTGCTGGCTAGTATAGTGGACAAGTGTCCTGTCGGTACGTTGGCATAACGTCTTCGCGAATTTCATTCTATGTACTCAGTTGGGCAGTAATCGTCCCTCGCAGACAGTCGCGTGAACAATATATACAAATGCCAGCATTTGAGAGAGGACGTGTAGTTCGACTCAATGATGCCGCTTGGCGTAATCGCCGTACCGCTCGACATCTGAACAGGAGCAATAATACAGGGTGATTCAAAAAGAATACCACAACTTTAGGAATTTAAAACTCTGCAACGACAAAAGGCAGAGCTAAGCACTATCTGTCGGCGAATTAAGGGAGCTACAAAGTTTCATTTAGTTGTACATTTGTTCGCTTGAGGCGCTGTTGACTAGGCGTCAGCGTCAGTTGATGCTATGATGGCGACCGCTCAACAGAAAGCTTTTTGTGTTATTGAGTACGGCAGAAGTGAATCGACGACAGTTGTTCAGCGTGCATTTCGAACGAAGTATGGTGTTAAACCTACTTATAGGTGGTGTATTAAACGTTGGTATAAACAGTTTACAGAGAATGGGTGTTTGTGCAAAGGGAAAAGTTCTGGACGGCCGAGAACGAGTGATGAAAATGTAGCACGCATCCAGCAAGCATTTGTTCGCAGCCCAGGAAAATCGACTCGCAGAGCTAGCAGAGAGCTGCAAATTCCACAATCAACTGCATGGAGAGGCCTACGAAAAAGGTTAGTTATGAAACCTTATCGTCTGAAATTGGTTCAAGCACTGTCTGCAGCTGATAAGATTAAAAGAATCGATTTCTGTGATTTTATCCTTGCTCAAATGGAAACAGATGAATCTTTCGTTTCAAAGATTGTATTTAGTGATGAAGCAACTTTCCACACTAACGGGAAAGTCAACCGTCACAATGTCTGTATATGGGGCACTGAGAATCTGCGGGAAACAACTCAGTATGAACGTGACTCGCCTAAGGTGAACGTTTTCTGTGCCATTTCAGCCAATAAAGTTTTTGGTCCCTTTTTCTTCTAAGATGCTACTGTAACTGGACTACAGTATCTGGAGATGTTAGAGAATTGGCTGTTCCCTCAGCTCGAACAAGAAGCACAACAATTCATATTTCAGCAGGATGGAGCGCCACCACATTGCCACTTATCTGTCCGTAACTACCTGAACGTCAACTACCCGAGGCGATGGATCGGCCGCCAGGCAGCCCGTGACAGAGCACTTCATCACTGGCCTCCAAGAAGCCCTGATCTTACCCCCTGCGATTTTTTCTTATGGGGGTATGTTAAGGATATGGTGTTTCGGCCGCCTCTCCCAGCCACCATTGATGATTTGAAACTAGAAATAAAGGCAGCTATCCAAACTGTTACGCCTGATATGCTACAGAGAGTGTGGAACGAGTTGGAGTATCGGGTTGATATTGCTCGAGTGTCTGGAGGGGGCCATATTGAACATCTCTGAACTTGTTTTTGAGTGAAAAAAAACCTTTTTAAATACTCTTTGTAATGATGTATAACAGAAGGTTATATTATGTTTCTTTCATTAAATACACATTTTTAAAGTTGTGGTATTCTTTTTGAATCACCCTGTACTATTCGACGATGTTGGCTGGAAATGGTGAAGGCCAACACTGCGTCAAGAAGAAATAAGTCGACCTAGAGAGGCGACAGAACGAGAGGACCAAGAAATTGTCAGAGTGGCACTCATAGCCCCGGATTCTGAATTATCATCGATTCTACGTGCTTCAGTGACCACGAGCACTATTAATAGGCGACTCATTGAAAGGGGGATTGAGTTCACCGCGCCCCTTACGCCGACTGCCATTGACCTGTCTACGCCAATAAGCCCGTTTGCAGTGGTGTAGGATACATTTGGCCTGGAATCTGATTCACTGCTGTAGAATTGTCTTCAGTGATGAGTCCTGCTCCGAAGTGAGCTACGATGACCAGGGTGGACATGTCTGGAGACGCCTCAAACATCGGTGAGATAGTAAGCACACTATCGCCTGCAGCTCGACCCGACAGCCAGGAATGATGTTCTGGGTTGTCATTTCATTTCGTAGCAGGACCCCTTTGGTAGTCATCCGCTGCACACTTACAGCGGAATGTACGTCGACGATAATGCACACCCCGTTTAGTTGCCCTTCACCGCAAGCCATTCTGGGCTTACATTTAGCAGGATATAAAAATTAAAAGCCAAGATCACATAAATATTTAGTTATTTAAAGCAACAGGGTTCGACAGACTTTGCTGTCATCTTCAGGTCTTGAAAAATCATTTTGTTGTGAAACGTGTTCATTTTAACTTGGACCTCACACCCAGTTGTCATGTGGATACAAAAATTTAAAACGAACACGTTTCATAACGAAAAGATTTTTAGGAGCTGAAGACAACAGCAAAGTTTATCGAAGCTGGTAGTTTTAAACAAAAAAATATTTATGCGGTCTAAGCTTATGAATTTTATGGCAAGTAAACAGACAGCTCCTTCTGCGTTCTCAAAATGAGAAAATTCAATTCAGTAGGATAGCGGCCGCCAGCACTCGGTGAGAGTTTCTACTGCTTGTCTTCGTGCACGCTAAACCCTAGCAAGGTCGCCGGATCTCTTGTCAATTGGGAAGCATTATGGGAAGTTCTCTACAAGCAGCTCGAGATTTTGACGATCTGACGCGCCAATTGGACAGAATTTGGCACGATATCACTCAGGAGGACATCCAAAAACACCAGCAATCAATGCCAAGCCGACTAACTGCTTGCATAAGTACCAGAGGTGGATCAACACATTACTGACTTGCTCAGTTTGTGAAGCTCTGTCTCTTGTCTCAATCATCCACTCTTTCTGTAATTGTAACCATTTCTTTGCTATACATGTGCATCGCATATACCGATTTTTATCCATTTCTGACCCATTCGAATAATTCCTTCGTCGTTCTTTTTTATGTCTTAGAATGTCGTATTTAAATGACTTAATTTTTATGGTTTATGAAAATGCTAGGTAAACGATCATAGTTCATGTTAGCATGAGACACTTCAATGTTATTAACAGGCCTATAACATAATTACAAAATACCCTTTTATTCATTTGCAAATATATCGCTGAAGGTTACCCTCACTATTCGAACGAAAACTACGCTACTGCCCATTAAAATTGCTACACCAAGAAGAAATGCAGATAATAAACGGGTATTCATTGGTCAAATATATTATACCAGACCTGACGTGTGATTACAAAAAAAATGGTTCAAATGGCTCTGAGCACTATGGAACTTACCTTCTAAGATCATCAGTCCCCTTGCACTTAGAACTACATAAACCTAACGAACCTAAGGATATTACACACATTCGAAACTGCGCGGTTCCAGACTGTAGGACCTAGAACAGCTCGGACACCTCGGCCGGCCAGGTGATTACATTTTCATGCAATTTCTGTGCATAGATCCTGAGAAATCAGTATCCAGAACAACCACCTCTCGCCGTAATAACGGCCTTGATACGTCCGGGCATTGAGTCAAACAGAGCTTGGATGGCGTGTACAGGTACAGCTCCCCTAGCAGCTTCAACATGATACAACAGTTCATCAAGAGTAGTGGCTCACGTATTGTGACGACCCAGTTGCTCGTCCGCCATTGACCAGACGTTTCCAGTTGGTGAGAGATCTGGAGGAGGTGCTGGCCAGGGCAGCAGTCGAACATTTTCTGTATCCAGAAAGGCCCGTACAGGACCTGCAACATGCGGTCATGCATTATCCTGCTGAAATGTAGGGTTTCGAAGGGATCGAATGAAGGGTAGAACCACGGGTTGTAACACATCTGAAATGTAACGTCCATTGTTCAAAGCGCCGTCAATGCGAACAAGAGGTGACCGAGACGTGTAACCAATGGCACTCCATACCATCACGCCGGGTGATACGCCAGTATGGCGATGACGAGTACACGCTTCCAGTGTGCGTTCACCGCCATGTCCCAAACACGGATGCGACTATCATGTAAACCATCTGGTTACAGAACGTGGATTTATCCGAAAAAATTACGTTTTGTCATTCGTGCATGTTCAAAAGCAGGGTAACGAAGTCAATCCTAAACCGGAATACATAGGCGACACTGTAACCGGAATTTAAAAAAAAAAAAAAAACTGGCTTTCACATTGGTAGCGAGAGGATTTGCTACACACAGTTTTCAGTCACTAGCTTTAAGCATATAAAAGATTCAGTACGAATAGGTGTCATCCTTCAGTATAGACGCAACATGTGACGCTGTCACGCACTTTGTATATCCTGATAGGGCTGGTAGCACCTCTAAACACGAACAACACTAATGCACTATGTTGGCTGTTCTACCTGTTACGCAGAACTACAACTCTAATGATTTACACATCCACGAACGGCGTGTACGTGAATGAAGCAGCACTGATACCCGGCCATTTTTTCTGTGTGCTTCACATTTTTGTCACGTAGTGTACGTGGAGCTAAATAGCGATATTACTTAGAAAAATATTTTTTGATACGTATGTTTAGGTTATTATTTTTTCATACGTTGTTCACTCACATTACGTATTGCGACCACCTATCGAAAGTCTGAATAACCAACTTTTGCAACGCGGACCGCTGCAAAATGGGGTCGCGTGGGATTAGTCGAGCGGTCTCACGCGCTGCAGTCATGGACTGTGCGGCTGATCCCGGAAGAGGTTCGAGTCCTCCCTCGGGCATGGGTGTGTGTGTCCTTAGGATAATTTAGGTTAAGTAGTGACTAATGAGGAGGTATTGGATAAAATTGGGGTGAAGAGGAGTTTCAAAAATGGTTCAAATGGCTCTGGGCACTATGGGACTTAACATCTGAGGTCATCAGTCCCCTAGAACTTAGAACTACTTAAACCTAACTAACCTAAGGACATCACACACATCCATGCCAGAGGCAGGATTCGAAACTGCGACCGTAGCGGTCGCGCGATTCCGGACTCTAGCGCCTAGAACCGCTCGGCCACTCCGGCCGCAGAGGAGTTTATGGCACAACTTGATAAGAAGGGACCGGTTGGTAGGACATGTTCTGAGGCATCAAGGGATCACAAATTTAGCATTGGAGTGCAGTGTGCAGGGTAAAAATCGTAGAGGGAGACAAAGAGATGAATACACTAAGCAGATTCAGAAGGATGTAGGTTGCAGTAAGTACTGGGAGATGAAGCAGCTTGCACAAGATAGAGTAGCATGGAGAGCTACATCAAGCCAGTCTCAGGACTGA
This sequence comes from Schistocerca gregaria, assembly GCF_023897955.1. Taxonomy (NCBI): domain Eukaryota; kingdom Metazoa; phylum Arthropoda; class Insecta; order Orthoptera; family Acrididae; genus Schistocerca; species Schistocerca gregaria. The sequence continues at coordinate 229,314,700 of NC_064925.1, read as the reverse complement.
AGACCACAACAACAACAACTACAAAAAACAACAGTAACAGTGTGTAAGCTTAGGGACTGATGGCCTTAGCAGTTAAGTCCCAAACGAGCTGACACACATTTAAACATTTTTTGGCAAAATGGGCAAGGTAAGAGTCAGTAAGGTTCTGGAAAGTACCGGCAAAGATGCGGAGCCACGCCTGCTCCAGTGTCGTTTCCGGCAGTCCGGAGGATCCGTGACGGTTACAGCCACACTGAGGCGGCCCCACAGATCCACGGTTGTTTGTGAATCCGGAGTGTTTGGTGGCCGGTGGAACACGGTAAACTTAACCTGGTACTCTTAGAAGCACGCACGTAAACCGCGAAATGTGTAACACATTGCATAGTCCTGCTGGTGAATGCCATCCTGTCGAGGAAACCCAAAGTGCAAGTGGGAGTGGACTTGGTCCTAAAGGGTAGATACATTCATGCGTTGATCCATTGTGCGTTCGACAATGACTAGATCACCCAGTGCATGCCACGAACACATTGCCCAGACCATGACGCTCCCTTCTCTGACCTGGACCCTTCCGACCTTGCTGCGTATTTGGTTTCAGTCCGACGTAGCATAAAAGGCCACCTGTCCCCACTCAGGGGGTGTACACTTGCAGTACTGACGTGGAAACACCAGCTTCTGTAGTCGATGAACAGTAGACAGCGTGGATGCTGCGGGGGCACATACGGAGCGACGTCGAGAAGAAACTTTTGGTAGCCCCTTGGCTCGTATGGGCGATCAATTCCTCAGCCATTGCACGTCTATTCGCCCGTACACACCTCCGCAGCAGTTGTTCAACCCTATCATCTATGGCTCCTGGTACACCACAATTGCCTCGGCACCGTTTCTGGATAGCATTTGCCATACACGGTATATTTTAACCACGGCGGCACGCTAGCAGTATAAACTTAGCCGTTTCGGAACTTCTTGCACCCTTGGCCCGAAAGCCAATGACCACGTCCTTTGCCGGCCGCGGTGGCCGTGCGGTTCTAGGCACTTCAGTCGGGAACCGCGAGACTGCTACGTTCGCAGGTTCGAATCCTGCCTCGGGCATGGATGTGTGTGATATCCTTAGGTTAGTTAGGTTTAAGTAGTTCTAAGTTCTAGGGGACTGAGGTCCTCAAATGTTGAGTCCCATAGTGCTCAGAGCCATTTGAACCATTTTTTGAACCACGCCCTTTTGGACGTCCAGTAAATCGCTCCATTTCCGCATATGACAACAACTGTAGTATCTCCACGTACCCCGACACATTTTATACGGGGTGGTCCATTGATAGTGACCGGGCGAAATATCTCACGAAATAAGCATCAAACGAAAAAACTACAAAGAACGAAACTCGTCTAGCTTGAAGGGGAAACCAGATGGCGCTATGGTTGGCCCGTTAAATAGCACTGCCATAGGTCAAAGGGATATCAACTGCGTTTTTTAAAATAGTAACCCACATTTTTATTACATATTCGTGTAGTACGTAAAGAAATATGAATGTTTTAGTTGGACCACTTTTTTCGCTTTGTGGTAGATGGCGTTGTAATAGTCACAAACGTATAAGTACGTGGTATCACGTAACATTCCGCCAGTGCGGACGGTATTTTCTTCATGATACATTACCCGTGTTAAAATGGACCATTTACCAATTGCGGAAAAGGTCGATATCGTGTTGATGTACTGCTATTGTGATCAAAATGCCCAACGGGCCTGTGTTATATATGCTGCTCGGTATCCTGGACGACATCATCCAAGTGTACAGACCGTTTGCCGGATACTTACGTTATTCAAGGAAACAGAAAGTGTTAAGTCACATGTGAAACGTGAACTACGACCTGCAACAAATGATGGATGTCCGGCACATAGCTCGGTATTCAATAGCATATTTAATGACGAAGGGAATGGTCGTCGAAGCACCATACCATGTCTCGATCATTCACCTTATCTGACGTCCCCGGATTTCGTTCTGTGGGTAAAGTTACAGGACATTTGCTATCGTAATCCATCGACAACGCCTGACAACATGCGCCAGCGCATTGTCAATGCATGTGCGAACATTACGGAAGGCGAACTACTTGTTGTTGAGAGGAATGTCGTTACACGTATTGCCAAATGCATTGAGGTTGACGGACCTCATTTTGAGCATTTATTGCATTAATGTGGTATTCACAGATAATCACACTGTCACAGCATGCGTTCTCAGAAATAAGTTCACAAAGGTACATGTATCAAATTAGAACAACCGAAATAAAATGTTCAAACGTATCTATGTTCTGTATTTTAATTTAAGAAACCTACCTGTTACCAAATGTTCGTCTAAAATTGTGAGCGATATGTTTGTGACTATTACAACGCCATGGATCACAAAGCGAAAAAACTGGTCCAACTAAAACATTCATATATCTGTATGTACTACACGAATATGAAATAAGAGATGGGGGTTCCTATTTTTAAAAAAGCCCAGTTGATTTCCATTTGGCCTATGGCAGCGCCATCTAGCGGGCCAAACATAAAGCCATCTGGTTTCCCCCTTCAAGGTAGACGAGTTTCGTTCTTTGTAGGTTTTTCGTTTGACGCTTATTTCGTGAGATATTTGGCCCAGTCACGATCAGTGGACCACCCTGTATACCCTCGGCTTCTAGTGCTCTCACTTTCAGTCTGTGAGTGGTCATTATACGTTGATTTCGAACACAGGCGTTGATCACATTAATGTGACTGGACCGTGTGTTTGTCCTTCCGTGCGCTACTCCTTTAGGGTAGCTGAGATCTTGCTGACGTTGATTATGGTCCTCCTAAACCCATGTATTCCATGTTTATCCTTGTTATACGAAACATAACGAATTCTAATCACAAACAACAGACATTCTTGAGCGATTTGTGAATGGGAAACCCACTGTGTTATCTTTCCCTGCATACAAAAACGCGATGGTGTTTCTAGATCTACATCTACATGGTTACTCTGCAATTCAAACTTAAGTGCCTGGCAGAGAGTTCATGGAACCATTTTCATACTACTTCTCTACTATTCTACTCTCGAATGGCGCGTGGGAAAAAGGAACACCTAAATCTTTCAGTTCGAGCTCTGATTTCCCTTATTTTATTATGATGATTATTTCTCCCTACTTATGTAGGTGCTAACAAAATATTTTTGCATTCGGAAGAGAAAGTTGGTGATTGAAATTTCGTAAACAGATGGATGGCTCTGAGCACTATGGGACTTAACATCTATGGTCCTCAGTCCCCTAGAACTTAGAACTACTCAAACCTAACTAACCTAAGGACATCACACACATCCTTGCCCGAGGCAGGATTCGAACCTGCGACCGTAGCAGTCGCACGGTTCCGGACTGAGCGCCTAGAACCGCTAGACCACCGCGGCCGGCTTCGTAAACAGATCTCGCCGCAAAGGAAACCGTCTTTGTTTCAGTGACTGCCACCCCAACTCGCGTATCATATCAGTGACACTGTCACCCCTATTGCGCGATAACACGAAACGAGCTGCCCTTCTTAGCACTTTTTAGATGTCCTCCGTCAATCCTACCTGGTAAGGATCCCATACCGCCCAGAACTATTCCAGCAGAGGACGGACAAGTGTAATGTAGACTGTCACTTTAGTGGGTTTGTCGCATCTTCTAAGTGTTCTGCCAGCAAAGCGCGGTCTTTGTTTCACCTTCCCCACAAGATTATCTATGTGGTCTTTCCAATTGAACTTCCTCGTAACTGTAATTCCTAGGTATTTAGTCGAATTGACAGGTCTTAGATTTGTGCGGTTTATCGTATACCCTAAATTTATTGGATTTCTTTTAGTACTCATGTGGATGACCTCACACTTTTCTTTGTTTAGTGGCAATTGCCACTTTTCTCACCATGCAGAAATCCTCTCTAGATCATTTTGTAATTCTAATTGATCGTCTGATGCTTTTACTAGACGGTAAATTACAGCGTCATCTGCAAACAATCTAACGTGGCTGCTCAGATTATCACCTAGATCATTTATGTAATTCAGGAACAGCAGAGGGCCTATGACACTACCTTGTGCAACGCTAGAAATCACTTCTGTTCTTGTCCATGATTTACCATTTATCACTACGAACTGTGACTTCTCCTTCATTCTTCGTACGTTTGCGCTGAAATGATAATTATTTGAAACCTAGGCAAGTATCAGGCTTTATGCTATTTTGACGTTTATTGTATGGTGTATCATTCTTAATGGTCAGCTAGGTATTTAAAACACACATTCTTGCTTTCTGCACTGAAATAAGCCAGCCACGAATACTATAAACACATAATGAGGTCATTTACATGTGTTTTGAAAATGTATAAAGATTTCCTAATAACAGAATGCAGAGGAATTCATTCTTAAATCCGCTTACCACTTGGATGTAGTCTGAGGAACAGTGATGCGTTGTATTCGTAGAAAAATTTCTCTCCAAGGCAGATATACGCGTGGGACGAACACGGCAGAAGAGGTAGGCCACTGTTGACATAACAAGTAATAAATATTTGATGGGCGCGTGGCAGTGACGTTGCTGACACTTTCTCCTGTGCAGCCGCTCACGATAGAGCTCTTACGACCCGTTACAGCCCATTGTATTCTGGGGAGCAAAAAACGCGCACGTTCTTGATCGATGTCTTCAGGAGTCTCAACTTTCGCCAGAGGCCAAGATGCCATCGCTGTCGGCAAAATCAATGTATTTCGCTAGCTGCAACCTTCCGCTTTGTCGCAAGTGACGGGCATTTAAATTGGAGACATGCTCTTGTGTAAGAGATAGCGGTTCAGTCGCGACCAAAAACGGATTATTTTTAAAAGGACATCGTATTCGCCGTTGACTGTAGAAATTATTTATTTCACAATTTCACAATTGCAATTTAGGGCTTTGGACGTTTTTCAAGTGGCACGGCAAAAGATTTTGCTTTAGTACATGTCAGGCATTAAAATCCTTCGATATGTATACATGTCATCGTCAAAACTAAGCCTTTTCACTGTACAAAAGACATGACTGAGATGTCATCATAAGTTCTACCGGCGGTCTTCGTGACAGTTGACTGTGGCTTTTCCAACTTGTCCATGTTGTACGTCAAAAAATTTTCATTTCTATCATGAGGCGACACTAGCAACGGTAATGAGTTAGGTGCAAACTTATGGTTGCATAGACTGAGTGTGGTGACGGTACGACTATCTGCACCATGTTTGCAGAGCCCAGTTCCACAGATTGAAGTGGCCACATCAACTGCGTTATTGCAATTTGGTTGTGGGGTTGTGTCCCTTAATCTACGTGTCATGAGAACAGCAGCTATCTTCTGGATGAATAAAAGGAGGCCACAAAAGTATATAAAATATTTGGGACTCCTGACAGAAACGCGTGTCCATCAGGAGGCTTATTCTGGATTTGTAGCGAAGGAGATGGATCTGTTCTGCCACGTGTTGCTCCTTTCCGAATGTCGGAGACTTCATGTGTTTCACATTGAGCCAACGGCTTGTGCTCTGTCTGACAGCACGTTGCTCAACCTGGATTATTTGTACTGCATGCTGAGAAAAGAGCAACCCAGCTGTCATTTCAGTGCCATTGTCACACCTGATTACATCTTATTGGAACGGCGTGTTTATAAGTCATTGATTACAGAGGGGAGAGAGCATCCTCAGGCCACTATAGCCCATAATGTATTGTGAGATGAGGCGAAATTTTGCTATTGTGGCGACAACCAAAAGTTGCTGAATAATTTATTCGCGTCAAGATTACAAAGATATAATTTGCCGTGGAGGGATGGAACTGCTGGCACTAGGATAAGAATGAAGTAAATTGCCTGCTTGTTACTGAACCCAAGTAGTCTTCAGATCAGGAATTTGAAAGACAGACTGAATCTCCAGTCCTCACTCCCACACACAGGTAATGGAAAGAGAAACATTTCAGGATACACACACTCGATTTTCTTTTGGATCCATGAGGACTGTATTTGTCGCTTATATTTTTGTCCATGTATTTTTGTAATAATGAAAAATTTATTTTTTTCCCCTACCGACTGTTGTTCCAATTTCTCCCCCCCCCCCCCCCTCTCACCTCTTATTATTATTAGTTACTTAAAATGTTTTTCTTCTTGGTTGGGCGAACGAAGGAAGAGGCGTCAACTTCAGTTTCTTATTCGTTGGTCTTTCATCTGTTCACTGTGTTTTTTCTTGTTGCTTTCTGACAAGTACAGAACAGTTTTTTTCCACTCATCTATTTTGGAATCCTTCCATATTCAACACTTCTTTCCGAGAAACTTTCGTCACTTGTTTCTTCAGCTTTTATGTTATTTTTTTCTAAATCCTATTTTACCTCGTGTAGCCATCTCGTAGTTGAGTTCCTATCCTACAAATATTCTAAGACATTCTGGTTAGTCTAATGATTTCCATTCTACATAAATGCCGAAAATACCAGTCTTCTTTTTCTCATGACTTCAGATACGATTTCTATGTTTCGATTAATTTCGTCATTACCATGTTATTTCCTAAATTCCGCAGTTTTTCGTATGCCTAATATTTTCTTAATGTTTCGCTTTTCAGGTATTTTTTATTCATTTAGATTGTATTTTAATGCCAGACTTTCGCTTGCAGAAAGACATTCCGACTACACTACTTCACTGTAATTCTCTATTTTTGGATATTTTTGAACACTAATTTATTGTTGTAAATGTCTTCAGCAATACTGTTTTCGCTTACGATTTTATATATCATATCCCCTGCAGTAGTTGTCCCTAAACTATTTTCTTGTATTACCTTCCCAATATACTTAAATTTTTGTAACCTTATTAGAATTTCGCTGAGTTTTTGATGTTTGTTATTTTTTTCTGCATAGATTCCTATTTCGATCTTTTAGTAGCATTGCTGCCGGATTTTTTCCTTTGTGGTAGTGGGAGGGAGTACTTTTTATGGACAGTTATAATGTAGAAATGGCAAACAACTAACTAAATACCATTTTTTCTTAGGAGTACCAGTGCAGCGCAAGGGGTATTGCCAGAACGGCAGTCCCCCGGCAGTGAATAAGATCAGAAATATTTTTAGGTAACTTATGAAGCAATAGTAAAAAAGGTGTATGACTTTTGTACTTGTTCCATAACGTAATTATAAACAAGTGACGGACGTCGTAAATACAACTCCGTAAATACACCGGGAGTGCCGTGGTAGAGGAGAAATAGTTGCCGCCAGAGTCGATTACTATGGGCAAGAATTTGTTAAATACAGGTGTCACCATGGATTATCCTGGTGTGTAACCACGTATAGACGAGCTACAGTGCAGTAAATAGCTCGCCATTTGAATCATGGAGTGCAACCGATAAGTGGACAACCCATCCAGAACCATCACCTTGCTTTTGAGTGCGGGAATCATAGTGTCTGGCGAAGTCATACGAACCACACGTGACATTCAGGCGTTTACAGTGACTCACTTTTTTCGCACCCCCGGCATAGCGCATGTACATCTACATACATACTCTGCTAACTATTGGGTAGCGCATGGCAGAGAGGGTACTTAGCATGTTAAAACCACGTGTGGAGGGCGGGAAGAATTAGTGCCTAGAAATACTCCGTGCGTGTTGCAATTAGTCTAATTTTGTGTTCACGACCCTTACGGGAGTGATACATAAGAGGTTGAGGAAAGTCATTACATTCTCTGCTTAATACTTGTTCTTTAAATTTGGTAGTAAACTTTGGCGAGATAATTAGCGCCCATATTCAAGCGTCTACTAATTCAGGTTTTCAACATTTCTGTGGCTTTCTCCAATGAGCCACACAAACATTTCACCATTAGTGATGTCCTTCTTTACACACGTTCAGTATCCCCTGTTGGTTCTATCTGGTACGCATCCCACGCACTTGAGCAATGGTCAAGGATGGGTTGCACGAATATCTTGTCTATGAACCAATATAAGCAGGAGAGATACTTACGACTGGGGAGAGCTCATTTAAGGGGTTCCACTAGGCTCAATTTTAGGTTCAATATTGTTTCTCGTTTGTGTAAACGACCTTCTGTGTAATACGAACCAAGCAAAATTAATTCTTTCTGTGAATGACACAAGTATTGCAATCAGTCCAAAGATCGTACAGCAACAGAAGTAACGATAAATAATGTTCTTAAAAGTATTATAGAGTCGTTTTCTCTGAATGGCCTAACTCTCAGTTTCAAAAAGGCAATAAATAGTCAGTTCTACATATCTGGAGGCACTAGGCCAATGATAAGTGTAATACGTGGCAAAGAAATAAAAACTAGGGTTGAAACTTCAAAAAAGGTTCAAATGGCTCTGAGCACTATGGGACTCAACTGCTGTGGTCATTAGTCCCCTAGAACTTAGAACTACTTAAACCTAACTAACCTAAGGACATCACACACATCCATACCCGTGGCAGGATTCGAACCTGCGACCGTAGCAGTCGCACGGTTCCGGACTGCGCGCCTAGAACTGCGAGACCACCGCGGCCGGCACTTCAAAAATTATTTGTTCGTACTTATGATAATAAATACTCGAAAAACACATTTTGTAGTGCCTAAAATCAGTTTGCACTTCGAATCATTGCAAACCCTGGCGATAGTTAAATTACGATAATGTATTTTACGTATTTTCATTCGGTAATGTAATATAGAACAATGTTCTAGAATAACTCAACTGCAAGAAAGAATGTGTTCATTGTTCAAAAGCATGGTGTACGAATAATAGATGGTGCTCACCCACGATCATTTTGTAAACATCTGTTTAAAGAGTTAGATATTTTGACTACTGCTTCACAATTTATTTATTCCGTCGTGAAGTCTATCTTAAATAGTCCACTTCGTTTCAAAAGGAATATGATGTACATAATTACAATGCTAGGAAGAAATGACATTCATTACTTCTCATTAAGGTTGTTTTTTGCAAAAAAGGCTGCACAATGCTGCCACAAAAATGTTTGATCACTAATCCAATGATGTAATTCTTACAGACAGCAAAGTTAAATTTGCGAACAGACTGGAATAGTTTCTCCTTGACAGCGTTTTCTGTTCCGTAGACAAATTGATAATTGCGTGATGTTGAAAAGGAGATGGATAGGAATTACTAACTCACAAAATTACTTAAAAAAATATAGATGAACAGCATGTAGCCATATTTACATATGAATGTAAGTGTAAAACGACACATGCCACACTGTTACGATTACTCGTACGAATGACCTATGTTACGTGAGTCTAACCAGCTCAACAATCTCTACTCTAAACTATTCACCAATGAATCGAAGTCGGCCATGTGATTTAGCTACTACTGAACCTAGGTGGTCGTTCCATTTCATATCCCTACAAATTATTATAATCAGGTATCGATTCCAGCTGTGCATCTTTGATATTCTAGTTATAGGGCACTGAGTCTTTTTCCGATGTGTTTTAAGTGCATAATTTAACGTATCTAAACATTCACACAAGCTGCCAATTTTTCTACCACTTCAACATTTTAGTCAGGATCAGACCGACTATTCGTACACATTTCGCCAGAAAGTTCTTCATTTCGGTTAACTGCAACATCTGCTAAAAGTCTGAGGTTACTGTTAATACTCGCTACATACAACATTAAGAGATAGCGTCTCAACACACTTTCCACTTTTCTGGGCACACCTGAAGTTATTTCCACATTTGTCGATGACGCTTCACGTGAGATAACTTGCTGCGTCCACCCTACCCAGAAATCCACATCCAGTCACAATTTCCAGGTGATATCCCCATATGATCGCACTTCCATTAGTAAGTGTAGGCGTGTTACTGAGTCAAATGGTTTTCGGAAGTAAAGAAAAACCGAAATACGTAACTGCCTTGATCCAAGGCTTTCAGAATACCACGTGAGAAATGTACATATTGGGTTCCGCAGGACTGATTTCTTCGGAATCCATTCTAGTTGTCATGGAGGAGGTCATTCTGTTGGAGATACGTCCTTATGTTTAAGCTCTGAATATATTGTATCATTCTACAATAAATGAGCGTTAATGAGTTTCGGCGGTAGTTTTGTGGCCTTTCCTGTTGCCCTTCGTGTAGACTAGCATAGTTTTTTGTTAGTGGGGTCGACAGTATATGAGGTAGACCCTGAACATTTTTCGAGCGACTTGGTTCTAAAAACGAAGCATATTTGTTGATATTTGGTAGCTACTTTCTAATGTTTTGGGAGTTGTTTGTCTCGTAACTTGTCCAATTTGCTCTATCAGTAAGATGTTGTGGGTATGGAAAACAGAATTTCACTAAAGAAAATTTCCGGATTACGATTTTTCACGCTAAATCGTCATTAACACCTAAAATGTGATCATCGGCTTAAAATGCATATGGCGAAGTAGTTCCATCTAAAGCAGCAACTTATAACTTTTACAGCAATTTCTAACCAGATCGGATTTTTCTTAGTGACTAATTTCGTGAACATGGAACTGCTCATGAAAATATTGCCATTATTCAAGAAATGCTTGAAGAAGATCGACGGATATCCTATGATTGTGTTTGGATGACATTCGACGTTTGGAGTGAATCAAGTCCAAAACAATTTACGTCAAAATTAGAGAAAACTTTGTTGTCCAAAGATTTCACATAAACTGACTCTAGACCAAAAACAGCAAGGTACTGATTGGAGCAGGAAAACTGAGGATAAATTCCTGACGGAATTTCTAATTTAGTGATGAATTTTGGATTCATTATCATGATCCTGAAAATGGAAGTGAGACTGCTCAATGTGTTTTACGAACAGTACCTAAATCTAAAATAGCCAGGCAAATACGGTGTGCTGGTATGAAGATTGTGGTTATTTTTCTTTCTTTTCTGAAACTGCCCACATCGCTGCTACACCGTTAGATGGCAGACGTTACTGTCAGTTGGTACACAAAGGACTGTTCAGCTCAAATTTTTGGAAATGTTCGTGGAAAAAAGTCTTTTTCATCACAATAAAACATCATCACATACAGCAAAACTAACAGCTGCCCTAAACGTCAGCGCCATGGACCCTCCACCGTACAGCCCTGACCTAGAACTGTCTGATTTCTTTATGATTCCAAAAATCAGAAGATAAATTACTTGTATTCAGTTTTTTTTTCATCACATGAAGCAGAAAAAATTTGTTTTTGATGTGCCTCAGGAAGAGTGGCATCATTGCTTCTAGAACTGGTTTCATCGAATGCAAAACTGTACTAATTTTAAAATGGAACATTTTAGAAAGCAATGAAATCATTTAAATTTTTAAGCCAATCCATGTTTGGTTTTCTAAAAATTCTCAGTGTCAGCATCACGTTATAGTTAAGATGGGCGTTAGCGTTAACTTTGCTGCAAATTCTGTGTAGAATCTGACAAGGATTGCCTTCACGCTGTAACATATGTTTAACTTGACCACATTTCATCGTGGGTGGAAATTATTTCGTACTTTTTACTGAAAATTGAGTAGCAATTCAATGCGTAACACCGATCTCAGATTACAAAAAGTCACAGATATGCATCAGATCTCTACCTTTTTATATTTACCCTTAGTAGAGTTAAAATGAGAGTTCGATTTCGTTATTAGACAGAAGCGCACGCAAATGTTTTACCGTTTGATTAGATTAAGTACATCAGGTTCAAACGATATTGTGCTGGTAATGGAAATCAACAATATAAGGTTCAAGATGACTGAAGCGACTTCACAGATTTTCTGTAGCTATGTGTTTTGACATATTGTCATAGGGGTTCACATATGGAAAATCTCAATAAGAGTTTTTTGACATATTAACAGGTGCTCCATTTGTGTCCCTCTAAATGATTCTTGCAGATATCAAGCCCATAATCAAGTTGTTCTAATGTTCAGCGCAGCATCCTCCTACTAATTTGTTCAAGGCACTTTTGATGCACGCTCTTAGCCCGAGAACGCTTTCTGGTCGAGGAGGCGTAAACACTACGTCTTTCACATAACTTCACACAAAAATATAGCGAGGGGTTAAGTCGGGAGACCGTGGAGGCCATGACACGAATTGCTGAGCATCAGTCCCGTTATGACCCATCCATTGGTTTCTCAATTCCCTGTTTAAGAATTCACGAACATCTCGTGGAAGCGGGATGGAGCGCCAACCTGTTGGTCTCCAGTTGTGACGTGAACCACTTTTCCATCACGTCCAGATACACGTGTCCTGTAACGGTCGGTTGCGGTGTGTTAAGCTCTCTGATTGCTCTGTGTGTCGATTTCCTTTGGCTGCAAGCGAAACCCGTCCCGACGCGGTCAACCATTTCTTCGCTCACTGCAGGCCGTCCCGCTGATTTCCCCTTGCAGAGGAATCCTGAAGCTTTAATGAGTTGACATCTGTTGAATCGTTGTTGAACTTCGTTCTGAAGTGTAGATGCACTGTTACGGCAGGTTGATGTGAATGCGTTGCGACCACGACATGTGCTTACTCGGCGCCTGTCGCTATATTGCCTAACTGCTAACTGCTGCATTCTCATGGCAGAAATCTGAAGATCGGGTGTGCGTCTACAACAGTACAAAACTTTTTCAGATTTTCTGTATGAGTACTGAGTTTTGTGATAGTATGTCAATTAATGTACCTACAGCGAATTTATGAAATCGCTTCAATCATTTATAAAACATTGCTATTATTATTTTTTCTAAAAAATAGATGCTAATTACATTTAGCTCTGCCTTCTCAGATCTTGTTTCAACTCCAAATTTCAAAGTATATATAACGTGTGCTCCAGAGTTGCTTTATTTCAAAGGACATACAGCCTGTAAATTTTATTACTTCTTCCTACCAAGGGTGGACCTTATAAGGCACTATTCAAAGTGTCAGTTATGGCTACGAACGGGCCCTTCGCTACTGCAAAAACAAACAAAAAAATTTTCTTCATTGGCGAAATTAAAAACAACTTTAAATAAAATCATCGATTACAACATGTTAAACACGCAAAATCATTGAACGCAGCAACAGGTATGCGAAGTATTTGGCTAACCTCAAGTTAGTCGGCTTTTGGTCGTGGTCGTGTCGGGGCTGCTGGCTTCGCGCGCTGGACAGCGCTACGCTAACAGTGTTGTTCACTTCCGCATCGCGGTATTTGCATTGTGTAACGCCCATCAATATTGTAGCCGAGAAAAAAAGCCGATGCACGAATACGCGCTAATGAGATCGAACAGTTAATTCGCCTGGGCCAACAAGAAGTGATACGTCACTGACAGCATTGTCTACATTAACATTACACTGCAGGTACCATGTCCAGTCGTAATTCTACAATACACGCACGGACTAAAATTTAAACGTTCTGACGGTCATAGTGGTGAAGTAATGGTAGACTGTATCGGTTTCGTTCTAAATATACTTTGGGTGCTTGAGCACCCTTTTGGAATTCCACAAGATGTGGTCGTCGAAGCCTTCCAACCCTACAGCAACATTGTGGCCCACATCGCTGGATAGTGGCACACGTTTACGACATACCACATGTTAAATGCTTTCTGACAGATCAAAATCTAACTGTCGAAACATGTACCATCTTATCTGCTGGTGGCAATGTACGAGCCGTCATCATGTACGAGTATGAGGCCAGCCACAGACATGTGCAGCACATGGACAAGAAGGCCATGTTAGGTCCAATTGTCTCCATTGCCCATTTGCTACACATCCCGACCAGTGATGAAGCTTCCAAAGCGACAGTCACTTCTTTACCAGTCAGCCCAGTCAGCCATGTGCAACTTGGCTGTGTCACTTCAGGAAGGGCCTGTTCACCTGCCAGCACTCTGTGCCCCCTCCCCAGGAATGATGGTGCGATTGAGGCCTCACAGCGTGATCTCCTCTGATGGCGATGAGGCCGTGAGACCAACTCTCCAGAGCTCAATGAACCCACCTTTAATACACCCACCTTTAATGTACATCGTACCAAGTGTGCTGCCCACCTCTGCTTTCGTTCAGATGGGCATGACTTTGGACGACAATTGACCCCATTCTGTCACACAACAGCACCTCTGAAAGTGGCAGTCGCTCCAAAATGAGGGAAGTGATGTTGACACCCTCCAATGATATACATCTTCATATGCCTTCATAGGTAGTGGACTGTATCCCAGACTGTGATCTCCTTTCGAGTGCCCTGATGATAGGAATGGCTATTCCCAATGTTCCATCTGGGGAGCATCCTTTTCACTGTCTCTGATCCCACCTTACAATGACAGATCCCATGGACTGAGGTTCACTGGATCCCAGTGTAGCAGCATCAACACCTCTAGTCTACAATGTGGGCAACAGTCACCTGCCACCAGTTTCCACCCCCTGGGAGGGTGATGTCAATGATGGAGCAGATCGGAATGCTGGCCCACCTGTTGGAGTGTGTCCCACTGTGCTCCCACACAGTGTTTGTGGCCACAGTGGCTGCACCATATGTTTCACATCAGCTGTACATCCCCACAGGATCCTCTGTGGCAGTAGGAGCAGCATGTCCACAACACTACACGTTGCAATGAGTCTGGACACCATTCATGTTCCACATAAACTGGCAACGTTCTGACACACCATTTATGCTCTGATGTCAACACTATCCTCCTCAAAGAAGTGATCATAGCTCATTTCTACAGTTCCACTGGTCACATGGCTCACATCTCCCATGCCTCTGGCAATGGTAGCAAGTGGCCATCCTCCACGAAACACGTTTCCACTGAAGACGTAATGAACCTGCCTCATCCTAGGGCTATGGCCCTCAAGCTGTTTGGTGTTTGCATCCTAAATGTATACACACCAGCTCCATTCGATGTTCTGAAAGCCACAGTTTCTTTGCTGATGGGGAAACATCACTTTTTGAGGGTCCCCTGGATCATCTGGTCCTTCAAAAAATGGCTCTGAGCACTATGGGACTTAACATCTGCAGTCATCAGTCCCCCAGAACTTAGAGCTACGTAAACCTAACTAACCTAAGGACATCACACACTTCCATGCCCGAGGCAGGATTCGAACCTGAGACCGTAGCGCTCTCGCGGTTCCAGACTGTAGCGCCTAGAACTGCTCTGCCACCCCAGCTGGCTGGTCTGGTCCTTGATGGGCGGCTTCAACTCCACACAAGTGCCCACTGCTCAACACCCATGACAATCCCTGTGTGCAGCCCTCTCTGTCATCAATGACCAACTTCAGCTTATCGACACATGCACGAAACTTCAGGGCAGTGTTGTGGGTTTCATATACTGTACAGTGCTCTTGTCTAGTCGCCTCAGCTGTATACAGCTCACATTTTCTCTTTCTGATGACACTCAACATACTGAAGTATGGTCTCTGGCTTGCTCTGATCATGATGCCTACATCTGCGGTATCACCATCACCCACCAACAGGTGTGGCACAGTCATGGCCTGTGGAAATTGAACATTATCCTCCTGATTTCCCTGACTGCTGGTGGACCATTGGTGATGCATGGCCACCCTGTTATCGATGTCGCTCTGTCTACTCATCCTCCCTACTCTGGTGGCTATCCTGTGTGAAACAGGCTCTATGCAGGGCATTGATGGTAGATGGCAAAGATGTCAAGGCTTGGCATGTGAGCACCATGGACTTTTATTACAGAATCCTACATGACTGCATTTGAATGACATTTTCTCGAATCAGCCAAGTGATCGTGCATCTTGCTAAAACGTGGATCACATCACTCATCTGATAACACTTCGAAGGTATCCTTGTCAGGTCCACACATATGACCATAGGCCTCACAAACTGCCATCAGTGTACCATCTCCTGACAGAAGACCAATGTTATCATGAAGCTCTCATACACAACTCACTGAAATTCAGGTCACACTTTCCATTCCCTCTTATCAATAAGGGAGATGCCAGTAAGTCCCTGGGACCTGATGGCATACCCTTCGAATTTTACAAGTGTTTCAGCTATCTGTTGGTACCTAATTGGACATCCATCTGTCGTGAACTAATGTCTCCAACAACAATGATACCAGCCAACTTCCTTGATGGGATCATAATCCCGGTCCCTAAACCAATGGCCCATTGTGGTTCTGTGATTAATGACCCATCACTCCACTCAACAGTGACATGAACATTTTCATCCATTTGGTTGCATAACGACTGGTCGTGACATCTGCGAGGTGCATTGGCACTGCTTGATTTCAATGAGGCATTCAACTGTATCAATCACGCATTTTTAAAGATGGTTCTTCAGCACGTCGGTTTTCTGGATTGTACCACTTGAGAATGTAACAGACGCCTCAGCGCGCCTCTAGCGATCGAACGCACTGTCTGATAGGGTAGCCCTCTTTCCACGATACTGGATGGTTTGGCGTTGGAACCCCTACTCCAGGAACTTTGCCAATAGCTGATAGGCCTGTTACTGGACGGATACCGCTTCTTTTATATGATATTTGCTGACGATCTTGTCCTCTAGCTTTGCAGTGAAGATGATGTCTGTGAGGCTTTGACATGGGTGCGACATATAGGAAGACATCGGGCAATTCTCTTAACGTTTGTAAATCTCATAAATCGCAAGTTCTGCTCGTTGGCGAGGGCTTACCTGAGACAACTGCTGCTCCTCTAGGTGTGGTTTCCACCGTCCTCTGCTTATGCATTGATTTTATAAATGATCTCCGATGTTTGGCGACAGCGAACAGTAGACATTCTTGAATTAATTTCACTATTTAATAATTCATAATAACAAAAATCTTTGGAAAAGCGCCGTCCGTCTTCGTTTCTTGGGAATGTGAGTGATGTAGGAATTTCCACAGGACCCTTTTGTACCAGAGTTTCCGGCACTGAACCATTAATAATGTCTGGCCATTTTCCTGGATCACTCAATCCCAAAGTGCTAGATTTGGTTCTGAGGGAGCTAGAAACTTTTTTTTTCGAAAATCTAATTTTGCAGTTTCAGATTATGAGAACACTACCGCTGTCTCAGATTCCTCATTAGAAAAAGCATACTGACCGTCATCCTTACTCAAAAATTCTCGTTCTGCAGTTTCCCCCTCTCTGCTTTCACCTGCCATTGTGCTGACTGACCTTGTCTTCACTGTTTGGGCAAACGACTACGATGAATGGGTGCAGAAAAATGTATCTAGGCCACCTTTTGTGATTATTGGATTTCTTCCCATATTTTTCTTTTGCGGTTTTTTCGTGTTGCACCTTCGAATTTTCGTCCTCTGTCTCTATCACGGCTTACCTTGATCCATACACGGCTTACCTTGGTACAATAAAAGAAAATGATATTAAATCTCCCAGAATGACTCTCTGGACATTTCAACATTATCGGTTCACATATCACCAAACAATGAACAAAGAAATACTTCCTTCTTTGACGTTGATGTTCACAAAACTAAAAACTCCGCTTACTCAACCTACGATCGAGGCGTGCGAAGGTTTCGCACGCGACTGGTGTGCATCAGCCTTTGCCAGCACTCAGCTTGGGTTGGATAAGGAACAGAGCCGAAAAGAGCAGCATTCTAACAGAAACACCCGAACCGACAATGTGTGCTTCTCACTTTTAGCTGGCTGTAGCACAGCGCCGCGCTGATTACAGAGTTGCCGGATTTCGCACAACATGTGGCCGGCGCAATAGACTTACTCTTGTATTTTCACACGCCCATGGATTTAGCACTACATCCATTACTGGATCAGAGGCAACCTTGTTTAGCGCCACATGGCAAGTGAAAATCCGTTTGTACAACTTTTTTTGCATTACTTGCTCTGTCTAGCCCGCTTTTGTTCGGCGCGAGAATGCTGCAAACACAAGGCCGCTTCAAGCATGAGACCTGAAGCAACCTCTGATGTCGACACACCCTCGCAACAGCCCTGTATACGATTTTACTACTATTACTGCTACTAGTAATAGTAATCGAATATTACAAAAAATATAAATTTTTTAATGTCATCATATCAGTGATACGATTCCATCAGTTCTTAGTGTGTTGTTTTAGCATAACTTCCAAGAACTGTTATTCGGACGAACGGAGCATTTCAGTAGAAGCATTCGTCTGAAAATTTTAATAATAGATGAGTACTGCAACTGATTTTATAACAGCGACATATTTCAGCAACTATGATAATGTCACAATATAAATAGTATAAAATCGTGTTGTGTCCTCATCATCCTTAGTATTTAATTTAATACTAATTATTTATTTATTTTTATTTAATGTTAAGCCACGTCTGCAGACTATGGTTGTACGAGTTAGTAAATAACGGGACAGCTGTTTCTACATTGTCTGCCTGCGTTACGAAAAGTCAGTCTTTCTGGGTTTTTCCCCCCCTCTTTTCCTTCCTGTCCTACCTTATTCAACTTCTTGTTTCTACCGATTCTATCAATGCACTCGGGAACCATATCAGATTTCTTGCCTTTCCCCGGCTCGCGTATTTACTTCTGCTGTTCACGCTACCAGCTCATTCATATGGGCAGCTCATCACGCATGCAACGATAAAGCATCCTATGTTAAACAAAGAATGTGATTTGCAGAATTCCTTGCCGTTTTCTAGACTCTTATTTTCCATGCAGAATTATTCTCTGAAAGATAACAGGCGATTTAACTAAAACGTCTTTTTTTGGGGTGTGGGTTTTGGTGGTCGTCGTGACGTCCATTAACCTAAACCTTTGAATCCTCACCTGTCCCGTGAAAGAACATGTAAAGTGGGTTTCTACCACGTCAATACTTTCATCGCACTCATATCGTCGAGTATGTGTGCTACTCTGAATTTACAAGCAAGCCTTTTATAGCGTGTATAGAAGAGTAAGTCAGCACGCCGGCCGGTGTGGCCTAGCAATTCTAGGCGCATCAGTTTGGGACCCTGCGACCACTACGGTTGCAGGTTCGAATCCTGCCTCAGGCATGACTGTGTGTGATGTCCTTACGTTAGTTAAGTTTAAGTAGTTCTAAGTTCTAGGGGGCTGATGACCTCAGATGTTAAGTACCTTAGTGCTCAGAGCCATTTTTTGAGTAAGTCGGCGCTGAAAGGAGGAGTGGAAGAGGTAAAAAGCAACAGAGTGTGGGAATGAGTAGAATATGGAAAACGGGTTACAGAGTGTATTTAGTGCAGTAGCAACACAGAGATTCTCGAATGACAAACGGGAAAATAACTGTCGGTAAATTTCCATATCAGCCCTAATTTCTCGGATTTTCTCGTTGAGTAAGTATTACAACGCCTAACTTCCAGGAAATTCGATAGTAAACCTCTCCGTGGTGTTGCACAACGCGTCTCTTGTATCCCCTGTCACTTGAGTTTGTTGAGCATTGCCGTAATGCTCTCGCATTGATTAAACTATTTCATTATAAAGCGCACCACTCTTCGTTGGATCTTGTCTATCTCTTCCATTAAAACAACTTGGTAAGATTTCTAGACTGATGAGAAATACTCGAGAATCGATAAGACACTCCTTACGTAACTGAATTACACTTCCACAGAAGTCTCGCATTGAATCTCAGCCTGATTTTCCTACGGTTTGTTTTCTGTATTTATCCCACTTCAGGTCGCCCCTGCTGGTTACTCCCAAGTATATTACGTTAGATACTGTTTCAAGTCATTTGTTGCCAATACTGTAGTCGTAGAGTAGTTGTTTTTTTTTTTTTTGTCTTTCAGTTATTCACTTTCGGGGTGAAACATCACTCCTCGCACTAATCATTCATCCTCTACACGTGTTCCTCCAATTCGCCACAGTATTCTGGCATTGCTGCCTTCTTATAGACAACAGCGGCGGCCGCGAACAGCCTCATGGAGATTCCGATGTCGTCATCCAGATCATTTACACTGCCTATATCTACTGTACACCACAAGCCACATTCCGCTGTGTGGAGGTGGGCTGTTTCTGTACCACTGTCCTTTACTCAATTCTGATTCCAGTCGCGAATAGTTATTGGGAAGAATGATTCCCGGTAAGCCTCAGTGCGGCCTCGAATGTCTCTTCTTTTACCTTCGTGGTCTTTTCGCGAGATAAACGTAGAAGGAAGTATTCCATTCGATCCCCTTTTTTTTTTAAATGTACCCTCTCGGAACTTAAGTAGTAATCTCCAATGTGATTCACCGTCTGCCACTGAAGCTGGTTATCATCTCCGTGACGTTTTCATGCATACTATTTAATGTGTAACGAAGCGTCCTGCTCTTCTTTGCATTTCATCTGACAAGCGATACTTGAGTAATGGTCGAAGGCGTGTTTTGTAAACTGTCTTCTTTGTTGATGGAGTACTTTTCCTGAGGATTCTACCAATGAATCTGAGTCTAGGATCTGCCTTTGTTGTGATTAGTTTTTTGTGATCGTTCAATTTCTATGTATTTTATGGAAGCCACTACTTTCAGTGACTGTTCTACAACCGACCGATTTCATCCAACTGTGGCACAAATATCCCTAACTGTCAGGCAACAATCGCTGTTGGGGTAAGAACCACCTACCTATCATCGTTAAAAAGATACCACTTCATAAACACTAAAATACCTGAGAAACTGACACGTCATGCATGACATTTAAATTTATTAATTGTTTGCTACTAATTCCATTCAAAACACATTTCGCCGAAGGTAGCCACATACGTCGCTGAATGTACGTACACAATTAAATCATTGTCCGAGACATAGTTCGAGAAATATGACACAAAATCTGAGAGGCGTGAACAAACGCAGCATTGTGCATGTAATTTTAATACATATATATTCTTTACTGCTAAGACACTCCGACAGTTGAGTCAACTTAAGAAAATTCCTGACATCTTGCAGCACTTTTGACAGCTTTCGAGTGTGAAGCGCAAACAACTTTAGGCGAAAACAAATGACATCTATACACCTAAGAAGACGCGTTGACATAGAGACATCTACAAAGTCGCATTTACGTTACGAAAACTTCTTTGTATGTCTATTTTACAATGTCGAAGATGTTTTCCCGAATACATGGAAACGAATTTTTCTTTCGATATTACACTTCAAACCCAGTTCAGTTTTTGTCCTCGTTTCTAATAGAAAATTCACAAAATGAATACGGGGGAAATGCCTGGTTTGTCAGCTAGTAATACAATAATGGGTCTTTATGTAAACTCAGTACGTCACATTTGTTTATGCTGAGGTTCAATTGCTACTTGTTGCACCAAGTGTCGATCCTTTGCAGATCTCCCAGCATTTCGCTACAATTTTGTAGCGTTGACCTTCTCTGTATACAACAGCGTCGACTTGACGACAATTTTCACAATAAGAGAACACTGCGTGATTGGTACTGGGTCAGTTCACTTACTTCTGCACCGAAAAGGACACAGACAGGGTGATGATGCCCCTTTTTACCAGCAATTTAATGGTGAAACTGAAAGGGTAGTGTTGGATTACCATGTTCACCTGTTTAAGGTGATGCAAGGCTCCACACGAGAAGCCTTATTATGTTCTTGAATGTAGGATAACGCCAGTGAGAGAATGCACTTCAGTGGAAATGATCCTTGGGTGACCTCATAATATTGTTCTCCATCTTCTGCAGTCATCACCTCGCGACCGATGCCATTTCTACCGCTCCACTCGTAATAAAGTCCAAGCTTGCCAGTGTGGGCCTGCACTGTCTGGTCCAAACCTGTGTCCACGCTTCCCATTAGGTTTCAGTATTGTAATAACTGCACTATCGTGGTCTCAATTAAGGGCACCCATTTCTGGGACCTCGTAAATCAGTTGCACTTTCAAATTCCCTGTCTATAGCTTCAGTGCTCTGTTACCGTCAGCTGAAGATGCAGCAGTGGAGGTCCATTTCCCTGTGTTAGGATCGATTCCAGGTCGTACTTTACGGCTGCTGTCGCTGCCTCTAGTGCTCTGACGTCGCCAACAGCATCCTTGCTCGACATCGATGCAAGGGCTGAAGTAGATGCAGATGTAAGAGACAGTTCACCATCAGCTGGAACATCACTTGGCTTGCCAGGCCAACTCGGCAGCTCTAAGTATTTATCTGACTACGTACCTAGTTTGGAAGGAGAAACAGTGCGCCCCGATCTCACTCCAAGGATGAAGCCTATAAAGATAGTGGGTACATGCGATCTGCGGAGTGTGTTTCAGACGCACCACAAACGCGCACCAGCTGGTAAGGACTCAAGAAAAGCATCGGTTGGAGATATCCCGTGCCTCCACATCGGGGTAGAAGCAGCATACAGCAAGCACACATGCTTATTCACTGCTGTGATATCAAAGCAAGACTAGAAACCCCCATCCTCACACCCGAATCCTTAAAGACTCGAACTTACATGTATAAAACATCGCCAAATTCTATTTGAAGTTTGTTGGAAGTCGCTATATGTTCTTATTATCCAACACTGGATGAGCACATAAGTGCACGCAATATTTTTTTCCCAAGATGGTGCTCGATTCAGAAAGGGCTTTTCTATACGTAGTTTTGTTGAGTCTGAGAATATGTCGTGTCCCAATAAATAAATTTTACAGGAATTACACAAACGTACTGCATCTTAAATGTTTCAAGGCTAACCAGTCAATATTTGTTTAAGGTAAACTGCAGCAGTACTTGAAACGAAAGCATACTTCAGTAGCTTACCCAAAGTAAATCTTTTCGTATTGTTAATATGAATATGGATGGAGGGAATCTTTCAAGAAAACCATCCAATTGGTTGGTAGGACAAACACTTAACGGGCTGGGGTTGAAACAAAAATGCCCTCGTCTCTCTGGTCGGCCACGTTATTCTGTAGCTAAGGCCATTGCACTGCATAACTCATACCTCCACGACTGTATATCGCGCTGGATTACGCCCCGTATAGTTGCGAAAGGCACCAACAGATTTTCGTTCTCGTTATTTGACAATCTTACCCTCTCTTCGAGATCACAATAAGATAATTCTTCGGTATTCATGTCCGCAGATTAATTATAGGCGAATGGCCACACAGTACGTCTGGTACGATCGTGTTCTCGTTTATTAAATCACTCTACCTTCTGAAACTGAATGCTGCCGCTTTTGTGCAAGATAAATGCTGATTTACTTTCGGGATTACATTGGGACGCACACGAAGGGCCCATTCTTGTGGGAATTTGGACGAGTGACGGACAGGTACTTTGCAGTGTTTGCACTGTGGTGTGTGATGGAGCAGTCCCCCTCCGTAGCTCGTCAAGTTGTGTACAAGGAAGCGACGCACGAAAGATCGGATACTCTACTCCGGCAATATCCTGCTAAGTTTCACATCCGCCAAGATTGCAAAACAACGTCGAAGCTGACGCCACGGCGAGCAAGAGGTATAATTTCCTCTGAACAACGAGTAAACCAGTGTAACGTATAAGAAGCCTCCCTTTCGTCCATTGTACAGGGCAATGCCAGATCTGATGTTCAGTAGAATCACAGGCAATGAAATAAAATACCCTAATGAATTCAAATTCTGTATTCAGATCACGCGAGGTGGGAAGTGCTTCCTTTTGGCTCTCGCCCCCCCCCCCCCCTCTTCCGCCGTTCTTGTGGACACCTTTGCATGAGTATAATCTGAGTAATTTGCACTCCGTTTTTAGAAAGCTTCTTTTTCAGGAATTATAATTTTTGCGAGTATGTTCCGCAGTATTTTTCAATACTGTCTGCAAAATGTGTTGCGAATAGCGTTAATAGTAACGAAATAGTAAATTAAAACTTCTTACCTGACGCTGAAGTTTTACTACATGAACAGTGATAATTTAATAGACCGTAAGTTCTTTCCTTTCATTATGTTGTGGGTGGTTTAAGCCAGAAAAAGTTTAGAATTGCGGTGAAATTATGTATAATATTTGTTGTAAGTCGCTGACGAGAACACGGTAAGTTCTATGACCTTATTTCCCAGAAACTTCGATCGGTTGAAGAGAGCTCAACATAAGTGAACACGTGTTTAAGGTTATTTGTAGGTATTCAACATTGTCCAAGAAAACG
This sequence comes from Schistocerca gregaria, assembly GCF_023897955.1. Taxonomy (NCBI): domain Eukaryota; kingdom Metazoa; phylum Arthropoda; class Insecta; order Orthoptera; family Acrididae; genus Schistocerca; species Schistocerca gregaria. The sequence continues at coordinate 229,290,909 of NC_064925.1, read as the reverse complement.
ACGATCAGAGTTTTCGAGCTACTTTATGAGCGTTTTAGAGATAAAATAGTTTAACTGAAATGCTGGCACAGTGGCTAGCGTCGTGGCTTCACAGTGTTCGAAAGCCGATTATTATCACCACATTTAATTCTGTTTTTTATTTATCTACCTAGGTCTACAGAAGATTACTTCACGAATGTTATTCGTCTACTAATTGTATGTGTGATGTATGAAGTAAGAAAAAATGGTGGACAAATTATTTGGAACTGAATTTGGTGAAATTCCTTTTCTGTATCTTGATTCATAATAAATTGTAAACTTCAGTTTTCAGAAAAGTGGTTCAGTATGTGTGGTTTGCCAAGAAATTATTGGCAAAGCGTGAAATCTTCAGCAATGTTAGCACGTTTCTTTGCCTATGAAATTCATACGAAGAAATGTCGCTCTGGCAAACCTGCCTTCACACGGTGATCGTAGTTTTCGGAATTTTTAAGTCTCCACTGTTTCTACAACCGCTATCATCGAACGGATTACAACAAAGCTTCTTGAAGAATAAACATAAGAATAAAATATAAGAATTAAGAACTGATATGAAAATGAAATATAAGAATATGAGCATTTAAAGAGAATGTAACCCCTGAAAATACACAGAACGTTCATTGTAACTGAAGACATTGATGTATCTCAAAAACTACACATCAAATCAAAAGAAGTTCTAATTTCAGTTTGTTTCTCTAGGAGGGGGACATCCAATGCTACCACTACACCATGTGTGTGGGTGGCGGGGGAAACTTTAAAATCTTCAGTGGGAATTCTTATTTTTTATTGCAGATTACGATTCCTCGGGAAAATCTACATACGTTTTGTCTGAAGCATTTTCTTCGTTTCGCCACAGATTGCGCTTCGATCAGAGGAACAGAAATCTGCACACAATAGTAATTTACGACACGATACTCAGTGGCCCTTGGAAATTCAATGGCACGTGGGAGCCCACATCCATACTTCGACGGTAGGACAGGCCAGCATTTCACAACTACTAATAAATTCCATTCGCAACGTTGTATTCTTCTGACGTATTGTACAGGGGACTACTCGACACCCAACTGTGGCTGTGACTCGAGATGAGAAAGGGATCAAATGGCTCTGAGCACTATGGGACTTAACATCTGAGTTCATCGGTCCCCTAGAACTTAGAACTACTTAAACCTAACTAACCTAAGGACATCACTCACATCCATGCCCGAGGCAGGATTCGAACCTGCGACCGTAGCAGTCGCGCGGTTCCGGACCGAAGCGCCTAGAACCGCTCGGCTACAGCGGCCGGCGGATCGATGTGAATGCTACTCTACTTTTCAAATTAGCGTAAGTAGAGTAATGTAGCACCGCTAACTTCAATACACTTTGTGATCCACTTTTCAAACAACCGTACACAGAAGCATATCAATAGAGATCTCTCCACAGGCCTTCCTGATGCGGTCGACCATGTCTTCATGGCCTGTTGACGCTTGCCACTACACCTTATCTTTTGAATATACGAAGACGTCAAATCTGGCGGCGTAGCAGGCCGGGTGGTAGGGCCACCTCTGGAGATCCACAGACTATTGTAAATACGATGTAATACCTCCCGCACTTCAGTTTCGTAATGCACTGGGCCACTATCATCCTGAAACCAAATACGTTATCTAACGCCCAAGGCAACATCCTGCGTTGGTACAGATCGAACAGGATACGGTGGCCGTCGCACAGTGACCAATTTCTTCCAAAGCGCTGGGCGACTTCATTCGTTGGTTTGGAAGGGGAGCCAAAAAGAGTTTTCCACCTTTCAGCCAGTCAGCGATAACAGAACCGAAGCGCACACACTGTAATCTTTCTCAAAAGATTTTACAGAAAATATTCGGAAAAAATTCACTTTTGCCTTGCTTTTAGCTTTGTATGTCAGGTTCGTGAAGATGTGCCCATCATTTCGTTTATTGTCATAGTTACTGTGATATTTATATGGAAATAAGACACTGAGCGGAATTCGGAAAAGTGTGCAAGAAAGAACAGAGGTTGCTATGATTTGGGTTTGCTGCATATTGCATGATGTTCCGGCGTAACATCAAGCGTCGGCACGTCGGCTTGGAAAGTTAAGAGCAGAAAGGCTGTGAGACGACGTCAGTCAATAGAACGCTGACTATGACGACACCGCGACAGAAGCGGCCTCTACAGGAAGAGAATATAAGCGCTGTTCCTGCCAACCTCGGCCACACTAGAAGACGAGCTGTGATACCAAAGATTACCCGTGGCTTGTGAGTAGTATCATTTGCTTGCGTGGAAATTGTATATATAGAAGGGCACTGATTATTTGCTTGTCGCCGTTTGATTGCAACACCTCACTGTAAAAAGGCAAAGTTAAGTATTGTCAATTTAATTTACTGTAATAAACTCCATTAATAAGATTTGTTTGAATGTCGTCTATCTGAGAAAACAGCTTCCTAGGCACCCTATATTGGATGAGTGGGCAGGACACCACATTGGCGACGAGAATGGGATACAGCATTTAACTAGTGCACCGTTCCATCCACAGTCAACAGTTTTGTCAGGAACTTCAAGCAGCAGATGGCCAAACTTCGCTCCGCGCACACGAGGGATCAAACATTGCAACTGTTTCTTGCCTCGTATCGCTCGCACCCACGAGACGGACCATCGCCGGCGGAGTTGCTTCACGGCCGCCGCCATCGGGCACTGCTCCACCTGCTCCAACCTCCTCAGCATCCGGCGCCGAAGGAAGGCCGCAAGTATCGCTTCACACTGCATGGTATTGTCTCTTACAGGGTTTTTAGCGGCAGCAGACAGTGGCGCGAGGCGAGATCGTTCGTCGTCTTGGCGCTTGCATGTATCTTAGTGCAGGTCCAGATGGCTTGTAGCGCCCTCATCACTATCAACTTCACCACTGTGTTATGCACGGTGATCGTTCTGTGTCTGTTGCCCCAGATTCACTGATCCCTAGGACGGCGCGGCCACAGCAGCCGCCGGAGGGTGTGATCACGACACCGCGGGACGACCCCATCGAGCCTCCGCCTCCTCTCGTCCTACCGATGGAGCTGGATCCACCCACTCCGCAACAGCCGACGCCTTTCCCATCTTGTTATTGGCCTTGTGAACGCGCCTGAGGTTAGAAGAGCGTGGAGGCCATGGAATTGGTCCGCCTCTACCAATCCATTGGTCATCGAATCTGTTGTTGAGAAGCGTACGAACACTTCGACTGAATTGTGCAGGAGCTCCATCGCGCATGAACCACATGTTGTGTCGTACTTGTAAAGGCACATGTTCTAGCAGCACAGGTAGAGCATCCCTATGAAACCATGATAACGTGCCCCATTGAGCGTAAGTGGACGAAACTGAAATGAGCTCTAACGTGGAAATTAAGCATTTCCGGACACATGTCCACGTAACATCTTTTCCTTATTTGTGTGTGAGGAATGTTTCCTGAAAGTTTGGCCGTACCTTTTTGTAACACCCTGTATACTCACATATTAACGGCAGTAAAAAGAAATTTAGGGCATTATTTATTGAACGATCGTAGTGCACAGCGTCATTGCACAGACCTCTGAAAGCAACATGAAGCTACCATAAAGAATATCGAGTGTGACGTAGTGTGTTTTCCAGCAGGAAAACCCGGTACATTGTGACTGAGCTGCCGTGACAGATACAGATCTTATAATTCTGGACAGGCCACTTGGCAGGCAAGCAGAACTGGAGGAATTCCGTGTATAGTTATTGATGTGGGCTGTACGAGGCCACAGTGCGTGAGCCGCATATCCGTGGATTCCGTGCAGAGATATGCGTCACGCCACTTCTCTTAAGCGCACGGCAGCTTATCTCTCAGTCTCGTCATACTGATTAAGGCTCTATGTTTTCCGTGGGAGATAACTCTTAGTTCTCGCTTTAAGTACTTATAACTTCTGCAAATGCAGTCTCTAATAAGTGAATTGTAGACGCTTTCATGGTAATGCACGCTCTTTCGCCGCGATGACGCCAGTGTATCATGGCGTGGGCTCTAGAAGGCACCGGAAACGATGGAGCGGCATCCTGATCCTCCACAACCGAACTGTCTCCCACAAAACATGCAGATGATCGTAACTAGGTCCATCATCTTGCTCGATGACGTCATGTGCTCAACTGATTAATGTCTGCGAGTGGAGGGGTGTGGTGAGACAGATACGAGGTTTGTGATGTCCGTGGAGTGCTCCCCAAACAATTCTGACACTTTGTCTATTGAAGGTGCAGATCGCCTGCGGTGTCTTGTGAGTGAGCAAATCAATGACAATTAATACATGTCATTCGCCATGCAGAGACAAAGGCAGATGTACCTGGGGTCTCATTTCGTCCTTTGTAAACACCTCTCACAGAAGACTGCTCCCATCGTTTGCCTGAACCGTGCCCTGTTGACAACTGGAGTGGAGAGGAGCGCCTCTAGTGGTTTTTAACGTCCCCGTACTCATAAGTCAATCATCGCCTTGAAAAGGTGCTCACCAGGATCTGGGGGAGGGGGGCGAGGGGGGCTGGGGAAGAGGCTCGAAATCACGTCACTTTTGTGAAAGAAGTGGCGTGGTGTAAACGGAGATCAATTTCTCGCAAAATAAAACTCAGAAACGACTTTAAGGCAGCTACGATGCAGGCTCTTCGTCAAGTTTTCCCCTCAAGTGAAATAAATTTATGTTATTTCCATATGAAGAAGAGTTCATGGAGAAGACTACAAAATCTCGGTCAACTGAGAATTACCGCCAGAACGAGGATTTAAGACCTGACGTCAGCATGTGTGCAACGTTGTAATTTGAAAAACGATAGGGTGTGAGTAACGAATGGGTTGAGATTCATGAACAAGTTCCTGATAATGGAAGACTCAATTTTTGACTACTTTGTGGATACCAGGCTACAGAATGAGGAAACCCCGTAGCAATGCGGAATTGCTACGGAAAAACGCACCGAACGAAGGATGCTGTTGAAGGGTGGCACATCAAAATAAATAATATAATTAAAAACTCTCACCCTAGAATCGTCTATTTGATGTAGTGTTTGTAAAAGGAAGTGGAGCTCATAAACTGTATGTACATGAAGTTGGAGATGAATCTTAAAGGAAAGAAGATGAAGATAAATTGCTTGAAGCTTGACAACAGGTGAGAGAAAACCGTACCAAATTATCAAGAAACTGGCGACATTAGATCCTGCTTGAAAGCCATTGGCCGTATTCAGCATCTGGACTAGAAAATATTAACAAGTAATCTATAAAAACGCCATGAAGACTACTGAGTTTCGCAGATTACTTAGTTAAAATCATTAACCATATTGAAACAGATTATCGGCGCTGATAATAAGTTATCTTTATCTTTACAGATAGAGTGGAGTACTCTTCTTGCATAAAATGATGTAGTCTATTTGCACTGATTTTAAACGCGCCAAAATGGTAAACGAACATTTATGAAAGTCCAAAGCCCGTGTAAAACATGATGGGCATCAGCCTTTACCATCTATAAAAATTAGTGTTTCAGACCTCACAACAGTACCTCTAAATAGGTCAATGAAGAAACTAGCTGGTCGCATCACGGTTCACTAGCGTTTAATCAACAAGCAGTGGGATTTGGCTTTGCGCAGTCAAATGAAACGCCACTCAAATGGCCCCTTTGTCACCAGAAATTACGGTTATTCTAACTTTTTTCAACTGTTATTTCCTATTTAATGACTATATTTTCTTTCTCTGCTTTGAATATTGTCCCGCGACAAAGGCTATCGGATTTAGTAACCATTTCTTGCCCATTTCTTGTTTCCTTACTGCTTTTAGACAGCCGGTCATAGTAATTAAGCCGGCCGTAGTGGCCGAGCGGTTCTAGACGCTACAGTCTGGAACCGCGCGACCGCTACGGTCGCAGGTTCGAATCCTGCCTCGCGCATGGATGTGTGTGATGTCCGTAAGTTAGTTAGGTTGAATTAGTTCTAAGTTCTAGGGGACTGATGACCTTAGAAGTTAAGTCCCATAATGCTCAGAGCCATTTGAACCATAGTAATTGAAATAGTCACAAACGCAGCATTCTTTTTACACCATTCCTTTCCTGTTCGTACCATAGTGACGGGCTATTTCTATATCAGTCAATAAGTGTGGAAAGAAGCTGACGTACTGACGGAAAGAGGATGGCTCTTTATTTATACTTGGAAGAACTAATTCTATTCTGACACAATCGATTTTATTGCTTTCGTATCCCAAAATTTCTATATACCTCGATTTCCGTATATTGAAAATGTACTCTATATTTTGGTACGAATCGAACAGTATTTGGAAATATATTGATGCAGCTACTACATCTAAGACGCATCTGTCCAGTCGGGCAGCATCATAATTATGTCAGTATTTCCATTTGGCAATTTGGTTTCAAGAGCCAAGATGTCGAAGAAGAAGGCCCCTTACACACTGGATATATCCAGCAAGATGCGGAGACAGTAGTTACTGCGAAGAAGGGCCTCCTTTGGCTGACGGGTAGCTACTCAAACTACCTCCCGATGAGTACGACCGCAAATATTCGGCAAACCCTCCCGGCCGCAAATGTCCGCAATCACATCTGGCAGGTATTCGCTGCACCCGGAGGATAGTGTACCTAGTAGCAAATGGAGCTTCCTTTTGTCGGTGTCAAGCGACATCTTACTGGAGAGCGGTGTTGCGGTCTGTTGTGTTTTCTGATGAAGGCTGGTTCTACTTCGGTGCCTTTGATGGCCGTGCGTTGGTTAGGAGGAGGACCCTAGAGGGTGTGCGACCAATTGCCTGCGTGCTACACACACTTGTCCTACAACTGTAGTTATTGCCTGGTGTGCAATTTTGTATGACAGCAGGAGCACCTTCGTGGTTATTCCAAGCAGCCTACTGCAACTCATTCCAGGGCGTGTTTTCCAACTAGGTAACACTCGCCCACATATCGCTGTTGAACCCAGCACGCTGTAAAGAGTGTCGACTTGTTGCCTTGGTCTGCTCTATCACAAGACCTGTCTGCAATCGAGCACATATGGGCCATCATCGGACGACAGCTCCAGTGCCATCCACAGCCATCATTAACCGTCTCAGTATTGATCGATCACGTGAAACAGGCATGGTACTCCATCCCACAAAACTGACATCGAGCACCTGTACAACGCATTGCATACACGTTTGCATGCTTTCATTCAATATCCTGAAATTGTACCAGTTATTAATTACCAGAATTTCATATTTTCAATGGCTTACCTCGCGCTTACATTAACTGTGATCTTACAATGCCTATCTGTTAAATATATTATCTAGAGAAATGTATTTCCAATATTTCATTATTCCACATAAATTAATTTTTGGTGTTCCAAATTTTTTTTCATCAGTGCGTTTAGAGTTCTACATACATGCATCAAAAAAAGTTTTGCATCACCTCGGTTCCGAGAGTTCCGGAACCAGTACAGAAAATTGGAACAGAGATCAAAAAAAGCACCATTTCAACCCTTTTTATTGCTCATGAAAACCACACATTGCATGTTGTACCACCATACAGCGAGACCTACAGAGGTGGTGGTCCAGATTGCTGTACACACCGGTACCCAGTAGCACGTCCTCTTCCATTGATTCATGCTTGTATTCGCCGTGGCATACTATCCACAAGTTTATCAAGGCACTGTTGGTCCAGATTGTCCCACTCCTCAACGGCGATTCAGCGTAGATCCCTCAGAGTGGTTGGTAGGTCCTCCACTGTCTATCGTTAGGTACGCACGTAAACGTAAACCAACGTGTATTGCGACTCCTTGGCCAGGTAACCTTTTTCTTTGCTTATAGTGTATAATGACGTTGTACTTGCACCAAGATCCATCTCTCTGCTCTGACACGTGCGTTACTCATATACACATTTGGGGCATTGCCCTCTATGCACCAAAAGTTAGGAGGTGGATATGGATAGTTTGGCCGCTAAGGGGTGGTTGTTGTCCAGCGCTGAAACGAGTTATTTGCTGTAATTTGACTCGCAGACTGTCTGTTACAATATACTTTGTTAGATGCCAACATTTGTTATCAAGAGCTAGTTGCCGACTCTGGAGGCGGCGTTTCTCCGCGAATAACGAGAAACTAAAATTAGTACAGTACGACTGGCTTCCGACTGGAATCGACCGATCAGATACGGCGAGAAAATAAAAAGTAAACATTAGGCTACGGGCTACAGTTAGTTTGTAACTACAACCATTATTCGGTATTCGCATTCGTTGGCTTCGCTAACTCACAACCACATTATCACCTTTCACCGCCGCGTGGTTAGAGGCTTCATCTCACTGTTTGAGCAGCCCCTCCCGCCGGAGGTTCGATCCCCCCCCCCCCCCCCCGGGCATGGGTATATGTGTTGTTTTTAGCATAAGTTAGTTTAAGTAGTGTGTGAGTCTAGCGACCGCTGACATCAGCAGTTTGTTCCCTTAGGAATGCACACACATTTGAACATTTTTGAACCTTTCACGCTAATCTAGAACTTAGACTACGCATCAGATCAATCTGTCACTGAAACCAAATCGATAGATTTCAGTCGAATGTCAGTTGTACCATATTTATCTTAGCGACTGATCCCAAATCGAGGAACACACGGCGGACCGTTGATGTGGTAGCGTCTCGAAATCCTTACACCCGGACAATTTCAGAAATGGTGTAATCCGTTCATCGGGCACCCATGATCTGGCCGTAGTAAAATACCCCGATACGATTTTGTGAGGAAAATGAGCAAATCGTTAGACAAGGGCAATAAGACTGCAGGAATCTTCAGTAAACTGCAAAGGCACTGTTGAACAACACAGGCAATGCAACACATTACTTATCCGCCAACACCCAATTAAAGTGTCTCCACTGTACAAGAATATACATAACGGGTGTACACGTGCAGGTTGTAGACACATGGCTGGCGACATGCTGAAGTTTGGGCCTCGTCGTGCAGTCTGCTCGGATAGCGTAATGGTAAGGCGACCGTTCGCGATAAGCGGGAATTCCATCTTCGAGTCCCGGTCCGGCACAAATTTTGATCTTTCACCATTGCAGTACCACAATGATGTGTGCGCCCCGAAGTCACGAATTTCCACCCATCCCTTCTTTCATTCTCCAATCTGTATTTCATGTAAATGGGTGCTCCAGTCGCGTCAGAATTAGTGTTTTTTTCGGCGGAGATGACCGACGGAACAGGCACCATTCAAATGAACACACTTTTATTTCATTCACACGGTATTTTATAGGAAGAACTTAGCTGAATCTCTTTGTATGTAGCTGTTCGTAAAGATGTCATTTTAGTGTTAGGTTATTATTTACTAATGCTGTAATTACACAGTAAATTTCTGACATGTGTCTCGCGCACAAACCAAATGGATTGCGAAAGTAGTTTATCAGATGTATAAACATAACACACAATTTACGAAAGTGCACCTTATACACTGGAGCTCGAGTGTCACACCGAAAGGCAGACAATATTAACAGTAACAGACATTTCGCAGATGTCGGAGTTATCTATGATGAAGTACTGTCTGAAAAAAGGTGCAAGTTGTGCAGAGAGTTACAACATGCACTTAATGTCCAGAAATGATAAACTGTGCACTCCAAAAAACGAAACATATGTAGTATTCTATAACAAAAGTATTAAGTTAGTCAATACTGGAATCAGTCAAATCTTACAAATAAAAGAGTGTATCAATTTGGAGAGGTACGACATGGTGTGGTAACACTGGCTTCAGTCGCAAGAAAAGCAGCTGGAAGACTTCTGTTAGTTGGTAGGATACTGGGGAATACAGTCAAGTCTAGCTTTCAAAGTACTTGTGCGTCCCACTGTACAATATTACTGAAGTGTGTGGGACCCACGGCAAAGTGAGAGTGCTACTGAGATGCTGAAAAACCTGGTTAGCAGGGGCTTGAAGATAGATGCCGCCTTACCCCTAGAAAGCCTACTTGCAGTGTTTCAAGCAACCTACATACCGCTCTCGTAGAACCAAAGAAACAACCTGGTTAGCAGGGGCTTGAAGATAGATGCCGCCTTACCCCTAGAAAGCCTACTTGCAGTGTTTCAAGCAACCTACATACCGCTCTCGTAGAACCAAAGAAACAACGTTATACTAATTACACAGAGAGACGACTATGCAGTCATTCTTCCCACAGTCCATTCGCCAATGGGATGCGAATGAGCCCTGTTACTCATAAGAGGTAGAATGAGAGGTACACTTGCCATGTACCGCATAGTGCTTTGCAGAATACAGTAGGCCGGCCGGAGTGGCCGTGCGGCTCTGGGCGCTACAGTGTGGAACCGCGCGACCGCTACGGCCGCAGATTCGAATCCTGCCTCGGACATGGATGTGGGTGATGTCCGTAGGTTAGTTAGGTTTAATTAGTTCTAAGTTCTAGGCGACTGATGACCTCAGAAGTTAAGTCGCATAGTGCTCAGAGCCATTTGAACCAAACCAGAATATAGTAGATCTACACGAACGTGATCCGACGATACTTCTCAACTATTTAATTTGCCATAACAATAAGATCTCCCTCCTCCTAAAATAGCAGCTATTTCTACGAGTATTAATGATGCATCCACCTATGTTTTGGTGCGACCCGGGGAGCAGGGATTGCGTAGCGTGCAGGAGAATGGGCAAACAGTGTGGGAGAGCGGTCTGGTTTATGCCTGCAGTCGCTAGTGACACAGACGGATCTGTAATAACATTTATTTTTGAGGATGAGTTTGTTGTTGTTGTTTTTGCGGAAGGAGACCAGACAGCGATGTCATGGGTCTCATCGGATTAGGGAAGGATGGCGAAGGAAGTCGGCCGTGCCCTTTCAAAGGAACCATCCCGGCATTTGCCTGGAGCGATTTAGGGAAATCACGGAAAACCTAAATCGGGATGGCCGGACGCGGGATTGAACCGTCGTCCTCCCGAATGCGAGTCCAGTGTCTAATGAGGATGAGTTTACAGAGTTATTAAGTGTCTCAGCGGGTCGGATGGTGGCCAGCTAAAAGTGCAAGCCGCGAAGAAGTGCAGACATGCCTCATCAGCGAGTCATGACTGCCGAGTCGCAGGCCACGTGTTCTGCCGACCGTGGAGGCGCGTACGAGTCGACCGTCCGGACGTTCTGCGGTGCAGAGCGGCTCCCACCTCAACGCTTTCGTAGACAGCCCGTCACGCACTCAGGTGAGGACAGCCGACAGCCTGCTCCAGGCTGTCAGTTGTCGTGAAGACTAAGCCCTGGTCATTCAACATGGACCGACCACGACTGCAACATACACTCCTGGAAATGGAAAAAAGAACACATTGACACCGGTTTGTCAGATCCACCATACTTGCTCCGGACACTGCGAGAGGGCTGTACAAGCAATGATCACACGCACGGCACAGCGGACACACCAGGAACCGCGGTGTCGGCCGTCGAATGGCGCTAGCTGCGCAGCATTTGTGCACCGCCGCCGTCAGTGTCAGCCAATTTGCCGTGACATACGGAGCTCCATCGCAGTCTTTCACACTGGTAGCATGCCGCGACAGCGTGGACGTGAACCGTATGTGCAGTTGACGGACTTTGAGCGAGGGCGTATAGTGGGCATGCGGGAGGCCGGGTGGACGTACCGACGAATTGCTCAACACGTGGGGCGTGAGGTCTCCACAGTACATCGATGTTGTCGCCAGTGGTCGGCGGAAGGTGCACGTGCCCGTCGACCTGGGACCGGACCGCAGCGACGCACGGATGCACGCCAAGACCGTAGGATCCTACGCAGTGCCGTAGGGACACCGCACCGCCACTTCCCAGCAAATTAGGGACACTGTTGCTCCTGGGGTATCAGCGACGACCATTCGCAATCGTCTCCATGAATCTGGGCTACGGTCCCGCACACCGTTAGGCCGTCTTCCGCTCACGCCCCAACATCGTGCAGCCCGCCTCCAGTGGTGTCGCGACAGGCGTGAATGGAGGGACGAATGGAGACGTGTCGTCTTCAGCGATGAGATTCGCTTCTGCCTTGGTGCCAATGATGGTCGTATGCGTATTTGGCGCCGTGCAGGTGAGCGCCACAATCAGGACTGCATACGACCAAGGCACACAGGGCCAACACCCGCCATCATGGTGTGGGGAGCGATCTCCTACACTGGCCGTACACCTCTGGTGATCGTCGAGGGGACACTGAATAGTGCACGGTACATCCAAACCGTCATCGAACCCATCGTTCTACCATTCCTAGACCGGCAAGGGAACTTGCTGTTCCAACAGGACAATGCACGTCCGCATGTATCCCGTGCCACCCAACGTGCTCTAGAAGGTGTAAGTCAACTACCCTGGCCAGCAAGATCTCCGGATCTGTCCCCCATTGAGCATGTTTGGGACTGGATGAAGCGTCGTCTCACGCGGTCTGCACGTCCAGCACGAACGCCGGTCCAACTGAGGCGCCAGGTGGAAATGGCATGGCAAGCCGTTCCACAGGACTACATCCAGCATCTCTACGATCGTGTCCATGGGAGAATAGCAGCCTGCATTGCTGCGAAAGGTGGATATACACTGTACTAGTGCCGACATTTGCATGCTCTGTTGCCTGTGTCTATGTGCCTGTGGTTCTGTCAGTGTGATCATGTGATGTATCTGACGCCAGCAATGTGTCAATGAAGTTTCCCCTTCCTGGGACAATGAATTCACGGTGTTCTTATTTCAATTTTCAGGAGTGTATGTTCACGACTCAGTCAGAGGTCTGCGAAAATGCGCCACACGTGGACGTTACAGAGATGACAGACTGCACATGTATTCTGCTGTATCGTTTGAGACCACATGATGAAACCTATTAAACAATAAAGCTATAACAAGTTTTAGGACCTTGATGTTAATAACAACCGAAACAAGGTCTCTAAAACTTGTAGTTCAGATGTCATGTTCAACTGTCAGTTGCGTTCTAAAAATTCTAGAAGGCAAAGTTTTCATGAAGGCGAGCTGAAACTACTACTGCAATTTTAACCAACTTACCTACATTCGTGCAGAAATCAAGAAGATTCTAAATTGATTCATAACATTGCTGTTAAATATTGTGCGTCCGAGAAAGCGGCCGTTTGGAGACTGCTGCCATGTGCTCAGGGCAGATGACAGCAGGTGTTCCCTCGGCCGTCCGCGGTGCTACATATCTAATTACAGCCGAGAGGCAACACTAGTATTGGCTGAGCGATGGCGTATTAAAGTAAACGTCGATAAGTGCGAAACAGTTCTGTTCACACGTAGACCGAACCTACACAGTAGACCGATAACACTACATACACACAAAATACGACTGCGAGAGAAAGTCAGATACTTAGGTGTCCGGCCGGATCGGAAGCTTACATGGCGGGACCACATCGAATACGTTGCCAACAGAGCGCACGCGAGGCTCAAACAACTCTACCCAATGCTCAACAGGGAAAGCGCACTGAATAGGAGGGTGTCGAGGTCCATATATATGACACTGATTAGACCTCTGATGACGTACGCGGCCCCTGTCTGGGGATATGCAGCTCCTACACGACTGCACCGCCTGCAGATCATACAGAACAAAGTGCTACGAATCATTAGCAACGCTACACGCTACACGCGCACCATGGATCTTCTCCATCAATACCGCCCTGATACCTTCAAGGAAGTATTCATAAAACCACGCCACACGACTATACAGGCACTCGAGACACTCGAACAGTCCTTTCACCCTCATTCTGGGAAACTACAATCAGAACCATAGGTGGAAGCACAAGCGGCCAAAGACACTATTAGCTAGGGCATAGCCACCTATGGTAAACTAACATACGGTAACAAGCGACAAACATCAGCAAGCCCCTGCATATCGGCAACACTGACTGGTAATTACCAGCTGCTATTAGAACCGGCCAACAGGTCACAGCAGGGACACCGACGAGCTCGCCCACTGACGCACAAACAAACCGCCAACATTCCCTCACACTGTGCATCCAATATGTGACCTACCGGACACGAAAACGATAATAAACATAACTGTTGCAGGTTGCTGACGCTGAACGAGAGCTCTACACCGGCACCCAGCGGCAGCCTCCGAGCAACACAACTGGACAACGTCAAAGGTATCGACATGCTTGATACCCACTACTAACAAAGCCTACCCTTGCACGACCTATCGCAGGCAGCAAGACATCCGCTACTGCTCTTACCACCCGACCTATCGCAGATGGTTTTTTCCCTTGGCTCTTGCCCTGGCACTTTTTCTCCTCTGGCCTTCAAACCGCTACCCTTCGTTCTACTTCGACCCAATCTATCTCCAGATGAGCGCGTATTAATGGTTAACCTTAACCAGACGTACGAAAACATCGCAGTACCCACATCCTGTGACACCTCATTTTAGTGAATACTAACCCTTATGCAGAGATGGCAGTAGACCTATTGAGTTGGCCATCATGCCGGTGTGGGAGTGGAGGGGCTCCACGTGTGTTAAAAAAAGCACGACTAGTCTTTACTTCGCACTCAGCCACCGTAAGATCCGCGTCAAACGCTGCAGCGAGACAGGCCGTTGCAAAACGCTTATTTTCAGTAATAATAGACAGTGAACTCGCGAGGACTGTACACCATCCTGGACCGCTTAGATTCCGCAAAAGTAGCTGTTAGTGTGCCATCTGTAATGTTAATAAACCTGAGTGGCAAGTGGTGACAGCTATTTTCCTCTTTAGTGGCGAGCATTTATTTAGATTATCAGTAGTCAGGGCGAAAGACAATTTAGTAGGAACTTACTGTAGAGGTCGCCTCTGAACCGCTGTTAGTGCTGCTTAGGATTGAGAGATCTACTGTCGGTATGAACATAATGAATATTGCAAGGTTGAGTATGTGAAAATTTAACAAATATATGTATCAATTAGAACTCAATATATTCATTTATAATCATATTCCTAATCCTGCTGAGCAAGCAGAAAATAGAAGCATTTCTTTCAGTGGGTTGGACGAGAATGTGGACTTGCGGACTGGAAACTATGGTCAGTGTGATGTCCATCGCTTTGCGACTGACCACAGAAATAGTTGCCAGGCTCTAGTGAAAGACGACGAACAATATTTACAAATCCAGTTTCCTCTAATGGCTAATGAATGATTATTGCAGTAAGTGTCCTTTTTTAGTAAGATTCCACAAAACAAGCCAAGTCGTAATCACATAATTTTATTGATAAACACAATTCTTACTCTTCTCAAGTGCCTATGAGTCCGAACAGAGAAAAGTCTCCGAATAACCAAACAAATGAAAGTTCTTTATCAATGAAACTACGTTAGAGTTTCAAGTTCACAAAATAAATAACTACCTTTCACAATGCTTGAAATAGTCAATCCCTTTCAGAAACCGAACAGAATAATATTCGAACTAGAGAAAAGCTTCTCTGAGCTGGGATTTAGTAAACAAGTCCACAGCCAACTTCAGTTTACAGAAAGGGCAAACACTTAACAAAATCTTATATAGGTGCTCTACTTACTGAAGTATAAAGAGTCCAAAATCAACGAAAATCTCCAAGTCCGACAAGGATAGAAAACCTTATGTCTGTCGGTATCTTCTTGGTCAGTAAAACAACAGTACAAATCATACCAAGTCCCAGCTGGCACCTTACTTAACACTTAAATTTCCAAAGTCGTGGGAGCAACTTTCTGTCCAGGGTGATGGTTGGGTTCTTAACGCGGTGTAGGTGAACATCTTCCAGTTGCTGGGTGTCCGGAGCGCCGGCCTAAATAGCTGTGTCGCGGATGATTTCTTACACATCTATTTTCGCCTTGTGATACAGCAGATGCATTAAGAGGTGCCGTTGGTCAACGACCTCGTGTACGCCGTCTTCTGGCCCGGTTGGAGCATTGTTATGCCCTCTGCAGGCCTGGTCACCGAGTTCTGGGGTTGCTAAGCCCTGCGTCGTCTGAATTGTAGGGGTTGAGCTTGCTACAACCTGCATGATGTATATGTTGCGTGTGCTGTCGTCTGCGCCTGCTATCTAGGGTGTCATGGCAGAGATCATCCACGATTGATCCTAGGTGAAGGAACACCGCTTGCACACAGTGTTCTCATCATCCCCATGTCCCAATAGGCAGCAACGGCAGATTACAGCTGTGACTTGTATCAGGTTGGCTGCGTCTGGGTACTGAAGTCATCTTTGAAGTTACCTTTGATTATAGCAACATAGGCAGAATGACAGCACGACTGAGCTCCAAAAGCCTCGGTATTTAAAGAGCCGAGCCTCGTGTTTAAAGATGTGTGGGCGTATGACCGAATTTTTCCTCGTTTATTGGTCTTGTCAGAGCACTTGCCTCGATGTGGTCATTCCATAATTATTCTAGATCGTCGACCTCGGGTCTTTCTGACCACTACAGTGTCGCCCTGGTAATGAAGTTAAAGAGTGTTACTTCAAAGTAAGCCGTTTTTTAGGACTGTGGCGTTTGTGCTTCTCCTTCCCTCACTTGTAGATTGTGTGGCAATATTTGCCTTCCGCTACATCCGCGGGACGCCCGCTTGTTTCCACGACTCTGGCATCGCTGTGTAGAACTTTAAAACATCTAAGCATGGACAAGGTACAGATAATTAAAGTTCCAGATTCAAAACAATGTAGAAAGAGAACCACTGCTCAGAATGAGGTCAAATTGAACTTCATTTTATTGATGCAGTGGGAAAGTCACGGAACAAACCACTAACAAAAACTTTACTAATAGAAGGCGCTGTAAGTGTCTTAACGTAAATGACAGATGAATTGCAATACACTGGTTATGGTTTGAGTTGCACGTGTATCAATCGTACTGTTCAATGTGGATGACTGCACAAGTTCGGCAGTAAACAGTTGTGGCACTGTTAGTTAGGTTAGACTATCCAGCACAGCAAGATCTTAATCCATCTGATGAGAAAAATTGGTTGTAAATTGTCCTGAGACCAAAAAGCACATAAAATACAAAATGGCACTCGTTTTCAATTGTCCTGGAGCCAAAAATAGCATAAAAAGCAAGATACCATAGGTTTCTAATCATTGTGAGACTGGCGCAAGACCTGTTCAAAATGTATCCACCATTTTCCACCACAATTTGAAATAGAGAATCAGCATATTTCACAACGGATTGGAGTATCCTGCGAGACACGGTCAGAATGTGTTGTGCATTGAATGCCTTCAGTTCAGCTACGTTCGTTATTAGACCTCTGAATACAACATCTTGCAGATAACCCCACAACCAGAAGTAAAATTATCTGGACCGCCGGCTATAGGGAAACGATGGCTGATAATTCTAGCATTTCCGAAATGCCTCTGCAGCAGCAGTTTCACTGGCTGCGCAGTGTGGGGAAAAGAGCCATCTTGCATGAAAATAGTCCTACCCACACATACACGCTGTTGAACTGTTGGAATGTCGTTGGTGCACAAAAGACTTTCCTAGCCTTTACCAGAGGCGGTACACGTAACAGGACCCGCAGGCCTCATCTACATCTACATCTACATTTATACTCCGCAAGCCACCCAACGGTGTGTGGCGGAGGGAACTTTACGTGCCACTGTCATTATCTCCCTTTCCTGTTCCCGTCGCGTATGGTTCGCGGGAAGAACGACTGTCTGAAAGCCTCCGTGCGCGCTCGTACCTCTCTAATTTTACATTCGTGATCTCCTCGGGAGGTATAAGTGGGGAGAAGCAATATATTCGATACCTGATACAGAAACGCACCCTCTTGAAACCTGGCGAGCAAGCTACACCGCGATGCAGAGCGCCTCTCTTGCAGAGTCTGCCACTTGAGTTTGCTAAACATCTCCGTAACGCTATCACGGTTACCAAATAACCCTGTGACGAAACGCGTCGCTCTTCTTTGGATCTTCTCTATCTCCTCCGTCAACCCGATCTGGTACGGATCCCACACTGATGAGCAATACTCAAGTATAGGTCGAACGAGTGTTTTGTAAGCCACCTCCTTTGTTGATGGACTACATTTTCTAATGACTCTCCCAATGAATCTCAACCTGGTGCCCGCCTTCCCAACAATTAATTTTTTATGATAATTCAACTTCAAATCGTTCCGCACGCATACTCCAAGATATTTTACAGAAGTAACTGCTACCAGTGTTTGTTCCGCTATCATATAATCATACAATAAAGGATCCTTCTTTCTATGTATTCGCAATACATTACGTTTGTCTATGTTAAGGGTCAGTTGCCACTCCCTGCACCAAGTGCCTATCCGCTGCAGATCTTCCTGTATTTCGCTACAATTTTATAATGCTGCAACTTCTCTGTATACTACAGCATCATCGGCGAAAAGCCGCATGGAACTTCCGACACTATCTACTAGGTCATTTACATATATTGTGAAAAGCAATGGTCCCATAACACTCCCCTGTAGCACGCCAGAGGTTACTTTAACATCTGTAGACATCTCTCCATTGATAACAACATGCTGTGTTCTGTTTGCTAAAAACTCTTCAATCCAGCCACACAACTGGTCTGATATTCCGTAGGCTCTTAGTTTGTTTATCAGGCGACAGTGCGGAACTGTATCGAACGCCTTCCGGAAGTCAAGGAAAATAACATCTACCTGGGAGCCTGTGTCTAATATTTTCTGGGTCTCATGAACAAATAAAGAGAGTTGGGTCTCACACGATCGCTGTTTCCGGAATCCATGCTGATTCCTACAGATTAGATTCTGGGTATCCAAAAACGACATGATACTCGAGCAAAAAACATGTTCTAAAATTCTACAACAGATCGACGTCAGAGATATAGGTCTATAGTTTTGCGCATCTGCTCGATGACCCTTCTTGAAGACTGGGACTACCTGTGCTCTTTTCCAATCATTTGGAACCTTCCATTCCTCTTGAGACTTGCGGTACACGGCTGTTAGAAGGGGGGCAAGTTCTTTCGCGTACTCTGTGTAGAATCGAATTGGTATCCCGTCAGGTCCAGTGGACTTTCCTCTGTTAAGTGATTCCAGTTGCTTTTCTATTCCATGGACACTTATTTCGATGTCAGCCATTTTTTCGTTTGTGCGAGGATTTAGAGAAGGAACTGCAGTGCGGTCTTCCTCTGTGAAACAGCTTAGGAAAAAGGTGTTTAGTATTTCAGCCTTACGCGTGAGATCCTCTGTTTCTGTGGCATCTTCATCCCGGAGTGTCTGGATATGCTGTTTCGAGCCACTTACTGATTTAACGTAAGACCAAAACTTCCTAGGATTTCCTGTCAAGTCGGTACATAGAATTTTACTTTGGAATTCACTGAACGCTTCACGCACAGCCCTCCTAACGCTAACTTTGACATCGTTTAGCTTCTGTTTGTCTGAGAGGTTTTGGCTGCGTTTAAACTTGGAGTGAAGATCTCTTTGCTTTCGCAGTAGTCTCCTAACTTTGTTGCTGTACCAAGGTGGGTTTTTCCCGGTCCCCACAGTTTTACTCGGCATGTACCTGTCTAAAACGCATTTTACGATTGACTTGAACTTTTTCCATAAACACTCAACATTGTCAGTGTCGGAACAGAAATTTTCGTTTTGATCTGTTAGGTAGTTTGAAATCTGCCTTCTATTACTCTTGCTAAACAGATAACCCTTCCTCCCTTTTTTTATATTCCTATTAGCTTCCATTTTCAGGGATGCTGCAAAGGCCTTATGATCACTGATTCCCTGTTCTGCACATACAGAGTCGAAAAGTTCGGGTCTGTTTGTTATCAGTAGGTCCAAGATGTTATCTCCACTAGTCGGTTCTCTGTTTAATTGCTCAAAGTAATTTTCGGATAGTGCACTCAGTATAATGTCACTCGATGCTCTGTCCCTACCACCCGTCCTAAACATCTGAGTGTCCCAGTCTATATCTGGTAAATTGAAATCTCCACCTAAGTCTACAACGTGCTGAGAAAATTTATGTGAAATGTATTCCAAATTTTCTCTCAGTTGTTCTGCCACTAACGCTCCTGAGTCGGGAGGCCGGTAAAAGGAGCCAATTATTAACCTAGCTCGGTTGCTGAGTGTAACCTCCACCCATAATAATTCACAGGAACTATCCGCTTCTACTTCACTACAGGATAAACTACTACTAACAGCGACGAACACTCCACCTCCGGTTCATGCAGTCTATCCTTTCTAAACACCGTCTGTACCTTTGTAAAAATTTCGGCTGAATTTATCTCTGGCTTCAGCTAGCTTTCTGTACCTATAACAATTTCAGCTTCGGTGCTTTCTATCAGCGCTTGAAGTTCCGGTACTTTATCAATGTTGCTTCGTCAGTTTACAATTACAATACTGATTTCTGCTTGGTCCCTGCATGTCCTGACTTTGCCCCGCACCCTTTGAGGCTGTTGCCCTTTCTGTACTTGTCCGAGACCGTCTAACCTAAAAAACCGCCCAGCCCACGCCACACAACCCCTGCTACCCGTGTAGCCGCTTGTTGCGTGTAGTGGACTCCTGACCTATCCAGCGGAACCCGAAACCCCACCTATGGCGCAAGTCGAGAAATTTGCAGCCCACACGGTCGCAGAACCGTCTCAGCCTCTGATTCAAACCCTCCACTCGGCTCTGTACCAAGGTCCGCAGTCAGTCCTGTCGACGATGCTGCAGATGATGAGCTCTGCTTTCATCCCATTAGCGAGACTGGCAGTCTTCACCAAATCAGATAGCCGCCGGAAGCCAGAGAGGATTTCCTCCGATCCATAGCGACACACATCATTGGTGCTGACATGAGCGACCACTTGCAGATGGGTGCACCCTGTACCCTTCATGGCATCCGGAAGGACCCTTTCCACATCTGGAATGACTCCCCCCGGTATGCACACGGAGTGCACATTGGTTTTCTTCCTCTCTCTTGCTGCCACATCCCTAAGGGGCCCCATTACGCGCCTGACGTTGAAGCCCACCCTCTGCGACCGCCTGGATCTTGCAGACTGAGGGCAACCTCTGGAACAGGACAAGCAGCCATGTCAGGCCGAAGATCAGTATTAGCCTGAGACAGAGCCTGAAACCGGTTCGTCAGACAAACTGGAGAGGCCTTCCGTTAAGCCCTCCAGAATGTCTTTCGCCCCTGCCACACCTTGAGACGACCTCCCACTCTACCATAGGTGAGGGATCAGCCTCAATGTGGGCAGTATCCCGGGCAACCACAGTCGTAGTCCGATCGGGGGATGCGTGGGACGAGCTGGCCTTCCCCGACAAACCCCCATCCGGACCCCCACAGTGATGCCCATTGGCAACAGCCTCAAGCTGTGTGACTGAAGCCAACACTGCCTGAAGCTGGGAGCGAAGGGATGCCAACTCAGCCTGCATCCGAACACAGCAGTTGCAGTCCCTATCCATGCTAAAAATTGTTATGCAAAGAACGTCTGAACTAATCTACAGAGAGCGCAAACAAATCGAAACAAAATTTAAACGGTTATTAAAATACAAGATTGCCTAGTAAATGCAGTAATGCTGCTGACACACTGCTCGGCGGCGGAAGGAGACTACGCGATTTTACACTATTCAGGTACTAAAATGCGATGCTACAGCTCTCAAATACTATAATACGCCCGAAATTTATGAATTAAACAATGCAAGTACCAAAAACACGCAAAGTAATTAAGAGTTAAACCATGGAACAAATGAGTGAGCTAGGAGTGTACTACTTGCTGCTGCAGCTGCTTATCCAACGGCGGCAGGGAGCCTACGATAAACGATGCCATCAACCAGCCCCACACAGGCACTTTTGCAAAATAAAGCGTTACCGGCTGTTGTGTATGCGGATTTTCCGGTGACCATTTTCTGCAGTTCTGCCCGCTGACACGTGCTTGGAGATGGAAGTGGGATTCGTCTGTCCACAGAATTTTCGATGGCCGTTCATCGTCCCATGCGAGCAAGAAATTCTACAACGAACGTTAGTGTAACTGTCAGGTCAGCAGGAAGCAACTCCTTAACATAGGTGATTGTGTATGGATAGCATTGCAGGATGTATCGTAGGATTTTGTGCAACGTGCTCGCAGATATGTCCAACGTTCGTACAATCCCTCGTGTATTTCATGTTTGCACACCGCTCGACCCCACCTGCAATACTGTGACTACATCTTAAAAACGTCGGATGTTTCCTCCTGTGCCTCATTGCACTTCAAAAGAGTCTTAGCAGACATCAGACCGATGCATTTTTTCACACATTTAAGTGTCCGGGACTCCTGTAAGGCTACTGGTACACACTCACCGTACTTGTAAATGAGCTATATCGACAACTCACGATCCTTCACGAAGAAAGTAATTTTGGACATTTAGGACACAAACTTAGGAACAGATGTGTGCTACCCGTCTGTGGATGTGCATATTCTGATACTTACAGCGCCATCTATTGGTCAAATGCTCGTTAGTTTTTTTTACAATGGTGTCAGTAATACGCTGTTCAAATTTGACTTCATCCTGAGCAGTGGATCTCTTTCTACAGAGTTTTGAAACTGAAACTTTCATTGTGGACTCCCTGTATAACTAAATTATTCTGCAGCGTAACAGTTTGGACTAGTATTTCACGATTGACAGTCAGAGTGAATTCAAAAATCATGGAGACATCAGTTATTGGAACATCTTACCGTGGCTTCACGACGGCTCAGAGGGACAAAAGAGAACTGTTGTAGAGCGCCTTACGCTAGTCAAATTAACGTCATCTCCAGGTGGAACGGGGGATCAGGAAGTCTGATGAGGTACTTTCGCTTCATGCAAGCTTCAACTGTTTTGATGTGGAACTCGTGCTACACACTCCGTTTACCAGCACGGAACTTTCCTCGGGCGAGTTAAATACAGTTCCCCAGAAGCCTTCACTTCCGGAGAGAGAAAGAGTGCATTACGCCCAAGGTCATAATTTCCTACCTCGATATGACAAGCTTTGTTTCATTTTCCGGCTACAACTTTACACGTGTTGTCTGTGTCCCTTTCCTTTCCCCGCCCACAGCTTCCGATTCTGAATGTAAAGTCTCCACTACTGCTATCAACATAAATCTACCTTAGCTGGAATTTTAAGAATAAGCGCTAGTTTTCTCACTTACCCCTGTTCTGCAAATACTCATATTATCCGTACGCTGTAAACATCTGAAAAAAGACATTGCTAGGTATTTCTGTGCAAGGAGTATAAAAGTGATTCGATTGAATTAGCGAAAGAAGAACGTGCAATTTTTATTTCAATTATTAATTGCCATTAATTCCCCTTTGTGGTATACAGTGTACCCAACGCATAGTTGTCTCCTTGGTAGATGAATAAACGATACTGTTTTCACACATGAAGACTTGTTTCGATTAGATACTGCTCTACAGTTGAATACGTACATGCCAGCACCGATTTTTTATAGTTAGGAGTGATTCAGCTAAACTGTAAACCTCAAATGTTTCCGGAACTGTTGAAATTTGCAGCTAGATGAATTGTGATCACTAGAAGATTTGTATCTCTTTTGGTGGCTAAATTAACACTACTACGTAGTATTCCACTGTCCATCAAATAGAAACTTTCTGAACATTCGCTGAATTGTTATGCTGTTGGATACCGCTTGTCTGGATGCCTTTGTACGCACAACTCAACGGATCTCTTAGGCTTCATTTTGTATTATCCGTAAAGAAATAGGAAATATACTTTCTCTTGGTATTAAAAAGTTTTTTTTTTTTTAAAAAAAACTAATCGGCAGCTAATACATTTGAACGACACGCACAGGATGGTAGAATGCAAGGTAGACCTACATATATTTTTTTTTTCTTTTTATAGTTCAATCCCACACAAAGGGGCCGTCTGACAGCGGACAAAAACAGCTCTCCAACGAACGGTTATACATATTTGAAAGACATTTTGAAAGACACGAAATTAGATGATAATAAATTATGACTTTTAGCTAATGTACTGATGAACAATTTTTATGATGTTCAACACTTTTTTGACGATTTTAAATTACAGTTAAAATATGATCACTAATGACAATGTTAATGACTTACAGTATAACGGTGATGTTCTTGGTGCAAGAAAATGATTATGTTAGTGAAAGAAGTGGAATGAGTATGACTTTTAGGCCCTATGAAACCTCAGGTAGCGACTCAGTCCGTGAGATGGAACAGTTGAACGTGTGCGCTAAACTGGAGGACGAAAAGAGCTTCTACACGATGTGTCACTGCCAAGTAACTTAGCTCCGTGAAACTTGTACCACCCAATAAAAAGAATTGCTACGACATACCGCAAAAATTAAATGAAGGAAATACGCAATGATACGAACAGAAGTGACACTTTTATGCAAAGACAATAATTACACGGAAATCACCGAGATTGATGATGTCCACTGGACATTACAAAACGTGGGATACGGTTCTTCATAGGGTGTGACATCACCACGGACAACAATGCACGCTCGGCAACGTGTTCCCATGCAGACCACAACGTTGGTAAGGAGTTCTTGTGGTAGGGTGATCCATGCCTCCACCAGCGGCATTTGGATTTGCTGCATTACGTATCCCAAACGCATCCCACACGTACTCCATGGGCTATAAGTCGGGATTGGGGAGCAGGGGGGGGGGGGGGGGGGGACTGGCAGATCAGTACATTCGCCGAATACCCTCTCGTTCCAATATCTCCTCCACCTGTTGTGTTCGATGCAGTTGCACGTTATCATACCTGAAAACGAAATGAGGGCTACGACGATCACTCCAAAAGAAATGAACACTATTTTTGTACAGATACAATACTCATTCTGCATGTGTAAAATTTTTAGTGTGAAGACACATCCTTCCCGCTTGTTTTCAAACTTAGTTCAACCTATTCCCGTGAGTGGCGCCGTCACAGCATGTCTTCAAGGTGGCTGCTACATTTGACATTCGTCAGAAGCAACGTGCTGTCATAGAATTCCTGTACTGTGAAACCGAGGCAGTGGGAAACATCCACAAGAGGTTGATAAGGTGTATGGAGATGCTGCTGTCGATCGCAGTACAGTTAGTCGGTAGGCAAGCAGATTACGTGATGAAAGCGGGCACGGCAATATTGAAGATTGTCCTCGCAGCGGCACGCTTGTACTGCAAACACTCCAGACAATGTGCGACTGCTGACAGACGCATCACAGTCAACGAATTGTCAAGCTACTTTGTGATAGGGGAAGGAAGTGTTCGTAGAACACTGAAAGTGTTGGCGTTAAAACAGGTTTGTGCCAGGTGGGGTCCCAGTACGTTGACAGTGACTCACAAAGGAACAAGAAAAACGGTATGCAGCGAACTTTTGGAACAGTACGAGAATGGTGGAGATGAATTTCTTGGAAGAATTGTGACAGGTGATGAAACATGGCTCCATCATTTTTCACCACAGACGAAAAGGCAATCAATGGACTGGCATCATGCAAATTCACACAAGAAAAAAAATAAATTCAAAACCACACCTTATTCTGGAAAAGTTATGGCTACGGTGTTTTTCGATTCTGAAGGACTCTTGCTTCCGGACATCATGCCAAGTGGAGCCACCATAAATTCTGATGCATATATGACGACACTGAAAGAACTTCAAGCTCGACTGAGTCATGTTCGACCACATCGGCAAAATCAGGATTTTCTGCTGTTGCACGACAATGCACGGCCACATGTCAGTCAAAAAACTATGGAAGCGATCACAAAACTCGGATGGACAACACTGAAACACTCGCCTTACAGTCCTGACCTGGCTCCATGTGACTATCATCTCTTTGGGAAACTGAAACACTATCTTCGTGGAACAAGGTTTGAGGATGATGACTCTCTTGTGCACGCTGCCAAACAGTGGCTCCAACAGGTTGGTCCAGAATTTTACTGTGCGGGTATACAGGCGCTGGTTCCGAGATGGCGTAAGTCAGTTGAGAGGGGTGGAAATTACGTGGAGAAATGAAAATATTGTTCCTAAAGGACGTATTTACACACTTTAAGACTTTCAAACATGTAGAAAAAAAGATGCATTTAAAAAAATAGTGTGCATTTGTTTTGGAGTGACCCTCGTAAATACACCGCTGAAAAGACGCACATGAGGAAGGAGTACAGTGTCACAATGACGTTGACTAGTGAGTGTAGCCTGTTGAAGGATTTGGAGGTCAGTAGACCCATGAAACACTGTCTCACCACACCGTAACTCCTAGACACCAAAACAGTTATGTTCGACAATGTCCCGAGCTGCATTACCCATTCCCAACCCTCTCCAAATGAGGATACGTCCAGCCATGTTGTATATGCTAGCTTTGGTGGTCCATGTGTTACGGTGTGGGTAGCCATAATATTACTTGGTCGTACTGACCTCCATTCTTTGAACCCGTATACTCACTGGTCAACGTTATTGTAACACTGTACTTCTCCCCCATGTGCGTTTCTTCATGGGTGCTTTCGGCCCTGACTCCATTTTTCGAGTACAGAAAAACGTAAGTGGTCATGAAAAGATGAATGAAACATTGAAGTGGTAGTAATTCGCAGTCGTAATTACAGAATATATTATAGATAGTACACAATTACATAATCATCATAAACTGAACGTCGTATTAAGTATGAAACAAGGGCATACGGTTATACTCAGATTATTAGGCGTTTGAGTTTCGACGTAGTATATTCTTTAAGTGTTTATAGACAACTAATAGTCCTGTCAGTGATGTTTATGGCATGTTTATTAGGCTACATGTAAGTTGACCACACAGACAGGAACGTTGTAACTGTGGAGATTATGTCAGGTGACATGTAAGTCGGCCACTTATTTAATGAAGTTTGAAGTATTAACGTATGAAACGATGTGGTTTCATTCGAAGGTTAAAGAAGTGTTAGGGAGCAGGTATGGCAAGGAGTGTCAGAACTCTCCACTACAAAAATGGTTCAAATGCCTCTAGGCACTATGGGACTTAACATCTGAGGTCATGAGTCCGCTAAACTTAGAAATACTTAAACCTAACTACCCTAAGAACAGCACACACATCCATGAACGAGGCATGATTCGAACCTGCGACCGTAACAGCAGCGCGGTTCCGGACTGAAGCGCCTGGAACCGTTCGGCCTCTCCATTACATTGAAAACAGTATAGCCCACTTAACGCTATTATTTGCACTGTGTAAACACTCAGATATCGACAGTAACAATCTGAGGTCGAAACATCGGAGCACGATTCTAAGAATTGTTGTGAGACGAGGTCTGTCTGTGAGAGAGGAAGTAGTAGTGTTGGTCGAGAGCTCGAAGACAAAAGACGTGTCACATTGCCCTCACGTTTGTGATGGCACATATTACCACCCTCGAGGCCTTGTTTGATTTATATAGCCAGGAGAGATTTAGATGGCTTCACTAACCTTGAAGATGGAATTCATGGTAAAATTCTCAAGCATAGCGCAAAAGCAATTGCAGGCTTAGGCTCGTGATTGTTATTCCGAGTTTGCAATAATCCCATGTTCTGCTTGCCAGTTAAAGAAGCCTCCTTAGGCTCCAAAGAATAATAATTATTCTCCATATCTAATTAATAAATAACTGGTGTGGTTATTAAATGTTAATATAACTTTGAAATTGCAATAATTGGTTAATCTAGCACTCGGCCATTATTGATAAGGTATCAATAATGGCTGAGCCATTTTAATCGTCATTGTCTATTATTGGTCATGATGATTCTAAAGTTTTAAATAGACTTGATTTATGGTATCCCTTCTCACAAGCTATTTAGTAGTAAACAGGATCCAAGCACACTCCTTTTTATTAAATTCGTTCTTAATAATAATAAGCTTTAGCACCTGATGCTGCGAATTGCTGTAAACTGCACAATGGAAAAAGGCAGTCATCTAAAGAGGTGAGTGCAAAACTTAGGGCCGAAACAGAGACCCTGACGCACTTTAACAAGTCATGTACTCATGTACAATAAATTCCGTTGCAAAAGTCAGATTCTGTATCACTTGTAAATTCTTGTTCGAAATCGCAGTCAGATAGCTTATGCAAATGTTAGTTTTAAGTTTTTCATGTAACGATCTATAGTGGGCTTAAAGGACAGTGAAATTGACACTCATACAACATGTACACATTGTTACGCAGGTTAGGTTCTGTTTACTGACAGCTCAGGTTGATTAATCGAGGCCATTTAAACAAATGAACATAAGAAATGTTGGTTGTTGCTACGTTACACATATTTGTTGCATATACGTTACAATATACAGTTGCTAAGTACGAAATCCTCCCACGAACCATGAACCATGGACCTTGCTGTTGGTGAGGAGGCTTGCGTGCCTCAACGATACAGATAGCCATACCGAAGGTGCAACCACAACGGAGGGGTATTTGTTGAGAGGCCAGACAAACGTGTGGTTCCTGAAGAGGGGCAGCAGCCTTTTCAGTAGTTGCAGGGGCAACAGTCCGGATGATTAACTGATCTGGCCCTGTAACACTAACCAAACTGGCCTTGCTGTTGTGGTACTGCGAACGGCTGAAAGCAAGGGGAAACTACGGCCGTAATTATTCCCGAGGGCATGCAGCTTTACTGTAAAAGGGAAACAAAGAAAAAGTTCGGAGTAGGTATTAAAATCCATGGAGAAGAAATAAAAACTTTGAGGTTCGCCGATGACATTGTAATTCTGTCAGAGACATCAAAGCACTTGGAAGAGCAGTTTAACGGAATGGACAGTGCCTTGAAAGGAGGGTATAAGATGAACATCAACAAAATCAGAACGAGGATAATGGAATGTAGTCGAATTAAGTCGGGTGATGATGAGGGAATTAGATTAGGAAATGAGACACTTAAAGTAGTAAAGGAGTTTTGCTATTTGGGGAGCAAAATAACTGATGATGGTCGAAGTAAAGAGGATGTAAAATGTAGACTGACACTGGCAAGGAAAGCGTTTCTGAAGAAGAGAAATTTGTTAACATCGAGTATTGGTTTAAGTGTCAGGAAGTCGTTTCTGAAAGTATTTGTATGGAGTATAGCCATGTATGGAAGTGAAACACGGACGATAAATAGTTTAGACAAGAAGAGAATAGAAGCTTTCGAAATGTGGTGCTACAGAAGAATGCTGAAGATTAGATGGGTAGATCACATAACTAATGAGGAAGTACTGAATAGAATTGGGGAGAAGAGGAGTTCGTGGCACTAGAAGAAGGGATCGGTTGGTAGGACATGTTCTGAGGCATCAAGGGATCACCAATTTAGTAGTGGAGGGCAGCGTGGAGGGTAAAAATCGCAGAGGTTGATTGGTTGGTTTGGGGAAGGAGACCAGACAGCAAGGTCATCGGTCTCATCGGATTAGGGAAGGAAGTCGGCCGTGCCCTTTGAAAGGAACCATCCCGGCATTTGCCTGGAGCGATTTAGGGAAATCACGGAAAACCTAAATCTGGATGGCCGGACGCGGGATAGAACTGTCGTCCTCCCGAATGTGAGTTCAGTGTCTAACCACGGCGCCACCTGGTAGAGGGAGACCAAGAGATGAATACACTAAGCAGATTGAGAAGGATGTAGGCTGCAGTAGGTACTGGGAGATGAAGGAGCTTGCACAGGGTAGAGTAACATGGAGAGCTGCACCAAACCAGTCTCAGGACTGAAGACCACCACCACAACAACAACAACAACAAGTACGAGATAATAGCATTAGCAATATGGAAGGCCGCGTTGTGGCACAACACTCAAGAGAAATAAATAAAAGAGAGTTTAAGACAGTTACCACGACATTGATTACAAGAGGGTTGGGTTTCGTAACTTTCAACAAAATATTACCCGAGATGTAACAAGTAAAATGTCGCCAGAAATTCACGCTCGATTTGTGTGAAGCCGTTCGATGAAGTTTCATCTTTCCCCATGTTCACATAAAATATAATCGTAATTCGTGATGGTCGGGCAGGAAGGACAAAGTGAGAACATGGAATTAGGATTAATAGCGAAACCGGTAAAATACTCACCGGAATATACCGCTAGAATGATAGACAGAGAGAGGGGAAGAAAAGACAGAAATAAGCTACAATGGTAGCGAGGAAGAAAACTGTTTAGTGTTACTTCCCATGTTACGAAGATTATTTTGAAAAAAAAATTTCAAGGTATAATTATTCTTGTTTATGTGACATTCAATTTAAAACTGAGCGATGTCATTTTTCATGTGTATGTTAAAAACAAAAGAGGGCTGGAAAGTGGGTACCGTGTTAATCCTTGTGAAGTCCTACAGGTAATTTGTTCTGGGATTTTACACACATAAACTACTGGCCATTAAAATTACTACACCACGAAGATGACGTGCTACAGACGCGAAATTTAACCGACAGGAAGAAAGTGCTGTGATATGCAAATGATTAGCTTTTCAGAGCATTCACACAAGGTTGGCGGCGGTGACGACACCTACAAGGTGCTGACATGAGGAAAGTTTCCAAACGATTTCGCATACACAAACAGCAGTTGATCGGCGTTGCCTGGTGAAACGTTGTTGTGATGCCTCTTGTAAGGAGGAGAAATGCGTACCATCACGTTTCCGACTTTGATAAAGGTGGGACTGTAGCCTATCGCGACTGCGGTTTATCGTATAGCGACATTGCTGCTCGGGTTGGTCGAGATCCAATGACTGTTAGCACAATATGGAATCGGTGGGTTCAGGAGGGTAATACGGAACGCCGTGCTGGATCCCAACGGCCTCGTATCACTAGCAGTCGAGATGACAGGCATCTTACCCGCATGGCTGTAACGGATCGTGCAGCCACGTCTCGATCGCTGAGTCAACAGATGGGGACGTTTGCAAGACAGCAACCATCTGCACAAACAAATCGACGACGTTTGCGGCAGCATGGACTATCAGCTGGGGGACCATGCCTGCGGTTATCCTTGACGCTGCATCACAGACAGGAGCGCCTCCGATGGTGTACTCGACGACGAATCTGGGTGCACGATTGGCAAAACATCATTTTTTTCGGACGAATCCAGGTTCTGTTTACAACATCATGATGGTCGCATCCGTGTTTGGCGACATCGCGGTGAACGCACATTGGAGGCGTGTACTTGTCATCGCCATACTGGCGTATCATCCGACGTGATGGTATTGGATGCCACTGGTTACATGTCTCGCTCACCTCTTGTTGGCATTGACGCCACTTTGAACAGTGGACGTTACACTTCAGATGTGTTACGACCCGTGGCACTACCCTTCATTCGATTCCTGCGAAACCCTTCATTTCAGCAGAATAATGCACGACCACATGTTGCAGGTCCTGTACGGGCCTTTTTGGATACAGAAAATGTTCGACTGCTGCCCTGGCCAGCACATTCTCCAGATCTCTCACCAACTGGTCATTGGTGGCCGAGCAACTGGCTCGTCACAATACGCCAGTCACTACTCTTAATGAAATGAGGTAACCTGTTGAAGCTGCACGGGGAGCTGTACCTGTACACGCCATTCAAGCTCTGTTTGACTCAATGCCCAGGCGTATCAAGGGCGTTATTACGTCCAGAGGTGGTTGTTCTGCGTACTGATTTCTCAGGATCTATGCACCCAAATTACGTGCAAATGTAATCACATGTCAGTTCTAGGAACACATATTCGTCCAATGAATACCAGTTTATCATCTTCATTTCTTCTTGTTGTAGCAATTTTAATGGCCAGTAGTGTAAGTTACTGTATTACTGTGCAAAATAAATATTTGGAAAAAAATCTTTTGAAGAGCCCATGTTGCTTAATTTTTGTGGTAGATCTTATTGTCAATAAATGATGCTGTAAGTTGTTGCCTATTGTTGAATGGGAGCTCCAAAGATTTCAGTGCAGAATAGAAAAATTGTCTGGTGTTTGTTTATCCCTTGGAAATGCAAACCGATTTTCTGAAAAGAATTCTCTGGTTCCAACCTCCATTCCAAATGGATCCTAATAAGGCAGGTAAGTTTTCTTCTGGTATGCGATGACAACAAGATGGGCCAATATGACGTTGGGCTTCTACATATTTGTTGAATGAGGCTCTCTTCCAGATGTCATTAGACGTCTTGCGTCTCGTCGCCCAATCTATGGTTTAGATGGAACGCATTGTTTACATGCCAGAAAGTGTACGGGATGATCGATTGAGACAGAGCTGCAACTAGGTAGGATTTAAACGTTGACTCATTTATTCAGGAGAAAGACAAGTTACTGAAGGTCGATTTTTTTCAGTGTTCTCTCTGTATGCTTTAGCGTTCTAGTCATATGCAGCTACAGTGCTTTACACATGATAGGTTGGATGATTTACGTATATATGTGTCGAACTACGTTGTGTATAAATATCACTCCGTTCTTGTTCTTCTTAACTGTATGCTATTAAATTAAGGCACTTTGAGATCTGTTACTATAGATCGATATGGTGTGCTAAGCTCCAATACTTCGGTGCATCTCGAGAAATGTGGTGCACTTGGAGGGGTTAGTCCTAGGAAAGCTCTGTTCAGACAAGAGAGGTGAAGTGTAGCTATATTCCTCTGCTCGGTTGAGGATTAATTGGGAAGCGACGCTGCGGGGTAGAGTGGTCAATGCCGAAGTGAGGATGGTCTTTTAACGTAAGAGGGCGAGATTGCTCTGTGACCGCCATAGGCAGAGAGATTGATCGAGTACTATGCGCGAGGCCTTAGAAATATGTATATCGTTGTCTGGTATACTTTGATCGTTTTTATGTGTTCGAGAATTAAGTGTGAATGGACGTACTGAGCAGTCATCTATCAATGCTCGCAATGATACTGGCAAAGTAGTGGAGGTATGGTTTAGCTATGACACTGAAATTAGGAAAACATGCTGTCACATGATTGGCCAGGGTGCTTTATTATGCGGGCAAGGTGCGCGTCGGAATATGGTTATCATTTGTTTGTGTTTCAGTATATAATATTAAATGCCCTATCCTCAGTGAGAGGGGTGTGTATGTCGGTAAAAGTATTTGCTTATTTGACTACATGTATGCGTAATTTGGTACATTTAAGTGTTCACCGAATATGACTGTCTGTGGAAAAAGGAATTATTATGTTCTGTTGAGCTGGGTTGTATGTGGAGGCGTAAATGCTTGTTCAAAATTATTATAACAGGGTGGGTGGCACATGAGTAGAACACGTTCTGTGAAAGCGTGTGTAGAACGAGTGAGCGTGTGGATGACACGAGTCATCTATGACTGTATCATTAGGACATGTAAATAAATGTCGGATAATCTAGAGTGAGGTAATTTTTTTTTTCTTTTTAATCATATGTATGATTTCTGCTTGGAGTTATATTTGTCTATTTGTTCTAAATGAATACTCATCTTTGCTTAGAAAGTGAGTTTTGACAGAATTGTCGGCACAGCGTGAATGACGATGGGTTCGCTGGCTGGCGGAGACACTGTTTACATTTCGAGTTGGAGATGCAGAGGAGGATAGAGATCTGCACTATTCAGGAATCCATCTGTGCAGTGTATGTCGTTAGACAATAGCTGGAGAGCAGGTATAGAGAGAGAGCCCACTACGGCATGCTGGTCCTGGGGCTTAGTGGATGGCTGTTTAGATGGACAGATATGTGGCTTTGAATGGCGCCGGCGGCGCTTGCATTTCTGGCGAATGGTCAAGACAAGGTCCTGTTGCAGTAACGGAGGTCATTCTGCCTGTACACAGGCTGCAGAAGGTAACTGATATGTCTTTCTCTGAGTTAAATTGCGTATATCAGATGCGCAAAGATCTGGAAATGGGATCAGCTGAACGATGTGTAGCGTGTGACTAAAGCCAAGTTGGGATTTTAATGTAGCATGCAGGTTCGGGAAAGGTGACAAGTTTCACACTGGGTGCAGCCGTCTTCAATAATGGTAATTGCACAATCAATGGACGTGATGACAGAGCGCTTTGGTGGTTGTCATAGGAGCTAAACACAGTTGAACTTGGAGCCATTTTTGTTTGGTAACATGATATAAATAATAAATCATAATAAGTGATCATAAATGATAATAAATAACTGGAGCAGCTGTACGAATGCAGAGACCTGTTGGAGTGTATGGATCTGTAAGAGCAAACTTTGATGTCCTCTAGACGATTGAATAGCGAAGTAATATTATGTGTAGGGTGGCTTTGGTGATCAAGTCAGAATATGAGAAGATGATTGATTTGGGTTGGAGTGTTATTAGACGGGATGTAGATTGATCCGTTGACTACTTCTGCACATTTGCTTCCTTTATTTAACTGAGTGAAGACCGATTGTGGTGTGTTGGATACATGCTTGTTTGTTCTCTAGACCTGGGACAGACCTTAGTTGACGTGTAAATTATAGCCAAGATCTCAAAAATGTGAAACGTCCCCTTAGAAAAATTGTACAAGACTGTGCTTAAACTGACACATATTATTTTTAGCGCAACGCAATCTGACTTTCAAAAATCCCTATGTAAGAATGGCCCTGACGAACATTAACCTATACGTTTCACAAATCACTTACCTCACAAAAATCTTGGTTACTCGAACTACTGCAATACAGCCACTACTGCCAGCTAACTAAATGATTTAAACTACAGTAGCCACTAACTACTGATAGGCATAGTTAGCAAATGAAAGATTTTGATAGAGAACAAACAATCTATTTACTTACTAGTGTTCAAAAGTCATAATGCATATAGCAGTTCATGACATCCAATCTTACAAATTTCAAAACTCTGCCATCTCTCTCCCCACATCCACCACTGCTGGCCGCTCACTTCCAACTGCGCAACGCTACGCGCTGTTAACATCCAGCTGCCCAACATTACAATGCCGAGTATTAAAACAATGCCAACCAGCCACAGACTGCACACAGCACAGCCAGTGATCTTCATACGGAGCGCAACGTGGCGTTACCAATAAAAAACCTACACAGGCTACTTACATAGCCCCCATGCTCCCCACAAAAAATTTTACAAATTGTTTTGGGCAGTGGCCAATACAGACTTGAAAAACATTTTTCATAGTTATGATTACAATAACACTAATTGATACAATGTTGGTCAAAAGATAAAATTTTCTCACAGTCCATAAACACAGTCCTGATCATTCATCACAGTAAAATAGCAGTGTTTTTCTCAAAGACTGAGCAATAAAAGAAAATGCACTCGGAAGTAGTGGATTTCTAAGCAGTCTTGAAGAAGTAGTGTTGTCCTTCCAACGGAAAGACAGTGCTGACTCTTGACATGCAGGCAGGTAATGGGCCACAACAGAGCAAACCCACAGCAGAGTCAGTCGAAGTTGAAGACTATTGGTAGGTAGGTCATCACAGAGCAGACCCACTGTAGTCCTGGTAGAGATTATGGTATTGGTGGGCCACCAGCGGTGCAGACCCACTGCAGTCCTTGTAGAAATAATGGTATTGGTGGGTCATCAAAGGTGCAGACCCACTGTAGTCCTTGTAGAGACGGCCAGCACCCAACTGTTGCGACTGTGCAGGTGCACAATCACTATCGAAGAGTCTTGTGGAGAATATAGCAAGTCCATAAACCACCACTTGTGTACTCACAAAGTTTTTGGACTTGTCCTTAGAACCAGCAATGCTGTTAACCAGTCCCTTGCTGAATTATTAACACATGTGCAAACAGTGTCATTCCCTACTTCTCACATATTGTCCATATACTATGACCAACAGAAACGTGTGCAGTGAAGTGTAACTTAAAAGTTACTTAATTCTATGAACTGGGGTCAGTTACAATTTTATAACATAAGAATACAATTACAAAAATACAGAAAACATCATTAAAATCATAACACAGATAACATTTGTAGTAATGTGGGCTTTACAAAAGAATAGAAATACACATATACATCAGTGGTACAGGAATTATGACATAAGTAAATACATAAAAGATCAGAATAACTTTAGGAACATCAACTTCACACATGAGCATGAAAACAAAACAGAATAAATAATGTCTAAACATCTTTACAAAGTAAATAACATACTATCAGAAAAATTCTACAATGTTAATCTTATTAGGTAAACGCAAAAAGACAAGAAAAACACAAATTCACATAATGTAATAACACAAAAATACAGGACGGTGTTTGTTTTCAGTGTGACATTTGGTACTGCAGTCCAACCCAAAACTTCATTCCGTAGATCTTTCATCTTATTTCAACATTTGTTTCCACAAAAAAAAATCCAATCCAAGCATGCTTTTTGTATTTATATGTTCACATATTTCTTACCTCATTATTTATTTTCGATTATCTTACCTCATCATTTATTTCCAAGAAAATCCTACCTAAAGCTGTTGTCCCTAAACCCTACTTTTTTGTTCATATCCTCTTTCATAATACTTTTTTGGCCAAACCATTTTCTTACAGCTTCTCAATGCATTTCTTCCAATTCATCACAACTAGTTCTCTCACATAGCCTACCCCATCTTAAGCTAACTTAAATCTACTGAGCTCAGATGCTAAACTAAGGGACGAGGCAATGCAGCAGCACAAAACAATTAACACAAACAGCAATAACAAAAATTCAAATTTGGCAAAGCAAGCTACAGTAAATCCAAATTACCAAGCAAATGCAACATTACAACTAGTATGAGACAATGTGCAGCAAACAAGAAGAATAAATCAATAGTAAAACTGGCTTAACAGAGTAATACAAAGTAAAATTTAGTAGCACTATGGCTGGCAAACAGCAGCAGCAAATGCAATAACTTATATCTAAACATGACAAAGCTCAAGCAGTAAAAATATTACAGTAAAAATGGCCATGTTTAATACCTATGTCACATCTTAACACTATAGTGATGCATCACGATAAATTACTCTACCAAAAAAATTACCAAGTAGTTGAAATGAAAATTATGTATGCAGTTACTGTTATTAATCCCTTCTTATTGTTTTTTCCATTCCAAGTGCTCCTTTTTCGAAGAATATGTATCATAAAATTATTATTTAATAGATCTGTTGGCAGAAAGTGTTCACATTAGCAAATGCACTTAATTTTATTTTATAAAACCAATGATGCAACACAGCTGGAGACCAGATACTAAACAAAATGAGCAATCTCTCAACTATAAATACAATAGATGTAAAATGTTTCTCATCATTTCATTAGGCATTTTAGAAAATATCATAAATTAAGAGTCCCACAGTGTAATTATATGTTTTCAAGTTTGAGCGTGTCGTATTTGCGATGCTTTCTACAAAGAAAGGACAATAGCAAGGATAATGGCCTTCTTTTTTTCTCCACCTAATGGCTTTCTTTTGTCAGACGACTATCTCTCAGCTGGGTGCCCTAAACGCATTACGTCAAGGTCACTTACCTTTCTTACTAAGTATTTACGACAGCAGTTTCCACTACAGTGACAGTCTCATATAAAAATTTTCACAGGTAGAAAATTTGCGTTACATATGTGTAGAAACAAAATCCTATAAATATAACAGTGTCCAAAAAATTTTCGCCATCATTGTGATACATTCACGCATTTACACACATTTCATAACTCTTAAAGTACGATTCTTGGTTTCCAACATCCTTTTTCACAAACCAGAGTCCTTAAATACTACTCATTATTCCTTGCTTTATTACACATATACGAGGGTCAGTCAAAAAGTAATGCCTCCTATTTTTTTTCTACGTTTAATTGTCAGGAAATTTAAATGCAATTACATAGGTTGAAAACCACAACATTGAGGATCATTTTGTCATTTTTCAATGTAATCTCCGCCCATCTCTACAGTTTTGGTCCATCTTTGAACAAGGGCATGTATCCCAGCACGGTAAAAATCACAGCTCTGCTTCCTAAGCCATTGACGCACGGATGTTTTGACGGCCTCCTCATCTTCAAAATGAATCCCACGATGAGCTTCTTTTAGTGGCCCGAACAGATGGAAGTCTGATGGTGCCAGGTCAGGGCTGTATGGGGGATGAGGCAAAACTTCCCATCCAATTTTGACAATCTCGTCAGAGGTGTGACGACTGGTGTGTGGTCTTGCATTGTCATGCAAAAGAAGAACATCTGCCATTGATTTTGTTGGGCGAACTCGCTGAAGACGTGCTTTAAGTTTTTTGAGGGTTGTGACGTATTAACAGAATTTATTGTGCATCCCTGCTCCAAAAAATCAACCAGAATCACACCCTCTGTATCCCAGAAAACTGTTGCCATAACTTTCCCTGCCGATCGCACAGTTTTGAATTTTTTCTTCCTCGGCGAGCTTGTGTGACGCCACTCCATTGACTGCCTCTTTGATTTGGGTTCAAAAAAATGCACCCATGTTTCGTCCCCGGTCACAATTTTTTTCAGAAACTCATCTCCCTCCAAACGGAAGCGCTGCAAGTGTTGGGAGGCTATTGTTTTCCTTGCCTCTTTATTCTGATCGGTTAACATTCTTGGAACCCACCATGCACAAACTTTTGAGTACCCCAATTGTTTAATAATCGTGATCACACTGCCTTTACTAAGAGAAATAATGCGACACACTTCATCTGCAGTCACCCGACGGTCACCACGAATGATGTCATCAACTTGCTGAATGTTGTGTGGAGTCACTGCACTCACCGGCCTGCCGCTCCGCTTTTCGTCAGTCAACGGTGTTTGCCCTTCAGCTTCCTTACAACGACGAACCCATCGTCTAACAGTGCTGACATCCACTGTCACAACACCATACACCTTCTTCAGTCTTTCATGAATGCGTATGGGCGTTTCACATTCTGCATTCAAGAAGTCAATCACACAACGCTATCTCAAACGAACATCGATGTCGGCCATCTTACAAACTTCTGCTGTGCTGCCACCTGTTGACACAGAAAGTTACTACTGCAGTGGATTGCAGAAGAAGGTTTGAGGAATGGCGCCAAATTCAAATTTTTCACTTAACTTAACTTTTTTAAGTAGAAAAAAAATGGGAGGCATTACTTTTTGACCGACCCTCGTACATATT
This sequence comes from Schistocerca gregaria, assembly GCF_023897955.1. Classification (NCBI taxonomy): domain Eukaryota; kingdom Metazoa; phylum Arthropoda; class Insecta; order Orthoptera; family Acrididae; genus Schistocerca; species Schistocerca gregaria. The sequence goes on along the minus strand of NC_064925.1, from coordinate 229,252,209 downwards.
TGTAGACACTTCTTCAATATTTCATCATAATAAATACATAGCATAATCAAATTCCTCATATAGCATCAGCTTATTGATCATAAACATACCTCAAAAGCATAAACACATTGTTGTCGTAATAATAACACCATAACATCTCAGCCAAATCTCAAAAACGTTGTAGCTTTCTGCAATAATTTCAAAACCTAAAAAAAATTCTCTGCTCATGTCAATAGTGTCATCTACCTCCAACGCACTTTAAAAATCATGACCCCATACCAATTGCGACATTCAAAGCTCTCATAGTATCACAATGGTTCCAAAAAAAAAAAAATATGAACACTTCACAAAGTACAGACAAAATACAATTTCATAAGTGTGAAATTATCTAACTGTGTAATTGCATAAACATGTGTCACCGATGTAGTAAAAAAATGTTTGTTTCTCTGTTAAATAATCAGATAGCTCTGTAATTCTGTATTAGAGAAATATGGTACCGATGTGCAAAGTTGTATAAGCAAATACCACATTAGCTAGGGCTCCTTGTGCTTGCCAAACACATGGTACTCAATGTAGGCGTGTACCCCCCTGAGGATTAATGTTATTATATCCTCAGGTGTTGCAGATTACAGCAATGGAATGAAATGTATCACGGAAAACCTTTGTATCATTGTACTTCAAATATCTTTAAAAATAAATGTTTTAAGTACAAAATTAGTCACTCAAATACGTGTGCTGTAGCGCTAAACTGTGTGTCGTGTTGTAAGATACTCTCTGTGGAAGTGTCGTAGTTATCGTCCTCCGAAAGCTAAGTTCTGCAAAAGTCAATGTACTTACCTCATGATAAAAAAAGTGAAATACTTTGCGTATAGATATCTTAGTTATTACGCTTATTGCCATGATGAAGAAAGTACTGTGCTGTAACGTATTGTTGTGCTACGGAAAAGGCTGTCTCATTGTAGCTATACCACAAAAGTTACTAGTAAAACATCTTTTACTTTACAGAATAATTCAGAAAAACTGTGCAGATATAAAACAGATACACCACAAAAGCAACATTGTAAATTGTCACTCATCAGTAGCGTCATGATATAATCGTGTAGCTGTCACATATACTAACCACTGTGTCATCTAGTATCTCACAGAAAGTACTTTAAATCCAGAATGTATTTTCAAGTAAACCAAAGTCTTGCATTAAAATCTCATTAGCAGTACTGGTAAATGTTCTAAGTATGTGAGCCTTATAGTCGTTACGTAATCGCGCAACTAACAAGCAAGAATGTACACACACACAATAACACTGTGTCGTCTGTTCACTATAACAATGCATTCGTATTTCTGTTTAAATAAGTTCTCTTGGTTCTTGATTGGATATTAAACTTCAAACATTGTTGCATGTTAACAGATTCAAAGTCTGACAAAGCATACTAGTAATGTGAAGTGAAAAGTTATATGGCAAATACTAAGTTAAAAAGGAGATTATCTTTCAATAAACGGTTTTACATGTGAAATGTGGTGTCAACCTTTACTCTTCCGAGTACGCAGAGTTTCAACTTCAACGCAATTATCATGTGGTATACGTCGGTAAGGAATGCTAAATCTTTTCTCAAGGTTAGTGTCTGTGTTATTTTTCTCTGAGCCAGCCGGCGCAGGTGGCTGCCTGCGGTGCGAGTCATTGTCTGTCTCTTTGTTGGCGCGTGTCGTTATTAGGATTAGGAGACCTAACTTCTACAAATTCACCTTGCCGAGAGGGTCCTGCCCTGTTTGAAATCCGCCAGTTCTGATGAAATTCAGGTCTGTCGTTACGATGATATCGTCTGTCGTCATGTCGGTAGATTCCATAGTTTCTTTCTTGTCGGTCACGTGGTGGAGAATTTCTCCCTGAATCGTAACTGCGCGCTGAACTGTTGCGTCAGAAGTTATTCTGTCTCCCTTGATAGCAATTGTTTTGGCTCCCATATTGTCTGTTTCTACGATTGTCTCCGTTATAATCATTACTACGGAAATACGATCTTCCTCTGTAGCTATTACTTTGCCAGTGGTTGTCATATGGGTGGAGTTTGTTTTGTTCACGATTTGTGTTGTGAGAATATCCTTGTCATGTCCAGTTATTATTTCTGTCATCGCGGAATTGTGACGGATGTGACCTGTAACTGTTGTGTTCCTGTTTTCGCGTTCCGCGATTTTCAGTGTCAATTTCTAATTCTTGTAAGGGTCCCTGAAAAGCTTCAATATCGTCTTTGCAACGCCCTGCCAAAATAATATGTCGTAAATGTTCAGGTAATTTGATTAAGCAAATGCGGATGAGTTCTGAGGGGCTGTATGGGTTTGACAGGTACTGATTCTTGTGCAACATGTCTTCAAAATATTTCACAAGACTGGAAAATTCAGAGTGTTCGAAATGTTTCATCATTATGATACTATGTTTTACTCGGTCTTGTGTAGCTTAAGACCAATACGCTGAGAGGAAGCCATGATAAAATTCTTCTTCACTGTGTCAATCGTGGATGACCGATCGCATTCTTACATCTGGATCATTCTCCAAGTTGTTGTTATTGTTGTTGTTGTTGTCTTCAGTCCTGAGGCTGGTTTGATGCAGCTCTCCATGCTACTCTATCCTGTGCAAGCTTCTTGATCTCCCAGTACCTACTGCAACCTACATCCTTCTGAATCTGCTTAGTGTATTCATCTCTTGGTCTGCCTCTACGATTTTTATCCTCCACGCTGCCCTCCAATGCTAAATTTGTGATCCCTTGATGCCTCAAAACATGTCCTACCAACCGACCCCTTCTACTAGTCAAGTTTGCCACAAACTTCTCTTCTCCCTAATCCTATTCAATACCTCCTCATTAGTTACGTGATATATTCTTCTGTAGCACCACATTTCGAAAGCTTCTATTCTCTTCTTGACCAAACTAGTTATCGACCATGTTTCACTTCCATACATGGCTACACTCCATATAAATACTTTCAGAAACGACTTCCTGATACATAAATCAATATTCGATGTTAACAACTTTCTCTTCTTCAGAAACGCTTTCCTTGCCATTGCCAGTCTACATTTTATATCCTCTCTACTTCGACCATCATCAGTTATTTTGCTCCCCAAATAGCAAAACTCCTTTACTACTTTAAGTGTCTCATTTCCTAATCTAATTCCCTCAGCATCACCCAACTTAATTCGACTGCATTCCATTATCCTCGTTTTGCTTTTGTTGATGTTCATCTTATATCCTCCTTTCAAGACACTGTCCATTCCGTTCAAGTGCTCTTCCAAGTCCTTTGCCGTCTCTGACGGAATTACAATGTCATCGGCGAACCTCAAAGTTTTTACTTCTTCTCCATGAATTTTAATACCTATTCCAAATTTTTCTTTTGTTTCCTTTACTGCTTACTCAATATAAAGATTGAATAACATCGGGGAGAGGCTACAACCCTGTCTCACTCCCTTCCCAACCACTGCTTCCCTTTCATGCCCCTTGACTCTTATGACTGCCATCTGGTTTCTGTACAAATTGTAAAAAGCCTTTCGCTCCCTGTATTTTACCCCTGCCACCTTCAGTATTTGAAAGAGAGTATTCCAGTCAACATTGCCAAAAACTTTCTCTAAGTCTACAAGTGCTAGAAATGTAGGTTTGCCTTTTCTTAATCTTTCTTCTACGATAAGTCATAAGGTCAGTAGCGCCTCACGTGTTCCAAAATTTCTACGGAATCCAAACTGATCTTCCCCGAGATCCGCATCTACCAGTTTTTCCATTCGTCTGTAAAGAATTCGCGTTAGCATTTTGCAGCTGTGACTTATTAAACTGATAGTTCGGTAATTTTCACATCTGTCAACACCTGCTTTATTTGGGATTGGAATTATTTTATTCTTCTTGAAGTCTCAGGGCACTTGGCCTGTATCATACATCTTGCTCACCAGCTGGTAGAGTTTTGTCAGGATTGGCTCTCCCAAGGCCGTCAGTAGTTCGAATGGAATGTTGTCTACTCCGAGGCCTTGTTTCGACTCAGGTCTTTCAGTGCTCTGTCAAACTCTTCACGCAGTATCTTATCTCCCATTTCATCTTCATCTACATCCTCTTCCATTTCCATAATATTGTCCTAAAGTACATCGCCCTTGTATAAACCTTCTATTTACTCTTTCCACCTTTCTGCCTTCCCTTCTTTGCTTAGAACTGGGTTGCCATCTGAGCTCTTGATATTCATACAAGTGGTTCTCTTATCTCCAAAGGTCTCTTTAATTTTCCTGTAGGCAGTATCTGTGTTACCCCTAGTGAGATAAGCTTCTACATCCTTACATTTGTCCTCTAGCCATCCCTGCTTAGCCATTTTGCACTTCCTATCGATCTCATTTTTGAGACGTTTGTATTCCTTTTTGCCTGCTTCATTTACCATTTACTGCATTTTTATATTTTCTCCTTTCATCAATTAAATTCAGTATTTCTTCTGTTACCCAAGGATTTCTAGCAGCCCTCGTCTTTTTACCTACTTTATCCTCTGCTGCCTTCACGACTTCATCCCTCGGAGATACCCATTTTTCTTCAACTGTGTTTCTTTCCCCCATTCCTGTCAATTGTTCCCTTATGCTCTCCTTGAAACTCAGTACAACCTCTGGTTCTTTCAGCTTATCCAGATCCCATGTCCTTAAATTCCCACCTTTTTGCAGTTTCTTCAGTTTTAACCTACAGGTCATAACCAACAGATTGTGGTCAGAGTCCACATCTGCCCCTGGAAATGTCCTATAATTTAAAACCTGATTCCTAAATCTCTGCCTTACCACTATATAATCTATTTGATACCTTTTAGTATCTCCAGGATTCTTCCATGTATACAACCTTCTTTTATGATTCTTGAACCAAGTGTTAGCTATGATTAAGTTATGCTCTGTGCAAAATTCTACCAGACAGCTTCCTCTTTCATTTCTTAGCCCCAATCCATAATCACCTACTATGTTTCCTTCTCTCCCTTTTCCTACTAACTAATTCCAGTTACCCATGACTATTAAATTTTCGTCTCCCTTCACTGTCTGAATACATTCTTTTATCTCATCATACATTTCATCAATTTCTTCATCATCTGCAGAGCTAGTTGGCATATAAACTTGTACTACTGTAGTAGGCATGGGCTTTATGTCTATCTTGGCCACAATAATGCGTTCAGTATGCTGTTTGTAGTAGCTTACCCGCACTCCTATTTTTTTATTCATGATTAAACCTACTCCTGCATTACCCCTATTTGATTTTGTGTTTATAACCCTGTAGTCACCTGACCAAAAGTCTTGTTCCTCCTGCCACCGAACTTCACTAATTCCCACTATATCTAACTTTAACCTATCCATTTCTCTTTTTAAATTTTCTAACCTACCTGCCTGATTAAGGGATCTTACATTCCACGCTGCGATCCGTAGAACGCCAGTTTTCTTTCTCCTGATAATGACGTCCTTCTGAGTAGTCCCCGCCCGGAGATCCGAATGGGGGACTATTTTACCTCCGGAATATTTTACCCAAGAGGACGCCATCATCATTTAATCATACAGTAAAGCTGCATGTCCTCGGGAAAAATTATGGCTGTAGTTTATCCTTGCTTTCAGCCATTTGCAGTACCAGCACAGCAAGGTCGTTTTAGTTAATGATGCAAGGCCAGATCAGTCAATCATCCAGACTGTTGCCCCTGCAACTACTGAAAAGGCTGCTGCCCCTCTTCAGGAACCACATGTTTGTCTGGCCTCTCAACAGATACCTCTCCATTGTGGTTGCACCTACAGTACAGCCATCTGTATCGCTGATGCACGCAAACCTCCCCACCAATGGCAAGGTCCACGGTTCATGGGGGGATTCTCCAAGTAGCCACACATAAATTCTAACCTGTGCTCCAATGACCAGTTGGGAGGAAAACAATGAGAGAATTGATGAAGCCATGCTTGTGGATGAATGTCGTTCTCAGAATTCTTAAATGTTTTGAATTTACATTTAGTAATGATTAGCTTATAGTCAAAATCATCGTGTCGGCGAGTTGCATATCGGTCATTGTTACATTATGTCGGCGGTTCCATCCCAAAATTCGGTGTACCTTGCCAATTTCTTTCATAATTTCCGAAATGCCTTATGTTATTATTTTGTGGCTTTTCCGTATTTCTAAGTCCCTCTTCCCGTGTTGGAGCGCGAGTGTCATTTGAAATATGTAATTTTTGTATTACCTGCGTCAACTTATCTTGTACTTCCTGGATTTCTCTTTTGTACTGTGTATTGATTTGATTTTGATTTTGTTTGAATTTTCTAATTTGTTCATACCCTTCTGAGTCAGTGAAGGCTACAGGTCTTGTGTCATTCAGATCATCATCTACCTTTGAAGATAAGTTAGTGAACTGATCCGAAAATTGGGCTACTTTCTTCGATAGTGAACACATTTCCTCAATGTGTTTTTCTGAACCAAGTTTCAGCGTGTCCATTTGTGTTGAAATCGAATCTACTGTGTCCTTTAAGTTTTCCTGAGTTCTTGCAAGTTACGTAACCGAATTGGTGGATGCAACTGAGTCCATTTTAGCTTGCAAGGTGTCGTGATTTTCACAAACAATTGTTTGCAGTTCTTTTATGACTGCTTCGTGATTCTGTAATGCATTTTCATGCCTCGAAAAAATAGGTTGAAAATGCTCACAAATTTGTGTTTTTACATCATTACAGATTTTTTGACATTTCGATTCAATGTTATTCAGTAGTTAAATCTTCACGTGTTTGTTCAAGTGTGCTGTCTAACTTCCGACGATTTTGTTCCATTGTGTCTAACTGTTGCTGTGTTTGTCTCTGGTGTTGTTCCATTGTGTCTAACTTTTGAAGCTTTTGCTGTGTTTGTCTCTGATTTTGTTCCATTGTGTCTAACTTTTGAAGACTTTGTTCCATTGTGTCTAACTGTGCTGTATTTGTCTCTGATTTTGTTTCATTTGTTGCATTAATTGCAATAATAATGTATTAGCGTCTGGAATCTGTTCCTCTATGCTTTTCGGCAGTGCATTTTTCACCGGCAACATTCACATTTTGACAAGCAGAAAATCCGTCTTGACTTATTTGAGAAAACGGTGAGGATGAAAAACCTGAATGTACAGTATTTGCAAGATTGTGTCCTGTCCTTTCGGATTCCTGATGCGAGCTGTTGCCGACCGATCGATCGATAATGCTTCCTTGTTCACTAATTGTTTCACTGCCTACACCATTATTTGCAGCCCGCTCCATTTCCCTATGCACTATTACCAAATTACTACTTTGAACATTAGTTAATTCATTACATGGTGGCGCTAACACACTGATTTCGTCTTCACTGTCATTTCTCAGTTTACTTTGGAGCCTGGTATTACGTTTTTCACACGCCATTATTGTCACAATATTTCACATGACAAAACAGAAAGCACAATTTGAAGAGCAAAATAAGAAAACACATTAACATAGCATTGAAAATAATGTCTAGTTAAAGGCAAGTGCAGCTGCGAAATACTTTCTGCAAATCTACATGCATGCCACAACTGTTTTACTGTACAACAATCAAAAACTACAACTACAAAGGAAATTCTGTCTATAATTATGCACTAGCAATAAACAAAAGCTACACTAATTGCACAAACTACAAGAAAAAATCAGAAGCTTGCAGTGAGGTATCCTGGCAGGGTCGCCATATGAAACGTCCCCTTAGAAAAATTGTACAAGACAGTGCTTAAACTGACACATATTATTTTTAGCGCAACACAATCTGACTTTCAAAAATCCCTGCGAAAGAATGGCCTTGACTAACATTAACCTATACGTTTCACAAATCACTTACCTCACAAAAATCTTGGTTACTCGAACTACTGCAATACAGATAGTGCGACTACTGCCAGCTAACTAAATGATTCAAACTATGGTAGCCACTAACTACATAGTTAGCAAATGAAAGATTTTGATAGAGAGCAAACAAGGTATTTACCTCACTAGTGTTCAAAAGTCATAATGTATATAGCACTTCATAGGAGGATACCTGTGGTCTATGGGTAGCGTCTTTGATTCATAACAAAACGTCTTCGTTCGCGGGTTTGATCACTGCCACTGCCTAAATTATGATAAATAATCAGCATTGGCGGCCGAAGACTTCTGGCATAAGAAGTCAGCCTCATTCTGCCAATGGCCTTGGCAAAGAGGGCGGAGGAGCGGATAGAGGTTCAGGGCACTCTCTTGTCCTAGGAGTGGGAAATTGCCCCTAAAGGCAGAAGAATCAACAATGATCAACAACATGAGGATGCAGAAGGCAATGGAAACCACTGTGTTAAAGACACGTAACGTGTAGCCACAGGACATGTGGCCTGTAGTTGAAGTAGTGTCATGATGATCTCTCCATTGGCAAAAGATTCCAGAATAGTCCCCCATTCGGATCTCCGGGAGTGGACTGCCAAGGGGGAGGTTACCATGAGAAAAAGATTGAATAATCAACGAAAGGATAATGTTCTACGAGTCGGGGCGTGGAATGCCAGAAGCTTGAACGTGGTAGGGAAACTAGAAAATCTGAAAAGGGAAATGCAAAGGCTCAATCTAGATATAGTAGGGGTCAGTGAAGTGAAGTGGAAGGAAGACAAGGATTTCTGGTCAGATGAGTATCGGGTAATATCAACAGCAGCAGAAAATGGTATAACAGGTGTAGGATTCGTTATGAATAGGAAGGTAGGGCAGAGGGTCTGTTACTGTGAACAGTTCAGTGACCGGGTTGTTCTAATCAGAATCGACAGCAGACCAACTCCATCAACGATAGTTCAGGTATACATGCCGACGTCGCAAGCTGAAGATGAACAGATAGAGAAAGTGTATGAGGATATTGAAAGGGTAATGCAGTATGTAAAGGGGGACGAAAATCTAATAGTCATGGGCGACTGGAATGCAGTTGTAGGGGAAGCAGTAGAAGAAAAGGTTACAGGAGAATATGGGCTTGGGACAAGGAATGAAAGAGGAGAAAGACTAATTGAGTTCTGTAACAAGTTTCAGCTAGTAATAGCGAATACCCTGTTCAAGAATCACAAGAGGAGGAGGTATACTTGGAAAAGGCCGAGAGATATGGGAAGATTTCAACTAGATTACATCATGGTCAGACAGAGATTCCCGAATCAGATACTGGATTGTAAGGCGTACCCTGGCCTGTCACTATCAATCTATATATAGATTCATATTTTCTTTCGGACATCTCTCAAAGAACAGACACAATTTTTTACTGCAGCCACTTCTTTCCTTCAGTTGTAGATCTACTACTGCTGGGAGTAACGAGTACACACCATAGATGGAGACAAAAGAGTTAGAAATTAACAACGTGTATTTTCGATTACTGCACCTACACTGCAGCCTGGCGAAGTTTCACCAGGCCTCAGTATAGGTGCAGTAATCGAGAATACACGTTGCTAAATTTTAGCACTGTTAGTTTCATGCAAATTAGCACAAATAGGATACGTTGCTCACATTTGCGGTTTGGTGGAATTCAACGGGCTCGTGGCGAGACCTCGTTAAATGTTAGCCATTTGGAGATGTTAAGGCTTTCAATTATCACACAAACGCTGAATTGGTAGTTTTGAGCCAACTGATGACGAATTAGAATATCATCACAGGAAATATTGGATGGTTTTGAAATTTCCTGGCAGATTAAAACAGTGTGCCGGACCGAGACTCGGACTCAGGACATTTTGGATGGTTGTATTTAAAATTACTGTGTTCTGAGTGCTCCAGTGCGGACTGTGTTCATCACAGGACGCTGAAACGTCCTAGATACGTTCATTAATCAGTGTTCTTGCGGAGTGCGCTGGAAAAAATAATACTTCCAGTTTCTGCCACCTAGCATATTTACTATGTTTCAGCAACCTGCGATGTATACACCCTGCACAACTGCACTGGGAATACTATCAATCTAACTATAACACCTCCATACGTCGGGATCAAATGAGACATTGGGACATTCTACAGAGTGTATTCGAAGAACTTGCACCTCTTCAAATACCAGTTTATCGTAGGTCAGCAGGGCAATTGTGGGTGCCAAGCGACTGGTAAAGAAGCGCATGTTGCTACAAGGAGGATCGTCAGATAGGTGCACATGATTATGGACCTACGACGTTTTTGCCGAAGGAAAATCTGAAAACGAGGTTGGTTGGTTGATATGGTGGAGGGGACCAAACAGCGAGGTCATCGGTCCCTTCGGATTAAAGAATGATGGGGAAGGAAATCAGTTGTGCATCTTTTAAAGAAACCATCCCAGCATTTACCTGAAGCGAGGGAAATCACGGAAAACCTAAATCAGGATGGCCGGATGCGCGTTTGAGCCGACGTCCTCACGAATGCGAGTCCAGTATACAAAATGAGTCTTATGCAAACAGAGATCTCCATCAACTTAGTAGATAACATCTAAACCTCGTTGGGGAAACACACAGGCGAGTCTGTTCTGTGTAGGAATATTGGAGTACCAGAAGACTGCAATGGAAATGAACAGAATATGCGGAGAGCCGGTTAGTAGCACAGGAACTTGCAGGACCCTGGAAACAAAATAAATTATAACGCACCACATATAAATAGGTGAGGAAACCCAATATTGTTCGATTACTCTACTGGCTATAAATCACTGGAAACTTAAGCAACTATAAAATATCCAGGTTTAACTGTCCTAAGCGATCGAAAATGGAATGATCACATAAAACTAATTGTAAGAAAAGTAGATGCCAGGCAGAGATTCTCTAGAAGAATCTTAAGGTTATGTAACTCTTCAGCCAAATAAGATACAGCAGTCTTCTTGGACCAATTCTTGAGTAGGCCCTACTCAAGCACTCTGGGTGTTTCACCAGGTTGGAGTAATGGAAGAGATAGAGCAGATCCAACAAAGATCGATAGGTATCCACACAGGACCGGAAGTAGGCGCGAGAGCCCTACGGGGATGCTCAACAAATTCCAGTGGCCGACGCTACAAGAACCATTGTGACCTGCGGAGAAGTTACTGCTGAAATTTCGGGTAATTTCCAAGAATGATTGCCTATCGAAGTCGTGGGGTCCAAACGATACATATCAAGCGTGCGATCGTAAATCGATCATGCGACTCCGCTGGCGGGCGTTCTGATCAATTATTTGTGATTGTCATTTTTAACTGTTTTGCATCGTTCCCTTAGTTGCTCTAATTTACATACCTCCTCGAATTATTCGTGAGTTACTAGGGAAACCCAGACGATTAATGTCGTTAGTGGGTTGGATGTCTGGTGTACGTTTCTTCGGCGGATTCTCTCACATGGAAGAATCTTATTCCATGTTTATCCAGCGTAGAAAATTGTTCGACTTTTTATCGCAGATATGGAGTACTACCATACGAGGAAAGAAGAGAATCAGTAGACTGTGGTGGTGTGAAGTGTGTAAAACTCCGTACGAACAGTTTCGATGCTGAAATGCCGTTACATTTTCACTGAGGACAGTGCGGAAAACGAACGAGTTTCAGGAAGAATACATGAAAGGAGGATATAAGATGAACATCAATAAAAGCAAAACGAGGATAATGTAATGTAGACGAATTAAATCGGGTGGCGCTGTGGGAATTAGATCAGGAAATGAGACGCTGAAAGTAGTAAATGAGTTTTGCTATTTGGGGAGCAAAATAACCGACGAGGTCGAAGTAGAGAGGATATAAAATGTAGACTGGTAATGGCAAGGAAAGCGTTTCTGAAGAAGAGAAATTTGTTAACATTGAGTATAGATTTAAGTGCCAGGAAGTCATTTCTGAAAGTAATTGTATGGAGTGTAGCCATGTATGGAAGTGAATCATGGACGATAAATAGTTTGGACAAAAAGAGAATAGAAGCTTTAGAAATGTGGTGCTACAGAAGAATGCTGAAGATTAGATTGGTAGATCACATAACTAATGAGGAAGTATTGAATCGGATTGGGGAGAAGAGAAGTTTGTGGCACAACTTGACCAGAAGAAGGGATCGGTTGGTAGGACATGTTCTGAGGCATCAAGGGATCACCAATTTCGTATTGGAGGGCAGCGTGAAGGGTAAAAATCGTAGAGGGAGACCAAGAGATGAATACACCAAGTAGATTCAGAAGGATGTAGGTTGCAGTAGGTACTGGGAGATGAAGAAGCTTGCACAGGATAGAGTAGCATGGAGAGCTGGATCAAACCAGTCTCAGGACTGAAGACCACAACAACATAGCTTCATTACCATTACACAAATATGGTTCCATCAACAGTTGCTTGCCAGTAAGATAAGTTTTGTCAATTCTACCAATATGGGTGCATGACTTCCCTATGGGGCATTCGTGGGAAACATGTACATTCTCAAGTATCAGGTCCAGGGCAGAATACAAGTTAAAACAGTACACAGATAGCATATAATAAGTCTGTGTTTTTATTGACAAAGACTATTTTCAATTTCTTTGAATGTTTGTATGTACATTTTAACTTCACGCTTGATGTCTCTGTAAAGTAGTCTGTAAGTCATAAAACATCAAAATATTAAGTAATAAAATCTTTTTTGTTCAATAGAAGGAAACACTGTGTAAGCACATGATTTTGTGCTAGTGTCCCTCTCACGTCAGCAGAGTGATGTGTATACTAATACAGTAATAACATTAGTTATTAATAAATTTGTTCCTTCAGTTTTTTAGTACTATACAACTGTGATCACCTTAGTTTAAGAAATCTGTGCAGGCACAACTGTGTAAATATTCCTCACATTGATATGTAACAAAACTTCATTCAGTGTAAAACTGATCTGTTCGTTGTTCAGTTATACAATTATCAACTATTAATCCGTTCAGATGTGTCTCTACAAGTGATGTCTTTATGGAAATTCTGATCAACCAACTCCTTTTCTGATTCAACAAAGTTATATTACAGAAAGGCAATAACTCTGCACAAACAAGTTCTCCATGTATGCATACACAACCATTACTCTACCACGCAAACATAGAGGTTACACTCATCTGGTGTGAGACATTCCCTGGGGGAGCCACTGGGGGCTGAACCGTACAATAGCCCTGGGTTCGGTGTGGGACAGCAAAGGGGTGAAGTGGAGTTGCGGACCACTGTGGCTGTGGTGGGGATGGAGCCTCTCTGTCATTTGTATGTGGCCGGTTGACATAACATAATATAAGGCCACAACTTCCCTTTGCATTAGCTCATCCAAAGCAACCTTCCTTTCAATTTACCCCAGATGTACCGTGTAAATGTAAATTCATTGTGTCTGTAATACATACATTCTTTTAACATAAGATGTCGAAAGTTTACACATTATGGCTCACTAGTAGGTATGCATTTCAACGCCTGTGTGATCTCCCATAAATTAATTATGTAATACACCTCTCAAAATGCAATTAAAGTGAAATTTGTGTAAATAAATTCATCTCTTGACAAACAAATGTATTCAAATTTAAGTTTCCTTCTATTGAACAAAAAAGATTTTATTACTTAATATTTTGATGTTTTATGACTTACAGACTACTTTACAGAGACATCAAGCGTGAAGTTAAAATGTACATACAAACATTCAAAGAAATTGAAAATAGTCTTTGCAATAAAAACACAGACTTATTATATGCTATCTGTGTACTGTTTTAACTTGTATTCTGCCCTGGACCTGATACTTGAGAATGTACATGTTGCCCACGAATGCCCCATAGGGAAGTCATGCACCCATATTGGTAGAATTGACAAAACTTATCTTACTGGCAAGCAACTGTTGATGGAACCATATTTGTGTAATGGTAATGAAGCTATGTTGTTGTGGTCTTCAGTCCTGAGACTGGTTTGATCCAGCTCTCCATGCTACTCTATCCTGTGCAAGCTTCTTCATCTCCCAGTACCTACTGCAACCTACATCCTTCTGAATCTACTTGGTGTATTCATCTCTTGGTCTCCCTCTACGATTTTTACCCTCCACGCTGCCCTCCAATACGAAATTGGTGATCCCTTGATGCCTCAGAACATGTCCTACCAACCGATCCCTTCTTCTGGTCAAGTTGTGCCACAAACTTCTCTTCTCCCCAATCCGATTCAATACTTCCTCATTAGTTATGTGATCTACCCATCTAATCTTCAGCATTCTTCTGTAGCACCACATTTCAAAAGCTTCTATTCTCTTCTTGTCCAAACTATTTATCGTCCATGATTCACTTCCATACATGGCTACACTCCATACAAATACTTTCAGAAATGACTTCCTGACACTTAAATCTATACTCAATGTTAACAAATTTCTCTTCTTCAGGAACGCTTTCCTTGCCATTGCCAGTCTACATTTTATATCCTCTCTACTTCGACCATCATCAGTTATTTTGCTCCCCAAATAGCAAAAATCGTTTACTACTTTAAGTGTCTCATTTCCTGATCTAATTCCCTCAGCATCACCCGACTTAATTCGACTGCATTCCATTATCCTTATTTTGATTTTGTTGATGTTCATCTTATATCTTCCTTTCAAGACCCTATCCATACCATTCAATTGCTCTTCCAAGGCCTTTGCTGTCTCTGACAGAATTACAATGTCATCAGAAAACCCCAAAGTTTTTATTTCTTCTCCATGGATTTTAATACCTACTCCAAATTTTTCTTTTGTTTCCTTTACTGCTTGCTCAATATACAGATTGAATAACATCCGTGAGAGGCTACAACCCTGTCTCACTCCCTTCCCAACCACTGCTTCCCTTTCATGTCCCTCGACTCTTATAACTGCCATCTGGTTTCTGTACAAATTGCAAATAGCCTGTCGCTCCCTGTATTTTACCCCTGCCACCTTTAGAATTTGAAAGAGAGTATTCCAATCAACATTGTCAAAAGCTTTCTCTAAGTCTATAAAAGCTAGAAACATAGGTTTGCCTTTCCTTAATCTTTCTTCTACAATAAGTAGTAAGGTCAGTATTGCCTCACGTGTTCCAGTATTTCTTTCGGAATCCAAACTGATCTTCCCCGAGGTCAGCTTCTACTAGTTTTTCCGTTCGTCTGTAAAGAATTTCTGTTAGTATTTTGCAGCTGTGGCTTATTAACCTGAAAATGTCTGCTTGTGTCTGTGTATGTGTGGATGGATATGTGTGTGTGTGTGCGAGTGTACACCTGTCCTTTTTTCCCCCTAAGGGAAGTCTTTCCGCTCCCGGGATTGGAATGACTCCTTACCCTCTCCCTTAAAACCCACATCCTTTCGTCTTTCCCTCTCCTTCCCTCTTTCCTGAAGAAGCAACCGTCGGTTGTGTGTGTTTGTGTTTTATTATGCCTATCTACCGGTGCCTTCCCGCTTGGTAAGTCTTGGAATCTTTGTTTTTAATATATGATTGTTTGGTAATTTTCACATCTGTCAACACCTGCTTTCTTTGGGATTGGAATTATTATATTCTTCTTGAAGTCTCAGGGTATTTCGCCTGTTTCATACATCTTGCTCACCAGGTGGTAGAGTTTTGTCAGGACTGGCTCTCCCAAGGCTGTCAGTAGTTCGAATGGAATGTTGTCTACCCCGGGGGCCTTGTTTCAACTCAGGTCTTTCAGTGCCCTGTCAAACTCTTCATGCAGTATCGTATCTTCCATTTCATCTTCATCTACATCCTCTTCCATTTCCATAATATTGTCCTCAAGTACATCACCCTTGTATAGACCATCTATATACTCCTTCCACCTTTCTGCTTTCCCTTCTTTGCTTAGAACTGGGTTTCCATCTGAGCTCTTGATGTTCATACAAGTGGTTCTCTTATCTCCAAAGGTCTCTTTAATTTTCCTGTAGGCAGTACCTATCTTACCCCTTGAGATAAGCCTCTACATCCTTACATTTGTCCTCTAGCCATCCCTGCTTAGCTATTTTGCACTTCCTGTCGATCTCATTTTTGAGACTATTTAATATACCGGTAAACACTATATCTGGGTATTTTAACATCAACTGTATATAATTGCATCCTGTTCTGTTTCTTTGTGTGCTATGTTGAATATCTTGGGTGTGACAATCTGTGACTAAAATTCCAATGTGTTTATTTGCAGAAATTATTGAACATGAGACTGAATGCTTGGGAGCACCAGAGGAATATAAAGAGCCTGCAGGGAGGTGTTAACCAGAAATGGACTAGAATTTTCTCAATCAGTGAGACAAGCACATAACACCAAAGAGTGTATATATTTTTTATAATTTAGTTTAATTGTCTTTTATTTCTTTTTCAAATAATGTGAAAATGGACAATGTTCAAATTTGAATCTTTTTGCTAACCTATGCCTATGTCTTGAGCATGTACCAATAATTATTACAAATTTGATCTGATATACTCACAGTTACATTTTATGTTCATTATTCTCTGAAGTCATCTTCACATTATGCTGAATGAAAACTTATGGGGAATTATTCATTTATACTACGGTTGTGGTAACTGGTTGAATTTTATTTTTTGAGAGGCTATTGTATATGATTAGTCAGTCACTGCCTCCACCCATCTAGCCCCTTCTCTGCTCCCATTCCAGCGCTACACAGCCGTCATTCCACCACCACACCCATTCTTGTTTTTTACTTATTTTATTTTATTCTTTTTTTATTTATTGCTCAATAATTCTCTCCTTTTCCACTACTTCCTCCCCCCCCTCCCACCGCCCAACCCCACATCTCTCCTGCCCGCCACCCAATCTGCAGCACTTCACTGTCTGCCATCCTCACATTACCATCCCTCCCTACCTCGGCCTCCTCCTTTCCACCACCCAGTTGCCACTCCCATCATTCACTGGTGCTGCTGCTTGCAGTGTGGTTTCAGTTGCCTGAGACTGCAATCGCGTGTGTGAGCTGCATTTGCATGAGAGTGTGTATGTGTGTCTATTGTGGACAAAGGCCATTGGCTGAAAGTTTTAAGTGTGAAAGTCTTTTTGTTGTGCCTATCTGTGATTCAGCATCTCCATTATATAGTGAGAAGCAACTTTCCTTCTCATAATGTTGTATCTGATTATTATATTATACGATACTCTGGCAAAGTGTTCAAACATATCAACATATTATCTTTAGGATAAGTTTGATGTGAAGTGTCAACCTCAGGTGTCAGGCCCCCATCCTCATTGGTTTGTATAAATTTTGAAACATTCTCATTTCATTTATCTGGTCATTTTAAATCTTATTTTACCATGCTGCCATTAATTTCATTTCAATTTAAGCAAGTATAAATGTGTCTCTGTTCTATTTCAACTATTACTAATTGATAAGGGAACATAAATCATAACAATTTTCATTTTGTAATTCGAGAATACTTTTCACAAAAGTGAAACTAGATTTTTTGATGTATTTGTGTAAAAAATTTGTGTATGTGTTAGGAACGTTTTTCAGCTAATACTGTTCATGATATAAGCAACTCTATAAAAAGCATTGTTAACAAACATACTTTATGAATTTCATTACTAAAAACTACTAGCCAGGTAAAGTTTAATGTCGCAGTATGGGAGAAGCAAGTTAATTCTATAATATCAGTTTATGAATGACAACAAGTTTTGATTGTATTTCTTAAATTTTCTTTGTAATAATGGATGATGTAACATGTAATTGTTTGAACAATATACAGGCTTAAGAAGTGATGAAACAGCCATGGGAGTGCAAGTTGTGTGAAAGTTTTTGAGAGAGCCATTTTTGTATCAGTTTTGTGCAAAAAACATATAATTGTGAAAGAGAAGCATTGTGTTCACTTTTTTGCATACAATTTCTCTTAGCAAAACAAATTGTTAGCTACACTGTGAATAACTCAGAAAGATGCAGCAAATATTTGTGGAATGTGTACTCTTAGTTTGTTTACAGGCACTACAGCCCAGAGATCACTGATAAATGCAGATGAGTGTTTCCTACTAACTGATAAACTCAGAAGTTGCACGGTTATATTTCACAATGCCAGTAAAAGAGAATGTGTGGTCATTGTGGTACAGTCTGTTGTGAATCTATGGTTACAAATCTAATGTAGCTAGATGGTAATCTGTTTGAATCTGTAATATGAATTTACTGCTACCAAGGGCATACCCAGGATCTGAACTTGGGGGGGGGGGGGGGGGGGGGGGGGGCAGGTCATACTAGTCTCAGGAAACAAGGACTCGAGACCACATACAGCACTTCTTACTAAATAAAACAGTAAACCAGGGAAAACTGCTTTTAATAAACATTTTAAATACGAGAATGCACTTGTAGAATCCAAGAAAACATGCAGCATTTGTTATTAAATAAAACAGTAAACTGCAGCTGCCTCCCCCCCCCCCCCCCTGCCCCTTGCTGGGTACGCCCATGACTGCTACCACCTTACTGAATTTGCCATTGGACACCCTGTTTTAATCTACATGAATGTACTATTACTGCAACAACAACCACTAGTACTCAACCAACTATGCCACATTGACTACACATCTTTAACAGCTGTTATAGCACATTTTCCTTCACAAACACACTGCAGAGTAGGACTCAATCATGGAAGAGTGGTTTGAGGAGCCCTCTGACTGATGTCTTAGCAATCCAATTTGTTTGATCTGAATGCATCTCGATACCGTTGAGTGTCAGCAATGCACCTGTAATTTACTGGAGTTGAATGTAACATAAGATATGAGATACCTGTGGAGGAAACTGCTGTAGAACTGATTTTCCTGTGTACTTGGTGTGCTAGTAATCATATGTTTGCATGAGGAATGCACTGTAAATCATAACAGCAGATATCTCTACCATGACCATCCGCAACCTTTGCCAGCATAATGACTTCCACAGCAAGTTTATTGTTGAAGGAATCACTCCTGCATTAATCATAAATGGTTTAGAAATCCTGTGGAGACATTTGATACCTGTGTCTGTAAATTATGTATACTGAGGTATGGGACATTTGCATGCTAGTATAATGAACTGTATTTTGTCATCCAGCTGACACGGTGTCTGTGATACAAGGACTGAATCATGCTAAACACATTTCTCTGAACATGTGAATAATAATAATTGTGAGAGAGAGATCAGTATGAGCTGGTGTTCTGTTTTGTTCATGAAATTAGTACAATATCAGCAATAAAGGTCTATTATAATTTCAAACATCAAATGCTCCTGCTCTTCACATTACCATTTATACTAAGGAATTTACTTTCATTGCATTTGTTTCATAACTGGTAGAATAACTATATATGGCAGTTTGTTTGCACTCGTGGTTCACTTCCATCATTATCTGACTTCATAAAGTATAGGGGACGTGGAAAGAAGACAGATTTGTTGGAATATTTCTCAGAACTAGAAATGAAAATGACATATAAGATACTAAAATCATCAGGTCTAGAGTGCATGACAACAGATATCAAATATCAGATTCCTTGCTGTTAGCATAACAGTTATGTATAGCCTCAGTGAGGGAATAATGGTGTGACATGAAATGAGCTTCTTTGTGTGTAAATTTCGTTGATTCTGATACAATCCTCATAGATCTCACCATGAAATTGACTCAAAAATCCAATGATTTGCTCTATCCAAGTCAGCTGTCTCCATTTGTAAATCTCATGGCTATATCTTCCTTGTGCAATGTAAAATGCTTAGTGAAGCAGGAACCCCTAGATGTGAAAATTCTGTGCCGTGGTTGCCATCATGTTTCATTTGCCAACTGGTTAGCTACATTTGATTCTTTGATGCAGGCTATACGTTTAACAGTAGGGGAATAGACTTGATTCAGAGAGGAAAAATGATTGACTTCAGTATTATATTTGCTGATTCAAGTGCAAAATTTAGTGCTATTAGTAAAATATTACTTGTAAAAAGTGTAAGATTACAGCTGGATAGGGGCTTTACACTTCATTATGTACACATTACATCGATTTAGATGCAGTATTCATTGATTTCAGCATAAAATTGAGATGAAAATTTAATTATTTGCTCTATGAACGTTGCCTGTCACCAGCTAGAATCCTCAATGAGTTCTTTCACTCCAAGACAACCAAAAATAGCATACTTATAAACATTGTAAAATATTATATGTGTACTGTTCCCAGTGAATAATGTTATAATACCTTATTTATTAAATGTCACAGCATGGATTTTAAGATTATTGTTGCTGTGTCTGGCATATTTTCTGTGTTTTATTGTTATGTAATGCTGACATATATTAGTTCACGTTTTTGTATTTGTTTACTAACCGCCGCTCATATAGTTGCACATGGCATGATATATGTTGAGAAAAAGTAGCATAAGAAACACAGATAATATGCCAGAAACAGCAGCAACAATCATGAAAATTATGCTTTGTGATGTATAGTAAACAAGGTAGATAGGCGATAAGTGATGATGGGAATAGGACTGGTAAGAGGTTGTAACAAGATGGGGGTGGCTGTGGGTGATAAGGAGAGAGGGGTAACTGGTACTGTGATCTATAGACTACAGGGAAAAAGCAGATGGGGCAACCAGTGGCAGATACAGAGAAACCTCAAGAAGGGGGCACTAAAGCTATCTTGTTATCTTTACTTTACTGCAATAAAAAATAATAGTCATGTTCAAGTTTAAGAAAGTTATATTCAAATTGATTATACATGTAAAGACTTATGACATAAAAAAGTTACAATTGTGGTTCTCTTCCTTAAATGATGGCTTCTATGTGCCTATTCTTCTTGGCAAATTCGTTAATTAATTTGTCAATAGGACAATAAATGTCAGGGTGAGAGTTCAACAGAGCTAAGCCATTAAGTTAATCCTCATCCATTGTGACCTCAGCCAAATGAACGAATAGTGGAGCAGGCTGACTGGTGGGGGTGGTGCAGTTAGTAATGCGGTTGGCCCCACAAAATGGGGGGGGGGGGGGGGAGAGAGAGGATGGAGTGCGCACCTAACACCATACGTATCCACCACTGGGGGGGGGGGGGGGGTGTAGTATTGGGTGGAGGGGATGGATATGGTATGGTGAATTCAAAATTGTTGGGACAGATAGATGGTGCGAAGTTCATGGTCTTGGAGAGAGAGATGGTTGAAATTTCTTTGGGAGAGGACTTGGAGGGTGTACAGGTGAAGGATAGGTGGGATGTGTAGGTAGAGGTGTGGCAGTACACTACGACAGCAAAGGAGAGGGGACACTATATGCGTGATGGAGTTAAGTTTACAGGTGGTGTAGGTTACTCAGAGGTGTTCAGTGTGGGTGAAGGGAGGTGGGAATGTTATGACTTGGTGAAGGATCCTTGTGGGATGCAAAAAGCAAGGCAGATAGCACGGCATTCAAGGATCTGGGGAGACTTCTAGAACTCTGTGCAAACTGTAATTAATATAATACTGTCCTCATATAAGGGTAATAGTTGTAGTATATTACTAGAGTCTTTTTTTTTTTAAATCCGGTCCTTGAAACTTCGTTGGTAGATTTCTGGGTTTAGTTTCCACCTATCTTCAATAGGTTGCCAGTTCAGTTTTTGCAACATCTCTGTGACACTCTCCAGCAGGTCACACAAATCAGTGCTATAGTGCACAGCTGAATTAACGTGACCAAGATGTATTTATGGGTGCTATTGTGAACACAGCATTTAGGACCAGTCACTTTATCTCCTATACATCAGACTGTGTTGTTCTCTGTTGCTGATGGCAGTTCAGATTTTCTGATAAGAAATATGTTGTGAAAATAGGCTCCAGACCAGTACTGTCATGTAATATATTTCTTTTTGGCATCAAGTATATTTGCAATGTTTTTGATGGTAGTGATTTGACCTGTAACTATAGATAAGTATGTTTGATTCTCAAATGTGTTTGATACAGGGCTGCATTAAAAAATGGTGGGTTTGTGGCAGAAATGCAGTTTTGTTATCATTAAGGCAGTTTACTGTTGTCTTAGCTCTTATCCTTCTTGTTCATTACTTTTCTGTGGTAAATTTCTCAAGTGTGGTGCCCAAACTTTCTTTTCTTCCTAGCTTGGGAGCCAATGCATAAGTCTTATCCACAGGACAAGTGTGCATCTCCATAATTTGAAATTCTCCTGAAGAGTATCTGTGTGGGCTAGACATCACTTTGTTTTGCCACCGTTTTTCAGTATGAATTAAAGCACAAGTGTGATGCTGGCATTTTCAAAGTCCCCTGCCATTTTAACTTTGATCACATTGGGCTGTGGCTGTAGTGTCATCACAAACAGCATACCTGTGGCACAACTTGGAACTACTATTCTGCAGTTTGGGTTAGGTAGTTGAATCAACAGTATCCATGTGCCATCTCTGTGCATAGAGTTATCAACAGCAGATGATGACATGACTCCAGGGTGAGTGAAACATGGAACTGCTTGCAGCTTCAAAGCCTCACTGGCAGTGATGGTCACCTTGCCCTTCTCTGCACTACCATGTGCAGCAGCTGAGGCCTGGCATGGCATGAACTTAACTTCACTGAGCACGTGTAAGGCTCTCCCTGGTGTGGTGTTCATTTAAATAAAGATATATCCATTCCTATCCTTTCCTCAATGCACTTCAGACAAGTTGGATCCCAACTTACAGTTTCATCTGAGGTTAACTTAGGGTAGGAAAACTGTATCATCATAGGAAAACCAATGATTTTTTTAATTTTCCACCATTTTATGCCTCAAACAGGTTTATAGACTCAGATTACAAGACATCGTAGGGGGAATAGGAAAGTCTGGCAACTGTGTAGAGAGCACCAGGACTGCCCTACTATACCTAATCACATGACTGGTTTCAGCCAAAAGCAGTTGTGGCTTTCTAATTTTAGTCATTCTCCTGAGCTACCCCCAGGCCTCATCATCAGCATCATCAACTCTCCTGAAGATGGCAGACAAAGGGATCACCAAGATATTGAGTCATATTGATTTTAGGCTCCAGGAAACTGAACATTTCCAGGGAAATTTTTAGAAGGCTATTTCTTGTTTTTGACTATTGCTAACTTGGTAAGTGTGTTTTATCTTCATTTCAAGTGTTGTGTATCTTTTGTCTCTTGCTAAATTTATGTAGTTTTTGCTTAAAATATGTGAAGCACGATAGTATATAATCAATCTGAACAGCCATTATTCCCACCTTTATGGGTAAAGGTCTACAGTTCACCTGCTTGCTGCTATATAACTCTTTCTTCATTCTTTTGCAGTAATATGTAAACCGCAACCCTTTCTGAGATCCTGTACCCTTTTCCAGTCTCATCCTCGCTCCCCTGAAGAGGGCATGTGTGTAATATCAGTAATTTACACCAATTTAAACTGCTGGTTTGATGTTGCGTTTCTGGTTATCTCGATTTGAATACACTGAAGATTTTCTTTTGCAGCACATTAGTAATTTGCACTAATTTAAGCTATTGCTTTGATATTGTTTACATTGAGCCTCACCAGTATGCAGAATGAACACTACATGTTGGATTACATTATACACACTTCAGGCACATGGTAGGAATAGTTTTGGTATTGTAATTATGGAGTAATCAACAATTAAAGTTCCAAATTTCTATTCATTGAAAGACAGCTATTTTGATGTATTAAAGCTAAAAACAAATTGAATCCCTAATATAAATATGACATGATAGTTTTCAGTCAGAATTAAGCATACTCATGTTTTAACTGGTGTTAGTTAATGGAGTTGTAATTGCAACTATACAAAAATGTAATATTATACTCATACAACATTTAATTAATAGAATCTAGGCCTTTCATTCAGTAAAACTAATTCCTTTGTTCACCCAAAAATGATAGGGTGATTATCCTTTAAGTAAGTAAAATGATGTTTGCAAATTAATGAAATATTTTGTTGAAATGGTAAAACGTAATTTATAGCCTTAATGGAAACAGATTCTTTCCTGTCTTATGTATGAAATTATCCACTTTTATTTCATGAAAATTTCTAAATAATTTGGGTAGATTAACGTAAAAGTTTTAGTTGTTAAATATGCTAATTTAATACGTTACAATGTCAGTAATTGTTTAAAATCATACAAATAGAGGCAATTTGTGCCGTAATTCAGTTCAGTTCAGTGCAGTTTGAGATCAGTCTTAGTTCACTGCCGAACATCTAGAATGTGAAATAAAACTTTGTGAACATGAATTCGTGGAGCTTATTTCTACCATCACATGATTCCTGAGTGGTAATGCAGTAACATCAAGATGAACCTAAGGCAGCATTAAGAAGCAGCACCCTCGCTGACATGAGGTACATATTATTTATCTGGTGAAGGATGTCTGTGATATGATGTAGTATTCCTATTTTCATGTGTTAAGCAATGACACACATCCCAAACTTCACCACACAAAATCATTTTTCATCACATCTTATTACAAATAGCATGCCCTTGCAGACTGATGAATGTCTCCATAGCTGTAGCCCACAGGCAATAATGGGTGCAGAATAGAAAATGACAGACATATATTTCATCAATAATTCCTCTTTTGAGTCATCTTAGGAGACATACTATGTGCCACAGTTTTCTGCATGCTGAGCTTGTGTGTACAAATAATGACAACTGTATTGTTGCGTGATAAGCACAGAACAGTACTATAAACCTATTCCAGAATTGGCAATACTATCATGATGTTTGTGTTGTGATTAATAAATAAACTTGAAAACAATATATGCAAACACATCATTTGCATATTATAGGCCTTTGACCACAAGGTTGAATGTATATTAAAAGTCGTGCATGGACAATGTATTCTGTTGACCACTAAAGCATGTAGCACCATAAGTTGGCAAGCAAAAACATCAAATTGTCGTGCAGTGTACTACATGCTTGGATATTCAAATGATGAGCATTTCAGCACAGCTCAACACAGAAAGCAATGTTATCTACAATCTATACATAAAGAAAGATTATGCAATGGATTCCTCATTCAGAAATCATATTTTAATGCTGATTGATTGTGAGAAGGTCATTTTATTCCTCTTGTAATAAGGAGAAATGTCTACCAGCTGCTTTTGGAACTGAACACAGGCATAATAGTGGCATAATCACAATAGACACATCCATGGGTGGAGAGTACCAGAAGGATGAATATTGCCAGACTGTCATATGAGCACATTGTCCAAAGCAATGGTTACACTGCCCTTTGGTAAACAGCACGACCATCTCCACTTTGCATAGCCAGTAATTAGTACAACAGCTGTTACTTTCTTGCTGCATTAAGGCCGTGATTGTGCCATATCTTCAATATCTCTGTGAGCTTATCTTTCAACAATACAATACAATTTGCCCCTACTGTCCCCTAAAGCAAACGAAAGCAAAACAAACCTACTGTCCCCCATATACCTAGATACAGAACCTGTTCAGCTGATGTTCTGGCCAGCACGTACTCCAGATTTTTCATCCACTGAAAACATCTGGCAAAGATTTGCCAAGAGATGGCATGCCAGTGCTCACTAGCAACTGAAATGACAAATACTGGCATAGAGGTGTACTGGCTTAGATTGACCTACCTGTATCTGTCATTCAAGGTCAGATTGACTTAATGCCCAGCTGAGGTAGAGTCATTGCTTCTGACGTAAGTGGCAGCCCCTTCTACCAATTCTCACTCTGTAAAGTTTTAATTTCTTCTGAAAGAAGATATTATTATATTATTAAAATTGTGTGTTGGGTAGGGATTAAAAAATGGGACCTCTGCCTTTTTTGAGCAACTGCCCAACAAACTAAGCGTTCCAAATCCAAATGTGACCATGTCCCACCCTCAAAAATACATCTTCACCATTACTTCTAATTTTTTCTTCTTGAACTTAAGTTTCACTTCAAAATTTCTCCTTGATTTTTTCTATTGCGTGCTGGACATACAGATTGTATATCATTGGGGATAGGCTACAACCATGTACTAGTAGGGGCAACTTGTATTGTATTGTTGAAAGATAAGCTCACAGAGATCTTGAAGATATGGCACAATCACAGCACTAATTCTCAAGCATGGATTCCCTTTCATGTCCTTCATCGCTTATACCTATCTTCTGATTTCTGTACAAATTGTGCGTAACCTTTTGCTCTGTGGTTTTTATCCCTGCTGCTTTCAATATATCACTGAGTTTAATTTATCCAACATTGTGAACACTTTCTTTATATCTACAAACACTATATATGTTCAACTAATTTAAAGCCCACAGGTTTCCAGTTGAATAAGATTATTAAAATGGTGTGATATTTCAATGAGTGTCATTCATTGAAATGTCATTTCGACAAACACATTCAACTGGATACCCAAGAGTTTGAGGGTTTATGGCCTTTGTGTAAGGATTCCATGAAAGAGCATCAGGTAGTATAGTGTGTGGCACAGGAAATGGCCTGGACAGGGACATGACATACAACATAGGTGATGAACTGAATAAGATAGTTTCCCTACCTGTTGGCACAAATGTGAGCTAGGTAGGGGTGTTCCAGCAGCATGATCAGCTTCATCTTGCCTGTACTGTAAGGCAGGTAAGTGCAGAGCTGGAAGTAGCACTAATTACTGCTGGTCAGGCACACATTGCAGTCATACTGGTGGGGACTATTGGGTGATGGAGTTACACTACACATGGTCTGCACTTAAATAGTTTTGGAAAAGGAGACTGGTGTAGTTGATGAGTGAGAGTACAGTTGATTTGCTGTGTGTCCACACAAGGTCAAATATTTTTTGTCATGGCTAGGAGAACTAGGGCTTTTTTATTACAAGTCATGACAACAGGCTCCTCTTTTTTAATAGAATCTAACTGACTTTTGCATATTGGAATGTGCAAGCATCACAGAAATTTATGCAGAGTTATCTGCTATTCATCAAAAAGTGCAATCTATTAAAAATTAAGTACATAATCTTGAATATGAATTATAGTCTTCGAGCAGCATGGTAGTGTGCATTACAGAACTTTGGTGTAGAGATGATGAACTGCATTGTATAGTGCTATCATCATATGAATGTGCAAGCTGCTATTGTAGGTCTACCTTAAAGGGTGGCAGATCATGTGTTTATATGATGCCTGACACACATTTTAAAGCTGGAGAACATGTGACCACCATTAATATAGGTAAACATGTTGAACTATCAGCCATTGAAGTAACAAAGCCAGGTGCCTATAAGAAGCTAATCATTAGTATGTTTACTGCTCAGCTAGTGGTAATGGTGAGACATTCTTCAACAAACTAAATGGAGTCCTGGAAAAGGTCTCCTCCCCCAAAACTAGCATAATAATGTGTGGATATGTAAATATTAACACTGGAATTAAGAGTGAAATTAGTAATAGCTTCATGAATATTTTGAGCACTTTCTAAGTGGCACAATGGTAACACTGCAGTGAGGGTTTCAGAAAGTTCAGCTTTAGTTTTAGGCCATGTATTTATGGACATTGACAGGGAAAGTTGTAAAATATTTATGAGAGATCTTGGCACTTTGGATCATTACTGTCACATAATATAGACAAAGATGGGATTGTGAAACCTGCAAAATTGCAGGTCTACAAAAGGATTTTGTGAGATGATACTTGGCTAAATAAAGATAAATAAATAAATCAGATGAAACTATATGGTTCCTGAGATCTTTTCAAGTCTCAACTACCTATGATGTATGTATGCGGACTGAAAGAATGAATGAAAATTTGTACCAAGGCCAGAATTTGGACCCTAGTCTTCTGCTCACTAGGCAGATGTGCTAACCACTGCAAATTTTCATTTGTTGCTTCAGTCTACATATATATACAAAATAAATAAATATTCCAGAATGAAATTTTTGCTCTGCAGTGGAGGGTGCACTGATATGAAACTTACTGACATATTAAAACTGTGTGCCGGAACAATACTAAAACTCAGGACCTTTGCCTTTTGCAGGCATTCTCTCTACCAACTGAGCTACCCAAGCATGACTCATGACCCATACTCACAGCTTTACTTCTGCCAGCACCTCATGTCCTATCTTCCAAACTTCACAGCAGCTCTCCTGTGAAACTTGCACAACTTGTACTCCTGGAAGAAAGGATATTGCAAAGATATTTAAATAAATATTACTACAAACATAAGTTTCCTTTTCATCAATATACCTCCTAAGATAATTTTTAGAGTCAGTATTGCCTCTTTTGTTGCTACATTGTTCCCTAAAACAAACTGATTTTCCTTGAGCTTGGCTTATACATGATTTTCCACTCTGTAAATAATTTGTGTCAATATTTTATAACCTTAAATTGCTGAGCTGATAATTTGGTGATATCCACACCTGTCAGCACTTCCTTTCTATGGAAGTGAGATGGTACAACGGTTAGCACATTGGACCCACATTCTGGAGCACAGAGGTAAAACTTCATATATGACCATACAGTTTAGCTTTTCCCTAATTTCCCTAAACTTCCCCAGGAAAATACTATGATGGTTCCTTTGCAAGGGCACAGCTAATTTTCTTTCCATTTCTTGAAACACACTGAGCTTCTGCAGTTTCTAATTACCTCAGTTTCAATAGGAAATTAAATCCTAATCTTCCTTCATTTATTCCTCACAGACTTCTCAATAATTCCAAGAGAATGTCATCTACTGTAAGTGCCTTATTCCATTCATTTTTGTAGCTGTGGGTTTAGTGTGACTGGATGCCAAAAGAAGAGGACCAGATTTGATTCCCTGCCGGGTCAGAGATTTTCTCTGTTCAGGGACAGGGCATTGAATTATCATCATTTCATTGTGACTGACATGCAAATCACTTAAATGATGGCAACTGAAAAGACTTACATCTGGCAGTGAACCACCACACAACAGAGAGGGAGAGTGTGTCTCATTTTGATGTGGGACCTACAATGCTCTGTCAGACTGCCTGTCCCTTCTTCATTTACTTCCTCTGCACCTTCTAGAATATTGTCTTCGTGTTTGTTTCCCAAGTATGGCCTCCCTGTCTGTTCTTTCCACATTTTAGACTTCATTTCTTTGCTTAATACTGGCCTCCCATCTGGGGTCTTAATATAACTGGATACATAAAAAATCTACTCACCATGTGGTGACAGGGGAGTACACTTATATAGGTATTTAAGACTGCAAACTTTCAGAGCCAGAGGCTCCTTCTCCTGGCAGAAGGGTTGAAAGGAAAGGAAGAGGGGTGAAGGAAAAGGACTGATAAGGTTTAGGGAAAGGAGTAGAGTTCAGAAAAGTCACCTGAAACCTCTGGTCAGGAGAGACTTACCAGATAGCATGAAAAGGAAACAGTTGTATAAAACAGGAGTTCTATCCGGAGTAATTCAGACATGTGATGTACTGATCACTGATCAACTGAATAGTGAAAAAGTGAAGCTGCTAGATCTGGTGTCAGAGATTCTCCGAGGAAAATTACAACCTATGAGACTCAATATTTTAGAGGAAACTATAACAAAACCTTTTCTGGTCCCACATTTTATGATTAAAGCCGTACATGGAAAGTACACTAAAGAAATATGGGATAATGGCAGTGTGTACTAGAGGACATTCTGTGAGGAATTCCAGAAGATGACACTCAGTACTGTAAAAGAAACTGATGACACATCTGCAACCTGTGACAAAATGGAAATGCAATTACTACTTGGTCCAGAAAGCTAAAAACCTAAGTTAATGGAAGCTATGAAAGATCACCATGAAATAGCTGATGTGGCTCACAAAAGTAAGGCTGCTGCTAAAGAAATTGCAAAAATCAGTAATGGAACACACACTATTAAGTTTGATCTGCAGCAATGCCTCCCAACTCCTTTACTCAGAAATTTGATATCATATTACAGATGGACACTATGGACATGCAGCCTAATAGTATACAACTGTGGGAAGGGACTGACACACTTAGTTATGGCATGAAGCTCTTGCTGTAAAAGGAGCTATTGAAGTGGGATCCTGCTTGTACAGATTCATTCAAGGTATCAAACCAGAAGTGAGAACATTGATAATGTGTTCTGACAGATGTTCAGGCCAAAATAAGAACAGCCATACTTCAGTGGTGTGCATGTTTGTCCTTCAGGAGTCATCAACCTTGGAAATAATCAATACAAATTTCTTACTCCTGGTCACATCCACATGGAGTGTGATTCAGCACACTGTTTGATCAAATAGAAGAGGAAAACTTTCGACACAAGACCAACATGACTGGACGCAATGGATTAGACAAAATGGAAAAAAAGAGAATTTCAATGCTGTAAAATGCAGATAAACAGTTTTCTTGACTATGCTGCCTGTTGAAGCATCAATTACAAAACTACGCCAAGGGCAATGATGGTAATCCATGCCAATAGAGGCAGGTCAGGTGGCTCCAATTCAAAACAGACCAACTAGGGATTATTCTTTTAAAACAATGACCTTCAGGAAGTGGGGAAAAGAGCAGTCATTGAAAACTCTTCTGATATATTCTGAATTGTGCAAAATTTTGACTGAGAAAAACAAAGATTTGATGAATCTTTTACCTTTTATTTCTTCAGTGCTTCACTACTTTTACCAAAATTTACCAACATGTAGCAGTGCTGTGAATATTTACCCTCAAATGGATGATGAAGATGTAGAGCCCTGAATTTTTTTGTACATGGCTATAATTTTAGTCCACTGTTTTTGTCCCAGTAGTTGTATAGAATAAGTTATGTTCCTGAATACTTAAGTTTCATCTATTAATTTATGAAGCATTCATAAGAGCAAGTGCAACTACACTTTCATAAGTTAAGACTGGAGCTCAAATCCAGAATGAAGAATTTCTGGAATGTAAATGGATCAAGTGCACGTTTTTAATGCACACTGACTTTAATGTTGAACATCAGTAACTAAAATTCATTTTAAATGGAAAACCAATTTATACTGATGGGATAGTTTGGGGATACAATAAGCACCAAAACAATTTTGTGCCACCCTTACATGATATTGCCTTAGTTGTCAAACATTGCACTGCAATTTGCTGAAATTCTAATTTCTGGACTTGACATGCTATCCATTAGCATGTGAGTTAAACAAAAGTGGATACTTGCTTAATAATATAAATGAATTATCATCCAGTATTTTGGGAAAGGGTGCAATACACATACTGAATAAGGTGCTTTTTTTTACAAGTAAACTAAAGTTCAGGTAGAGTCAACTGAAGCTCCTGATTCAGATTACGTTAGATTAGTACTTGTTCCATAGGCCATGAATATGACACTTCTTAATGATGTGGAACATGTCAGGTTAATAAAAAGTGACTATACAAGATATTACATTACACAAAATATTACATGACACTTAATATTTTTAATATTTGTGTGTGTGTGGGGGGGGGGGGGGGGATTATCCACTTACTATATCCAAAATCATCTAATGAGTAGAAGGAGTTGATGTTAAGAAATTCTTTTAATTTCCTTCTAAATGCTATATGGCTATCTGTCAGACTTTTGATGTTATTAGGTAAGCGACCAAAGACTTTTGTGGCAGCATAATTTACCCCCTTCTGAACCAAAGTTAGATTTAACCTTGGGTAGTGAAGATCATCCTTTCTCCTAGTGTTGTAGCCATGTACACTGCTATTACTTTTGAATTTGTTTGGATTGTTAACAACAAATTTCATAAGTGAATATATATATTGTGAGGCTACAGTGAAGATCCCTAGCTCTTTAAATAAGTGTCTGCAGGATGACCTTGGCTTAGCTCCAGCAATTATTCTGATTACATGTTTTTGTGCAATGAACACTCTTTTACTCAATGAGGAGTTACCCCAGAATATGATGCCATACAAGAGCAGAGAATGAAAACAGGCATGGTAAGCTAATTTACTGAGATGTATATTGCCAAAATTCGCAATGATCCTAATAGCATAAGTAGCTGAACTCAAATGTTGCAGCAGTTCCTCAGTGTGTTTTTTCCAGTTCAATCCCTCACTAATGCATACACCTAGAAATTTTGAATATTCTACCTTAGCTACCAATTTCTGATTGAAGTCTTTATTTATTAATGGTGTCATTCTATTTACTGTGTGGAACTGTATATACTGTGTTTTGTCAAAGTTTAATGAGAGCCCATTTGCAGAGAACCACTCAATCATTTTCTGAAAAACATCGTTTACAATTTCACCAGTTAGTTCTTGTCTGTTGGTTGTGATAGCTATACTTGTATAATCTGAGGTAATGTGTATTTTGTCTTTGATATTAGTTTATTACTTGATACATTCCATGCCCAAGGTTTCTCTTTATGATTGTATCTACAAAATATGGTTTGTTTGTGGATAAACTGAATGTACAGCAATATATTATCTTACTTAAAATAAGAAACCAAAACAGTAGCAACTATAGTAGAATGGACAATACAGGAACACATTTGAGTAAAGTGAAATATTTACTGTACATTTTTTTTTATTTCATACTGTACTGCTTTCGAAGTCTGTGTCTGTTGCACTCGAGGTACATAATTTAAGGTTTACTGAACTTCAGTCTACATTTAGCTTCTCTTTGTAAGATATAGTGTATCACTTTCAATTTAAATCCTCTAAAGCACATTAATTCTTTTATACATTTGATTTTAACATTGTAATACATGCCTGATTACTGAACAGTTTTATTAATACAGTGATGTAGTTCTTGGCTTTCAACAAATTAGAATGTAAATTAAGCAGTAATCATACATGGAACACTTAAACATGAAAATAAGTAATATTTTCACTCAACAGCTCAGTCCAGCAATGTCATCAAACTGAAGCACAGCTGTAATACTGATTCTTTCATTGTCTCACAAACTATGGTATCATCTTTTTAATTCATCAATGAAAGCAATAAAACAACAATACTGATGTAACTTTTTGTGTCTAAATTGTTCTCTCTCTTGTTGCAACCTCCCTGCCAAAATTAATTTTCTAGATTGGAACTCAGGAAATCAGATATTCAGTACATTTTCAATTGTGATGGCTGTGTCACCGGAATATTTTGTAGGCATAGTTAATCCATATGTTGTAGAAATCAGATGATAGCCTCAATCTGATGACGAGATACCAGATGACTCTGAGTACTACGAACATTCCAAATAAACCAAGAATTTGAACAGTAATGCTCTCTTCTTCTGCATTCAGCATCCTGTGGGGAAGATAATAGGAAAACAGTTTTATGCTAACTCAATGCTGAATATGTCTACAGAAACTGTACTGAATACTGAGAAACATAACAATACCCAAATAGTAAATCCCAAATATTACAAGTGCGTATATTAGACAAGGATGGAGAAGGATATCAGCTGTGCCTTTTTCAAAGTATGCATTCTGGTAATTGTCTCAAGCAATTTAAGTAAATCTGTGAAACATAAATCTTGATGGTCAGATGTGGATTTGAAGCCACTGTAATGACCCACATGGATCTACACCTAAGATCCGAGCACTTAGCTGTAAGGCATACCACAGAAGTGTACAGTTGCATCTAGGAGTTTGAGAATAATCAGACTCATGGATGCACATCCAGCCTCTTGTCTGCACAATCTCGTGGTGAGCTGACAGCTTTTAGAGACAGTCCTGGCCAGCACTAACTCAGTTACATGTTTACCTTTGCAAATTTTTCTTATCAAACATCTATTGTGAGTAATTCCATGACTAGTGTATCAATTATAATAAATTGTTTTCTAGACTTAACTTCATTGTTTGTTGTGTTAGCCATTGTTTGGTATTCCCTTGTGGACTTAGAACAAATTGGTGATAAGTAGAGTTGTATCTTCACACGTTTTAGACTGTGCAGTTGCTTTCTGCCTATTGTCATGGTATGGAGTCTCTTATTCAAACATTGGTGCAGGAACAGATTTGCAAGTATTTCTTTGCAAAAATTCATCTCCAGCTTCATTTCCTCCTCAGTTCCCATCTTTTGACAAGGCGATGAAAGATTTGAAGGTGTATGAACACTGCCTATCGCAGCATTTTCATGCCTTCCACATTACAGACACTCCCAATTTTTAGCAGGTGTTGTGGCAGTTGGCCCCATTGCAGGAAGCCCCCTTGTTGTTTGATACCTTATGTTTCAATTATCACCACTGCATGCATTTCACAGTCACTAGGGTTGAATTTTGCCAGTGCAAGAAGTTGCCCCATCAGTCTTATCATGCCTGGGCTGCAACGCTCCATGGCCTTAGTGACAAGTGCTATTTGGCATGGACAAGTCAGAAGAGTCATATGTGGACATCACGGTTTATGGTTTTACCATCTACTCCAACCTGGATAAGGAAGTCCAGCAATGGGACCTCCAGTTGGAGAACCTCTTGTTTGAAGAGGTTTTGTCAATTGCCCAGTTTTATGAGTTCTAACAAGTAGATGGTCAGCAACTGGAAGCCAGGCGTAATGTTGCAGTGGTTCAGGGTAGCCTGGCTTGCATCTACTGCTTCCAGAATTGATGATGTGGCAGTGCAAACTGGCTGATCCAGCAGCTCCTGCACAGCATGTGTACAATGTTCCAGCTGCTGGTGCCTGTTACCATCATGTCTGCCATGTTACTCCAAACATGAAAGACCTGAGTGTCCACAGTGTTGGGCCATTGGTCTCAAGTGTCAGAAAAAAGGCCACATTGTCTTAGTCTGTCACTCAACTGCATAGAACACAGCATCAGAGACCATGGATATGGATATTCAGGAAGTCTAATCATCAGAACTGCTTCCTGAGCATGTGTATAACTAGCTTTTTATTGAGGTTGTGGTTCTCTAACAACAGCTGCACCAGGAAGTAGACACAAACTTGGCAGTTATGTCGAAACATATTCAGGTCTTGACTCTCTGTATGCATAGCTGGTAAACAGGTGCCTCAGGGTAAAGTCAAGCTGGAGCATGAGCAGCTCACCTCTCTTTGGATTGTGGTTCTCTTTCCACTAGTGAGTATCATTAAAAACCCTCTGTTTAATTGTTCTTTTGTTGTAATTTTATGGCCACCACAAATTCACAGTCTGTGGTCAGGATGTAACCACTGCCACATCATGACGAACTGTTCAGATGATTATCAGGGCTTAGTTCTTCTCCAGACTTGATCTTTCCAAAGTATATCACCAGGTACCTGTAAATGATGAGTGCCAGCATATTGTGATCATTAATACATCATTCAGCCCTAATCAATACAAACGGTTTATGTTTGGGGTGCCAAGCGCCCTTGCAGTTTTTCAGTGTTGTTTGGGACAGGTCATGTCCAGTCTTTCACACTACTTCAACTACTTAGATAACATCATAATTATAGAACATACTTTGAGTGACCACCTGCACAACCTCTGTTCCCATTTTAAAATCTCCAGTATGTGAACCTGCATTTCAGTCTGCAGAAGTCCACTTTTTTCCAACCACCTCTTGAGTTTCAGGACCACATCATCTTGAGACAGGGCATCCAACTCAAGCAGAGTCCTGTCAGGGCCATTACAGACCAGTCACATCCCTATTTATGGTGTGAACTGAAGGGATTTTTTTTAGGTAAAATTTCTATTACCACCAGTTCATTCGAAGGGCATTCACCATTGTACACCCACTGCATCCCCTCCCACACAAAGTTGCTCCCTTTATTTGGTCTCCAGCTTGTGACAGTCCTTCAACACACTGAAGGAACACTTCCAGTCATCACAATGTCTAGCTACCTCTGATCCCAACAAACCATTGGTTTTAGCTATGGGTGCCTCACAGCCTGATGTGAGGGTGGTCCTTGTCCATCAGAATGTTGATGGCTCAGAGCAGTCACTGGTGTTTGCATCCAAAACCCTCAGTACAGCACAGGCACAGTACTCTCAGATCAACAAGGAGGTTCTACGCATAGTATATGTGCTCAGAAAATTCTTGTATGGCACCAAACTCCAACTAATTATGGGCAACATGTACTTAATTTCATGATTTAGCCCATCCGTTTGGATCCCCAATAAGGCACCCACAGATTGCAGCAGTGGACCTTGCTCCTCTTCAAATACAACTATGACATTACCAGTGGATGATCCTGTCTTCAGGCTGGTAGTCTACTTTGTCCAACAGGGTTGACCTCATCCTCTGAGCTGTTTTTCTGATCTGATTCTTAACTTCTTTGTGTTGTTCCATCATCTCTGTGTCTTAGGTGGGATCCTTCCGATCTTCATAGATGATACAGATCCCTAGGTGATCATTTCCAGGAATTTGCAGTGGGAGACTTTTACAGCTGTTATACGGGGCACACAAAATCCTGGGCTTACAGACATGTTTACTGGCCCAGCAATGATCAAGAGCTTGAACACTTAGTTGCTATACCTCTTTAGTGTCCTAGTCAAGAGGCAGACTCAGGTGATCATTCTCTCCATGGCCTCCAGCAACCCCTCTCTGGGAATGTGTCCACATTGATTTCATGGGTCCATTTATGATTGTGATTGACACATTTTTGCATTTTTAGTTCATGGTCTGGTGCTTCTCAGCCACCACAAAGGCTGCTGTTCAAGCTCTCTTCAGTTTTTTTAAAGATCTTCCAGTTACCCTTATTTTTGACAATAGATCCCAGTTCTTGTCTCAGGTGTTCCATGATTTCTGTGTGTAGTCAGACACTCACCATACTCAATCCCCTCCCCTTCACCTACTATTTAATGGGGACACCAAGTGCATGGTTCACACCTTTAAGAACCAGATTAAAAAATATCTGCAAGACTTTCCCATCAAAGAGGTCTACCTGGATGACTCCTACTGGTTCACATAGCCCAGTGGAGCTTCTCCATGGGTGCCAGCCAAGTACACTGCTCCATCTCCTCTGTCTTGGATCTCGCCTCCACCATTGTGTTCTGGTATACTGGGTTTTACACTGAGGACAGCAGCCAGTGTGCGTGGTTTTGATTGGTGGCCCCACTGGATACCAGTGGTCATCAAGTGCCAGAACAGCCACCATGTCCTCACCCCATGAAGAGGGGACTGGGAGGTACAGCATCTTTAGGAGTGCTCCCCACTTGTCCCAATAGTGCCTTTGCTGGTACCCCAGCTACTGGGCACCACCTACCAGCAAGAATTCCACACTGCTCTATCACTTTTTGCACCACCTCCACTTGACAAGCATATGCCTTCACAGACTCTGGTAGCAACTCTGGTGATGCTCCAGTGCATGTCACAGGAGCCTCAGCCTGTAGTAGTGTCACCTCCACTTTGCACACTGCCAACAGACACTGACATGTAACCTGACTTGGACTGTCCATTACTGATTCTGTCACCTTGTGCACCAGCAGGGATGAAGGGGGCAGGGGGCTTTTGTGCGCATTCCTCATGCAGTCACTCTGGCCCATCTCCCTAGGTCTGTAGTTGCTTACTCCATCTGTATCACTACGTCTCTGGTGACTGGGGGTTTGCTCACTCCTCTCACCTCCAGGACCTTCTTGCATGTGGACACTGTCTCCACATTGTGTCCATGCACGGCTTATCAAAAGGATCAGCAACACACCACTGCCTGCAAAGGGGATGCATGTTGTGATCTACATAGGTCCACACCTGAGATCCAGAAGTGCAGTCTTCACACATCATAGAAGTCAGCAGGTGCAGCTAGAAGTTCAACATAGCTGAAAGTTTGGCACAGCTAGGAGTTTGACAAATGTGAAAGGCTTCCACTCATTGTTTCACATGCAGCTTCTCATTTCTGCATTCTACTGGACAGCCAAGAGCTTTCTAACTCAGTTACATATTTCCTCTGCATTTGTGTTATTGGACTATTATTGTGAGCCACTCCATGGCTGGTGGACCATTACAATAAGCTGCTTTCTTGACTTAATAAAATTCGTTGTGTTTGTCATTGTGTGGTGGTCTCCTGTGGGACACCTATTTTTCCCAAATGTGAGGCCAGCATCATGCAAGTGTGTCACATCATAAAACTGACCAAATTCCTGGACCTGAAGGTTTCCATTTAACTATTGTTGCATGCAACACTTGTTTCATTTCCAGGCACTATAAAGAATCAACAAATGATTTTATCCTTAAAAAGGTAAGATTAGTCCCACTAATGATTAACTTCTGCAGAATATGTAATTTGATATCACACACACACACACACACACACACACACACACACACACAGGAACACACAAACATGAACACACAAACATAGGTAAAGGAATATGAAATATCTGAAAACAAACTGATGTTATTTCTTCACAAAGGTATGAAGAATGTAAATCACTACAATGATCAATACGTTTTGAAATTAGGTTATGTATATATGAACCTTTAAATCAGTACTTTACATTAACATTTCATGCTGAAGTAGTGTTAGTAGTAGTAGCATTAGTGGTAGTAATTTTATACATGATTAGATTTATTTTACAAGGATACTGGACAAGTCACACTTCTACAATTTAAGAATAACAAAAATAAAGTAATTCACATATACAAACTCTTACATACTTATAGCTACACCACATATAAAGAAAATATATTAACTGACCTGAGAATCATGTGAGGATACTGGAAAGGGCAGAACATTACATCACAGTCCATGGGCTTCCTGTCTCTCATCATAGCTATTATCATTCCTATCATTCCCAGACGAATGAAACTCATGTTTGTCACTATTTTCATGAAAAGTGATATTTTATGGTACACACCAAGATTGTATTGCCACAGGGCAACAACTGGTGATATAACACAGGGTCCAATCACTGCACCTATCTGTAAGAATTTCAGGATCATTAAGTTATACTGCAGTTCACAAAAAGTAATACTTACTATTTGATAAATAAGAAGCAATATCAACTGCTGAATGGATGTTATTCTAGGGTGGAAATGCCAGTAAGTAACACACTGGCAAAATTGGTTAGATTTTTTAAATGGGCTAAACAAATTTAATGTATCCCCTTCTTGATTTAATAAATTATCTCCTGGCTGCAGAGCTGACTTAGCTGCAATTTGCACAACAATGCTATGTGCCAAAGTGGTCATTTGGATGCACTTTAGGAACTTTTTGAGTGTCTTGACCACACTTTTTATTATTTCCAAAATCTCTTTATGCATTTTGACAATCTGTCATTTTCAAAGGCTATAAAATGCAACACAAAAGTGTTATCTGAAGACATTAAAATAAGTCACATTTCACCCGCAAAAGGCCGAAGACAAATGTCCCAAGTTCAAGTTCAAGTGTCTGGCACACAGTTTTAATCTGCCTGGAAGTTTCATATTTCATCAATGATTAGAGGCATAATATAATGAGTAGAAAACAGCTCTCTAGCTTACCAACCCTGTGATATGATATTACATTTTTCATTAAACACATGTATCTCATCAACATTCTCTGTCATGAGACAAGTGCAAACTGCTACCAACAAACAAATTGGAAGCCAAGTGAACTAAGCTGCTAGGCAGCACTGATCATGTGGTATACACTGCATTTGTTTGTTTACAACTGCATTTTCATTGTTACATTGTGTAATACAATTTCATAAGTAAACAATGTATTACAAAAGGTATTTCTTTACAAAACAATGCTTAACATATCTTTTGAGTGAGGGAAAATAATACATCAGAAGAGTGCTCTGAGTGGCACCAGTGGACATGAGGCTAACTTTCTGTTAACAAACAATTTCTTATGACTTACAGCATATAAAACTCTAGGAATATCATTAGAGGCATACAGCATTCACTTATAAGGAACAGGTGGTGCCCATGCATTACTATTTTTGCCAATGGTAGCAAATGTGCATATATGTAATTCAGACAATTTAAGAAGGTGGAAACTTGGAGCCCCATTCATCAGTTCCATCAACAGTATATGGCAACCATCCCAGGTTGCTTTATTGACACTCCTTAACCCCAAGCATTAATTTAACTAAAGCACCAACCAAAATATAGTCATGTATAAGCCAGTGCAATATTACTGCTGCTGGTACTTTGGCAATTGTGCTTCCTTACATAACCTGTTCTCTTTGCTTATGTTACACATCAAAGTTTTTACTTCATGCATTAAATAAAACTATTACAGAAACAAATATAACTATGTAACAAACCATAAGCTGTTTGTGCATATGACAATTGAAGAATTAATAAAAATAAAAAAAATTAGAGATTAGTAGAGAGAAGAAGGGAATAAGTTTAGAAATGGCTCATTTAAAATAATGAACATAAGATTTGGGCTTTTATGACCATAAAACTTTTTATGTGGTTCAATTTGCACTTGAAGTTAATTTTACTATTTATTAAATTCTTCTCATCACTGGATGTGTGGACAAAGATTTTTTTATAATGAACTCCTCTATGTGCCATACTGAGGAGTGAAATGAGTGAAAAATAGTTTAAATCATTTCTCCTCCTAGTATTATGTTTGTGATTGTTACTGTTCTTTCTCAGCTGTTATTGATGCTAACAGTAAGGCTGTTATCTGTGAGGCTGTTATCTGTATCTCTACTTGATTAAAGAGCTGTCTACAAGAGGTTCTTGAGTCGATAACATATATTAATGTTATAGCATGCCTCTGTGCAACAAACACTTTCTGCCTCAGTGAAAATCTACCCCAAACAGAATGAAAACAGCAAAACTAGATAAATTTTTGACGTTTTTGTCTCCAAAATCTGATGTTATCCTTAACACAAAATTGTAGGGCTCAGCAATTTAAGATCTGTAACACATGTCTTCCATTTAAGATTCTTATTAGTACATAATCCACAGAATTTAGGATGTCATTCTTCATTTATTGACTTATCCTTGAGCATTATTTTTAATTTGTGTATTCTGGCCTTGTGCAGCACATTTTGGCATATATTGTGTTTTATTTAGGTTCAGTGACAGTCCATTTGTAGAGAGCCAATTATCAATTTTCAAAGAAATTGTATTTAAATTTTCAAATATCACAGTTTCTCCATTACACTTGGTTATAATACTTCCAATCTCAGCAGAGAGAACTGTTCTTGCTTCTTGGATCCATGACAGAAATCACTTATACACTGGTGTGTAAAACTTAAGGAAAGTAATTTTCACATGGTGTGTCACTGCTGCATAACCTAGTTTGATCAAACTTCAACAATATATGAAAAAATTGCTACAATGTAGTGCAGAACATAACTGACAGAAACATGCAACTAG
This sequence comes from Schistocerca gregaria, assembly GCF_023897955.1. NCBI lineage: Eukaryota > Metazoa > Arthropoda > Insecta > Orthoptera > Acrididae > Schistocerca > Schistocerca gregaria. The sequence continues at coordinate 229,211,423 of NC_064925.1, read as the reverse complement.
AGCAACAGAAATAGCATATTTATTCAAAGACAACAGTTACACTAAGGTCACTGCAGTTCACAATGGACCACTGGACATTACGAGTGGTGGGACAAGTTTCTTAATAGCACATGTGATAGCCACAGATGCCAATGTATTTTCTGCAAGGTGTTACCACACTGATCTTAAGGTTGGTAAGGATTCTTTTAGTAGGGCATTCCATTCCCCCACTACTGTGGTTGACAATCACTTAATGGACATTGGGGTATGTGGACTTGATGCAGTATGTCTTTGCAAGAAAAAATACGCATGACCAGTAGGATTTAAATAAGGGAATGGACAGGTCATGCCAAATATCCTCTCATTCCAAGAGCTCCTCCACTTGCTCTGTTCAATATGATCATGCATTGTCATCCATTAAAATCAGGGGTGCATTCAGGCCTGATTTCATTCTTATGTATGACAATGCATAACCATATTGAACAGCACAGTTGAAGGAGCAGAATAGGAGGGAGTGCATTGTAACAGTAATATTCAGTGCTAAGTATACCATTTCCAAAGGAGGTAGTATGCCCATTGATTCAACATCATGTGTTGCCACACCATAACTCATGGGCCACCAAAGTGATAATATTCAACCATGTACCTGAGTGCATTACATACCTCTAATTATATGGGGGTACATCTAGCATTGTCAAACAAGAATACTTTGCTGGTCGAGGTGTTATGGTGTGGCAAAGTATAATGTTTCATCTGTAGACTGACCTCCAAATCTTTGAACATGGAACACTTGCTGGTCAATGTTATTGTGACACTGTGCTCCTTTCCCATGTGCACCTTTTAAGAGTGTATTTGTCCCTATCTTCATTTTTATGGATGACAATGTGTGACCACATTGATATTTATCTTTGTAGATGAAGGAGCTCTTGGAAGGAGAGGATATTTTACAAATGGACTGGCCTGCACCTTCCTTCAAATTAAATCCCATTGAGCACCTGTGGGATGTATTGGGTAAATGTGTTGTAGCATGTCAATATGCACCAAATACTGTCCAGCGGTTGCCAACTGGACTGGTGGAGGTGAGAATGGCCTACCACAAGAACTCCTTAGCAACCTTGTGGCCAGCATGGGAGGACACTGCAGAAAATGTTGCCATCTGTTGTGATCACATCCCTCTCAGGAACTATACTCCACTGTTTGCAATGTTGAGGGGACTATCATGAAATACAGTGACTCCTATGTAGTTATTGTCCTTGAAGGAGTGTCATTTCTCATGGTCTCAATGCATATTTATTCCCATTACCTTCCATACTATACCAAAGTAGTTCTTTCCAAGTATGTTATAAATTTCATTAAGTTATGTGACACATGTGAAAGTTTCTTTTTACCTCAAGTTTAGCGCATGAGAACAAAAATAGGATCAATATCAATCCCTGTGGTACACCATTATTCCCCGTTTGGAAGATGATGTTTTACTTCTTATGCTCCCTGGGTTCTTAATGTGACAATTTGCATTATTTTACTTAGATATGACGAAACCAGGTTACTTGTATGAGGTCTATGCTGAAATAATTGAGCTTCTGCATGAGGATACTGAGTAGTGCACAAACAAATGCTTTTGAATAGTTAGAGAAAATAACAGTTGACAGTTATTTTGACTTTATAATTTTGTAATAACCAATTCTTGGATTTTGAAAGTGGCATGCTTGATGGAAGGATCCTTTTGAAATCCAAATTGAGACTAAGTATCTTACCTTCAAAGTGGTATATTAAGGTCTTGTGTACATAACTGAAAAACATAGCGAGATAAGTTGGAAATTATTAATGTTTGTTTCACTACCTTTCTTGCAAAGGGGTCTCACAATAGCATATTTTAGTCTATCTGAAAATATAGCTTGAATTAGTTGTGTAATACATATGCAACTGAATACATTTCATACATGTGCAGAACAGGATTTTAGTAATTTACTTCAGATATCATCAAGTTCATGAGAGTTTCTGGTTTTGGGGGAGTTAATTATGTTGTTAATTTCTTTGGCAGAGTGTGAAGTAATTGTGATTTACCTGTACATATGTGGTATTGATACTGCTGCTTGTTTTACACCTTGAACTGCCCACTCCAGTCTTCAGAGCAAATTACACAAAGTGATTATTAAACATGTTGGCTACTCGACTGCTATAATTTGTTATTTTATTTAATAACAAAGTCCTCGCGTTCCTTAACTATTGACCAGATAAATTTAATTTCATTATATGTATTATTAATTCCATACATTCATTTCAATCACCCTTCTTTATGCAGCACAATATTTCTTATTGTTTGAAATCAGTCATGCTTCTCTGTTTCTCCTAACTATTTCATACAATTCCCTTCTCCTTCCACGTGATATTTTAACTACTTTTGTAATCCAGAGAATTTCAGATGCTTCTTAGTTATTGTAGTTTATTGGTTTATGGGATAGCAGTTCTCATAGATTGATGGAAATGCATCTGTATCTACATCTACATCCATACTTTGCAAAACTCCAAATTGCACATAGCATGCACCTATACATAAATTATATCTGTCACATTATCTGGATCCCTCCAATCCATTTCCTGCATCGTTGGCTTTATAAGTCTCTATTAGCTGTTCATATATCATTCCAACTGTTTTCCATGGTACCCCTTCATTGTAACCAGGTAAGTTATTTATTATGGTTAGTAGTGTATCATGGCCATAGAGGCCATTTACTATGGAATAAATGTGTTCATTTCTAATTAAGCATTCACCAAGAAATATGTTCTTTATTGACGTATTATCTTTGATGCTATTCTTGTACAATCTATTGAGAGCTCTTTAGCTCATAAAATCTGTCAATACATGGTCCCGTTTATTTAACCCCTTAGTCATTTCCTCAATAAATTGTATTATTCAGTCAAGGTTATCACTAGGTTTCACTACACTTGTGACCTGGTACCCTAATCCTACACCTCTGTATCTACACCTAAATCTACATGGCTGTTCTGTAAATCACACTCAAATGCCTGGCAAATGGTTCATCAAACCACCTTCACAATAATTCTCTGTTATTCCACACTCATACAGCATGCATATAAAATGACACCTGTATTTTTCTGTGGGTGCTCTGATTTCCCTTATTTTATTATGATGATCATTTCTCCCTTTGTAGTTCAGCATCAACAAAATATTTTTGTATATGGAGGAGAAAACTGGTGATTGAAATTTCATGAAAAGATCCCACAGCAATGAGAAACACCTTTGTTTTAATGATGTTCATCCCAGATCTTGTATCATGTCTTTGACCCTCTCTCCCCTATTTCTCAATAACACAAAATGTGCTGCAGTTCCTTGAATTTTCTTGATGTACTCCATCGATCCTATCTAGGAAGGATCCTACATGATGCAGCAGTATGTCAAAAGAGGATGGACAAGATTAGTGTAGGCATTCTCTTCAGTAGATCTGTTGCATCTTCTAAGAGTAATCCTAATCTTTCCTGCAACTGTTAGCCTACAACTGTGCCATGACTACTACCAGCTTGTTGAGCGCCCATAACACCATATCCAACACCACTACTACCAGCAGTAACACTTTTCTTTTACTACAATTCAGTTTTTGAACTGTCTCTTAAATTGTTATTAATGGTCTGCTCACCCAATATCCTTTACAGCTCAACGAAGTGTCTTCACTTCAGCACATAACAGGTTCTGTCTGTTCTTCAGCAAAGACTATAGTAGAGTAGACATTCAAATTTTTTTCCAATAATTACACACTGCCTGCAAAAAACAGTGAACCATCCAGAAGGCATACTTGGTTGTCTATGTACACCTCACCTGCGGATGAGGAGTTGCCGTTTTCTGTACCAGGTAGAACAGCCACCAGAGTCCATCAGTTCTGTTGATGTTTAGTTTGTTATCTGTCCTGGTAGGATATATAATGGACATGCACAACATCAGAAGTTGCATAATCATTGCGAAGGGCACGGAGATGCCACATAGTCATTTAAGGCAATGTTATCAGCAACTGATGCAGTTTGAAGAGAGCCTCATTGTGGGACTCCATTTGACCTATTGGTCAGATCATGTAATATGCAGATAAATGGGGGCATTCAAATCTGATAGTACCCTTAAAGGCTGCATGGGAATACAATTGCAGGCCTACTCATTTTTAAGGCTCTGGTTGAACATGTACTTGTATGACAACCACAAGGGATGATCACTTTATTATTCAACGAGCACAAAGTAATACCTTCAAATCAGTACCTGCCATTCCAGAGCAATAAACTGACTCACTGCACTATGGTTACAAACTAGCAGTAGGAAGACTAAGGATATACCATCTCATACATAGGCTGTAGTTATCACTACAACACAAACACCAGCATTTGGAGTGCTGCTGTGATTGGGACTCATGTTCTGCTGATGAATAGCACAGTGTTGCACTCAGCAATGAATGGCAGTTCTGCACTATCCCAACTGACCATCATTGGTGGGTATGGTGATGATTTGTGGAAGGTCACATTCTTCCAAAGTTTTGGAGAGGCACAGTGGTACTACTTTTGGCGTTACGTTGTTGAGAGACACTGGGTATTACTTCAGGTCATGGCTGATAGTACTTCAGGGAACTCTGATGGCACAACCGTATGTAACAGATATCCTGTGTCCTCACGTGTTATCTCTCATATGACATTGTAGTGATGCCATTATTCAACAGGACAACACTCATCCACACAGGGTATGTGTCTCAATGGACTTTCTGCATGATGTTGAGGAACTCCTTTGACTAGTAAGACCTCCACATCTCTCTCTGATACAACATGTAGGAACATCTTTGACATCAACTCTGTCCCAGTAAAAGTATGCAGGTTACTGGGAACCACGTACAGTAGTAGTGAGCCAGCATACCTCGGGAAAGGATACAATATGTTTTTGACACCCTCCCCAACCAAATCAGCATGTGTATCCAGGCCCAGGTAAGTGTGACACACTGATAAGTGGGTTCATACACAAAGTTCTTCATAAATTTGACTCGAATTTGTAATCACAGGAATAACACCACATACCTTGTCGACCTGTCAATTTTCATTTGTTTACTCCTCCTTTTGTATGCTTCACTTTAAATGTCAGACAGTGTGTATGTTGCACCACTACTGCTAATATTTTAGTTTTTCAGTTACTTTATAAACTTAATTTTGTTCATTATTTTCCAATCCTAGTGTGTACTCTGTAATAAAAATATTTTATGTGAAGAAAAATGTGAATCTTAGAGCAGCATAAAAGTGTTAATAGAATTTCAACAGTAAACCGTGTTATTCAATTTAATAGATGCAGATTCTAATTATGAAATAAATTGCATCTAAAATTTAAACTGATGTGGCAGGCAATATTTGCAGTACTTTGGAAACTGACTTTGTCAGTGTGTGTTGTGGAAATAATATAATGATGCTCATAATTCATTTTCATCTAACCAACAGTCTATATTTTGATCCTCAGAAACAATTGCTTCATAAAATAACTATCAGAATAGTTCTGCAGGGTGGTTTTTCCCATCCAACATGTACAAAATTGCAAATGTTTCATTATATTGCAGGGTGTTTGTAGCATCCTGTAATTATTGCAATGTGATTGAAAGCAGTATGTACTAACAAAATGAGATTTTTCTGTGAAACTTTCAATTTCTCTTTTAAAATTATCTAGAGAGCAGTACAAGAAAAGAATTAAAAATTTAACCCATGAAAAATGTTCATCCTTGATGCTTCTCCATATTTATTTATTTATGTATTTATTATTTGTTTTACTTTATTTACAGCATTCTGTTTTACTATCTCTTTTGTCATTTTCTCCTGCCTGCATTCCATCTCATTGCTTATCACCTCCTCCTCCTCCTCCTCCTCCTCATCCCCCCCCTCCCCCCCTCTATCCTTTTTTATACTTTGCCCCCCATTTACTTCATTCCAACATGACATTTGGTTTCACAAATTATTTTCTCTTTTTTATTTCCAAATTACTTTCTAATGGCCATTCTTCTCTATTGACACTCAGTATAATTGACTTTCTTGTACTCACAGCACAGTCCAGTTTTACTATTTTCTTGGTATCTCACCTCTTACTACAGATATCGTCCTTTTATTTTCATATGTACAACTCTTCAAGATAAAACTTCCTCACATTTGATTTGCTCATAAATTCATAACTTCACAGTTATTTTCAAACTGTCATATATTTGTCCTACAGAAATTCCCTAATTCTCTGTATGTGTGAAACTAGACATTGTTGTTGAGATTTTTAGAGAATTAGGTATTCCCATTAATAAAAAATGCACATTTTTGAGAAAAACTGCAAATAATAAAAATATATAAATGAAGCAAAAATTTGCAATACTACATTTGAGAAGAAGAATTTACTTACTTGTGGGCGGAATACTGTTCCTATTAGAAGACCATAACTCTCAGAAACTATAGAAACTAGGAAAAACAGCAAAGAATACATCAGGAACCTGTACCATTCAAGAGGCTGACTGGAGAGTAAATAGGAGAGTGGGACAAACACCAATGTCCACACATGCTGAAATTTAAACAGACTTGTTTTAACAATTAAAATTTCTAACTAATGACTACAATAATGTAAGTACAATTAACTGGCCAATACATACCATACAAATAAGTTTCGAAATAAATACAGCAGCAAAATATGAATTCAATGAGTACCATCCATTTTGGTATTCTCTCTTCACAAGTTTAAGCTCAAAAGGATCTGAAAATTAAAGGTGAACCAAGCATTAATGGAAAACTGTCATCTTGCAATTGCAATCGTACTTCACATACTTCTGTTTAATTCTGTCCTGTGGTATAATGTTCTTCAGCAATGCAACTAAGATCACAAAAATATTTATTCTACCGAACCCTGCAGTAATATTATTATGCCAGGGTGAACCAAAATTTGCATACTCAGGTGTCATAAGGCATTTATTGCATATTAGCAATACAAACATGTCTCCAACAAAATTTCATCTCATGCATACGTATGGTATAAGGAAAGCAATCTGGCAACATTGTAATCAGATGTGAGCTAATTTTTTTTACATCCCTGCTGCAGTGGTAACACTGGATCTCATCAGATCACCAAAGTTAAAAGCTCTTGTGCTTGGCTAGCACTTGGATGGTTCACTGTCCTAGTCTGCCAAGTGCTGTTGGCAAGTGTGCCACATTCAGCCCTTTTTAGGCCGACTGAGGAGCTACTTGACTGAAAAGTAGAGGCACCAGTCACAAAAACCGACGAAGGCCAGGAGGGCATTGTGCTGATCACATGTCTCTCTCTGTATCTGCATCTGGTGATACCAAAGGACTGAGGCTAACACGGTGGTTGGTTGGTACCATTGGGCCTTCAAGGCATGTTTTGACAGTGTATGTTTGTTTGTTTTATGTAAGTTGGCAAATATGTATCCCATAAAAGCCTCTTTAGGTATCATGGGATTCTTACACTTATGTGCCAATACATATAGACTCAAATTATATGTTGTGGTTGATAATAAAAGTGAATTTAAGATGAACTGAAAATCTCAAGCACATTACTAGGAGTAGAAATATAATCTAAGAGAAAAAAAAGGATGCACCACAAAAGAATTATTTTAATGGAATGTAAATCAGTAGATTTGATGTTGATGTAGAGACAAACAACTGATTACAATTTCAGAAAAATTGGATCATCTATTCAAGAGAAAGAGCTTCACAAATCGAGCAAGTCAACAATGCATTGGTCCACCTTTGACACGTATTCAAGCAGTTGTTCAGGTTGACATTGGTTGATAGAGCAGGTGGATGTCCTTCTGAGGCCTAGTACAACAAATTCTATCCAGTTAGGAAGTTAGATGATCAAAATCCCAAGCTGGTTCGGGGGACTTGCCCATAATGTTTGAAATGTTCTCAATTAGGGAGAGACCCAGTGCGCTTGTTGGCCAAGATAGGATTTTGTAAGCATGAAGATGAGCTGTAGAATCTCTCATTGTGTGTGGGTGGGAATCACCTTGCTGAAATGTAATCCAAGGATGACTCACCATGAAGGGTAACAAAATGGGGTAGAATATTGTTGATGTGCTGGTGTGCTGTAAGGATGTTGCAGACAGCAGCCAAAGGGGTCCTGCTATGAAATAATGAGCACCCCAGACAATCACTTCTGGCTGTTGGGCCATATGGCAGATAGTTAGGGTGGTATTCCAACATTATCTGGGACCTCGCCAGACACATTGTTTGAGACCCAATGACCAGTGAATGCATATCAGAGTATGATCTTGGTAGTAGTGGGATACTAACCTGACTGTTGCCCAAAATATGGCCCAACAACCAGGAGTGATTGTGGTGCCATTTCACTTCATAGAAGAACCCCTTTGGTAGTCATCTGCAGCACCCTTACAGAGCAGTGGTACATCGACAACATTCTATGCCTTGTTTTGTTCCCCTTTATAGCAAGCCATCATGGGATTACATTTCAGGAAGATAATGCCCAACCACATGTGGGAAGAGTTTCTACTGCTTGTCATTTTGCTTGTCAGATGCTACCTTGCCCAGCAAGATCACTGGATCTCTCATCAATCAATAGCATTTTGAGCATTATGGGCAAGGCTCTCCAACCAACTTGACAGAATTTGGCAAGATATCCCTCAGGAGGAGATCCAACAAATCTGTCAATCAGTGCCAAGTCAAAGAACTGCTTGTATGGTGGCCAGACATGAAACAGTGGGTTACTGACTTACGTTACTCAATTTGTGAATCTCTTTCTTTTGAATAAATCCAATTTTTCTGAAATGGTAATCATTTCTTTGTCTGTATATATACCACTATCCATTTCTGTCCCATTCTGATAGTTCTTTTGTGATGCATCCTTTTTTGTGTTATGTATCTTCCTGTCCATTCTTGTTTCTTATAATTTTGATCAAAATGAAGTTTATATTATGGCATAAAAGTCTGTAAACATATGCTGACATACATTAAAAAGGAAATGGTAAATCCCAAGATATTCAAGACTGTACCTTCTTAAACGTCCTTTCTACATTTTATAAGAAAGTTTAAACTTGGGTATGTAAAGTCCAGTTAACACTATGTTCACGTGAAACAGATTTTCATCTTTGTCAGCATTTCTGAAGTCAGTAAAGTGGATTAAATGAATAATATAAAGTAGCCAATACAAACAGCATATATGTAGTATAAATGGAGGAGGAATAATATATCCTCTTGTAAACTAGCAGCTTTCTTTTTGTGCTATAGTCTGCTCCATGAACAATGGTGGTTCATTCATGTTGAGGCATGGACAGGGATTGCATTGTTGATGATTCCAAGTGACAGTTGCCATATGCACATGAGCATGCTTTCTGCTTGAAGAAAGCATATATCCTGCAAATCGTGTCTCTTGCTTACTTATGCAGAAATTATCACTTACCACCACAATTAGCAATGATGAATCACAACAAATGAAATCATAATTCCCTAAACATATCTCTATGATCACTTTTAATGCTCACATTAGCTACAGTGTTCAAAGCAGAGTGCTTGGAATATACTGAACACTCATTGGCTATTGGAACATACGTAATGTAGGTGCACGGCACAAGCGTAAATTCGACCATCACTTGTGACTCCAACTAAAGTAGTAATTACCATTATTATTAGTGACAGTAAATTATTACTAATCATAACTTGTATATTTTACAGAACACTACACTTTATGTTAGGATTTGCAGGACATATTATATATCTGAATTAATGAGTCTAATTAAACAGATTCATAAACTGTATTTTCTTTCTGATCAGAAAAAAATATTTGTCACTTGTTCATTGGTATAATGTATTAGTTACATATTAATAAGAATATAAATAAAGGAAAGTCTATTCTGGTCAAAGCTGATGGAGATGGTGGCCAAGCGTATGTGAGATGTGCTTGCTTGTGTGAATGAACGTGTGCATGTTTCCTATTCTGACAAAGCCTTTGGCTGAAAGCTAATCTGTAAGTGTCATTTTGTTGTGCCTGTCTGCAACTTGATGTGTCATCTTTATGCATTTAGCAGCCTCTATTTTCATTATGCTGTTGATATACCAATGTTGAGTTTTCATTGTTTTAAAAAATCATTCTTCACATTTGGACCTAACTTCCTGAAATGCACCTCCTCAATAAAAAAAAAGTTTTAAGAAAGTTCTGGTACAATGTAAATGTTATAGATCAGCCATAGAGTGACCACATCATGTTTTCAGCACAATGTCTTCATCCTGTGGCTTCCTTATCCTTGGTCCACTGAAAAGTGTCAAAGCAGTAGTTCTCTTTTCATTCAGAAATATGCCATTGTGTAAACTAGCCACATTTTTATATTCAGGTTAGAGTCAGTTTAATATGCAAATTAATTAAATTACAATTAAATCAAATCAAATTCAGAGAGAATTTGGAAACACATGTTTACATTCAATTTCAATATAACAGCAGTTATTATACAGTATATGTTATTTCTTCCTTTTCTTCTATCTCCACTATTGATTGCATGTACTGGGTATTGGCTAAGACAACTTTTGCATGGTGTGCCTACCACAAAGCAACCAAGTTCAATAGAAGAACCATCCAAACCCCTGCTGGTTTAGAAGGTAGGGAAAGCATCAGCTCCTCATGCCAGACTAAGGTAAGGGGGAATGGATGCTGAAGATAGCGGATCATTGTGTTCTACTTGCTTCCTGGGGGTAAGGGACATTATCAGCAAGGTACACACTGTAACAATTTTATGCTAACAGCATCTGTGAACACTTCCCTGGTGAAAAGAGGATTTTGTAAACAACATAAGCAGTTTTTGAGCCATTCTTCACAGAAAACGTTTTAGGTGATATACTGATCTCAAAAGCTTTCCAAATTGCATGGACAGTCCCTGGAATTGAGTCAAGCACTTTGGTCCCCTGTTAGCATTTCGGCCAACATTTTTTTCTTCTTTTTCTCTTTATGTGTTTCACACAAGCAAACACTGTACAAAAGCACCAAATTTAAGATACATGGTCTGTCTTGAATATTATGACATATAAGGAATTTATTGGAAGGGTTGTATCAGTATACTTGATTGGAAGAGCCAGATTTTTTACAGTGGTGGGAGTATACTAGCATCTGCTTAATTTTTTCATTTTCAGGACAAAAATGATACTTTCTGGTTGGCAATCACTGCTTGGCAATCACTGCAGGAAATATGTGCAAAATTGATACCCTCTACACTTTTCCAACACTTTGGTTTATGGTCTGAATAGAGTGACTTTAGGCTCTGCTTCAGAAGGGGACTCTTAAGCCTCTATTTGCAGCAGACACACTTCATATTTTACATTCAGTAGAAACATTTTGGGTTCTGCACACAGTTGGACTACTCTTCAGTCAGGTTGCTTCTGGCAGAGACTTTGCCTTGCAAACTCCACATTCCAGCCTCATCCAATAACATTACAGCAGTGCATGCACACCAGGTGCATGTAATGAGCTATCTGCAACTCCCACAGGCAGCACATTCATATTCCAATGATAAAATTTACAAGCAGCACCATTCGTATAGGTAATGATGAATTTAATAACTCTCAGTAATTTCATAGTTAGGTGCTACCTGGTCACTGAGGCTGGCACAGTAGGACAACAACTTTTCTTTTATTCCAAGCATGAATGCAATCAGTGCTGTCAAGTTGCAAATTTGAATCAGTTAAAATTTAATATGTTACAGAGCTGAATTTGACATGTGCTTCACTTCATGAAATTTTCAAGTTTTAAGTCACAACAATGTCATCTTTTTTATTCATCATTATTGCTGTTGCATCTGGAGTAACTTTTACTAAATATTTAAGTTTCTAAAAAAGTAAAATTGTGCTGATAAACTCAAGAATTTGTCATGTATTTGAATTTAATGTGATAGCTAGTCGCCTCTTTGCGTACCTAAGGTCACCCACTGATAAAAAAATTAGCATTTATTAAACTCCATTGTGCATAGTTTAATTAGTATGGTTTCTTGAGGGAGAGGTTTAGATAGATATCCAACTTGATAATATCTCACTTTTTTTTCCTAACAGTAGGGATAGTGGATCGGGGGTGGGGGCAGGGATTACAAGCATTCTGTGTAAAAACAGTCTGCTGATACACTGATAGTTGCAGGTGCCACAAGGAAGCACCAGCCACATTACCGAGCAGTGCACTTGTCAAGAAACTGGTGTCACCGTTATTGAGGAAATAAATACCGTACACACATCACACAGTTTCAGACATGCTTCCACCTGCTGAATACTTAAGGCAATATGCACCCTTCAGCAGCAACATGCAATTTCTCACTTTATTCTGGGCCGTGAGCCAGATATACTCTCAGCTCATCAATCTCCACACTGCTTCATGTCACTCCACAGTGTGTGGCCCCTACAGATGCCACTCTACAGCTGATAGGGAACAGGCTTCCTTTAGAAATGATATTCCCAGAGTGAGCTTTGTATGTTTCATTCTCAAGTGATCATGAACAATCTTTCAGTCTAAACTTTTTGTGAACAATGTGTCATGAATAAATTTTTCTTAAGTTAAACATGGGCATTATAGTTCAATGCAGCATGCATTATCAACAGCGTGTCTTAACAATGACGAATTGGATCAAACCAGGATTTAACAACTGGTGATGGGGATAAATGACAGGATCTAACAGAAGTGACAAGGATAACACTGTATTTTCTGCTATGCCCTCATCTCTTTAAGCGACACATTGCTTCTTTGCCCAGGTTGGGTTCTTGTGTGTGTAATGACTTCACATGGTGTGTACATCTTTGAACTTTCTGGAATTTAATACCACATGTCTGCTTCTGGGGTCACAGCCTGCAGCAAAACAATGTCAAGAGGGTAGATTCAACACACATTGCTGGTATCACTTGCCATTGTGTCAGGGCTGATCCAGAGTCAGGTCTAGCACCAGTATGTCCTGTGTGTCCAGTGCCTTCAGGCTTTTGTGTCACCTCTACATCTCACCCACTGCCTATCTGCTTCACACTTCTGGAATCAGTACAGTGGATTGAGACAGCAAAGTTTGTACCTGTTTTGCCCTTTGGGCTTCAGAATTTCAAGTAAAATGATGGAATACAGGGAAGTAATGAGCTTAGTAACTGACATTTTGTTTGTTATGTTACAAGAATAAAGTCTGTATATACTAGGATCTATTACCATACAGTGTGGTTCTGTAGAGTCATTTTTTGTGTGTAAGGAGTAATTCAGGTGCTCATTTCTTAGCTAATGGAATAATGAGGTATAATAATGCAATGATGAAATAATGAAGTAGTAATGAGAGATAATGAAAAGTGTGTTAGATAGGACATTAATGATTAGCAAGCCTACCTTTGCAGTATGGGTAATTTCTGAGAATGCAATCCCCTAGTTAACAAGGTTAGGATTGGAAGGATATAATGGGATTAACAGAGATGTATGAGTAATGTAATGCGAACTGTATACAGGCAATTCTTGTTACAGTGAAAATCTGTTGGAGCTAGGTGACATTTAGTACTGTTTATGTAAATCATAACAATGAAACTAAAAAGTTGGCTGTAAGAATAATTTTTTTGAGGAATATTATATACATTCTGCTGCATATTTGGTTTTAAATGCTGCTGGAAATTGCTATTTGTGTTCCAGATAATGATTGGCTGAGGGTAATGATACACTGAAGGAAACAATTTCTGCTGAGTGATTAGTAACAGTAATTCAAAAGTAATATGAATATTCTGACAAGGGTGGATAATTTAATTACATTTCGGGAAATTTCATGAGAATATAATTTTGTTATTGAGAGAAATTAGTAACCCAGTTTGAGTGAAAAATGTAATTATTTGATTTGAAACAGCTTCCATTACTTTAATTTAATTTAACTAGTAATTATGTAATGGCATAATGATCATGGTTTTGTTCTCCTTATAACAGGGGAAGTTAGGGTAAACTGGAGCTATTTTTTCTTCCTTTGAAATCTTACTAAAAGAATGGTTCTTTTGAAAACTTTTATTCATGAATCTGGAGTGAAACATATACAAAAACTATAGGCACTTTCATTTTTGTATTATCTCAGAGTTTTTACGGAACTAGAAGAACTCTGATCCTACTTTGAGACCATGTAACCCCAGTGGCTGGTTTAACAGAACCATTTATCACTTTCCACCTGACCTCTCAGTTAAATAAATGAATTGCAGGACCCTAAAACAAAAATGTATTGGAAGAACATTAGTAACAATGCTAAATACAAGTTTATAAATATATTAATGGAAAAATTGTGGAAATAACAAATAATGCACTATGAATTTAGCAACGTAAATCTAGAACAAAACCCTATTTCCATAATGAGTGGTTGTACTGTGTATTGGGTTGGATAGTTTGCCTGTTATTTAATTTGAAGCAACAAAAGTATCATCATCTTTTGAAGATTCAAATTCTGTGGTAGAAACAACTCTGATAAAACACTGTACTTGCAACTATCACTGTACATTTCAAAGACTTAGGGAACGTGATAGTCCCCTTCTCCAGTGTTTCACCATTTCATCAACACTTGTGTACAAGTCAGTATTATATGAATCAATGTACTGGACATAATCAGCATCTTGGGAGTTGCTGCTGCTCTACTCCAGTACTGTCATTTGACTTCATTGAATGTATGCTTTTTTGGCTACTGCTTTGATCGTCTGTCTTTTGCCACTGCACCTAACTCTTGTTTAAACTGGTGTACTGGTAAGTACAACTGATTCCCATTTCTTTCTACCTCTTTTTGTTTTAGTTGCACCACTATTAGAATATGGCTAAACATGCTAGGATGTGTAATTTCTGGTTGCCGATCTTGTCTGACGTCCAATATTCTCCACATTGTCATCTGCAGGTTTGCTAGCATCTTCTGCCAGTGAGTCGCTATCTGTTCCATAAAAACACGGGAGAACTGCCGGATATCAGTAATGTTCTGCCACGATATTTCGGTGCAGAGTCTTCTGGCCATCTTCAGGTGAATGCCACTGTAGTAGTACTGGCGAGTACGTGCTGAGCTCTGCTATTTAAAGCCTTCTGAGGTGACATTGCGCATGCGCTGCTCATAGTGCGCGTTCATAACGGCTCTGTGCGCTGCACCTCGCACCCTCCACTGTGAAAGCCTGGCGTATCGGTATCAGGTCGATTTCCATCTTTAAGCAGATAACTACGTTCACTACAAAGTTTCTCTATAACAGGATTCCAAGCAGAGTTTAGCTGATAACCGCTATCTCGATTGATGAGAGTCTCATTGTCAGACAATCTTATTTCCACTGATTTATTGATAATCGAGCTCCAAAAGTTTGATGTATGGGCCAAAATTTTTGTGTCGTCGTCATTCATGGAATGGTCTGTGGAAATACAATGCTCAACGATTGTGGACTTGGTGGGTTGGAGAAGGCGAGTATGCCATTGGTGTTCCACAATGCGTTCCTGCACAGTTTGTGTCGTTTGCCCTATATATGACTTGCCACATTCACACGGAATTTTGTAAACACCTGGTTTAGATAGGCCCAGGTCATCTTTAACGGATCCCACCAGTGATGAAATTTTGGAAGGAGGACGAAAGATGACTCTCACTTGATACTTTCTCAGTATATCTGTCAAGAAATATTCCCAATAAATGGTAGATAAACAGTCGATCTGAAGGCCTCTTCCTCTTCCTTGTTCCATCATTTGTAGGTCTTCATCACTCTGTTCACTTGCCTAGGTGAAAAGCCATTCTTCAAAAATACTTTTTGCACCTGTTCCAGTTCTGCTTGAAGACTGTCAGTGTCAGAGATAGTATGGGCATGGTGGACCAAGGTTTTGAGAACGCCCATTGATTGTGCTGGATGGTGGCAACTAGTAGCTTGTAGATACAGGTCTGTATGGGTGGGCTTCCTGTACACCAAGTGACCAAGTATGCCATCACTCTTCCATCGCACCAAGATGTCTAAAAATGGCAGCCAACCATCTTTTTCTATCTCCATGGTAAACTTTATATTTTCATGTATGGAGTTCATGTGACGTAAAAATTCTTGGAGACGGTCCAGACCATGAGGCCACACTATAAAAGTGTCGTCAACGTACTGCCAAAATACTGTCAGTTTAAAACTGGCAGAGTCAGGTGCTCCCTCCTCAAAATCCTCCATAAAAAAGATTGGCCACCAGGGGAGACAAAGGACTCCCCATGGCGACACCATCAGATTGTTCGTAAAATTCGTTGTTAAATATAAAATAACATCACAATCACTGTCTGTTTGTTACTGAATTAGTCTGTACATAGCATTTGATGACAAAAGTATTGTTTAGTAAATATGTTTGAATTAAAAGAATCAGTACCATTGACACTAAAGTCTTTCAAGATGTTGGAGAAAGTAAAGGCCAAAGGCTATGCAACACCTACAAGGCTTCAATATGGTAATTCTGGGGACACTAGCAGATGTTCCCATGAAGTTGTTCATTATATTCATTCTACAACAACTTTCTGGGGTTAATCAAACTTGTCTATCTTATGTCAAACTTCATCAGACCATTTAATGCCACATTCACTTTATCAAAAATCTTCAGAGTAGTAGGAAAATGGCTCCATGCACAATTTATATTTCATGGAGTATCGTGAAGCAATAAATAATTTAAGTTAACTCAAAGAAACAAAATTGTGTACTATGGTTGTTAAAATTTTTGGAGAATTTATTAGATGCAAGGAAACATTATGGTTACCACTGGATTTAACATTTTTATATATATCAGCAAACTTAGATAACTTGCAGTTGCCCCATAGATACAAATAGTACTTCTAACCTAAGAAAACAATTTTATGGTATGAAAAAAATAATTTTCCTTCTTGTATTGTTAATTAATGTGTGGTCCAATTAACTCAACCTCCCCACTGTAAAATGTGTGTTTGGTCATTTGAAATATTAGATTGAGTTTCTGGCTTTTGAGTTCAACGATGTATGACAGTGATTCAAGTTAAAGTACAGGAGTGCATGGAAGAGATTCCATTCTTTTTATACTACCTGATTGTTTATATCTTTGAGAAATGAAACTTTTTCTTGTAGTTTTACTTGTAGTTGTCATCTGTGTACTAAAGTGGTAATTATCTGTATACTATATTTATTTATTTATTTATTTATTTTGCTTCCCATGTACAATGACAGATGATAACTACTTCCCAGGACACTGGTGAAACTGGAGTATATGAGGGCGACCATTTGGACCTATAAAATGCACGGACCCGACTTCAGCTAAGTGGAACACTGACAACTGTAATTATGTAAGCTGAAATCAGTGAAATGACTGGAAAATGAGGAATTCTTTCCTCCTGCAACGTGAAAAAATGTTATATTGTCAAATTGTTTTGCTCTTCATGCTGTATAACTCTGATTTTACAGGAACAAACTTTTGATATTGAAATTTGTTTTTCTTTATGCTATATGGATTTGTATTTGAATATGGTTTATATGGTTTTAATGTTTGTAATCCTTTGTATTAGAGGCTTATGGCCAGTTTAGATAACCAAAATATTTTTTATGTGTAGTAAACTATTTTGCAAGAGGCAGGTATCTGTTTATACAACCCAATGTTCGCATGATGTAACAAAACAGGTGGATGCTTTCCTCCTGTTACAATTCCTCCCCTCCCCCCCCCCCCCCCCCCCCTTAACTTTTTTAAATAAATATCTTTATAGTGTTGTTATTTATATAACATGTGCACAGTACTTAAAGTTCTGATTATTAACTCAGAACTTAGATACCTTGACTTTGTGATCCATCACATTCTTTTGGTGAATTAGAAGCAGTTGGTGTAATTAGTTTACCTACATGCCAACTAACTGCAAATACCATTAATTTTCAACTCGTTTCTCACTGTTCCTGTGCTAACTTTCAAATAAAGTAGATCAAAAATATATTTAAATAAGTTTCTAGACAGCTAATGCTGGAAATATGAGGCCTGGGATGGGGTCTGTCTGTCATGAACACATGCATTCCAGTCAGTTGGCTTTCCACAAGTGGCAGATGACCACATACACCATTGGCCTTCCTCCCAACCAACACATCAAGGAAGGGGAGGCAGCCATCTTTCTCCATCTCCGTCATGAAATGAATATTCAGGTTGACTGAATTAATGAGTTCTAAATTGCCACTCAAATTCTCACTGTGATGCAAAATCACAAAAGTATCATTTACATATCTCAAGAAACACACAGGTTTTCATGACTCTGTCTCCAAGTCACATGCCTTGAATTCTTTGATAACGGAACTGACAGCAACAGGCTTCCCATTGCAACTTCATCTTTATACTCATAGTACTGGTCTTTGAATAAAAATTAAGTTGAAGTCCATACATGTTGAAATAGGTTTGTTAACTCAACACCAAACATAATGTTATACAGAAAGGATTTGTAAAAGGACTGGTCATATTTTTTAGAAATATGATGTTAAATGTGGTTTCCAACCATAATCTAAGATTTGATACCTTTAGGATTCATAAAAGATTACCTACATTTGCATAAGGCAGATGTCTATGATATTTCTTGCAGATGTGGTATGTCATATTGGTCAGACCATCAGGACTGTGAAGGGCCTATGCACTGAGCATAAGCATCACACATGCTTACAACAGCTGAGAAAATCTGCTTCTGTGTAACATTGTCTTGGCATGGGTATCCTGTGGACCTCAACAACACAGAGATTCGTGTGTGTGTGCACACGCACATGCGCTATCAATCTGTAAATTCCCCAAATACTGATGTTCAAATCCTCTTGTGCAGCACTTCCTTTCTGCAGTTTTGCTTAGTAAATGACAGGATGTACACCGGTTGAAATATCAGCAGTTGTTGAAGATGTCATCTGGCTGCATTCCTGGTAGTTTTTTGAACTCTGTACACACCAGGAGAAACTTGGGTTCCCATAAAGTTTTCATCACTCTTGCACATTTAATGACTCACATTACATATTTTATATAGTTTTTATGTCATTTTATCAACATTTTCAGGTTGTTTTAATGATAATTTTGCTGGTATTGTAGGTAATTAATTCTGGCACCTGCAAATACAGATCTTTTTCATATTTGTAAACTGTTTGAGTGCTCACTAGGAACAATTTCCCCCTGTCCCACGTCCACCTTCCCCCTCCTCAGTCCACAGACCCTGCAGCACCCATCATGCACCATAAGGGAAGGTGTACGACAGTCAAATGGTGCTATGTTCACACAATTCTTCTGTATGTATGATTTGTTAAACAAAAATTTTAAAAATTTGCCTTTCTTTTTGATATCCTCTACGGCGACAACAGACTGGTCAATGACTGACTGGATACAAGACTTTTACCTATTTAGAAATTTTACATAAGACTAGAATTTTCTTGAGTTCTCAGCAAGATCTTCCACTAAGGTATGACTGTGGTAGTTGTTGTATGCTTCCTGCTTTTATATTTCTACCCATCCACAAATCTCTACTAAATTTTTCCTGTTGTCATTTGTGCATTCTGTTATGAACCAAGAGTACAACAGTCTTTTCTTCCTCATCATTTCACAAGTTTTGTTATTAATCATGGTGGTTCCTTGGGGTCCTTACTGTCCTTAATCCACTTACTCAGCACATGCTTCTCCTGTGCATGATTTACATTCCATTCCAATTTTGCACATTATTCCTCTATGTCTACCATAATGCAACTAAATGAAATCCATTCCTTGTCTAAGATGCTAACATCTGCTTATGTGCTCTTTCTAGCAAAAATGCTCTCCTAGCCTTCTTGATGGATTTATTACCTATAATAACCACTGTTGTAAAGAACATACTGAAATCACTAATCCCTGTCACTATACTGATGCCCTCAATGAGGTTAGGCCTGTTTGTAGCTACAAGGTCTCAAAAATATGTGCATTGTGAGTGGGCTGTTTAACTAGATGCTGAAGACAGTTTTCATAAAATCTGTTCGACAGCACTTCACAAGCATGTCGGTTGGTACCTTTTGTAATGCATCCACAGACATCCCAGTCTGTGATTGATATTTTAAAGTCACCTCCAGCTAACACTGTCTGATGTCACTATTCCCATGTCACTGAGAATAGAATTTGTTTGAATGACAAACTATCACAGCTGAATTGGGTTGGCAGTAAAAACATCCAGCAATCAACTTCATTTCACCTAGACCTGTTACACATGATCAGATAAATTCACAGTCATGCTCAAAATTGACCTCAATAGAGACAATACTTTTGCTGACTACAATGAACACTCCCCCTTCTACAGCATCTAATCTGTCTCTCCAAAATACATTCCATGACCCACTAAACATTTCAGAGCTTTCTGCTTTGGGTTTCAGGCACTTATCAGTCCCAAAAATAGTTCAAAAGTAGCAAATTTCCCAGAGGGCATTAAATTCAGGAACTTTGGTTTGAATACTTTGACAATTTACTGCTAAAATATTGACAAAGTGTCTTTACTCTGAATACAGTCTGATTTCTCTCTCTGAGTGTCAACTGACTTGTGCTCATCAGAGATCCTCAAAGTACTGCCTAGCTCTCTCTGCAGTGCATATGCTTTTTGTGCTCTCTGTGCTCTTCTGCATCCTGTGGCAGTGACAATTCCACCAGCCCTGGTCACCCTGTGGCAATGACCATTCCACCAGCTCTGCTCACTCTCCGGCCATATTCTTGCCACACTCCCACACTTGGCACAGTGACGGCTTTCGCTGCCTGTTGGTCGTTGAGACTGATACACTAGATCAGCGTGTTCACACACTGTGATGACAGCCCTCCGACAACCCACCCCTTCAACATGTGTGCTCTCATTGCCCATTACACTGATGACCTCCCCACTGGTTCCTGGCCTCTCAACGGCCACTTATTTCTCTTACCCTTGCACATTCAGTGCTGATCTTTCTGACACACTGATCTCTTGTCTCCTTTTGTCTTTTCCTTTTCCATGCCCTTTCTCCACCTTCAATGCTACACTTACATGAATTAATGCAAACCCTCCTCGTTCCCTCCCTATTCTCTACACTTGCACAGCTGGTGACCAATATTCACAGGTTTATCAGCAACTGCCAACACCACTCATATTGTTGGGACCATCTACTCTTGACATCACATTGGTTTGAGCCCCATCTTCTTGCATAACCACCACTCCATGACTGTTAGTGCCTTCATGTCCAACATTGGGGCAACATCAGGTCATTGGGCCTGCCTTCATGGGCCATTGGACAGCTCACCCCTGGTTGCATTCTATGGTACTCTCTAATTCTCTTGGATTTTCTCTGTGCAGCACCCACTTCACAACCTCAGCTTCAGGACTCCAGGGATCGGGTTGCGGTCACATTGGACTCCTTACTTTCTGTGACCTCCCACATTGCCCAAGAAAGCTCAACAGCAGGATCAGTGGCCATTATTGGGCAGGTTTCATCAGATTTTCAATGGTTTCATCAGGTTCTCAAGAGGGAGGGGTGTGCTATATGAGCCATACAGTGACAAACTTATGCTTCTAGCACAGTGTCTTCACCCTGCAGATTGTTTACCCTTGGCCCATAGGTGTTCCCTCCAGAGACTACTTACAAATACTGCTAGGACATTATGTATTGTGGGCATGATACTGCATGCAAACAGTCTATTGATACACCAATTGTTACAGGCACCATCTGGGGGGGGGGGGGGGGGGGGGGCAGCAGCCATACTTTCAAGCAGCATGCAAATCAGAAAACCAGCAGCACTAGTGTCAAGGAAACAAGTACCATCTATGCACCAGATGGTCATGGATATACTTCTGCCTTCTGGATACGTATGGCAAATCACAGCCTCCAACAGCAGTAAATTGCTCACTCATTTCAAAGCCAGGAGCTGGCTCTGCTCTTAGCACATCAATCCACTACAACCAGTCAGGAAGATGTTTTCCTTGGAAATGTTATCCTGCCAGTGAACTTTGTTTCCTTTAATTCCCAGCTGATCATGAATGATCTTTCAGTTGTTCTCGGGGCTAAACATATTTGTAAAGTCTTTGTAAGTGCATAAAGTGTTCTTAAATTCATCCTGGAAATCATCATTTAATACAGTGTGCATCACATGTAATGGGACTTAACAATGATGACCTAGATAAAACCAGAATTTAACAGTAAATACTTTTGGATTAAAGGAGACGACTCACCAAAAGCAGAAGCATTGAATTGTCAATAGGTGTACACTAAAAGAATGGAAACTTGCTAACTTTCAGAATAATCCTGTATTGATCTAGAATAAAACACACATGCACACACACACACACACTCACACACATCCCTATGTGGTGTCAGCTGGACAAACAGTGCTGGTGCTGCATTTCAGCAGATGGACTGGTTGTGGTGGGGACTGTGTCAGGTGGGTGGGGTGGGTAGAGAGGGAGGGGTAGGGTGGGGGGAGAGGGAGACAGAGAGAGAGAGCGAGAGAGAGAGAGAGAGAGAGAGAGAGTGGGGAGGGGGGAGGGGGGGGGGGGGGCAGGAGCCAAGAGGAGCTGTCACCATATAGGGTCATAGGCATGTGTGTGGGTGGGTGGGTGTTACTCAGGCTCAAAAAATGATAACTCTAAAAGCTAGCAAGTTTTCTTTCTTTCTGTGTGTGCCTATCAATGACTCAACACTTCTGGTCTTCTAAAAAAAATGAAGTAATATTCTATGTCATACATACTGTGACAAAATTATGTCCGATTAATATCTTACTGATGCTAAGCAGACATATGATAGTAGTGCAGCTATGTGAAGTTATAAAAGATATGGGAACTGTTGCCTAAATAGTCTGATCATATGCAAAGTACAATTGCTTTATCATGTAAAGAGAACTTTACTCAAGTAGAACTGTTTCTTGAAGGTGTTTATCATTGTTTATTTTCTGTTAATGTAAACATGCTTACTTTCACTGGTAGCGTATATGTTTCTTACGTGCTTATTGTTGTGTCAAACTATTTAGTTGTCTAAGATGGATAAAAACTAAAGAAATAAATGTGAAAATGCCATGGTCTTAGCAGAGTGTAGAAGAGAAGACCATCAGTCTCTTCTTCAAGTAAGGACTTAAAATCTAATTTTATTGATCAGTAACTGAATGATAAAGATACTGCAAAACAGGGAGTTCTGAAACACAAATTGGTTAATATGCTGATTTTACTGTCTTTGTAACTGCTGCATTCTGATGTACATGAAGTTTGATTTACTGTATTGCTAAGCAAATGTGCAGAAGTTGGAGGTTCAGAGACAGCTAGTAGGTATCTTCCATTACAAGTCTATCACAGGAGGAGAGACATACATACGTAAAAACTGACTGAAAAATTTACTGCACAGATGAAAAACATGCTATTTTGTTTACTGGAAAGGTTAATGCAGATTGTAAACATTATTTTCCCTGCTGAAAAATTAAAACGTAAATATACTGACACAAAATTGCTGGTGGCAGTAACTGGCAACAACATGCCATTACAAGAGATGTGGCCATGAAGTTGAGATGAACCAATGCACTGTCACCTCTATTGCCAGAGTGGAGGAATACCATTCCTGTTGTGAGACCAGTAGTGAGGTATGTTGCAAGCATTGTCACGAGTAATGACTAAAAACAAAAATTAAAACAAAATATTTAATAAAAAGTGTTTGCACGAGGAACACTTAATAAATAAATAAATTGTTACTGTAAATTGTTATCTCCTGTATTATATTTG
Organism: Schistocerca gregaria; assembly: GCF_023897955.1. Lineage (NCBI taxonomy): Eukaryota > Metazoa > Arthropoda > Insecta > Orthoptera > Acrididae > Schistocerca > Schistocerca gregaria. Next base: position 229,187,766 of record NC_064925.1, on the reverse strand, counting down.
AAATTCAGTACCTGATTTGTGTTTCACTACAAAAACAATAAGAGCTACAAAAATTTATGACTCAAAACTAGAAATGTAATACATGAAGAGAGCAATTATATAGCTTTTTGTGGTTCAAATCAGGACCTCCAGTATCTTAAAGAAATATGATGAGGCACCTGGCATTAAAACTGATAAAAAATTAAACATTCCCAATAAAACATATGTATATGCAAAACAGTCATCTGAAATACAAAACACATGCCTAACAGATAAAGACTGAACCCCAAACAAAAACACAAAGGCTCTATGTAACACTTTATAGTAAAACATGTAAAACAATTCTCTAAAATATGAAAGAGGGGGAGAGAGAGAGAGAGAGAGAGAGAGAGAGAGAGAGAGAGAGAGAGAGAGAGAGAGAGAGAGAGAGAGAGAGAGAGAGATATTATGAATTCCATAAATCAATTCTTTACAAAAATCTGTGATAATAGGAGGAGGAAAAAAGAGAGAAACAATTAAAATACTGTAACAGTTTAGTTCAATTTTGTACAGCATTCATCACATTATCAGCTTAAGTAAGGATCATAGCTCCATTTAACTTTGGTTAGTATTTTCCAAAACAAACATCTCCCACCTCTCTTCTTCCTAATGATAACTAGCCTACTATTTCAACAGTATAGTGGCAGTAGTGGTAGCAATACTGTTGTATTTTTAGTCACTTGTGGATCACTTTTACAAAGATATTGTAATATGAGATTATATCCCACTGAAGAAAAGCAGATTCTTCACTTCTTTATCTTCTGCTGGCTTTTTCACCTTCTGTATTTTTTTTATATACATTTGAACAGTCTTGGTAAGAGAAGAATTTTATATTATTTCTTGACTTTCATATGCCAACTGGCAAAAAAATTAAGTAATGATTTGTGGAAATTAACAGATTCTAATATTGCAATGTGCAGACAATTGGGATAGACAACATCTGCCCCACAATACTGAGACACCACTACAGCGCTAAGTTAGAATGATTGATGAGCTCCAGAGAAGAAGTCATCATCATCATCATCATCATCATCATCATCATTTAAGACTGATTTATGCCTTTCAGCATAGCCCCCTTATAAAATTCCTCCACGATCCCCTATTCAGTGGTAACATTGGTGCCTCTTCTGATGTTAAACCTATTACTTCAAAATCATTCTTAACCGAATCCAGGTACCTTCTCCTTGGTCTGCCCCGACTCCTCCTACCCTCTACTGCTGAACACATGAGTCTCTTGGGTAACCTTGCTTCTCCCATGCGTGTAACATGACCCCACCATCTAAGCCTGTTCGCCCTGACTGCTGCATCTATAGGGTTCATTCCCAGTTTTTCTTTGATTTCCTCTTTGTGGACACCCTCCTGCTATTGTTCCCATCTACTAGTACCTGCAATCATCCTAGCTACTTTCATATCCATAACTTCAACCTTGTTGATAAGGTAACCTGAATCCACCCAGCTTTCGCTCCCATACAACAAAGTTGGTCGAAAGATTGAACGGTGCACAGATAACTTAGTCTTGGTACTGACTTCCTTCTTGCAGAAGAGAGTAGACCTTAGCTGAGCGCTCACTGCATTAACTTTCTACACCTCGCTTCCAGTTCTTTCACTATGTTGCCATCGTGTGAGAATATGCATCCTAAGTACTTGATACCATCCACCTGTTCTAAGTTTGTTCCTCCTATTTGGCACTCAATCCATTTATATTTCTTTCCCACTGACATTACTTTCGTTTTGGAGATGCTAATCTTCATACCATAGTCCTTACATTTCTGATCTAGCTCTGAAATATTACTTTGCAAACTTTCAATCGAATCTGCCATCACAACTAAGTCATCCGCATATTCAAGACTGCTTATTTTGTGTTCACATATTGTAATCTCACCCAGCCAGTCTATTGTTTTCAACATATGATCCATAAATAATATGAACAACAGTGGAGACAGGTTGCAGCCTTGTCTTACCGCAGAAATTACTCTGAACCATGAACTCAATTTACCGTCAACTCTAACGGCTGCCTGACTATCCATGTAAAGACCTTTAATTGCTTGCAAAAGTTTGCCTCCTATTCTATAATCTTGTAGAACAGACAATAACTTCCTCCTAGGAAGTCATATGCCTTTTCTAGATCTATAAAGCATAGATACAATTCCCTGTTCCACTCATAACACTTCTCCATTATTTGCTGTAAGCTAAAGATCCGGTCCTGACAACCTCTAAGAGGCCTAAACCCACACTGATTTTCATCCAATTGGTCCTCAACTAATACTCACACTTTTCTTTCAACAATACCTGAGAAGATTTTACCCACAACGCTGATTAAAGAGATATCTCTGTAGCTGTTACAATCTTTCCTGTTTCCATGTTTAAAGATTGGTGTGATTACTGCTTTTGTCCAGTCTGATGGATCCTGTCCCGACTCCCAGGCCATTTCAATCATCCTGTGTAGCCATTTAAGACCTGACATTCCACTGTATTTGATGAGTTCCAACTTAATTTCATCCACCCCAGCTGCTTTATTGCACTGGAATCTATTGACCATTTTCTCCACTTCCTCAAATGTGATCCAATTTCTGTCATCATTCCTATCCCATTCTACCTCAAAATATGAAACATTACTGATCATATTTTCACCTACATTGAGCAACTCTTCAAAATATTCCCTCCATCTGCCCAAGGCATCCACAGGATTCACCAGCAGTTTTCCTGATCTGTCCAAAATACTTGTCATTTCCTTCTTACCTCCCTTTCGAAGACTGCTAATTACACGCCAGAATGGTTTTCCAGCAGCTTCACCCATAGTCTCCATCCTGTTTCCAAAGTCTTCCCAAGATTTCTTCTTGGATGCTGCATTTATCTGTTTGGCTTTGTTTGTTTCTTCAACATAACTTTCTCTGTCCACCTGAGTTAATCTGCCAGGAAGTTTCATATCAGCGCACACTCCGCTGCAGAGTGAAAATCTCATTCTGGAAACATCCCCCAGGCTGTGGCTAAGCCATGTCTCCGCAATATCCTTTCTTTCAGGAGTGCTAGTTCTGCAAGGTTCGCAGAAGAGCTTCTGTAAAGTTTGGAAGGTAGGAGACGGATACTGACAGAAGTAAAGCTGTGAGTACCGGACGTGAGTCGTGCTTCGGTAGCTCAGTTGGTAGAGCACTTGCCCGCGAAAGGCAAAGGTCCCGAGTTCGAGTCTCGGTCGGGCACACAGTTTTAATCTGCCAGGAAGTTTCATATCAGTGCACACTCCGCTGCAGAGTGAAAATCTCATTCTTCTAGTATGTAGCCATTTTTGATACGCCTTCTTTTTCCTTTTACAGGCTGCTTTGACTGTGTCATTCCACCAAGTTGTTTGCTTCATCCTACTTTTACACACTACTGTTCCAAGACATTCTTTAGCCTCTTCTAGTACTGTGTCCCTGTACCTTGTCCATTCCGTTTCCATCGACTGTAATTGACAACATTCAACTAACTGGTACCTTTCTGAGATTGCTGTTATGTACTTGTGCCTGATTTTCTTATCCTAAAGTTTCTCCACTCTTATCCTCCTACATATGGACCTGACCTCCTGCACTTTCGGCCTCACAATCCCAATTTCACTGCAGATTAAATAATGATCAGTCTCATCAAAGAATCCCCTGAATACATGTGTGTCCCTCACAACCTTTCTGAATTCCTCATCTGTTATTATATAGTCAATGACAGATCTGGTTCCCCTGCCTTCCCAAGTATACCGGTGAATGTTCTTATGTTTAAAAAAGGAGTTTGTGATTATTAAGCCCATACTGGCACAGAAATCCAAGAGTTGTTTCCCATTCCTGTTGGCCTCCATATGCTCTCCAAATTTACCCATCACCTTTTTATACCCTTCTGTTCGATTTCCAATCCTGGCGTTAAAATCACCCATGAGCGGAACACTGTCCTTGTCCTTTACTCTAAGAACTACATCACTGAGTGCCTTATAAAAACTATCCATCTTATCTTGATCTGTCCCTTCACGATGTGAATATACGGACACAATCCTAATTTTCTTGCTAGACACTGTCAAATCTATACACATCAGTCGTTCGTTTACATACCTTATTGCAACTACACTGGGTTTCATTTCTTTCCTGATGTAAAGCCCTACACCCCATTGTGCTATTCCTGCTTTGACTCCTGACAGGTAGACCTCATATTCTCCCACTTCCACTTCTTTCTCCCCCCTTACCCGAATGTCACTAACAGCTAAAACATCCAGCCCCATCTTACTTGCAGCCTCTGCCAGCTCTACCTTCTTCCCAGAGTAGCCCTCATTGATATTAATAGCTCCCCATCTCATTACCATTTTTTTGCCAGGTCGTATCTTAAGAGTCCCTGCTTTGTCAGTTAGAGGTGGGACACCGTCACCTCCAAAGGTCCGAGGCATTTTGCTCTGATTGTTGCTAGCATCATATTTTAAGTACCGGGGAAGCAGGTTGCTAGCCTTACTTGCCCCAAGTCCCATTGGGTTTTACTCCTAACGGTTGAGGGACTAACCGGTGGATTTGGTAGTCTTTGCCGTATGAGCACAAAGATGACCACGACTCAGAATATGTCTGAGATGCCCAGTCTTATTCCAAAGTAACTGGTATCCTGACTGTCGGGACCACTTACTTGGCCAGTCATACGTTGCCCGTGGTTCATGAACTAGGACATGACTACAGGAACCCACACCATGAACCACTAACTAGTTGATGTCATTTGTAAATAGCTAGTCATTAGAATAATTTTAAAGGATATTAACCCACAGTTGGTAACATGTAAAAATGTGCACTAATGATAACACATGTCTGGGAGGCTAAGACTACCAAATTCTGCAATTTATGCCCACTTTTCTGAGTACTGATCCTCAGTGCCTGCTGTCGTCCTCTCTGGCACATCTGCTCTACTATAGCAGTACACTCCATCAGTATGGCTGTGTCCTGGCCCCACCGGTCAAGTATCTCCTCCTGCCTGCTGCCACTGCCTCACCATATCCCAGGTGGTCACTGCTGATCAAGTTCTGCCTTGCCAGTGACTGCTGCTGATGCTTGCCAATGCCTGTCTCTAATCCCGGCTCTTTAGGCTACCAATGCTTCCAGTCGTATTGAGTGCCAATCACATACCTCTTGCCATGGTATCAATCACAGCACGTCTGCTGATGCCACCATCTCTCAGAGCAACACAAACATGGCCAGCAAATACTGCTGTGACCTCATCATACTACTGATGTTGCCAGTCCAGCCAGATGGCAAACAAACCCCTCTTGCCAAACCATCACCACCAGACACCTTGCCATGCCTTATCTAGTATTACCAAGGTCAGCTATGCCCATGCCACAGCACTACACTGTGTCCAACTGAGTTCTCGAATAGCCTTCAGTACTGTAATACCATTTACATGTGTGCAGTAAACCTTTGAAAATATCACAGGGGACAGCTGGTTACTTTCTGTGTTCTTGCCACCAGGTGTAGACATATGACACTTTTTTCAAAACAGTCAACACTATTTGAAATTTCAATAATTCTTGAGGATACTCTGTCAGTCAGCTGGAAATTCCTGGTATCAAATTTTCTATATAATAAAGTCACATCAGCAACAAAAACATTTATTCACCTGTAAGTATGTATGTGCTTGTGTCAGCTGCAGCTTGATCAATATGCTTTTTATAAATACAAATGTTTTACTTGCTTTGGAATATCTTTACATTATTGAAGTACTCGATAACAGACCATGCTACTAGTTATTTCTTGTATCTGTTGAAAATATTTGACACTCCTGACCATGATGATCTCTTTCTTAAGTAATCCAAAGATGGGTCACTGGGTTCTAAAATCAGTGAATAATATCTTACTATGAAGAGAAGTAGCAAATAATTATATTAAGGCATAATGCTTCCAAAGAAAACACATTAGGTAGGACCACATATTTGTCCAATAAATGCTTGATTGATTGTGGTGTTCTACGGAGTTCTGTCTCATGATACTTGTTACACCTTATTTACATTGATTATGTATTGCTCCTCATACGATAAGGCAAAGTACAAGCAGGTAAACTGTTATTCAATAACTTTATGCACATCTCCATTCATAACAGTGGTAGGTATTTATCCTCTGCAGAAATGCAGCTTCCAGAAAGATATCTTTGGGACTCATAGAAAGTCTGTCACCACTATTTGTAGCTCAAAGACCCTAGAATGATGTGTGACACTCTCTATTTGGTTAAAAATAATGACACTGCACTGTCTTGACATTTATGAGCCTACTCTGTATGGCTGTGTTTATTTTTTAAAGAAGACTGAAACACTGCAACAAAATAAAATGTTCATAGATATAAAGCAAGAAGCACCAGTAACAACTGTGTGATTCAGGGAACAGAATTGTATCAGAAAAGTGTTTCACACAAAACAGTTAAATTATTTAATAGCCTAAATAACAGTGGAAAGTATGTTTGCAAATAAATTTTAGTCATTTATGATGGAAAACTGATTATAATCAGTACAAGATCAAGAATTCTTGTGCTATCAAAAACTTTTAAATTGAATTTAAAACTCCTGGAAACATGTACTATTTAACTTGTCTTATTGATTAGTTGTAATTTATGATTGTAATTTGTGAACTGAAATTTACACCATCTGTATTCTGCCCCCCCCCCCCCCACTTTCTCTCTCTCTCTCTCTCTCTCTCTCTCTCTCTCTCTCTCTCTCTCTCACACACACACACACACACACACACACACACACACACACACACACACAATTTTCGTATGTTCATTGTGCTACATAATGCATCAAAAAAGACCAAAAAATATGCTGCTGCCCCCTCTGTTGCTGATTATGGAAATACTAGTAAGCAAAGACTAATTTAGTTGCAAAGGAAATTTAAGAGAAACATCATGCACATTAGACAGCTCTTCAACCTCTCTCTTTTATTCTCACACCATGATGTATGAGGAATTTGTTCCCATGCAATAACTTAAGTACTCATATCAGAACTGAGCGTCCACCCCCAGTAGCTGAATGATCAGTGCGACAGACTGTCAATCCTAAGGGCCCAGGTTCAATCCCCGGTTGGACTGGAAATTTTCTCCACCCTTGGGCTGGATGTTGTGTTGTGCTAATCATCATCATTTCATCCTCATCGACACGCAAGTCGCCGAAGTGGCGTCAAATCATAAGACTTGCTCCAGGCGAACAGTTTACCCAACGAGAGGCCCTAGCCACACGACATTTCATTTTTTGTGTTGAAGTTTCTAGCACAATAGTAAACCATAGCATTTCAGCATATTCTTTATTTGCTAAATTGAGCATGGTATGACATTGTTATATTTCCACAACTTAAGTTGAGCATGAAATGTGAATAATGCAGGAGCAAGGGTGACTGCTCACTGGTGAATGGTCCTAAATTATTTACACTCTGCAAGAACTTTCCATATCATCAATGTGAATAATAGATTGATAGAAAGCAACTGTGACAAGCCATTTATAAACAATGTGCGAATCACTTTTGGAATGGTTGTTTGAGCTGTGTAATCTTTATGCTAATATTTCAGGAGAGCAAGAAAAATATCTTAAACATGAATGTGTTATACATTTTACCCTCAATTATTCATGTTAGACTTGCCATTTTGTAGAAGATATGCAAAGAAAAATCAGAGTAACTGACATTTACATTCTATGATACTTTATTCTTCAGTGGTAAGTGAGTCAAAGGTTTAGGTATATGTGGTGGTTATCGACTGCAAGAGTTGACCGCCTCATCTTTGAGAATGAACTTCTTTGAAAACTGTTGATCTCAGTGTGTTCCGAACTCTGTATTTCAGCAGAAGGGTTTGTACCAAGATGATCAAAATAAAGTTAATTCATTAACACAGATGTTTGTAAATGAGTATTATACCATATTGATGCTATGCTACATGACCACATGTCATTGTATTTCGAACAGATGTGAAATTTATATATTTTCCGTACCAAATTGAAACAGCACTTGCTTGACCACTGCTTCTATTCTGTTTCTGAGTTTTTGTTGTATTTCAAAACTTATTATAACTGATCAAACATTCTTAACCATACTTACTGTTTTCAAATATGTTATTTGTTATTGTAAGACTGCAACATGTATAAATTATTATTTTGTAATCATGCTATGTGTAAATTGTATTTACCATCTGAAACCTGACTTTTCCTATATTGTATGTACAAACTACACACCATTGATTATTTAATGGACCAATAACAAAGAGAGAGAAAATACAAATGCAGTATTATTCTGGATTCCTTAATAGCATGATAAAATTATCCTCTGCAGTTTATTGAATTTTCAGAATATTAAAAACATAGAACATGATGGATAAAATTTAAAGATTTCATTTAAATCCCTATGGAGAATTAGCCTAAGAATCAACCAATTGATTCAGGTTCACAGTGACACCAAACTCCTTACATCATATGCCTTCCTCCTTTCAGGTCACCCAGTGCCTTCCTCTCCCACCCAACCAGTCTGTGCACATAACCATTCATTAAAAGTGAAAAACTGACACTAAATTTGTGTTGATATGGGACATGCTTTTCATGTGGAATAATCTGACTAACAGAGCTATGTAGGTATGTAGGTGCAACTAACAATCCACACACACACACACACACACACACACACACACACACACACACACACACAGAGAGAGAGAGAGAGAGAGAGAGAGAGAGAGAGAGAGAGAGACAGAGCTACCCTCCCCCACAGCTTCAATTCAGGCAGTAGTCCTCTTCGAGAGAGACAGAGAGAGAGAGAGAGAGAGAGAGAGAGAATAGACAGAAAAGAGAGAGAAAGTGGGATTGTAGTATTAGTAACAATGAAGGCTTAAGAGGAAGTGTATTCTGTGAGATATCAAATGTGTCTACAACACATCCATCATTCACATGCACTAAGAGGTTGTCTTCCTTAATTTTTGTTTGCCATCAAATAATTTTTGTTCTCAAGGAAAGGAAGAAAGTAACTTTTAGATAAGGTAGAAAACTCTATTAGCGTAAGTTCTCACAACATTCAAAATGATGCTCATAATAAAAGTATAGCAGTAATTATAATAATTGTTTATGGCTTCTGAAATTGTATGTTTAGATTACATTCACCTTGTTTCTTACATACTGAAGAATCATTCTCTGAAATAGTATCCAGAACTGGTTGCAGAATGGTGTAGTGGTGTATTTCAATGTTTTTATTTCTCCTGCATCAGTTTCCCATGGTATACACAATCTTTGAGCAATGAAAGAACCTGAAAAATAATAATTTCTTTCTATATAAGGGCTCTTTTCTGTCATTATTGCTCGGTCACAAGGTCTTGATGTAACATTTGAGCCTTGTTTTCCTGACAAGGAACTCTATTTTTATCTTACAAAATAAATCAATTGTGGACCTTAGTCATGACCTGTCAATGAGATTTGCAACTAAAAATTTCAGTTCTGAGAATTGCTGTGAACTATGGAATTACAGAATTTCAGTCTTTCAGTGAAATCTGAGGTCAAGCAATTATATACGTCAAATTACAAAAATAATCATCAAATTATCATATTAATAAAGAAGTTAATTTTGTTTACTAGTCTGTAATCATATGACATTGCACAGTATCTGGTGATTGATGTGCTGAATCATATAATAATATAAAAATATCTTTAATCTTCTAGAGAGCAAACATTGAATTAAATGGAAATAACCAGTAACATTTAAAATTAAATACAGCTAACAAATGAACAGCTGGTTTTGTGAGTAACAAGAATAATGTACCTACTGCATGTCTAGGTTATGACTCAAACTGAGTAACCATAATCCAAACTAGCTACACAGTACCATTTACACTAGAAGACATAGAAAAAGCAAGCAGCAGACTTAAAATAGTAGCCTAATGAAGACTTACTTGTTTATTCACCTTAACCTCCTTGTAATGTGATTACTTATTGAAAGCTTTTGATGTGATTGATCGTTCTGTGCTCCTGAGGAAGCTTGAACGGTATGGCTTAAGAGCTGTGCCAAATCAGTAGATTAAATTGTGTTTGGAATATTGCTCTCAGGTAACTGAAATTAAGGACATGGAAGGAAATGAACTTCAGGTACACCTTTCAGAACCATGTGGAGTAAGTCATGGTGTTCCACAGGGATCTAATTTAGATCCTCTCCTTTTTGTGGTCTACATTAATGATTTCCCATCACATGTTAATAATTATGAACCAGTACTGTTTGCAAATGACACCAGTCTATTGATTGAATGGAATAAAGAAGAAAATTTTACCACATCTGCAAAAGATATTACAAAAGAAGTGTCTGAATGGTTTACCAAAATTTCTACACAGATAAAAAGTGTGGCACAACCTGTAATATGTATAGATAACCAAAACATTAATGCTGTCAATGAAACTAAATTTCTTGGGGTTCATATCTAGGAAAATCTTAAATGGAGCACTCATATCACATACCTAAATTCAAAACTAGCAGAAATGAGCTATCTAGTAAGAATTCTTTGCAACAATACTAGTGCAGAAGCAGTTAGGGCTGTATACTTTGCATGTGCACATTTGATACTGAAGTACGGTATTCTTTTCTGGGGAAATGTACACCAGGCCATAACAGTTTTCAGGAAACAACAGGCAATTATAAGAATAATGAAACAAGTGAGCAGCAGAAAACCATGCAAACCTTTCTTTAAAGTTATAAAGATCTTACTTCTTTCCTGCATTGATATACTGGAAATAGTCATGCATGTCAAAAAAGAGTATACAGAGAAAAGAAAACATTTTTTTCTTAATACAAACTGTCCATGATTACACTACCAGGTCAGACAATTGTAACACCAAATTATGCCAAAAAGGTGTATGTCATGCAGGAACAAAATTATCCAACAGATTACCAAGATATATAAAATCTCTTCCTGAACTACAGAGCTTTAAAAAGTCTGTGACAGCAAACCTTCTGAAAAACTGCTACTATTCCATTTCACAGTATCTTATGCAAGAAAAAAAATTTAATTTGTATCTTTAATTGTAGAAATAAGTTACAAGTATACAGTATTTAAAAATTGTAATTATTAACTGTATAGATCCAATTTGTCATAAAAATTAAATAATGTATGTTTGACCTTTGAAAAACCATTAGATAAAAATGTTTTCTGTCCAATGTCCAATATCCTGTGTACAATATATGTACTGAAAAAGAGATTTATATGGACAAATAAAAAAATAAAAAGATAATGGCACTGAGTGTGAAACAATCTTTAACATCACTTAAACCTTCACATTTTCAGCGTGTCTACATCTCCACATAAACAGTGAAGTCCACATTTCAGTCAGTGTGTTAATGACATATACTAGTACATCACTGTTATCATTTGACTACAATGCCATATCAGGTCCCCAATGTACATTAGTGGAAAGGAAGATCTAGACCTACATGGTATTAGCTACAAAGTTATAATTTAGTCATCACAACATGTGAAAGTACACTGGGAAAACTGCTTACTTGCAAATAAAAGTTTCTTCTAAAACAAATCTATGAAAAGTGTCGAAAAACAGTCAATAGATCTTACATTACTCATAATTCTAATATAGAAGGCCTGCTACTCAGGAGATGACTGTAAATCTGAAAAATGAAAGTATTTACGTTTATTAGTGTCATTTAGACTCGATACATTGAAGGTAGCAGTTTTTATAGTTTTATTAGGTCATTTTCACATGTTCATATATATTTGTTTACATTATAAATACGAGGGTTAATCAGTAGGTGTAGCTTACCGTAAGCTACTGTTTAATTCTTTAATAATATTCGCTAGATAGCTCCTAGCAGTTTACTGTAGGTCACTGTTTATTTTTCTTCCACTATATAACCCCTAGCAGGAAAAAAAGCACCAGATCTAGCTTCTACCATTCATATTGTATTTCAGTGTTGAGTGTCCTTTTTGCCAACTAGCTGTTAACCTTGTGTTGCAGTAGATTTTCTTAAGTTTCTTATAGTAAATCACATATAGCTAAATGGATAGGGACTGTGTCTGTTATGTGTGGCTGCAGGAGGAGTTGGCCACAGTTCAAACACAGCTGGAAGCTTTGTTGGTCACAGTCAACCAGCTCCAGAGTGCCACCTTGAGGTGCGCTTGGGTTGGGGTGCCTGGGGCAGCCTTTGCTGTACTGGAGGTGCAGGGTGGTGGGGGCGGGGGGAGGGTGGGGGGGGGGGGGGGCTGAAGTCACAGCTTTCTGTCAATGAGCTGAGCTTAGGTGCGACTGAGCTGGCAGGCCCACTCTCACATCAGTGTGGGTGGCAGACTGTGTCGAGGTTCTGAGCCTCAAGGTGAAGGCTGCATGGGGGACACAGGCTCCTGCCATATCCTATGCACTTTGATAATAGATTCAGTGTGCTCTCTGATGCTGGGGGGGGGGGGGGGGGGCGCTGAGCCAGATCAGAAGAATGCACCTTCTGCCACAGTAGTGGCCATTCCTTCAGCAAGGTTCAGACAGGCACTTGGATATAGGTATTTGTTAGTTAGTGGGAGCTCCAAGATTAGGTTGGTTGTGGAACCCCTCAGGAACATAGCAACTAGGGTGGTGAAGACTCCAGTGTTCACTCAGTGTGCTTGCTCGGGAGGCCTTGTCCAGGATGTGGAAGAGGTTCTTCCAGTGGCTATGGAGTGTGTGGGTGCAGCCAGTTGCAGATTGTTGCACATGTTGGCACCAACGATGCCAGTCATTGGGATTCCAAGGAAATCCTTGGGTCCTTTCAACAGCTGGCTAAATTGGTGAAGGTGGCCTCCATCTCTCGAGGAGTGGAAGCCAAGATGAAAATACCCAGGGTGGACCGGGGTCCTCTGGTTTAGAGTCGAGTAGAGAATCTAACCCAGAGGCTACATCGACTGTGTAACAAAAATGGTTGTAGATTCCTAGACCTATGCTATGGGGTGGAAGATTGTAGGGCACCCCTCAATAGATCAGGGATGCACTACACACAGGAAGCAACTAAATGGGTAACACAGTGTTTGTGGAGTGCACATGGTTTTTTTTAGGTTAGGTTCCTCCCCAGAGGAAACAAACCATTGGCCCGAAAAATTATCAGTTCATGACACTGATGTGGGTGCGCCAACTGTAAAAACTGTTAGTTCTCCTAAAAAGGTCATTTCAAAGGATTTAAATTTGCTAAATCTCATGTTAGTAAATTTTCAAAGTGTCTGTAGCAAAATCCCCGAGTTTATCTCCGAAATCAACAGTAGTAATGCCAACATGGTATTAGGTATCGAAAGCCTTTTGAAACCAGATATAAATAGCAGTGAAATTTTGAACTCGGTTTGGACAATGTTTAGGGAGGATAGGACTGATGCTATGGGAGGTGGTCTGTTCATTGCAGTTAAAAGCTGTTTAAACACAGTTGAGATTGATACTGGGTTGGATTGTCAAATAGTCTGGATAAAGCCGTCAATCAGACATGGAGTGACCATTGTATTAGGATGTTTTTATAGACCACCAGCATCTGAAACAAATGTTGCAGAACATTTCAGGGGAAGTCTTGAATACATAGGAAATAAATATCCAAATTATCCATTATCTATAGGTGAAGACTTTAATCTGGCATCCACTGACTGGAAAAATTACACATTTATCACAGGGGGCAGAAGGAAAGACTCGTGTGAAGTTATTCTAGGAGCACACTCAACACACAACTTTGAGCAATTGGTTAGAAAACAAACTCTAGATGGGAACATATTAGATATCTTGGCGACAAACAGATCTGATCTTTGTGAGGAAGTTAATCTAGAGGAAGATATTAGTGACCATAATGTCGTTGTGGCTTCTATGTCAGTGGAAGTTGCGAAAAACCAAAGAAACAATGTAGAGTTTTCTTGTTTGGGAAAGCAAATAAAAGTGTCATTAATGAATATCTTTATAGTCAGATCCAAGCATTCACTGTGTGACCCAAAGGTATGGAGCATCTTTGCTCAGAATTTAAAGGTATTGCCCACCACGTGTTACAGAAATATGTGCCTAGCAAAAATGTAGGCTAGGGAAAGGATCCGACTTGGTTCAACAAACATATTAGGAAGTTGCTGAGAAAGCAGATTATTTTGCACAGTCATTTTAAACATGGTCACTGCCCCACTGACAACCAGAAATTATGTGAAATGAAGCAGCTGTCAAAAGGTCAATGAGAGATTCTTTTAATGGATCTGAAAGCAATATTTTATCTGCAAATTCTAGATGGCAATTTATTGGTATAATCCTGAAGTGATGCAGTCCTTCACCAAAGGAAATTGCTTCCAATACTTAAGATCATTCAGAGTTAGAGTATTGTTCATTTGTATAGGATCCTTACCAGTTGGGTCTCATTCAAGAGATTGACAAGGTCCAAAGAAGAGTGGCAAGATTTGTGACTGGTACATTTAGCCATTGCGAGAGCATTACAAATGAAGTGGGACACACTTGCAGATAGACGACGTGCTAAATGGAAGGGGCTGCTCACTAAATTCCAAAATATGATCTTCGCCGAGGATGTAGAGCATATATTATTACCACCAACTTTCATATCGTGCAATGATCACCATTAAAAGTTAAGGGAAATTAGAGCACGTACTGAGGCATTCACACAGTTGTGTTTCTCGCACGCAATTCATGAGTGTAACAATGGGAGGGGGGTATGAATATGACTTTGGCACGAATAGTGCCCACTGCCACACACCTCTTGGTGACTAGCAGAGTATATATGTAGCTGTAGATGTAGTTGTAGATGTAGATGCAAATGTAGATGCAGCAACTCTGAAAGCTGTAGCATACCAGATGTTAAGTACATGCCAGAATGACAAGTTCTCAGCCTAACACAGAACTAGAACTGATTGTTTTTGTTATATTAGTACACAGAAGCTTGTGGAGAGTCAGCATAAGTGCTGCAGTAGACTTGTTGGGTCCTCTGACTCGACTATAAAAACTACTACTTAGTCTTGTTACTTTTATTAGGAGTTTAGAGTGGTCTATAAATCAGTAACTTCAATTAAAGAAATTGTTTTATTATATAGCAGTTCGTTTGAGTATAAAAGATATGTGCACAGTGGACAATCCACATGTTAGAAAAGTACAGTTTCTTATTTATTGTAACTTACACCACAGTGTTTTAAATTAAGATAATGGAGCTGTACAGGGTGTCCAAAGAGGAATGGTTTGTATTCATGGATATGACAGGAATGATCCACTGAAAACAAAAAAGTCAAGTAAACCTGTGTTCTAGAGTGCTTCTCTGAAGAGCTACGAGCACCAGTTTACCTTTGCTACTGTGAAACACATTTCTTCTACTGGATAAGTGCTCACAGCTCTTAATGTAAGAAATCTACAGCTCATGTTTAGTGGAGACTGTTTTCTTTATTTGGTCCCACATCTCAAAATATGGAAAGCTCATAAAAGAGCTTTTCTTGCATTTCATTGTCAAATGTGCGAGTTACATCATTAACTTTCTAACAAGCCAAAGTCAAATGCATAGCATTTATTTCCAACTCTCAATGTACTTTGGATCATTGTGTTTCACAGAACAGTCTTTATTACTTCCAGTCTGTTAATGTGTCAATCTCCACCACAGAGATTGGTACGGAACAAATACTCTTAGCAAAATTTATTAGTGGGCTAAAGTGGAGTCACTATGAACCCCGTTCACATGATTCATTTCTTTCACCATATCGTTTGACACACTACTGCAAAACCTTTAAACCTATTTTGTACTCTTTTTAATCTCTGCTTTGTATAAAATAGGTCACATCCAAAAGAAAAAGTGTGGGGGGAGAGAACAATAAGTTAATCATTTATAGGACACAAGTTTGATATGTTTGTGAATGAACTCCCCTAATTCAGATGTACTTTCTATCATGCTTGAGTGACAATATATACTGTATCAGCACAAAGATGTCTATGAGAAGTTCTTTCTATTGTGCCACCTGTACAATGGAATTTTTAAGTATTTAAAATTAGTTTTTAGCCAAATATCACAAAAAAGACTTTACTTGCCCAATTTTTTATCACTCGGTTCTTGAATGAAGCACTTTCCATTTTGAACTGCAGATGAAATGGTATTCACACTTTCATCTGTGCACTCATGGAGGATCTCAATAACTGAAATAAAGTAATGTACGTGAGTATCATGCAATTCTTTATCTTTAAAAAAATATTCTGTTGTTAAACATAAATATATTCTTTTAAAATAGAAAGAAACTTCCACATGGGAAAAATATATTAAAAACAAAGATTCCAAGACTTACCAAGAGGGAAAGCACCGGTAGATAGGCACAATGAATAAAACACACAAACACACACACAGAATTTCGAGCTTTCACAACCGGCGGCTGCTTCGTCAGGAAAGAGGGAAGGAAAAGTATAGATGAAAGGATGTGGGTTTTAAGGGAGAGGGTAAGGAGTCATTCCAATCCCGGGAGCGGAAAGACTTACCTTAGGGGGAAAAAAGGATAGGTATACACTCGCGCGCGCGCACGCGCGCACACTCACACACACACACACACACACACACAAGCAGAAATATGTCTGCTTGTGTTTGTGTATGTATGGATGGATGTGTGTGTGTGTGTGTGTGTGTGTGTGTGTGTGTGTGTGTGTGTGTGTGTGTGTGCATGCGCGAGTGTATACCTATCCTTTTTTCCCCCTAAGGTAAGTCTTTCCGCTCCCGGGATTGGAATGACTCCTTACCCTCTCCCTTAAAACCCACATCCTTTCATCTTTTCTTTTTACTTTTCCTTCCCTCTTTCCTGACGAAGCAGCCGCCGGTTGCGAAAGCTCAAAATTCTGTGTGTGTGTTTGTGTGTTTTATTCATTGTGCCTATCTACTGGCGCTTTCCCGCTTGTTAAGTCTTGGAATCTTTGTTTTTAATATATTCTTTTATAATTAAAATGATTACTTTTGTTCATAATACACTATAATGCATAGAACTCATGTTTTACTGCTGGAAGATGTTGTTGTTCACAGTCCTAGTTGTAAATCCCAGATATATGTTTTTCGTTGTTTCCCCTTTTCAACTTCAGGTAAATGCAGGAACACTAACTTTGTACCAAGTCTGTGGCTTGTTTCCTGTCTATATGTTTGCTTAGCTCTTCCCGTAGGAGCTAATGATTCATAATTTCTAACTCACCTAGAACTGGTAGTAAAAGAAACTGATGTAAGTTTTCTTCTGGGTTGTTGCCCTTCAGAATTCATGCACTATGTTAATAAGAAATTAAAGCATACTGTTAAACATCACCAGGAGGAATGTGATGTTGATCTTTTCTGGCTGCTGACAGATCAATAATAGCTTTCAAAACATATTATTGACAATAAGATTTTGTTACATTCCTTGTTTTTTCTCAAGTTACAAGCTGTTTACTTATGCCAGCAAGATGATGATATTACAATTTTCAAAAAGAAATTAGAAGTTGCTGATGAATTAGAAAAGGTAGAATCTGAAGTAGATGTAATCAAACTAGATGAATCACTGTAATTGTGGTTCCAATAGAAGAGGCAGGAAAAGTTATTTTATAAGGTCCAAAGTAAGTAGAGAAAGCATGAGAATGCCACATAATTCCAAAAATTGGACGAAAATATAATGCTTTATCAGGGTGTCTGACTTGATTCGAACATTGTTACAGTACAACCTGGATTTTCCATTGATTCAAACATTGCTACAGGATTGCAGGAATTATTGTTCAGGGTGAGAAACTTAGTGCTAACAAAGACACAGAATAAATTTCTTTTCAAACAGGTTTACAATGCTGATGAAGCTGGACTATACTGAAAGAGCATGCCCACATAAATTTAAGCATATTGTACTGAAGCATCCATTAAGACATAAGTCTTGCAAAGAAAGTTTACCTGTTCTTTTCAGCTCAAATTCATCAGATGAATACAAAATTAAGCCACCCATTGTTGGAAACTTAGAATTAAACAGAATGTTTGTGTACAGTCAAAGAAATAACAAAGTTAACAATATAAGGAAAAGGCAAATTAACAGTCACCATTTAGATAAGAAATTGAGTTGCACACAGGCGCAAGGAAATGACACTTTTTACAGTGAGTAGCAATTTATCTTTTCCTTATATTGTTGATGTTTCAACCTGGTGTTTCCATTGTTTGAATATCAAAGTTATTACTTTATTTTGTCAATGAAAGTAATCTATTTTTGAAAATATGCACATCAAAAAAAGGTTTCCGCAAACTTCTGAAGATAGAATTTGACAGTGGATATTGTATCACAGACACAGTCCCTTTGACTGTTCGGAGATGTCACTGAATCCACCCAAAGACGTAAACAACCATGCATGAGCAGTACCTATTCACAGAGGGGATCCGAGAGCCAATCAGTTCCAGTCATTCCACCAGGAAGGAGGTACACGGCTCATGTTGTCTGTAATTCAACAATGCCTAGACATTCAACACAGTGGTTAGATCACATCTGCATTATTACTTTGTGCCAGGAAGGGCTCTCAACAAGGGAAGTGTTCAGGCGTCTTCGAGTGAACCAAAGTGATGTTGCTCAAACATGGAGGAGATACAGAGAGACAGGAACTGCTGATGACTTGCCTCGCTGAGGCCATCCAAGAGGATGACCGCTACCTACAGATTACGGCTTGGAAGAATTCTGACAGCAATGCCACCATGTTGAATAGTGCTTTCCTTGCCGCCACAGGACGTCATGCTATGACTCAAAATGTGCACAACAGGTTGTATGATGTGCAACTTCACTGTCAATACCCGTGGCAAGGCCCATCTTTGTAACCGTGACACCATGCAGCATGGTACAGATGGGCCCAACAACATGCCGAATGGACCGCTCAGTATTGGCATAATTTTCTCTTCACCAATGAGTGTTGCATGTGCCTTCAACAAGACAATCATTGGAGACGTGTTTGGAGGCAACCCAGTCAGGCTGAATGCCTCAGACACACTGTCCAGCCAGTGCAGCAAGGTGGGGCTTCCCTGCTGTTTTGGGGTGGCATTATGTGGGGCTGACGTATGCCACTGGTGCTCATGGAAGGCACCATAATGGCTGTATGATACGTAAATGTCATTCTCTGACTGATAGTGCAGTCATATTGGCAGCATAATGGTGAGGTATTTGTCTTTATGGACGACAATTTGCACCCTCATCATGCACATTTTGTGAATGTCTTCCTTCAGGATAATGACACCAATCGACTGGAGTGGCCAGCTTGTTCTCCAGACATGAACCCTATTGAACATGCCTCGGATGGATTGAAAAGGCCTGTTTATGGATGACATGACCCACAAACCACTCTGAGGGATCTACACTGAATTTCTGTTGAGGAGTGGGACAATCTGGACCAACAGTGCCTTGATGAACTTGTGGATAGTATACCACAATGAATACAGGCATGCACCAATGCAAGAGGACATGCGACTGGCTATTAGAGGTAAAAGTGTGTACAGCATTGTGGACCATCACCTCTGAAGGTCTCACTGTTTGGTGGTACAACATGCAATGTGTGGTTTTCATGGGAAAAAAGGGCAGAAATTATGTTTATGTTGATCTCTATTCCAATTTTCTGGTGAGGTTCTGGAACTCTCGGAACTGAAGTGATGATAACTTTTTTATGTGTGTATAATGTAATAACATATGATCAATCTACTCATCGAGGAGTGGCAAGAGAACACACACACACACACACACACACACACACACATATATATATATATATATATATATATATATATATATATATATATATATATATATATATATATATAAAATTTAAAAAAAATTGCAAGTTTTTGGAGCCAGTGGTTTCTTCCTCTGGCAGAAGGGCTGAAGGGGAAACAAGATGGATGAAGAAAAAGGATGTTTAGTTTTAGGATATGAAGAGTTTGGAAAAGTGTCCCAGAACCCTGGGTCAGAGGAGACTTACCAGACAGGTTGAGAAGAAAATACATTTTTTCTTTCCTTCTCATACCAACCAGTAAGTCTCCCATGACCTGACATTCTGCAAAACTTCTCCAAACTCTCCCCTTTTCCTAAAACTCAGTAGCTCTTTCCCTTTATTGCTCTTCCTTTCTCTTCAACTCTTCTGCCACAAGAAGGAGCCAATGGCACCCAAGATCTGCAAATTTATTTAACCATTATACATTTGTGTTCTCCTGCCACCACTTGGTGGGTAGATTTTTTCATCTGTCCTGTTCATTATATTATCACTTTATTAGATGCACTGGGAAGGAGACTCAATGGACAGTACTCTCTTCAGAGAATAGTTCTGTTCTACTTTTGTTCCTGTAGTGCATAATTATTTAGAGGAGAACAGCTTAGCTGAAAGAGCTGTTCTTATACCAGATTGCATACCCTGTCATTCTGTAGAAGAAGTGCATATTCCAGATGACAGAATTATCTTTGTGAGCAAACTTCAACCTAGTGTTATGTCACTCAGAGCGAACTGGCAAATTTGATGACTGGTTGAATCTCATCGAACAGGTTTTGTAAAAATACATTCAGATAGCATCTGTTCTAACGCAAGAACACTTTAATTTATTGCCTGAACATGAGCCCAAACAGTTGTGTCAGGCAGGAAGCATTCCCTGCTAGTACTGGCAGATGGCCTGGTGTCAGTCAAAGTAGATGTAACAGAGTCTGGGGCTTATCTCCAACATGAGTAAAACTCTAAGAACTGAGGAACCAGTCAAGAGCTACTTCCTATGACACATCAAAATGTATTTTTTCATCTGAGTCTTAAATGTTTGGACTAGTCATGCTGCTTTCTCGTTTGATTGAGGGTGGCAAGGAGCAGCCATGACATGGCAAACACAACTTTTTTTTTACAAGGGCTTCAAATTATTGAGATATGAAGGCCATCACCAATAATTAATGTATACAGAAGACCTTCTATTGCAAAATTTTTTGACAAAGCGGGAACTGTTACCACAGATGTAAACTGACAGTGCATCACATACAGAAACTTAGAATAAGCATCAATTACAAGAAGCCAGTAGAAATTCAAATAAGGTACCACAAAATCTGCATGAATACAATCCCAAGGCTCCTGTGGATCTGGCCACAGTGATGAAGAAGAATGGGAAGCCACCTGACGGGTGGCAAACTGTGGGTGGGCTGCAACAAATCATACTATTCCCTATCAATGCCTGGCCAAAAACATGTCTGTATGCTAATGCTTTTGTACATGATGCTCCCCAGTGACCCACATGTAATAAACGCATAACCTCATGCTGAAGGGTGGCTGGGACTACAACCCAAGGAGCTGTATCCTCTGTGGCTTACAGCATCACTCAATCACAAACAAAAAGATGATTTTATAATCAGAAGCATGGCCTGGAGGATTGTCTGGCCAACTGTGTTGCTTGAAAGAAAACTTGACTTAATACAGGATCCACAGCTACTGTGGCTGCAATTGTAGTGCTAGTAATAAGATAACCACTAACAACATTCTGATCTTCCACATCTAAATTCCTTTTAATCAAAGTCTGGATACAGATCAGCTGGGAAATGCAATAAGGCATCAGTATTTGCATGTTGCACTGTAGGTCAAAAATGTATCTAATAATTGTGCTGTGACAGGAAAAGAGGCCATCACTGTAAGTGATTTTTCTGGCGAGGATAACAAGGGGTTAAAATGAGGCACCAGTGGTTTGTGGTCTGTGATCAGGTGAAACTTAGACCTGTATAGAAAAACACAAAATTTTTTTGAGCTTACATGACCACTGAGCCACTTTCTCAATCTGAGAATAATGCTGTTGCACTTAATTTAAGGATTTAGAGGCATATGAAATAATGTGTTCCAAACTGTCTGCATACTTATGAGCAAGGACAGCACCAAGGCCAAACAGATACATCTGTCACTAATGATAGGTTCTGGCCAGGCTGGAAAGTGATTAAACAAGGGTACAACTGCAGCTTAGATTTCAACAAGCCAGGGACCAGTGGAAGTGAACATCTTTATGTAATAATCTGTGGAGTGATTTTGCCACAGTAGCAGTATTTGGCATGGATTTGTGGTAGTGTGCAATTTTGCCTGAAAATGCCTGTAATTCCTTGACAGACATGAGGATGTGGAATGCAGTAATAACATCAATATGATGGTGCAATGGTTTAATGCCACGACATGATATCTCAAAACCCAAATAAATAATGGATGGTTGGAAAAACGGTGTCTGTCCAAATGCACTTTAACTGCACATGAGGGTTCTGCAAATGTTGCTCTTTAGAGGCACTAGACACTAGTATGTCATCTGAACAGCTGATGCAGGCTGAAAATGGTGCAATAAGTTGCTCTAAAAATAACTGAAATATAGCTGATGTCCTTGCCACACCAAAAGGCAAATGCTAAAGCCTAAATGGGGTGTTGATAATGAGAAGGCATTTATATTTCCCCATCCATGGCAGTTGTAAGTATGTCTCTGTGAAGTCAGTCTTCGAAAAATAATGGCCCCCAATAATTTTGCGAACAGTTCCTCAGGGTGCAGCAAAGAATAGAGGATTTGGAAATCTGGAAATTTGTGGTAAGTTCCTATAGGACCAAACTGCTGAGGTCATTGGTCCCTAGGTTTGCACATTACCTAATCTAACTTACGCTAAGTACAACACACCCACCCATGCCCACAGGAGGACTCAAACCTCTGACAGAGGGAGCAGTGCAGACTGTGGCAAGGTGCCTCAGACGGCGTGGCTATCCTGTACAGTATGATAAGTATCTGTGACTGACAGTGCATTAACAGAATTTTTAAAATCTCAGAGGCACAATTTACTGGTAGATTTTTTGACTGTCACCAGTGGTGCTGACCATTCACTGGAAGAAATAGGTCAAGTAACATCAAGAGATTGAATATGATCTAATTCGACTTTTATTTGATCCCATAAAGTGACTGGTAGCAGCTGAGCCTGCATAAAATTGGGGGGCAGGAAGATGGTTTCATCATCATAAGCGTGAAATTCCATTTCATGACCCAGCCCTGAAGAAAATAAAGAGGAAAATTTGCAGAGAGAGCATGTATCATTTGATATGGAACTAGATCATAAACCAATTGCACTTCATCATCAATGGAGAATCCAAACAGTTTAAAAGCATCCAAACCAAACAGATTTTCAGTGTAATCAGTGCCCACAACTAGGAATGTTAATGAACAAACCACAGCATTGTAAGTTACACACAGAACAATGCCCAAGAATGGGAATCTGTTGTTTGTTATACGTCACCACCCTTCATGACACTGGTGTCAGAGGGGGAGAATCCAAATGCACATAATTCTGAGAATTCATGAATGTTGCTTATTTGTCCATGTCCACCTACATTCTCAATGGTTTGTGAAAGATATACACTTCAGTCTACAACTTGCTTTAAGACACCATCACTGCCAACATGCTGTTCAGATCCATGTTCATTTCATCCTCACTCAGGTCTGGAAAGAAGGTACATACAAAAGCAACATGTCTTTTCTTATGGCACCCATTATGTGTTTCCAAATATTTGGGACATGGTCTGTTCATATGGAATGAAGCAATATGGGCATGAAGGCAGCAGATCACAGGGTAGTCACTATTGTGATGAGTACTATTGTTGTTGTGAACACTGTTTACCTGTGTAGTACTGAGACATCTGCTGGACTGCTCCAGTAGCATCTACATTCTGTTGCAAACTGACAGAAGGCTGGGAGGGGTGAGTGGAACTGATTTCTGAAACTTTGGGTCTAGCTTCTATCTGACTGCCTGCAGCCTGTGAAACTTCAGATCACTGAGCTATGTTCACTACTTCCATAAGGATAGGATTTTCACACTGTACACCTCACTCAAACTTCCCCATTGGGAACAAAATATATGATTGCATCACAAACCATTTTATTGGCATAGTATTCCTCATTAGCATTTGTCACAAAATTACAATGATCACTAAATCTATGTAGTGCTACTGCTCATGCCCTGTATGACTGTTTTGGCTGCTTTTAGCAGTGGTAAAACTCCATACAAGCAGCAATAACATGACTATATTACAGTGGTATGTAGAAAGTAATCCACACATCTGACTGAAAGAAAAACTTGGAAATTTTTGTAAGGGGGCAAGCTGACACAACAGCTGATACAGATGTGGTGAAATCCATGACAAAAAAATGTTTTTTGGTAAGCATGCCAGTCTTCTGCTGCATTGTCATGTGCAGGGAATCAGGGAATGGTGACATATGTTGTTTGTGGGGCTGCAGGTTTTGCCAATGTAGTCATGAAATTGGAAAAAGCAACTATCAATGTCTGCTGTTGCTCAAAAAGAGATTTAAGCTCTGACTTCATGGAAATTAAATTCAGAGGACAAATTACTGATGTAGAAACCACTCACCACTCATCACCAATCTGTTCTAACCCAAGGACACTGTAACTTTATTACACTGAAAAGCATAAAAATGTGAGAGACAGTACATACAACAGACAACACACAAATGCCCTGCAGAGCCTTGTGCTTTTGCCTTTATAACCATTAGCCATAACAGGGATTGCAGCTGGCAGGCTGTGCATGCAAATGCTGTTGTATTAACAGGACGGGTGGCTCCAGTGGCCAAATCAAGCACAAACTTCATGCATAAACTATGATGTAGCCCACACACAATATTGGTGGTTACAGCAGTGTCATTTTCTGGAAATCATAGAATGTGCTCAATGCAAGCCATGGAATTTGTATGTCTTTTGACAACAACAATAACTAACTCCTGGAAGATAGTTGCACCAACCTTCACTGACAGCGGACTTTGAATATTATGGGAGTGAGGAATGTGATACTGCTAACCATCTGACTGATCATTTGAAACAAATTTCTGGTTGGGAAGGTGTAGACAATGAAAACACCTGTGAGTGGCTAAATAGCAATGCCTTATGAACCAATATTTTGGCAGTTAAGTACTGCAGATATAATGAGCAAAATGTGTTCAGTGGAAGAAAGGAGCAAAGATGTGGTGATTGAGGAACCCTGAATCATGCACACTGAGGCACTGAAATTTATCTGCTATTAGATTAAGTAAGACAAAGTTTGAGTACACCAGTATTTGGCACTTAGAAATTGAGAACTGTAGCCAGGAAAAGTTAACAGAAAGCAGAAAAATAAAGGAACTGGGTAAATATCTTAGAGAGTGATTTAAGTATAATATATTTTAAACATGATTTTGTAAATAAGCTGACAGTTTCCAGTGGTAAACACATTATTAACGGAATGAGCTTGCACATGTGACATGTAGCATGTTATGTAAATATAGTAAATAGCTGTTTGCAGCAAAAGCATGTGTTTTGGATTATCCAGCTTTTTAAACTGCGTAGTCTCAGGTCCACATTGACCCAGGTAATCAAGGGTTTGAATGTCAGCTAGGATTAATACAACAGGTAGGATTAATACAGCATAGTTTTTATCTATTTTTTCTGTCTCCTAGGTCCATTATCAGCTTATTCCTCAACTCATTCCACAACACTGAGTATTCCCCACTGGTCTCTGCAGTATGTAATTTTTCGGTGAGAATAATGATATTTGTGTGTGTGTGTGTGTGTGTGTTTGTTAAGAAAATATAATGTTGTTATAATTGACTGGGCAACAACTGATAATACAACAACAGTAACTAACAATAAAAGAGAAAGCTTTAGAAATGAAGTGAGAGATTACCTGGAAAGGGCAAGTCAATCAACTGTTAAAGAAAACACATATTTCTCACACTTTATACTGAAAAATAAACACAATTATCACAATCTAATCTCTTAATAGATCAAAACTTTATGCTGAACTGGTTCACAAACAAAGGCACAGAACTACGACTGACTTAGCTGTCAAGGCTATTGAGGCCAGCTTCAATCCATCAGTACCTTGCTGTCATTATACAGTCTCCATAGACAAATTGTTGTGAAAATATTTTGTCACAAAATAATGAACATAATTAGTATTTAGACATGATGAAGGGGTCTCTTCAAAACAATTCTAGTATACACTGATGTGTCACAAGCATTACCACCAGCTACACAATAGAATTTTCTTCTACCTTTGGAATGCAATACAGCAGAGATTCTGTACAGAATAGAACTGACAAGCTCTTGGTAGGTTTCTGGAGCTATGTCGGACAAGCTGTCTACACACACACTATGCAATTCCCATAAATTAGGGGGTGGTTGTTTGTGGGTGCTGAGCTGATGCTAGATATTGTCCCACATGTATTCCATCAGGTTTAGATCAGGTGAATTTTGTTGCCAAGAAATCGGTGATAGTTCACAGTCAAGCTCCATAAACCACTGAATCACAGTGCTGGCTACCCTGCTGGAATAAGCCATTGCCTCTGGGGAAGACATTAAGCATGGAGTTATGCAGGTGGTCAGAAAAATTGTTCTTTTAGTCCACAGCTGTCATAGTGCCTTTGTTTACTACTACAGGTCCCTGGATGTCTTGATAAATGTCTTTTGCAATATTGTTACCACCCAGATGCATCTGGGGTACAGGTCTTATAATTAGTCTTACAATGTTTATAATTATGATATATACTGTCACTTAATACAGGGGCTATTCAAGAACATTAAGTGTCTGTCTATAGTTATATTAATTATCCATTTACAATGTAACAGCTTTTACTTAACAAATATTTTTAGCCCTTGGCTCAGGGTATGGACTTTATTCACATCTTTAATTTGCCATGGCAGCCTGTTGTGCAGTTATAAGCTGTTATATAGCATACTATTCTGTGCTTTTGACTAGCTGTTCCTCTTTGGATATAAGCACTGACTGGATGTACTTTTGAGGCCATGTATTAAACTGTTTGTGGTGTATGGCCTATATATGATTTTCTCTCACATAAATTACTGTCTGGAAGATGTATTCATACAGAACACCCGGAACTGTTATCTTTTTTAATAAATCAGTGATATTTCCCTTATCTGTACCTTGAAGAGAGCCTGTATGTTTCTGGCACTTGTTCCACAAAACATGCTTTCATAACTGAAATCCAATGCATATATCCAAAGTAACTCATTCTGAAACATGAAATATTGCACACTAAAAGCTATTATCAAATTTTCTGCAAGTAAAGAAAGTTAAACAAATTTAAAAAAAGTGAACAAGCATCAAGTCAAACACTGTTCTGAACAGTACAATGCTCTACCAAACTAAGTCTCACTGCTTATTGGAGGTATACTCTACATCCTTCCTTTGAACTGCAAGCCAGATAACGCAGTAACATCCAGAAGGACTTACAGGTTAATGTGGAGCAAAATACATGGTAAAACTTGCCATTTTTCACACACAAAAATGTGTCTTGTTTTAATATGTCATGAATGTTCATGCCACATTGAAAGGCATAAACATGTTATCACTACAATAATTCAGATTTTCCAGCTATACAGACTTGCGAGACACCATCTTTTCAAATAAGAACATGAGTAATCAAAACCTATTGTTCATCGACTCATTATTCTAATATTTTGCTACTCTATCATATGTTGCATTTATCAGTGTATGTTGCATTCTTTGTGGGCATTTTCATGTCTGGTCTCAATCATAAAGACATACAAGTTCATACAAATGTGGCTGTGAAAAAAGAACATTAACAGGCAGTACGTAATGCAATACTCACAAGCAACAATATAGCCCTAAATACATCAAGGAAGAAGGATGTAGGAAATAACTGCTGTTGTGTGTACAAAATAGTTGGCATTAAACAAAACATGTGAAATCTTCCAGACAAAATCAGAATATCCAGCCATACTTATGAAGGCCACTGGAAGGAAAACAGAAAAGAATATTTCCTGGTACCCCAAATCAAACACCTCTTTCTTCCTCTTGTTTCTCTTCACTGTTACACTATTCTTGAAGACTGAAGTACGAACAAAATGTTAGTTTGTGATTAAATGTTAGACTAAGATGAAAACCCCAGAACAAGACAGTAAATTATAGGTCCTCATGTTCCAGTGCAGTGTTTTTGAGTGCTCCTGTCTGCCTAATCAAAATCTTTCTCCTATTTACTGAATAAATCTTTTAGCCCACTTGTATTCAGAATATAATTCATATTTCATATCCTCTTGTCCTTTCATTTCACATTCATTTATATGACTGTCTCACAACAACAATATTTTAATTCCTCCAGGCCTATGCACTATACATAGTTACTCTTTCTGTGGCAATGGTCTTTGAAGTCCCACACAGTGTTCATTGTCACCACAGTAAGTTTATTCTTGCCCTTTATTATTTTTGTTGAAATACAGATTTCAAATCCATCTTCTGTTAAATGATTTCTTACCTGGTTAATACTTGTAATGGACTATGACTGACCTGAATTTTGATGCTTCTATAATCAACTAATTAGTCTAAAATGAATAAATGTCTGCTTGTGTCTGTGTATGTGTGGATGGATATGTGTGTGTGTGTGTGTGTGTGTGTGTGTGTGTGTGTGTGTGTGTGTGTGTGTGTGTGTGTGTGTGTGTGCGCGCGAGCGCGCGCGTACGCGCGCGTACACCTGTCCT
The DNA here is from genome assembly GCF_023897955.1 of Schistocerca gregaria. Taxonomy (NCBI): domain Eukaryota; kingdom Metazoa; phylum Arthropoda; class Insecta; order Orthoptera; family Acrididae; genus Schistocerca; species Schistocerca gregaria. The sequence continues at coordinate 229,159,293 of NC_064925.1, read as the reverse complement.
TTTTTTCCCCCTAAGGTAAGTCTTTCCACTCCCGGGATTGGAATGACTCCTTACCCTCTCCCTTAAAACCCACATCCTTTTGTCTTTCCCTCTTTCCTGACGAAGCAATCGTTGGTTGCGAAAGCTTAAATTTTGTGTGTATCTTTGTGTTTGTTTGTGTGTCTATCGATCTGCCAGCGCTTTTGTTTGGTAAGTCACATCATCTTTGTTTTTTAAGATACAACTAATTAGTCTTTTATATTAGGCCAAAGAAAAGCTGCAGATAAGGAGTGCTCATTAATTTATGACTCAGTATCAATAAAATAAGACTTTTTTATTCAGTAGGAACAGACTTAATATTTTAGTGTTTACCAGGGGCACATACTCAGAATATCCTACGCAGGGACCGCAACCAGTGAGAACTGGGCAACTGAATTTAATTGATGTAAGGAGAAAATATGAAAATGCAGTAAATGAAGCAGGCAAAAAGGAATACAAACGTCTCAAAAATGAGATCAACAGGAAGTGCAAAATGGCTAAGCACGGATGGCTAGAGGACAAATGTAAGGATGTAGAAGCTTATCTCACTAGGGGTAAGATAGATACTGCCTACAGAAAAATTAAAGAGACCTTTGGAGAGAAGAGAACCACTTGTATGAATATCAAGAGCTCAGATGGCAATCCAGTTCTCAGCAAAGAAGGGAAGGCAGAAAGGTGGAAGGAGTATATAGAGTGTTTATACAGGGACGATGTACTTGAGGACAATATTATGGAAATTGAAGAGGATGTAGATGAAGACAAAATGGGAGATAAGATACTGCGTGAAGAGTTTGACAGAGCACTGAAAGACCTGAGTCAAAACAAGGCACCGGGAGCAGACAACATTCCATTAGAACTACTGACGGCCTTGGGAGAGCCAGTCATGACAAAACTCTACCAGATGGTGAGCAAGATGTATGAGACAGGTGAAATACCCTCAGACTTCAAGAAGAATATAATAATTCCAAACCCAAAGAAAGCAGGTGCTGACAGATGTGAAAATTACCGAACTATTAGTTTAGTAAGTCACAGCTGCAAAATACTAACGCGAATTCTTTACAGACGAATGGAAAAACTGGTAGATGCAGACCTCGGGGAGAATCAGTTTGGATTCCGTTGAAATGTTGGAACATGTGAGGCAATACTGACCTTACGACTTATCTTAGAAGAAAGATTAAGAAAAGGCTAACATACATTTCTAGCATTTGTAGACTTGGAGAAAGCTTTTGACAATATTGACTGGAATACACTCTTTCAAATTCTGAAGGTGGCAGGGGTAAAATACAGGGAGCGAAAGGCTATTCACAATTTGTACAGAAACCAGATGGCAGTCATAAGAGTCAAGGGGCATGAAAGGGAAGCAGTTGTTGGGAAAGGAGTGAGACAGGGTTGTAGCCTCTCCTCGATGTTATTCAATCTGTATATTGAGCAAGAAGTAAAGGAAACAAAAGAAAAATTCAGAGTAGGTATTAAAATTCATGGAGAAGAAGTAAAAACTTTGAGGTTCGCTGATGACATTGTAATTCTGTCAGAGACAACAAAGGACCTGGAAGAGCAGTTCAATGGAACGGACAGCGTCTTGAAAGGAGTATATAAGATCAACATCAACAAGAGCAAAACGAGGATAATGGAATGTAGTTAAATTAAATCGGGTGATGTTGAGGGAATTAGATTAGGAAATGAGACACTTAAAGTAGTAAAGGAGTTTTGCTATTTAGGAAGTAAAATAACTGATGATGGTCGAAGTAGAAAGGATATCAAATGTAGACTGGCAATGGCAAGGAAAGCGTTTCTGAAGAAGAGAAATTTGTTAACATCGAGTATAGATTTATGTATCAGGAAGCCGTTTCTGAAAGTATTTGTATGGAGTGTAGCCATGTATGGAAGTGAAACATGGATGATAACTAGTTTGGACAAGAAGAGAAATCAAGCTTCCGAAATGTGGTGCTACAGAAGGATGCTGAAGATAAGGTGGATAGATCAGGTAACTAATGAGGAGGTATTGAATAAGATTGGGGAGAAGAGAAGTTTGTGGCACAACTTGACTAGAAGAAGGGATCAGTTGGTAGGACATGTTTTGAGGCATCAAGGGATCACAAATTTAGCACTGGAGGGCAGCATGGAGGGTAAAAATCGCAGAGGAAGACCAAGAGATGAATACACTAAACAGATTCAGAAGGATGCAGTAGGTACTGGGAGATGAAGAAGCTTGCACAGGACAGAGTAGCATGGAGAGCTGCATCAAATCAGTCTCAGGACTGAAGACCACAACAACAACATCTTTGTTTTTAGATACAACTAATTAGTTTTTTATATTAGGCCAAAGAAACACTGCAGATAAGGAGTGCTCATTAGTTTATGACTCAGTATCAATAAAATAAGACTTTTTTTATTTTGTAGGAACAGACTAAATATTTTAGTGTTTACCAGGGGCACATACTCAGAATATCCTACACATGGACCGCAACCAGTGAGAACTGGCAGGGAACTGAAGTTATTTCCTACACTTACCTTTATGTCTTGTTTGCTTTAATCTTGGGGTATGTCACTGTTTCATCAAGAACATTTGTATGGAATGAATATGCAGTGGCACCAAGAGAGAAGTGTTATAGGTATTTGGTACTTGAATCATGTGGTACAAATATCCAGTTTGTGAAACTAGACTTATGCATAAGAATATCCACTGGCAACTGGCAGCCCCAGCTCCATCTCTTTGCTAATAAACTGCACCTGGGTTGAAAGGTAGTGGATAATGTGAAATCAGTCAATAATGCACTAAACACTGCCTGTTCCACTGCTTCTGGGCCACGTATTTTTTCCTGTTGTCATACATACTATTTAACAAGGAGCTACAATAAAGTCTCAGTTTCTATTAATACTTGATAATTATCAACAGTACATATAGTGAGTCTCTCGCTCACATACCTTAACATTTATTCTGATAATCTATGAAACAGGAATATGAACATGACTCCAATATAACCTACAAATCAGTTCAGTGATCATTTGTCTGGTACACTATCTGAGCCATGGTGATTGGCGGTAGTGTGCTCTACTTGCATTGCTGATATTGATATTTGGCTGTCTTGCTATCTTTCACTGCTCCCCCCAGAGGTTTTCTGGGTGAACATGTGATGAGAGAGTCTCCGGTTGGTGTTTAACAAGCCAACTCGTGTTGAAAATGAGCCTGCATCCTTAACCATGGTGCATTGGCCTCGCTGTGCTCACTGCCCTTGTCTTTTGTCATGCCGGGTGTATGGTGCCAATCATTGGGAGCCTTGAGGTACAAAATTGTGGTGGGTTCATCATCTCATGCTGAACAGCTTCCCAGCTCGTAATTTGCAAGCTCCAAGTTACGTACGACTTTTATTCTGTGTTTAATTAAGAAGATTGTAGAAAATTATTGTGGCAAGGGTAGCTGCCAGAGATGGTTCTGAACTTGGTTCCACAGTGGCTATTTTAAGGAGGCTGATGTTCCTCATTTCATTTCTCTTCAGCTTTGGTGTGTGTGTTCCAAGTGGTTTTCATGCAAATTTTAACTTGTTTTAGGACATATTGACCACTTTGGAACTTGTTGCGGTTATGTATGCACCCAGTAGCCCTAGAGTTAACGGTTTAATCGTTTGTCATGGCAGGATTTGGCATGTTTAATTAATGTTGAAAGTACCGTAAATCAACTGGAAGTGATCTATATGTTTCCTGCTAATTTATTGGGAGACGGGTGATGTTAGAGTATTTCTCCATAAGAATTTGGGGGCATGCTTATAATATATATCAGTGTGCCTCTGATTTGACCTTGTTTTCATTGCAATCTATTTGTGCTGCAGGCCATTTGTTAAGACTGCTCACTTCCTGGCATCAGTGCGGTTATAGATTCTTGTCAGGACCACTCATTGTGAGGCCGGTCGGACTATATATAAGTATATACCGCCTGCTAGTCAGCCTGTGCGCAAGCTGTGGGAAGTGAACGCTCATATTGCCTGCCAGCTGCATCGTTATTGCTTCCAAATATTGCTGGGGGCCTTAATGATGTTCGCTAAATTTAAGTGCAGTTTGGGAATTATTCTGAGTAATTATGTCCATTAGTTAAGTGAGGCCACTTTATTAATATTAGCATTTCTGTAAGTCATTTTACTGGTTGAGTTATTACTAGAGATTCTTATTTAATACTTATGTCAATCATTGTTGTATCCTTAATGAATGTGCAACTTGTTATTTTTCCTGTGTGTTGGTTTTGTGACCTTGGTGGCCCACTTGCATTTTTAGTATAAGCATGTGTCACTGTGGACCTTTATGTGGGCAGTTCAGTTTTATTATAATTTATATTAAAAATGAAGAAATTTCTCCAGCTGTGTTTAAGGTGTCAATTTTATTTTGGCAACTAGTTTCAATGTTGTAACGTCATCTTCCGGCCCATGTACTTGACGTTGAAACTAGTTGCCAAAACAAAACTTCCACCTTAAATACAGCTGGAGGAATTTCTTCATTTTTAATATAAATCACAAGCTTGTCCATCACCAGTGATCCTGGGCTTCCTATTTCCTTTAAATAACTGTGGTGAGACTGTAATTTAGATTTTCTAAAGAACTGAGTAGTACCATGGTTCACTATCCAAGTTGGGTATGGCTGTAAGACAGATTATGACAGTTCTTTAGATTAATTCAAAGTGGTTCCCCATGTTTGTCTCAAAGAACGCAATGCAGAAATATTTAAATTAACACACAAAACAAAATATATATAATTTACAGATAGATTACAATGTCTACCCTGAGTCTATAATGTGAGTCAGGAATTCTGTCCATAGAAAAGGCCATTCTCCTTCACAGAAGAGTGCCATTATCTTGTACAGTGTTGTCATAATTAAATTTATTCAACAGGAAATGCCAGTCATGGGCATTGGGAAAGGGGGGGACTATGGGGGCTATAGATTCCTCCCCCCCCCCCCCCCCCCAATCCTCTCACACTCATGGAATATCTTATTACACTGGATAAAATGACTTCAGAAATCAGTAAATATATTACTCCGACAGGTTCAATCATTTTTTATAATAATTATGTAGTAATATAGGTTACAATGTATTTCAAACACATTCAACTAAAGAATATGAGTAGAAAATAGCTTACTACCTAAACCAATAAATATAATATAACTTCAAATAGGTGTCTTATTGGCAGATTAAAACTGTGTGCCGGACCAAGACTCAAACTTGGGACCTTTGCCTTTCATGGGCAAGTAAGTGCTCTACCAAAGCATGACTCATGCCCCATCCTCACAGCTTTACTTCTGCCAGTACCTTGTCTCCTACCTTCCAAACTTTACAGAAGCTCTCCTGCGAACCTTGCAAGTTTGAGTCTCGGTCCGGCACACAGTTTTAATCTGCCAGGAAGTTTCATATCAGCACGCACTCTGCTGCAGAGTGAAAATCTCATTCAGGTGTCTATGATTTTTTTAAAACACATTTTTTACCCTGAAGTTCAAAACAATTGCCAAAACCTACTCTAAGCAACAAGAAATTTTACCAATTTGTCAGAGGAGGACCCAAACTCTCCTTTTGTTAAGCGATATTCCATTCCCCCAAACACCCCTCCTTTGACCAATGTCTAGAATTGCCCATGATGCCAATGCACTTTATATTTTAAAATATGTTATTGAAATATACAAGGAGGGTGAAAGTGACTTTAGAGGGTGAAGTGTAACAAAATGTGTGAATGATACGTTGTGAAGTCATCAGGATGTAATAGGTATCATTGACCATTTTAAGCATTTAAATGAGTTCTTTTTGACAATATTTTTTAAACATTGCATGCTGCAAATGAAGTACCTAACTATTTATGTACTACAGTTTGTGAAGAATACATATCTGCTTATTTATTTTTCTTATTTATCACACTGAACTGCTTGTAATCTAGTCTAAGTATGAACTATATCACAGACAACTACGCACCACTGCTACAAGTTATAAATGTTAATGTATTGCATGGGTATTTAACTTATTCCTTTCCTCTTTAAAGAAATAAGTTTAGGGCAAGAAACCAGTTTCCTAGCAATTCAAAATAAATCACATTTACTAAAATATTTCCTACATTAATTCAAGTGCTATAGGACTGTGCTTATTAATTTACTGGAACCAATAAATTTATCACTTACTTGTTTAAATAGAAATTTGATTTATTAAGTATCAGTTATAAAAGGCTGACTGCAGGCAAAATACCTTTCCTTTCATTACTGAGGATCTGAGCTAATGAATTCTCCACAATGCTTGTTACAAGGTTGTTCCTTGTGCAGTATGTAGTATTATTAGCAGTCTTTGAACAGAAAATTGGAGTGTGGTGCTTACCATAGTCGGCAGGATTGTACGTTGTTGGGCAGTGAAATTCAAGTGAGGCCAAAAATGGAACAAGTTGCAGTGCCGTCCCTTGGTATGCACAGCGCCCTCTAGTCATTAAGTACACCTGCAAATGGAAAATATACAGTGACTCTGGGTTATTCCTCAGTTTCCTTTCAGGTAGCCACTCTAAATTTAACAAATTTCTTGTGCTTCATACATAATTTGTGCATTTGTGACTATGATTATACTTTGTAAGCTCAACAGGTAAGAAATCTGTCACCTTGCACATAAAAACTAATACTAACTTCAAGTGATAATCTACAACGTGTTTGGTAACCTCTATTTGCTTCACCAATTGTGCCAATACATGGCAGCAAAGCTCAGGAGGTGGCACCACCAGATGCTGCAGACAGCTGTGCCCCATGGGCAATGTGCAGAGCCTTTACCTACTGCCATAGTGCGGAGACAACTATGATTTGGCTACCTAACCCCAATCTGGAGCGCACTCTTCCTCATTTTGTAATTTTCTGTGTACTGATTACTATACTTTACTCTTAGATCTTGGATTGTTTCCTTGCATCAGTGTAGCTATGCTCACATACTCTGTATTAGTTGCAATTGTGATGTATATATTTAAGTTGATTGTCTGTTTATTGATGTTCCCTATTTTGTGAGTTACAGTAGAGAGGGTGGTAAGTAAGGCTTGTTCTTCATGCAATTCATGCAATACTCAAAAACTTTTTTCTGCTAATTGTCAACATCGACGATATACTTAAAGAAATGCATGGTGCACACTCTGCTGTTTATAATATATTTATTCTAAACTGGTTTTGATCACTGATAATATTCACAGTGGAAAAGTCACAACTTTTTTCTGTTGTGAAGATGATCATTGATCAAAGCAGGTTGTGAAAAAATATATTGTAAGGCAGCACAGTGTGCACCATGCTTTCATTCAAATTGCAGCAATGTCAACAGGCACAGCTGTGGAGGTCATTTTTCAAAGTTTAGTACAACAGCAACTGAAATCCTAACAGTGCTTAGAAATGCAGCAGTGGGAGCATACAGCCCTGCTGGGCAAGGTGTTGATGGGCCTGTTATTGAGATCTCATGCCTTACTCGCCTACCCACCACCATTCCCTGCCTACAGTGCTGCAGCTGAAGACAGACTCTTACAGAAAATGCCTTTGTCAACACTTCACAGCCTTTGGGGTAATAGCACTGACTCCATTAGAGCTGTTTTTCTGCTGTGGGTCTCCCTCCAGATGTATCACTTGCTAGGGAGTTACCTCCCTCCAGGATGTTGCATCTTCATCATCTGACAAAATGTGACGTTTGCTGAATTCTTTTTACTACAAACACATGCAGTTTTATCAGTGCAGAAAGCAACCTCACCAATCCCACCCCACCTAGGTGGTGGAACTGGATGTGTTAAGTTGCAAGTGCCATTTTGTTACTGTCAGATCTCAGGAACCTTATGTGGATGCCATGGTGTGAGATGCTATTATACGGGCAGCCTCCAGTAAGGAACTTCATCAGCAATTTGTAAATCCCTGTTTAGAAATAATACTCAAGATGGCACAACATTTTGAAGTTTCTTGTGTCACTGGCCATCAGATTCATGGGCTACATAGCCTTGGCCAGTTCAGATAGAAACAGTTACATTCTAGCATGTCCTTGGAAGTTGAGGTTGCGGCAGTGCAGCAGGTTTGGCTGCTGTGTTCCCTAAAAACATGGCCACAGCAGAAAATTTCCACATTGTCTGCTGCTTCATGTCATCTTGTCAATGACAACAGACAGCAGATACCACTTCTTGGCCAGTTTATTGTCACAATGACACACAAAGCAGTGGTTAGACCAATCACAGTTTCAGTTGTGCACAGCAATTTTACAGGAACTTTGGTTTGGATGCTTCCCACTATTTTGGCTTTACAATCTCCAACTATGTTAATTTAGTGTTGGATCTTTTATTATATCATATCAAGAATTATTATATCAAGAATTGGATGTTTTGTGTAAAGAAGTTTTCTCCCTGTTTTCGCCGGCTTAGGTAAGCCATGGAGCGTATTGGACACATTACTCTCAAGCCATAGTATGACTTCATTTTTTCCTGTATGTTATCTACCCCACAAGCACTTTGCACTTAAGGAAAGGAAGAATTAGACAGATAGACAGCTCCGTTTCATCTGGTCAAAGGTCTACACCTCTGATCATTATCAAGAAAGTGTTAGGAAAACTCTTCCTTTGTGGTGCCTTCAAGGTGACAGTGAATTCCTAGTCTATGGCTGACACATACTCCATTTGATACCTGAACAAACTTATAACAGAACTGGTGAATGGACAATGTTTTTTGAAACTCAGTTTGTCAGCAGTATACTTACAGCTACCACTTGATGATGACTCATCTCATCATCTTGTCCTGAACATGTCATACAACCTGTAACAATAGAACTATTTGGTATTTGATGTGTTAACCTGCTATTTTTCACTGTTACTTGGAACAGATTCATCAATGAATTCAATGTTGGATGAATTACCTCAATGACTTTATCATTACCAGTACCACTACTGAGGTCCATCTTCAAAACCTTTGGCTTTTATTTTCACACCTTGACAAACACAGGTCATAAGTGCAACTTTAAGATGTCACAGTCTTTCCCTGTCTTTTTGAAGTACCCAAGTCATTATTTTTTGGAGGAGATTCAACTGAGACTGCCACATAGCAGCTACTGTGGGCCACATGCTCTCATCTAATGTGAAGAAACTCTAAGCATTCTTAAGGAAGGCTGCATAGTACCACATGTTTCTTCTGCAGGTGGCTTTGGTTTCCTTCTGTTACAGTGTAAATTCAGGTGCCAGCATGCCAGTCGGTAATGAAAAAAGGGACATCTATGAGAAGGGATCAGTCAGTCACATGTTGACTGGACCTCCCTTCAGGATGACATCACAACAGCAGCAGCCCCTACGTGAAAAGGACATAAGCACAGCAACCGACTGGTGATGGCCCAGTTTAATAGTGGCTTCAATAAGAGGCTCTTGTATAGTTGCGTTAACTCCATTCACTTCACTTTTAATCTCTTACATGGCACAGACTTTGAATTTTTTATACTGAAGAAGATTAATTTGTATGTCACCCTATGATTGTGACACATCTTTTAATTGCAAAAGTTAAGTATTGATTTTTTTTCTTTTGCAATAAAATTCATTAATAGGATTTTTTTGATTGTAAAACACGTTTCCTAGAAACACATTTCCTAGACACTCCATCTACCCCCTAAATCAGCTGCTGGAGAAAGGTGCAACATTTGTATGGACCCTGCCTGTGATCAGTAATTCTAGAAATTGCAAGATGTTTAGATTTCCCCCCTTTTTGGCGATCTATAAGCCGGGGCTCCAACTTGTGACAGACATATCAGGGTATGGCATGGGGGCCATACTGTCTCAATGTTGCATAGATATTACTGAACAGCTCACCATGTTTGCATCAAAGATCCTGAACAATGCACGGAAGAATTATTCTCCAATTGAGAAGAGGGCTCTCACCAGTATCTAAGCTATTAAGAAAATTTCATGTGTTCCTATATGGTGTTATGTTTCAGTTGATAACTTACCAGAAGCCATAAGTGTCTCTTTCTAGTCCTGTGGCACATTTTGCAGTCAAGACAGGACAGACTGCAATGATAACCCTGTTTCTGAGTAGATACAATGGGATTGGTTTCTGACCCACAGAAAAAAATTTGAATACCAATGCTCTATCACATTTGTTGATGAGTCCTGACCATACTTTTCCCTACTTTTGATCAAGATGAAGTGTTTTCTTTTCTACCTCTCTGAGGAAACTCACCCTACAGTGGGTCACATCCCATCCACAGTTATGTTTTGTTATGACAGACTCATTGTCATCAATGCTGGACTTTTGTTGTCTACAGAAAACACCGCTCCATAATGGTTGTTCCTGTAGATTTTTCGTGATTTCTGTGCTCACCATGGTATACAGCATGTTCGTGCATCCCTATTCCACCTTCACATAATTGAAGAGGCAGAAATCCTCATCAGCAAGCTTAAGACACAGATGAAGAAGTATATTGGTGATACCTTGGCAGATGCAGCACCCACATGTTTTTTGAGTCCTACAAGTCTACACCTATTGATGAGGAGAGCCCGGCAGAGATCTTGCATGGCCACCGTCAAAAGACAGAACGAAATCTCCTGTTCCCCACACAGAGGCCTTACAGGTTCCATCCAGCAACACATATGTTCATGGGACACTGGTCCAAGCCTTAGGCTTTGGTCAGTGTGTGTTGGATCCAGCATTCATCTGCAGCCACCGCAGTCAACATGTCTACTTGCTACAGATGGCTGACAGAATGGCAATGCAGCAACGCAACCAGCTCCATCCCCCACCTCTCCCCCATGGGGTCCAATCCTAACCACATAACCCCATTCTCCTCCTTCCTTCCGCCTCCACCTCTACATCTCCTCTTCCAAATTCATCCACTCTTCCTTTTACTGGACCTCGTTCCTCTCCTATGTCACCAGAGGCATACACCCTGTATGTGCCAACATATGTGGTTGTGACTCCTTCACCATAATTTGCTCTCATTTGCAACCCACCACTGGTTCAGCAGAACCTGGACCCAGACATACAGATACAGCAGATGCAGGACCATCAAAATATGCCAGCACCACCTCCATCGAAGACATTTGCCAGATCAAATTAAGAGAGTTCATTCCGCATAGATGTCCCTGGCCATGGCATCCATCCTGTGGGTGTCTGCCCATGGTAGTCCCATCAACATGAGGGCTACTTCTTGCCCTCTTTCTCTGTGCTGGTCAACTGGGAGCTTTTCACAGTGAGGAGCCCTCCAACTGAGACACCTGTGAAGAAACTGACATAGCCCGCCTGGGCTCTAAGTCCCATCTCATGCACTGAGGTAGGTGTGCTGTGGTGACAACAGCATACAGGTGCTCCAATGAGATTAGTGGTCTGTGGTAACCCCCAGTTACCACACCAATTGTGCTGGTTCCTTACTATCCATAAGAAGTTAAGGATGAAAAGTTAGAATTACCCAAACAATTTATTTCTTTACTGGATCCAACCATTGCCACCCTGGTCACACCTTTCCCTGGAAAGGCAACTGATGATGTAATGTGTTTTTTGGATGACCTGCAATGAACAGCCAGGAGTGGTGGATGGTCATGGAGTCAGTTGCTGCAGGTGACAAAGTTACTTTTGGTGGGAAAAGCCAAGGGATGGTTATGACGTGTGCAGATATTTGACAAGCTGAAGTAAGGCCTGCTACAAAGGAAGAAGAAGTCAAACAGTGTGAGATTTTTCAGTAACAGTCTGACAGACATATTTCATAAAGTGAAAGTGATGACATATGAATTAGGGAAGAGTGACAAGGCAAACAGTCATATTCTAGTAAGCAGTACAGGGGACATTGGATGCACTTTTAAGGAGCATGGTGTTTGGTGTGTGAAGAAGGGTGAGACCAAGCACACCAAAGGATTCATACTCTGTGGTCAAAATAGCCTCAGATTTTGAAGGAATTGATGTAGCAACAGGAATGTGGAATAAGAGAAGAATTTTTCTGTAAACATTTGGTGTCATAGGTGTGGGAGGGCAGGTCATGTGCAGAGGCAATGTCACCAAACTGAGTGTAGCAGAAGTGGTCTGACTGGGCACCACCAACACATTTTAGGAATGGTAAAGAGAAGCAAGAAACAAATAAGCACCTGTTAAATTTTGGTGCAAAAAATAGGGATGAAGAGGCAAAATGATGTATTGTGGGATTAGTGAAAAGAAGAAATCAAAAGTTTTCATTGGACACACTGTAGGTCAGTGGGAACTGAACCCTCCACACAATAATTTATGTGGGGTTGTAAACAGTGATGAGGAATCCATGGGCTCAGCTACAGTAAATTTTCAGCTTGGGATGGAGCATTTTACACAGTGCATAGAAACTGTAATCCAGATAAGTGAAGTATATTTCATGATCTTAGGATTAGAGTTTCTGGTAGTACAGCATGACAATTGATTTTTTGTAAACACGTATGAGAGCACTTGGATAGGGAAGTTGATGGGCTATTGAAAAGATAAAGCATGGGAGATTTCTTTTTGGACAAGGTTGGGAAGATAATTATGGTCTGTAACAGTGAGACATGTATTATGGGTAGCTAGCCCGTATGGCATGTATGTGTTACTTGTATATATGTATTACTTCTCCTTTGAAGGCATTACCCACAAACAAATCTGGGGTACAGATATGGGCATACACATGGCACCATCCTATGACAACCTACTCATAGGCCGTCTAGAGGAATTCGTCCTAAACACCCAGAATCCTAAGCTCTTCACTTGGTTCAGATTCAATGATATCTTCATGATCTGGATTGTGGGTGAGGGCACCCTATCCACATTCCTCCATAAAATGAACACCTTCTCCCACATTTGCTTCACCTGGTCATACTCAACCCATCAAGCCACCTTCCTTGATACTAGGAATTTTGGAAAAGCGTGAGTAATGCATCTAAATCTACACCTATAAGGATTTTTGGAAAAGTGTGAGTAATGAATCTAAATCTACACCTATACTATGCAAACAACCATGAAGCGGATGGCAGAGGGCGTGTCCCATTGTACCGGCTATTAGCGTTTCTTCCTGTTCCATTCACACATGGAGCGTGGGAAGACTGATTGTTTGAATGCATCTGTGCGTGCAGTAATTAATCTAATCTTATCCTCAGGATCCCTATGTGAGCGATATGTAGCGGTTGTAGTAAATTTCTATAGTAATCATTTAAAGTGAGTTCTTGAAACATTTTTAATAGGCTTTCTAAGAATGTATTACGGTAATAAGTGAAATGTACATGAAAAAGTAAACTAAAAAATAATTGAAAATGTAAAAAAGTTCCAAACATAAACTAAAAATAAGTAAAACATGTAATTAGAATAACATTGAACTTCTAGATATTTCTATTAGGTACGTTAAAAAAACCAACATCAAATTGTGTACAACGTATGTTCCAAAAATGGTGTTTCGGATACCAGCTTCATTACACATACATAGATGTGACGTGAAAGCTTCTGTAATTTATGTTTAACAGTAGAAAATCCAGGATCAAAAGTAACAATATTATGAAAAGGGTAGTTGCTATTCACCATACTGCAGAGACGCTGAGTCGCAGATAGACACAACAAAAAGACCGACACAAAATAAGCTTTTGGCCAACAAGGCCTTTGCCAAAGACAGACAAAAAACACAAACACACACACACACACACACACACACACACACACACACACACACACACACACACACACACACACACACACACACACACACACACACATGACCATAGTCACAAGTGGCTGAATCCAGACTACGAGCAGCAGCAGTGCATTATGGGAGAGGCAACTGGGTGGGAGTAAGGAGTAGGCTGTGGTAGGGACGGGGAGCCATGGCAGGTTAGGGGTGGGGGATGGTAAAGTGCTGCTGAAGAGCATGTAGGGACAAGGTGGAGAGAGGATATGGCAGCTAGGTGAAGTCGGGAGGTTAGACAGTTGTCAGCGGCAAGAGGGTTGACAGCGGGAAAGGAGAGAGACGTAAAAACAATGGATACATTCGTGGAATAGAGGGCTGTATAGTGCTGGAATAGGAACAGGGAAGGGGTTAGATGGCTGAGGACATTGACTAACGAAGTTTGAGGCCAGAAGGGCTACAGGAACTTAGGATGTATTACAGGGAGAGTTCCCACCTATGCAATTCAGAAAAGGTGGTGTTGATGGGAAGGATCAATATACCACAGGCTGTGAAGCAGTCCCTGAAATGAAGAAATTGTGTTGAGTGATGTGTTCAGCAACAGGGTGGTCCAACTGTTCCTTGGCCATAGTTTGTCAGTGCCCATTCATGTGGACAGACTGCTTGTTGGTTGTCATGCCCATGTAGGAAGCAGCACAGTGGTTGGAGCCAAGCAACTACATCACATGACTGGCTTCATATGTAGGCTGCCTTTGATAGGACAGATGATAGATGATGTTTGTGACCAGACTGGAGTATATGATGGTAGGAGGGTGTATGGGACACATCTATATCTACATCTATATGATTACTCTGCAATTCACATTTAAGTGTTTGGCAGAGGGTTCATCGAACCACAATCATATTATCTCTCTACAATACCACTTCCGAACAGCGCGCGGGAAAAACGAACACCTAAACCTTTCTGTTCGAGCTCTGATTTTTCTTATTTTATTTTGATGGTCATTCCTACCTATGTAGGTTGGGCTCTACAAAATATTTTCGCATTCGGAAGAGAAAGCTGGTGACTGAAATTTCGTAAATAGATCTCGCGCGACGAAAAACGTCTTTGCTTTGATGACTTCCACCCCAACTCGCGTATCATATCTGCCATACTGTCTCCCCCTATCACGTGATAATACAAAACGAGCTGTCCTTTTTATCACCCTTTCGATGTCCTCCGTCAATCCCACGTGGTAAGGATCTCACACCGCGCAGCAATATTCTAACAGGGGACGAACGAGTGTAGTGTAAGCTGTCTCTTTAGTCGACTTGTTGCATCTTCCTGCGTCCTGTGTCTTGCCAATGAAACGCAACCTTTGGCTCGCCTTCCCCACAATATTATCTATGTGGTCTTTCCAACTGAAGTTGTTCGTAATTTTAACACCCAGGTACTTAGTTGAATTGACAGCCTTGATAATTGTACTGTTTATCGAGTAAACGAATTCCAACGGATTTCTTTTGGACTCATGTGGATCACCTCACACTTTTCGTTTTTTAGTGTCAACTGCCACCTGCCACACCATACAGCAATCTTTTCTAAATCGTTTTGCAACTCATACTGGTCTTCGGATGACCTTACTAGATGGTAAATTACAGCATCATCCTGCGAACAACCTAAGAGAACTGCTCAGATTGTCACCCAGGTCATTTATATAGATCAGAAACAGCAGAGGTCCCAGGACGCTTTCCTTGGGAACACCTGATATCACTTCAATTTTCCTTGATGATTTGCTGTCTATTACTACGAACTGTGGCCTTCCTGACAGGAAATCACGAATCCAGTCGCACAACTGAGACGATACCCCATAGGCCCACAGCTTAATTAGAAGTCGCTAGTGAGGAACGGTGTCAAAAGCTTTCCAGAAATCTAGAAATACGGAATCAACTTGAGATCCCCGGTCTATAGCGGCCATTACTTCGTGCAAATAAGGAGCTACCTACGTTGCACAAGAACGATGTTTTCTGAAACCATGCTGATTACGTATCAATAGATCGTTCCCTTCGAGGTGATTCATAATGTTTGAATACAATATATGCTCCGAAACCCTACTGCAAACCGACGTCAATGATATAGGTCTGTAGTTCGATGGATTACTCTTACTACCCTTCTTAAACACTGGTGCGATCTGCGCAATTTCCCAGTCTTTAGGTACAGATCTATCGGTGAGCGAGCGATTGTGTATGATTGCTAAGTAGGGAGCTATTGTATCAGCGTAATCTGAAAGGAACCTAATCGGTATACAATCTGGACCTGAAGACTTGCCCGTATCAAGCGATTTGAGTTGTTTCGCAACCCCTAAGGTATCTGCTTTTAAGAAACTCATGCTAGCAGCTGCTCGTGTTTCAAATTCTGGATTATTCCGTTCATCTCCCTGGTGAAGGAATTTCGGAAAACTATTCAATAACTCCGCTTTAGCGGTACAAGTCGTCGGTAACAGTACCATCTGCACTGCGAAGCGAAGGTATTGACTGCGTCTTGCCGCTTGTGTACTTTACATACGACGAGAATTTCTTCAGATTTTCTACCAAATTTCGAGACAATGTTTCGTTGTGGAACCTATTAAAGGCATCTCGCATTGAAGTCCGAGCCAAATTTCGCGCGTCTGTAAATTTTAGTCAATCTTCGGGATTTCGCGTTATTCTGAACATCGCATGCTTTTTCCGTTGTCTCTGCAATAGCGTTAGGACCTGTTTTGTGTACCATGGGGGATCAGCTCCATCTCGTACCAATTTATGAGGTATGAATCTCTCAATTGCTGTTGCTACTATATCTTTGAATTTGAGCCACATCTCGTCTACATTTGCATAGTCAGTTCGGAAGGAATGGAGATTGTCTCTTAGGAAGGCTTCTAGTGACACTTTATCCGCTTTTTTAAATAAAATTATTTTGCGTTTGCTTCTGGTGGATTTGGAAGAAACGGTATTGAGCCTATCTACGTACAACGACCTTGTGATCACTAATCCCTGTATCAGTCATGATGCTCTCTATTAGCTCTGGAGTGTTTGTGGCTAAGAGGTCAAGTGTGTTTTCGCAACCATTTACAAATCGCGTGGGTTCGCGGACTAACTGCTCGAAATAATTTTCGGAGAAAGCATTTAGGACAATCTCGGAAGATGTTTTCTGCCTACCACCGATTTTGAACAAGTATTTTTGCCAACATATCGAGGGAAGGTTGAAGTACCCACCAACTATAACCGTATGAGTGGGGTATTTATTTGTTATGAGACTCAAGTTTTCTCTGGACTGTTCACGAACTATATCATCGGAGTCTGGGAGTCGGTAGAAGGAGCCAATTATTAACTTAGTTCGGCTGTTAACTATAACCTCCACCCACACCAATTGGCACAGAGTATCCACTTCAACTTCACTTCAAGATAAACCCCTACTGACAGACACAAACACTCCACCACCAATTCTGCCTAATCTATCTTTCCTGAACACCGTCCGAGACTTCGTAAAAGATTCTACAGAACTTATATCAGGCTTTATCCACCTTTATATAGCTATAACGATTTCAGCTTCTGTGCTTTCTATTAGCGCTTGAAGCTCAGGGACTTTCTCAGTACAACTACAACAATTTACAACTACAATTACGACTGTTCCTTGATCCAAGCACGTCCTGTATTTGCCATGCACCCTTTGAGATTGCAGCCCACCCCGTACTTTCCCGAGGCCTTCTAACCTAAAAAACCGCCCAGTCCACGCCACACAGCCTCCGCTACCCGTGTAGCCGCCAGCTGAGTGTAATGAACTCCTGACCTATTCAGCGGAACCTGAAACCCCACCACCCTATGGCGCAAGTCAAGGAATCTGCAACCAACACGGTCGCAAAACCGTCTGAATCTCTGATTCAGACCCTCCACCCAGCTCTGCACCAAAGGTCCACAGTTGGTTCTGTCAACGATGCTGCAGATGGTGAGCTCTGCCTTCATCTCGTAAGCAAGACCGGCAGCCTTCACCAAATCAGATAGCCGCTGGAATCCAGAGAGAATTTCCTCAGATCCAAAGCGACACACGTCATTAGTGCCGACATGTGCCACCACCTGCAGCTGGCTGCACCCTGTGCTCTTCATGGTACCCAGAAGGACCCTTTCCACATCAGGAATGACTCCACCCGGAATGCACATGGAGTGCACACTGGATTTCTTCCCCTCCTTAGCCGCCATATTCCTAAGTGGCCCCATTACGCGCCTAACATTGGACCTCCCAACTACCAATAAGCCCACCCTCTGCAATTGCCCTGACCTTGAAGGCTGAGAATGATCCTCTGAAACAGGGCAGGCAGCTGCTTCTGGCTCAGCCAGAAACAGTACCTGAAACCTGTATGTCAGACGCACCGGGGAGACTTTCTGATCAGCCTCCAGGGATGTCTTTCGCTGCCTGCCACGCCTTTGAACGACCTCCCAATCAACCATAGGCGAGGGCTCAGCCCCACTGCGGGCAGCAACTGGGGCAACCACAGCGGCAGACCGACCTGGGGACAGACAGGACGAGGTTGACATCCCCATGATACCCAAGTCAGGCTCCCCACAGTGGTGCCCATTGGCAACAGCCTCAAGCTGCATGACCGAAGTCAGCGCCACCTGCAGCTGTGTGCGAAGGGATGCCAACTCAGCCCTCATCCAAACACAGAAATCACAGTCCCTGTCCATTCTAATCGATGTTGAACAACAGTTACTGAAACACGAGTCCGTGCCTAGACAACGCAAGGGAAACACGCAAAGAATGTAAGAACTAAGCTGTACAAATGCCTAACGACTGCACTACAATCTGCCCGAATTTACGATTACAGTAACTAAAACTCGAAATTACACCTCCTATACAAAACTCACACGCAATTTAAGTAAGAATCTACGAAGCAAACACAGGAAAGAAGCTATATAAGTATCTTCCTGCTCTGTCGATGTGCATCAACTGGGAGCTCAGGTCTATTACAGGAATAGGAGTTGTGAGGCAAGGGTTCAGGAGTGGGTGTTGTTTAGTGATGGACAGGGATATTTTGAAGGTTCAGTGGATGTCAGATGGCAGAATACCACTGTGTATGGGGTAAGGGAGTGGAGGTGGGTAGGATAGTGAGCAGGACATGTCTCATTTCAGGCCATGACAGGCAGGATCCTGCCTCGGGCATGGATGTGTGTGATGTCCTTAGGTAGGGTTAGGTTTAAGTAGTTCTAAGTTCTAGGGGTCTGATGACCTCACATGTTAAGTCCCATAGTGCTCAGAGCCATTTGAACCATTTTGAAAGCTTTTATCTGTTACGTCTGTCGGATGTCAAAATGAGTAGTTGGGGTCACTGTACATGAGCTTTGGGTTTTCTGTTTCGTTATTAGTACGATAAACAATGTTTTCTATCTTTTCACCAGTTATAAAAAGTGAAAATAACGTTTTTCATCTATAATCCCTTTAGCTCCAGGCAGGTGAGTAATCATATTTGAAGAAAGGGTTCGTGAATATTTTGAACGTAAAGGCTTGTCGGTCCAGATTGTTTACTCGTCCATACTTAACTCAAAATCTTTATCTATTGTTCCTTCTTCACTTCTGTACCTCTAACCAACGTCATCACAGTCGAAACCATCTTCTTCTGTATTACTGTTAGTTAAGACTTCAATCTTCAGATTCTAAGACAGACTCTTCCAGGTCAGGTTCATCATCATCACCGTCCTCTAGGTCTGAAGGATCCCTTTCGCGACGTGATTCAGAACTGTCTCAGGTGTGTGTAACAGATGTTTACAAGCAATTTTCAAAGTAAAAACAAATTACTAACATTACTGGTAAGGTCGCGTCTGATACGACGCGAAATACACGTAGCAAGCCAAGGTCACTCCAATAGCCATTGCAAGACTGGCTAATAGAGTTCCTGGCCTGCTCGACTTCCTGCTCTGTGAGAGTAGAGCAGTGGAGAGAAAAACTCAAGCGTTGGGTTGGATCCGACAGCACCGTTATGTTCGACGGTTAATTTAACCCTTCCTGGTGCTCTGTGTGGTTTCGCAGAACGTCACGTGTGGTATCGTGTGTACCGCGCTCTCCTTAACGATCGCTTCCACCGCAGCTTAGTCGTCTTCATCAGGGGAGAAGATTACGTTACGCCATTTCGCTGAAAGGAAGTGTAGCTTGCGTAAGGAAGCTTGGTGAGTTATTTTAGTGTTAATGTTTATTTGAAAAGAGAACTGTTTGTCAGGTCTAGAAATTCATACTCTAAATAAAGGTAATACCATGGAGTTCACTAGGCAAAATCCGGAAACTATGATCATTTATATTCTTCGGCGCTGGTATGGCCTGTCGGGATTCAGCGAATAGTGTTTTACGTAGTAAACAATTCGTCAGCTCTACCCATTCTAAGGTACCTGAGGGAGAAGGGTATATACCTCTAACATGGAAAGGCAGCAGAGAAGTCAGCTTTACACTCTGGAGAGTTCTGCAACAGTCCTTTCTCTCGCGTAAAAACATCCGCTTCCGACGCACATCATCCGATATTCTCGATTTGGTTTCATGGAGACGAAGGATGCACAGATAGCTACCAGTATTGTTAAGTTGTGTTATACGGTTTTCTCGTATCACGGTACAGATTATGTTCGCTCTGCAATTACATGCCCAACAGAACGATCTTTTAGTAGTTTCGAATAGTAAAACTGTGGCTGTTTTCTACAATGAGTGAACATCGGGTCGCACATGCTAATTGCGCATAGAAGAAAAGTTATAGAGAATCCTGTTTTTGCTCACTTCTCCTTTGCGTTCCTAACAGGTCTCGGAAGACCCGCCAGAAATATTACTTTGAAGTAATCATGAAACTATGCTCAATTTTGAAGCATTAAGGTGATCAACCTATAACAAATATTGAGGGGATAACCACTAGTTCTCTGGGCTGTAATAATACATGGCAATTTTAAAGTCTTGAAGTTTACCTATATTAATTAGGTGTGATGAAAATATTCCGATAGCACATTCCAAAAACCTGGATGTGGTCTAAGGACTGCTTCTACACGTTTTCATTTTGCATAATTGATTAATGGCGGTCTGGTATTTTGCAAAATTTCCAATTATTACAGATTTCGAGAACGTTTATAACATTTCAGCTTTTACATGAAAGATATCTTTTATATTTCATGGTTTCGAAGATATTCGCTCTACACTTAACATGCCAGGTTATCTATGTATTACCCCTTCAAAGTGAAATTGGGCTAAAACGGAAAACACGTATTTCAGTATTTTGACCTGTCTAATTACCAGCCAAGTTTAATTAAAATCGTTTATTTACATCAGCATCTAAAAGTACACTCCGCAGATCACTGTGAAGTGCATAGCAGAGGGTACGTCCACTGTAACAGACATTTGGATTGTTTCCCAGTTTCAGAACTGACCACAGGAAGAATGGTTGATTGAAGGCATCCGTGAATGCTGCAGTTTCGAACTATTCCTACAGGAATGATACATACGAGGTTGTAGTAAAGCCCTAAAGCGATCATTTAAAGGCGGATCTTGAATTTAAAGGCGGATCTTGAAACTTCACAAATATGCTTCCCTGGAACAGTTTCCATCTATCTTCAAGGGTCTGCCAGTCCAGTTTCTTAAGCATGTGGCACTCTCCATGGATAAAATAGTCCTGTCACCATTCGTACTGCCCTTCTCAGTATACATTCAGCATCTCCTCTTAGTTCTATGTGGTAGAGGTTCCATTAGAGCACTATTAGAATATGGGTTGCACGAGTGATTTGTAAGCAGTCTCTGACTGATTGCATTTTCCCAGTATTCTACCAATAAACAAAAGTCTGCCACCTGCTTTACCCACTATTGAACCTATATGATCATTCCATTTCATAAACGATGTGTTACAAACAGGTATTTGTATGAATTGACCGATCCCAGCCGTGTCTCACTGATACTAAAAGCCTAGGATATTACGTTTTTCCGTTTTGTAAACTGCAAAATTTTGCTTTTCTCAACATTCAAGTAATTTGCCAATCTTTACACGACTTTGAAATCTTATCAAGATGTGAATCAATATTTGTACAGCTTCTTTAAAACAGTACGACATTACAAATAACTGTATGATCTGTAAAACTCTGAGTTTACTATTAATATTGTCTGTAAGGTCATTAACCTACACCATGAACAGCAAGGGTGCCTCGTAAACACATATATGGCTCTGACAGACAGTACTGAGCCATTAGCTATTACACATCATTTGAAAGATGGTACAAGGACAATAAAGAGAGACTATACGAATGGTTTTCTGTGCCGAATCGTCCACGTTTATCGTTCTAACAATAACCTTTAAAAAATAAAAAAATAAAATCATTAAGAAACCACTGAGGATGCCATTTCTGCTCCCGTCTTAGCAATGCAGACTGCTATCTCAACTTCCTTATCCACATGTATCACCCCTACGTCCTCTTTTATGCCTCTTGGTAGTGCATAGTCTCATATACTACCGACCTGTCATTTTTGATGCTAAGATGACGACTTCATGCAACGCAGCTTGTGAAGACGATATATTAAATACTATAAAGCGAGACATGGAAATTATACAATTCCGGGTGGGTACTTTAGACAAGAGATTGCCAGTAGCAGGGTTTAACCTTGAGTGCTTTTTGAAGGGCATTTTATCTAGGATTAACTTAGACATCATGATGATGGGAGCTTGGTCGCGCGGAGTAGCCGCGCAGTTAGAGGCGCCATGTTACGGATTGCGCGGCCCCTCCTGTCGGAGGTTCGAGTCCTCCCTCGAGCATGGGCATGTGTATGTTGTTCTTAGCGTAAGTTAGTTTAAGTTAGTTCAAGCAGTGTGTAAGTCTAGGGTCGGAGGACCTCAGCAGCTTGGTCCCTTAGAAATTCACGCACATTTAAACATTTGAATGTTTTGGAGCTTGACTCCCGAAACATGATGCTTTGAATTATTTTCCTAATGTTAGTGGTGTATGCTAAAATATTTATAGCGGTTACTTAACAACGGATACTTCCGATCCTTACGCTTATGTTCAGTGGTGCTATTGACGGATAATCATCTCATTCTTTCACACACTTCCCCACATGTACATGGTATGTGGTACACTCCCGATGTTGCTAGTGCATTGTTTATGTCCTATTGATCCGAGATAGTCTTAGATCTACTTGGTCGGTAGTCTCTAGGCCGTCTTCGTGCAATATACGACCTATTCTGTAAATCACCCTGGGGATGCATGGCAGAAAGAATGAACGCCAAAAGAATGAAGCCCCAAGGTGAACGGTCCTGGATTTCCGTGCTGCAGTGGCAAGAGGAGAATCACAGCGGAGAAGATCAGGGAAAGGCCCTCAGACGTTGCTGCGACAGGTACACGTCATCTCCTGCCGCGCGCTCCACTACAGTCCAACAGCCGCGAAGGAACGTCAAGCTTGACTATGCCAGCCACTCTTGCTGCCGAAAGCGTTACAAAAATCGCCAAACAAACGACGGCCGGCGAACCCGAAACAGAAGCGAGCAGGATGTTTGTCAATAAGTGGCCACGAAACCCTCAACAATCTGCCACATTTTCCTACGTTGGTACCTCAGGAAGAGCCCCATCTTTTAGTAAAGCAATGTCATAAAATCATTTTCTCTACAGTTCGAGTAAGTCAAAAGAGGTTCCTGCGAGTGTGAAGTAGGAGTTCACTAGCACTCCTATTTCAAGAAACCAAATAGGAAAAGTTACGATTCCTTGAAACAGCGTTTCGTCATGAACTTCGATATTCAGGAGACTGATTAGGAAGACACCCTCCATAGAATGATCTCAAGGAATAGATGCACAATTAAAACCTTCCAAAAGCAAGCATCCTCTTTCATCAAGTCAAATGGAGTTGTATTTCGTGTATAATAACAAGACAAAATGCTTCACTTATTAAAAGGAACGATATTCACCCAGTCTTTCGTACCTACAGTGATTGGAATGGACCTTGAAATGTACAATCCCGAACTTTAGGTTCAAAACAGTAGCATAGAGAATAAAAAAGAGAAATTGCTGATCTCAGGGGACAGTGATAGTGAAGCGGTGATGTCACTGACTGAAGGCCGAAACAGTCGAAAGGAGAGTGCTACGACCTATCCAACAAAGGTGGTGTATGCAGGCAGTGGCACGTGAAAGATTCAGTTGTGCGTATGTAGGACAGAAGGCGAGGATTGCACATGTGGCATCCTGGAGCCGTGACCCTGCATTCAGCGTGCGGATTCACCTTGGGTTTATCCTGTAAACAATACCGAAGTTACAGCAGCAAACTGCTACAAGCAAGGCAGGCTCGCAGAAGCCATCATGAGGTGAGCCTTTCACCTTGAAAAGTGGCAAACCATTCCACATGCCCCTTTTCATTTAATATGAGAATAAAACACTAATTAGAGGATAATGGAGGGATAGAATACAACAATAACGTTTTGCTAAGGTGAATTGGTTACAGTTGCTGTACGTACTGACTTCTAACTAACTTCATACCACTTACGTTTGATATGGTACAAGATTTCCTTGGTTTTCTCTGTGCTTCCTGGAAGAGCACAGGAATGGGAAACACGCTTGATCTGGGTCAGGCAAGACAGTGACCGACATAATGAAAGAAAGCAGTCCTCTGGCATCGGCAGAGGTGGGCAGTCTGTGCTGTTGACTCCATGAAAGTCGCCATGCTGGGCCAGCCACGGGCGGTGTCAGCCATGTGCGTTTGTGACCGAGCCGTGCCCTGCGGCCAAGCCGAGGTCAGCGAAGGGATTCAGTCAGTGGAGGGTGGCGCTTTTTCGATTTCTGAGGAACACCTTAAGCAGATAACAAGCTTAAGCTTTCCTAAAGAAAAACGGCTTGCAATATTTTACACTCCTAGAAATTGAAATAAGAAAACCGTGAATTCATTGTCCCAGGAAGGGGAAACTTTATTGACACATTCCTGGGTCAGATACATCACATGATCACACTGACAGAACCACAGGCACATAGACACAGGCAACAGAGCATGCACACTGTCGGCACTAGTACAGTGTATATCCACCTTTCGCAGCAATGCAGGTTGCTATTCTCCCATGGAGACGATCGTAGAGATGCTGGATGTAGTCCTGTGGAACGGCTTGCCATGCCATTTCCATCTGGCGCCTCAGTTGGATCAGCGTTCGTGCTGGTGCAGACCGCGTGAGACGACGCTTCATCCAGTCCCAAACATGCTCAATGGGGGACAGATCCGGAGATCTTGCTGGCCAGGGTAGTTGACTTACACCTTCTAGAGCACGTTGGGTGGCACGGAATACATGCGGACGTGCATTGTCCTGTTGGAACAGCAAGTTCCCTTGCCGGTCTAGGAATGGTAGAACGATGGGTTCGATGACGGTTCCGATGTACCGTGCACTATTCAGTGTCCCCTCGACGATCTCCAGAGGTGTACGGCCAGTGTAGGAGATCGCTCCCCACACCATGATGCCGGGTGTTGGCCCTGTGTGCCTCGGTCGTATGCAGTCCTGATTGTGGCGCTCACCTGCACGGCGCCAAACACGCATACGACCATCACTGGCACCAAGGCAGAAGCGACTCTCATCGCTGAAGACGACACGTCTCCATTCGTCCCTCCATTCACGCCTGTCGCGACACCACTGGAGGCGGGCTGCACGATGTTGGGGCGTGAGCGGAAGACGGCCTAACGGTGTGCGGGACCGTAGCCCAGCTTCATGGAGACGGTTGCGAATGGTCCTCGCCGATACCCCAGGAGCAACAGTGTCCCTAATTTGCTGGGAAGTGGCGGTGCGGTCCCCTACGGCACTGCGTAGGATCCTACGGTCTTGGCGTGCATCCGTGCGTCGCTGCGGTCCGGTCCCAGGTCGACGGGCACGTGCACCTTCCGCCGACCACTGGCGACAACATCGATGTACTGTCGAGACCTCACGCCCCACGTGTTGAGCAATACGGCGGTACTTCCACCCGGCCTCCCGCATGCCCACTATACGCCCTCGCTCAAAGTCCGTCAACTGCACATACGGTTCATGTTCACGCTGTCGCGGCATGCTACCAGTGTTAAAGACTGCGATGGAGCTCCGTATGCCACGGCAAAGTGGCTGACACTGACGGGGGCGGTGCACAAATGCTGCGCAGCTAGCGCCATTCGACGGCCAACACCGCGGTTCCTGGTGTGTCCGCTGTGCCGTGCGTGTGATCATTGCTTGTACAGCCCTCTCGCAGTGTCCGGAGCAAGTATGGTGAGTCTGACACACCGGTGTCAATGTGTTCTTTTTTCCATTTCCAGGAGTGTAGTTTCAGAGAACCTCTGGTCACGAAAAGATTGGTAAAAATGTTTCTGAAGGCACAGAGACAGAGCGGAAAGAAGCAGCTTTTTGGAAGAAGGGTGAATCGAAAAGTTATTGGCCTCTTATAGCGCAGCGCTTTTCTTGGTGAATTTTTTTTCCCTTTCAGGAAGGAATACCGCCATTCCCCTGCTGAGTTCACATTTTGCGATTGTTGGAAATATCCTGTTCTGGTTGGAAAGAGTAGCAGGCTGTATGGTGTAGCTAAAACTCGGTGAGTTAGCTGGGAGAGGGAAGGTGTGCGCATCTTGCCATATCAGTAGTATTTGTTTGGAGACATAGAGCCTTGCACTGGGCTATTGAGAGCGAGGAATACGCCTAGGGTAAAATGTATGAGTGGGTACCGTCTTCGATTATAACAACATTTTATTGTTATTTATAGAAGTTTTAAGAAAATGTAAACATAATGCAATTTGGGGAATATTGGAGACACACAAAAATAATCATTGAGAAGAAATACAGGATAAATATAATTTCATATTCACACTAAATGTATTTTTGCAAATGCAATATGTTCCAAAAAGACATGTTAAAAAATGCGATTTTTCAGAGGTCACATCTCGGGTTATGCCGATCACATAAATAAAGTGACAACTGTTCCGGATAGCCATGGCATAGCGACCATTTGAATACTCATCGGAAGAACTTGTTTCCTGTAGCTATTCTACAGTACATGGTCAAAATTTAAACCTTACACACTTTCTCCAACCCAGGCAAATTGAGCGAATCGTCTGGTTCCTTTGTTTTAGGTGTAATATAGGGCGGACTTTTGGGGCTTATAAAAGCAAGCACCATTTGTTAATGGGAGATTCCTGAGAAAACTCCACGAAATCACGATTTTATTTTGGTCCGAAAAGTAGCAGTTGCGGGGATGGCAACTGCTATAAAATTTGATCATATGTTATTAAGGTAACACTTTTTTTCGTTATCATTGTCCGTCACCAAGATCCAGAGGATCAAAGTTGTCGTACTTAGCCGTAAAATACGCAAGTAATATCCGCCGAAAATGTTGTTTTAACTGACGTTATGGACACTTGACAAGGGTTCTCCGGTCATTGGAACAATTCTGAGGTTACCAAACTATTGCTGCTGGTTAACCTTTCGACAAGGCTCATCGGAGGAGGAAATCCTCTGAAGAAGACCAGCGCAGTTCTGGGCGAAACATTATTAACGGAAGAGTTTCGTGGACCTCTATCTTTTACCCCGAAATGTTTAGCAGCAGCAATGTCAACCGGTCGTGAAAGCATTCATTCTGTCACCACTAGACTATGATTTAGTCACCATTTTTTCTCCAATAAAAGTTGCGCTCTTCATGCATATGTCAAATGTGCCCTAGGTGATACGGCATTAATAAAAGACAGGATCTTAACATGCCTGAAAAGAACTAAAGATGAAAGCAAAAAATTATGTAAAACTGGAAAGACTGGAAATCAATAAAATACTTCCAACAACATTTTTACTCTTATGATAGAAATCCTAATGCTTTCATTATCGATGAATTGCGATCGATGAGCAAAGTACTGAGAAAAACGTAAAGCAAACGATTTAGTGTTAGCCATTTATCATGTGTGTATTTATTAGTTGTTTACACATGTCGAAGTATAAATGAACCGTCAAAACTTTACTGACCTATAGGATTCGTTTTATATAACGTGGTGTGGCAGCAGAAAGCAGGAAAGCAGCGGAAAAATGATCCTGTCGGTGTACAGACGGGTGAACATGTTCCTCTTGAAGAGACTTCAGCAGAAACTTGGGAAAGAAGTTGCCTCAATTATCATTCTGCCTTCCTCGCCAAACATTTTGGCGTGCGAACATATTCGCGCTTTTTTGTGTTGAAAGAGAGTAGCAGAGAGACAGTGCCTGTGAAAGAGAGGGGAGACAGTGCCAGAAGGAGGAAAAAAAGAAAGGATAGAGTTGAAATGAAAAAGAGAGGTGAGTGGACACCATACACAGGCTTTGGGGGTTATGGACACTCACAGACCGGCGAACTTTAACATGCGGGTGTAGCGTTGGATGCCTTTTGGACCAGAATTTTAATCACGCGGGTGCAGATCGAAAAAGGAAGTTGGTCAGAGAAGGGAGGGAGGTGGAGTCGGACCAAGAGAAGGAGGGGGAGGTGATGGAGAAAGAGAGAGGACATGAGGGTCCATGTCTGTTGCACGTCGTCAGTCAGTTCATGTATGGTTAGTGCTGTTTGTAGATGACGCTAGAGTTATCGTCCGATGTCGTCCCATATGTGCTCGATTGTAGAAATATCTGGTGATCGAGCAGGCCATGCCAACATATCGACACGTTGTAGAGGTGTTATTTTACAACAGTGGTATGTGGGCGAGCGTTATCCTGCTAGAAAATACAACCGGTCGAATCTGCAGGCTGGCGTACAAATCCGAAGTCAGGGTGCGTGGGATAACCACAAGAGAAATCGCACCCAGACTATAAATGAAGGTAATGATTCAGTGTGTCTTAATACACAGACAGGTTAGTTGCAGGTTCTCAGCTGGCCTCCTAACCGACACGCAGCCATCACTGGCACCGAGGCACAACCACTTTTCATCACGAAGCACAACAGACCCCCACCGTGCCATCGAGATCTTGCCTGACTCCACGCAAGTCGCAAACGGTAGTGGTTACAGGTCAGTGGAATGCACTGCTCATGCTAGAGAAGATTCTTGATTCACTTTATATGAAGTACCAGGAATTAGTTATATGTGGTGGCTTCAATATCAATTTTGTGTATGATTGTGCAAGAATAAAGGTGTCGGTAGATATCCTAAATCCATATCATCTGATGCAGACTGTTTTTCCAACTGGGATGCAGGGAAACAATAGCACAGCCACAGACGATATTTTCATTCATTCGTCATTCCTACGTGGGCATTCTGTCGGTAAAAGAGTCACTGGCCTTTCAGACCATGACGCGTAAATTTTAACACTAAAAGGCTTTAGTACTCAAACATTAAATTAAAAACTATGTAGGAAAGTTAAACCAACAGCAATAGAGATTTTTTTAAATCTTGTCCAGGAACAATAATGGCTGGATGTTTATAGTGCCAAGAACGTAGATGATAATTATAATGCTTTCCTTAACACATTTTCATGCTCTTTGAGAGTTGCTTTCCGTTAGAACGTTCTAAACGGGGTACTTGCAGAAAAAGGCAGCCTGGGTGGCTGACTAGCGGGTTAAAGATATCATGTAGAACAAAGCGGGAATTATATCAGAATGTTAGACGTATTCACTGTCAAGCTACAGTAGCCCATTACAAACAGTATATTAAGCTACTTAAAAATTCATTAGGAAGGCAAAGAGTATGTGGTAGGCAAATAGAATATTTAATTCACAGGATAAAACTAAGACCATGCAGTCTGTTGTGAAGGATGTGTCTGGCCATCAGCACAAGGTCGACGATATAAGTCAATTCGTAGTAAAACTATTTCTGTAACTGATAAATCAGATACATGTACAATATTTAACAATCATTTTATGATCATGGCTGGTGCATTAAATAAAAATTTAGTTTCTACAGGGAATCATATAACTCTCTTAGCAAATGTCTTTCCGAGACTGATGTCTGAAATACTCCTCTGTGATACAGACAAGGGGAAGATTGAGTCAATATTTAATACTGAAGACCAAGTACTCATATGCTGGGGTGCCTAGCACAATATTAAAGTACTGAGCTGCACATGTTAACAGCGTATTTAGCCACATTTGTAATTTTTCCTTTAGAAATGGCCAGTTTCCTAAACGATTAAGGTACTCAGTAGTAAAGCCGCTTTATAAAAATGGAGAAAGGGATAATGTAGACTGTTTTAGACGTATTGCTATGCCAACACTGTTTGCTAAAGTTATTGAAAAGGCTCTGTATGTAAGGACAATTGATCTTTTTACATCACACGATTTGCTATCAAATGTACAGTTCGGCTTTAGAAGTCGTTTAACAACTGAAAGTGCTATATTATCTTTTCTGTGTGAGGTACATGAGTGGTTAAACAATATGTTTCGAACGAAAGGCATGTTTTTTTTATTTAACTAAGGCGTTTGATTGTCTTGATCACAAAATATTGCTCCAGAAGTTAGAGCATTACGGGATACGGGGAGTAGCTCACAATTGGTTCACCTCTTACTTTAACGGCAGACAGCAAGAGATCATTATTCACAGTGTTGAGAACGACTGTGATGTGTGGTCTGAGTGGGGTACGGTCAAATGGGGGCTGCCCCAGGGATCAGTGTTGGGCCGCTCCTGTTCCTTATTTACATAAACGGTATGCACTCTGGTATTACGGGTAATTCTAAAATATTTCTATTTTCTGATGACACTAGCTTGGTAGTAAAGGATGTTGTGTGTAACACTGGCTCGGTTCATGACATAAGTTCATGGCTTGTAGAGAATAAACTAACGCTAAATCACAATAAGACTCAGTTTTTACAGTTTCTAACACTCAAATCAACAAAACTCGACGTTTTAATTTCACAGAATGCGCGTACGATTAGTGAAACTGTACAGTTCAAAATTATAGGTGTTCAGATAGATAGCAAACTGTCGTGGAAAACCACCATTCAAGATCTTATTCATAGATTTAAAGCTGCCATTTTTTATTATTCGAACGGTATCTGAAGCAAGTAATCGTTCTACACGAAAATCAGTCTACTTTGGTTATCTTCATTCGCTTATGTCGTATGGCATTATATTTTGGGGTAACTCTTCCCATTCTGAAAGGATATTTTTGGCTCAGGAACGGGCTGTTCGGGCAATAAGTGGTATAAGTTCGCGAACCTCTTGTCAGCCCCTGTTCACAAGTCTGGGTATTTTGACGTTGGCCACTCAATATATATTATTAATCAGAAACGACAGTAAAGAATATATATATATATTCTTTACTGTCGTTTCTTATTAATAATATTCCCGAGAATAAGCCGCTTTCACTCAGTTAATACTCGGCAGAAATCCAACCTGAATTTGGATCGGGCTTCCTTAACTCTTGAGCCGAAAGGTGTGCAGTATACTGCTGCATCCATTTTCAATAAGCTACCACAAGAATTAAAAAATCTTAGAAGTAGCCCACGCGCTATCAAACCTAAACTGAAGAGTTTCCTCGTAGGTCACTCCTATTCTATTGAGGGGTTCCTCGAAAAATTAAGGTGATTCTTATGTTATGCCGTTGACTGCATTTACTTAAACTTAAGCCTTGACTTTTTTTGGGTTCATAAATATTTTATTTTTATCTGTTATTACGTTTATGTTGTAATTTCATATACTAACACATTCCATGACCTTGGAGGTTTCCTCCTCAATTTAGTTCCACGGAACTTGATGTGTAAATAAAATAAAATAAAATAAAATAAACGCTACAGGGCGTCTGGCTCGGAGCTGTCCTTGAAGTAACCGATTTGTAACAGTTCGTTGTGTCACCGTGGTGCCAGCTGCTGCTCAGATCGCTGCTGTACACACAGTACAGTACCCCTGAGCCATACACCGAACGCGATGGTCTTCCCTCTCGGCGACCGTACATTCTCTTGACCATCACTGCCAGATTTCATACATAGTGGCTATATTCCTGCGAAGGCTTTCTACAATATTGCAGAAGCAACATTCATCTTCTCATAGCCCTATTACACGTCCTCGTTCAAATCAGTGAGGTGCTGATAATGGCCCCTTTTCACCTTAAAGGCATTCTTGAATAACATCAACTCACCAAGTCCAGTCTCAAAGGTAACTAACGCTCACGACTGCTGCTCAGTGTATTTCACGCACACGTAATTTGCATCTTTATAGAGGCGCTACTAGCTCCGCTGTTACGTGACTGGCGCGAAATTGGGATAGACATCATCTTTTAGGTGTAGAAACACATCTACCAGCTTTCGGTTATGTCGCACAACTCACTGGTGATGCGATTTTTTCCCCTCGGAGTAGATAAAAGAAATTCCAGGTTATAATTAAAGAATGACAGTCACCAAAATATCGTCTTTGTCTGTAGAAAACACCTTCAATATTGCTTGATCGTATTATCAGCGTAAAAAACTACCTGAGGGTTTACATCATCTTTTGGACCGCAGCTCACTAGCTAAGAAGAAAGTCTTGTGTATTCAGTGAGTGGACAGCCTAATGAATAATATTGAGTCACATGTCACGTGCCCCGGATGTTTTATCGGATAAGGTCATCAGTGCCGTGCCATTCAGAAAGTGGATCAACTGCAGCAAAAGCGCATCTTAAAAAAAATAAAAAAAAAACGCACCACGTACCAGTTGATAAAGAACCCAGAGTTCCGAGTAAAGTCATGGGTGCCATTTCCTTATCCAGTGACACGCCCTCGCGAGGCCAATGTACTCCGTGACAAGAGATTCTTGGGCTACTCGCTTCAGAACGATGTCTTTGCAAATGTTCGAAGTACAACTGTCGCATGTGGAAACCTCGTGTTCTTTTACTCGCTGTTTACAGAGAAACGTGACCTAATGTTCTGCAGTTAAGAACTGGTATTTCTGTTCGCGTCTTTTTTTTTATCTGCTTGCAAAAGCACTATAAATGTTCAATGTCATGATCTTCTCGCTGATTGTGCTAATCATTTGCATATCACAGCATCTTCTTCCTGATTAGCAATGTTAGACCAAGGATATCGCGGTGGATAAACAATTGCATTTCCCGACTTCCATTACCAGTTTTTGTGCATTCACTCAAATATTACCGGATATTCTCATAATTAACACAGTCCATAGATTTCTTCAGAAATTACCAGCAGAGCTAACCGTATTTGCAATTTAATTTGGAAAACTTCGTACAGAATATTAATTTCTACGTAGTAAAACATCAAGCTGATCCGCAACTAAGGTTTGTTAATGATTTACGGCTTCTGGAACTCGTAGAATGTAATCAGGAAACGAAAGTCGTTGTTGCGCATTTAATTCGATTAACACTTGTGAAACGCTAAAGACCTATCAGTGAATGCTGCGGACAAGGTTATGATAACGGAAGTACACCACTGGCCATTAAAATTGCTACACCACAAAGATGATGTGCTATAGACGCGAAATTTAACCGACAGGAAGAAGATGCTGTGATATGCAAATTATTAGCTTCTCAGAGAACTCACACAAGGTTGGCGCCCGTGCCGACACCTACAACGTGCTAACATGTGGAAAGTTTCCAACAGATTTCTCATACACAAACAGCAGTTGACCGGCGTTGAGTGGTGAAACGTTGTTGTGATGCCTCGTGTAAGGAGGAGAAATGCGTACCATCACGTTTCCGACTTTGAAAAAGGTGGGACTGTAGCCTATCGCGACTGCGGTTTATCGTATAGTGACATTGCTGCTCGCGTTGGTCGAGATCCAATGACTGTTAGCAGAATATGGAATCGGTGGGTTCAGGAGGGTAATACGGAACGCCGTGCTGTATCCCAACGGCCTCGTATCACTAGCAGTCGAGATGACAGGCATCTTATTCTCTTATTCGCATGGCTGTAACGGATCCTGCAGCCCCGTCTCGGTAGCTGAGTCAACAGATGGAGACGTTTGCAAGACAACAACCATGTGCACGAACAGATCGACGACGTTTGCAGCAGCAAGGACTATGAGCTCGGAGACCATGGCTGCGGTTACCCTTAATGCTGTATCACAGACAGAAGCGCCTGCGATGGTGTACTCACCGACGAACCTGGGTGCACGAATGGCAAAACGCCATTTTTTTTTCGGATGAATCCAGGTTCTGTTTACTGCGTCATGATGGTCGCATTTGTGTTTGGCGACATCGCGGGGAACGCACATTGGAAGCTTGTATTCGTCATCACCATACTGGCGTATCACCCGGCGTGATGATATGGGTTCCATTGGTTACACGTCTCGGTCACCTCTTGTTCGCATTGACGGCACTTTGAACATTGGACGCTACATTTCAGATGTGTTACGACCCGTGGCGGTACCCTTTATTCGATCCCTGCGAAACCCTACATTTCAGCAGGATAATGCACTTTCGCATGTTGCAGGTCCTGTACGGGCCTTTTTGGATACAGAAATTGTTCGATTGCTGCCCTGGCAAGCACATTCTCCGGATCTCTCACCAATTGAAAACGTCTGGTCAATGGTGGCCGAGCAACTAGCTCGTTACAATACGCCAGTCACTACTCTGATGAACTGTGGTATGGTGTTGAAGCTTCATGGGCAGCTGTACCTGTACACGCCATCCAAGCACTGTTTGACTCAATGCACAGGCATAGCAAGGTCGTTATTACGGCCAGATGTGGTTGTTCTGGGTTCTGATTTCTCAGGATCTATGCGCCCAAATTGCATGAAAATGTAATCTCATGTCAGTTCTAGTATAATATATTTTTCTAATGAATACCCGTTTATCATCTGCATTTATTCTTGGTGTAGAACTTTTAGTGGCCAGTAGTGTATTATTATAGGGTCTTACAAAAGAGCTCAGATACATTTCCTTCGGGGAAATGTTCTTGTAAAGTTTTCTCCATATGCTTGTCATAGCCTTACTTGGAGTACATGCACCTGAGAGTTGCTATGAAGGAGATACTTTTTCAGATTGACTCAACTTCTTTACAAGCTGTTCAGTAGCAGTGCACGACGACGAGAAATTCTGAAACTGTGTGTTAGAGGAGGTTTGTGTTCCATGTCTGATAACCAATGGAGTGTAATTGCAGATCACCTGGATAAGATTTCCATTGCTGCTGAAACTTTCAGTAAATTGTCATTATTGACAATCCAGTGTTTAACTTAAAAACCCGATATGACACAGAGAAGATGGTAGAAGATGACTGACGATCGCGTTACTGCGGCATACATGTTATTTATCATTTAGCACTATAATAATGTCACTACAGATTTAGATGAAGAAATTAAATATTCGAAAACTGTTCATACTTCAAAGTGTCAATGCATTACTTTTGAACCACTGGAACTCTTGAAAAAGGTGCACAAGCTTACAATTTTAAACTTCTTTCCGAATATATGTGCAGCTATGCGCATCTTTTACACTCGTCCAGTGACTGTATCTGAAACAGAATGGTCGTTCAGTACACTGGCTTTTTTTAAAAAAAATTGTCTCAGATCAACTAGACATCTCACGGATTTGGGAACCATGGCAACTGCATTTAATTTTAGCTAGGCAGTTAGACGTAGATGCTGCGATTCGAACTTTTCGTGAAAGAAAGGCTAGCAAAGCGCCGTTGACACTGCTACAGGGAAATTGGCTATAATATGCTTTCCACTGCACTGTTAATGGCGGTTTACATGTTTTTTTTTTTTTTATGCGTGCGCACAACAGGGAACGAGTGGGGATATAGAATGTCATATCGCAGCGTTACTGGCAAAAACAACAATGTAAAAATCAGTATAATATGTAGCCTTTTGTTTCAAAGTGGAGTGAAAGTATATTAAACCGATTTAAAAAGTAAAATTAAAAGCATTCATTCATTTTACTGTAATTCATAGCTGAGTGACAACTGAAACCGAGTTGCATTGCCTTGTAGGCCGGCGTTGAGCTATCATCCAGTGCCCTAGCTGTAGTGGTCTTGAGCTCCTGATAATCGTCTTTTCCACTATTTTTCAGACCGATTTATAACTATTTTTTCCGTCTCCTACTCCATGAGGGTGTCATGCGCAAGTATTCTTTCTCGATACATTTAAAATTTGCTCTCTCATTTATGATTCATTAGATTAGTGTGTTAGTTCTTCCAAAGCAGCAGTGGTAACTGGGGATATGGTTTACAAGTATTTTATCTTTTATTTCGTTCCAAGCAGTTTTGATTGTAGTAGAACATGATACAGGATGTACCATAATAGCCACTGCTTGATGTGTCCACATCGAGTCCTCCATATCGATTTGTACTGCACAGCATCACTGATATCGCACTCAGGGACGTAGGCTCTGTGGAGTGCGAAACTTATGAAGTAGCCCCGTTACTGAGGGGTCGGTCGATTGTTGTCGAACAGGCTTCGACGAGGTGCAGCACGCAGTTTCTCTGGACGGTTGCGTGCATAAGTGCCAAGTTACGGCCGCGATGCGGACATTGCGTTCGATCTTGGTATACTTTGATTTCGGCCGGGACGAGGGTGTGCGCGTCCTTGGTATCCAGCAGGAAGTCATTGCAGACACGGACAACTGATAACATTGTGAGCTGCATTTGGGAGCTGTGTGGAATTGTGGCGATACTGTAACATTATGAAACATATGCAAGGTGTTGATTGTAGCAGTTGAAATATGTTACCAGTAGGTTGAAACAGTAACTCTTTGGTGTTCTCCCGGGTCAGTAACCTATTGCTTTAACGTCAAGTATTTGAGCTCAACAGGGGAGAAACTGTTAAAACAATATTGTGGCATCACTACTTTTCTCAGAGACTCTTTTTCTGAATTGTGTAACTGAATGGCGCTTCTCTTTGTTCTAGAAGCCTGCTTATTTGCCTTCCGCGTGATCGCGGGTTTGTTTGTGACGGCGTGTGACGTGGGGCAGGGATGACCATACTTTGTCCGGCCCGAGGAAAAAGGACGCATTCAGAAGAAGCCTGTAGAAAAAGTCGTTACTGTTTGTAAACTGAGTATGTTAGTTTCTGTAACCTTTTCTAGTATAGTTAATATTAGTACCTGGAGTGTTGAATGAGGCTGAATGCCATGTTTGTGGACTAACGCGTCTAGCTGGAATTCCATGGTAATTGATGCATTTCATTTTGTGATGACTTGTGAATTGTTACTGGCCATTTTAAAGATCTTCTGATAAGTTATAGTTAACAAGCTTCTATGAGCAACTAGTGTTGGTTGATCTATGTTTGTTTAAGAGTGATTAGTTTGGAACATCCTTTTAAGACAATTGCTTCCTTGAGATCTAGCCCAGTTCCAGATTTTATTGAAAGTTTATTTAATTGTTATAGTGAATGCCATGTTTATACATTTACTTAAAGTGAATTTTTTTCTTTAAATAATTCAATCCTTCTTAATTATTGAAATCGTTAATACTTTTAGAATGATTGAAGCTGTTGTAAAATTCCTGTAAAAATTACATGCATTTGTGTTTGCACCGAGTATGCACCAAAGAATGAAAAAAAAACCTGCCATGATGGATTTTGTAATAAATTTTGTTCCAGCACCTATCCTCAACGGAACGATGATTCCTGACCTTTATAAGCGAAGGAGCCATTTCACTAGTAGTGTTATGACAAATTAGAGGCCATAAAATTGAACGTTTTTCTTAGTAAAAATGTCCAGTAATGCGTCGGTTTGATTGCGCTGAGATGAAAAAAGATGTATATTGTAATACAATATGCTAGAAGCACTCCTTTGCCAAATTTAGAACATAATCTTAACGAGGGCACATCAAGCAGCTACGCTACTAATAGTTTTCATTCGATGGCATTATTGTAACTAAATTAGATGAGTACCTGGTGTTCTCTAGGTATGTATTTATTCTTGTCTGCCATTAGTTCAAAACCTCCCGCCCCTCTCTCTGCCCACCACATCCTGCCCCTCTATCTGCTCATCTCCTCCCATCCCTTTCCCTCCGCCTGTCTCCTCCCATCTCAATCCCTCAGCCCATTTCCACCAAACCTTCTCCATCTAGCCGTTTCCTCCCATCCCTCTCCCTTAGCCTGACTCCTCCCATCCGTCTCCCTCAACCTGTATCATCCTTTCACTCTCCATCAGCCCGCCTTCCCCCATCCCTTGCCCTCCACCCATTGCCTCCCATCCCTCTCCCTCAGACCATCTCCTAACATCCCTCTCCCTCAGTCTGCATCTGCCTATCCCTCACCCTCTGCCCATATTCTCCCATACCTCTCCATAAACCCATTTCCGACCATCTCACTCGGCATCCTGTGTCTGTCTGTCCCCTCTCAGAGGGCATCTTTTCCCTTCCCTCTTCCTCAGCCCATTTCCTTCCACCCTTCTCCCACAACCCATCTCCTCCAATCTGTATCGATCAGCCTGTAGCATCCTCTCCCTCTCCCTCAGCCCACTTTGGGCAGAGGGATATGTATGGGAGAAGAAGTGCTGAAGGAGTGGGATGGGAGAAAATGGGCTGAGGGAGAGGGATGGGAGGAAACTGGTTGAGGGAGATGGTGGGAGAAAGTAGGTTGAGGGAAAGGATAAGGAGGAAATGGGCCAAGGGAGAGTAATGGGAGGATACAGGCCAAGGGAGAGGGTTGGGAGGAGTTGGGCTGAGAGAGAGGGATGGGGGGAGTTGGGCAGAGGGAGACGACCCATTTTCTTCCATTTCTCTACCTTGGCCAATTTCCTCCGATCCCTCTCACTCAGACCAGGTCCTCCCATCCCACACCCTCAATCCAGTTCCTCTCATCCCTCTACCTTAGAATGTATACCATTTCCTCAAACCCCTCTACCTCAGCCCCTCTCCTGTCATCTGTCTCCCACAGCCTGTATCGTCCTGTCCCTCCCCTTTGTCCATTTCCTCCCATCCCTATCCCTCGGCTATTTCTTCTGATCCCTTTCCCTCAACCTGTATCATGTCCCTCTGTCTCATCCAATCTTCTCCTATCCCTCTCCCTTGGCCCATTTCCACATTCCCTTTACAGTTTCATACCTTCTCCCATACCTCTCCCTCTGCCCATCTCCTCCCATTCCTCTTTCACTGCTGGTATCCTCCCATGCCTTTCCCTCAGCTCACATTCTCCCATCACTCAGCCCTTTGTCTCCCATACCTCCCCCTCAGACAATTTTCACCCATCTGTCTCCCCCAGCCGGCATCATCCTGTCCTAATCCCTCAGCTAATTTCCTCCTATCCCTCTCGCTCATCCCACATCCTCCCACCCCTTTCTCGCAGCCTATATCCTGATGTCCCTCTCCCTCAGCTGATCCTCTCCCATCCATATCCCTTGGGCCACTCCCTCCCATCCCTCTCCCTCAGCCTGGATTCTCATGTCCCTCTCCCTCAGTCTGTATCTTCCCACTTTCTCCCTCAGCCCATTTCGTCCCATATCTCTCGCTCAGGACTCTCCTCCCACCTTTTTCCTCAGCCTGAATCCTCCCACCCTTCTCTTTCAGCCCTATTCCTCCTATCTCTCACCCTCAGCCCACCTCAACACATTACACTCATAGCTCATATCCTCCCACCTCACTCAGCTCATCTCCCTTTGCATTAATCCATATCACCTTGCTGTACCCTCAGCCAGTCGCCACCTACCTCATGCTCAGCCCAACTCCTCCTGCCTGTTTTGTGTCTATCTCCACACATTCGTCTCTCAGCTTGGCCTCACCTTCTCCTCACTTAGTACATCTCCTTCCACCCTTTTTGTCATCTACACCTGCCCCTTTCTCTGCCTGCCTTTACCTGCCCTTCTTCCTGCCCATCTCCTTATCTCTGCCCATCCCTTTTTGCTTTCTCTATCCATCTCCAATCTCTTTCTCTGTCCATCTCTTCCCCTCCCCCCCTCTCTATGCATCTCCTGCTCTTCCCTTTCTCTGTTCATTACTTCCTTCCCCTCACTCTGTCCACCTATTCCAGCCTCTCTCTGTGTCCACACCCTCCACCCCCTCTCTCTGTTGTCCATCTCTTTCTTCGCTTCTCTCTCTCTCTCTCCCCCCCCCCCCCCCCCCATCTGGCCATCTCCCCTCGCCTGTCCATCTCACAAATTGATATCCAGCACCTATACTACATAATGTTTTCACGTCTGCATGCTTGCATTCAACATTCTAGCAATTACACCAATTATTAACGTACCAGCATTTCACATTTTCAGTGGCTTATCTCGCGCTTTAACCTGTGACCCTGCGATGTTAATGTTTGAAATACGTTACCAGTTATATGTATTCCCGAAATTTCATTGCTCTACATTAATCATCCTTCGGTGCTGTCACTTTTGGTTGGCCTTCGATTCGAGATGCTCTACACAGACGCCGTCTAGGTTGATTTCCGCACTGCGCATACGTCCCCTCACAATCAGGGTGTTTGTTTTAAGACAACTAAATATATCGAAATCATCGCATCGTACAAAAAAAAAATTCTAAGAGAAAAGTTTATATACATAAAGCAGACATCTGTCTGTGCTACAAGTGGCT
This sequence comes from Schistocerca gregaria, assembly GCF_023897955.1. Lineage (NCBI taxonomy): Eukaryota > Metazoa > Arthropoda > Insecta > Orthoptera > Acrididae > Schistocerca > Schistocerca gregaria. The sequence goes on along the minus strand of NC_064925.1, from coordinate 229,119,353 downwards.
ATCTCTAACCACCCCTCCTGCGTGAACAGGATCAACTTTATAGTTTCAAAGAGGAATCTTGATTTTTATTGCATATGTGGCTTCTACGACAAAAAAAGCACATCTTACTGAAACCGTTGTTTTCCATTCGTAGTAGATGGCACTGTAATCGATAAATATCAAGTGTGTCTGGTTTTTCAATGAAGAAACGACGCATTTGCTTCTACATTTCATTTACGATGCAAATGTAAACTTTTGTGTCCTAACGGTTATACTGATTTTCAAACGTTATCAGAGTGCTGCAGATGTGACTGTACAGTACAAATACGTGATCGTAGCGTACAAAGAACATAACTAGATCCTGACATTTCGGGAAAATAAGCTACTTTTACGGTAACGAAGTTCTTCGTTCCCTATGGGGTTGATTGTGGTGAGACCCCAAACCAACGGAATGCTTGATTTTGGTGGTCTCCCTCGAAGCCGGCTATCAGAGGGGCTGATTTCGGTGTGTGTTTCCGTCCAACCGCCGTAAATTTCGCACCGTAACTCAGCCGGTGGAACACAAACCACAATAAGGTGAAACAACACCAAATGATAGTGACACGCGCACCTGCCGAGGATCCACACCGAAATCAAGCAACAGAACGTTGCGAGGCAAGGGGGCTCCCGAACATGAAACATCTCGACGGGAACAGAAAACTATTACAGAGACGTCGTCGTTCCTGGATCACGCTATACGTAGTTACTAACCAGACATTGAAGCGGCTAACCATTCTGTACTGCACAATCAAACTCTGAACGCTACGTGCATGCAATAGTTTTCTGTTCCCGTCGAGATGGTTGATTTCAGTGAGTCCTTTTGCCTCGCAACTTTCTGGTGCTTGATTCTGGTGTGTATCCATGGCAGGGGCGCCTGTCACAAAGATTGTACAAAATGTAGACTCAAAGCGTCGGTTCTTAATTGAAAAAGCATGTACACTTGATATTTGTCGATTATAGTCTCATTTTCCACGGATGGAAAACCAGTCGCGAAAGGTTCGCGCGAAGAACGATCATCGGTAAGCCCCCTTGGCAACTCGAATCCCTTTAATTTTACCTTCGTGGTCTTTTCGCGAGATCTACGTAGGAAGAAACAATATATAGTATTTCTTTACTTTCAGAAATGTACGCTCTCTGAACTTTAACTGTAGTTCCTTTCTTGCAGCGTCTGCAAATGAAGTTGGCTGAGCAACTCCGTGACGCTTTCGTCGTTAGTAAATAAACCTGTAACGAAACGCTCTGCTCTTCTTTGGATCTTCTTTATTTTCTTTATAGGTCCTGTATGGTACGGATCCCAGACTGACGAGCAACATTCAACTATTGGGCGAACGAAGATTTTGTAAGCTATCTCCTTTGTGGGTGGTTTACGCTGCCTGAGGATTCATCCCAATGAATCTCTCTGGCGTCTGGTTTACTTGAGATTGGTTACATGTGGCCGCTCTCCGTACATATACTCCCAGGCATTTTAAGACTGTGACTGCTTCCAGTGATGGTTCTGCAGTCGTGGAATTATACGACAATGGGTCTTTCAGACTTTTTGCCTTTTACACCATTATGAGCACAATCATTGTCCCACAAAATTTCTGGGGAATCGTCAGATGTTAGTAACTTGCTGCCACGATATTTCAGCGCAGTCTTGCGGTCATCTCCAGTTGTATACAGCGAGGGTACTCTGAGCTCCCCTGTTTAAAAACCCTGCCAGCGCATGCTTGGTGTACCCAGTTGTTCAGTTGTCGCTGCGCTTGCGTTGCTTGAAGGCATGCGCTTCAGCTACAAGTCTGTGCGTTACTGAAGGCGTTTTGCACTACATACGGCCCTTTCATTTGCACAAACAGCTTTAGCAAAAGCGCATACGCTGAAGCAACGCATGCCCAGTGACAGCTGGGTACAACACACATGCGCTAGCAGAGAGGTTAGGTTACCATCGCCACTGGCGAGAGGGTGGAGGGGGGGAGGGGGGTTGGTGTACGCTGTAAACACTACGCAGATGGAAATGATTTTCTTCCTTTGTGCGCATGACGTCAGAGAGGATCACTTCGCGCCAGTATTTGTATGTTATAGACTGTGTGATTTCGTGAGTGACCTCGTTTTCGCTTAGTTGTTTTTGCTATCTTTATTGTGCTTAAGAAAGCGCTGAACACGTTGTACAACATTGTGCACTGTGCAGAGCAGAGGAACAGTTCGAGGACTATGATTGATTGTGTCAGCATGACAAAGAACTCTGTTATAAAGCAGAATCTATGAGGCAAAGTGTTGTAAACCGTAACATCTGTGAAATGGACTGGCTTGCCCAGAGTCCTGACCTGAACCCAATGGAATTCCTTTGAAACGAGTTTTAAAGACGCCTTAGCTCCAGACCCCTGCGTTCAGCATCAGTACCCTCTCTGGCTTCGGCTCTTGAAGAAGAATGGGCGGGTATTCCTTGACAGGCATTCAGGCACCTCAATTAAAGTGTCCCAGCAGATTTCGGCACTCCAAGCCGTCATAAAGGTTAAGGACTGACACACCCAATATTAATGTCCACTAATAGGTGGCCTGATACGTTTTATCTAACTGTGTATGCTGTTATGATTCGCAGAGCTACGTCATTTTGGCAGCGATTATTATCGACTCGACAGCTAGCGCACTCAAAAGCTCACAGTAGTGAAACTCTCACTCTGCTATAGAGAAAAAAATGGTTTGAAAAAAAAAAAATTGCCGTAGCTGGCAAACATCTGTTGGACACGACAGAGTCTTTACTTCTGTTTTTCAAAGGCGTTCGTCCATCGCCATACATTATACATCAATATACAACAAATTTTAGTGTTTAGACTCGGTCAGTCTTTACGTAGAATGATTTAAAAGAACTGCAGGAAATTTAAACCTCTTCTGTAGAGATGGAGTAAGCAATGTCAGATTGAAGATATGAGATATGAGTTGTGTCTGGGTGGTTCAGCTACAAGGGCCTCGTCTGCGAAAGGAAATTATCTACGGTCGACTCCAGGCTTGGCATACTATTTTAATGTGTCAGAAGTTTCTCTAACTTGTATTATTCTCATCGTATGAACATGACGTAAAGATTCGTACTTGACATTACTAGAATGACCTCGTTGTATTCAGACGCATGAAAATCCTGACTGTGACGTTCATGCCAAGTTTGTAACCTATCTCACCTATACGGCAATTAGCCCCGGCTCAGTAGGCATTATACTATAGGCGTGTTAATTTTGTCTGTTTAAAATACCCGATTTCAAAATCATCAGCATTTCCTACATTCTTCACTGCAGCTTGCGCTTTCTCTTCGACGTACCGCGTCAAACTGCTTGAAGATAGAGGCGCTGGGCTGGTGGATGGAACAGATGACGTTGCAACCGTCTCTGGCCAGCATCTTCAGCACACGGAGGCACTGCGAGCACGCCAGCTGGTCCAGGCCCCTGCAACAAGTCATGACGACTTGTTTTGAGTGCATGTGGTATTTCTAGAAAAAAAAAGGATTATTCATGAAGTCGAAGTAACAAATATAGCTCTTTGGGATTTTAATTTATAAAAGCTAGAGTGTAAATGATGAATCATTTTAATCTTCTTCTTGTTTCGACTTTTATTTGGTATATTTTCTTTTCTTATATGTCTACTCCACGTGGTTGATTGCCTAGCGTTCTCTTCGCCTCTTTCTCTAGGTTTACTGAGAAGGAGAGACCTCAACTTTTGGGTCACTGATTTACTACAAATTTTGTACACTTTTAATAGTTTTTTAGGAAAAGATAATGTGTAAGCAGTAAGGCTAACTACTTAGATGATTTCGAGAGAATCGCAGCAGAAGTTTTGCACGTCAGTGATGTACTGGTACATAGCAAACCAGAGTGCGGGCTGGCGGCGGTCATGCGCTAGCATTCTAACTTCGTAATTGCTGGCTCGCTGGATCAAGTCCCACATTTTTAAAAATTTATTTTGTTTCATTACTTCATACATATTACATTTGAAAAATAATATCATGAAACGACTTGTGTGTTTTCATGAACTGTTATTGAATTCCCAATGTTATTTGGTCGATTGTTAATTTCTATTATCACAATAAATATTATAAATATGTCTATCGATAAGTAAACGAACAGAAGCAAGAAGTTTTCCTGGAAATGTATGACTGTAGTGAATTCCGAAATCGCTTATCCTTGCAGTCCAGTGGGATACAGAGAAACGCTTAGCACTTGGACACTCAGATCTGGAGAAGCAGGCCTCAACGACGAGAGATGTTCTTGGGAAGCCCAAGTCAGACATTGATAAATATAGGCATAAATAACTTTCTACAATAGTACAGTTAGTTACAATATGCTGGAATATCAGAGTAATGTACGATTAATCTTCGGATGTGCTTTCGACATTACAAGCTACAGGCTGCTATTTCTCACACTGACACGGAAAACTAATTAAAACATCGACAACATCAAATGAATGAAAATTTCCCGTATCCACAAGGAACTTTCATAGTTTCTACGGAAGAAACAAAGATCGCTGACATTTTGAAAAATTTCTCTTTCTTGCATTAATTTGGATGTAAACTGTGCATAAGGAAATATTTTCGGAAGTATCGGTAAGAAAATTTCAATAGCATTTTCATAAGAAGCAGTTCCTCGTTGGTTGTCAATGAGATGTGAATAATGTTGAAGGCGCTTGATATAAATTTTAATTTGGCTGTAGAAATAAAAACCACATAATATTTGGAGTTAAAATAAAAATTAGAGAAAAGCCGAATAACAAAGGAAATTCAGGAAACGTTCCTGCAAATACACCTGTCTTTCATCGTATTACCTTTCAAATGTAATATGTATGAAATAATATCACTAGTGTTGAAAAAAAATAAACATAAAGAAAGAGTATGAGTGGAAATCGATCCAGCTACTCACTCAATACGAAGCTTGAGCGGTAACTACATGACAGCCGTCAGATCGCATAGAGTTGCAACGCCCCTGTACATCACTGACGCGCAAATCTTCTCTTCGATTTTCTCGAAAAGTAGCGTGCCTTAGTACTAGCACATCACGTTTGCCGTGCACACGAAGTTCGCCTACAGAGATCGGCAACCCCTCTGACACAAAAGCATCATAAGATTGCATATATACAAGGCATTGCCTGCCCCGACTGCATCGATCACAACAAGGATGACAGATGGCAGGAAAGAACCACTAGAGGTCCTCCGTGCCAAGGACTTCTTTTCTCCGCCGTGTCACGTGCGCGGAACTGGATCTGCACGAAATTCACCGCATCGCTGCTACTTTGGGCGCTGCAAGCCAACACGTTGTCAGTGCTCTCCACCGAAGCCGAGGGCCAATTCTTTGCGAGAGCTCTTTGCAGCTCATCAGTCAGAGCCCACGGATGACACCGCAGCGGTACGTGCCTGTCTGCCAACTACGCCGAACGTTCAGCCTCAGTCATTATGGATTATCAATGGCATAGCCTTCAGATACCCCACTTTATTCAATGTGTGTCCCAGGTGTATACCTGTTAGTGTCTGCGAAGGTGTACTATTTTTATAGGGAAGAGATTATCCTTTGTTATTAAATCTCTTTACTGCGGTCGTAATAAACCCAGTTTTCTGTTTACCTTTGTCTCTCTATTGTTTGTCAAGCCTCTCTCGTGGCAGATGTAGCTATGTTACCTTGATGGATACTGAAAGTGTACAAAATTTGAAGCATATCCGTGATCCGAACGCCATGGCCTCCTCTTGTTAGTGATATTTCTCCTGTTGGTTGCTAGTTCGTTATTACTTTGTGTGGTTTTTTTTTATTATTGTGACGTGCTTGCTTCATTTATTTCTCTACTCCTCAATTTTGTTCGTTAATATTTTCAACTCACAGTTGTTGTGTGAGTACTACGTTTCTTATTCTCACTGATAGTTCTTAAAAACCCAATTCCACAGTTTACATAATTTGTTTAATTTTAGCTCTTATTGTCCTTATCTCGTTGTCGTACTGTATGGATGGCACTGCTATTGCTCTACACCATTACATAACGCATTCTTTCCTCACATTTTTGTTCAGTTTTCTGTATATGTTCGGTACGTGTACCGACAAATACTGCGTAAGGTTTAAGAAACGTGCTGCATGGGCGGCTGAACAATATCTACATTCGGGATCGATTCAAATAATCGCGAACTGTTTTTAAATTTACATACTTTCTCGAAGGTTCTGATATCTTGGAAGAAGTGGTAATATACAGTTACTTGAAAACAAGAGCTTATGCGTAACTCAGTCATCAGACAGAACTTGATTGATTGGCTTGGAGTAAAAGGGACTAAGCTGCAAGGTGATCAGTCCCTTTCAGATAGACCTTAGGGAAAATAATCCCTAGAACTGTTCCCAAAATAGGTATAAAGAGTCTACACGATGCCGGTGACATAGGCAATATGGCTCTGAGCACTACGGGACTTAACTGCTAAGTTCATCAATCCCCTAGAACATAGAATTACTTAAACCTAACTAACCTAAGGACATCACACACATCCATGCCCGAGGCAGGATTCGAACCTGCGACCGTAGCGGTCTCTCGGCTCCAGACCGTAGCGCCTAGAACCGCATAGGCAAAAGATGCTCCCTTGATCCACAAATCACTGTCTGATTATTAATACCCCCCCCCCCCCCCCTCCTGGTCCTCATATGTGACTATATGCGAATGTACAGTAAGTAATCTAACATACCCTCCCGTTAGCGTATATATTATATATACTAGGTGTAAATAAATAGGTAAAATACTAACGCGAATTCTTTACAGACGAATGGAAAAATTGGTAGAAGCCGACCTCGACGAAGATCAGTTTCGATTCATCAGAAATGTTGGAACACGTGAGACAATACTGACCCTACGACTTATTTTAGAAAACAGATTAAGGAAAGGCAAACCTACATTTCTAGCAAAAAAAAAAAAATGGTTCAAATGGCTCTGAGCACTATGGGACTCAACTGCTGTGGTCATTAGTCCCCTAGAACTTAGAACTACTTAAACCTAACTAACCTAAGGACATCACACACATCCATGCCCGAGGCAGGATTCGAACCTGCGACCGTAGCAGTCCCACGTTTCCGGACTGCGCGCCTAGAACCGCGAGACCACCGCGGCCGGCCTTTCTAGCAATTGTAGACTTAGAGAAAGCTGTTAGCAATGTTGACTGGAACACTCTCTTTCAAATTCTGAAGGTGGCAAGGGTAAAATACAGGGAGCGAAAGGCTGTTTACAATTTTTACAGAAACCAGACGGCAGTTATAAGAGTCGAGCGGCATGAAAGGGAAGCAGTGGTTGGGAAGGGAGTAAGACAGGGTTGTAGGCTATCCCCGATGTTATTCAATCTGTATATTGAGCAAGCAGTAAAGGAAACAAAAGAAAAAATTCGGAGTAGGTATTAAAGTCCATGGAGAAGAAACAAAAACGCTGAGGTTCGCCGATGACGTTGTAATTCTGTGAAAGACAGCAAAGGACTTGGAAGAGCAGTTGAACGGAAAGGACAGTGTCTTGAAAGGAGGATATAAGATGAACATTAACAAAAGCAAAACGAGGATAGTGGAATGTAGTCGAATTAAGTCGAGTGATGCTGAGGGAATTAGATTAGGAAATGAGACACTTAAAGTAGTAAAGGAGTTTTGCTATTTGGGGAGCAAAATAACTGTTGATGGTCGAAGTGGAGAGGATATCAAATGTAGGCTGGCAATGGCAACTAAAGCGTTTCTGAAGAAGAGAAATTTGTTAACATCGAGTATAGATTTAAGTGTCAGGAAGTCGTTTCTGAAAGTATTTGTATGGAGTGTAGCCATGTATGGAAGTGAACATGGACGATAAATAGTTTAGACAAGAATAGAATAGAAGCTTTCGAAATGTGGTGCTACAGAAGAATGCTGAAGATTAGATGGGTAGGTCACATAACTAATGAGGAGGTATTGAATATAACTGGGGAGAAGAGGCGTTTGTGGCACAACTCGACAAGAAAAAGGAATTGGTTGGTAAGACATGTTCTGAGGCATCAAGGGATCACAAATTTAGCATTGGAGGGCAGCGTAGAGGGTAAAACCGTAGATAGAGGGAGACCAAGAGATGAATACACTAAGCATATTCAGAAGGATGTAGGTTGCAGTAAGTAATGAAGAAACTTGCACAGGATAGAGTAGCATGGAGAGCTGCATCAAACCAGTCTCAGGACTTAAGACAACAAACAACAACAAACAATATGGGTCCATTTCTCAACTACCATGATGTTACAAGTTTTAAAAGATTATTGCTGCTGCACCATGAAACTAATGACGTAGAGTCGTTTTATTATTCATTACAATACAGAATCACTAACATTGCGATAAGTATTCGATTATCGCGATTACATTCATATCACAACACGGTAATATGGATCGATGTTGCCGCCTTTTGTGAGACTTTCCTGATACTAAGGCCTATCTATGCAATCTGTCGTGACTGCTTGTTGCAGAGGAGGAGTGTGATTAAAGCAATCGATAAGTTTCGGTGACTGAGGTTAAAGATTGATAAATGAACTCAGACATTTTTCTGTAGGACAGAAAGGCAGTCACTCACTTCATGATCTTCTGTCTTTAGATCGTATAGGCATCTGGATTCTTCTCCTGCTGGCAATGGGTCCGATGTCTAAACTGTGATAGAATTAATAGGACGAGGACGGGGGAAGGCTATAGTGAGCGGCAAGCCTTTGATACGTTAGTCGGAAAATACGTTGCAACCAAAAGACAACAAAAATTGAGGTAGCCCTGTTACTAAAGTTGCTATGGTACGATTCCCGCCTACCAACCATTCATCACAACCACCTACTCCCCATGTCTCCCAGCTTCCTGCAACTCCACTTGAAACTCCTGGTCGAGTGCTGTAACACGTGAAAACTTCAAGTAAATCCATAGAAACGCGCAGCCACCATCTTTGGTCACACCATTCGACATTTCCGGCGTCTAGATTTTTCTCTCACCATCTACAACTAACCTATCCCTCTGACTATCACGGGAAGGTTTTAGGACCAAACCTCTACAGGAAACTAAAATGGGATGCACACCTCCTTACCATTCAACAAAGAAACCGAAACCTACTAAAGCTACTAACAGGCTACATCTGGGGTCTGCATCCTTCTACCGTTAGCCGGCTGCGGTGGTCTAGCGGTTCTAGGCGCTCAGTCCGAAACCGCGCGACTGCTACGGTCGCAGGTTCGAATCCTGCCTCTGGCATGGATGTGTGTGGTGTCCTTAGGTTAGTTAGGTTTAGGTAGTTCTAAGTTCTAGGGGACTGATGACCACAGATGTAAGGTCCCATAGTGCTCAGAGCCATTTGAACCATCTACCGTTCTCCTCCCCTAAAAAACTTTCATAAACCCCAACCTCACTTACTACAATATTGCTGATTGCTGGGTCTCCGCCTTCCCTCAGTGCGGCAAGTCTTTTGAAACCCTGGAAAGAGATGCACTCCGCATGGCCTTTGGCATTTGCTATCTTCACAAGGAGAGACCTCCTACACCGAGTGGTAATGTACGAATACTTAACGCGATTTTATCTTCATTAAAGTAACAGGGAGTTACTGAGTCTCTCTCATGGCGTAGAGGTGTGAACTTCAAGCTAGGGGAGGGGAAATGTACTTTGACGAAATATCTCAGAAGCCAGAGATAGTTTTTGACAAAAAGTTCTTGGTTAGCTTCCCACATCAAACAAAACGGCTTACGGTACTTTACAGCAAAGTCCTCGAAACAATACTTACCCAACGAACCCATCAGTACCTTTTAACTCGTCCTCTAATTTCTCTTCCGTTCCAAGTATTCCACCCATAAACTACTTCTTTGCCTTACCTACTTATTTCTCGTGAACTAAAGAAACGAAAATCCGCTATATTTGCCTTCCTTAATAACCAGAAAGCCTTTGATAGGAGTTTTCATTATGGACTGATCTTTAAGGAACAAAACTATGCACTCCCAGTTACCTCCGTCCTATATGTCACAGTCAACAATACTCGCTCCCGCATCTTTCACCCCACTGTCAGCGTGCCTCAGTGATCTGTCCTGCCCCTTTATTTTATGTCATGTATACAGAGAAAACGGTTACAGGACAATACAGACTTCCTAGTAGGAATGAGAGGGGAAAAATTTAGAAATATGTGGTTAGTTCCTATGGGACCGGACTGTTGAGGTCATCGTTCCCTACGCTTACACTCTGCTTAATCTAAGATAGACTAACTTACGCTAAGGACAACACACACACACACACACACACACACACACACACACACACACACACCACACACACACACACACACACAAAAACACATATCCATGTCCGAGGGAGGACTCTGGCGGCCAGCCGCACTAACTGTGGCAAGGCGCCTCAGAACACGCGGCTGTGCAGCGAGCCAATGAGAGGGGAGAAAGACTAACTGTATGAAATGTAAACTGTGTGCAATCGTGGTTGAAGCATACTGTACATGGCAAAGTGGCACTTTCCAAAACTGGCGCCAAAGCAACTGTGGCGCACAACGGACCATATATGGCTGGGGCGACGGGCGGCTGCGGAGAAATGAATGGGCGAATAGATGTGCAACTGTTGACCTCCCAGATGAACCAACGGACCACGAACAGTGTCTCCTCAATGGCCGTTCAGCGAAAGTTGCTGCGTATGGATCTCCACAGCAGGTACATGCTTCATGCACCCATGCTGACTGCTTTTTATCGGCGATGGAGGCTGGAATTTGTGCGCAAATGCCGCAACTGGACGTCGATTGAGTGGTGATATGTGGCCTCTTCAGGTGAACCATTTTTTATTCTCCATCGGACAAACGGCCGTTAGCGTGTATGGCGTGAAATGACTGAAGGGAAAACACCCTACAGAAATCGTCGGAAGAGTCCGTTTCACGTCGTCATTCTGGAGTACACAGTCAATCAACACAACTATGCATCTATCCTTGGGGGCAATGACCACCGCTACATGCAGTTCGTTTTTCCTTGGCACGATAGCATCTACTAACAGGACAATGCAACGTGTCACGCACCTCATAGTGTGTGTGCGTGGTTCGAAGAGCACCAGGATAAATTTATCGTACTCCTCTGGTCACTAATTCCCCGGACTTATACCCAATCAAGAATCTGTGGGACCATGTAGATCAGGCTGTTCGCGCCACGGATAGTAAGCGAAAAGTCAGGAGTCCACGTAGTTCCATGTCGCTTTCGTTACCTTCCACAACGCCAAAGGCACCCTTCCTACACTTCTCGCAGCGGTCCGCACTGTAAAAGGTGGTTATGCACGCTTTTGGCAAGTGGGCACGTTAATGTGACTAGACAGTGTAGTTGCATGAATTTACATACCTTTTGTGATCTTTGAGGCCTATGAGAAGTGAGACAGGAACAAAATTGTATTGCCCAAGAGGGAGTGGATGAAATACGACTCTTCAGTGTGGAGGAATCCTTCCGCAGCTGGTCACTGCATGCTGAATGAACTCAAACTCTTCACTTGTTAACCGCAGTCGTAAAACGAGTCTAAACTGTTGTCCTGTTAACGTGGATCCATTCATAATGTAAAGACGGAATATAACGTCTCGTTGTTACGTGTAGTGACAAATAATTTGACAGACACGACATGTAAAACGTCAAATTACACATGTGCTTGAAAATGAAAAGTCATCGAAATGAGCTAATCACAAGATTTAAATGAAGGTCGTCTACATTACAGCTTACTACAGACAATTTTATCTGTTATTAAGCACTTGAAGGCTGTGGATCCTCACAAAAACAAAATCTGTCATTGATATCTTTTAACCCTGAACGTTAATCTCATTCTCGAACATTTCCTTTATTTGTGCTTCTTCTTCGTATAGATTGACCTGGTTCTCATACGTAGCCGTGGTTTCCTATAGCTTACCGCTAATTTTTTCAGAAGTTCAAACATCTTGAAGCATGCTACATTATCGAACGCTGTTTTCAGATTTCTTTAGTCTTACTTTCCTTATCAAGGGCAACATCAGGACTGCCTCCCTGATGTCTTTAACTTTCCTAAAGCGAAGCTTATCGTCCTCTAATATGTCCTCAGTTTTCTTTTATTTACTTCTGCGCATAATTTTCGCCAGCAGTTTGGATGCGTGAGCCGTTAAGTCGATTGTTCGGTAGTTCTCGTACTTGTTTGCTCTTGCTGTCACCGGAATTGAATGAATGGTATTTTTCCGAAAGTGTTGTGGTACATTGGCAGTCTCATAGATTCTACCCATTCTACCCACTAACTTTAACAGTCGTCTGACTGACACTTCCCCAATGATTTTAAGAATTCCGACGGAATTTTACACCCCTTCTGCCTTAAGTGATACAAGGTCTTCCAGATCTCTTTCAAAGCCTGACTCTAATATTAGATACCCTATGTCATCCATATCCAGTTTCTCCTATCACGTCATCAGACAAGTCGTCCCACACAGAAGCCTTCAAAGTACTCTTTACACCCATCAGCTCTCTCCTCTGCGTTTAGTGGCGGAAATTCCTATTGCTCACTTAATGTTGCCGCCGTTTCTCTTAATTCATCTAAGGTTGTTTTCCCTATGCTATACGCTTAGTCCTCCAGACGATCATTTCTTTTCAGACTTGTTCACACTTTTTCTGCAGTCACTTCGTTTAGGCTTCCCGCAGTTCCCGTTTATTTCTTTCTTAAGTGATTTCTATTTCCGTATTTCTGTCTTTCCCTGAACATTTTTGTACATTCTTCTCTCGTAGATTAACTGAAATATTTCTCGTGTTACCCAAGGTTTCTTCGCAATTATCTTTCTTGTACCTATGTTCGTCCGTCTAGCATCTGTGACCTTTTCTTTATTTTGAATAGCTCATTCCTCTTCAACTGAACTGCCTACTGTGGTATTCCTTAGCGCAGTACTCACATGTTTATCGAACTATAAACGCTTCTCACCATTCCCCAATACTTATGTATCCTACTTCCTTCCACACTGGTTCCTTCCAGACGATTATCTTAAACTTCAATTTACTCGTGATCATTACTACATTGTAGTTTGATGTCATGTCTGCTCCGGGGTGCACCTTGCAATCCAGTATCTAAAATCCAGTATCTAACTTCGGAATCTCTGTCTATGATGTAATATAGCTCGAATCATCCAGCGTGTCTGGGCCTTTTCCAAGTACAAATCCTCCTTTTGTAATTCGTGAACAGAGTTTTCAGTATCACTAATTGAAACTTGTTGCAAAACTCTATTATCTTTATGATATTGCAGTGGCGGTGTTATTCCGAATTACGATGTAAAGTTTCGGAAATGCTTCTACCCTTGGTCCGAAAGCCAACATTATGTCCTTTTGGACGTCAGATAAATCGCTCTGTATCCTTAGTATGACAATGATTGCGCTCTTTACCGCTCCCCCCATCCACCCCCCCCCTCCCCCCCCCCCCCCCCCCCCGCCCGGCATGTTTTATATATCCTCCACTGACAGTGTTGTCACCTGTGAGTGTTTATTGCACAGTCATGTCGAAATTAGATGATGGTCACATTAATGTGACTGGACCATGTAGAAATACACTTCCCATCTTTAGGGAGAATGAACACTTTATATATCCCAGAATTCTCTATTTAGCTCTGAAACTACATGACTTTCATGCATCCTCCGATTTTCGACGAGACTTGCGAGCAACTTACGTGGTCGGTTCATCGAGGAAGATCACGGAAGGGTTGCTAACCAGTTCCTGGGCGATGGAGAAGCGCTTGCGCTGACCGCCGGACAACTTATCCGTGAATGTGTCGCGGCACTCCGAAAGGCCCAGCACATTCAGGACCTCGTCCACCTGCAAAAGAGGAGAGATCACGTGTATATAGTTCTGGCACTTCCACAGGACTGATGGAGTGCGTCGAAGGCCAGTATGATAGCGAACAACCGTACCAAAATGTGATAGAGGAGAAGGAGGGAGACGATGTGGCTGAAACGAGTGATCCAGTAATATGGCAAGAGTCTAATAGAACGCAGATTGATTTCAGCTCAAATAACTCAGTATGGGTCGATGGTGTATCCACTGAACTGCTTGTATCTGCCGGGATTACGAATTAGGAAGCAACATGAAATGGTGGCAAAAATCTGTGAAATGACCAACCACTTCGTTTTCATCCCCATATGGTGGGGAAAATAATGAGTTGTCTGATGTGAGGCGACCGTAGAAACAACTAACCATTGTGCCTTGGTCGATGGCTAGTCGTCAGATAGCATCTACATCTACATCTATATACATACTCTGCAATCCACCATACGGCGCGTGGCGGAGGGTACCTCGTACCACAACTAGCATCTTCTCTCCCTGTTGCACTCCCAAACAGAACGAGGGAAAAATGACTGCCTATATGCCTCTGTACGAGCTCTAATCTCTCTTATCTTATCTTATCTTTGTGGTCTTTCCGCGAAACGTAAGTTGGCGGCAGGAAATTGTACTGTAGTCAGCCTCAAATGATGGTTCTTTAAATTTCCTCAGTAGTGATTCACGAAAAGAACGCCTCCTTTCCTCTAGAGACTCCCACTCGAATTCCTGAACCATTTCCGTAACACTCGCGTGATGATCATACCTATCGGTATCAAATCTAACAGCCCGCCTCTGAATTGCTTCCATGTCCTCCCTCAATCCGGGGATCCCAAACGTTCGAGCAGTATTCAAGAATAGGTCATATTAGTGTTTTATTAGCGGGCTCCTTTACAGATGCACCGAATCTTCCCAAAATTCTGCCAACAAACCGAAGACGACTATCCGCCTTCCCCACAACTGCCATTACATGCGTGTCCTACTTCGTATTGCTTTGCAATGTTACGCCCAAATATTTAATAGACGTGACTGTGTCAAGCGCTACACTACTAATGGATTATTCAAACATTATGGGATTCTTTTTCCTATTCATCTGCATTAATTTACATTTATCTATTTTTAGAATTAGCTGCCATTCTTAAAAACCAATCACAAATCCTGTACAAGTCGTATCCTCCTACAGTCACTCAACGACGGCACCTTCCCGTACACCACAGCATCATCAGCAAACAGCCGCACATTGCTATCCACCCTATCCAAAAGATCATTTATGTAGATAGAAAACAACAGTGGACCTACCACACTTCCATGGGGCACTCCAGATGGTACCCTCACCTCCGATGAACACTCACCATCGAGGACAAAATGTTCAAAACAATTCAGCAAAAAATATCGAAGTAAAACAAAACCCAACTTCTCAGTATAAATTAGAGAGGTAAGGTTTAACAAAAGATAGACTAATGTGTAAAAAACACCTACATGAAATTAACCTTTATCACCACTTATCAACTGAAAAACATATTAACAGACAATATAAAGAAAAAAGGATTCTGATAGTTTCACAGTCTCGGGCGACTGCCAGATCAGCTGTTCAGATTTCACCAAAAAATCATATTGAACAAGCTGGGATAGGAAACTGTACATACAATTTAAAGAACACACTGAAGCTACGAAGACTACAGAACATTTTCGAAATTGTCTAGTAATTTCCAAACAGTATATTGACAGTATAAATGTAAACCCGTCGTGCTGGAAAAGAGCAACTTACCGAGTCTCTTGAGGCACCTAAAATTTTCTGCATCTCTAGGAGCAGGATAATTTACTTAATGATCAAGAAGTAGTAAATATTCCAGAATTAGAATCAAGAACGGCTGGCAACTAGTGTAGCTTACAAGCAGATATCCCGCCTTGTAGTGAAGCAACTTACAACAATTAATAAAGGCAAGTCTTCCGGTCCAGATAACATAAAAATGTCACTACTGCTCCACCACTGTGGATGTTGCTGGACGCTGACTACTGGGTGGCATACGAAAGGCGCATCACTGTTCTCTTACACATGGCTTCCGGCTTTCAACCACAAAGACATGCATCATGCACTTCTGTTGCTGTTGTACTCTCCATTTGCAACCAGAACTCTGTCTTGACGACCAATTGATCACTGACATGGAGTCTTATCGCCTTCGACTGGTCTTCACTGGTTAGTACACGTGGTTTCCCCTTCTTTGCCAACTTAAGCGAACGTGTTGGTTATATCTCAATACTATTAGCTGCTTCTCTAACACCAGCGGAAGCACAGACCGCCCTACCGTTTTGCGGCTTAATAGAACTCTGATAAAGCCCCGTCTTGATTATGGGAGTGTGGCATACCGCTTGGCATTGCCTATAGCATTGTGGATGCTTGACTTGCGACAAGTGCTTTTTGGAACAGTTCTATGAACAGACGACTCATAGAGGCTGGGAGCGCTCCAATACAGACCAGGCTCCAAAACCTGAAGCTCAACAATGCGATGCACAGTCACTGCACTCCCCAGCATCCAAATTACAATTTTCTTTTCCTCGTAGGGAGATCCGCCTCCCGCAACAGAGGCCCAGGACTGGAGTCACGACTCAAGTTCACAAACAGTGCCTACATTGACAAGGTTCAAGCCACATTAGTTCCAAATTTTTTTTGTTTTAGAATTCTGTATCGCGTCTGTAGATCTCATCAAGCTTTCAGTTAGTAAAGCGGTTATGCAGAAAGCACACAGTCTGGAGTAAGATTCCATATATTCATGGCCTGTGAGACGTAACTATATACACTACTAAATATTAAAAATGCTAAACCACGAAGATGACGTACTACAGACGCAAAATTTAAGCGACAGGAAGAAGATGCTGTGATATGCAAATGATTAGCTTTTCAGAGCATTCACACAAGGTTGACGCCGGTGGCGACACCTACAATGTGCTGACATGAGGAAAGTGTTCAAACGATTTCTAATACACAAACAGCAGTTGACCGGCTTGCCTGGTGAAACGTCGTTGTGATGCCTCGTGTAAGGAGGAGAATTGCGTACCATCACGTTTCCGACTTTGATAAAGGTAGGACTGTAGCCTATCGCGAGTGAAGTTTATCGTATCGCGACATTGCTGCTCGCGTTGATCGAGATCCAATGACTGTTAGCAGAATGTGGAATCGGTGGGTTCAGGAGGGTAATACGGAACGCCGTGCAGGATCCCAACGGCCTCGTATCACTAACAGACGAGATGACAGGCATCTTATCCTCATGACTGTAACGGATCGTGCAGTCACGCCTCGATCCCTGAGTCAACAGATGGTGACGTTTGCAAGACAACAACCATCTGCACGAACAGTTCGACAACGTTTGCACCAGCATGGACTATGAGCTCGGAGACCATGGCTGCGGTTACCCCTGACGCTGCATCATAGACAGGAGCGCCTGCGATGGTGTACTCAACGACGAACCTGGGTGCACGAATGGCAAAATGTCATTTTTCGGATGAATCCAGGTTCTGTTTACAGCATCATGATGGTCGCAGCCGTGTTTGGTGACATCACGGTGAACGCACATTGGAAGCTTGTATTCGTCATCGCCATACTGGCATATGACCCGGCGTGATGGTCGGGGGTGCCACTGGTTCCACGTCTCGGTCACCTCTTGTTCGCATTGACAGCACTTTGAACAGTGGACGTTACATTTCAGATGTGTTATGACCCGTGGCTCTACCCTCTATTCGATCCCTGCGAAACCCTACATTTCAGCAGGATAATGCACGACCGCATGTTGCAGGTCCTGTACGGGCCTTTCTGGATACAGAAAATGTTCGACTGCTGCCATCGCCAGTACATTTTCCAGATGTCTCACCAATTGAAAACGTCTGGTCAATGGTGGCCGAGCAACTGGCTCGTCACAATACGCCAGTCATTACTATTGATGAACTGTGGTATCGTGTTGAAGCTGCATGGGCAGCTGTACCTGTACACGCAATCCAAGCACTGTTTGAGTCAATGCCCAGGCGTATCAAGGCCCGTTATTACGGCTAGAAGTGTTTGTTCTGGGTACTGATTTCTCAGGATCTATGCAGCCACATTGCGTGGAAATGTAATCACATGTCAGTTCTAGTATATTATATTTGTCCAATGAATACCCGTTTATCATCTGCATTTCTTCTTGGTGTAGCAATTTTAATGGCTAGTAGTGTAGATAGATGGAACTGTTTGCTGCCAAGTGGCTGCATGTGGCTGGAAAATTGGACGCTGGTGCTAGCTTAAAAAAAACACACTTTGTTCATTCTGGGACAAACTGATACCCTGGCACTTCCGACACCAGCTGCACACCTAGAAATGTATCTTTTTCATTAGGACATAGCTGTGGCAGGAAGACTAACCTTCGACAACTAAACTATCACTCAAGATAAATACCAACTGCCGCACACCTAGGGAACCGCAGCTCAATTTACAACCATCTGAAAATTTCTGTTTGACTGCTGGTCAGCCGCTGCAGCCGATGCTCTGCCATAGCTGGATTCTTAAGTTTTCCCAATAGCCACAGAGGGTAGGGGTTTGAAACGCTGGGAGCCAAGGTTCTGGAAGCCAATGCAGATATCATGGTAAACACGTCTGAAACGTTGTAGCTCATCCAGGTTCCACTTCAGGATCAGGTTATCAGTAACCTTTTGGAGTGTGAGTCACCTGCTGCCCCTGGCTGTGATGATAGAGTACCAATACACATCGCTTCTGAATCAGCTTGTGTGGGGGGGATCCAGTACCAAGCCGGCCACTAGAAACTTTGCCTTGATTGCAAAGGTGGAACATGAGTGGTCTGATGCCATAGGAATCACCGGAACCACCTTCATCTTGGAGGTGGTCTCTCTGTCTCTCTTCTTCTTGGGAGTCAAAGCTTCCAAAGTGGGTGTGGGAGAAAAATGGGATGACATCCACCAACCAACAGAGGAGCAGGTGGTGTTGAGTGACCCGAGGGACCAACATGGAATACACAAAGCGCAATGTTACTATTGTTAGAGAGGGTGATATACTCGTAAGTATAGAAAATGTCATTGTCTTATGTATAGGATACAGACTATCGTGTTTGTTCTTTGTCTCCTGGTATGTGAGTCTGTTAAGGGTCTTGTATTCTTGGCTTTTTCGTTTTCCTTTAGGAGACAGTGCAGTCTGGTGAAAAGGGGATCTGATGTTCCCCACGCTAGAGACACATGGGGAGAGGGACACAGGTAACGTCTGTGGGCAACTGACGTCCACAATCCCTAGATGGCGTTACAATGTGAAGACATGTGCCTGACTCGCATACGTTTGAAGCAACGAATGGGAGGGAAAAATAGAGTTTCACATCGCATCGATACACCACCACAGACAAGGAGTCGCCCTCAAAGGTGAAGATTAAGGCCCCAGTACCAGCCCTGCTCTTCGTTGGTCCCTACTGGACAAAATGCATACCTTGTTACTCCAAACTGGCACGTAAGTTGTAAGTTGTGAAAGGAGGTAGCGGTGGAAGATGTTAGCTTGTACTATACAGAAATAATTATTGGGGGGGGGGGGGGGGGTGATAGTTACATGAAGCAAAGTATGCCTTTTTAACTAGAACTGAACTCTCTTTCATTTTAGAAATCACTTCTACTTCCCCAAACGTGTCCTCAAGGTGTTCAACAAGGAATAGTAGCTTTGTGGTCAAAAAGGAATTTTTGTCAGTTCTGTAGCGATTTAAGTACTGCGGGCAGTATTTCTCTCCTTGTCTCTTAGCCCTACGTTCCTCCCATAGCATAGCCACTGAAGGAAACACTGTATTAATATCTCTATGCGTAGCAGTAATTCTTTCCGTCAAATGTGACTCCTGGGCTGTATGGCCATGGGTAGAAGAAAGTTTCATCTGCTTCATTTGCAAGTCATTTGTCTTGGTGGCACTCATTCTGAATGGGGGCTTTCCTCAAACGTGCACCCAGCCAGAATGAGAACATACTCCTTCGTACACCCCGGCCCCACCACCCCCGTCCCCTCTCCCCACCCCTACCCATGACAACTTCGCCCAACGCGATGGCTGGCTTGTTGGGATTTGGGTGTATTACTTTGTTTAGAAAGGAGTGGCGAAGAGAGAGGAAGGCACAACAATTGGTACTCCTTTTCTGTATGATCCGCACTTCTTTCTTTGCAAAACAAAATGCTAGGTCAAACCCAGCAAGGGCAATATAGAGTGAAGGATGAAAAGTTGTAGAAATTTCCTGAAGAGAGAAACGAGTGCCCAAGACGATAAAACAAAATGCAGGCACGATCAGCACTAAGACCACCGTCCAATGCAAAGACAGGGGACGGGAAAATGGTAGAAGAACCGCAAGAGCCCGAGTCTCATAGTGGCCTAGCAGGTACAAAAGAGAGGTGAGCCCCACGAGGGAGGTGGGGATTGCGAGGAGTGTCGTCATCGTTCGGGTTTCACGCTCAGTGGTCACGTCTAGTTCGGTTGCACTCAGACTATTTGAACAGTTTGCTAAAGTGATGAATTTGGAATTATTACTTTGGTTGGTACGGTAATAGCGAATAATGATTCGGTTTATTAGTAGAAGTTGCGAGTGATTACATATGAATTCATGGGACGAAAAAATATCGTCATTGTCAGTCAGCGTCGCTGGAATATATCATGTTTGAACAGTTTTATCAAGGCTACTGTCGACAGTTTTAATATGAAAGATTAATTCGGAAAACAATAGAGAGTTGGAAAATTTCGTCGTGAAAGTGGAATATAATTGTTCATACGAGTATGAATGAGTCTAAACATTGTTATGATGTGTGTTACGTGCTAAAGTAAATAAACGAAGTAAAATGACAGAATTCATAAACTAAAGAGCAACGTATTTGTATTATGCAACACGGTCATATTCACTTAGCAAGGAAGCGTGTTCTCTTTGTTAACCATTCCCTACGATTGTTAGAATCTATTGCTTCCGTTTGCAAAAGATCTTAATTCGGACGAAAGTGATGCTCAGTTAATGGCACCAATAGTATGTGCACGGCTCAGGTTTTACGAACAAATATGTGCAAAAAAAACACGTTTTTCTGTGAGGTTTTCGACGTGCGTCACTTCTTTGCTTTTAATACGTACGAAATGGTTCTTGGTGTGCACTGAGGTTGATAAATGGATGAGTTCAAAAGGACGTTTTTGTATCCAATAATCTTTATTGGTTATTGAGATACATTGGGATAATGTCGAGGTAAATGTAGCACGCAAAAATTATTCTTACGTTCGGAAACGATTTGAAGTTCATCAAACAAAATAAAATTGCCTTCTTACGATAAAAATTAAAACTTGCTTTAAACATATGGCTTCATTCGGACGTTATGTGAAAAAAATTTATTTGTTGTGATTGTTTATGAGCGCCACCTCTTGTTTGAAACTTGTGCGAAGCGGTTCAAATTTCTTAATAATGTAGACAAATGTGTCTAATTTATGGTCGTCCTTTTGTTTTGTGAAAGCTTTATCCGTTGCTACGATATAAGCAACATAGTTCGGAAAAAAAGTCATCGTTCAAACCAACAAAAATCTGCAAGTGCATGAAGCGTAAATAGGGAACCAGAGTGGAAGACGTTAATATCAGTATACATGGTGGAGAAAAAATGTCTCATGAAGTTGTAACCCTGGATAGCTGAAGCCAAAAGGAACCAAAATTACTAATGTTGTGTAGGTCGACAACTCACCATTTTTAAACTGTGGAAACGTGGCAACACGCGCTCCGATTGGCTGAGGGAACCATAGCACTGCCTATCGACCGATGAACGGCAACAGGGCAATCCCAAGGCCAATCGGAGCGCGTAGCGCCAAGTTTCCAAAGTTTAAAAAGGGTGTGTTGTCGACCTACACCACATTAGCAGTTTTGGTCCTACTGGCATATATATACAGGGTGTTACAAAAAGGTACGGCCAGACTTTCAGGAAACATTCCTCTCACACAAAGAAATAAAATATGTTATGTGGACATGTGTCCGGAAACGCATACTTTCCATGTTAAAGCTCATTTTCTTACTTCTCTTCAAATCACATTAATCATGGAATGGAAACACACAGCAACAGAACGTACCAGCGTGACTTCAAACACTTTGTTACAGGAAATGATCAAAATGTCCTCCGTTAGCGAGGATACATGCATCCACCCTCCGTCGCATGGAATCCCTGATGCGCTGATACAGCCCTGGAGAATGGCGTTTTGTATCACAGCCGTCCACAATACGACCACGAACAGTCTCTACATTTGGTACCGGGGTTGCGTAGACAAGAGCTTTCAAATGCCCCCATAAATGAAAGTCAAGAGGGCTGAGGTCAGGAGAGAGTGGTGGCCATGGAATTGGTCCGCCTCTACCAATCCATCGGTCACCGAATCTGTTGTTGAGAAGCGTACGAACACTTCGGCTGAAATGTGCAGGAGCTCCATTGTGCATGACCCACGTGATATGTCGTACTTGTAAAGGCACATGTTCTAGCAGCACAGGTAGAGTATCCCGTATGAAATCATGATAACGTGCTCTATTGAGTGTAGGTGGAAGAACATGGTGCCCAATCAAGACATCACCAACAATGCCTGCCCAAACGTTCACGAAAATCTGTGTTGATGACGTGATTGCACAATTGCGTGCGGATTCTCGTCAACCCACATATGTTGATTGTGAAAATTTACAATTTGATCACTTTGGAATGAAGCCTCATCTGTAAAGAGAACATTTGCACTGAAATGAAGATTGACACATTTTTGGACGAAGCATTCGCAGAAGTGTATCCGTGGAGGCCAATCAGCTGCTGATAGTGCCTGCACATGCTGTACATGGTACGGTAACAACTGGTTCTCCCATAGCATTCTCCATACAGTGACGTTGTCAACGTTACCTTCTACAGCAGCAACTTCTCTGACGCTGACTATGGGTTATCGTCAACTGCACGAAGAATGCCTCGTCCATTGCAGGTGTCCTCGTCGTTCTAGGTCTTCCCCAGTCGCGAGTCATAGGCTGGGATGTCAGTACATACTGACGAATGTAAAATGAGCTCTAACATGGAAATTAAGCGTTTCCGGACACATGTCCACATAAAATCTTTTCTTTATTTGTGAGTGAGGAATGTTTCCTGAAAGGTTGGCCGTAACTTTTTGTAACACACTGTATAGCTTGAAGGGGGAAACCAGATGGCGCTACCATAGGTCAAATGGATATCAACTGCGTTTTTAAAAAAATAGGAACCCCCATTTTTTATTACATATACATGTACTACGTAAAGAAATATGAATGTTTTAGTTGGAGCACTTTTTTTCGCTTTGTGATAGATGCCACCGAAATAGTCACAAACATATGGCTCACAATTTTAGACGAACAGTTGTTAACAGGTAGGTTTTTTAAATTAAAATACAGAACGTAGGTGCGTTTGAACATTTTATTTCGGTTGTTCCAATGTGATACATTACCTTTGTGAACTTATCATTTCTGAGAACGCATGCTGTTACACCGTGATTACCTGTAAATACCACGTTAATGCAATAAATGCTCAAAATGATGTCCGTCAACCTCAATGCATTTGACAATATATGTAACGACATTCCTGTCAACAGCGAACAGTTCACCTTCCGTAATGTTCGCACATGCATTGACAATACGCTGACGCATGTTGTCAGGCGTTGTCGGTGATCACGATAGCGGATATCCTTCAACGTTTCCCACATATAGAAATCCGGGGACGTCAGATCCGGTGAACATGCGGACTGAATTGTGTGCTAGTGGAGCAACATACACACAGTCTTTAATGAAACCTCAGCAAAAGAAATCCAGTGATGTCAAGTCTGTTGTACGAGATGGCCATGCGACTGACCCTGCAAGGCCAGTCCACCGAGGTGGGAAGCAATTATGGAGGAAGTATCTAACTTTCGTGAGAAAATGCGGTGGCGCACAATCTTTCTGGTAGTAATACATCCCGTCCTGGTCGTCTTCATCGACCTTTGGAATTAAGAACTTTTCAAGCATATCCAGGTATACAATTTCAGTATCAGAAAGAAGAAAGGGTGGTACACTTTCAATTTGCTAAGGGCATATAACACGTTAACTTTGGGGCTGCCACGAAAATGTTCCAGGGTTGCATATGGATTTTAGCTGTCCATATTCTGCAATTGTGGATGTTTACCATGTCACTGGTATGAAATTTTGACTCATCGCTGAAGATTATTGTGTCCAAGAATGTCTCGTCGTCCTCTAAGCGATTCGGCAATTCCGCTCAGAATTCCCCACGAGGAACCTGACGTGCATCACTAATGTACCACTGTGAAACTGTGTGGTTTCAAGTGCAATCGTCTACGCAGTACTCGTCAGTCTTTTGTGGAATGTCAACCTCGCGAGACGCACATCGCGTTAATTTTTGTGGACTGTGGGCAAAGCCGTCCCTAAACTGTTCGACATGATCGCAGCGGCCTGGTGATTTATCATGTCGTACTGAACAACCCGTCTCAACAAAGTCGTTATGCTTGCTTGGAGGTTCTTTAGCGTATTCCGTGTGAAATTTCGCTGAACAGTTGTTGCAGAGTTCGTTTCATGAAACCAAAACACACAATGAGCACCCTCCGCACGAATGAAGGTAGCCATTTCAACTCTGCACTACTCTAGCCCTCATGGTAGTGGAATGGGGTACTGATAGCCAATGTGAATCAAACTTGAGGTTGTTCGCAACAAAGTGACATCTACCGGTTCTATAAATTATCTCAACAAATTTTTATATCCTTTCAAAGTTGTAAAGTCGTGCTTAACTCAGCCTGTACTATTTCCCGTTGCAGCTGATACTAGCAAGTAAAAAAAGGGCGAACATGTCCAGATTTTTCGATTTAAATGTCTGCCCTGGTCATATTCGCGTTTTTTGTGCTATGTTACAGGGTAAACTATTGAACTATATGAAATTCAATTCTCGTAACTTATGAACGGTTTGCGTTGGAACATTCAAACTGCACAGTTGGCCGCGGGCATGATGGGAATTAATATGGACATGCAAGGTTTGGTTTAGCGACCACGCCCACTTTCATTTGGATGCAAAACTTGCGCATTTGAGGGACTGAGAATCCACATTTCGCTATCGAGAAGTCCCAACGGGTGACTGTGTGGAGTGCAGTCACTAAATGATCGGTGCGATATTCCATTGTGGCAGAGTGACTCCAAAAGGTAAGTGAGGGTTTTGGAAGATGATTTCATCCAAATTATCAAATGGTTCAAATGTCTCTAAGCACTATAGTACTGAGGTCATCAGTCCCCTAGAACTTAGAACTACTTTAACCTAACTAACCTAAGGACATCACACATATCCATGCCCGAGGCAGGATTCGAACCTGCGACCGTAGCGGTCGCGCGGTTCCAGATTGAAGCGTCTTGAGCCGATCAGCCACTCCGGCGGGCTCCAAATTATCCAAAGTGACCCAGACTTCGACAAGATGTGGTTCATGCAACAGGAGTCCGACCCCCGTTGAAAGCCAGAATGTGTTCAATGTTCTTGGGGAGCACCTCTGGGACAGCATTCTGGTTCTGTAGTACTCAGAGGCCACTGGCATGTGCCTCCATTGGCTGCCATATACTCTGGATCTGAACACATGCGTCCCCTTTTTGTGGGGCTTTAATAAAGAAAAGGTGTACAGTAATAACCCGAAAACCATTGATGATCTGAAAACAACCATTCATGTGGTCGTCGACAGCATTGATGACGTGGCACTTCAGCGGTTCATGCAGAATTTCACTATTCTCCTACGCTACATCATCGACAATTGTCAGGCGTATCGAACATGTCAAACTAAATCCGAATATCTGTAGTAACGTTTACATGTTGAATAAAGTGTGTGCATGGCGTAGTTTGTAACGAATTTACGTGAGCCGTGCTGCGGCTCTCGCTGGTGCTGTTTTAGATTCCCGTCCTCTGTTGAAGGCCAGACAGTATCGTTTAGTTGACATGGTTGCAGTTGTTTGCATTCTTCTTGTGTTGACGGACGCCACTTGTTTCTGCAAGCATTGCCTGTCCGCTAGTGGCAGCAGTGTCGTTATCGATATGTAGTAACTGTGGCCCTATTTTTGGGGTTAGTCGACGTTCTTCCGGGTCGTGTGAGGGAGCAGTTCGGTTGGAGACGCAGAAGGAGCCAGGTTCGTGCAGAATGAGAACACGCTCGGACTGCTGGCGGCACGAATGGACTGCCGGATCGAAGGGCTGTGGTCACGAGGGTATACGACCTCGTCGAAACTGGATCCTGCATGTTTTAAGTTGAGTGCATTTCAATTCGAGTAGACAAACCACCACCATTGTCACATATCGCGATACTCCAATGACTTGGGTTCGTGTTGCTGCTCAGGAGTGTCGCCGAGGCAAGGAGCAGTGAGTGGAGAGCTTCGGGAAGGTGGATCTGATTAGCTTTCCTGGGCTTCTAACTATAATTTACTACCTTCAGCTTGTTACAATTGTTAAGTTCAACCAGCGGTATTTTCCTGCCTGGTTGCCCCTAACGCCCCAGTTAAATGCCCTGTGGGTTAGTGTACGTAACGGCAGTGTACGTTTCTTCGCCTTGACGCTGCTGTCTGGTGAGGCATGTAAGTTTGAGAGCTTTCTTGATTGTAGGTTGGTTGGCGATTCTTCTACCTTGGTAGTGATTCCTTTCTTGTTCCGGGCGCTCTAAGCACAGCATTCTGCAGGCGGAGTCCAGACCGCTGGTTCCGGCTTTGGCGTATTTTTACATTTTTGCATTTGGTTTATTGGACGTCAGGTAGTCTCACGAAGATGACTAGTCACTCGTTAGACTGCCACTAGTCTGAGTTACAATATTGTGGTGTGAATGCAACACTTGGCTGCCTTCCTCATCGCTCGTGAAAGTGTTTTTGGCCTGACCTACTTAGAGGCCGATTCCTCGATCACCGTCTGTGACTGGCCCTTGTGTTTTTTATTGTGTTATTATTTTATTATTGTATTACCAAGTTACCATCATTTGTCTCACCTGTTTGGTGATCAGTTGCTTGTCCTTTTGAATTAACCTTTGTTATTATATTTGCTGTTTTATTGTATGTTGTTAAATTTTTTTTATAATGCCATTCTTGTCGTTAAAGGCCTTCAGCCATGGCTGTGGTTACTTGCCTTAAAATTCTAATTGCGACCACACTGGCTTGTTTACAAAACATTATTTGCTGTGTCTGTATTTTATGTATGTTTGTTAATTTTTTTAATAATTGCCATTCTTGGCGTTTAAGGCTTTCAGCCGTGAATCAGTTCCTAATTTATTGCCATTAAGGCCTTCAGCCGTGAAACAATTCTTAAATTATTGCCGTTATTTTAATTTTTTGTTGATTTTAAATATATTGTGTGTGTGATTAGAAGAAAAGGCAACGAATAGTAACTGATTATGGCCCCGTCCACAATCGCAACCGAATCCTGCCTTCCTTGACTACCAGGTTTCATTACGTTTCTTTTTTCTTCATGTGGTTCAGTAATCGTAACCCTGTAGGAGTATTTTTCATTCTGTTAAAGATTAGTGGGCGGGGGTGGGGTGAGGGGGGGGGGGGGGCAGGTTTACAGGATGAGTTGGTGAGGAGGATACTTACGACAGCCTTCTTCTGAAACTCTGTGAGCTGCTTGCCCAACTTGAGCCTGGCGGCGACAACCATGGCTTCCACGAGTGTGAGGTGCGGCTGCAGCAGATCCTCTTGCATGACGTAGCAGGAGAGCCGCCGGAAGCTCGCCAGGTCGCGCGGCTTGCCGTTCACCAGCACCGAGCCCGTCACGCCTCGCAGCCTGGACGACAAGAGCAACAACGAACACTTTACGAGAACCACATTATCACATAAACTGAAGTGACAAAAGTCATGGAACGGAGACACGCACATATGCACAGGACAGTGATAAGGCGGAGCCGTCATTTGCATTCAGACGATTCATGTCGAAAGCTTACCAATGTGATTATGGCCGCACGGTGGGAGTTAAACTCTGACCACGGAATAGTAGTTTGAGCTAAATTCATGCGACATTTCATTTCGCAAATTGTTAGGGAATTCAATATTCCGAGATCCGCAGTGCAAGAGTGTGAAGAGAATACCGCGGACAACGCAGTGGACGATGGCCTTCACCTAACGACCGAGAGCAGCGGCGTTATCCTAGAGCTGTCAGTGCTAACAGACAAGCAACAGTCGTGAAATAACAGCAGAAATCAATGGAGCACGTACGATGGACGTATCCGTTAGGTCTGTTTGGTGAAATTTGGCGTTAATGGAACATGGCAGCAGACGACCGACACGAGAGCTTTGATAACTGCACGACATCCCCTGCAGCGCCTCTCTTGGGCTCGTGGTCGTATACGTTGGACCCTGGACGGCCTGGTCAAGTCCCAGCCCCAGCTAGTAGCATCTGATGGTAGGGTTCGAGTGTGGCTTAGACTTCACGAAACCGTGGACCCAAGTTGTCAACAAGGCACTCTGCAAGCTGGTGGTGGCTCCATAATGACATGAGCTGTGTTCACATGGAATGGACTGAATCCTCTGGATATTCGGCTACTTTGAGACTATTTGCAGCTATTCATGGACGTCATGTTCCCAAACAACGATGGAAGTCTTATGGGTGACAGTGCGCCAAGTCACCGGGTCACAGTTGTTTCCTGTTGTTTGAGGAACATTTTGGACAGTTCGAGCGAAGCATCGGGCACACATATCGCTGACATGAATCCCATCTAACATTTATGTGATAGAATACAGTCAATTTGTGCACATAATCCTGCACTGACAACGCTTTGGCAGTTATGGACGGCTATAGGGGCAGCATAGTTCAGTATTTCTGCAAGGAACTTCCAACTACTTGTTGAGTCCATGCGACATCGAACTGTTGAACTACGCCGGCGAAAGGAACTTGGACTTGATATTAGGAGGCATCCTATGACTTATTACCTCAGCGTACGTTAGAACTGACCATATACTCTAGAAATAGTCTCCATTACGTTTCACAGACTTTCACTCATGTGACATATAATAATAAAAAATAATAACAATAATATCAATAATAACCGTAATAATAAATAAGAAAAGCAGCAGAGAAAACTTTAGGACTGCCCAAAGATAAAAAGAAAACGTAGTGGAACGAAGAGTATGAAGAGCTGAAAATAGAGATTTTCAAAAAACAAGAACATACAGAAAAATTAAGACTATAAAGAAAAGGAACATCAAAAGTAATCCGGAAAACAAAAAGAACCTTCGAACCACCTCAGCTTACGGAAATACAAGACAATTTTACCAAAAAGTTTTTGTCACTCTTTCAAACAACTATTTAAATTGTATCATTCACAAAGAAAGTATTTGTTTCTAAGGTGAAAACGCCAAAACATAATTAAATAACAAAATTAAGAAATACTACGAAAAATATTTTGAAAGCCTCTTAAACTATCCAACAGTTAAACTGGAATTTGCACAAAATCTGGAGGAAGATTTAAAGCCATCAAATCACTGAAAGCCGCGCTGGGTAGCCGCGCGGTCTGGGCGTCTTGTCACGGTCAGCGCGGCTCCCCCCTTTGGAGGTTCGAGTCTTTCCTCGGGCACGTGTGTGTGTGTGTCGTTCTTAGTGTAAGTTAGTTTAAGTTAGATTAAATAGTGTTTAAGCTTAGGGACCGATGAACTCAGAAGTTTGATCCATAAGACCTTACCACAAACCACAAAATCACTCAAAAACAACAGAGAAAACGGTTAAGACTCCATTACAGCATAATTATCGAAATTGTCAGAACGAACTGCTTTTGGAGAACATTTGGAAAAGTGATATGATTCCAAAAGAGTGGACAATAGTAGTAACCCATCCACCACTCAAAATGAGAGAAAACCAAAATGTCAACATTTATAGAAGAGTATCGCTTCTATAATTGATCCACAAAATACACTGATCAGCCAGAACATTATGACAACAGCCCTAATATCGATACAAATTCGTTCAAATATTCAAATGGCACTGAGCGCTATGTGACTTAACTTCTGAGGTCATCAGTCCCCTAGACTGAGAACTACTTAAACTTAACTAATCTGAGGACATCACACACATCCATGCCGAGGCAGGATTCGAACGTGCGACCGTAGCGGCAGCGCGGTTCCAGACTGAAGCGCCTAGAACCGCTCAGCCAAATCTGCCGGCGATATATATCCGTCTAGGCGATAGTAGCGGCAAGATGCTTGCAATATCAGTAAACATGCTATCCTTGTGTGGATTGGGGAAGGCGCAGATTGTCACGGCCAGGAGGCTAAGCACGAGAATTTCGGAAACTGCACGACTTGTCGGGTGTCCGAGGGGCGCAGTGGTAAGTGTCTTCATCACGTGGCGATACCAAGGTGAAATCACGTCCAGACGTCTTGGGCTTGGGTGGCCACCCCTCATTACAGATCAGATGTCGAAGGCCGGGAAGACTGGTAAAACAGGACAGGCAGCGAACTGTGGCGGAACTAACGTCAGGCTATTATGCTAAGCAGAGTACATGTGTGTCTGAACACACAGTGCACCGAACACTTTAGGATAGGCCTCCACAGCAAATGTTAATTCTAAATCAGCATCTGCGATTGAAACTGGCACGTGACCATCGGCAGTGGACGTTGGCGCAGTTGCGTAGCGTTGCATGGTCTGATGAATCCCGATACCTTCATCATCATGCTGATGGGAGCGCGCGAATCCGTCGACATCCAGGGTAGCAGCTCCTTGGAACCCGTACTTCGGGACGGAGACAAGCTGGCGGCAGCTCCATTATGCTGCGGGGAACATTCACATGGCCATCCATCGGCCCACTGGAACTCGTGCAAGGCACCATGATGGTCATGAAGTAACATACACTTTTTGAAGACCACGTACACCGTTGCACGACGATCGTGTTTGCCTGCGGTAGTGGCGTTTTTCAACAAGATATTGAGTCTTGTCACAAGATCAGGACTGTGACAGAATTGCTCGAGGAACAGAGTGGCGAGTTCCAGTTGATGTACTGGGCCTCCAACTCGCCAGATCCGATCACGACCGAACTCATCTGGTATGTGATTGATGATGCCAACTCATTCCAGCGACTTACCACGACCTCAGTGGTTGTACGCCACGGCGCGTCGCCGCTTTTATCCGTGTCAAAGGTGGACATACCATTTATTAGGTAGGTGGTCGTAATGTTCTGACTGATCACTGTATTATCAGAAATTCTCCTGGACAGAGCTGTAGACACTTTACAGAAACAACTGGGAGAACAGCACGATGGCTTTCGAAAGGCTAGATCACGCAAAAAACATATTTTTTTAAAGTTAAAATCAATAATTCGCCACAGAGTGTTAACCAACAAACATATAGTAGTATCATTTATTGACTTTAAGATAGCGTTTGATTCGGTAGATAT
Source organism: Schistocerca gregaria (assembly GCF_023897955.1). NCBI lineage: Eukaryota > Metazoa > Arthropoda > Insecta > Orthoptera > Acrididae > Schistocerca > Schistocerca gregaria. The sequence continues at coordinate 229,088,185 of NC_064925.1, read as the reverse complement.
AAAATCGTTAAAGAATTAAGTGTTAAAGCAAAATTAGCGAACATAATTTACTAAACTCTAAAGATAAATTTGTGGGAGAAGCATCACACTTATTTAAAATAAAAACTGGTGTTACTAGAGGATAGATTATCACCCTTACTATTTAACTGCGTTGAAGGAAAAAGAAATTTAAGTATCGGGAATTTGGAGCTAAAGAAAAGTCACAAAGCGGAACCAATAACCCTAGGAAGGAAAACAAATACACTCCTGGAAATTGAAATAAGAACACCGTGAATTCATTGTCCCAGGAAGGGGAAACTTTATTGACACATTCCTGGGGTCAGATACATCACATGAGCACACTGACAGAACCACAGGCACATAGACACAGGCAACAGAGCATGCACAATGTCGGCACTAGTACAGTGTATATCCACCTTTCGCAGCAACGCAGGCTGCTATTCTCCCATGGAGACGATCGTAGAGATGCTGGATGTAGTCCTGTGGAACGGCTTGCCATGCCATTTCCACCTGGCGCCTCAGTTGGACCAGCGTTCGTGCTGGACGTGCAGACCGCGTGAGACGACGCATCATCCAGTCCCAAACATGCTCAATGGCGGACAGATCCGGAGATCTTGCTGGCCAGGGTAGTTGACTTACACCTTCTAGAGCACGTTGGGTGGCACGGGATACATGCGGACGTGCATTGTCCTGTTGGAACAGCAAGTTCCCTTGCCGGGCTAGGAATGGTAGGACGATGGGTTCGATGACGGTTTGGATGTACCGTCTACTATTCAGTGTCCCCTCGACGATCACCAGAGGTGTACGGCCAGTGTAGGAGATCGCTCCCCACATCATGATGCCGGGTGTTGGCCCTGTGTGCCTCTGTCGTATGCAGTCCTGATTGTGGCGCTCACCGTCACGGCGCCAAACACGCATACGACCATCATTGGCACCAAGGCAGAAGCGACTCTCATCGCTGAAGACGACACGTCTCCATTCGTCCCTCCATTCACGCCTGTCGCGACACCACTGGAGGCGGGCTGCACGATGTTGGGGCGTGAGCGGAAGACGGCCTAACGGTGTGCGGGACCGTAGCCCAGCTTCATGGAGACGGTTGCGAATGGTCCTCGCCGATACCCCAGGAGCAACAGTGTCCCTAATTTGCTGGGAAGTGGCGGTGCGGTCCCCTACGGCACTGCGTAGGATCCTACGGTCTTGGCGTGCATCCGTGCGTCGCTGCGGTCCGGTCCCAGGCCGACGGGCACGTGCACCTTCCGCCGACCACTGGCGACAACATCGATGTACTGTGGAGACCTCACGCCCCACGTGTTGAGCAATTCGGCGGTACGTCCACCCGGCCTCCCACATGCCCACTATACGCCCTCGCTCAAAGTCCATCAACTGCACATACGGTTCACGTCCTCGCTGTCGCGGCATGCTACCAGTGTTAAAGGCTGCGATGGAGCTCCGTATGCCACGGCAAACTGGCTGACACTGACGGCGGCGGTGCACAAATGCTGCGCAGCTAGCGCCATTCGACGGCCAACACCGTGGTTCCTGGTGTGTCCGCTGTGCCGTGCGTGTGATCATTGCTTGTACAGCCCTCTCGCAGTGTCCGGAGCAAGTTTGGTGGGTCTGACACACCGGTGACAATGTGTTCTTTTTTCCATTTCCAGGAGTGTAGAACGTAAACTGCCTGATCTCTGCAGACGATTTTGCAGCACTTTCAGAAAATCTGATAGACGCAGTTATTAAATAGAGCTTCTAGTAGAAACAGATAATGGAGCTGGTCTCAAAATTTCTGTTGAAAAATGAAAATTTATGACAAATATAAAAGAGGACCAAAACTCGTAGAAACACAAACAGGTCAAATACAGCGAGTCAGAAAATTCAAATATTTTGGAGAAACCACACAATAGAATTTACTAGAAAAATTAGCAGAAGATTTTAGAGTTAACAAAATGGAGAGAGCATATGGTCTGACAAAGCATACCTAGAGCTAGAAATGCACATCTACACTCATGCTCATAAATTAAGGATAATTGCAGAATGTGTTGCCACACAACGTGTCACTACACATAACTGACGCCAATAGCACAGTCATATAGGGAACACACAGGACCCAGATCTGTAAGTCCACGGTATTGGTGATACGCTGAAAAAACCGTCCCTAAACACAAGTATTACATAACGCCACTGTTCCTGCGCATGTACCTCGACATCAATATGGGATATGATCACTATGCACACGTACACAGGCCGCACAACGGGTTGACATACTCTGGATCAGGTGGTCGAGCAGCTGTTCTGCTATAGCCTCCCATTCTTGCACCAGTGCGTGTCGGAGCTCCTGGAGTATCTAGAGGTTTGAAGACGTGCTTTTATACATCGGCCGAGAGCATCCCAGACTTGCTCGATGGGGTCTAGGTCTGGAGAACAGGTAGGGCACTCCATTCGCCTGATATCTTCTGTTTCAAGGTACTCCTCCATGATGGCAGCTCGGTGGGGCCGTGCGTTGTCATCCATCTGGACGAAGGTGGGTCCCACTGTACCCCTGAAAAGGCGGACATACTGGTGCAAAATGACTTCCGGATACACCTGACCTGTTATTGTTCCTCAGTCAAAGACATGCACGGACGTACGTGCACCAATCATAATCCCAACCCACACCATCAAACCACGACCTCCATATAAGTCCCTTTCAGGGACATTAAGGGGTTGGTATCTGGTTCCTGGTTCAGCCAGGTGAAAACCAGGCGAGAATCAATGTTCAGACTATACGTGAACTCGTCCATGAAAATAACCTGACACCACTGTTCCAATGACCAGGTACCGTGTTCTTGACACCAGGCTTTACGGGCTCTCCTGTGACCAGGGGTCAGTGGAATGCAGCTTGCAGGTCTCTGGGCGAATAAACCATGTCTGTTCAGTCAGTCGTCTGTAGACTGTGTGTCTGGAGACAACTGCTCCGGTGGCTGCGGTAAGGTCCCGAGCAAGGCTACCTGCAGAACTCCGTAGCCGTCTACGGGCACTGATGGTGAGATATCGGTTTTCTTGTGGTGTTGTATACTGTGGAAGTCCCGTGCCGTAGCGCCTAGACATGTTTTCTGTCTGCTGGAATCGTTGCCATAATCTTGAGATCACACTTTGTGGCACACGGAGGGCCCATGCTACGACCTGCTGTGTTTGACCAGCCTCCAGTCGGCTTAGTATTCTACCCCTCATAACGTCATCAGTATGTGTTCTTTGAGCCATTTGCAACACACATTCACCATTAGCTCGTCTGATAACGTCTGCTCACTTACTCGCTGCACCGTATTCTGACATGCACCAACACACCTCTCCATATGTGGACTGCTGCCAGAGCCCCAGTGCGACAAACGCAGGTCAAATGCACCGCATGGGCATACCCAGAGGTGATTTAAACCCGCAAACCGCCCACCAGAGCGTTGTTTCACCATGTATCAGCGTTATCCTTAATTTGCGAGCATGAGTGTAGAAAAAAATGAACTAAAGCACTACACTACAATGGTACGACCAGAATGCTTTATGTGGATGTGAATGCCTCAGAGATGAACTTCAACCTGGATAGAACACAAGTAACTCAAAGACAGGGTGTTAGGAAAATAATGGAAGTACTACAAATTAAAGATGGCTGGAGAAAGAGGAGTAATGAGAAGATCTACAAAAGCAGTCGAAAAATAACAAAAGTAATGGCTAAACTAAGTTTAATCTTTTTTGTCACCTTTAACGAATGAATGAGAAAAGGCTAAAGAAACAAATATTTCTGCATTTTTGAAAGAAAAACTCGACAATAGCATTGATTACACAAGTAAGAAAAGAATCGGAAATAGGAGAGACAAAGCCATTTAAGAATAAAATACTAAACATAGAATGCTTTTAAAGCAGAAGAAATCAGATATCTGGAACCACAGGGGGAGAAGAAAGAAGACCTTTGGAGGGGGGGGGGGGGAATGAGGGACTATAGGGAAAATAGGAAAAAATAACAAAAAAAGAAGAGCAACTGAAGTTCTTACATAATCATAGTCGGTCGATACTGAAATTAATAAAAATAATGAATAATAATAATATTAATAACCGCACAGGCCAATGACAAATTTTTTTGGAAAACATTTTTACTTTGATAGCTGATCTTTATAATTTTTTATGAGATGAGTCTAAATCTAGCCTTAGTTTTTCTGTATCATCCATAGTTTTTGAGCAATATGCTTTTTATTACATAGTATAAAAATCCTATGCTATACAGTAAACTTTATGAAATTAATTAAATAAATTAAAATTAATGAAACGCTTTGTTACAACATATGCATGGTTTGTATTTACAGCAGGTTACTTAAAATAAAGGTGTGTGTTAATAGAAGTTCCACTTGTCAGCTGGAATTGGTTTGTAGTTTCTTTCTCTTTTTTCTTTGAAGATTCTTATGTATCTTTTTCTACGTTAAGTCGCTTGCTGAACTTCTCGGTGAAGTGACCAACAGTAGTTCCCCATCATGTTGGTTTTTCAGCGGCCTTGGTACCATTTTTCCATCATTTTAATGTACTGGTGAAAACGCTCTCCTTGCTCCTCGCAAACATCTCCCACATTGTCTAGGAAGTAATCAAGGTGACTGTTCAAAAAGTGAACTTTCAGGCTCATTAAACATCCTAAAGTTTTAAACTTCCTTAAAATTGTAGCTATAATAGAAACATATTCTGGGTCTTTTTCATGTCCTAAGAACTTTGTAACGACTTGCTTGGATGATACCCATGATTCTTTCTCATTTAAGATAATTGTGGATTCAGAGTTAACATCAGACATAAATTTTCTAACGTCAGGTCCGACAAAGACGCCTTCTTTTAGTTTAGCTTCTGAAGGGTGTGGAAACTTTCTGCAGAGATACTTAAAACGTGGTCCATCTTTAGGCAAAGCCATTACAAACTGTTTCATTAGGCCTAACTTTATATGTAGAGGTGGTAGGAGCACATCTTTTGGATCTACAAGGTTTTTGCTTAGAATGTTCTTCTCACCAGGTTTTAAAGACTCCCTCACAGGCCAGTTCTTTCTGCACCAGTGTTGATCCCTAGCTCTACTGTCCCATTCACACAAGAAACACGGAAATTTGGTAAATCCACTTTGCTGACCAAGGAGCATGAGTGTTACTTCTAGATCGCCACATATCATCCAAATATGAGCAGATTAGCCTATTTTATTTTCATTATTTCTATGTTTTCATAGCTTTCTTTCATATGGACAGATTGTCCATCATGCGTAGATGCATACATGGCACCATTGAACCATGTTTTGGGCGAATCAATAAACAGCCTCCAGTCTTCCTTTTTGTATTCAATACCAAACTCATTCATCAGGCCGGGAATATCTGAGCAGTACACTAAATCACCTCCTTCTTCAAAAAACTTAGAAAATTTGTGCTCTCTCTTTCTATACCTGTATATGATGCCAGTAAGTTCTTTTATTTTAATCTAGAGTCAAGCAGTTCAGCTTTTTCTTTCGTTAAGCCCAGATCCCTGACAAAATCGTTAAGCTCGGTCTGAGCAAACAATTTGGGCTATAGACTTTCTGTACTAGAATGGAATACATCATCATCTGGTTCATCTAAATCCGATCGTACATCAGAAAATATATCTGTTGGAATAGAATTTAAATCATCTGGTGGTTCAGGAACCGGCAAATCTACACCATGCCATACTGGTCGGATGGCGGACATAATGTTAGAATAGCTTATTACTTCTTAGTTTTTCGAATTATGACCAGTAATATCAACACTGCAAAAGTAACAATCACTGGAATGATTTCTTGGCTCAATCCATATCATAGGAATAGCTTTTTTCTCTTTTTTGGACCATTTTCTCACATCTTCAACACACACATAACATATCTTAGGCAGCGCCCAAGCTTATCTTTATCACCAAGTTTAGATCCAAAGTATGATAGATATACCTCTTTCACAAAGTCTGTAATGTTACTTTGGTGTTTTTTAATCGCAAATTCACCACAAATGTAACAAAAACTGTCAGCAGAGGTTTTACAACTACGATTACACATTGTACTGAGTACATGTACAGGAAATAGGAAAGTGAGGTTAGGTTGACAGTAAACAAAACACCATCTGTTAACTCAAAAATAGACTCGAACTTTTGTGCCAGCAAATGTTTTTCAGCAGTTCTACCAACGTCTTCTACATTCATTACACCTCATTTTTAAATTACTTTAACTATATGAAAGCTGTTAAGTTCTTTAATAAATCGCTATATTTAATTAATTTAACTGTACGATGTGAAGAAATGGTGGGTGATACAGTTTTTTAAGTATGATATTTGGATTTCCCACCCCAAAAAACATAATAAGGTATTTTCAGCAAAAATTTTCCCATCGTTTGCCTGTGTAATAGTCATTGCTTATGGCTCAAAGGACTGGTGTAATTGTCTCAATTGTACACCATTCTGGTGACTTTCGTATTCCTAACCTACCCCAATTATCCAACCAGGGAATGGGGACTTACAGTTTAGCGTACAATCCAAGTTACTTCTCCTCATATCGTTGAGAGGTTAAGACTAGATTCAAGATAACTGCAAATTTCCGCGCTCCTGTAGGGATTAGGTTCCCAGACCTCCCGGTTTCTAGCCTGTTTCCGCTTAATACCAACCTCCGATTGGTCGCAAAATTAAAATCATAGTGAAAGATGTGGTGAAGCTTAGGGCAGATGTTTTCAGCAGTTTGTCTAGTATGCCATCTAACTCGCCACATCGCAATTTCCGGTTCAGAGCGAGCAGTGAACACTTGTAGATGCCTACAAACTAGTGTCTTGCGGCAAGTGGGAAGTCCTGCTGAGAGGTTTCGACTGATTTCAAGTAGCACACACAATGTAACAGTCGTGCCTTTCCTTGTTCATGACAACTTTCTGCCGCACAGTGCCGAGTCAAAGAAGGAGCTCCTCCACCGTTTTCGATGGGAGTGTTCGATAACCCACAATGCAGCCCAAAATTGGCTTAATCTGATTTTCAGCTCTACTCTCACATGAACCGCTGGCTACGAGGGCAGTATTTTGGAACAGGCAATGTGCGGCGTAGAGAACTGATGGATATCACAGGCAGATGCCTTCTATAACGAGGGTATTGGGAAGTTGGCATAAGACTATGACAAATGTCTAACTCAGAGCAGCGACTATGTAGAGACGTAGAAGATGTAGCTACATGTTGTACATAGAACATTTCTTATTTTCACTGTTTCCATTTCGTGACCGGTCGGGGGTTGGGGGGAAAAACAGCTCTCGTTCTGGGAGTATGTCGCCGTAACATCGACTCCACAAGACATCGAAAGTACAGTACAGACCTCCTTTTTATTTAAAGATTTATTTATTTATTTACTCCCATTCCAAGGGACGGTATGAGAAAGCTGAAAGGTCGTGGAATAAGTCACTGTATATTCTAGAACGAGTTGAGGAATTCTCGAGCTGACTGGATGAAAAGCTGTGTTTAGGTTATAGATGCACTTATTATGCGAAGGTGCTGATACTGGGGTGTTCCAGTGAGTAGATTCTCTCTATGATTTGTGGTTCTAAAAAGTGAAAAAGTGGCCACAGTAATTTGTCCTGTGGATTCAAAACGGTATTTTTTATCAGTTCTCTTACACATGATGGTGTAATTTAGTCAGAGGTTCCTGAAAGTGGTAGAAAGTGTTTATGTTCCAACGCGACTTCAGGTTTCTCACTGTCAAAGAACCATCGTAGACAGATGCATTAACCTAGGTAATTTATTTACTTACTTAATTATTTATTAATTTATTTATTTCCCAACCAGTCTGTAATAGTTTCACTAAAACTGGAATGCGAAGAGTCAGAGCATATTAATGAATGAAAACAGTTTCCTTCTTTCTTTCTTTCTGCAGATTTCGTCGTACACGTCATACAGACGCTGAAGAGCACTCACGTAGTATTCGTCGAATATACACGGTGCAGTCACTCTAATGTGACCGCCACCTGCATTCGACTTCAACGTGCAATAACTAGACTGTATTTTAGCGGTGTCTTCCGCATGCACCATCCTCAAAATACGTGCAACAATATTTGAACCATACAATTTAAATTCCCATTGAAAATGGAATGCTTCACAAATCTTGGATAAAATTTCAACTGCCTTGTTTTTGCATTAGTCTTCTGACTGGTTCTATGCGGCAGGTCACACAACTTCTGCTGTAGTATTTTCCCAGTATTGGCCCCTTTAGTACCACACAAACTACTCCTAGATGTCTTAATACATGTGCTACTATCCTGTACCTTCTTCTAGGTCAGTGTTTACATATATTCCTTTCCTTGCTGACTGTGGGGAGGGAGAATCTTAATCGAGTCGACTTTCTTTTTTACCCTATTCCCACAGTCCATGATTCATTTCCTTACAATTATGTGTTCCACTACCTTACAAGAAATGTTTTCATCACTTTAAGGCGTATGTTTGATACTAGTAGACTTCTCCTGGCTAGGAATGCCATATTTACTTGGCCTAAAATATCATCCGAAATCATGTTAAATGCATTCTCTGAAAATTATTTCGAGCAGTTAGTTCATGAGCCCACGCGAATAGTAAACGGTTCTGAAAACACATTTGACCTCTTAGCAACAAATAATCCTGAGTTAATAACGAGCATCAAAACTGACACAGGGATTAGTGAACACAGGGATTCCATAGCGAGACTGAATATTGTAACCCGCAAATCCCCCAAAAATAAGAGAAAAATATACCTATTCAAAAAAAGCAGATAAAAATTCACTTGATGCCTTCCTGAGAGACAATCTCCACTCATTCAAAACTAATAATATAAGTGTAGACCAGATGTGGCTTGAATTCAAAGAAATAGTATCAGCAGCAATTGAAAGATTTATACCAAAGAAATTAACAAACGATGGAGCTGATAATTCTTGGTTCACAAAACGGGTTAGAACATTGTTGCAGAAACAACGAAACAAACATGCCAAATTTAAACAGACGCAAAATCCACAAGATTGGCGATCTTTTACAGAAGCTAAAAATTTAGCGCAGGCTTCATTGGGAGATGCATATAACAGTTTCCACAACGAAACTTTGTCTCGAAACCTCGGAGAAAATCCAAAGAGATTCTGGTCGTATGTGAAGTGTGTTAGCGACAAGAAACAATCAATTTCCTTCTCTGCGCGATAGCAAAGGAGATACTATCGAAGACAGTGCTGCCAAAGCAGTGTTACTAAACACAGCCTTCCGAAACGCCTTCACAAAAGAAGACGAAGTAAATATTCCAGAATTCGAATCGAGAACCGCTGCCAACATGAGTAACGTAGAAGTAAATATCCTCGGAGTACTAAAGCAACTTAAATCACTTAATAAAGGCAAGTCTCTGGTCCAGACTGTACACCAATTAGGTTCCTTTCGGAGTACGCTGATGCATTAGCCCCATACTTAACAATCATATACAACCGTTTGCTATATGAAAGAACCGTACCTGAAGACTGGAAAGTTGCACAGGTCACACCAATATTCAAGAAAGTTAGTAGGAGTAATCCACTAAATTTCATGCCCATATCGTTAACGTGGGTATGCAGCAGAATTTTGGAACATGTATTATGTTCAAACATTATGAATTACCTCGAAGAAAAATGTCTATTGACACACAATCAACATGGGTTTGGAAAACATCATTCCTGTGAAACACAACTAGCTCCTCATTTACATGAAGTGTTGAATACTATTGACAAGGGATTTCAAATCGATTCCGTATTTTTGGATTTCCGTAAGGCTTTTGACACTTTACCACACAAGAGGCTTATAGTGAAATTGTGTGCTTATGGAATATCGTCTCAGTTATGTGACTGGATTTATGATTTCCTGTCAGAGAGGTCACAGTTCGCAGTAATTGGCGGAAAGTCATCGAGTAAAACAGAAGTGATTTCTGGCTTTCCCAAGGTAGTGTTAAAGGCGCTTTGCTGTTCCTTATCTATACAGGGTGATTCAGAAATGCATGTAAATATTTTAAGGGTGTATTTGTGAGGTAAATATAAGACAAAATGTTCTATAAATGTTTTTCCATAAACGTTTAATTCCAGTGTTATCGTTAAAATACGAAAGTCATGTCCGTATCAAAACGACGTCAGTGCAAGCAGCAGGATGCCATATTCTGGTACGTAATGCACATACGTATCTCCCAACAGTTGATTCGAAACTGCATGAATAGTGTTTGTTTGTGTTTGCAATTGCTGTTTACTCCTACTGTACAGAAGATGGCGCTGATGTTGTTGGTAACGGAAACGTACTTCCTGTCGTTCATTCATCGTCGGAAGGCTACAGGTTTCGTGCACATGATGTACTCAAACAGTGAGTATGCTGATATGCACCTTGTGTATGGTGCAGCAGATGGAAACGCACTTGCAGCAAGACGAAGGTACAGTGAGCTGTTTCCAAGACGACGGTTACCAAGTCATCAGACGTTTGTATCTGTGGACAGACGTATGCGGGAGTATGGCATTCGTCCTGGGCCACATTCAGGTCGACCACTTGAGCATGCAGTGAACGTCGACGAACATGTTTTGGACCTGGTAGACCAAGATCCAGCCATCAGTACGAGACAAATTAGTGCAGCTGTACGACTTCCACAATCTACTGTATGGCGGCTGCTTCGGAGACAACAGTTGCATCCATTTCACCTGCACAAAGTGCACGAATTGACACCTGCAGACTATCCTCGCCGTCAGCAATTCTGCCAGTGGTTACAAGAGCGTCATTTGAATGATCCAATGTTCATTCGGCGGATATTATTCACAGATGAGGCCATGTTTACTCGTGCGGGTGTAATCAATTCGCATAATATGCACCAGTGGGCTGTCGAGAATCCTGGCGCGAGAATTGTGCGTGGATATCAACATCAGTTCTCCGTAAACATTTGGTGTGGTATTGTGTGAATGACTTACTCGGACCTCATGTTCTACCTCTAAGGCTGACTGGGCACGCTTACCGCGAATTTTTGGAGGGGGAATTGCCTGGATTGTTACAGGATGTCCCTCTTGCAACACGAGCAACCTTGTGGTTTATGCACGATGGTGCTCCTGCCCATTACAGCCGCAACGTAAGGGCGTACCTCAATGATGCGTATCCACATCGATGGATAGGTCGCGGAGGACCAATTGCTTGGCCAGCCAGATCACCTGACCTGAACCCTTTAGACTTTTATTTATGGGGCCGACTAAAGACATTGGTGTATTTTTCTGCAGTACCGAACAGAGAAGTGCTACAACAAAGAATTGAAGGTGGTTGTGAAATTATTCGTGGAGAGTTGAACGGACTGTGTAATGTGTAGAGATCATTGCGGCGACGAGCACGGGTCTGTCTGCAAGTTCAGGGACAGCATTTTCAACATGCATTTCATTAAGATTTGTGCAAATACAGTACAGTACAGTCTGTAAATTCTTCACGTATTTTCCTTAGTTATTCTGCATTGATTTAGTTCAATCAACAGGAACTAAAGTAATACAGTATTCGCGAGGAATTGTTTCAGTTTGTTACGTCACGTTTATTTACCAGTTTGCGTTTTTAGTCCAAATGCACTGTAATTAAACTGTGAACTCTGGGAAGTAAATACTTTACGTTGTATTGAATGTATTATAATGTTTTGTTCATAACTCTGTAATAAGCCAAGTATAGCAAAAATTGTATAGAACATTTTTGTCTTATATTTACCTCACAAATACACCCTTAAAATATTTACATGCATTTCTGAATCACCCTGTATAAACGATCTGTTAGACAATCTGAGCGGTCGTCTTAGGTTTTTTGTAGATGACGCTGTCGTTTATCGACTAATAAAATCATCAGAAGATCAAAACAAATTGCAAAACGATTTAGAAAAGAAAACTGAATGGTACGAAAATTGGCAGTTGACCTTAAATAACGAAAAGTGGGAGGTCATCCACATGAGTGCTTAAAGGAATTCGTTAAACTTCGGTTACACGATAAATCAGTGTAATCTAAAAGCAGTAAATTCATCTAAATACCCACGTATTACAATTACGAACAACTTAAATTGGATGGAACACATAGAAAACGTTGTGGGGAAGGTTAACCAAGGACTGCGTTTTATTGGCAGGACACTTGGAAAGTGTAACAGATCTACTAAGGAGACTTTTTTTAAAGAGATGGGGCCCCTCCACGCCCGCACCGACGTGGTGAACAAACCAGAAGTTCTACTGTCACCTCCGTAAACATGTTATTTATCTAGTAAGTGGATTGCCTACACTACGCTTGTCCATCCGCTCTTAGAATACTGCTGCGCGGTGTGGGATCCTTACCACTGACTGACGGAGTACATAGAAAAAGTTCAAAGAAGAGCAGCACATTTTGTATTATCGGGAAATATGGAAGAGAGTGTCACAGAAATGATACAGGATTTTGGCTAGACATCATTAAAAGAAAGACGTTTTCGTTGCGACGGAATCTTCTCACGAAATTCCAATTTTCATCAGGTTTCAGCAGTTAAAAGTAGTTACTTCCATTGTAAAATGTACAATAAAAATGTTTTCGTAACACCAGTAACTCTTCAACATCATAGTTAAGTGGAGAATCTTGTGTCTACGATAGGTTGGACTAAAATCGCTCACTATGTACTATTCTTGTCAGCGAGTTATTCGTCTAAGAACTGGGTTTTTCTTAAAGCACTGAAGCTCCAGGAATCGTCGTTGTATTTAATTTGCTAGGAAGGCGGCTGATGTAATGTCTTCACAGTAAATGTAATTAGGGATCAAAGGCAAACGGCAGAGAGAGGTATTTGTTTTGCAAGCCACTGTCCTTGGAGTTTTGTCGACAGGCACTTTGCTGTTCCCCCGTCACGTTATTTCACGCTCCCTGCCTCCGGAAGCCACTAGGTTTGATATTTCCGGAGTTATTACTGCTAACAATAGCGTTTTAAGTCGATATTCGTGTAATTTTCTTTGTGATGACGTTGTATTTGCTAAGTATGTAGCGCCTGCTACTTGTGGGACAAAACTGTAGGAAAATTTTTGCTTACTATAAGCTTTCGCAGGTGGCTTCGCATAGCACTGCGGTTGCTCCTCTCCCTAGTATCTCCTCCTTGTACAAAAATTGCTTCCATATTTACTCATAGTTACTTTACATATGCTATGGAGTTCCACGACTAATTATTTAATTAATTTATTTATTGGTCTGAGCGGTTCTAGGCGCTTCAGTTTGGAACCGCGCGACCGCTACGGTCGCAGGTTCGAATCCTGCCTCGGGCATAGATGTGTGTAGTGTCCTTAGGTTAGTTAGGTTTAAGTAGTTCTAAGTTCTAGGGGCTGATGACCTGAGATGTTAAGTCCCATAGTGCTCAGAGCCATTATTTACTGGTAATAAACATAACGCGGTATTTTAACATCTGTCCCATATTCTTACAGGATAAAGTTTATCACGGGAACATGGCTATACCGGTAAGATCGCTAATTTCTTAAATTTCCACTTCCGGCAACAGACACAGTCACGCGTTTATGTACGTCCTCGAAGAGCCAGTTGTGTAACGGGAAAGGTGAAGTACTATCGTTGATTCAGTGTGCGAGGTGGTGAACGATAAAAACGTCAGGATAACGTTTCACTACCCTGAAGTTACTGCTATAAAGGAATGTGAAAATAAATGCGTATTCATGTAGTTGAAAACCGACAATACTTGTAAGTACAGAATGTAATATGAGATTCAGAATTTCCATTGCAATCAACAAACGACATTGCTGAGCCATAATTGGTCACGTGATTCATCTAGGCATCTCATCCCAATACATGGGAAGGTGCCACAGTATCTCCGGATGAGACGCCAACAATGATAAAACTTTATTTTTTTTCTTGCTGCAGAAAATTAGTCTAACTTATGTTACCTCATCTCAGAGACATCAGTCGAGCGAAGAAAGTCTTCAGACGCGCATGGAGTAAGCTATAACTGCGGCCATGACCTGTTTCAGAGCATCCAAGGACGATGGCGCCTAGAGAAGAATGATGAAAAACGGTGGAATGGGGCCACAGAGTAAGTGTTAAGTCAGAATCTATGAAACAGTTTTCATTAAATCACTTGTTTCTCTATAAAAAGGCAGATGTAGTAGATAGCATACCATCGGAATTCCTATTATTGAGGAAGTGGCACACAAATAACTATTCACTATGGTATGTAGGATCCCTCAGACTGACGACATACCCTCAGACTTTCAGGAAAATGTCATCCACACAATTCCGAAGGTAGGAATGGCACATAGCTACGACAACCATAGCACAAACAGCTTAACAGCTCTTGCATCTAAGGTGCTCAGAAGAATAATGAACAGAAGACTTGAACAGAAAACTGAAGATCTGTTAAATGACGATTAGCTTGGCTTTAGCGATGATAAAGGGACCACAGAGGCAGGTCTGACCCGTTTATTAATGGACGCAAGACTTAAGAAATACTTATCTAACTAAAACCTTTTTAACAGAATACGTTTGTAAAACGTACTAAAAGTATAAAATAATTACTCCTAGTTCCATACAGATAGTCCTGAAAATGTGTGCTTCTGAATTTTTAATACCTATGAAAATATATCCAGGATTTAAAACTAAAATGTAAAGCGCATGAATTACTCATGCATGAATTATCTATTGCTCGCGTCCGACGTTTTTCGTTTTAAATTCTACAAGTTTTTTCAGAGCTATTAAAAAAACACAAGGAAAATTTTCTGGTCTACCTCTATGGGATTAGGAATCTATTTGGGGATAAGAGAAATTATTTTCCATTTTTAGTCCGTTTTAAAAATTGTTATGTTGAATGGTTTTTGTTTAAATAATTTCTTTCTTCTTCTTAGTGTTGTGTGTTTCAAATTTTTATCGATATCGGACATTTTAGTGTGGTTATAACAGAGGCCTGTGGTAAACTTAAGGCCCATTTCAATGGCTCTTCACCTTGGCGAATGCAGTACACTGATTCCTCCTATTATCTCACGGAAAGATGTCTAAGGAAAACAATGGAATCGAACTTACACAGGCACGTACTAGGAACCGATCTTATCGTGGAAAATCCTCAAGTGGAGCAGGAAATGAGGGTAACAGCAATGGTGCACAAAGTACCCTCCACCATACACCAGACACGAAAGCGAGTTAATACTCTATTGTCATCGAGTTCTGAGCCATGCTACATTTTGTCTCCAGCTCATCGGAAAGTTGCTCCAAAATTTGTACCGAACAAACTGACAAAAGGCCATCCAAACGTTTTATAACCAAGACACGCTCATAGGATTTGTCGACGTAGAGAAAGTGTTCTACAATGCAAAATGGTGCAATATGTGCGAAATTCTGAGAAAACTAGGAGTAGGCTACAGGAGAAGGCGGGTTAATGTACGATGACTGCTTGGAAAGTGAAGCCCGATTAGTCACGAACCGGAAACCACGGTGAAAATCAAAAAATATTTTATTTATAGCAGTTAGATACACCTTCCAGCTTCCCCTCTCCATAGTCACCGCTCCGGCGTAGGCAACTCTCGTAGCGTTGTACCACCTTCTCGATACTCTCGCCATAGAAGGCAGCCGCCAGTTCCCTCCGTTGGTCAATCGCTCGTTGTCTGTGCCAAAATGTTGTCTTCGTAGGCAGCGGTTCTTGTGAACGTAGATAATACTCAAGGGGAGTCAAATACGGCCGGTATTGTGGGTGACTGAGCACATACCACCGGAAACGCTGTAGGAGCATCTTCACTACCTGTGCAGAGTACGGCCGAGAATTGTCATGAAGAAGGAAGTGCATGACAATTACGTTATGTGGGCTGCATGACATTGGGCGAAATCTATCACCAGGCACTCCTACTTGGCGGGTGACACAATTTATCTAGGCATCCTTACGCGCTCACTGTGCGCTCAGAACTGAGATGAGCAATGTCAAACGATCGACAGGAATACTAAAGACACTGCCTAACACATTAGTGCAAAGCTTCATCGGATATACACTGAGGTTTCCACTTCGCGCCCGATCGGCTCTTACTTTCCGAATAGCCCTCGTAAAATATGGACAAGAACCAAAAGGGAACAATGAGAGTGGAAGATCAAGAACAAAGTTTTCGCGTTATGGAGGGTGCAAGGCAGATATTTAGTCTTTCGCCCCTACTGATCAAGCTATACATCGAAGGAGCAATGACAAATACGAAAAAAGTTTTAAGGGTGAGAGTGAAACTCAGGGTGAAGGGATATCAATAGTAAGATTCGGTTATGACATTGCTACACTCAGGCAGACTGAAGGACTAAAAAATCTGTTGAATGTAATGAAAAGTCAGATGAGTACAGAATATGGATTGAGAGTAAATCGAAGGAAGAAAAAACGATGGGAGGTAGCAGAAATGAGTACAGTAATAAACTTAGCATCAGAATGGTGATCATGGAAGTTATGGAATTCTGCTGCCTACGTAACAAAATAATTCAATTATTTTCTTGAAATATTTGTATTTCGACCTATCTTTTATAATATTTGATTTGTTAGGCTTTACTTTTTCCAGAAGTTTTATTCTTACTTGTTTATATACTTTTTCTTTGTATTATATGCAAGTTTTGTTAAGGTGAATGTTCTTTTTGCAGTAATTTGATTTAACTATCAAGTGAAGGAGGACATAAAAAGCAAACTGTCACTGGCGAAATGGGCATTCATTTTGCAGAGAAATATGGGCCTTAACTTGTGAGAGTGTTTGGAGCACAGTATTGAATGGTGGTAAATCATGGACAATTGGAAAACAGGAACAGTAAATAGACGTTTGAGGAAGAATATTGAAAATACGTTGGACGAATTAGGAATGAGGTGGTCCTCCGCAAAATCGTCGAAGAAAGGAACATGTGGAGAACACACAAGAAGAATGGGCAGAATGACAAGACATTTTTTGAGACACAGGGAATAAAAGCTATGGTACTACAAGAAAATGCGGAGGGCAGAAACTATAGGGGAAGACAGAGATTGGAACACATCCAACAAATCATTGAGGAAGTGGAAAAAAAAACCTTGTTAATCTTACCCCCATCCCCCCCCCCCTCTCTCTCTCTCTCCATCAAAGGGTGACAAAATGGTTAGAAATGTCTTTCCTGATGTACATACTAATATTTGCATATCATTTAAACCTTCAAGAAAACGGTAAGTATAACTGGAAAACAATACGAAAACTTACAATTCTGCAGAGACAGTACAAAGCTAAGGTACACTAAGACAAAAAATACAGCGCACCAGAAAGGAATTATCGGTATGGAACGGAAATCGGCAGATGTAATGAACGTGTAAAGACAAGCAAATGATTAAAATTTCAGATATGCTGGATAGAGCTTCAAAAATTGAACAAGTCGCTAACGCTTCGGTCTACAAGCAAGCAGTTATTTGGTTTGACAGTGACAGGGCTGTAGGGATATCGTGCCAAATTCTGCCCTGTCAGTGAGTCAGACCATCAAAATCCAGAGATGGTTGGAGGCCCTTGTCCACAAAGATCCTCCAGCCGGGGTGGCCGAGCGGTTCTAGGCGCTAGTCTGGAACCGCCCGACCGCTACGGTCGCATGTTCGAACCCTGCCTCGGGCATGGGTGTGTGTGATATCCTTAGGTTGGTTAGATTTAATTAGTGCTAAGTTCTAGGGGACTGATGACCTCATATCTTCAGTCGCATAGTGCTTAGAGCCATTTGAACCATTTTGAACCATAAAGATCCAGAAATTCTCTGTTGGAAAGAGAGATCCGAGACGACCTTGATGGCCAAGATAGGGATTGGCGAGCACGGAGACAAGCAGTAGAAGCTCTCGTCGTGTGGGGCGGGCATTATCTTGCTGAAATGTAAAGACCAGGATGGGTTGCTCATGAAGGGCAACAAAACGGAAGTAGAGTGTCGTCGACGTACCGCAGTGCTGTAAGAGGCCCGCGACGACAACCAATGGGGTCCATCAGTCCAGGATGTAGGGCCACATGGCAGGCGGCAGTCAGGTTGCCATCCCACTGTCGCCTGGTGCGTCCCAGCTACGTCTTCGCTTGTTATCGGGGCTCAGTTCGAAGCGAGGCTTATCACTGAAGTCAGTTCTACTCCAGCCAATGAGATAACAAAAATAACGTTAAAGAAAAGATTATCGATAAGAGACTCATAAGCTATGAAACAAGAATTCAAAGAAACCTCCTTCGTTCTTCTCGGCAACTGGAAGTTGTCGTATGAAGTTGGCTGGAAGTAGTTTTGGTGTGTGCTTCACATCTTATTCTTAGTTTCAGACGTATTTGCATGTTGAAATTGTGATATCTCATAAAGAAGAGAATTAAATGCTCTATGTGAAAGATGAAGTGCCTGTAGCAAGGTATTTCACGGTACATATTTTAAAGTAAAACCTGAATCTTGTTCTGCAAGCATAAATTTCTCTCGTTCTTGAGAGAGCAAAGAGGTTGAAATACATCGATTGAATACGGTAAATTAAATAATGGTTCAAATGGCTCTGTGCACTATGGGACTTAACATCTATGGTCATCAGTCCCCTAGAACTTAGAACTGCTTAAACCTAACTATCCTAAGGACATCACACAACACCCAGCCATCACGAGGCAGAGAAAATCCCTGACCCCGCCGGGAATCGAACCCGGGAACCCGGGCGTGGGAAGCGAGGACGCTACCGCACGACCACGAGATGCGGGCAATTAAATAATGAAAATGAGTAAAATTAATCATTCAATCTCTGCTCGTATTTGTTCTACGTTGTAGAACATATCTCGCTAACAGATGCAATTTGCGAAGTTTATTATAAAATTAATTATTTAATACGAGTTTGGAGACGTTTGAACATCTTGCAAGAGACACTGACGCCAAATTCATGTTTGTAAACCGAACAGATGGAGAGGTCAGCGAGTTGAACGAAATACAAGATTACGCGTTTCTTCTGTGGTGTTCGTGACAGCGTCGGCACGACGTCTCTTCGTGTTCTGCTGCCGAAGTGTCAGTCATGAAGGAATTTTGAAAAGAGTGTAGTAGTAACTTGCCTTAGGGTCACGTACCTGTTGCCGGTGAGAATGTCCATGAGGGAGCTCTTGCCAGCACCGGAGGAGCCCATGATGGCGGTCAGCTGACCGCTGCGGAAGCGGCCCGTCACGCCGTGCAGGATCGTCTTCTGACCTGTGCAGAAGACACGACGCCGTCAAGGTCGCCGCACTGCGGCAATGAACGCAATGAATCATGCACGAGTGAGTCAGACATAGAATGTGTGAAAGCATAGAAGCGTGCGCTAGAACAATGACAACAGAAGGCAGATGGAATGGTGGTGAAATTGCTTAGTATCTGATATGACTTGTCCCAACTGGTTAACATCGTAGTCAGACACTGATTCCGATATCAGATGTTGGAGTTTGAGGCGTACCCAGGTGCAGACGTGGACTCAGATAATGATTTAGTAATGACGAGGAGAAGACTTATGTTCAAGAGACCCGTCAGAAAGAATCAACGTGGAAGGAAGTGGAATACTGAGGTACTGTGGAATGGCCAGATGATAAGTTCGCTAAGGATATGGATGCCGCGATAAGGAATACCACGGTGTGCAGTTCAGTTCAAGAGAAGTGGACGTCAGTAAAAAGAACAACCATAATTATTGGGCAGACAAACGTAGGTACAAGGAGCGTAACTTCGAAGAAATCTTGGGTGTCAGATGATGTATTTCAGTTGAAAGAAAGGAGAACAGCTGTATAAATCCCTTATTAATGTAGTAAACATTTAGTGCAGGGCAGCCACGGCGAAAATGAAGCACGAAAAATTTGAAGAAATTTCGGTGAAATAAAAAGCAAGGGTGGTAACATTAAGAATGCAATGGAGATTCCTGTGCTAAATGCAAAGAGCCAACTGGTGAACTGAATACATTCAAGTCCTGTATAAGGGGTAGGACTTGTCTATGACGTGATCGAAGAAGAAATTGGAATCGATGTGGATGACGTAGGGGATCCAGTATTAGGTTCAGAATTCCAAATAAGCAGAAAGGATAGATAATGTTCCATCCAAATTTTTGAAATCATAGATGGAAATGGCAACAAACGACTATCCAAGTTAGTGTGTAAGCTCTATGAGACTAGCGACGTACTATCAGACTTTCGGGAAAATATCATCCACGCAATTCCGAACATAGCAAGAGCAGGTAAGTGCGGTACCCATCAGACAAGCAGCTTAAAATCTAAAGCATCCAAGCTGCTAACAAGAATAATGTGCAGAAGAATGGAAAAGAAAAGTGAACATAATTTAGATGGCGGTTAGTTTGACTTTAGGTAAAATTAAGACCCAAGAGATCCAGTTCTCACATTGCTATCAATGACGGTAGCAAGGCTTAAGAAAAAACCAAGACACGCTAGTAGGAATCGTCGACCTAGAAAAAGCTTTCGTCTGTGTAAAATGGTGTTAGATGTTCAAAATTCTGTACTAGAAACAGAAGGGAACAATAAGAGTGTATGACTAAGAAAAAAGTGCTCGGATCAAAAAGGGTTTAAGGCAGAGATGAAGTGTTTCACATTTACTGTTCAGTATGCTCATCGAAGGAGCAATAACAGAAATAAAGGAAAGTTTCAAAGGTGGTATTAAAAGTCGGAGCGAAAGGATATCAATGACAAGATTGGCTGATGACATTATTACACTCACTAAAAGTGAGAAAGAATACAGGATCACTTGAACGGAATTAAGAGTGTAATGAGTACAGAATACTGATGGAGGTTAAACCGAAAAAGACAAATGTTATGTGAAGGAGTGAGAAATTCAACAGTAGAACTGGTGACTACGGGGTAGACGAAGGAAATTCTTGTACCTTAAAAGCAAACCAAACTATGACGTGAAAAGCAGACTAGCATAGGAAAGAGGGCATTCATGGCCAAGACAGATATACTAATATGAAACACAGGCCTTAATTTGAGGAAGAAATTTCTTAGAATGTATGTTTGGAGTACAGCATTGTATGGTAGTGAATCATGGACAGAGGGATAACCGAAACAGAAGAATATCGAAGCATTTGAGATGTGGTCATACAGCAGAATATTGAAAATTACTTGACCTGGTAAGATAAGAAATGAGGAGGTCCTCCGCAAAGTAGGTGAAGAAAGAAATGCAGGGAAAAGACTGACAAAGACAAGGGACAGTATGATAGATCGATAGGTATTTCTTCGATACATTCGAGATCATTTCTGTTCACTCAAAAAGCTATCGACCATTTCTCTCTAAATGGAAACGACGGGAAATGCATTACATTGCGTCCAAATCGCCTTCAATCCGCATTCAGAAGTCGTGTTGTCGAAACGTAAATATCTCTGGTTTTCTCAACGTCCAAAACATATTCTATCTACACAATAACAGAAGATAACACGGTTAGTTAAAATTACTGTTTTACCTGCACCAAACTTTTATTGTTCGAAAGGAAATAATAAGCTAATAACAAAACGTCTAATGACATTAAGAACAAGCTTGGTGAGTGGAGTACAGAATTAAAAAAGAATAAAATACTAAAGAACTGCGACACACGCACTGCAAAGACACTTTAATGTGACCACCTGTCAGAAGTCTGAATAATCCTAACTTTTGCAGCTCGAACTGCTGCAAGACGTGCACGAAATGTCAGTGAGGTTCTGGAAGATACTGAGAGAGGTGTGGAGCTTAGACGTCTCCAGCGTCTTGACCAGGTGAGATAGGTTTCTCCGTAAGGGAACCTTGGAGCGGATAGACCGATCGATGTGGTTCCACAGATTTTCGTCTGAAGTTTGCTGGCCAAGGGAATAGGGTAACTCATGATGGTGCTCTTAGAACTACATACATACACTAGCTGTGCCACTCGTTGAACTGTCCTGTTGGTAGATGCCATCGTGACGAGGGAAAATAGACTGCATGTAGTGATGGACATGGTCCCAGGAATACACGGATAGGGTATGGGCTGCTATAATGGCCAGGGCGGGTGAAGTAGCCATTTGCTTTTAATCCCTTGGAGAGGTCTGCAGCCTAGTGGAGAACACTTAAAACTATTCAAAGAGACTTCTTTGGTACTGCCATAGAGTAAATATCTCTGGAGTGAGCATTGCTTTCTGCGCATGTTGTCAACATTAAACCAGGATTATCACGTGTTTTCGGGACTTCGCTGAGCGTGTGTGCTTGCTGCAGAGTTTGAAGTTTATAATATCAAGAGTTTTTGTTGTGTTTCACCGTTTGTTGATAGTGTAATAGCGATGGTGAATTACTGTTGTTGTTACGGATGCAAAGAAAAATACGTGAAAGGAAGGACAGTAACTTTTCATGGGTACACATACCATGCAGCTCTAATTATAGTTATCATATTAGTAAGAGACATTTTATATGTTTAAAAATTTCTAGACGAATTAAGGCTTGATTCCGCATATCTATTTTTCTACGGTTTTATGAATATATAATATTACGGCTCATACAAAAGCTTACAAACAATCGTTTCCTCTCGTAAATTTGCTAGTGGAAAAGGAAAGGGAATGGTTAGTTGTTCCAGCAAATACTATCCTCTATGCATATTTTTTTAATAGACTGGGAGCAAGTACGTAAAACGAGTTAAATAAATACTTTATAATGTCACCAGTAAGAAAAATTGTGCTTCAGGTCGCAAAAACGAGAAAATAAATACGCCGAAATAGCAAAAGAATAGGACGAATTAGCAGGAATACAATCGCTAATGTGCGGCAAATTCGGTGTTTTTCGGACACTTGCAAAAGCACTAGCGTGCTGTCAAGTCATTTTGCAAGACTATCACTGCAAAAATGTACGTCAGGCTCTGAAATACTATAAAGTGCCGTATCATACCGAAAACTAACAAAAATTGAGTGCATCTGAACTGTGATACCCATCGCAAAGAAGCAGATGTAATATCACTTGCTCTTAAAAGTTATGTAGCTGGTTTATTCCCGGTATCAAATGGATACTATTAAAATGTCTGCGCAACATATAGAAATAATCCACGATACGTACGAAAAGAATCCGTCTGTACTAGGGATCTAGTGACATTCTAAATATTCAGGGCACTATTCGGACAAACACACGACGTCCCGAGAACACGTGACCAGGCCGGAAATGTATGTTGACAACACAAAATCTGTTCTGCGGATGTGAATGCTCACTCCAGAGATATTTACTCTACGGGTATTGCCAGTGAGTCTCGTGGAGATAGACGGGCGCACTCGTCTGCAGTGACATATTTTGTGTTTTCTATACGTCTGATGGAAAGTAAGTGACCAACTCAATTGCATATGTTTACAATGTATGTACTGCAACATTTAATTGCTATAGTGCTGGTGAAACGTTATATTTTAACGTTGGGAACTATATATATTTACGTAGTTGGTAGTTAGGTATTGTCTTTTCAGACAAAAATCAGCGTAATTTCGTCCAGTCGGGCGAAGTGGCCAGTCGTTTGGCAGGGCAAAGCGGCCAAGTGGCCACTTCTCCCGCACATACTCTCAATAACTTGCTTAGGCTATCTATTTTAAAACAACTGATCGATAATAAGCAAATAGTCTGTCTTAAAATACGTAGGTATACTCAATCATTAATATATTAACCGATTTTTGACACGTATATTCTATTATTACAGGAATGTACTAAGATCTCAAATTATTTGAGAAAATCACTGCAACAATCGAGGGATTCCCAGACAATGCAACAGGCACTGCAGGCTGTAAGAAAAGAAAAGATGCCATTTTCAACAGCAGCTAAACAGTTCAATGTTCCAAGAAACACACTTAAAGGAAGATTCCACTAGAAAAACCGTGATGCTATTGAAAATATGAAGATTCTTGGAAACTTTAGATGTGTTTTCAACGAAAAGCAAGAAGAAGAACTTGTTAGCCATACTTTTGACGTGGAACGAAGATATTATGGCATAGACTTGAAACAGCAATCCATGAACTGCACCAGATTATTAATATACTACCGATTCCGCTAAATATCCACTACGCTTGTGTGCATCAACTGTATACAGAGAAGTTGCAGCATTAGAAAATTGCAGCGAAATGCAGGAAGATCTGCAGCGGATAGGCACTTGGTGCATGGAGTGGCAACTGACCATTAACATAGACAAATATAATATATTGCGAATATATAGAAAGAAGGATCCTTTATTGTATGATTATATGATAGCGGAACAAACACTCGTAGCAGTTAGTTCTTTAAAATATCTGGGAGCATGCGTACGGAATGATTTGAAGTGGAATGATCATATAAAATTAGTTGTTGGTAAGGCGGGTGCCAGGTTGAGATTCATTGGGAGAGTCCTTAGAAAATGTAGCCCATCAACAAAGGAGGTGGCTTACGAAAGACTCGTTCGACGTATACTTGAGTATTGCTCATCAGTGTGGGTTCCGTACCAGGTCGGGTTGACGGAGGATATAGAAAAGATCCAAAGAAGAGCGGCGCGTTTCGTCACAGGGTTATTTGGTAGGCGTAATAGCCTTACGGAGATCTTGAGCAAACTCAAGTGGCAAACTCTGCAAGAGAGGCGCTCTGCATCCCGGTGTAGCTTGCTGTCCAGGTTTCGAAAGGATGCGTTTCTGGATGCGGTATCGAATATATTGCTTCCCTCTACTTATACCTCCCGAGGAGATGATGAATGTAAAATTAGAGAGATTCGAGCGCGCACTGAGGCTTTCCGGCAGTCGTTCTTCCCCCGAACCATACGCGACTGGAACAGGAAAGGGAGGTAATGACAGTGGCACGTAAAGTGCCTTCCGCCACACACCGTTGGGTGGCTTGCCGAGTATAAATGTAGATGCAGATGTAGATCAGTAATTGATTTACGACACTTGATGTTTCAACTTGCTAAGCGGAATAATCTACCACACCCATTTAATAAAGAAAATAAAGATGGCAGGCAAGGACTGGGTGGCACAGTTTCGGAAAAGACATCCAAACATAAGCCTTAGGAAACCAGAATTTTTCGACGTTCTCCATGAAGTGCGAGAAACACACTTTCACCCTGCTAGTAGAATCTACAATGTTCACGAAACTGGTCTAACGACAGTTCAGTTTAGGAATTTCAAAGTTTTCTCTTGTAAAGGCAGACGCCAAGTTGGTGCTATTACGTAAGCAGAAATAGGTTTGCTTTCCAGTAGCCATCTGCACATAGGACATTTATTCCACCCTTTGTGATATTTCACAGACAAAGAATGAAAGTTGAACTTCAAGATGGTGCTCCTCCAGGAACCGCATTTGCCTGCCATCACAGTGGATGGATGCAGATTGTTATTTTCATGAAATGCTTTGATCATTTCTTGAATTACACAATACCTACGGCTGATGATACAGTCCTACTTAATCTGGATGGACACGCCCCCACGAAAAAAATATAGACTTCATAGAAAAATCCAGAGAAAATCATACAACCGTTGTGTGTTTGCCACCACATTGTAGCCACAAACTACAACCTCTAGCTGTATCATTTATGGCTCCTTTCAAAACATTCTATGCCAGAGCTTGTGCAAAGTTTCCCCCAAAACAATCCAGGAACGGTAATAACACAATTCCAAATCAGTAAGCTTCTTGGAGAGGCATATCTGCTGGCAGCAGTACCGTCTACAGCGATAAATGGATTTCGTAAATGCGGGATTGTCCCTTTGGACCCGTCTGTATTATCTGATGAGGATTTCGTGGCTGCAGAGGTGTGCATATCGGACATGGGCATAATCTGTGGAGAAAACGTAAATGATAATAGAAGGGCACAAACAAAGGAACAGAAGGTGTTAAAGACTTAATTAATAGGCATATGCAAATAGAAGAAGATGAATTTGATGTTGTAGCAGCAAATGAAACCAGTCACTGGACTGAAGACCACACATACACAGATGCAGCAGCAAATAGCGAGGAAGCAGTTGATAGTGCTACTAATGAAAATGGAGCTGTGCAAGTAGGAGAAGTGAGTGGCATTAACAATAATGAGGGCACTTTCATGGCTGACGCACATGAGAAGGTAACACAGCCAATATCTGTGGCAGTAAGCCCAAAAGATATTATAGGCCTACCTTTACCAAAATTAAAATAAGGCAAGCAGCAACAACAAAGAAGGGGTCAGGAAATTATAATAACCTCTAGCCCTTTCAAAACCGAGCTGTCAGAAGATAAAGCCAAGAAGCAAAAGCAGATAAAGAAAAGAAGAACAAACCCTGTAAAAAAAAGAAGAAATGACTAACCTAACCTAAACCAGCTGTTGAAATAAATAGGCCTAATAAAAAAGCAAAAGTGCAAATAGGTAAGCTAGGAGTAAAGTGCAAAAAGCAGCTTTTTGGAGAATACAGTGAAGAAGAATACAGCGAGGAAGAAAAGGTCACTGAATGTTATTGTGATGAGGCTTTCTCTAAATCTAAAGACAAAGAAGGTTGGATTAGATACTCTGATTGCAAGCCGTGGGCTCATGAAGAATGTGCCGGATGTGATGAAGATGACGACGTGTTCATATGTGAATATTGTAGAGGTAAATGACTCATGACCCTAATTTGACTTTGATCTCATGACAAATGACGCACTGTAATTTTGAAAGTAAAACTACTAACTTTTTGTATAATTTGGTAAATTGTTAATAAATTTCAATATTTTGTCAAATTTAAATTAATTTCATTCTGTAAATGTGTACGCTACGTTCTTCATTTCGCAATTCCATTCTATTCACAGTGTCCTAAGCTTGTTCTTTGAGTCTTTTTTTACCTTTTACCCACCTGTGGCCACTTTCCCCTACCTACTGGCAAAATGACCAAGTTGCAGACATTCATTTAAGCCTACTTCTCTACTATGGAACAAGGCACTGAGTAATAGTACAATTTTTTTATGATTCTAGAATGTACACAGCTTAATAAGAGACATTCGACATGCTTATATGTAAAATAAGGTAAATGAAATAAAACGTTTTTCTTAGGGTGGCCACCTTACCCAGGTTTTCTTTCGTTAAAGACTAGCCTGGTAGACGGCGGTGACGTACATCGTGGGAGAGAGGTAGTCAACAGTCTAACAATATACTCGCCACACACTGATGTGAAAGTTGTTACTATCTGACAGTAGGACAGATACAAGCGCCCGTAGCTGCGAGAAAGCCAACCGCAGGAATGATGTTCGTTTTGAATTATTTTTCTTCTTAATTAACGAAGTAGATGTATTTTTGGATTTCGTTTTAAATTATCAACGGACATGACTGATCTAGAACTAAAGGGGAAAAAAGTAAAGAACAAGTGTCACTAAGTCTGTGATATAAGCTACACTTTATTCATGCAGAAATGCTTTCAAATACGTCTAGAGTTCGAGGTTATTCTGCTAAAAGCAAGGGAATATAAACACATGTTTCGTGCATGGGAAGCATATATTTTTGGCGTCGTTTGTCCTTAGTAAGACAGGCACATTCTTGAGAACTTAACGATTTTGTATGGAGTCTAACGAGTCGATTGGCACATTCTTACACTTAGCTCGACTTTCTAACATACAAGTATTCTTCTAAACATAATTAATTTTGTTTCATAAGCGGATGTCTGGAGGATTCTCGCCATTTTTGGCTCACTTGTAACAGTAACTGTGGAATTGGTTTCTTCTGCGTTGAGAAACAGTTTTATCAGTTTTGACTTATTACGAAGTCTTTGTAGTTTTCCCTACCGTTAGTCCTGTGGTAGATAATTAGGTTCAAAAATGGTTCAAATGGCTCTGAGCACTATGGGACATAACATCTGAGGTCATCAGTCCCCTAGTACTTAGAACTACTTAAACCTAACTAACCTAAGGACATCACACACATCCATGCCCGAGGCAGGATTCGAACCTGTGACCCCAGCGGTCGTGCGTTTCCAGACTGAAGCGTCTAGAGCCGCTCGGCCACAACGGCCGGAGGTACGTTAGGTATTGAAATCCAGGAAAGTTTCCTACTTACCACATTCACTGATCTGATGAAGTGTAATGATAAAAACTTCACATTTTGAATAGAGATACGATGACTTTCTGCAAAAGTTCAGTCTTCTGCTGTTTATTAACCATATTTCGTTCTTTAAAGAGGACATCAGTCTTAGTAAATATCTGTAGCTCTCCAGAGAATGATAAATAAACCGCCCTGAGATGTACCCTTCCATACCTCCGAGCATCCTTAAGTTATACAAAGATACATGCGGCAACATTTTTTTTTTTTTTTAGATATTGCCGATTTCTATGCCGTTACACATGGTTCCTATTTTAAGATCTACGTTACAGATCAGTATACACTAGGGTGACAAAAGTAATGAGGTACCTCGTAATATCGTGTCGGACCACCTTTTGCCCGGCGCAGTGCAGCAGCTCGGCGTGGCATGGACTCTAGTCGTTGGAAATCCTCTGCAGAAATATTGAGTTATGCTGATTATGCAGCTGCCGATAAATGCATAACTGTTGCCGGTGCAGGATTTTGTGCACGAATTCACCTCTCGATTGTGTTACATCAATGTTCGACGGGTGGTGACAATATCATTCGCTTGAATTGTCCAGAATCGAGAACAACTGTGGCAATATGGCATGGCACACAGTCTTTCACAAAAATTTCATCGTTGATTGGGAACGTGAAGTCCATTAAGAGCTGAAAATGGTCTCGAAGTAGCGGAACGTAGCCATTTCCAGTCAGTGATCGGTTGAGTCGGACCAGAGGATCCAGTCCATTCCATGTCAACACAGCCTACAACATTATGAAGCCACCACCAGCTTGCTTAGTGACTTATTGAATCCACTGCTCCGTAGAGTCTGCGCCACACTCAAAGCCTACCAGCAGCTCATACCAACTGAAATCGTGACTCATTTGACCAGGTCACGGTTTTCCTTTCGTCTAGGGTCCAACCTATTTGGTAACGAATCCAGCAGAAGCGCTGCAAGCGATGAGCTGTTAGCAAACGAGACACTCGCTTCGGTCTTCTGCTTCCAGAGCCCAATAACGCCAAATTTCACCTCACTGTTCTGACTGATACATTCTTCGTATGTCCCACTTGGATTTCTGCAGTTATTTCTCGCAGTGCTGCTTGGCAGTTAGCAGCAAATGCTGCTACTCTCGGTTGTTATATGAAGACCGTCAGCCACTGCGTTGTTCGTGGTGAGAGATAATGACGGATGTTGCAATATTGAATTGACAATACTAACACGAATTCTTTACAGACGAATGGAAAAACTGGTAGAAGCCGACCTCGGGAGAGATCAGTTTGGATTCTTTTGAAATATTGGAACACATGAGGCAATACTGACCCTACGACTTCACTTAGAAGCTAGATTAAGAAAAGGCAAACCTACGTTTCTAGCATTTGTAGACTCCGAGAAAGCTTTTCACAATGTTGAATGGAATACTCTCTTTCAACGTCTGAAGGTGGCAGGGGTAAAATATAGGGAGCCAAAGGCTATTTACAATTTGTACAGAAACCAGATGGCATTTATAGGAATCGAGGGACACGAAATGGAAGCAGCAATTGGGAAGGGTGTGAGACAAGGTTGTAGCCTCTCCCCGGTGTTATTCAATCTGTATATTGAGGAAGCAGTAAAGGAAACAAAAGAAAAATTCGGAGTAGGTATTAAAATCCATGGAGAAGAAATAAAAACTTTGAGGTTCGCCGATGACATTGTAATTCTGTCAGAGACAGCAAAGGACTTGGAAGAGCAGTTGAACGGAATGGACAGTGTCTTGAAAGGCAGTTGAACGGAATGGCCAGTGTTTTGAAAGGAGGATATAAGATGAACATCAACAAAAGAAAAACAAGTGTACTGGAATGTAGTCGAATTAAATCGAGTGATGCTGAGGGAATGAGATTAGGAAATGAGACAGTTAAAGTAGTAAAGGAGTTTTGCTACTTGGGGAGCAAAATAACTGATCATGGTCGAAGTAGAGAGGATATAAAACGTAGACTGACAATGGTAAGGAAAGCGTTTCTGAAGTAGAGAAATTTGTTAACATCGTGTATAAATTTAAGTGTCAGGAAGTGGTTCCTGAAAGTATTTCAAATGGCTCTGAGCAGTATGGGACTTAACATCTATGGTCATCACTCCCCAAGAACTTAGAACTACTTGAACGTAACTAAACTAAGGACAGCACACAACACTCAGTCATCACGAGGCAGAAAATCCCTGACCCCGCCGGGAATCGAACCCGGGAACCAGGGCGCGGGAGGCGACAACGCTACCGCACGACCACGAGCTGCGGACTGAAAGTGTTTGTATGGAGTGTAGCCATTTATGGAAGTGAAACATGGACGATGAATAGTTTGGACAAGAAACTTTTGAAATGTGGTGCTACAGAAGAATGCTGAAGATTAGATGGGTAGATCACATAACCAATGACGTATTGAATAGAATTGGGGAGAAGAGGAGTTTGTGGCACAACTTGAGTAGAAGAAGGGACCGGTTGCTAGCACATATTCTGAGGCATCAAGGGATCACCAATTTAGCATTGGAGGGCAGCGTGGAGGGTAAAAATCGTATAGGGAGACCAAGAGATGAATACACTGAACAGATTCAGAAGGATGTAGGCTGCAGTACGTACTAGGAGATGAAGCAGCTTGCACAGTAGAGTGTATTATGGACAGGTGCATCAAATCAGTCTCAGGACTGAAGACCACAACAACAATAACTAAGGATGTTGGAATATTGAATTCGGTAACGCTATCCGAATTGGAATGTGCCGTCATGTAGCTCCAACTACTATTCGGCGTTCAAACTTAGTTCATTCCCGTTGTGCGTCCATAATCACATCGGACGCATTTTCACATGTATCGCCTTTGCTCAAACGCCAGCTGCGCCAATGTATTTCCCTGTTGTACCTCGTGTATGCGATACTACCGCCATCTGTATATGTGTGTATGTCTCTCTAACAGAAATGAGGGGGTGTATCGTGGCTTTACTTGTTAGACTGTAACTGTAGTGCATCGGGATGATGAGGTCGGTCGACCGTGAATCTGCAGATGGGTTCGTTGTCCCAGTTTTCGGCACACGACGACCTCGCCACAGCTGACAAACCGAAAGCGCTTCGTGATAGTTTTATACTGTCATGCCAGAGGAGCGTGGTCGACCTCTGCCCTGGCCTTGTAATCACAGCGAGCGGACCCCTTGGTTATTGGCTGCTGGTTCCGCACTTGCTACGCTGATTAGCGGGCATTGCCAGTCGAATGACCTTAGCTGGCAGTAATCGGTTCCGTTTATGCTCTCAAGTCTTCATGACGCAACAGACGGTTTATCGTTACCAAAATGAGAAGTGAGGATAAGAGATTTATGCATACCCAACGAAATTAGGTACTCGACTGTCCGACGGTATGGTACAAGTAAGCCTAATCCATATACCAGATTCTTCATAAGCGAATATTTGTTCCAGTCCTTCCGTGTATCTTTCTGTGAATATTAGGTTTCACTAGCGAACTAAATCACAAATTTGCAATCTACGACCGGCCGGAGTGGCCGTACGGTTCTAGGCGCTACAGTCTGGAGCCGAGCGACCGCTACGGTCGCAGGTTCGAGTCCTGCCTCGGGCATGGATGTGTGTGATGTCCTTGGGTTAGTTAGGTTTAATTAGTTCTAAGTTCTAGGGGACTTATGACCATAGATGTTAACTCCCATACTGCTCGGAGCCATTTGAAATACTATCAGAAACGACTTCCTGACACTTAAATTTATACTCGAAGTTATCAAATTTCTGTTCTCCAGAAACGCTTTCTTTGCCAGTCTACATTTTATATCCTCTCTACTTCGACCATCATCAGTTATTTTGCTCCCCAAATAGTAAAACTCCTTTACTACTTTAAGTGTCTCATTTCCTAATCTAATTCCCTCAGCATCACCCGATTTAATTCGACTGCATTCCAATATCCTCGTTTTTCTTTTGTTGATGTTCATCTTATATCCTCCTTTCAAGACACTGTCCATTCCGGGTCAGGGATTTTCTCTGCCTCGTGATGGCTGGGTGTTGTGTGATGTCCTTAGGTTAGTTAGGTTTAAGTAGTTCTAAGTTCTAGGCGACCGGTGACCATTGATGTTAAGTCCCATAGTGCTCAGAGCCATTTTTTGACAGGCTGTCCACCGAACCACTTTCATGCTATTTCTCTACCGTTCCACTCTCGAACAGCGCGCGGGAAAAACGAACACTTAAATCTTTTCGTGCTAACTCTGAATTATTTTATTATGATGATCACTTCTACCTTTGTAGTTGGGAGTCAGTAGAATATTTTCGCATACGCACTAGAAAAACGCCTTTGTTGTAATGACTGGCATCCCAGCTCGTGTGTCGTATCCGTGATTCTCTCCCCCTATAATCTGATAGTATAAAACGAGCTGCCCTTTACTGAATTTTTTCTGTGTCCTCAGTCAATCCTATTTGATGTGGATTTGACACCACACAGAAATACCCCAGGAGAGGATGGAAAAGCTTAGTGAAAGCTGTCTCTTCAGTAGAACTGTTCCATTTTCGAAGTGTTCTGCCAATAAGCTGTAGTCTTTAGCTAGCTTTTCCCACATTATCTAGGCGAACGTTCCAATTTAAGTTATTCGTTTTGATGTACTCTTTCTACGGGGTCAATCAATGAACTATTCTCCAAACCAATTTCAATAACAAGCGACACACAATCAATTATATTTAAATATAGTGATAAGGGAAAGGATTAATTCGCCCCAACGCTTCACTTCAGATTTTTGCATTTATTGTCACACCCTTCAGTGCTAACCACAGAACAAGCGAGTGTAACAATGAGAGAATATTTGCACTTGTAATATTTGCTATATAATTTAAGAATTACTTAATAAACAACAGGAATACAAAATGATTCATTTTTAACAAACATATTTTAATACAATAAATAATAAAGATCAACGGTTAATAAAGTCCTATAAACTTGAGCAAGGATCACCTTTTCAGTCTCTGATTGAAGTCCGTAGGTGACAATCAGACGTACATTAAATATTACGTCATTAAGGACGATCACTCATTAAGAATTACAACCACAGATTAAAGAAGATTCATTTAAAGCAATTAACATCAATAACAAATAATTTAGTCGCGCCTCAGCAAATGTACCAAAATGAAATCTTTCAGTTCTATAACAATGTTGGATCACGGAATACGCCGGATTACCGACACAATAAGCTAAATTTTTCCAAACAGCAATTTCTCGAAACCTAGAACTATCTTAACAGTGAACATTATTTATGTTTCCAGAACTAGTTCGCTTTTCTTGGGCATAACGGTGAAGTAGATAATTAACATCTCATTTCATTCTCCGGGAACAATGAGCGGCAACAGACACTCGGGCAACTCTTACCCCAGCGTGGCTAGGGAAAGAGGATGGCTCCACCAGGAGGAGGAAACATTTATCCGAACTGGAAAGGGAACTCGTCTAACACGAGCCCCTAGGTTGGACGAAGACCAGTTGGCGATTTTTAATCATTAACCAAAGCTTGCTGGCCATCGGTCGAAAATTACAGAGGCAAAGGTAGCTTTATTTATGCTCAGAAGAATTGATAGCTTCTGCAAATGAGATTCCGGCAGAACTACCGCCGAAGTATCAATACGAGACTTCGGAACTGAGGAGAGCAAGTTAACAATGGTCTCTTCCCAATAGGCCGAACTTTTCAGACAGTCGTGGCTAGGCGGGTTAGCTAATAGAAACTCTAGCACTACCTTTAACATAATTAAATAGAGGACTTTAATGCCATGGAGACTAAACTCCTTAACACAAGAATACATACACAATAACAACGGCTAAAGATAAATATGCCTACGTATTAAAACACAACAGATATTGACGAACATTAACATAATCTTGCATTTCAGACATCCATAAAATTAAATGGCTACAGTCCAGTCTCTCTCTCCGCCAGACAGTCCAAGGTTATTAAACATTTTACAGCGTGCTTATCCAAACAGTTACCTACGCCGTCCATGGGAAAACAACGGCTTGCTGAAGGTCCACAGCAAAAAATTTTTCCTTTTTTGTTTCTTGACAACACGCGCCTTAAGTCAGCATGGTGTTCAAATGCACGATCATGCAAGGGGGCAGTTACACACACGCAATGCAATTTCCGATCACAAATTCAAAGCAGAGAAACGTAGCCACACAGTTAATAGCTCCCACAACATTGGGAGATTGGCCCCGCTAGACGACGACCGTTGCACTAACTAGATGAAAAATCATACTTTCACTGACGACACCACCTTCTGGAGGTTATTGGCAGACGCGGACGGACTTCGTAGCTTACCCAGCCCATGAACGGAAACCAAACGTTGTCCACAGATTTAGGGCCTCAAGTGTCCTCACGCCCCGGATTTTGGGGCCCATCCAGACTTAGCATAGAGGGACCGAGCGTCCCGCTGCAGAACGGTCGTCCAGGGCCAAACACTCGTCTCAACTGTCTCGTCCGCCCTCGGTACGGCACACAGTGCCTCCTCCCAGCGGGCGAGGCCGGCAGCTGTGGCAGAGCAGTTCTAGGCGCTTCAGTCTGGAACCACGCGATCGCTACGGTCGCAGGTACGAATCCTGCTTCGGGCATGGGTGTGTGTGATGCCCTTAGGTTAGTTAGGTTTAAGTAGTTCTAACAAGGGAACCTCCCCATCACATTCCCCTCAGATTTAGTTATAAGTTGGCACAGTGGATAGGCCTTGAAAAACTGAACATAGACTAATCGAGAAAAAAGGAAAAGTTGTGTGGAACTATGACAAAAATAAGCAAAATATACAAACTAAGAAGTCCATGCGCAACATAAGCAACATTGTGAAGAGAAGTGAGCTCAGGAGCGCCGTGGTCCCGTGGCTAGCGTGAGCAGCTGCGGAACGAGAGGTCCTTGCTTCAAGTCTTGCCTCGAGTGAAAAGTTTACTTTATTTTCGCAAAGTTATGACCTGTCCGATCATTCATTGACGTCTCTGTTCACTGTAATAAGTTTAGTGTCTGTGATTTGTGACCGCACCGCAAAACCGTGCGATTAGTAGACGAAAGGACGTGCCTCTCCAATGGGAACCGAAAACATTTGATCGCAAGGTCATAGGTCAACCGATTCCCCCACAGGAAAACACGTCTGATATATTCTATACGACACTGGTGACGGCATGTGCGTCACATGACAGGAATATGTTGTCAATCCACCTAACTCGTACACTTGGCGAATGGGTAAAAAGATTCTTCTACCTTGCCCGATTTAGGTTTTCTTGTAGATGTGATAATCATTCCGAAATAAGTGATGAAAACATAAACTTTTGTCACATAAACTGCAACAAATGAATGCAACAGTTTCACAGTCGCACAGTTTTCCCTGTGCTCTGTCAAAACGTATGTTTTTAACGTTTTCCAATTGTTACGTGTGTAGACCGTCAAATCCTGCGTATGTCCAAGTAAGTCTGAACATGTCCTGGAACTTTGGAGAGCGAAGTTAATTATGTGTGAGTGTCTGAACTTTGATAATTGTCTGAAAATAAAAAAATTAAACTTCTCACTCGATGGAAGACTTGAGCTAATGACCTCTCGTTCCGCAGCTGCTCAGGCTAACCACGCGACCACGGCGCTCCTAGGCTCAGAGTATGCTTGATGTTGCCTATCTTGCGCATGAAGTACTCAGTTTCTATATTTTGCTTATTTTTTCGTAGTTCCACACAACTTCTTCCTGTTTTCTCGATTGATCTGTGTTCAGTTTTTCAAGGCCTATCCACTGTGCCACCTTATAACTAAATCTGAGGGGGGTGCGATGGGGAGGTTCCCTTGTAAGTTCTAGGGGACTGATGACCTCAGATGTTGAGTCCCATAGTACTAAGAACCATTTGAACCAATTTTGAACCCAGCGGGCGCGCTAGGAGCTCGCTCACAGAGGCTCCGCAACACCTTCTAGGAAAGCGCGGAAACTCCCAACAGAAGTAAACCAAGGTAAAAACAGGAACAGTGGCAAACGACACGATTCACGTCCCTAAGCGTTTAGCTGAATTTACAGGATTTTGATTTCTGTGATTTATCGTGTAACCGAAATTTAGCGATTTCCATTTAGTACACACTTTTCATTATTTAGCGTCCACTATAACTTTTCGCACCATAGAAATATCTTTCCTAAATCATTTAGAAAATTGGTTTTGATTATCTGATGACTTTACAAGACGGTACATGATAAAATTATCTGTAATGGATCTAAGAGGGCTGCTCATATTGAAACGTCCCCTTAGAAACATTTATGAATGACTGTGCTTAAACTGACACACAATATTTTTTAGCGCAACGCAATCTGACTTTGAAAAATCCCTACAAAAGAATGGCCTTGACTAACAATAACCTATACCTTTCATGAATCACTTACCTCACAAAAATCTTCGTTACTCAAACTACTGCAATACAACGAGCGCCAATACTGGCAGCTAAATAAAAGATTCTAACTACTGAAGGCACTAACTACTGATAGACATAGCAAATGAAAGATTTTGACAGAGAAAAAACAATGTATTTACCTTAATAGTGCTCAAAAGTCATATCAGTTCATGACATCCAGTCTTACAAATTTATTGTCTCTGATGGACACACGTCCAGATCATCCGCTCTCAAAACTCCGCCATTTCTCTCCCCACATCCAGCACTGCTGGCGGCTCATCTCCAACTGCGCAACGCTATGCGCTGTTTACAGCCAACTGCCCAACACTACAATGGCGAATATTCCAACAATACCAACCAGCCACAGACTGCACACAACACAGCCAGTGATTTTCATACAGAGAGGTAGGTGACGTTACCAACATAAAAACCTAAACAGCCTACTTACAACATTGTCTCCTAAATCGTTTATGTAGATCAGGAACAGCAAATGGCCTCTAACACTTCCTTGGGCAACGCCAGATATTTCTTCCGTTTTACTCCATGACTTTCTGTCGGTTACCATGAATGTGACTTTCCTAACACGAAATCATGAATCCAATCCCACAACTGAGACGATACATCACAGACACGCAATTTGATTAGAAATCCTTTTAATTGAACGGTTTCTAAAGCCTTCTGGAAATCAAAAATATGCAATCAATTTGGTATCCTTTGTCGATAGCACACTAATTGGAAAATTAAACACTAAATTTAGTAGTTGGGTTTTGTTACTTGGGCAGCAAAATAAAATTCAAACTGGCAATAGCAGGAAAAGCAGTCCTGAAAGATAAGAATTTCTTGACATCGAACATAAACAGAAATTTCTGAAATTCAGTGTGTGGTTGTAGACTTGTGCTCGAGTAGAACATGCACGATAAACGGTTCAGAAAAGGAAAGAATAGAAGCTTTTGAAAAGAAGTACTGTGAAAGAATGCTGAAGATTAGCTGAATAGATCAATGAACTAATAAAGAGGCTCTGAGCTAAATTCGGGAAAAAAGGAATTTGTGGCATATTCCGACTAAAATAAGGTGTCCATTGATGCTCTGTTTGGAAACTGAAGTGGCTTAAAATGAGAAGGCAAAGACTCGAATACAGGTGTTTCCCAGGTATGAAAAAGCTTACGCAAGATAGACTTCACGCTAGTCTATCTTGAACAGGTGAACCAGTTGTGATCATTCGTATCCAGAGGATGAGGGACTTCTCTCCACATGATGGCTCTGTGAGGATCACAGCTTTTGTGACAGTATTTCGCATACTTTTAATCTGTGAAATCTGCAAACGATTCACAGTCCGTAGTAGTAATCTAACCATAAGCTGATAAACCATAAATAAAATTTTTTGCTTTCTGTAAAACTAACAGCGGGAAAGAAAACAACAACTGCATTGTCGTATTTTTAACGTATTGCCTATAACTGTCTGAACATTTATTGCAGTGTCCTGTAAACATTTGAAGTAAATCGTTGAATTACTTTTCGAGATTTTCGATTAGTAACAACGCTCAACAACGACTTGATGTAAACTTCACGCATGCTCATAAATTAAGGATAATGCTAATACATGGTGAAACAACGCTCTAGTGGGCGGTTTGCGGGTTTAAATCACCTCGTGGTATGACCATGCGGTGCTTTGGACCTGCGGTCGTCGCACGGTGGCGCTGGCAGAAGTCCACATACGCAGAAGTGTGATGGTGCCTGTCAGAGTACGGTGCAGCGAGTAAGTGTGCAGACGTTTTCCGACGTGCTAATGGTGAATGTGTGTTGGAAATTGCTCAAAGAACACATATTGATGACGTCATTAGGGGTAAAATATTAGGGCGACTGGAGGCTGGTCAAACACAGCACGTCGTAGCACGGGCTCTCCGTGTGCAACAAAGTGTGATCTCAAGATTATGGCAACGATTCCAGCAGACAGGAAACGTGTCCAGGCGCTACATTACGGGACGTCCACAGTGTACAACACCACAAGAAGACCGATATCGCGCCATCTGTTCCCACAGTCCGCCATGAAGTATTGCAGGGAGGCTTTGCTCGGGACTTTACCGCAGCCACTAGAAAAGTTGTCTCCAGGCACACAGTCTACAGACAACTGAACAGATGTGGTTTCTTCGCCCGGACACCTGCAAAGTGCATTCCACTGACCCCTGGTCACAGGAGAGCCCGTAAAGCCTGCTGTCAAGAATACAGTGCATGGTCATTGGAACAGTGGTCCCAGGTTATGTTCACGGTCGAGTCCAGGTATAGTCTGAACAGTGATTCTCGCCGGGTTTTCATCTGGCGTGAACCAGGAACCAGATACCAACCCCTTAATGTCATTGAAAGGGACCTGTATGGAGGTCGTGGTTTGATGGTGTGGGGTGGTATTATGATTGGTGCACGTACACCTCTGCATGTCTTTGACAGAGTAACAGTCAGGTGTATCGGAACGTCATTTTGCGATGTGCAGTGGGGCCCACTTTCCTCCTCATGGATGATAACGCACGGCCCCACCGAGCTGCCGTCGTGGAGGAGTACCTTGAAACAGAAGATATCGGGTGAATGGGATGGCCTGCCTGTTATCCAGACCTAAACTCCGTCGAGCAAGTCTGGGATGCTCCCGGCCGACGTATCGCAGCACGTCTTCAAACCCCTAGGGCAGTTCAGGATCAGTGACAGGCACTGGTGCAAGGATGGGAGGCTATATCCTAGCAGCTGCTCGACCACCTGGTCCAGAGTATGTCAACCCGTTGTGCGGCCTGTATACGTGTGCATAGTGATCATATCCCATATTGATGTCGGAGTACATGTGCAGGAAACAGTGGCGTTATGTAGCACATGTGTTTCGGGACGGTTTTCTCAACTTATCACCAATACCGTGGACTTATAGATCTGTGTCGTGTGTGCTCCCTATGTGCCTATACTATTAGCGCCAGTTTTGTGTAGTGCCATTTTGTGCAGTACCATATGCTGCAATTATCCTTAATTTATGAGCAGCTGGCGCGTTAGATCGTCAAAATCTCAAGCTCTTTGGAGGTCCTTGCTCATAATCCTCGCAATAATGTCAAAATGGGAGAGATCTGGCGATCTTCCGGAAAAAGGTAGGATTTGGCAAGCACGAAAACAACCTGTAGAAGCTGCTCGTGTGCGGGCGGACAGAACCTTGTTGAAATATAAGCCCACGATGGCTTGCAATTAACAGAAATAAAACGGGCTTAGAACATTGTCGATGCACCGTTGTGCTGTAAGAGTGGCGCAGTTGACAATCTAAGATTACCCCTATAAAAAGAAATTGTACTTGAGACCATCACCCTAGTTGTCGAGCAGTACGGCGGGCTGTTGTAAGGTTGATATCTCACCGCTCTCTGTGGTTTCTTCGGGCAGGTCTTCGGCTTGGAATCTCATTGAAAGGGGGAGAAGTGTCTTCAATGGCGAGTCCCGCTTCAAATTGTGCCCTGATAACCAGTGAACAGGTGTCTGGAGACGTCCTGGACAGCGGTGCTGTACCAACCTGACTGTTGCCTGCCATACGGCCTAACAATCAGAATTAAAGGTGCGGGGCGCCCTTTTTTCCTAACAGGACCCTTTTGGTTCTCATCCGCGGCAGTCTTATAGCACATTGGTACGGCGACGATATTCTCTGCCCCGATTTGCTGCTCTTCATGACAAGCTGTCTTGGGCTTACATTTCAGCAAGATAATGCTCGTTCACGCAGGGCGAGAGTTTTTGTTCACCAAACCCTAACTTGGTGAGAAAGTTGCCGCATCTTTTCCCAACTGATAGCGTTTGGAGCCTTAAAGGCAGCGCCCTCGAACTAGCTTGGGATTTTGCCGATCAAACGCGCCAATTGGACAGAATTTAGGACGATGACCCTGAGGACGATATCCAACAACTGTCAATAAAAAATTGTGTGAAATCTTATGGGACTTAACTGCTAAGGTCATCAGGCCCTAAGCTTACACACTACTTAACCTCAATTGTCCTAAGGACAAACACACACGCCCATGCCTGAGGGAGGACTCGAACCTCCGCCGGGACCAGCCGCACAGTCCATGACTGCAGCGCTCTAGACCGCTTGATTAATCCCGCGCGGCTAACTATCAGTCAGTTGCAAACCGAATAACTGCTTGCAGAAGGGACAGAGGTGGACCAAAACGTTATTAACTTGCTCAGTTTTCTGAAATTGTATTCATTTCTTTGTCTCTTCATGTGCATCACATAGACAACGTAATGTCTCTTGTACTCCTGTCTGGTGTTTTGAATAGAAAAAAAAACACACACAATTTTTTCAGTAAAATGTACAGAATTTTATATATCAAACCAAGTAACGATCCAATAATTCTTTGAATCAGTCGGACTTTTTCATGAAGTAGAGTATTCCGCTGCTTAATGAAGGTTTCATTGCTCGTATAAATACAATCAACATGCCGCGAGGCGATAAACTCCTATAAATCGTTAGCAAAAAGCTTGCCTTTATTTCTGCTGTTGTGGTCATGATTTATCATCATGATGCCCTCAACTTCTTTTTCTATTCCTGACGTAAATATAGACTGACTTGCTGTGTCTAAGTATAGCTGAAATTTAGCTGAATCCGCCCATGGCAAACAGATCCGCCCAATGACCTTGGGCGACGTAGCGGAACGTGACACTGGATGCGATATTTCTTTTTGACACGCAACGAAGTTAAGCGTCAGTTACGCAGTCATCGCAGTTTTATGTCTTCATACTGAAGCGCCAAAGAAAAGAGCATAGGCATGAATATTCAAATGCAGAGATATGTGAACAGGCAGAATACGGCTTTACGGTCGGCAACCCCTTCATAAGAGAAGTGTCTGATGCAGTTGTTAGATAGATACTGCTGCTAGCGCACGAGCGATGGGGAACAGCATCTCCGAGGTAGCGATGGAGTGGGGATTTTCCCATACGACTCTTTCACAAGGGCATCGTGAATATCAGGATTCCGGTAAAACATCATATCTCCGACATCCTGCCGGAAAAAGATCCGGCAGGAACCGGAACAACGGCGACTGAAAAGAATCGTTCAACGTGACGGAAGTGCAACCCTTGCGCAGATTTCTGCAGATTTCAATGCTGGGCCATCAACAAGTCTCAGGGTGCGAACCATTTAAAAATGGTATGGAAAAATTCATTGTTCGAAAATAACCTTTTGTTTGAAGTGTATTACATTAAACATCGTTTGCCTGTCTTCCATAAGCCTTTAAACCTATCTGGATACGGCGAAACTTTCAAGTTGTAAGACCCCTTGGATATAATGCGGAGAACTACTATATCATCTGAGAATCTCAAGCAAGGAAGTCTTTAACCATTTCTTATAAATCGCCTTTCTTACCAAATTTTGCACAGCAGCAATCTCAAGGACTGCTACAAATGATTTCAGGAGTACAGAATCACCCTGTTTTACCCCTTTTCCAATGGAACAGTCCTCTTGTGCGTTTTTCTACGCTGACAAAAACCATCGAGAGAACACAGATGTTACATGATATGTTTATGTACCTTGTTTCCGAACCTCATTTGAACACTTCCTGTACATGTCAGTACGGTTGACAGATTAGAAAGCCTTTTCAAAATGTATAAAATCTAAGCATAGTGGCACTTCATATCAGTCGAGTAGACTAATTACACTCTAATAAAAAGAAGACAGGCTACGAAGGAATTATTCCAGTGGAACGAAAATAGGTATGTGTGATGTACATATAGAAACTAAGAAAAATTGTATAATTATTAAAGAGAGAGCACTTCACAGACTGAGCAAGCCAACAAAGCGTTGGTTCGTGCTTGGTCCGTATGCAAGCAATTTTCCGGCTTGGTACTGACAGAAATGCTGGATATCCTCCAGAGGAATATCGAACTAAATTCTGTACAATTGGCGCGTAAAATCATAAAAATCCTGAGCTGATTGGAGGGCCCTGCCCATAATGTTCCATACGTTCTCAGTTGGGGACAGATACAGCGACCTTGCTGGCTTTACTAGATGGTATACTCAGTGATAAAACAAAGCAGTAGGCTTTTACCAGAAATATTGACCCTTAGACAGTGTGTCTAATAGTGTATTTTAAATACGACAATGTGCCATCTTAGGCACTGTATAACATTAAAAAACTTGATAATGCCACTTTAAAGCCGAAATCATTGATCGTGTAAATGTAACACTGAAAATAAGAAACAGTCTAATGGCGGTACTGACTTTAAAGAAATGACGTCATTATTAAAGTGGTTCCTTATGAGAACTCTTTACACAGCCTCCTTATGACGCGATCCTTTGCTGAGAGAAATGAGACGGGGGTGCTCTTGTATATGCGCTATAACTCGCTATAGGTGGGAAACAAGTGGGAAGGAGGTAAGTTTACCATATCAAAGGAAATCGTGATTTATAGGAGTTGCAAGCTGTTTCCGTCAAACCTGGCTTTTGATCGTTTAGACTGGTCAAGAAATTCAGTAGAACACAAGGGAATGTGGGTGGATAATGAAGTCGTTGTTAGAAAAATGAAGTTGAATTCGATGAAACTGGCAAGCGTAAAATTTAACTACGTAACTCCTTTGGTAACTGAATTCAATCACTGAAGGGAGAAATTACATTTTGGAACGAAACAGCTGTCATGAAACCCAACCAATTCTTTTTATCCTAAGTGCGCTCGAAAGCAGGACGACTTAGCACATCGTCAGCCCACGACTAACGAGCTCAAATTTCTGAAACTTCCCACACGCTGTGGTCTGGTGTTACATCGCAGACTGGGGGCGGAGGACAGCCATTGGTCAAGAATTGACGCCATAGCGCTGCATACTTTTTGAAATCCGGAGGACGCTAGTAACGTCAGAGCATGTTTCCCATGCCTCATATCAATTTACCGTACAAAATTTGTTCAAGAGATCCATGGATATTTCCGAATCTTGTGTGCGTTCATCTGCCTGACCAATCCCAAGACATTTTCTAAAATATTGGAAGAAAATGTTGCCTCTGGCCCAGTCAGGCCGCAAGACAGCTTTGAAAACTAAATTCAGTATACATTCCCACACCCTACAACGACAACCAAGAAAGCGATATCGCAGTTGTTCTTCCAGTCATCCAAACGTCACAGAGCTGTACATGCTTCGGATTATGGGTAAGGGGTAACACAGGACGCTAGTGTGAAATATAAAATTATATGTTAAGCAAGTGGCAGAGAATCAATCTGCTGAACTAAATGTAGAAAAATTAATCAGTACAAGTAGTAGCTTCACGAAAGGTGGCTGAAA
Source organism: Schistocerca gregaria (assembly GCF_023897955.1). Lineage (NCBI taxonomy): Eukaryota > Metazoa > Arthropoda > Insecta > Orthoptera > Acrididae > Schistocerca > Schistocerca gregaria. The sequence continues at coordinate 229,044,646 of NC_064925.1, read as the reverse complement.
TAATCGTCTTTCATGACCAGTGTATTCTTTTAGGAAGTGTGATTAAGAGTTTGTCTAGTGAGCTTTATTGTTTTGCAAAACTTTATATTATGTACAAGTTGAATCAGAATGAATGGCGTCCTTCCAGTAACATTTCACTGGAACAGCAGCCATCCTTTATTGTTTAGTGATGAAATATATGCGTCTCAACATAACTGAAACTACAGCGGTTCTAGCGCCTATATGTCATGAATGAATATCGATACCTCTTCCAGGCACGTAATTGTGAATTTCTGAGCAATAACGTAGATGCAGAAGTATATGCAGATGCAGGATCTGAGAGCACCGACGTAATCGCGAGGCTTCCCGGAAAGCAGACTAACGGAATCCTGACACTTTATCCTATCTAAACTCTTTACGGTACAGAGACTCATGTGTGTTGAGAAATGCACGAGCTGTGCTGCACAAACAATCTCGCAATTTCTTTTTAACGCTTTCACAAGGCATTTCTAAGAGGCTTTTCTTTCCAGCTGTTTTCATGTTAGTCTAGCAACGAGACGCTAAATCCTTAACTTCACCTGACGTCTTCTGACGCGAAGAAGCAACACTTCAGTGGCAGCGAAATAACAGGACCACACAAGGCGTCATGGATATTTTCCTGACATTCCTGAATGGAAGTAATCGTTACCTGCTCCTCATTCTGAAACTAACAGTTAGGTCTATTCTGCTGAAAGCGTATTGGAGGTTAATGAATGCTTGTAATGATGTGGGGTAATGATGTGTGGGCAAATCGGTTCTCGCTTTGTACTGGAAGGCAGGATTGGTTCACATTTAATTTGAATAGACCGTGTGACACTCACCACAGATCGGGAGAAATGTGTCGACTTTAATCATGTGAAGTCACCGTACAAAGTTATTAGTCACCCTAAAATTTGTACGTATTAGGATAAATGTTAATGAAAGATATGGATGTCATGAATAATGTCAGTGTCTTCGGTATATTTAACAGTTTAGCTAAATAAAAGATTCAAACTACGGAAGTCACTAACTAGTGATAGGCACAGTTAGCAAATGAAAGATTTTAATAGAGAACAAACAATGTATTTACCTTTATAGTCATTATATATATATATATATATATATATATATATATATATATATATATATATATATATATATCAGTTCATGACACCAATTCTTACAAATTTCAAAACTCCGCCATCTCTCTCCCCACGTCCACCACTGCTGGCGTCTCACCTCCAACTGCGCAACGCTACGAGCTGTTAGCATCCAGCTGCCGCTGCCCAACACTACAATGGCAGACAACAATGCAAACCAGCCACAGACTGCATACGGCACAGCCAGTGATTTTTATACAGAGCGCTACGTGGCGGCGGCGTTACCAATAAAAAAACCTAAACAGCCTACATACAAGATTATTTCGAATATTTAATGCTTTGAACATCTTTGCATGGCGAACACATTAATTGTAAGTATTCCTTGGCAACCAAAGGTTGTATTATTGAGCAGAGCTCGGGAGAGTGAAGGAGATAACCAGATCTCTGTCAGAGTTATGGCAGGCTGAGGAGTGTAGATGGCGTATTTGCCGCACACAAATTTTTATTTGAGAAGTTTCATGATGTGTAATTGAGAAAAGAGGATGATTTGGCTGCATAGACAGACGGCTCATTTCAAAGAAAAGGTGATTTGTGTTTTTATTTTGCTGCAGGTGCTATTTTTATAATTAGTATAATGTGAAGATTTCATTCTGTCTAACACTATCTACATGTTGGCATTCAGGGATAATTGTCAGTCATACGTTCAGCATTCCGACTAGTTTCCTCCACCAAGATTAAGTTAAGGATATTTCATTATGAATCTAGAAGAGTAAATTTTACGTGGTTTAAAAAGTGTGTTTAAAAATACTCAGTGTGGCGGATGACAATGCCAAGAAAGATAATGTTGAAGAACAGTTATAGTTCATTTTAGTTAGAATTTTTAGTTTTCTCAATCTAACTGCAAAATAAGTATTAGTTAATTACGAAACATTTCACGGAAGCTTATCCTAACTGTTTAAATGAGGAATGTGTTTGGTGAAACGTAGCAGTGTCGCGCTTTGCACCATTGCGTGAACAGCTATATTTTTGAAAAAATAAAAAATAAAAGACGAAATTCAATTTATCATTGAAGTATGGTAAAAGAATTAAACAGGCAACCGGCCGTGCAGTGATTAACTTCAGGTCGTTATTTTTGCACTACAGACGGAGTCGCGTTATCCGTTTCCAGGGTAAGAATTCACTGTATGGCCTAAACGAAACTATTGTGGGATTATTACGAAGTTTCCATTGCCATAATTTCATTTAAACTCAATGGATGAGTTTTACAATAGCGCACAGGATTTTTGCGAAACAGCCGTAGTGTGTGATTGTTTCACGAGGAAGTCATTCTGAGTGTTACTGATAATTTTTTACATTCATTCACTGATAATCTGATGCAGAGGAAGTCATTCTGAGTATTACTGATAATTCTTTACATTCATTCACTGATAATCTGATGCAGAGGAAGTCATTCTGAGTATTACTGATAATTCTTTACATTCATTCACTGATAATCCGATGCAGTTTAGATGAATTGGTATCCAGTAGATCAAAAGTACACTACTGGCCATTAAAATTGCTACACCACGAAGATGACGTGCAACAGATGCAAAGTTTATCCGACAGGAAGAAGTTGCTGTGAAATGCAAACGATTAGCTCTTCAGAGCATTCACACAAGGCTGGCGCCGGTAGTAACACCTACAATGTGCAGTCATGAGGAAAGTTTCCAACCGATTTCTCATACACAAACTGCAGTTGACCGGCGTTGCCTGGTGAAACGTTGTTGTGATGATTCGTGTAAGGAGGAGAACTGCGTACCATCACGTTTCCGACTTTGATAAAGGTCGGATTGTAGCCTATCGCGACTGAAGTTTATCGTATCGCGACATTGCTGCTCGCGTTGGTCGAGATCCAATGACTGTTAGCAGAATATGGAAACGGTGTGTTCAAGAGGGTAATACTGAACGCCGTGCTGGATCCCAATGGCCCCGTGTCACTAGCAGTCGAGATGACAGGTATCTTATCCGCATGGCTGTAACGGAACGTGCAGTCATGTCTCTATCACTGTGTCAACAGATGGGCTGTTTGCAAAATAACCATCTGCACGAACAGTTCGAAGACGTTAGCAGCAGCATGGACTATCGGCTCAGAGACCATGGCTGCAGTTACCCTTGACGCTGCATCACAGAAAGGAGCGCCTGCGATGGTGCACTCAACGAAAAAACTGGGTGCACGAATGGCAAAACGTCATTTTTTTCGAATGAATCCAGGTTCTGTTTACAGCATCATCATGGCCGCATACGTGTTTGGCAACATCGCGGTGAACAGTCATTGGAAACGTGTATTCGCCATTGCCATATTGGCGTATCACCCAGCGTGATGGTATGGGGTGCCATTGGTTACACGTCTCGGTCACCTCGTGTTCGCATTGACGGCATATTGAACAGTGGACATTACATTTCAGATGTGTTACGACCCATGGCTCTACTATTCATTCGATCCCTGCGAACCCCAACGTTCCAGCTGGATAATGCACGACCGCATGTTACAGGTCCTGTACGAACCTTTCTGGATACAGAAAATGTTCGATTGCTGCCCTGGTCAGCATATTCTCCAGATCTCTCACCAACTGAAAACGTATGGTCAATGGTGGCCGAGAACTGGCTCGTCACAATACGCCAGTCACTACTATTGATGAACTGTGGTATCGCGTTGAAGCTGCATGGGCATCTGTAACTGTACACGCCAAATTGCGTGAAAATGTAATCACATGTCATTTCTAATATAATATGTTTGTCCAATGAATATCCGTTTAGCTTCTGAATTTCTTCTTTGTGTAGCAATTTTAATGGCCAGTAGTGTATGGTATGCTCGTGTTTAAAAGTTGGGTGGTAAAGGTGATTCTAAATCAGACTTTGTAAACGGAATTTAAAAGTACCCGATTTGAATTAGTTTCAACCCCTTTCCCCCTTAGAAAAGTACAGTGGCGATATTGGAGCCCTGTAGATGGTGTACAACTGGTACCAGGCGAACTTGTGAATCTGCACCACTGGCAAAACTGATGGCTGTGTAGTGGTATGTACCATGCATTTATGTGAAATTAATGCAGTAAGATGGGTGGATAGGAGATGTGACAGAATGGTAGAAAGCAGTTATTGTGCTTGGGCTCAGACTAACCTCAGTGGTATGTTGGCGAGCTGGTTTGGTGACCTTGAGTTGGTAGGAGGCAAGTCGAATTTGCCTTTGGGAGCCAAGGGCTCAGGGAGCGAAGTGGCCGCCCTAGCCAAAGAGGCACGTCTGGGTAAGGCGCAAAGACCGGTACAGGGCAGACAGTTGCAGAGAGGAGATGCGTCGCCGGAAACAGGCAGATCCCAAAGCTAGGAATCTAAATGGCCTTTGTGCACAAGTCAATGCTCAAAGGATACCACAGTCTCAGACGAGCTGAAAGATTGCTACTTACATCATTTTGAGAGTCTATAATAACTTGCAGTCAAGTATTACTGCAAAACTGAATACATTTTCGACCTCAGAAAAATGTGGTGCGTTCAGTGACACAGCTTTTATTTCAATAGAAGTTAATATTGAGTAAACTCGCCCCGTTAGCCGTGCGGTCAGACCGGCGGATTAGTGGTGGTGCTTCAAATGGCTCTGAGCACTATCGGACTTAACATCTTAGGTCATCAGTCCCCTAGAACTTAGAACTACTTAAACCTAACTAACCTAAGGACATCACACATATCCATGCCCGACGCAGGATTCGAACCTGCGATCGCAGCAGTCCCGCGGTTCCGGACTGCAGCGCCTACAACAGCACGGCCACTGCGGCCGGCTAGTGTGGTGGTGGTGGTGGTGGTGGTGGTGGTGGTAAGTTCTTACTGGACCAGACTGCTAAGCTCGCCGGTTCCTAATCTTACACACTACTTAAACTAACATACGCTATGTCCAACACACACATACCCATGCCCCAGGGAGGACTCGAACCTCCAACGGAGGGAGCCGCGCGGACCCCGGCGGATAAGTGTCGAGGTTCGCTGTGCCGGCCAGTTTGTGGATGTTTTTAATGCGGTTTTCCATCTGCCTCGGCGAATGCGACCTGGTTCCCCTTATTCCTCCTCAGTTACACAACTAGAATTATATATTAATATCTTCAGCCTCTGACGGGCTTTGATATATAGCAACGGGGACAGATGAAAATGTGTGCCCCAACTGCGACTCGAGCCCGGGATCTCTAGTGTGTTGGGTAGGGGCACTACGAATGTAGAGTGTGGACATATAAGGTGAGAATGTGGGTCTCGCGGGAGTCGTGCGCGAGATAGTTCCTGCAGTCGCACTATCCTCTGTGCCCTCGGTGGCTGTAAGGAGGAGATCCCGGTTTCGAGTCCCGGTCGGGGCACACATTTTCACCTGTCTCCGTTGATATATGTGTCAACGCCCGTCAGCAGCTGAAGGTATTAATATACCGGGTGATCAAAAAGTCAGTATAAAAACTTAATAAACCACGGAATAATGTAGATAGAGGGGTAAAAATTAATGAAATGAAATTTTTATAGTGCAAAAACAAAAAAAAGCAACAACCACAAAATGTCCGACAGATGGCGCTGGATAGCAGAACGTTAGTGACTGCGCATGACAATCGTGTTACAGAATCGCATGGTCCCCAGCCTGGCTGATAAACACCTGCTGGAACGTACAATGTTTATGCAAGATAGCGCTCCATCCCATATTGCTAGACGCGTGAAAAATCTCTTGCGCTAGTCGTTTGGTCATGATCGTGTGCTCAGCCGCCACTTTCGTCATGCTTGGCCTCCCAGGTCCCCAGACCTCAGTCCGTGCGATTATTGGCCTTGGGGTTACCTGGAGCAGCAAGTGTATCGTGATCGACCGACATCTCTAGGGATGCTGAAGGACAACATCCGACGCCAATGCCTCACCATAACTCCGGACATGCTTTACAGTGCTGTTCACAACATTATTCCAGGACTACAACTATTGTTGAGGAACGATGGTGGTCATATTGAGCATTTCCTGTAAAGAACATCATCTTTGCTTTGTCTTACTGTGTTATGCTAAGTATTGCTATTCTGATCAGATGAAGCGCCATCTGTCGGACATTTTTTGAACGTTTGTATTTTTTTGGTTCTAATAAAACCCCATGTCATTCCAAGCATGTGTGTCAATTTGTAACTCTCTATCTAAATTATTCCGTTATGTATTCAGGTTTCGAATTTATACTGACTTTTTGATCACCCGGTATAATTCTAATTTCGTTCTAGGCGGCTGCAGGTCATCAATGGTGTCTGTTCTTTCGGACATGTACGAAATAAAAGACACTGGCGCCGAACCGCACAATACCCCTGGGTTCGGTGTGGGGCTGGGTTGGGGTGGGTGGACTGCTGTAGCCTGTTGTGAGGTTGTGTACCACTACGGGGTATGGCGGGGGCGAAGCCTCGCCGTCGTTTCCAAGTTCCCAGTTCCACACAATACAATAATATTGATCAGCAAATAAACATTTTCATAGGGAACGTCTGAATTAAAAACTTTTAAACGCATCATACGATTTGAACATTCAGTATTTCACATGATAGCATTGTACTATAGCCATCGTCTTCGAAAACTACATATCTGTATCAACATCTTTTGGAATTGTTTTATTACACAAATATTCTTAGAACATTGTAGTTTCTAGTTACACAGCAAATGAATACAGCGTAAATACCTTATATTTTGTCATACTTGTGCATTTATTTAATGAACATTTTACTATTTTGTCGCCAACTTTCTTCAAATGCTATTAAAACACTGTGATAAGTTAAAGGTGGGCAGTCTCATGTGTTAACGGACACCACAGTTGAAAAGAAAACCAAAAGACGCTTCTGTCAAGAAGGCATAAACAACTGTTTAAACAAAATTTAGCGACAATTTACTTGCGTAAGAATACTGACTTATTTATTTATGAACAACCCTTTATTTGTAATTATTATCAATGACCTGAGTGTAATCAAATATTTATAACACTTCCTTATTTAAGTAGTGTGGTGATAGTGTAGTCTAGGAAGTGTTCAGGTTGAATCAAATCGTATCTGTAGAGCTTAAGAACGATGTATTTTTGGTGGGGACGGCCTTTAGCCAAATGAAAAGCAGACCATAGCAGAATGCTATGCGAGGCAAGTGGAGACTGGACTTTCCGACTGAAGAGCTCAAAGGAGCCATTCTGACACTTAGTATCTAGTAATGGGAGAGTGCGTGATCCAGTCGTATAGGTGACTTGATTCTGGTTTGTGAACGGCCGCTACAATACTGCAACATTTGAAGGGACTAACTCATTAGAGACCTGAATATGTCTCAGAGTAGCACTCTAAATTTTTCCCATTTCTATTATGGAACTGAGGATAGGCACAGTGTGAGTTACCATCATTTGTATTGTGTGTGATGATTTTTAAATCATCATGTTGAACTCTGAGCTGTTTTGAACTGATGAATGCTTTGTGTGTTGTGATTACGAAACGAATTTAATTTTCACATATCTTCGACGACTATTTACTTTGTTGATTTTCGTACCATTCTGTAATGCTCTCAAAGTACCTTAACTGCATTTGATAAGGATATTTTCTATCTGCATTTAAATTTATCGTGGGATCATTTCTCGTTTATCTGAGAGGTCCTTGGTGAATAAACATTATTCAGCACAATTCTCTATCATCTACATCAATTACAGAAATTAGAACAGAGCTCTTGTTATTAACTTATTCAGTTAACTTTTATTTTGTATTTCTGTATATTTTGTTAACTCGCAATCCAAGCGAATACATCAACTATTTGACTGCAGCATCACAGCTACAGGTTATTTGCAGAGTGTTAGTTGCGGGGCATGAACACAGATGTGCGCTGCTCGACCATATGACTACATCGAACTATTCTTTTTAAACAGAGCCGTGCACAGCCCAAGTATCTAAGGTACGAGTAAACACAGACAGGGACGCAGCTGGGTTGCTCGAATGGAAGAGCAGCTACACTCAGTGGTACCCATTAGGTATCAATGCAACTGTGAATGAAGTTGCCCAATTTGATGGCGTTGCAGCCATGTAACACGTAATAAGAACAGTGCTCGTAGAAGATCCTAGCCGACAGGAATCGGGAACGTGTGTCACGCCTTGTCAGTGATAGTCGGCCTAGAATTGCTGCCACAAAATACATTTTATAAGGGCTCCTACTTCCTTCACTTTCATTTCTGGCCAAACATTACATGCACCAGAAACGTGGACGAAATCGGTGGTGACGAGTAGGCACCGTCTGTTGTTTTCCTGTTTCCCAGCAAACACTGTAGGGAAATGCATGCGGTGGCCATTTGGAGTCCGGTACCTCGCGAAAACCCATTGCTCGCAGCGTCACAGTGAGATGCAAGGGGCAAACGAAACAGAAACCGAGCCGTAGCTTATTGCAGGCGTGTGATGGGAGCCGACGTCTCACAATTTAGCTATTTTTTTCAATCGATGCAAGGTGTCGAGAATATGTAAAGGTCAATGGGAGGCTGAATCATGAAGCAAGAGGACTGCACACGCATATGTCGTTTCACTGTCGTACAGACTCCAGCATGGCGGACTTAGAAACTATCATCTGTGACGTAGAGAAGTAACTGAAAGAGTTGAAAACAAACAAGTCACCAGTTCCTTTCGGTTCCACACGGACTAGTCTGCACCATTGGCCTCTTCCTTAGCCTCCGCTTACCGCGAATTTGTCACCAGTGAAGAGCCCCAAGTGACGGGAAAAAAGCACAGGTGCTGGGTATAACAAATGTGAAAAAACTGACCCGCGTAATTAGACAGGTTTGCAGCAGAATTCTTGAACACGTTGTGAGTTGGAATAAAATAAACTTCTCTGAGACAGAAAGGCTTCTGTTCATAAATCAGCACTGGTTTAGAAAGCATCACTCGTGCGAAATTCAGCCTGTCCTTTTTTCACATGATATCCAACAAATCACGAGTGGAAGGCAACAGGCGGAATCCATGTTCAATATTTCTAGAAAGCGTTTGACACGATGCTCCACTGCAGATTGTTGAAGGTCGGACCATACAGTTTGTTCCCAGATATGTCAGTGGCTCTTCTTAAATAAAAGAACCCAATATGTTGCCCTCGATGGTAAGTGTTAATCAGCGACAAGCATGTCTTCAGGAGTGCCAAAGGGGAGTCTGATAGTGCCGCTATTATCATCGTCATCAGTGTACGTAAATGATCTGGCGGTCAGGGTGGACAGGAATCTGCAGTTGGTTGCTGATACTGCTGTGTACAGAAAGATGTCGAAGATGAGTGACTGTAAGATGATACAGGAATGACTTACACAAACTTCCTAGTGTGTGTGATGAATGGCACCTAGCTCTACATGTCCAAAAATGTTAGTTAATGCAGATGAGTAAGAACAATAGTCATGTTACGTTCGCATATAGAATTAGTAAGGTGCAGGTTGCCACAGTCACTTCGATTAAATACGTAGGAGTAACGTTGCAAATCGATATGAAATGGAATGAGAACGTCAGGTTGGTATTAGGGAATGCAAGTGCTGGACCTCATTTTGTTGGGAAAATTTTGGGAAAATGTAGCTCATCCATAAAGTGGATGGCGTACAAATTGCCAGCGCGAACCATTCTTGAGTACTGTAGCTCTATATCAGGTCGGGCTAAAGGAAACAATTTCAGAGACGGGCTGCTAGATTTGTAACTGGTAGGTTCTGTACACACGCAAGTATTACGGAGATGCTTCGTGTAATCAAATGAGACCCCTGAAGAGAAGACAATGCTCTTTCCGCAAGACACTATTGCGCAAATTTAGAGAACCGGAATTTGACGCCATTTGCTGAACGATTCTACAGCCGCCAACATACATAACGCGTGAGGGCCTTGACGATGAGAGAAATTACGGTTCGTGTGGACTCTTTCAAACAGTCGTTTTTCCCACTCCGTATTTGCGAGTGGAACAGGAATGGAAATGAGTAGCAATGGTACAAGGTACCCTCCACCATGCGCCGTACGGTGGTTTACGGAGTATCTACGTGGATGTAGATGTAATATGTATAGAGAGAGAGAGAGAGAGAGAGAGAGAGAGAGAGAGAGAGAGAGAGAAAGAAAGAGAAAGAAAGAAAGAGAGAGAGAGGGAGAGAGTGTGTGTGTGTGTGTGTGTGTGTGTGTGTGTGTGTGTGTTTTGCAGGGGGGATGCTGTTCAGGTCAGCAGTGTTTCAGTGATGTTTCGGGGTGTTTTCGTACCATGACGACCTGGGACGATTCATCCGAGCTACCGAGAACATGTATCAGAAATTTTAACGTTCTCAGCGACTACGTGTAACATGAATAGAGAGTGTTCCCGTGTGTCTTATGTCGTCATTGGAGTATGCTGTGGACACTATCGTCTTCCAAAATGACAACGGCAGTGTTCCCAAGGTTGCACGTTTGCTTTCCTGGTCTCAGGAATACTCAAGCAACCTACCATAGGTCGGAAGGCCCCCTAAACCACTCCGTCTTAACCCTATACAAATATTTCAGAGTACGCGAAGCAGTGGGTGAAACGCAGCTGTACAAAATGTAATCATCCACGAGTGGAGTGAGCCGGAAATGGAGTACTGTACGAAACGTACGGATTCTTTTTCTCTCTGGAATGATGGCTTTATCAAGGCTATAGTCACTATTACCCCGTACTGTGGTTTAGACGGCGTAATCTGATCCACTGTTGCAGCGGGCTGGGCGTGACAGCTTCACCGCCTACCTCGAAAAATAATGTAACAAATTACATCACTGTTGTCGCAGCTTGTAGATCGCTACTGTTTTCGACTGCAGCCATTAGCACTAAGCAGCCAGTTCTCACACCACCTCCAACTATTGTTTGAGTTCACTTGGTGTTTAATTTCTCGTTCAGTGTACTTGTGTTGAAACCGCATATGTTCACTTTGTAACACAGACAACATAGAGCTTGAAAATCGGTCAGGGGAGAGTATGACTCGCGCTGTGAGGGCTTCATACAAATTTAATTATGTATATAGACAGCTCAGCCATCCTGGGGATTGAGAATTGCTACGTCTTTGCCCCATATCGATGTTGACAATGGCAAGAAATCGGTCCCGGAAATTTAAGGGCTTTCGGGAATATTTTAACTTTGTCGGATAACAAATAACAAAAGAAATATTTTTTCCCAGGGGAAATAATTACAAATCAACAATTTCGGATTATTTCATTTGCTTGTACTGCTGAACCTCTTCTTGCCAAATTTAGTGAACATAGATCAACGGCAAGTACCCTATAGGTTTTGATGACTGAGTTTTCGAGTATCAGACTTTGTGACATAAATGGCTGTATCTTGACTGCATTACCTTAGAAGGTTAAGTGTTTTAAACCGCAAAGGAATCTTAGACTTTTGTATGTGACAAATTTCAATTGGATACGACTACCTGTTCACAAGAAAAACGAGTTTTAACAAACGAACGTACAGACAGAAAAAGTTATCCCAGAAGGGTTCGACTTTTACCGATTGAGGTACGGAACCCTAAAATAGACTTCAACAGAAAAGAAAACGTCATCATTAAGTACAAAAAAATTGATTTACTAGTCCGGACTATATAAGTGATTGGAAAAATAAGGGACAGTTCTGAACTTGAGGCGACATCTCCTAGGTTCAAATGGTTCAAATGGCTCTGAGCATTGTGGGACGCAACTGCTGTGGTCATTGGTCCCCTAGAACTTAGAACTACTTAAACCTAACTAACCTAAGGATACCACACACATCCATGCCCGAGGCAGGATTCGAATCTGCGACCGAAGCAGTCTCACGGTTCCGGACTGCGCGCCTAGAACCGCGAGACCACCGCGGCCGGCACATGTCCTAGGACAGTGTTATTCTAGTACAGTGTTACTGACGCAAAGTAGTGCTTTGAAACATAGAGATAGATCGGAGGAGGGGAAATCTAATGAGAGAGAATTTCATACGGTTGACGAAACTTGTTTGGGTGGGAGTTCAAGCGGCAAATTCCAGTCATCTGAAAGGTGCGGCGTTTATTGGCGGTGGGAGTATTACGCGACCTCTGCTACGAAAATTGCACCACACATTTCCCTTGTTAAACCTTGAAGACGTGTATTGGCACAAAGTAATGTACACCGTATAAATCCCCCTCGGCATCACGGACGCAGCTTTAGCTCAAATCTGACGGTATGATAAGTGGTCGAACGGAGTTTATTTTGTTTTAGGGCCCAAAAACGACTAAGGTCATAAGCGCCCCTTCGAAAGCAAAGACCTCAAAGGAGTTAAAAGCTACTAGACGGTAAGTCCAATCGACGGAAGGAAAGACAGCTAAACACAAGGAGTTCCTCTTAGAGATAGGTCCAAAAATACGCCGTAGAGACAACGAAGCTTCAGAACTCAAGATGTCCTTCGACATATTGCTAGGACGTATAAACAGTAAAACGCGGTTAGCACCCCGCGCATCGTTCTTTAAAACGGCCGGTATCTCAGACGGCAAACGTACATTAGATAGTAAGTGGTTAAAGAAAGACTCTGAGCACTATGGGACTTAACATCTAGGCCATCAGTCTCCTAGAAATAGATATAAACCTAACTAACCGAAGGACATCACACACAGCCATGCGCGAGGCAGAATTCGAACTTGTAACCGTAGCAGCAGCGCGGTTCCGGACTGAAGCGCCTAGAACCTCTCCGTCACAGCGAAAGGCATTAAAGAAAGGGCAGTCGGTCAGTAAATGGCGACCCAACAAAGGTTGATAACAATGAACACGAAGTGGTGGGGGATCACCACTTGAGTGCGATGGCTAAAACAACAATTCCGAAAACGGAACCTAGCTAAATTAGTCGTTTCGCGGAGAGAGGACAGACAGGATGTCAGCCAAACAGCTGGGAGAGGTTTAATCCCACGCAGCTTGTTCCCTTGAAAGGAAGACCAGTGGTGATGCCAAAGAAACACCACCTGCTGACAGACGGCAACACTGAGATAAAAAATGGTTCAAATGGCTCTGAGCACTATGGGACTTAACATCTGAAGTCATTAGTTCCCTAGAACTTAGAACTACTTAAACCTAACTAACCTAAGGACATCACACACATCCATGCCCGAGGCAGGATTCGAACCTGCGACCGTAGCGGTAGCGCGGTTCCAGACTGAAGCGCCTGAAACCGCTCGGCTACAACGGCCGGCACAACAATAGGGAAGTGGCTGGTGGCGTGAAGTTAAGCTCCCAGAGCAACAGCCGAAAGCGAACGCCAGGAGGTAACGGAGAAGGGGGACACGCCCCATAATGGCGGTGAAAAGAATGATCGAAGAACGCATAGGATAGGTGGCCCGTCATGGCAGACAGACGGCACGCGTATAGGGTGAGGAGAATATCACGTCGGCATGACAGCAGTAGTTCGGCAGCTTCTGCATATAGACCGTCATTTGGGCTAAAGTGCCAGTGGCGAAACGGATGCCACAATGGTTAAGATGGACCGCATGAGATGCCTAAACGAAACACCTATAATGTAGTCTCGAATGGACAAGGAATCGGTACAAACGGAGGAGGGTGGTACGATCCGCTCCCTAGGAAATATCGCTGCGGACATGTAGGACGTTGAGGGATTGAATACGGCAGGGGCCAGATAAGACACGTGGGAGAACCGAGGAACTTTCCTATCATGAGCGCTAGTCATTTCGCAGTTTTAACGAATGGAAGAGCAACAGACAAAGACGTCTAGGCGATGGAAGAAACCAAGATCGCCGCCAGAAATTCATACAAACGGTCTTGTCTGTGGAAAAGCGAAAGCCGTTGTCGATACTCCACAATAAAGACGATCGAGACATCGCTAAAGACGTCGCTCGAGGAGTCAATTCGGCGTAGAACTGCAATAGATTGCAAAATCGTCAACGTAAAGGAAGCCGGAGATGTCCGGCGGGACACACGGAAAACGGTTCATGACAGGGGTCGAAGTAGTCAACTGCAGAACGGCGCGCCCGAAATCCACATTATGCAGTGGTTAGTAAATTGTCGGAAATGGATCGTACTTTCCTCCACCTTGCCAACACAACTAGTGAGGGAAATGGAACGGTGTCTAGAAGGAAGGTGCTTGTCCTTATTGGGCTAAGGTATGGGATAGACAGTGGCTTCGCGCTAGGGCCATCTGCCGTGATGCGATTGTACGTATGGAGGAGAAAGTGCTGCCCGCATCATCGTCCGGCACTAGGTGGGAAGACCGGGATGAAGTGAGAGCATGATCCAGCTCTCGCACAGTAAGGGCGGCATTGTAGCATTCACTGTTCTGAGAGAAGAAACGTATCACCCGCGCCTCCTCACACTCGTTCCCGTTGGAGGAAGGCACGGTTATTGTGGGTGGAGCTAGAAATCTCCGCAAAATAACGGCCCAAGGTGTTGGCAATAGCAATGGGGTCCACAATGACGTCATCTGCTACGGTCACGCCGGATGGGAATGAACCTTGGTACCAGAGAGTCGTCGGAGGTTGGCCCACACGATGGAAGAGGGAGTGGAACTTTAAAAGAACTAGAAAATCAAATGCAACATGCATTTTTGCAATCCCGAAGAATGCAACAGCAGTGCGCACGCAACTGTTTATAAGGAATGCAGTTCTCCGTCTTATGATGACGGTGAAAAACGCGGAGCGCACGTTTCCGTGCGCCAATTGCCTCGCTGCACTCCCCGGTCCACCAAGGGGCCGTGACAAGGTGCGGTAAAGGGGAATTACCAGGGATGGAACGTTCTGTGGCGGTGCGGATGGTGTTTGTTACAAATCCGAACGATGTGTCGGTTGCAATTTCTAACAGAGGTCCCAGTACAGAGCATCCGAACAAGAGGCTAAAAAAAAAAAAAAAAAAAAAAAAAAAAAAAAAAAAAAAAAAAAAAAAAAAAAAAGAATGGTTCAAATGGCTCTAAGCGCTATGTAGCGCCTAGAACCGCTCGGCCGCCACGGCCGGCTGGAGGATGCTGTCCGTTGAGAAGCACCGACTGCAGAAAGGGGTGGTCAGGAGCGCTTAGTTACTTCGTAAGTTTAGCAGTGACTTCATGTCACCTCAGTGACAAGGACATATCACCCCGTCTAAAGCAGCACGGGTCCACTGTTGGTTATGTGGTTGGGAAGTGGAAATGTGAAGGATTTCCCAAAGCTATGTCAAGATAACGCAGACCTCACCTACCACCGGACAGGGAGTGTCAAGCATTGCTGACGGTGGTTTTAAAAACAAGCTTGAAATGAGCGGAAGCAATCACAGTCTAGCCAGAACAATTACATTGCGTAGGAATTTAAAAAGAACGGGTATCAGTTGTTGTCAAGCACCTCCTTGTAAGCCATATATTCCCGCAGTCAGTGCTAAACGATGCTTGAGGTGGCGTAAAGAGCGACGCCAATGGCCAGTGGATAGCTATAAACAAGGGTGTTCTACATCTACATCGATACTCTGCAAATCACATTTAACTGCCTGACTGTGTTCATCGAGCCTCCTTCACAATTCTCTATTATTCCAATCTCTTATAGTGCGCGGAAAGAAAGAACACCTATGTCTTTCGGTACGCGCTCTAATTTCCCATATTTTTTCTTGACGACCGTTCCTCCCAATGTAGGTCGATGTCAACAAAATATTTTCGCATCCGGAGGAGAAAAATGGTGATTGCAATTTCGTGAGAAGATTCCGTCGCAACGAAAAACGCCTTTCTATTAATGATGTCCAGCCCAAATCCAGTATCATCTCCGTGACACTCTCTCCCATATTTCGCGATAATAGAAAACGTGATGCCTTTCTTGGAAGCTTTAGATGTAGTCCGTCAGTCCTATCTGGTAAGGATCCCACACCTCCCAGCAGTATTCTAAAAGAGGACGGACAAGCGTAGTGTAGGCAGTGTCCTTAGTAGGTCAGTTACATTTTCTAAGTGTCCTGCCAACAAAACACAGACTTTGGTTAGCCTTCCCCACAACATTTTGTATGTGTTCCTTCCAATTTAAATTGTTCCTAGTTGTAATACCTAGGTATTCAGTTGAATTTACGGCTTTTAGACTAGACTGATTTATCCTGTGACCGAAGTTTAACGCGTTCCTTTTAGCACTCATGTGGATGACCTCACACTTTTCGTTATTTAAGGTCAACTGCCACTTTTCGCACCATTCCGTTATTTCTTCTAAATCGTTTTGCAATGCGTAGGATTATCCACAGCCAGATCAAGATAACGCAGATCTCATGTACCACCGGACAGGGAGTGTCAAGCATTGCTGAGGGTGGCTTTAAAAACAAGCTTGATATGAGCGGAAGCAATCACAGTCCAGCTAGCACAATTACACTAAGTAGGGAGTTAAAAAGAATGGGGATCAGTTGTCAAGCGTCTCCTCGTAAGACATATATTCCCGCAGTCAGTGTTAAACGATGCTTGAGGTGGCGCAAAGAGCGACGCCAATGGCCAGTGGATAGCTGCAAACGAGGGTTTCGATCACCCTGTGTCAATCAGATGGAACAGTTTAGGTTTAGCGAAAGCCTGGAGGACGCTACGTACCATCCCCTGTAGTGCCAACAGTGAAGTATGGAGTGGTTTGAGTTCTGGAAGGGGAATGCCTTTCGTGGTTAGTATGTGATCCCCTTATCACTCTTAAGAGTGCTCTGTATGCTGAAGGATACGAACACACTTGATAGCATTTTAGTGGAACAGTTCCGAGTTTATTGTTTGTATTAGCATGACATTGTATCCTGTCATAAAGTAGCGTCTGGGAGTCAATCACTTGTTGACAATAACCTGCCTCAAATGGACTGTCCTGCCCTCAGTCCCACCCTAAACCCAAGGGAACATCTTTCGGATGGGTTAGAACGTCGACTTTAGTTCTAGACACCAGCGTTCGACATCGCAACCTTCTCTCGTTTCACCTCTTTAAGAAGAATTGGCTGCCATTCCTCCGTAGACAGTAGGATGCGTCTTTGAAAATGTCTCCAGAAGACAAAGCGGCCGTAAAGGCGAACTATGGACACACCACACCAGAAAGGGGTGTCCGAGTACTTTTGACCAGATGGTGCATGTAGGCTCAGAGCAATTTTTCCGACGTTTAGCCTACCGATCTGTGATGTGACTGACATTATTGTAAACTACAGTGCAATACATGGTGTGGCACCAGATATTCGGTCAGTCAAGTGATAAAGCGTGTTAAGAATTTTTAATACAGTACAAAGGCAATCAACCAGTTGGTTGTTTTTATCCTTCATTAAAACTTAATACGGTTGCCGTAAGTCGGCCATTTTCGAGATTTTGTTAACGAATGTTACTTTAGTTTTACTACAATTTCTAATTACGTCATCCGAGGTGCCTAGTAGTACAGTGATCGTTACTGTTATTATATAGTTATGTAAAAAGTACTGGTAATTTAGGAAATACGTCTTGATTTGCTAATCAAATAAAGTGATTAGAAACGTATTTCGATAAAATACAAATATTTTCCTAGCCAAAATATGTTTCAGCACACAGTGACACTTATTACGTAGTCCTATCTGAAAATATAAATTTGTGACGATAACAATGGCGATTAAAATTTGGACCTAAAAATCTTTTTGTTACGACAGTAAGTTTTTAATTTTTTTTAAAACTATTCATCTTTCGTGGAGCCTTATATTAAAGTAAATCGTCGACTATAAACAGTTCAGACAAAAACAGGAAAATCTTTGAACTTCAGTGTCACCCAAGAAAACTGAAAATTGTATAGATAGCGTAACTCCCGCATCGAAAAGGAGAAAAAAGTTAGTTATGGTACGAATTGAGTGACAGAAGGGATAAATTCATATGACAGCGTGAGTCACAAGGGAGTAAATTTGGTAAAGGAGGGAAGAGTGCTGGGTCAGCATCATAGAGTAAGGTCTAAGCATGGCGACAGTAAGGCGGTTCAAACGGATGGAAGCTATAAATGTCAGAAATGAAAACAGTCTCATGTCAGACTTTCGTGGAAAGCTGCAATAACAGTCTTAGGACTCAAGACGACAACAACAACAAACATCGCCTTTATTCCTAGTATATTTAGTTTTGTAGAACATTCATTAAAACGTTAAATAGCCAGTGAGCTTCGGTACGATGCTTTCATTAAGGCAGAAAATAAAGGAAAATTCCTTCAATGGCAATTTTTTGTGAGGGCTTACAATAATTGTTTTATAGTATCCTCATATGTACGTTCCTAACCTGAAGATGAAGGCTTAAGAACACCACACATGTCAATGTATTAACGTCACTTACTACTGCCTAAACAAAAACATCGCGTTAATATTGTTGAAGTATTTCCGTCTGTCTTTTTGATAGTAACTGTATCTGCTTCCGTAGCCGAAGTTGCGATTGCGAGCATGTACCGTGGCGCTCGACTCAGAGGTAAGCCAGTTCCATTCCAGGTGATGGTGAAAATTTCGTTGCCAGTATTTTGCTGGAAATGGGAAGCGCTCGGCTCAGAGGTAAACTATTTCTAATCCAGGTGATGTTGGAAATTTCGCTGCCAGTATTTTGCTGGAAAGGGGAGGAGATGTGGCGACGTGAGAGCCTTTGTCACCAAACTTTCCGCCATTGTCCTGGATTAAATTTCAATACTTTCCGCAAGGTCTCCTGTAGTGAATGCATTTGACACTGTTGAGAGGCGAACCTTCTGTGGAACGGGTTCTTTAAGCTCAGTGGCCCGCGTTGTGCTATTCAAAAGGAGTAGCCTGTGTGCTGGCACCGGATTTAGCCCTTCCCCTTCTCTCATCATCGTTTTTCAGCACACTACACGCTTCCATTACACTTTTCTATACTCCGCAAATACACACAAGACTGCTGTCAAATACCTGCACGGAAACGGCTCTTTAGGCGAGGCGGAAGAAAATGCTTTTGGACTAGGCTGCCGAAATCTGTGCTTTGGGGTCTCTAAGGCAACAACGACGTACGAATTATTTGTGTGTTGATGGCGAATAATGATACCTTTAGTGCAGATGCATAATACGTTCGCCGGCCGGAGTGACGGAGCGGTTCTAGGCGCTACAGTCTGGAACCGCTCGACCGCTATGGTCAGGTTTGAATCTTGCCTCGGGTATGGATGTGTGTGATGTCCTTAGGTTAGTTAGGTTTAAGTAGTTGTAAGTTCTAGGGGACTGATGACCTAAGAAGTTAAGTCCCATAGTGCTCAGAGCCATTTGAACCATTTTGAACCATAAACTCTCGCGGGAATCGGATGAAACTGCGAGCAGTGAGGATATTGGACAGTGGACGCTGCATGTATAGTATGTGTCAAATTGAGAATTTACAATTTGGGTTGGAGAGGAAACGTACTGGGATAGCCTAAGTGGTTAAGGCGACTGCTTGCTCCAATGTGGCCTTTTTCTCTAAATCTGTCCACTAACATTGCAGAAAATGAAATGCAAATTCTCTTAGTCAAGTAGTTGCCTCTCTGTGACTGTAGATATGGGTTAGCATTTCCAATGGTTGTTTTCGTTTCACTGTTTGTTATTCTGCCTTAGGTAGATGGTGTAAATTGCGCCCATAATTTGGATGCGCGAGATAAGGATTCTTTTAAGAGGAATTTTCCCCTTTAAAACTGTTTCACTCTGGTCAGGCGCCGGGCCACGGGTAACGTGTCTGGCCTACTCTCTTCCCCCAGCTCGCTATCTGTTGAAAGAAACATGGAATTCCTTACAGAAGCCTTTTACCCAGGCCGTGCGGTTTGAGGCGTCATGTCACAGACTGCGCGGCCCCTCCCGCCGGAAGTTCGAGTCCTCCCTTGGGCGCGCGCGCGCGTGTGTGTGTGTGTGTGTGTGTGTGTGTGTGTGTGTGTGTGTGTGTGTGTGTAAGTCTAATGACCGATGACCTCAGCAGCTTCGTCCCTTAAGAATTCACACACATTTGAACATTTTTAACTTTTATCGAGATAAGAGATCTCTAGGCAAGTGCGGCTTCTCTCAAGGCATGCCAATGTTCGTTACGATGCTTCGGAGTAACGTTCTACTTTTAGAATGCAGCTTCTTGACTGGGTCATGCTGTAATTTAAGGAAAACCGCGCTTTTGCGCTGTGCCTATGTGCAGAGTTTCTGCATTCGACAATTTCAGAATCATATCAATAAGTGGGAGAAGTCACCCATCTTCGGCTGCCCGGCTCTGAGCGATTGGCTCAAGTAGGATGAGAGAGAAAAGCGTAGCAGATTGCTTAACTCTGTTGCGGGTTTTTTCATTTATCGGAACTCAGAATCTCTGTACTCATTTTTCGGCGGTTTTCAAATCTGGCAGCAAGACAGCAGAGTTTTGGACGTCTCTTTGAGAACACATTTCGGGTTAGGCTTTTGTACAGCAATAATTTCGTTTTAGAGTTTTGAGGAGTAGAAACTTCTCTTCAGGCTGCTCTAGAGTAAACACTTCGGTTTGGTCTCTTATAGAGGGCACACTTCGGGTTAGGAAAGGAGAGATGAGTAGTGAGACGAGCCTAGCTGCCGTGAAGAGGATGTAGTCATTCTCCAGTCGCTGTGGCAACCGGCTATCTTACTCAAGACCAGCATGCATTAGTACGACGAGAAATCACCGCACCCGCCAACGTCGTTCAGATGCTAACTTAATTCGCTTCCTTCAGGAGCCGAGTATGCGATCTTAAAGTCAGGCTTGTTGCTCTGAGCGCGAATTTTTGGGTATCTTATGGTGTTCGCTTCTGTCTTTTCGTGTACTTACTACTTTTGACTAGCAATTTTTGCCGTCATTGGCCGTCTCCGCGAATTAATAACGTAACTGTGTTTTATTCTTCCTGTCCACCTGAACTTTGAGTTGTATTAAATTTTCCGACTGAATCGTTCTTTTTGAGATGTCAGTGGATAATTTTCATGTTTGAAGCCAATAAATCTATTTGTTATAGTATCAGCCGGCCGGAGTGGCCGAGCGGTTCTAGGCGCTACAGTCCGGAACCGCGCGACCGTTACGGTCACAGGTTCGAATCCTGCGCCGGGCATGGATGAATGTCATGTCCTTAGATTAGTTAGGTTTAAGTACTTCAAAGTTCTAGGGGACTGATGACCTTAGAAGTTAAGTCCTATAGTGCTCAAAGCCATTTGAACAATTTATGTTATAGTATCCATTTTTTTTCCATTCCTAGCTAGAGTAACACCATTCCCATTAACATATCTAAGCGAGTGGTGTGATGTCCATTTGTTTCATGGATAATCATATCACGCCTGTTAACATTCATTTAAATAAGAGGTGTCCCATTGCGTGACAGACTCCTTGGCTTCACAATAATTCGCATGATCATTTGGGGTGGTTCCTCATCCTGTTTGGTACCAGAATTTTCTTTTATGCATCTTATGGGCATGCAAAATCGACACCCCACATTGTATAACATGGGAAATACGGATTCGAGTCCCAGTCTAGCTCAAATTTTCGCATTTCGCCGTTTATTCCAATGTTCGAGCGTGGCTGCGGTCTGGATTTCCCTTACGTATTGACATACGACTTTACTTATCGCCACTGTTATAGTAAAACATTTGGTTCTTCGTCTTATGGAATATAAAAACCGTCAGGCCTCGTTTATTATTTTCCTCCAGGAAGTGGCCTTTAGTTTTTTTTTCTTTATTCTATTTGCGATCGATTGCTAAGGATTAAGGATTGCCTTGTGGTCAGTGTGGTAATCGATGCCGTGAATTGAACTGTATACGCTCATTGCCTGACTCATTCGAAATCGCTCCGCCCTGGCAATTCTTAACCGCAATAGAGCAGCGTCTGCTACTGCTAAGACGTGACTGGTAAGTTCAGCCAAAATTCCCGTTTCTTATACATGTAACAAATGAGAATGCAACAGATATGCAGATGTATGTCTGAGAAAGAAAATTAAAGAATAATTTCTCTTTTTCTAAGACTTTTGGAACACTCTACTTTTGGAGCAGCAAATCCGACAGTTCAGATCGAAATACGTGCAACAGATGAATTCCATAGGAGGTTGCATACAAAAGCGTACAGCAGACATGGCAAAAAATAGCGTAACGGTTATTTGCTGTTAACGTAATAACTTGTTACGACTAGAAGCAATTATTTTAATAACTGAGCGTAATATATCTTTCCTGCTAACTTACTTCTACACAGTTAAGAACACAAGAGTGCAGTATTATTACAGCTGTATCAATAACGTTCGTTGACACGAAGTCAGCAAGTACCTGAACGTATGACTTACAATGAAGTTTCATCTACATAGAACTAACAGACAATAATACGGCATCACTCAGTTCTCACGTAATTCTGGAAAAATAAATTTATAAAAAAAAAACAAATGCCAATGTTTTACAGTTCTGTCAACTGTTACTATGGCAGGAAATTAAGGGGCCAGACAGTTATTGATTGTTGTGGCAGAATACATGACCTTATTCCGAATCTCTTCATCCTGTATAAAAAATGTTATTAAAGGCTATTTGCACTGGGATTTAACATGCAAATGTCTTTCCGACGCTGCTGTAGGATGTTAGTCTTTGTATTCTGTGTGATAATCTCACTCCTCCCTTTCATAATAGTTCGAAATTTTGCAGTACGATGCAGGAGATGTTTATCTCTTCAACAAGACAATGAGAGTGTTCGATTACGTCTAGTTAGCTTTCAGGCTGTGTATAACATTTATTTCTTATCTACCCGTCACGTACAATATAATTTTAAATAATAATAATAATAATAATAATAATAATAATAATAATAATAATAATAATATTGACCTACTCATCTGGAGTAGTGAAATGGCGTAACTCAGACCTAGAAGCACTCAATACACTTACACGATCACAATGCCACAAATATAGAATACATCACATACATTCAGCAACAGAAAGATTCACATTAAGCAGAAAGGAAGGAGGAAGGGGATTTATAAACATAAAAAACCTACATTATGGACAGGTAGACAATTTAAGAAAATTCTTTATAGAACGAGCAGAAACTAGCAAAATACACAAAGCAATCACTCATATAAATACATCGGCTACACCATTGCAATTTCATAACCACTTCTACAGCCCTTTAGATACGAAGAAAGTAAACTGGAAAAAGAAAATACTACATGCCAAGCACCCGTATCATGTAACACAGCCACACACCGATCAAGACGCATTCAACACATGGCTAAGAAAACGCAATATACACAGTGAGACGGAAGGATTCATGATTGCAATACAGGATCAAACAATGAAAACCAGATATTACAGCAAGCATATTATTAAAGATCCCAATACCACAACAGATAAATGCAGACTTTGCAAACAACAAATAAAAACAGTAGACCACATCACAAGCGAATGTGCAACACTAGCAAATACAGAATACCCCAGAAGACATGACAATGTAGCAAAAATAATATATCAACAACTTGCCATACAACATAAACTAATAAAACGACACGTTCCCACACACACACAAGTATGCACCACAAAATGTACTGGAGAACGATGAATACAAATTATATTGGAACAGAACCATTATAACAAATAAAACAACACCACATAACAAACCTGACATCGTACTCACCAATAAAAAGAAGAAATTAACACAACTAATCGAAATATCCATACCCAATACAACAACTATAGAGAAGGAAACAGGAGAAAAAATTGAAAAATACATCCAACTGACTGAGGAAGTCAAGGACATGTGGCATCAGGATGAAGTTGACATTATGCCAATTATACTATCAACTACAGGAGTCATACCACACAATATCCACCAGTACATCAACGCAATACAGCTACATCCCAACGTATGTATACAATTACATAAATCTGTAATTACTGATATACGTTCAATTACCCGGAAGTTCCTAAATGCAATATAACATATACCGTACAGTTAAAAGGAAGTCACGCTTGATCAAGGTCGGCGTCACTTTCCATTTTTAAACAGACATAACGTCTGAGAAAGGAAACAAATAATAATAATAATAATAATAATAATAATAATAATAGCCCTCCGATTCATTGCGTTGTTTACACGCGTATTTCACAAAAACGTAGGAGTGCTGTCAGAGTATACGTGGGATTCGAGTATAAGCTTTTATCGCGATTACTGTTAAACATTATCGTCAGCGCTACTGTACGCAATATTCTTAAACATATTGTGTTGGGGATTTTTGCGTAAAGTGAAAACAAAGCCAGTGCCATAATTCATTTTTTTTTATTTTACAACGTCGCTGGACCTTGGTGCGCTTAAAAGGAGGGGGGAAGAAGAGAGATATTATCAGCAAACAGTAAGTGAGTGACTTATCACACTATCTTATTTTCTTGCAGTAGTAATCACAAAAACTTTTCAGAACACAGTTGCCAGTTCAAATCAGAGGTCAATATTAGCAATCTCACGTCCAAATAATTGTAAGTACACGTACGTTGATAATGCCACGGGAACTTCTCACCACCGCTTGCAGAACGCCCATTAGATACTGATAATGACCACGATTAGCGGAAACTGGCAACTGCATTTTTAAATGTCTCTGATTTTTGATAAAAGAAAATAAGTTCAAAAGTTTTGTAGATGAAAATGCAGTCACTGACCTAGTGCAAAGGTCTAAATCTACGGGGCCCTACATAAAACATTTCACTCGTTTTATTGTTTCCCATCATTTGATCTTTGTCATTTGTTTTTCGATCGCTCATGAAAATTCGAGAACATCGAACATTAAAAAAAAAAAAATAGAAGAAAATGTTAGTATTTTACTTCCAGAAATACTCGGAATGCTCAAAAGAAATCGTAAACGCATTGAAGCATTTAACAATGCCCTAATCTGACCGAAGTAATATCGCTCACTTACTTACAGCCTTGGAGAACACCGAGATCATTGCAAAACGTTTGAGAACATTCCAAAATATTCACAAAGATTCGAGAACGTTGAAAAATTCAAATTTTCTGTAACATTCCAGAACATTTTAAAACATTTAAACATACGGAAACGTTTGTGAGAGATGACTGATTCCTTTAAATTTATACCGCAACATTTTAATATTTGTCTTTGTGCATTATTTTTGGTGATACTAACTGCTAATATTACTGCAAATCACAGGCGGAATCCTGTG
The DNA here is from genome assembly GCF_023897955.1 of Schistocerca gregaria. Classification (NCBI taxonomy): domain Eukaryota; kingdom Metazoa; phylum Arthropoda; class Insecta; order Orthoptera; family Acrididae; genus Schistocerca; species Schistocerca gregaria. The sequence goes on along the minus strand of NC_064925.1, from coordinate 229,019,543 downwards.
AATACCATTTGTCCTTTATCTTTTCCTAACATTATGTGTTCAGTTTTTTCCTCAGTCTATTCATTCACTCCCATCGTGAAGCCAAACTTGCTTCTCGTTCATCTGTTTCACTGCATCTTAGTTGTTTTTGTTGCATTCAATACTATACGTTCAAGATCTGCTCCTCGTTTGTTTATCGGCCACCTGTAAAACGTTGTGGAATATTAACACATTGAAATTACTCTGAAAACCTTTAACTACTGTACGGAATTCATTTTTACTTAAATTTATTTCACTTTCTATCACTTATACTTTTCCTTCATCCTTCTAATCGATTTTGAAAAGTATGCTTACGAATGCGTCTTGTCATCGTCTACATACAGGGTGTGACAAAAAGGATTTTACAGCTCTGAAAATTCGTACAAACTTATTCACACAACCTACACACTTAGGATTGACTTCATCGTGAAGGAAAATAAAAGACGTTTTGGCAGTTTGATAAGACAACTGGCATTTCCTGAATGTCCGCTTTCCATATAGGATGAAGGGTGTCGACCTCATGGGTACGCCAGCTTTCACCCATCGTTAATTCTGTAGTCCTTGCCGGTGCAGTGCAGCCATCAAGCCATCAATAGAAGTAATTGTTGATGTGACAGAATGACAGAGTTTGTATGCCGCTAGCAATAATAGTTGTGGCACTAGATTATGTTTTATGTTGGCGAGGGCGGCAAGGTGGCGTTGCCAGGGCGGCAAAAGTTAAAGTAACAACCGCAGGATTTTCCAGGAAAGCATCTGGGTTTCTACAAAAGCATGACCAGTTCGCCTGCGAGCGCAGGCGATGGCATCTTACCATTAGACCGACCTATTGTAAGGGCGGCCAGTCTTTAGCAGAACAGCAGCCAGGGCCTGAACTTCGGAGGCGTATTATCCACCAAGGGTGTACGACCGACAAACGGGCACTCGGCTTTACGATATGCTCTGGGCAAGAGCACATTGCCCGTCGCAAGCATGTAATTCACCCGAGTTTCTCTGGCGCCAAGTTTAGCAGGGGGAGCATAGATTTTGGCGGCAAACTTTCTCACTGGAGGAATACTGCTATGCCGTATCTAGACAGTAGTGCTGTCTTGGTGTTATAACTGCACCATTGGCGCAATTTTTGGCGACTCCGCGTGGATTTGGTGTCGAGGAGCGAAAAGAGAAGATATTTTTCATGTCATTCGGTTGATGTTCGCCAGTTTGGCCCCGGTATGCTGCACCCTCGGCAAATTTAGCAAAGAGCCATCACGGAGGATAGCCTTGGTTTTTTCTGCTTGTCATCCATGACTTTTTGCAGATCTTCGCGCGAGGGAACACTGGCCGTGGCCTTCGCAATTTCGCACCTACGGCCCGACCCTATTAGCAACCTTTGTTTGAGGACTTACTCTTCACTGCAGTGGGTCCATCTGACCTGCAGCATTGCATTTCAGCCAGTGTGTAATATTGGCGTGCAGCTAGCGGTTCACCGGTCAGCACTTCACATATAGTTATAAAGCGTTGTTGCTATTACTTTGAGAGAGACATCTTTTTAGCTTGATTCCTTTCCCCTTTAATAACTTTGCTGGCCATCAACATCATCTGTCCTCGTGTATTTTGTTCCATGTTTGCTTTTTGTAATTTGATCTGTATACTAATTATTGGAATTCACGTAAGCCTTTACCTAAGTCTGCAAAAATCAATATTTCGTTTCAGTACCCTATTCATCCTGATCATCTGAAATATGATGAATCTTTGTGATCTGAGGGTACGTAATAAGGTTAGGAAAACTTAGAAGGTGAATCGGACAAGTTGCACGAAACTGGCTCCAAAGTTCATTGGACCTGGCACCCCTTTGCTTTTTCTTTTGGGGAATCATGAAGGGTACCTTGTTTGATCCATCCTACCAGCTACATTATCAGAGTTCGAATCTAACCCGACTGAACTTGCTGCAGCGAGTTTGGCATGACATTGACTTCAGATGGGATGTGTGCCGCAAAGCCAATGGAAGTCAAATTTAACTTGTTTATGACTGTGCTATAATACATTATATAGTTTAAAATTTTAGAAAGCTTTCTTTCAGTAGAGAATAAACAGCGATTGATGTAAAATGTTAAGATGCAGTCAAATGCAGTACAACTGTGTTACGTACTGAGACGGATTTATTTAAGAAGAGATGGTAAAACGGCTACAAATTTATCGAATAAAAGCTACGGTAATAACGGATGGCGTTCGACGGAGCAAGATCTATAAGGTCACAGACATGAACTACAGAATAAGGCAGCTGAAGGAGCATCAAGAGCTCCATTCACTTACCATTGAAATTAATAACACTTGTTGTGAATATTATCGTACAATACTTATAACAATGAGACAGCCACTTAATTTTTCCCTCGTTTAACCAAATATGCTTGGATTTTAATAATTTTAATATAATTACTGTTTGACAAACTGTTTTCTGTAGGAGTCATTCATTTTTTGCTGATGTAACTAAAGCGTATTTTACATATACTAAATATGCTTCCTTTATTACACAATTTTCTTTTGCAAGTATACATGGTGAAAATTTTACACTTTGTTTTTGTTTTTTAAACGTCTGGAGGATGTTACCTTCCTGTTATCTCGTAGAGACTTTATTTAAATGGCCACTGTAGTATTATTTTGTCGTAGAAGAAACTAAGTAGCACGATCATCGTGGTGCAGTGGTTATGATACTAGACTGCACCATGGAGGGTCGTGAGTTCACCTGAATTCTAAAATTTTAATTTCTATATGCGGTTAGAGTAAATTCTACAAGTATCCTCAAATGTCAAGAATCATGTACTGGAATGCTCTGTAACTGTATATATGCCGTTTGTGTTCTGCCCGGAGGCAGTTCGCTCCGCGCTCTTGTATGTGCAAGTGCTGAATAAACCTTTGTGAAGTGAAGTTAGTGTTCTGCGTGACAATATTATGGAAAAAGTTTCGTGGAATGCTGAGCAGTACATAGAAATTTTAAAGCCAGCACTTGTCTAAGTTTGTACAGAGGCTCTCGGACAGTAGTGTACAGTCCTTGAGAGTGATTGTTTAAACTGTTTCTTCTTACCACTAGAGGCGGAACTGTGGCAGCTAGGTTATTCGTTACTCAAGAAACATGGGAATGATGACCTGTAGCTGTTAGTGGGCATTGATTTAGATCAATGGGGAAAGATGAAAGTACTGGGACCGGAATTCGAACGCGGGTTTGCTGCCGACCAGGCAGATGATCTGACAACTGAGCCATCCGGACACAGTGGCCATCGCCACTGAATAACTGCCCCTGGCACGCCTCACTTCAGCTCCAGATTCTTGACTTACCGACTTCCAAGTCATCGGATAGCCGCTTCCTCCTCTCCGTTCCGTCCTCTGCCTCTGTCTTTGGTGGGCCTCGCTGGAGTACAACTATTGCCATTGCCATGGTGGCCAATACAGGCATCTCTGCTACGATTACTTTCAACGAGTTCATACAAATGCCCACAGAGATCAGTCTACTCACAAAACTGATGAAATCATGTCTGTCATTGCATTTCTTTATTTTAGGAAGACTTAAAATATGCATTGTGAACCATTATGCATGTAATTTTCCAACAACATTTCTCTATTGTACATTACAAATATATAGCCTATGTCCGTCCAAATGTTTGTTAGAGTATTTTGTAAAAAATTTGATGCAAATCGGTCAGGTACTTTTTCGAGATATTTGGTAAAACGTTAGACGACGAGTTGTCTTTAAATGTAGAATAGATTATAAAGTTTACTATTCTACAGAGGGCCTTAAGCTGAGGAGGAGGAGGTTAGTGTTTAACTTCCAGTCCATAACGAGGTCATTAGAGACGAAGTACAATCTCTGATTAGGGAAGGATTGGGAAGGAAATCGGCAGTGTCTTTTCAAAGGAACCATCTCGGCATCTGTCTGAAACGATTTAGGAAAATCACGGAAAACCTAAATAAGGATGGCCGGAGACGGGATTGGACCGTCGTCCTCCCGAAAGCGAGTCCAGTGTGCTAACCACTGCGCCGCCTCGCTCGGTCCTTAAGCTGACTTACGTGCATTTCAAGAGTTGTGCAAATCGTGCAGGAATTGGTATTAGCAACCTTTGCTATTTTGAAAGAGACAACCAAGGTGGCCAATTCCCGGGCTTCTTTTGTCGTCTGTTTCACAATACTGTTCAGTTTCCAGTAAGACCCTAAATTTTCCATTTGAAACTTATTTTCAGACTTCTTCATTCATACAAAACTTTTTATTGCCTTGCTCAATTCGTCCTTTTGGAATCGTATTTAAGATTCTGCAACCCTCAAACAAGACGCGCTGGCCAGTGGCGCGGTTACCCTCCCTCTGGCGCCTCCTCCTGCCCCGGGCCGATCTTCAGTGTTTTCTTCACATCCTTTCCGAAAAAGTTTCTGTTAATTTGTAAAACAGAAGCCAAACACGCTCGTTTCATTCAGTGCACTTGCTATGTTCAGCAGACTGATTTCTCGCCAGGTCATTTAAACCATGATGTGGGCAGGTTTGCAAGCGCCATCACTCGTGCCGCGCACCAACTTACAAATTTGCTTTATTCTGATTGTTTGAGAACCGTAGTAGGCGCTGCATTCTAATGTTAGCTCCGTGAGACGCCCAGCTTAACCCGCAGGACAGGACATGTATTTTAAATTGTGGAAATATTTTTTTAATTAAAAAAATCGGGTGGAAGCCATACAGGTACACACAAGAACAAATAAAAAAAAGTGGCAGTACACCCAAGGGCGCTCAGATGTTCGAGGATCGGCCTGGAATTCAAACACTAGTGCTCGCTTAGGTGAGACAAGCAGTCGACCCAACCGTTCACGATCCGACGACAAACCAACCGACCCATAGTCAATGTACCCACCGACAGAATAACTTCCATTTCACCCGACCAAGGCACAACAGTGAGTTCAACAGAACAACATAAAAGATATTGGCGCCCACAACCAATCATACATGGACCTGTCAAACTACACACCGTGCTGGACAGCAGCGACATGATGAGCAAACTACACTGCCTGAAATTTATGTCAACGGCCAGGGCAGGTAATCGGAACGTTAACGGCCACAAGGCAGAAGATTCCGCTGGTGCACTTCAATTCAAATAACCAAATACAGTGATACGCCAGCGGAGGGTGGCTAGAATTTTCCAACTTGAAAACCACATTGTTACTCCCGGGAATATCCCAACAGCCGACTACGAACTCCAAACGACACAGTGTGAAAAGTCTTTACTTGCTGGTAGGTTAAATGAAAACTAAACTTTCGTGTCCAGGGTCGGTGAGCCACGGACCTCATAGCAATGTGAACAGCGCCACACACTCCCACACCGCGTAGAGACCGCTGACTGGCAGGCATACGACGACCCGTAAATACTATCGGTCACTCCACAGATGGTACGACAGTGCACTTATCGATACGCGCTGCTGCTGCCGCTCACGGGAAAGTAAGGCACGAAGCTAGTGACGCCAGTAAATGGAATAAGAAAACGAGGTGCCAGTACCGCAATTGAATATGACAAATGGCCTGAACACGAGACGTGCAAGGCGCACTCTGGTAACTACGTGTTTGGGACTGACTTGTTTACATTACGGGAGCTGCAGCGGTTGGGCACGTGATGTATTTCTAGTGAATGCTTGTATTTCTGAGTGCAAAAAAAAAAAAAGTTCAAATGTGTGTGAGTTCCTAAGGGACCAAACTGATGAGATCATCGGTCACTAAACATACACACTACTTAAACTAACTTAAACTAATTTATGCTATGCCCGAGGGCGGACTCGAACCTCCGTCGGGAGGGGCCTTTCTGAGTGCAATTACGCTTATTTCAGAAAACTGATGCTGTATGCTTGTAAGAACTTTAATGTATTTACTTCATTTTCTTGATACTGATTTCTGTCTGCTTGAATAAAGATACAGCATGAGTACACGAGTACAGCTATACTGATCTTGAGTTGGACAGTATGAGGTACGTCACAAAGGACTTTACGACATTAGAATAATATAAAAATCTGTTGAGATGATTTACAGAATCGGTATATGTCATTTTGTAGCAAACAACCTCAAGTTTGTTCCAGATTTACGTAATGCCTTGTAAGTAGGCTGTTTAGGTTTTTTTATTGGTAACGCCACATAGCGCTCTGTATCAAACATCACTGGCTGTGCTGTGTGCAGTCAGTGGCTGGTTGGCATTGTTTTAATACTCGCTATTGTAGTGTTGGGCAGTTGGCAGTTAACAGCGCATAGCGTTGCGCAGTTGGAGGTGAGCCGCCAGCAGTGGTGGATGTAGGGAGAGAAATGGCGGAGTTTTGAAATTTGTAAGACTGGATGTCATGAACTGCTATATATATATATATATATATAATCACTTTTGAACACTATTTCATTTGCTAACTATGCCTATCAGTAGTTAGTGCCTTCAGTAGTTAGAATCTTTATTTAGCTGGTAGTAGTGGCGCTCGCTGTATTGCAGTAGTTCGAGTAACAAAGATTTTTGTGAGATAAGTGATTTGTGAAACGTATAGGTTAATGTTACTCAGGGTCATTCTCTTGTAGGGATTTCTGAAAGTCAGATTGCGTTGCGCTAAAAAATATTGTGTGTTAGTTTAAGCACAGTCTTGTATAATTTTTCTAAGGGGACGTTTCAGCATCAGTAGCCCATTCCGCCACCAGGAGCGCCAGCATAGCCTACAGTTGAAATTACTACTTTCACCCGTGTGGAGTGTCCTCACGGGGCGTTTTCGTTTCATAAACTGCATTCCATTCTCTGGGATTCTCAAAGACCGTGTGTATGTTCCTCCCCTACCAAATAATTTATCCGAACTGAAAAATCTGATCTACTTAACCGTACCACAAGTTAGGATCTATGTGCCGCAACGAATGTGGAAAAAAATTGATTACCGGTAGGATATTTGCCGCATCACACATGGTAGTCACATCGAACCAATATGACACTTGACACTTTTATGTGAAACTTGAGGTTGTTCTTACTAAATGACATACCTACCGATTCTGTAAATCATCAATACATTTCTATATAGTTCCAAATTTGTTAAGTCCTTTTTGACTCACACTGTGTGTTTAATTTCATTCTTTTTTATCCCAGAGCTTAAACATAGAATTAATCATGCTTGACCAAAACACATTAATTCGGTGAAACATAAATTAGGTCACTACTTTATTACAGAATCATTTATACTCTTTTTTAATTAGGACAAATATCCCGTTGTGTTATAACACGAATGTTCATATGAAACAACATGAAAAAACATCACCCCTATGACAACCAGGAAGTAACAGTATGTTACAACCGTTCTGTAAAGCCTTGGTAGCCTACCTGGTCCCTACCGCTTACTAGGGGGCGTTCCACCTTTCATGGCGGGCACTAGGTGGTAGGCTGTTTTGCAAAAATTTGCATAACGTTTTCATGAAATTTTGACATGAAGTATTTGGTAAGAAATTTTTATTATTATATGCTTTAACTTGCTGTAACTCTACTTTTATAAATTACATGAATTAATGTTGGCTCCCTGCTTTATGAACCACCTTTGCTGTGAAGCTGGTGGGTGGTTATACTACTAACGGATACACAAGTGGGCGGTAAGCAAAAAAGGTTGACCACCCCTGCTGTAAGTGATAATTTTACGAGCAAGTATTTCATACTGCTTGAGTGTAATAATGCGCAGAAACACTTTAGCAGCCTGCCGCTGTGGCCGAGTGGTTCTAGACGCTTCAGTCCGGAACCACGCGGCTGCTACAGCCGGTGCGACTGCTACGGTCGCAGGTTCGAATCCTGCCTCGGGCATGGATGTGTGTGATGTCCTTAGGTTAGTTAGGGGACTGATGACCTCAGATGTTAAGTCCCATAGTGCTCAGAGTCATTTCAACACTTTAGCAGGTTCACCAAAGTTTGTAGGGATTTAAGATTCTGAAACTGAATTTATGAACAACACTAAAAATTTTACTATACAAGAACAGAGTACCAGAACGTGATTCAGCGCATCTGAAGAATCAACAGCATACAAATGAACATAAGTTTTGGCGTATTTACCCATTTAGAAACTAACTTATGTGTGCGGTTGGAATTTAGGAAGTTCCAGAAAGGCCTTAGTATCAGGAGAAACAGTGACGACGTTTTCGCCATGTTGGGGTTATATCCATGGTCTTTCCTCTTCATCTAACAAAGTCCTCTCTTTCTACAAGCTGCAGAATTATTTTATGCCATACCAAACTTTCCCACAAAGTAAGTGACTCTAGAGTCACTTCACAGCAACTTCTCGTCCGTGACTGGTATATCTATTCCAACGGCAGGACGGTTGGCAGAAAATTCTCTTCGTCCACCGATTACCTGCATTACGCTCACTTCCACAACGTCTGTGCTTCTTACGTAAACATAGTTTATCTGACGACTTTTTTTGTCAAGACATTTATACGGTCTCTTTTCTTGTTTTTTGTTTGACCTAAGCCATTCTGCTGTTTATACTACCGTCGTTTTGTTTCTGTACTTAATCTTGTATTCAGCACGACAATTTCTGATTTTATACATGTGCAGTGCTCCCACGGTTTAACAAATCGTCCACAGAAGTGACTGAAGCTGCTGCACATTGCACCTTACGAAGGACATATTTGAACAACTTATATTGAAGACCTGCATCTTAAAGACGTCTTACGGAAAAAAAACATTTTTTGTGTATAAACCATATTTCTTGTTTGTGTAACTATATTACTAGCATGCGCAATAGTTTAGGGCAGTTTCGTCTTCATGCTTCATGAAGTCAGACAACGGCTTTTTTATCTTCGTGTTAGAATATCCTGTTGTCTGCGGGCTTGCAAAACACCCACGACACGTGTAAGAAAATCGCTAGTGCCGCAGAAATGGTAGGAATCATATTCTCGGTTGCACAGTCATTTTGTACGGCCCTCTTTTAGGAGTCAGTCATTCTAACTACAACCTCACAGCATACAGGGCTAGTCACGTAAGAGCCATTTTATTTAATGAACGGTTACACATACCGAAACGCGGCCTTCGGAAAATGTCAGAGCGTCAAGGAGCATGTATGTTTTTGTTTGGTTAATGTTTTTAGCGCTGTTACAAACGTGGAACCGTATACTTTTCATATTTGCGTGTCTATAGCTGTTGAGAAGACAATTAGTCATACAGCGTTTTTTATGTTGACTTTGATATCTGCCTTAACGAAATTAGAGAAATGTCCTAGAATTTGAGAGGAGGGTGGCCGGAATGGGCATTAGAGGTGCAAACACCGCAAAGCTGTACTCTCGCGCTACGCTGTCTCAGAATTTCTACACGATCGCCTTGTCTGCACTGCAGGTCGCTCATTTCTGCTTCAATATTCGTGGCGTGCAGACATGTATACCGATGAGAAGTTGGATATACTACTTTTATATGAAGAATGTAAAGGAAATGCCGTAAAAACAGTACAGCGGTATAGGGATATCTATCCGGTTCGCCAATGTCCGATGGGCCATGCAATTGCTCGAATTATTAAGATGCTTTTTCTGACAGGCTGCTTGAAGGTCAGAAAGCGTACAAGAAAGAAGACTGCAACTGATAGAACACGAAGAAGCTGTTCTGGCTACGATGCTAACGAATCCGCACATTGGTACGAGACACATTGCCAGACGAGTGCCATTTGCATCCTGTTTAAGTAGGCTGTTTAGGTTCTTATATTGGTAACGCCACGTTACGTATGAAAATCACTGGCTGTGCTGTGTGCAGTCTGTGGCTGGCTAGAATTGTTGTTGGCTAATGTTGTGTTGGGCAGTTGGCTGTTAACAGCGCGTAGCGTTGCGCAACTGGAGGTGAGCCGCCAGCAGGGGTGGATCTGGGGAAGTCAGATGGCGGATTTTTGAGAGCGGATTATCTGTACGTGTGTCCATCAGAAACAGTACATTTGTAAGAATGGATGTCACGAACTGCTATATATATATTATGACAATTAAGGTAAATACATTGTTTGTTCTCTATTAAAATCTCATTTCCTAACTGTGCCTATCAGTAGTTAGTGCCTTCAGTAGTTTGAATCTTTTATTTAGCTGGCAGTAGTGGTACTCACCGTGTTGCAGGAGATCGAGTAAGGAAGATTTTTGTGAGGTAAGTGATTTGTGAAAGGTATAGTTTAATGTTAGTCAGGGCTATTCTTTTGTAGGGATTATTAAAAGTCAGATTGCGTTGCACTAAAAATATTGTGTGTCAGTTTAAGCACAATCATATATAATTTTTCTAAGGGGACGTTTCACCTGCATAGACAGAATTTCCATCCCTATCATCTGTCACTACATCAGGCACTCTGCGACCTTGATTTCGAAGGTCGTGCAAAATTTTGTCAGTTTTCCCTTCAGCAGCTGACAGACGATCTTACATTTTCCAAAGTATGCTCTTGACATTGAAGCAACGTTTACTAATCATGCTAATGCAAATGTGCATAACGTACACTACCGGTAGCCGAAAATCTACACTGGTTTCATCAGGCGCAACATCGACGACCCTGGAGAGTGAAAATATGGTGCGACATCATAGGACATTACGTTGTGGCACCTTACGTCATCTAAGAGGTTCTAATTACACATTCGTACGCACACTTTATTATGAACATTCTGCCGGTTCTTGTAGATGAGGTATGAAAATATATGTGACCGCTATACGACGGATGTCCAACTCACTCGCGCCGTGTTGGAATGCAGATAGTCAATTATGTAACAGAATTCAGAGCAGTGTAGGTAGAGACAGTTGTCTGACAGCATGTATTCTACATCTACGACGCACACAGCTAGGTATAGGAAAAGGTATTTCAAATCTTCCTTCTAACATTTAGATATTTAATACGGTAGTTGCTTTTTACAGCGTATTATATCTCTTTATTTTTGAAGAATGAACAGTTGATTTTTCTGTTTCAGCTCACATAAATCTGAGATGCTACACGAATGTGAGATAGGTTTCTTAAGCTCTTTGTGATCCGTTAGAGTCTAACCTGTGTCGCTTCTCCACACACAGCATTCGTAGGTTAGTCTACACCTAGGTCATAAGTTGATTCAAGGAGAAATAAAGTTTTATTCTCGTAGCACAGGCCCACCTTACAATGTAAAACTACGCAGCCTGGTCCGAGACACCTGCTTGGCGGGCAAAAGCCGTTTCCGGCCACTGTGCTCTTAAATTCTAGGATATTTCTCAAATTTTTTACAATCGGTTTGAAAGTCAACGTTAACAAACGCTACATCACTGTACATCTCTTCTTAAAAGCTATTGAATGCAGTTATAAGGAGTACGTAATTCCATTTAAAAAGTACTTACTTAAATATCACAGTTGATACCAGCGCTAAAAAATATCAACCAAAGAAAACCACACGTTCCCCTCGACGCTCTATCATTTCCCGATAACCGCTTTCCGCTGTATGTAACAGTTCACGAAATAAAAGCGGCGTTATGTCTTATACAGGTGGACGATTTTAATCCATAACGGAAAATAAATCGGTACAGAGATGATATACGGCAAAAAGTTTCAGATACAAGTTGTAGGTGGCAAACAGGGTCTCTCACTGCTACTAGTGGCTGTGACCTTGAACGTGATTTTCAAGATGATTTGGAAGTAAGTTTTTTTTTCCAAGTGGGAACCGTGATATTTGATTCAAGGTTTGAAAAGAGAGGCAAATTTTACGGGTAAAATGTTTACCGTATCATTTCCCGCTCTTTTCAAACCTTGAATCAAATATCATGGTTCCTTTTCTAAAAATCACTTTGACCTCCAAACAATCTTTAAAACAACCTTCACGGTCACTGTCATTAGTAGCAATGCGTGTTCCTCTTTGCGACCTGTAACTTTCATCTAAAACAGTTTGCTGTATCTCATCTCCACGCCAAGTTATTCCTCATTATGGGTTAAAATGGACCACCCTGTTTATTCATTAACAGATGAGGCTCATAGCTAAAGCCTCTGACGTGGAGCTGTCCCAAAAGGTATATTAAATTTTTTCCCAAAAATGTATTATAGAATGTTAATTATGATAATTTTCACACATATTTAAATAACTTCATTAGAACTGTTGATATAGTGTGAGATTTCTTAAACTAATCTTAAGCCAGCTGAGCCTAAAAAGACTCTGCAAATGATCCAACACGTTTGTTGAATTCGATGTTTAACCGCAATTTCGAGGTAGTAGTCGCGCTGTACATATCGTGATGCGAAATATTTTTGACACTAGTAGGCAACGTAGGAGATCCACTGCAGCATAAAAACCTTACATCTTCGAAATCTGCTCCAGATGGCAAAATGGATAAATAGACTGGCAACCAACTTGCTGTTGTTTCACAGACTCTTGCGTAAACAGTTAAACACGTCCAAAAAAAGCAGTACAGTGCCAAATAATCAGGTAAACACGTGAATTGTGACCTTGTTTGATCACCTACAGGGGTCTTACGGGACCCGCACTAGCGTTATTTCATTTTCACGTGCCGCAGGTTTGCAAAAACACCAATCAAGAGTGGCTGAACTTTCGCTCTCGAATCCCTCTATCTGCGGTGTATCTGTTACGCTTTGATGCAGCATTAACTAACTTTTAGTCCTGCTTAATAGTGTCAAAATTACTTTTTTACTGTCATTGCCAAATCTGTCCACCATAATAAAGGACTAATAAAGGTCTCAAAAGAGTACATTCCAATATGGTAACATAAATGTCACGACCTAGCCAGAGTTTTACGAACGATTAAATGATATAAGGGCGCGGACCATGTTGACTTGAACTGCCAACAATTAATTGGAAGTTCCTTTTTGTTACTTGTGGTGTATTGCGAAACTTATTCTAGAATCTGACCACATTGCTAACTCATTCTCCATGATGGAAATCATGAGCTGCCACGGTTAGCAGTTTTAGTAATAATGATTATAACTCTAACACCAAGGCAAATTGACGTTTGGTTCAAAAATGGTTCAAATGGCTCAGAGCACTGTGGGACTTAACTTCTGAGGTCATCAGTCCCCTAGAACTTAGAACTACTTAAACCTAACTAACTTAAGGACATCACACACACCCATGCCCGAGGCAGGATTCGAACCTGCAACCGTAGCGATCGCGCGGTTCCAGACCGTAGCGCCTAGAACCGCTCGGCCATATCGGCCGGCTGACCTTTGGTACTCGTTACGAAATATTTTAGTGGCTCAGAAAGGATTTCAAGACGCACCCAGAATAAATCATTGATATTTGGCCCAGTAGCAACACATGGCTGAATTTTAAATCAAATCTCAAATTTATTCTTGACATGCCTTCTATTCTATAGATGTATATTTAATAGAACAGCAGTAACGTGCATAGTAGGAAAATATGTTTACTTTGTCTGATTTCTAAGAGGACGAATAATAGACAATTGTGATAATTCTTATTAAATTTAAGCCACTGTTTTGTTTAGTATTCATCCATAAACGCGAATGCATCGTGTCTTCACACGCTAGCGACTGATCACATTACTTCCTTAGAAATCGTGTAAACGAACTATGGAATTAACTAACCAACCGCACCGTTGCTGGTGGTCGGAAGAGAAATGGTAACTGGTTGTTTGGTAAGCATCCTGCCCCCAACTAAACGTAGGGCCTACTTAGTTAAAGAAAGGAATACAAGTGTAGTTATCAGTAACAAGTTTCCAGAAGTAGTTACGTGACAGATTGCTAACGTTGTACAGTTACACAGCCCGTAACTCTTTCTTTTCGATTCATGTAGCTGCCTTGACATCAGATTATCTATCAGTGTGGAGATGAGAAGAACAAGAGTGTAAATACGTTCCCTGACTTGTAACCCAGTCAACGTCATTGCGACAGCGGATAAGAAAAAAGAAAGTACAATTGCGATCCCTGACCTGTAGCCCAGTCAAGGACAGTAAGTGAAAGAACTCCAAGTCATCCATACGAAATCACACTCACAAAATGGGAGTTCTTTCCTTCTAAGAGAGCCACAGCCTTGCAAACTGCACATTAGTCAACACTGCAAATATACACACTACTGGTCCCTAGCTATAGGTGAGATTCTCACATATTGTGTCACAGGAAACAGGAGTAGAAATCAGAAGCGTGGCGAACTCGACATCAGACTGTAGAAGTAAAGGAATTGTGATACCTTAAAACCAACATAGTGCTTGATGCGCAAGGCAAGGGGGGGGGGGGGGGGGGGAGCAGTATTGGACAACCAGACGGAGCATAATCACCAAGACAAGTCTTCTAGTATGAACTCTATGCAAAAATTTAAGAGTATACTGTGTGGTCCATTGATAGTGACTGGGCCAAATATCTCACGAAATAAGCATCAAACAAAAAAAAAAAAACTACAAAGAACGAAACTCGTCTAGCCTGAAGGGGGAAACCAGATGGCGCTATGGTTGGCCCGCTAGGTGGCGCTGCCATAGGTTCAAATGGTTCAAATGGCTCTGAGCACTATGGGACTTAAAATCTGAGGTCATCAGTCCCCTAGAACTTAGAACTACTTAAACCTAACTAACCTAAGGACATCACACACATCCATGCTCGGGGCTGGATTCGAACCTGCTACCGTGGCGGTCGCGCGGTTCCAGACTGTAGCGCCTAGAACCGATCGGCCACTGCGGCCGGCTGCCATAGGTCAAACGGATATCAACTGCGTTTTTTTTTTAGATAGCAACCCGTATTTTTCATTATATATTTGTGTAGTACGTACAGAAATTTGAATGTTTTAGTTGGACAACTTTTTTCACTTTGTGATAGATAGCTCTGTAATAGTCACAAACGTATAAGTATGTGGTATCACGTAACATTCCGCCAATGCGGATGGTATTTGCTTCGTGGTACAAAATGGTTCAAATGACTCTGAGCACTATGGGACTTAACTGCTGAGGTCATCAGTCCCCTAGAACGTAGAACTACTTAAATCTAACTAACCTAAGGACATCACACACATCCATGCCCGACGCTGGATTCGAACCTGCGACGTAGCGGTCGCGCGGTTCCAGACTGTAGCGCCTAGAACCGCTCGGCCACCTCGGTCGGCCTTCGTGATACATTACCTGTCTTAAAATGGACTGTTTACCAATTTCGGAGAGACTCGATGTCGCGTTTGTTGTATGGCTATTGTGGTCAAAATGCCCAACGAACGTGTGCTATGATGCTGCTCGGTATCCTGGACGACATCATCCATGCATCCAGACCGTTCGCCGGATAGTTACGTTATTTAAGGAAACAGAAAGTGTTCAGCAACAAGTGAAACGTAAACCACGACATGCAACATTGATGATGCACAAGTAGGTGTTTTAGCTGCTGTCGCGGCTAATCCACACATCAGTAGTAGACAAATTGCGTGAGAATCGGGAATCTCAATAACGTCGGTATTGGGAAAGCTACATCAACATCGATTGCACCCGTACCATATTTCTATGCACCAGGAATTGCATAGCGACGACTTAGAACGTCGAGTTCAATTCTGCTACTGGGCACAAGAGAAATTACTGGACGATGACAGATTTTTTGCACGCGTTCTATTTAGCGAAGAAGCGTCATTCACCAACAACGGTAACGTAAACTGGCATAATACACTATTGGGAAACGGAAAATCCACGATGGCTGCGAGAAGTGGAACATCAGCGTCCTTTGAGCGTTAATGTATGGTTCGGCATTATGGGAGGAAGGATAATTGGCCCCCATTTTATCGATGGCAATCTAAATGGTGCAATGTGTGCTGTTTTCCTACGTAATGCTCTACCGATGTTACTACAAGATGTTTCACTGCATGGCAGAATGGCGATGTACTTCCAATATGATGGATGTCCGGCACATAGCTTGCGTGCGGTTAAAGCGGTATTCAATAGCATATTTCATGACAGGTGGATTGGTCGTCGAAGCACCACACCATGGCCCGCATGTCCACCGGATCTGCCGTCTCCGGATTTCTTTCTGTGGTGAAAGTTCAAGGATATCCGCTATCGTGATCACCGACAACGCCTGACAACATGCGTCAGCGTATTGTCAATGCATGTGCGAACATTACGGAAGGCGAACTGCTCGCTGTTGATAGGAATGTCGTTACACATATTGCCAAATGCATTGAGGTTGACGGACATCATTTTGAGCATTTATTGCATTAATGTGGTATTTACAGGTAATCACGCTGTAAGAGCATGCGTTCTCAGAAATGACAAGTTCACAAAGGTACATGTATTACATTGGAACAACCGAAATAAAATGTTCAAACGTACCAATGTTACGTATATTAATTTAAAAAAGCTAGCTATTACCAACTGTTCGTCTAAATTAGTGAGCCATGTGATTGTGACTATTACAGCGCCATCTATCACAAAGCGAAAAAAGTGTTCCAACTAAAACACTCAGATTTCTTTACGTACTACACGAATATGTAATAAACAATGGGGGTTCCTATTTAAAAAAAAACAAAAAAAAAACGCAGTTGATATCCGTTTGACCTATGGCAGCGCCATCTGACGGGCCAACCATAGCGCCATCTAGTTTCCCCTTCAAGCTGAAACGTCCCCTTAGAAAAATTATACGTGACTGTGTTTAAATTGACAAACAATATTTTTAGCGCAACGGAATCTGACTTTTAATAATGCCTAGAAGAGAATGGCCCTGACTCAATTAACCTATACGTTTCACAACTCACTTGCCTCACAAAAATCTCCGTTACTCGAACTACTGCAATACAGCGAGCGCCACTACCGCCAGCTAAATAAAAGATTCAAACTACTGAAGGTACTAACTACTGATAGGCATAGTTAGCAATTGAAAGATATTGATAGAGAACAAACAATGTAAACTCCTGGAAATGGAAAAAAGAACACATTGACACCGGTGTGTCAGACCAACCACACTTGCTCCGGACACTGAGAGAGGGCTGTACAAGCAATGATCACATGCACGGCACAGCGGACACACCAGGAACCGCGGTGTTGGCCGTCGAATGGCGCTAGCTGCGCAGCATTTGTGCACCGCCGCCGTCAGTGTCAGCCAGTTTGCCGTGGCATACGGAGCTCCATCGCAGTCTTTAACACTGGTAGCATGCCGCGACAGCGTGGACGTGAACCGTATGTGCAGTTGACGGACTTTGAGCGAGGGCGTATAGTGGGCATGCGGGAGGCCGGGTGGACGTACCGCCGAATTGCTCAACACGTGGGGCGTGAGGTCTCCACAGTACATCGATGTTGTCGCCAGTGGTCGGCGGAAGGCGCACGTGCCCGTCGACCTGGGACCGGACCGCAGCGACGCACGGATGCACGCCAAGACCGTAGGATCCTACGCAGTCCCGTAGGGGACCGCACCGTCACTTCCCAGCAAATTAGGGACACTGTTGCTCCTGGGGTATCGGCGAGGACCATTCGCAACCGTCTCCATGAAGCTGGGCTACGGTCCCGCACACCGTTAGGCCGTCTCCCGCTCAAGCCCCAACATCGTGCAGCCCGCCTCCTGTGGTGTCGCGACAGGCGTGAATGGAGGGACGAATGGAGACGTGTCGTCTTCAGCGATGAGAGTCGCTTCTGCCTTGGTGCCAATGATGGTCGTATGCGCGTTTGGCGCCGTGCAGGTGAGTGCCACAGTCAGGACTGCATACGACCGAGGCACACAGGGCCAACACCCGGCATCATGGTGTGGGGAGCGATCTCCTACACTGGCGTACACCTCTGGCGATCGTCGAGGGGACACTGAATAGTGCACGGTACATCCAAACCGTCATCGAACCCATCGTTCTACCATTCCTAGACCGGCAAGGGAACTTGCTGTTCCAACAGGACAATGCACGTCCGCATGTATCCCGTGCCACCCAACGTGCTCTAGAATGTGTAAGTCAACTACCCTGGCCAGCAAGATCTCCGGATCTGTCCCCCATTGAGCATGTTTGGGACTGGATGAAGCGTCGTCTCACGCGGTCTGCACGTCCAGCACGAACGCTGGTGCAACTGAGGCGCCAGGTGGAAATGGCATGGCAAGCCGTTCCACAGGACTACATCCAGCATCTCTACGATCGTGTCCATGGGAGAATAGCAGCCTGCATTGCTGCGAAAGGTGGATATACACTGTACTAGTGCCGACATTGTGCATGCTCTGTTGCCTGTGTCTATGTGCCTGTGGTTCTGTCAGTGTGATCATGTGATGTATCTGACCCCAGGAATGTGTCAATAAAGTTTCCCCTTCCTGGGACAATGAATTCACGGTGTTCTTATTTCAATTTCCAGGAGTGTATTTACCTTAATGGTGTTCAAAAGTCATAATATATATAGCAGTTCATGACATCCATTCTTAGAAATGTACTGTTTCTGATGGACACACGTCCAGTTCATCCGCTCTCAAAAATCCGCCATCTCACTTCCGCATGTCAATCACTGCTGGCGGCTCACCTCCAACTGCGCAACACTACGCGCTGTTAACAGCCAACTGCCCCACAATACAATGGCAGACAACAATGCAAACTAGCCACAGACTGCACACAGCACAGCCAGTGATTTTCATACAGAGCGCTACGTGGCGTTACCAATATAAAAACCTAAACAGCCTACTTACAAAGCTAGTCAAGTTTCGTTCTTTGTAGTTTTTTTCGTTTGACGCTTATTTCTTGAAATATTTGGCCCGGTCCCGATCAATGGACCACTCTGTATACATATGGAGAACAGCATTACCTGTAAGAGCAAGTTGGTCTGTGGGAAAATAGGGAATGAACGGATGAGAAGGATTGGATCTATGACTTTACCTCAATATTCTGAAAACTGAGTAGATTTTCATGCAACTAGTGTGGCGATACAGCTTCCCACGGGTAGCGTTAAACATCTATGGCAAGACGATCTCACTGCCTTACCGTATTTTGTTTCGGGGCCACGAATAAAATTCAGGGAACAACGCTAAGCAAGTGAACATCACCACTTCCATACAAGTTACGTCTTGTAAGTGGCGGACACCAGGGGAGTCAGGAGGCATGAGTCGACCTGTGTATCCCAGAGGGGCTCAGCACTTGCTTACTGGGTACGGGCTTGGCGACCCCTGGTTCCTGAGCCGGGGACGGGTAAGCGCCATCAGTCCATTGGTACCGTAAGCTCCGGGCATGCTTCAGCAACCAATGAGCGGCGTAGTGGCGGTAGAGCGGCCTGAGCTAGCAAGGCGAGCGTATCGCTGCCGTTGCGCGCTATGCTTACTCGGCCGTTGAGAGCTCTTGAAAAGGTTTCTGTGCTGAGGGTGCCGCGGAGAGCAAATTGTCGTGCGTTGGTTTTCACAACGCGTGCAGATTGTCGTGTTCCACGCCTCGCAGCATGGGAAAGAAGGGTGCGTAGAGGAAACTTGCCGCTACGAAGGGTCCTTCGGTTGTGCAACTCACTGAGTCTGCCGACCATGCAAGGAACTCCCGAGAGGACGAGTCGCGGCCTGTCCCCCCTTTGTACATCAAGTGCAAAGGCGCTGTTCGACACCATTACGAATCGCACTCGGAACGAGGTGGTCTACGAGTCTGTCGATACAGACTCGCTGATCTGCGTTCGAGCTGCAAACGTGGCCGACCACAGGGCGATCGAGATCGCAGTGGCCTACCACATCGTCGACGCGCCGCCGGCGCGTGAGAAGGCACCTTCCGCAGGTAGGATGAAGACGACCGAGGCACTCCTCAGGGGGTTGCCCTGGTGCTGTGATGAGGCAACGGTCCGGGAAGGGCTGCAGCGAGCCGGGTTTGGTAATGCAACCGCAAGGTTGCACAACCGGACCAACAGGAAGAGGGCGCCGCTCTATGCTGTGACCGTGCAAACGGTCGACGGCGGGAGCGACATCTTCGACTTGTGGAAGTTGCTGGGCTTCCCGGTTACGACAGAGGCTCTCCCGACCGCCACGGACCCCCAGCCCCAGTGCTTCAGGTGCCAGGGCGAGGGCCATGTCGCGAAGTATTGCCGCAACGCGGCGCGGTGCGTCAAATGCTCAAGGGAGCACGACAGCCGCGCCTGCGACCGCGGCAGCAACGTTCTGCCGATTTGTATCCGGTGTGGCGGCCCGCACGTCGCCAGTTGGCGCGGTTGTGCAGCTTTCTCAAGCCGCAACCGTGCCGGGAGCGGCTAGGCGGCCGCGGCCGCACCGACGCAGCGGAAGAAGCGAAGACAACGTCCGAAACGGCGTAGGGCGCAGAACAGCCCGGCGCAGCAGAGGGACGGCGCAGCAAAAGCTCCACCTGCCAGGAGCAGGGAAGACCGCTCTGAAACGGGCAGTCAGGACGCAGCTCACGCTCCCGAGAAGAAATGTGACCTCGACCTCGGCACCGCCGTGGAGGAGGCCACTGCAGCCCTGAAAGTCGCCGTGGCTGCAGAGAAGGAAGAGGCCTCGAGGCAACTGCGAGCAGACTTCGCCCAAGGCCTCAGCGCAGCAATACCTGCGAACACTCCTGCGACCTCGCAAAAGGACGTTCGCGCGCCTGTCCCAGCGGTTGCCCCAGCAACACCGCAGGTGAAGGGTGCAAAGAAGAAAACCGCCGCCCCAGCGGAACCGGTGGCAACACCGACTGCTGCAGGAGCGGTCCCGGCAAGGGATCGAGAAGCCAAAAGAGCAGCCTTCATCGCACAAGCGCGAGCGAACGGCCTGACTTCCTCCGACGCTGAATTGGCACAGCTCTCTGAACAAGCGGAGCCCCTAGAAGCTGCAATGCACAAGGGCTGCGCTGTGCAGTAGAGGAGGACGCTGAGCGGTAGCCGATCGGCGCCGCTCTGCACCAGCCTGATGAAGCTGCACCAAGTCACCGACGACAAGGCGCAGCAGAGGGCCTAACAGCAGGGCATGAGTTGCCGCGCCGAACTCTTACGTTACAAGGAGGAAGCCACTGCGGCCGGCCCATGAGACTACAAGCGAGCCCAGCCGCAGCACCCGGACTGACCCAGTTAACAAACAAGCAGCACATAGGTAACGATGCACGATACCTCACAATAACCTTACCTCGCCTTGCTTGCTTTTTCGCAGTTAGCAAGCCGCTACTGCCCTTACCTTACTACCCGTCCTACTGTCGTAGAGGTTTTTTTTTTCCTTGGCGCTGGCCTTGGCACTTTTTTTCCTATGCCCTTACAGCCGCTACCCTTCAATCGTTTTCGACCACTTCTATCTCCTGATGGACCATGTTAATGAGTAATCTTACCCAGACGCATGGATAACATCACAGACCGCATCCTGTGACGCCTGATTCAAAAACTAACATGTTTACGGAGGTGACAGTGGAACGTTTGGTTTGGTCACCACGTTGGTGCGGGCGTGGAGGGACCCCGTCATAAATATTGTGCGGTGCAGTGGTGGAATGTTGTGTGTTTCGGAGAACGGAGGTCTTGACTTCAGCGCCTCTATAAAAAAAGCCCTCACTCTCGAGCAGTACTACGTGCTGATGTAAACTGCTCCGGGGATCACCCAGTGTGGAGCAGAAAGTGTGAGGCTTACGACGAGGAAAGGAAAATTCAGGAGTTGAAAGTCAAGAGACGCATACCGTATTGTGAAGCTAAAGAAGCTTTCAAAGCTATGCCACCTCCGGTTTTTGCTACTTCTTTTGCATCAGCTCTTAAGACGCCTGTCGCCAAGAGCGATGCCTCCACACAAGCTCGGACCACAGACAGGAGTACGAGCACGTGCACGTGAGTTGGGGAAACGCTACACTGGAAACAGAAGTCATTCAGAGGCCATCGGAAATGAGATTACCACGTAATCGACATACCACTGCCCACCATCGGAAGCCTACTACGCCGTAACCTCAACCCAAGCAACCACCTCTTCCCATAAGCAAACAGAAACGTCATTCCAAAACTAGTGCCAAGTCAAAGAAAGCGGTAGTTAAACCTTCGGATCGGCGAGCTCTCTCCCCCTCTCTGATAGAGGCTATGCTCTTGAAGATATGGACTTGTAATCGGAGGTATCAGAGCAGCGAACTGGCTAACATTCCCCCTGATCTCTCCAGTAAATCACCACTCTGAGGGAGAGAGAAAAGAAGAACCATCGCCAAATAATGGCTTCTACAGAGACTTGTGCGTTGCTGTGGAATTTAAATAAATACCGCTCACATTCGGAAGAATTACAGCTCCTGGTTCAGGAGAAACCGTTCTGCACCTGCTTACAGGACGCGAATCAAAGTCACGGAAACACCTTCATTATGGGGTTAACATTCTGCAGGAAGGACAATATTACTGGAGACAGGGCTAAAGGTAGAGTGTTTTCATTGATGACAGATGCCGTTCCTCTTTTGTTCCTCTTATCACATCATACAATGAGGGCTTTCATCAAAAAGCAACCGATCAAATCGGCAAGATTTTAAGGAAACATAACGTTCGACCGATTTTCAGACCAACTAAGAAAATAGGCCACGCACTTCGTTCCGTTAAGGACAAACGTCCCCGTCTGTCTGCACTTGGTGTATACAAGATTTCGTGCACATGTGGTAGGGTCTATACTGGAACTACAAAGAGAGGTGTGAATCACGGTTGAAGGAACATACACGTCTTTGCCGACTAGGGAAAACAGACAAGTCAGCCGTGGTGGAATATGCTCTTCAGTCGGGCGATCACGTAGTGAATTTTCCGAAACTGAAGTTTTATATACTATGACGAACTATTATCCACGGATATATAGAGAAGCCATAGAAATATACACTCCTGGAAATTGAAATAAGAACACCGTGAATTCATTGTCCCAGGAAGCGGAAACTTTATTGACACATTCCTGAGGTCAGATACATCACATGATCACACTGACCGAACCACAGGCACATAGACACAGGCAACAGAGCATGCACAATGTCGGCACCGTACCGTGCACTATTCAGTGTCCCCTCGACGATCACCAGAGGTGTACGGCCAGTGTAGGAGATCGCTCCCCACACCATGATGCCGGGTGTTGGCCCTGTGTGCCTCGGTCGTATGCAGTCCTGATTGTGGCGCTCACCTGCACGGCGCCAAACACGCATACGACCATCATTGGCACCAAGGCAGAAGCGACTCTCATCGCTGAAGACGACACGTCTCCATTCGTCCCTCCATTCACGTCTGTCGCGACACCACTGGAGGCGGGCTGCACGATGTTGGGGCGTGAGCGGAAGACGGCCTAACGGTGTGCGGGACCGTAGCCCAGCTTCATGGAGACGGTTGCGAATGGTCCTCGCCGATACCCCAGGAGCAATAGTGTCCCTAATTTGCTGGGAAGTGGCGGTGCGGTCCCCTACGGCACTGCGTAGGATCCTACGGTCTTGGCGTGCATCCGTGCGTCGCTGCGGTCCGATCCCAGGTCGACGGGCACTTGCATCTTCCGCCGACCACTGGCGACAACATCGATGTACTGTGGAGACCTCACGCCCCACGTGTTGAGCAATTCGGCGGTACGTCCACCCGGCCTCCTGCATGCCCACTATACGCCCTCGCTCAAAGTCCGTCAACTGCACATACAGTTCACGTCCACGCTGTCGCGGCATGCTACCAGTGTTAAAGACTGCGATGGAGCTCCGTATGCCACGGCAAACTGGCTGACACTGACGGCGGCGGTGCACAAATGCTGCGCAGCTAGCGCCATTCGACGGCCAACACCGCGGTTCCTGGTGTGTCCGCTGTGCCGTGCGTGTGATCATTGCTTGTACAGACCTCTCGCAGTGTCCGGAGCAAGTATGGTGGGTCTGACACACCGGTGTCAATGTGTTCTTTTTTCCATTTCCAGGAGTGTATAAACATGGGAATAATTTTAACAGAAAAGAAGAAGCCATGAAACTCAGCGATATATGGATAGTGGCGATACAGAATCGATGAGAAGTTTTTCTCTTTGACGTACTATGACCGATAGTTATATTTTATCTTTGACAAGGTATATCTCTGCTATCACATGAAATCCTTACCACGCCCACTTTCCACGGTATTTAGGCTGTTCTTTGTCTACCGACTCGTCAGTCGGCATGACTCGGCACAACCAGGAGCACCTCCGAAGATGTCCAACGTAGCTTTGGAAAAAAACGTCAGGGATAGGAGAGTTCCACGGACCACGGCCATACAACCTGGAAGAAATCTTGGCAACTTCTTATCACAACCATACAGGCAGTTGCGGTAAAAGTTTTCACACCCTTTAAAATCACAGTGTGTTCTTTTTATCTTCCACCTAGTGATGCTTTCAATGCAGACGTGCTGACACAACTCTTCCAGGCGCTCCCACGCCCATTCCTCCTTATGGGAGACTTCAGTGCACACAATGGGTTGTGGGGCACGGCTACGACTTGCTCCAGGGGTCGGATGATCTACAACTCGTCCATTGTGAGAAGATCTGCCTTCTGAACGCGAGTCAGATGACACACTTTTCTACAGCTACAAGGTCATTTTCAGCCATTTATCTTTGTTTTCGTTCCCCAGCTACTGCAGACTTCGTTCAGTGGGAAGCGGCTACATATTTGCATTCTAGTGACCACTTCCCAGTGTGAATCTGTCTGCCGACTAGGACGCTAGTTGACAGGAGACCACGAAGATGGATGATACACATGGCAAATTGGAGGCAGTAGAGTCGACAGGCTATTTTTGAACCAAAGGATTGTGCACAGGAGACGTGCACTTGTGAGAACCAACGGGCTGCCGCAGAATCCATCCCACAGTCTAGTAACCACCTGTACCTTGGCGGAATGTAGGCTGTTGGTTGGCAGTCGGGGACAAACACCTCTGTGGAACTTCAAACATCATCCAGCTAGAGAAAATTTTCAGGCCTTCTGATGTGTGAGAGCACGTGCGAGGCGAGTGCTAAAAGAACGGAAGATAGCTTCCTGAAAGGAATTCACGACTTCCATTACTCGGTCTGCTTCCACTGCGCGAGCTTGGGACTGAGAAAGGCGGATCTGAGCCACGGGCAGTACACGTTCCCTTACGACCTTGTCAAGTAATGGTGTAATGAAGGACTCGCCAGAAGACATGGCTCAGGTTTTAATTGAAAAATTGTTTACCGTCACTGCATCATCCAGCCAAGATCCTACTTTTTAGGTGTTCTGTAGGATTGCAGAGATAAGGAAGCTCTCTTTCTTGTCGCATAATGAGGAAACTTACAATCTTCCATTCTCTAAGTGGGAACTGGAATCAGCTTTGTTAGCAGCCAGAGACACTGCTCCAGGACCTGATGAGATCCATTATTCCATGCTTCGTCATCTTTGCCCTGAAGCGAAAGGACAGTTCTCCTCTTGTTTCAGTCAGATCTGGTTTGATGGACAGTACTCCACGACTTGGAAGGATGCAATATGAATTCCATTCGGGAATCAGGCATGGACCGTAGCGCCCCTAACAGTTACCAGAGTATAGCCCTTAAAATTTGTATCGGTAAGACTCTTCAGCGCATGGTCAACAGCCGCCTCGTCTGGCTGCTCAAATCCCGAGGTCACCTGAGCCGCTCCCAGTGCGGTTTCAGGCGCTAAGGTCCCACCCCTGACAACTTAATTCTACTGGAGACGGCAGTACAGGAGTCGTCCTTACTCCGAAACGATTTGATTTGTGTGTTTTTTGGCATCGAAGGAACGTACGACACCACTTGGAAGTACAATATCCTTCGCCAATTTCATGAACGGTGACTATGTGGACTCCTACCACTTCTGATCCAATCCTTTCTCGAGGACCGGCGTTTTTAATATCACGTTGACAATGCCTTGCTATGTTCAAGAGAATGGGGTCCCCCAAGACAGTGTCCTCAGTGTCACATCGTTTGCCATCGCTATCAATGTTATTTCCTCCACAGTTAGGAGCCCTGTCAAATGCTCTTCGTTTGTGAATGACTTTGCAATCTTCTACTCTTCCTCTGGTCTTACGACGACGACGAGACCGCTACAGGGGACCATTAGGAGGATGCAAACCTGGGCCAGAACGGCTGGTTTTCGGTTCTCACCCTAGAAGACTACATGTGTCAATTTTAACCGTGCTCGTCGAAGTTTTAAACAACCAGTGCTCACAGTGGGGGACAGTATTTTACGTTTACAAGAACCGTGCGCTTTTTGGTTTTATTATGTGACTCGAAATTAACGTGGCTACCACACCGGAAAGACGTACGAACGCCGGATTTCCAGTCATTGAATATTTTGAAATGTCGTAGCGGAAAAACATTGGTAGCTGACAGGTGCTGCCTCCCGCAGATTTATAGGGCATTTGTTCGATCACGTTTAGATTATGGCAGCGTGGTCTACGGATCAGCCCATACTTCCTACTTCATTGTGTTAGGTGCTGTCCACCATGAGGGCATTCGGATATTGACTGGAGCCTTTCGGACCAGCCAAGTTCCGAGTCTGTGCGCAGAGGCTGGTGAACCACCACTCTAGATTCGGCGACGTATCCTTTTGGCTCGACAAGCACTGAAAATATCAGCGTCCCTCAGTAATTGACATTTAGTTCAGTGGTCCAAGTAAACTTTGAACAGCTGTTCAGGAATCGGCCCCATGCGACCAAGCCATTTAGGATACGTGCTACAGACTGTCTCAAGGATCTGGATCTCTTAGGCATCAAAATACACAGCCAGGGATGGAACGAATTCCCGTCTTGGCGCCTTCAGAGGCCCAAAGTGATTTTAAGCTTGACACAGTACATGGAAACCTGTAATCCCAATTACGTGTTTAGAACTTTGTTTTCGTCCATTGTAAGTACGTACCACAGTTTTATAGCTGTTTATACTGATGGATCCTAGAAAGAGAATGCTGTCAGTTGTTCTGCTTTTTCCCTGATAGGGTTTTTAAAGTGCATATTCCGGAACAATTTACAAATTATGATGCAGAATTATAATTCATTCTGATGGCACTGGAGAGGGTTCAGACATCACTATACAAGGTTTTTTCTCTGGTCCGATTCTCTTAGTGCACTGCAAACACTTGACCAAATGTATCCATTAGACCCGCTGATTCCACTCATAAGAGCTCCTTGCAGCGACTCCAACATCATGGTAAGGCTGTGGTCTTTTGCTGGATACCTGCACGCATTGGCATACAGGGCAACGACATGGCCGACAAAAGCCGCCAAGGAAGCATGTTGGGATGGTACTGTCCATCAATATACTGAATAGTGGCAGGTGACAGACAGCAAACTGCTGTCGCTCAAATCGACCACAAAGGCGTATCAGATTTCATGTCAGCCTCGCTGCCGGAAGGAGGTTCTGCTTACCAGACCTCGCTTCGGGCATAGCTCTTTAACAGATGGCTTCCCCCTCTATCGGGAGGATCCACCACTGTGTAGTTTGTGGTGTGCCGCCTTCAGTTCAGCATGTTGTGGCTACGTGTGTCCTACATACATATTTGAGCAGCTCTAAGTCTCTCTGGAGACCATCCCCGCAGATACTGATTCCAGTTTTACAAGAATGGTGAAATTTTGTGAACTGCCAGGCCTCACCCCTCAATTGGTGAGGAAGGGCGGCAGACTTTAATATATTGTAAATTGCTCCGCATGTGGAGACAGCCTTCGTAAACACCCGTGAGATTAGCATGCTGACTTTTCGTCAGGGCGCTGATTACCACGATGTCCAGCGCCCCTCAACCCAAAACATCATCAAATCATCACAATCGCGATCGCTCCGTTTACTGGGGCTACCAAAACCAGATTCTGTGAACTGATTACCCAATAGCGCTTCTGGGTGCTCATGTAAATACTTCAAAATCGATTCTGGAAATCCGCTTCTAGTTGCTGGTTTTCGCTTCTATGTAAACGAAAGCGGTTTGAAATTTGGTTGGCCGGTATTCAATCCAACAAGCCTTAGATTTCTATCCCAATGATCAACCAATAGCCCATGACAATAACTTGAAACTTCGTCGCACTTCCTGTTGCTCGAAGTCTCTAGATCGACGCTGGCTGCTTGCTGAGTGGCAGTGGCATCGTTGCCACAAATTAACCTTAATTCATCATAACTCAGACAATTTGTATGGAGTGTTTATAAATTATATATAAAAACCCTCCTCCTGAATCAGGATCAGTGAAAACCGGATCAAAATCACAACAGCAGTTCCTGAGATTACCTTGCACATACGGAAGGATGTGTGGAGGCAACTTCAGTATACATGAGGTGGTTCCAAACTACACCAACAAATTTCGAGAGGATGTAGAAAATATCTTCAGGAACAAAATGGACACAGGAAAGAAGTCATCCAATGAGGCTACAGGGCGTCGAAGTTATAAATGCCAATGCCTATGTATGTATGTATGTATACGGTGATTCCGCGATGATGATAGAAGCTTTCAGGGGTGGTAGTGAAGGGTGAATGTATCAGTTTGAGGTAAGGGACTATGGTCCGGAAATGAACGAGTCGCAAATTATAAGCGAAATGTACTAGTAATTTTGTTGTTAATATTGTAGGTAGGCTACTTTAGGAGGTGGCAGTATGGATCAAAACAGGTAAAAAGATCTAGTAAACATGGGCTACAAAACACACACCTTAAGACTTATGAGCAGTTGTTCGATGAAGGCGGTGTGTTTCGTAGTAGCGAAGATGAATGAGTTCTCATAGCTCCTCACGTATGCATCTTAGTGCCCTTGCTTACTGAACATATTTTCCTTGTTTTGGTCAATACTACCAGAAACTTGCCTTCCATACAACAGCAACAGTACATGTGTTCAACTGTCGATTTTTGCTTATAGCTTTCGACTCTTGTTTCTGGCCTAAGGTCCCTTACCACAAACCGATACACTTATCCTTCTCCATCACCCACGAAAGTTGGAAACATCATCGTGGAATCATCCTGTATGCACATACATACATACGTACGTACGTACGTACATAGGCGCCAGCGCCTGTAACTTCGAAGCTCTATAGGATGGCTTTTCTGGACGCGGGTTCCAATAATTTGTTCCTCAAGACGCCTACATTCGCTCGAAGATTGTCGGTTCACTGTGAACTTATAAGGGTCAAGAAGGGCGGGGGGGGGGGGGGGGGGAGGGAACGCAGTCGCAGGACATCGGTTGCATCATCAGCGATTAACTTCCATTGTACTAGGAGCAGTAAGGGCCAAGCATTGCATGGAGATAAATAAGAATATAACAAACAATTACTGAAGAGGTTGAGTGTTTTATACCGAGATGAAGAGCTTGACACAGCAGCGAATTTCCACTATAGAGCATTGACGACGTGTGTTCTCTTTTCCACCGGAGGGGGGCGATAATTTCGGCGATACCTTTTATATTATCCGAGCATTCGCCATCACTTCTCCTCTCCTTTTCGGTAAACTGCCAGAGATGTAAATTTCTTCCATGACTAGAGTTCTAAATGAGTACCTATTCGCGAAACGTTACCACACTTCCATCAGAGACTTCGATTACAAATTAAGGTGCTGTATTTATGCTCCCTCTTGTTATGAATGTTTCAAGAGGTAACGAAAAAGTAATGATTGTTTACAGGATTTCGTCCCCAACTGTTTGCGGAACACTTTCTCTGGAATTTCTCAACACTGAAATGTTTGAGTGATTAACACACAATGTACCCAAGTACATTTTACCTTTAATTCAATATTCTCATAGTAGGTGTGAAGTATTTTTGAATTTCCAGATAAAAATGTAAAAACAAACTTCGGGACCATCACGACCTGTAAATTCGGCGTCAGTACATACTTCCTGATTTCCAACCAAATTAAGCACCCAGCTTATTTTTCTCCTTCTTATTCATATTCCAAATCATCAGTCTCTTCCCTACATGCCTCATCAGTTGAGTTTTGGACATCTCTAATTGAGTATTTAAAAGCTTTCTTGCAGTTCTCTGTATGTGCCTTATTCTTGATCTTCAGTTCATTACCTTCAGTGTTATTCTCTTAAATGAACTTAGTTTTTTTTCTGTTTGCAGTTGCCTCTGTTTTTCTCAAAAACTGTTTTTGCCGCGTTAGCGGTAAGGACTACAAGAGTGCTGCTTATTTGCTGCGATCTTGCTAATTATCTGTGGGTTCAGTGTATTCTAAGTGTTTCAGATTATTAGAGAGACTCTGCGGTGACCACATGAGAAGTGATGTCAGCACTTTATTGGGAGAGAAATGATGTTGCTTTCCTCGATTTTATGCCAAGATATAAAAACCAGTACATGCTGTGACACTATTGAACGCTTGGGACATACTGTTTACAAGACGAGACGAAATGTTGCTATACTACTGCATGCCTACACAAACAGCTGCATGATGCAACGTTGTTAGTGGATGATCTTTAAAGATTCGCTCTGTTCGTTGCCTGTTATTTTATGATTTCCAAGCTGATTTCCTAGGTTGTTGTTCATCTAGAAGCAATGAGTAAGAGATTCAGGGACATGTGAATACAACTATTTTATACAAATATTTGCTCAGCGTTATGATTTATAGCTTTTTTGTGTGGCGTTTAGAGAAAGAATTGCTTTTAATTTACTGTCAGCTACGAGCGTCTTTTTCTTCGACTATTTGGTATGTTTATGGGAAACATTCTTTAGTGCTGCGCCCTCTAGAACATAGGGAATACACAGAAGCTGCCTAGTAATCTGGAGCATCGAAGATTAGCCTCCAAATGAGGATTCACAAGAAATGACGTGTTTTATGCTTCCGCCACACATTTCAAAAAAAGTTCACAAGTTTACATTCATCCGCCGAAAGAGTATTTCAGAAGGTGAACGGTGCCATCCAAGACGATATCAGGACAGTATCGTTGCTGAGTGATTGTGTGAGGGCACAGAATGGGAGACAGAATTTCTCTTTTGTATGACTAATGCAGCTAGATCTAAATGTAGAAAAATCTAAGTTAATGCGAATGAGTAGGAAAATCAATAATGTTCGAACATATTACTAGTGGTGACCTACTTGACACAGTCACATTGTTGAAATACAGTATCTAGGTGTAATGCTGCAAAGCGACGCGAAATAGAAGCACGTAAGGTCGGTATCTGAAAAGACAAATGTTCAAATTCGGGTTATTGGGAAGATTTCTAGAAAAGTAGAGCTTGTCTTTGAAACGGCTCACAGAAAACAAGTCTGACCCATTATTGAGTACTGCTCAAGTGTTTGGGATGCTCACTAGGTCGGATTTAAGAAGAAATCCAAGGAATTCAGATGCGCGCTGCTGGATTTGTTATTGGCAGGTTCGAACACCGTGCCAGTAATACGGAAATACTCCGTGATCTCCAATGGTATTCCCTGAATCGAAGACGACGTTCTTTATGCCAAACACTGCTGACAAAATTTAGTGAACAGACATTCTACGGCCGCCAACGTACACGTCATGTAAGGAGCGTGAAGAGAATGTAAGAGAAATGATGGCTCGTATTGAGACATACAGACGGTGTTTACCTCCCTCCATTTGCAAGTGGAATAGGAAAGAATCATTAGTAGTGGTACATGGTACCATCTGCCACGTCGTATTTGGCGCGATGTAGGTGGACCTGAAGACAGCATCGGAACTTGTTTCCAGTCACCGTGAAGAAGGGCGGAAGTGGGCATTCCACAAGTAATCGTATTTACCGTTCATTGAGTTCAGAACTTGATCATAATTAGACACGTCAGGGCATGACCGTCCTTCAGTGTTAACTTGCACTATTTTCTTATTGAAATTAAGTAATATAAAATTTCTATTAATAAATTATTGTAAATGTTTGCTAATCTTGTTGCCGCCATTTTCCATAGCTATTGCCCAGTCATATTTAGTCCTGTGATAAAGCTGTATAGAAGCTGCGAGCAAGCAACTAACATAGTAACAGCAACTATTTTCGTGGTAGGAAGTTCTCTTCCTGCCACATTTATATGTTCAACGCCCAGTGTAGACGGAAAACGAGTTTCGGTATAGGTACCAAATAATACGGAAATGATGTTCAGACTACAGAGCAG
Organism: Schistocerca gregaria; assembly: GCF_023897955.1. Classification (NCBI taxonomy): domain Eukaryota; kingdom Metazoa; phylum Arthropoda; class Insecta; order Orthoptera; family Acrididae; genus Schistocerca; species Schistocerca gregaria. The sequence continues at coordinate 228,987,765 of NC_064925.1, read as the reverse complement.
GATTTGCCTTAGTGCCATGACTTTCCATTAGGCGCCAGTGCTGGTACGGCGACGTAGGGTTGAAACACGAACATCAGTATGCACTGCAGTTGCAAACACTTAGTGTGAGTCTGGAAGAGGTGAGCAGTCCTTTACTTGTAACACCAATAGCGCTGCCACTTATAGCGAGCACCGACGCATAATGAAATGCATAGCGGAACTCTTTTCGCACCGGGGTTGATGAAGGTGTTACGGAATTTTGAATTAACTGGCGATTTGGGAATTGCTCCTGGGAGAAGCCGACGGCGAATTGCACCACAAATTGAAGATACTACTGCCTTCGCTGAGATTGCAGGACGCAGTGTGCGGTCTACAGGCAGTAAACGAGCTGTGTAACGACAGGAACATTCCATGGCCCACCTCTGGAAAAGTGCTGCAAACAGTGGTGCAATGGTATCTAGAGTGCGGTTCCAGGCTGTCGTGGATGCACAAGATAGTCACACTACGCAACGTTTGTAACCTGAAGCTTAAAAACGGAACACATTTATATGTTATCCTCACATGTGAAAAATAAAATCTTTCTTTCAATGGTTTCTTCGTTTTTTCTCTTCCGCATGTCCTTAAAAATGTTTCTATAAAATTTCGTTTTCGTACTATCACATTTTTCGTAGGGTCCCTCTCTGGTAGCGAAAGTTTGATTACAACCAATCTCAATTTGGCGAATATAACATATACTTTTGTTATAACCATGATTCAACTACACATATTTTAACGATTTAATAAAATTTAAGGAGTTCTCAAAGAGGCAAAAACTTAACATTCCAGCACCTCAGCAGCGTCGAATCCTACGAAAATAAAGCACTAGTTTGTCAACAGATTCGTCGATGTATTCTATTTAAAAGAGTCTCATTTGGCTTATGGCTCTATTTCGCTCCATTAACTGTTGCCGGATGGAAATGAAAACGGTGTATTTTCATGCAAAGTTTCGTTCATTCTGGCGCTCTCCGACGCTGCGTAATAAGGCAACAGGCCGTAGGTAATGGGTTCTTCCGTTAACAATGTGGACTTTTCCAACAGGCCGGTGTGGCCGAGCGGTTCTAGGCGCTTCAGTCCGGAACCGCGCTGCTGCTACGGTCGCAGGTTCGAATCCTGCCTCGGGCATGGGTGTGTGTGATGTCCATAGGTTAGTTAGGTTTTAGTAGTTCTAGGACAGTTTCTTGAAGGGAGGATATTAGATAAAGATCAACAAAAGCAAAACGAGGAGAATGGAATTTAGTCGAATTAAGTCGGGCGATGCTGTGGGAATCAGATTAGGAAATAAGACTCTTAAAGTAGTAAATGAGTTCTTCTGTTTGGGAAGCAAAGTAACTAATGATGGTCGAAGTAGAGAGGATATAAAATGTAGACTGGCAATGGCAAGGAAAGCGTCTCTGAAGAAACATCGACTAAAGATTTAAATGTCAGGATGTCGTTTCTGAAAGCAGTTGTATAGAGTGTAGCCATGTATGGAAGTGAAACATGGACGATGAATAGTTTGGACAAGCAGAGAATAGAAGCCTTTGAAATGTAGTGCTACAGAAGAATGCTGAAGTTTAGAGGGGTAGATCACGTAACTAATGAGGAAGTATTGAATAGGATTGGGGAGAATAGGAGTTTGTGGCACAACTTGACAAGAAGAAGGGATCGGTTGGTAGGACATGTTCTGAGGCATCAAGGGATCACCAATTTCGTATTGGAGGGCAGCGTGGAGGGTACAAATCGTAGAGGGAGACCAAGAGATGAATACACTAAACAGATTCAGAAGGATGTAGGCTGCAGTACGTATTGGGAGATGAAGAAGCTCGCTCAGGATAGAGCAGCATGGAGAGCTGCATCAAACCTGTCTCCGGACTGAAGATCACAACAACAACAGTTCAAAGTCTAGGGACTGATGACCTCAGATGTTGAGTCCCATAGTGCTCAGAGCCATTTGAACAGTTTTGTACTTTTCCACATCCACACAAAAGCGAGCTATCTCTTAGGGTTAGGTATTCATTTCAGTAATCTCCATGAGTAAATTTGCCGCACCTCTGAAACACATTCGGCTATGAAACTTTTCTAGAGCACATTCTCTAGCGGAAGATTGGACACAGAACAAAGAGACCTACCTCACCGCACTCATGAACAGAGAATTAAAGAATGTCTCACAGTATCTTAATATCTTTTGTGCTCTTACTCTTATTTTTTTAGTAAGGTATTCCCAGTTCGGGAGTAGATAAATGACGTGGGAATTTTACCAAATCGGTCCTGTTGTTTTTGTGGTGTAGCGGGGCTCAACGTTGAGGTTATCACCCCCCTTACAGATATTAAAAGAAGCGAAAAAGGGGAAAAGAGTTAAAACCGTTGGCACACTCACTCACGAAGCGCGCTGCTCTCTGTTGGATCTTGTCTATCTCTTCTATCAACTCTATCTGGTACGGATCCCACACTGCTGAGCAGTATTCAAGCAGTGGGCGAACAAGCGTATTGTAACCTACTTCCTTTGTTTTCGGATTGCATTTCCTTAGGATTCTGCCAAAGAATCTGTCTGGTATCTGCTTTACCGATGATCAACTTTATATGATAATTCCATTTTAAATCACTCCTAATGCGTACTCCCAGATAATTTATGGAATTAACTGCTTCCAGTTGTTGACCTGCTATTTTGTAGCTATATGACAAGGGATCTATCTTTCTACGTATTCGCAGTACATTACACTTGTCTACATTGAGATTCAATTGCCATTCCCTGCATCATGCGTCAATTCGCCGCAGATCCTCCTGCATTTCAGTACAATTTTCCATTGTTACAACCTCTCGATACACTACAGCATCATCTGCAAAAAGCCTCAGTGAACTTCCGATGTCATCCACAAGGTCATTTATGTATATTGTGAATAGCAACGGTCCTATGACACTCCCCTGCGGCACACCTGAAATAACTCTTACTTCGGAAGACTTCTCTTCATTGAGAATGACATGCTGCATTCTGTTATCTAGGAACTCTTCAATCCAATCACACAATTGGTCTGATAGTCCATATGCTCTTACTTTGTTCATTAAACCACTGTGGGGAACTGTATCGAACGCCTTGCGGAAGTCAAGAACACGGCATCCACCTGTGAATCCGTGTCTATGGCCCTCTGAGTCTTGTGGACGATGAATGTAATAAGCTACCTTTATTAAATTATCAGTTCAGATACAGTATTATTCTGTAGCTTAGTAGTGCTACACTTGTACATCGCGACTTACTGTTGCGTTGCAGAAAGCAATTAAGAGAAGTTCACAGGACTGCCGCTGGAGTAAGAACAGTTTTGGGACAGTTGAGGAGTTCGGGTGTTGAGCAGACAAAACTTGTGGAAATATGTGCAACTTTTGCAGTCCTGTTGTCCTCAGTTGTGTATAATATTACGGTATGTTAATTCTTTATTTGTTTATTGAGTTACTGCTTCTTGGGAACATCTAATTACAACCGAATGAAACAGTTTTCGTACCATATGAGTTTCTCCCTTATTCTTTGCAAGGCATCTTCACTGGATTGGAATATGTACGTATTTTTGTTTACATTTTTTAGTTCACACCTAAGACATTTAGTGTTTTGTCCATCAACAGCAGCTGTAGTCGTATATAATGAAATAATAAGCAACCAGTTGCATTTAAGAAATTTAACTTCTTGACCGATTTCGGGCACTTTGTGTCATTCTTCGGAAGGTTATGCCTATCTCTTTCAGTAAAAGGGCGTATGGACTCAGTATTGTATTACTTATTGCTCCTGCATACACTTCTTAGGACCATGGCATCGTGCTGTATGCCCTTTATTATTGCCACTCGTAAATAATGCAGTAAGCATAACCTTCAAAAGTAGGACTAATGTGCCCGAAATTAAATTTCCTATTTCCAACTTGTTTGTTAATATTTAGTTCTATTTAGGACATTGTAACCGGCCGTTGTGGCCGAGTGGTTCTAGGCGCTTCAATCTGTAACCGCGTGACCGCTACAGACGCAGGTTCGAATCCTGCCTCGTGTATGGATGTGTGTGATGTCCTTAGGTTTGTTAGGTTTAAGTAGTTCTAAGTCTAGGGGACTGATAACCTCAGATGTTCAGCGCTCAGAGCCATTTGAACCATTTTAGGACGTTGTATATATAGGTTATAAATTGTTCTGACAGTTTTTGCTTTTCTATGACGCGGTAACAAAGTTCTGCTTACAGATTTCGTTGCCCAAAATAAAGTTATCAACGTGCAATAAAGAGGCGGTACGGAGTTTGTGCCGATGGCAAGATGGTAGGCTAAAGGTTTGTTCTGCACTTCGATGGAGGCATTTTTCATTCAAACTACACGCCAGCTGAAGCGACCAATTTCGGGCTCCTGTTTGCACCACCACCACCACCACCACCACCACCACCACATGCATACTATCTTGCCCTCAGGCTTGTAACAGGTTTGGCTTCATCAGCCCTCTCACGTAGTGGCCCTGTAGTTTGGTAGCTTTTATAAGCAAATCAAAGTAGTTTCTCAAGGCAAAAGCGATGAATAACACTCCAGACGACAGGAGCAAGGCGACGTAAAGGAAACGTCGCGTTCTTGCACTGGAATTGTACTAGCTGTAATTAATAATAACTTGTTCATGCAGTAGGTGACAGGAGTACTGATTATTCCGATTCCTCGGTGTTAAATTGAATCATTAGAAACAGAAGATTAACGACGAGTGTGCGAATGTAATCGTCATTTACTGAACGATTTACTAAGCGATTACGCGTGTTCGAATACTTGGCTAAGAGCCAGTCTGTGAAAAGCCGCGTGTATGCTAGGCCGCGCTTTATTGCACACTGTGACTGAAATTTCACCCGTAGCCGTAGCAATGATAGAAAATCATTTTACTTTTGGTTAACGGTTTTTGTTCTGGAAGTTATTACTCAGCACTGGGTGCAGATAGTATTGTAATTTTTATATATTATTTCGAAAAAATCAGAACATATCGTGATTAGTAACCAGCTCTCGTGTTTTTATCCTGAATGGATACAAACGTGGTGTGACTAACGTTTTGCTTTCGCAACACCATCGCGCCAGTACCTTAGTCTCGAAGTAGCAATTGAAAGAACAGCCGTTGTGACCGAACGGTTCTAGGCGCTTCAGTATGGAACGGCGCGACCGCTACGGTCGCAGGTTCGAATCCTGCCCGGGGACGGGTGTGTGTGTGATGTCCTTAGGTTAGTTAGGTTTAAGTAGTTCTAAGTTCTAGCGGACTGATGACCTCAGATGTTAAGTCCCCTAGCACTCAGAGCCATTTCAACCATTTGACTACAGATCAGAAGAAGAAATTACATATACGCGGCGAGAAGCCCATAACTCTAATAAAATAACTTTGTGATTGACAGCAGTAATGCGGGCCATGCTTCAGAATACTGCATGTAGGCTTAACTATAAATCAGGCAACATAGCGAGAACGTGACGCTCGAGAAAGAACTACATTGGTTGGTGCCTGGTCCCTAAAACTCTGCTCCCTGAAACATCAATCATAAATTTATCGTAACCGAAGTGTAACTTTTTCCCCTTCAAATTATTTTTTACTCCTTGAAGGTATTTGCAATCTATTATCACCTAGCGATGTAGTGACAATGGGCCCATGAAACAAAGACCAACTATTTCGCTAAATCATTGTCATCGAGATATCGACATTAGCTTCGTTTTTTTAAAAAAGCCACGCTAGTTTCTTTGCTCCAGAGTAGTATATCTGTCTGATGCAGCTTCAATGACATCTCTCTGTAGTTCTGAAAATAAATTATAGAACAAAAATGCAATGATATGAGGATTTTTATACTATAATTGCCGTTCGACTTGTCCCTCATAACTCAACTCTGCGCTCCATACAAAAGTCCCACACTGTAATAAAACGCTAAGTCATGAGTGAACGATCGAGTTTACGCAACTTTAAACATTTTGTGCTATACTTGTAATATATATGAACGTCGTTCAGCCTGGTGAAGTATCTTTTGTTTTGACGATACTGGTTTCCGTGTCACTGGTTTCCGTGTAGAGTAACGCTTGCTTCGGCGGTGCCTGTTTCCGTGGGAAGTCGAGTGAATTTCCAGACGATGCTTCGTTCTAGCTGCCGCGGCAACAACACGAGTTGCGACACAGGCACAGCAAAAATGCGTAGTGATCCAGGAATTTATTTTTCTATTTAATCCAGTTCCAGAACATATCATTTTATCCTAGGTAATTCATTTAGTTATGTCATTGACTGTCTCTCATACCGACATACTATTCTAGCTGAAGAACTACAGCTCACTGCCAGCCGCGGTGACCGAGTGGTTCTAGGCGCTACAGTCTGGAACCGCACGACTGCTACGGGGCGCAGGTTTGAATCCTGCCTCGGGCATGGATGTGTGCGATGTCCTTAGGTTAGTTAGGTTTAAGTAGTACGAAGTTCTAGGGGACTAATGGCCTCAGAAGTTAAGTCCCATAGTGCTCAGAGCCATTTGATCCATACAGCTCACTTTCAAATATAATGGTTTGTCGATATTTGGCAATGAAAGAAGTTGCCTAAACGTACAGATCTTTGCTTTACGAGCTTCTGGCCACTATTAGTCTAACGCAAATGTCTATGGTCTAATGCTCTTAAACATGAAAATGTTAGGCGCCTCACTTCTACTGAGGAATGGTCCTTCGCTGACAACATGCTAAGGGATGGATTGGTAATGTGCGGACGACTCGCTATAATACCCCATGCATCCACTGTGTGCGCTACTACCTAAAGCATCATTATACTGGATGGTTGTAATTAAACTTCCGCTAACTGAGTCAGTGTAGACGGGAAATTATTTACCGCAAGGGTACTCAACATCGTTGAATGATGTACAGAGTTTGCGCTGCAGGATTTGCGTTGTTAGTAGTGTTAGTGTCGTGACTTGCAGCTAGATGCCATTACTGCTACGGAGACGTAGGGTTGAATCACAATCATCAGTGCACATTACAGTTGCAGTCAGTCAACGTGGGTCTGGGAGAGGTGGGCAGGGCTTTACTTGTAATGCTGTTTGGCTCTGAGCACTATGGGATTCAACTGCTGTGGTCATTAGTCCCCTATAACTCAGAACTACTTAAACCTAACTAACCTAAGGACATCACACACATCCATGCCCGAGGCAGGATTCGAACCTGCGACCGTAGCAGTCGCACGGTTCCGGACTGCGCGCCTAGAACCGCGAGACCACCGTGGCAGGCTGTAAAGCTGTTTTATCAAAACAGCAATAGTGCTATCTTGAGACGGTGCAGCCGGGCGGAGTGGCAGAGCGGTTCTAGGCGTTTCAGTCTGGAACCGAGCGACGGCTACGGTCGCAGGTTCGACTCCTGCCTCGGGCATGGATGTGTGTGTGATGTCCTTAGTTTAGTTACATTTAAGTAGTTCTAAGTTCTAGGGGACTGATGTCCTCAGAAGTTAAGTCCCATAGTGCTCAGAGCCATTTGAACCACTTTTTGAGACGGTGCACGAGCTGTGTCACGAGTTCTGAACATAGTCCACAGACCTAAAGATGCTGCGAACAGTGGTGTGGTTCCAGCCTGTCGTGGACGCACATGATCGCCACACTGTGCAACGTTTGTATCCTGGACGCAAACATGGTACGTAGTTAACAAATATTATCCTCTCAGGTGGAAAGTTTCCACGAAGTCCTACGATAACTCGTTACTCATGTAGGCCCTCTCAAATAGCGAAAATTTAATTATGACCTCCCTTTAGTACTGATCTCAACATTTCATGGGAAGATACATGATAAAGGCTTATTGAGTTAACGATGAACACGACTCCTATTAATTATACAGAGCCGAAAGTGTAGTTCCTCTGAGCAGAACATAAGTTCGCAGTTCTTCACATTTTCTGGAGGAGACAACGGGGCCAGTATTGATGCAGTCTTCCTTAACTTCACAAAATTGTTACCAATATGAACCGCTGTCTGGACTAACACTTCCTAGAAAATAAAGCTAAACATGTCTTACGTGTACCAAAACAGAGAGAGACAGCAGCTTTTCTATTCACCATCTACATAAATGACTCATAAAATAAAGTCGGATGATGTGGCGGGCTGTTTGAGGGCGATGCTGTACACTATGTGATCAAAAGTATCCGGACACCTAACTGAAAATGACTTACATGTTCGTGGCGTCCTCCATCGGCAATGCTGGAATTCAATATGATGTTAGCCATCTCTTAGCCTTGATGACAGCTTCACTCTCAGACGCATACATTCCGTCAGGTGCTGGAAGGTTTCTTGGGGAATGGCAGCCCATTCTTCACGCAGTGCTACACTGAGGGAGGTATCGATGTCGGTCGGTAAGGCCTGGCACGAAGTCGGCGTTCCAAAACACCTCAAAGGTGTTCTATAGGGTTAAGCTAAGGACTCTGTGCAGGTCAGACCATTACAGGGATGTTACTGTCGTGTAACCAATCCGCCACAGACCGTGCATTATGAACAGGTTCTCGATCGTGTTGAAAGATGCAGTCGCCATCCTCGAATTACTCTTTGGGAAGCAAGAAGGTGCTTAAAACATAAATGAAGACCTGTGCTGTGATAGTACCAAGCAAAACAACATGGGGTACAAGACCCCTCCATGAAAAACATGACCACACCATAACACCACCACCTCCGAATTTTACTGTTGGCACTACACACGCTGGCATATGAAGTTCACCTTGCATTCGCCATACCCAACCCGGCCATCGGACCGCCACATTGTGTACCGTGATTCGTCACTTCACACAACGTTTTTCCACTGTTCAATCCTCCAATGTTTACTCTCCGTACACCAAACGAGGCGTCCTTTGGCATTTACTGGCGTAATTTGTTGCTTATGAACAGCCGCTCGACCATGAAAACCAAGTTTTCCCACCTCCCATCTGTCATAGTAATTACAGTGGATCCTGATGCAGTTTGGAATGCCTGTGGGATAGTCTGGTTAGACGTCTGCCTACTACATATTACGATCCTCTTCAACTGTCGGCGTTCTCTGTCAGTCAACTGACGAGGTCAGCCTGTACGCTTTAGTGCTGTACGCGTCCCCTCACGTATCCACTTCACTATGACATCGGTAACTGTGGTCATAGGGATGTTTAGGAGTGTGGAAATCTCGATTGCAGACATATGATAAGTGACACGCAATCACCTGACCATGTTCGAAGTCCGTGAGTTCCGCGGAGCGTCCCATTCTGCTCGCTCACGATGTCTAATTACTACTGAGATCACTGACATGGAGTACTTATCAGTGGGTGGCAGCACAATGCACCTAGTATGAAAGACGTTTGTTGTTCGGGGTGTCCGGATACTTTTGATCATATGGTTCAAATGGCTCTGAGCACTTTGCGACTTAACATCTGAGATCATCAGTCGCCTAGAACTTAGAACTAATTAAACCTAACATCACACACATCCATGCCCGAGGCAGGATTCGAACCTGTGACCGTGGCGGTCACGGCGGTTCCAAACTGTAGCGCCTAGAACAGCACGGCCAATTAGGCCGGCACTTTTGATCACATAGTGTACATATAGACAAGTCTGAATCCCAGAAAATGACAGCTAAATGCGTCCAGATCCGCAAAGAATTGCTAGTTGACGCCCCAATATAAAAAAAAAAAATTAATACATAGCGCATAAAAGATAAAGAGGCTCATTACCTTTGGCTTACACGATTTTCGCACAATGGCTGGATATAATCATATTGAAATGCGTCTCTCAGCCACCTATCATGAAAATATAATTTGTAATTATTAGCTTGGGTCAATTTAATTCAACCGATTTTTTTTCTATTTGATTATTATAGCCATGCCTGGGAGAAGGACTGCGAAGGGAATCGATTTTGTTTCCTTTTATTTCATATCAGCATCCTGTGTTACCCTTTATCCATAACGTAATCACGGTTAGCTCTGTGATGTGTGAATGTGTGGTTGATTGAAAGTACATGGGCGATCACAGAATCGAAGTGGCTTCTCGTTTTCAAACGTGTGAACGTCTGTTGAACTTTAGCTGTAGAAGTTGGCTTGTGACGTAACCAGTCGAGCAGACAGTTTGTCCCTCTGTTTTTAAAATTTGTTCTTGTGATTGATCAGTCAGGACAGCAGACAAACTGTAGATTTTTCCAACAAACTCTTGTTCGGATTTTGAGCAAGAAAATGGGAGGTTTGAGTAATGGGTGTGGCATTTTTCGAATTCACACAACTTGGCGATGCGTTTGATGTTATGGCGCCATTTTTCCTGGCTATTGGCCACCTGCCAGCCCAAACTCAGGGATCTTGCACTAATCTACAGAGTCTCGGAAGTTTTTGAAACTTTTCTGATCTCTTGGTCGTGGTCTGACGATGTGATGAGTAACATGTGCTGCTTCCGAGCGTGCTTGGGATAAAACATTTTGGTTGTAATTCCGATCAGACGTTTTATTTTATTATACAGCTAATATGTGCACCAATTTTAGGGGGGGGGGGGGGGGGGGAGCGATCAATAAATGTCAGTTCAACGGCATTGTTGCAGCGTATAGGTTCAGTTTGAGTGCTTTGCTGCAACCTAGAGTGACCGTGATATGAGTATATAAACATAGACACGTTGACAAGGGGTTATTGTGGCATTCTTGTCTTAACGACGTGCCTAAGGTAAGTGCGAAAACATGAACTACGACAATGTTATTACCAAATGCGTCCAAACACGACCAACGTGCTCTTATTCTTTTTTTAATTTAATTTATTTTTATTTTTATTTTTATTTTATTTTTTTTTTTTTGGCTGCCGGGAAACCCGCGTCCGGCCATCGAGATTTAGCTTTTCTGTGATTTGCCTACATCAGTCCAGGCAAATGCCAGAATGCTTCCTTTAAAAGGGTGAGTCGTGCTTCCGGAACAGTGCGACTGCTACGGTCGCAGGTTCGAATCCTGCCTCGGGCATGGATGTGTGTGATGTCCTTAGGTTAGTCAGGTTTAAGTGGTTCTAAGTTCTAGGGGACTGATGACTCCAGCAGTTAAGTCCCATAGCGCTCAGAGCCATTTTTGAAACTGTATTTCAGTGGAGATGACAGAAGTCATGTGATACCTCCTGACGCTGAATTGGGCTTCCTTTTGTCCTTTTGTCAATCCCCACCCCCTTGGCATCGCGAAGATTAATATCCGAACTGAAAATTAATCAATAAACATTGTCTTGTGGATAACCGTGAGACGAGGACTTTGAGTGATTTTTTTCCAGCATCCAATTCCCATTCAAAAACCAAAACAAGTAGGACTACGCGATATTTATGATTAGCAGGTACTGACAGCCAAGTCGCGGCTGTACAGTCAAAACTGTCTGAGGGCATAGGCAGTCCGTCTCAGGCGACAGCTGCTAATGAAAAGCATTTGCTAATAATTTCTTCAAAATTTCCGACTTGAAAAACGCAAAATACCGAATAAAAATTTGCAATACTGCAATTTAGGCTTGTAATTCGTTGCCAACGACCTAAAAATAACCCAAACTAAGTTTCTCGAACCCTGCCAATTTTAAATTCTTAATTCTGAAATCGGGTTAATCATCAGTGTCCCCAAAAGTCGGGTGATGCTGAGGGAATTGGATTAGGGAATGAGACACTGAAAGTAGTAAAGGAGATGGTCGAAGTAGTGAGGATATAAAATGTAGACTGGCAATGGCAAGCAAAGCGTTTCTGAAGAAGAGAAATTTGTTAACATCGAGTATAGATTTAAGTGTCAGAAGTCGTTTCTGAAAGTATTTGTATGGAGTGTAGCCATGTATGGAAGTGAAACATGGACGATAAATAGTTTGGACAAGAAGAGAATAGAAGCTTTCGAAATGTGGTGCTACAGAAGAATGCTGAAGATTAGATGGGTAGATAACATAACTAATGAGGAGGTATTGAGTAGAATTGAGGAGAAGAGGAGTTTGTGGCACAACTTGACAAGAAGAAGGGACCCGTTGGTAGGACATGTTCTGAGGCATCAAGGGATCACAAATTTAGCATTGGAGGGCAGCGTGGAGGGTAAAAATCGTAGAGGGAAATACACTAAGCAGATTCAGAAGGGTGTAGGTTGCAGCAAGTACTGGGAGATGAAGAACCTTGCACAGGATAGAGTAGCATGGAGAGCTGCATCAAACCAGTCTCAGGAATGAAGACAACAACAACGACCCCCAAAGTTAAAAAAACAGTTTTGTAGGATTTTATATCTATTTTTCTATTATAACGTGCAGATTCTGAAGCGTGTTGGCCTACAGTGCGCCGGGCGGATTCCCTCCGGGGACGACATGTCTGCCAATATTCTAGAAGCGCCCCGGTAACGTTGGACGGCAGACACGTAACAGATGGAAAATGACCTCGATGGCCAAAACCGGTTGTGTTGAGGAAAAATAAAAGCGTAATTCGTGTCGTTATTTAATTCCATGCAATTTTAGCTAGGCGTGACACATAGCGACAATTCGGGCAGACTCTCGCTCGCAGGTCTGAAGCGAACTGCTTGCAGGTACGCTTAATCGCAACAAATGATGGCCACAAAGCTGCGAAATCTACACCGTTATTGTGTGACTTTGGACTGCTCCGGGTATCAGAAGAGCGCACGTGGGGGCAAAACAATCACAGGTTCAGTCTGTCTCACCATTTCAGATACAGCAGGGACTATCCTGCTGCTGTTGCGCAAGCATCACTTCCGTGAGAATGTGCACTCGGCAGAACGACTGTCGTTGCAGTGTACGCGGAAGACCCAACCACAAGCTCGCGCGCCGGCCGCAGTGGCCGAGCGGTTCTAGGCGCTACAGACTGGAACCGCGCGACCGGTGCGGTCGCAGGTTCGAATCCTGCCTCGGGCATGGATGTGTGTGATGACCTTAGGTTAGTTAGGTTTAAGTAGTTCTAAGTTCTAAGGGACTTATGACCTCAGAAGTTAAGACCCATAGTGCTCAGAGCCATTTGAACTACAAGTTCGCTCGGCTGTTTGAAACAAGATTTTAATATACACTATGTGACCAAACGTATCCGGGAACCTCCAAAAACATACGGTTTTCATTTTAGGTGCATTAAGCTGCCACCTACTGCCAGGTACTCAATATCAGCGACCTGAGTAGTCATTAGACATCGCGTCCACCTGCTTAGCTGTGTGGTAACGTGCTCGCCTCCCATGCACTAGGGCCCATGTTCGATTCCCGGCCGGGTTGGAGATTTTCTCCACTCAAGGATTGGGTGTTGTGTTGTCATCATCATTTCATCCTCATCACTGGCGCGCAAGTCGCCCAAAGTGGCGTCGAATGAAGTAAAACTTTCACTTCGCGGCCTGCCCGAATAGGGGCCTCTGGCCAACGATGTCATACGCTCATTTCCATTTCCATAAGACATCGTGAGAGAGTAGAATGAGGCGCTTCGTGGAACTCACGATCGAAAGTAGTCAGGTGATTGGGTGTCACTTTTGTCATACGTCTGTACGCGAGATTTACACATCCTTAGGTCCACTGTTTCCGATGTGATAGTGAAGTGGAAACTCAAAGGGACACGTACACCACAAAAGCGTACAGATAGATCTCGTCTGTTGACTGACAGAGATCGCCGACAGTTGAAGAGGATCGTAATGTGTAATAGACAGAAATCTATCCAGACCATCACACAGGAATTATATTAGAACAATATAGCCCTCGGTCACAAATATGAAGTCAAAATTGACCAGGTTTCGATGCTACTATGAGCTTCGTCTTCAAAATTAAACTAACTGTTCTAAAACGTAATAGGTATATAAGGCATTAATTAACTAAAGTGTGTACTGACTAGGAAGATATGCAGTACTTACAAGCTACATTCTAAAAAAAATCCAAGCCGGAAAGGCGACGTCATGAAAAGTTGTAAATAAGATAAGACGGCGAGCCGCTAAGGATTGCTCGTACCTGAGTGAACACGGGTTGCAACAAAAATCGCACAGGAACTTCAAACTACATCAGGGTCCACTCTAAGTACTATGACAGTTAAATGATAAAACTTGTATTTCATGATCGAGCGGCTGCTCATAAGCCACACATCACGCAGGTGAATGCCAAAGGACGCCTCGCTTGGTGCGTGAACATTGGACGATTGAACAGTGGAAAAATGTTGTATGGAGTGACGAATCACGGTACACTATGTGGCGATCCGATGGCAGGGCGAACGCCCTGTGAACGTCATCTGCCAGCATCTGTAGTGTCAACAGTAAAATTTGGAGGCGGTGGTATTACGGTGTGGTCGTGTTTTTCAAGTAGAGGGCTTGCACGCCTTGTTGCTTTGCGTGGCACTATCACAACACAGGCCTACATTGATGTTTTAAGCACTTTCTTGCTTCCCACTGTTGGAGATCAATTCGGGGATGGCGACTGCATCTTTCAAGACGATCGAGAACCTGTTCATAATGTACGGCCTGTGGCGGAGTGGTTACACGACAATAACGTCCCTGTAATGAACTGGCCTGCACAGAATCCTGACCTGAATCCTATAGAATGTTTTGGAACGCCGACTTCGTGCCAGGACTCACCGACCGACATCGGTATCTCTGTTCAGTGCGGCACTCCGTGAAGAATGGGCTGGAATTCCCCAAGAAGCCTTCCAGCATCTGATTGAACGTATGCCTGCGAGAGTGGAAGCTGTCATCAAGGTTAAGGGTGTGCCAACACCATATTGAATTCCAGAATTACCGAGGGAGGGCGCCACGAACTTTTAGGTAATTTTCAGCCAGGTGTCCGGATACTTTTGATCATATATTGTATGTGAATGTAGGCTCTCTTGGAGTTGGTGAGAAGCTCTCGAACTTTCAGCCAGGTGTCAGTGTTAAAATACGCGACGTTTCGACGTGTGTCATACTAATCATCTTCTGGAGAAGTGTCGGGATATGAGGACGCTCTAAGATTAATACTAGTCGACTGACCCGAACTGTGGTCACTCGCTGCCATGGAGTTTCCGGCCAGAGGCCAGAGAGGGTGGTTAGGCTGCATTGGCGGGGTAGAGGTTGTACGTTTGCATCTCTGAGAAGCATTCGCATCTTGTTACATGAAGGTAGTTGCAGCCCTCTCGTCCTATTCTTGATAATGCTGAAGTCCATGCCGCCTTTGTTGACAAGACTGTCGTGAAACTGTATTTGCCGGCCAGTGTGGCCGAGCGGTTCTAGTCGCTACAGTCTGGAACCGGACGACCGCTACGGTCGCAGGTTCGAATCCTGCCTCGGGCATGGATGTGTGTGATGTCCTTAGGTTAGTTAGGTTTAAGTAGTTCTAAGTTCTAGGGGACTGATGACTGAAGCAGTTAAGTCCCATAGCGCTCAGAGCCATTTTTGAAACTGTATTTCAGTGGAGATGACAGAAGTCATGTGATACCTCCTGACGCTGAGTTGGGCTTCCTTTTGTCCAGCGTGGAACAGCATCTCGACATGGTGTGGACTCAATTAGTCGTTGGAAACCCCGCGCAGAAATACTGAGGCATGCTGCCTCTATAGCCGACCATAATTCCGAAAGTGCTGCCGGTGCAGGATTTTGTGCCCAAACTGACCTCTTCATGTCGGCCGGTCTGGGCGGCCAAATCATTCGCTCGAAATGTCCAAAATGTCCCTCAGACCAGTGGCGAAAAGTTGTGGCCTGGTGGCACCCATAAAAATTCCTTCGTTGTTTGGGAACCCGAAGTCCATGAATGGTTAGAAATGGTTCCCAAGTATCCGACCATAACCACTTCAAGTAAATGATCGGTATAGTTGGGCCACAGGACGCAGTCGTTTCCTTGTAAATACAGCCCACACCATTATGGAGCCAGCACCATCTTGCGCAGTGCCTTTTTGACAACATGGATCCAGGGCTTTGTGCCTTTTTGAGTCACCAACTGCTTTGACGTTGCCTGCCACAAATTCATCTGCTGTGCCAATCTGGGTAGTGCGAAACCTACGTGCTCAATTATTTTCTGAATAGATTCGTCTCTTTCTTGCTTTACAGTTTCTACCCTCAATAGCTCGCTCTAGTACTGTGGAAACTGTTTCCTGATGGCTTAATAGATGTCCTAACAGACGTCCTCTTACCAACTGAAATCGGGACTCATTTGATCAGGCCATAGTTTTCCAGTAGTCTGGGGTCCATCTGATACGGTCGCAAGCCCGTGAGATGTGCTGCAGGCGATATCATGCTGTAAGCTTATGCTCTCCTGTCGATCGTCTGCTGCCCCCCGCCCCATAATGCGCTGTCCTGACTGATTCTTTCGTCGGACGTTCTAAATTCATTTCTGCGGTTGTTTCACGCAGAGTTGCTTGCCTATTAGCAATGACAACTGTAAACAATCGCCACTGCACTCGATCGTTAAATAAAGGCCGTCGGCCACTGCGTTGTCCATGGTGAGTGGTAATGCCTGAAACGTGGTATTTTCGGCACACTCTTGACGCTGTGGACATCGGAATATTGAATTTCAAAACTATTGCCTAAATGAAATGCCTCACGCATCTGGGTCCAACTACCAATCCGCTTTCGAAGTCTTCATTCCCGTCGTGCGCCGTAGCCATGTCGGGAACCTTTTCGCATGAATCACCCGAATGCAAATCACACATTCGCCAACGCACTGCCCTTTTATACCTTAAGTACGCGTTACTGCCACCACCAGTATATATGCATATCGCTGTCCCATTACTTTTGTCAGAGCAGGGTGTGACGCTTACACAGTCTGCCGGTTGCTCGGAGAAGGGCCTTGGTATTCTGAAAGTCAATGGTGTGGTCGTCCTTGCTACTGTGCTGTGCCATTAATTTTCTGTATGTCCGAGCAGCATATGACTGATGCATTACTCGCTGCGTTCCAATATACTTCTGGCGATGTTACCACGCGATACTCTATCTTCCAGGTATATTCAGCTTTGTAAGTCTTCCGCAACTGCAATCCCTCTTTTGTCTACGACCGTAGCCAGAAGACTTTCTATATTAGGTTATTCGAGTAGGTTCACTTCTAGTGGCATTAGGCATAATTTACGATAAGAATACCTATCGCAATTTCATTTCCTTTTATTGAACTTTTAAAAAATTACAAGCGTATTTACAGCTAAATAAATAAATAATAAAGCGGTTCTAGGAGCTTCAGTCCAGAACCGCGTTTCTGCTACTGGTGCAGGATCGAGTCCTGCCTCGGGCATGGATGTATGTTGTCCTTAGGTTAGTTAGGTTCAAGTAGTTATAAGTCTAGGAGACTGATGACTTCAGGTGTTAAGTCCCATACTGCTTAGAGCCATTTGAGCCATTTCGTACTGTCTTAACAAAAATTGAAGTTTTATGGTTCAAATGGCTCTGAGCACTATGGGACTTAACATCTATGGTCATCAGTCCCCTAAAACTTAGAACTACTTAAACCTAACTAACCTAAGGACATCACACAACACCCAGTCATCACGAAGCAGAGAAAATCCCTAACCCCGCCGGGAATCGAACCTGGGAACCCGGGCGCGGGAAGCGAGAACGCTACCGCACGACCACGAGCTGCGGACGAAGTTTTATGGAATTGATGGTTTTACACCCTCCTGTTCTAAATCATGCTTGACAAACAGAATACGAAAGGTTGTGTTGAACAATTCTGACAATGTCGGAAAGATATAAATTGTAGTAATTGGATAAAAAAATCGCAAAGATAGTCCGCACAGTGTTCAATTTTGTATCCACTTATATTCCTTGTATATGTGAGTACCCTTCCAACTTGATATTCAACAAGCAAAACTGACAGTTTTTGCAGAAGATATTGGAGTTATAATAAATCCCATTAGAAAGAACGCAAGAGAAGCGTTGGTAAATAATATTTTATAAAGAATTATTACGTGATTACATGAAAATGGATTCTACGTAAATTTAGGAAAAACACACTACATTCAATCCTATGCAACAAATAGTCATACCAACAACTGATACATGAGCAAGAGTCAGGGAATTGGGTAGAGTGCTTCAAATTTTTGGGTGTACGTACTGACGAAAACATGAACTCAAAGAAGCATTTACTGAGCATCTCAAACAATTAAACTGAGCTACTTTTACTCTTCGTATGATTGCTAATCTTGAAAATAATCGTGTGAACTTCCTGACTTATTATGCACATTTTCATCCAATAGCATTGTACGGAGTAATTTTCTGCGTAATACATCACTTACAAAGAAAATACTGCTTGTACAAAACGATTAGTAAGAATAATAAGTGTTGACCCAGGGACGTCATGTAGGTACCCCTTCAGGGAGCTGCGCATTTTAACTTTTTGTCATCAGTCTACTGACTGGTTTGATGCGGCCCGCCACGAATTCCTTTCCTCTCCTAACCTCTTCATCTCAGGGTAGCACTTGCAACCTACGTCCTCAATTATTTGTTTGAGGTATTCCAATCTCTGTCTTCCTCTACAGTTTTTGCACTCTACAGCTCCCTCTAGTATCATGGAAGTCATTCCCTCATGTCTTAGCAGATGTCCTATCATCCGGTCCCTTCTGTTCATCAGTGTTTTCCACATTTCCTTTCCTCTCCGATTCTGCGTAGAACCTCCTCATTCCTTACCTAATCAGTCCACCTAATTTTCAACATTCGTCTATAGCACCACATCTCAAATGCTTCGATTCTCTTCTGTTCCGGTTTTCCCACAGTCCATGTTACACTACCATACAATGCTGTACTCCAGACGTACAGCCTCAGAAATTTCTTCCTCAAATTAAGGCCGGTATTTGATATTAGTAGACTTCTCTTGGCCAGAAATGCCTTTTTTTGCCATAACGAGTCTGCTTTTGATGTCTTCCTTGCTCCGTCCGTCATTGGTTATTTTATTGCCTAGGTAGCAGAATTCCTTAACTTCATTGACTTCGTGACCATCAATCCTGATGTTAAGTTTCACGCTGTTCTCATTTCTACTACTTCTCATTACCTTCGTCTTTCTCCGATTTACTCTCAAACCATACTGTGTACTCATTAGACTGTTCATTCCGTTCAGCAGATCATGTAATTCTTCTTCACTTTCACTCAGGATAGCAATGTCATCAGCGAATCGTATCATTGATATCCTTTCACCTTGTATTTTAATTCCACTCCTGAACCTTTCTTTTATTTTCATCATTGCTTCCTCGATGTACAGATTGAAGAGTAGGGGCGAAAGGCTACAGCCTTGTCTTACTCCCTTCTTAATGCGAGCATTTTAACTACACAGCAATAATACATATATTCTGTAACTGAATTTGACACTAACATTTCATCACAATTTGAGAAGAACGGTGGTGTACATACCAACACAATGAGAGGAAAAATTGACCATTACCCATTGTTAAAGTTGTTAAGAGCTCAAGAGGAGTTCAGTTTGTAGGAACAAAAATTTTGATAATGTTCCCAATAACATAAAATGTCTGGCAAGTAGCGAAGAGAGTTTTAAATGTAATTTAAAATCCTTTCTCCTATAACACTCTTATTCCACTGACAAATGTGTTCCCAAAAACAAAGCCAGTAAATAAAACACTAATCATTTACATATATATCCTGTAAACTGATTCGTTCCACATCATTTCGATAACAGAATCGTTCAAATTATTTATGAAACTTCCAACTAACTTTTAAAATGAGTATAGAAGATACCAGTACAACAGCGAAAATTTAAAAGCTTCCCATACTCTTATGAGAGACAAGTTGTACAAAACGGCTGTATCAGTAAAAAAATCATATCAAAAATTAATTTGTTGTATTTGGCACATATGAAGACGGTCGTTACAGTATTCACTATATTTTAATTTTCGTATATAAATGCGATCCAGGCATTAAAAGCCTTTTGAAAGTTTCTTAATTACAAAAAATTACATAAGATGGTTTTCGGCAGTCCTGATAATGTAAAATGATGTATTCTGCTCTTCTACCTGTTCAGGTGAACGAATGGAAGAAATACATCTTATTACCGATAATTGCTACATCTGTAATCAACAATAATGGTATCCCTGTCCCGTGCTGAAAAGAAAAACGTACGTAGTGTTAAGACATCATACTGGATATTCCTTTTATTCTGAACATGGGTTTCGAACCCGCTGACTGGTGTAATAACGATGTCCTAAAAATTAGCAGCGTCACGCTGAGCCCTACCACCCCTTCATGTAGCAAACGCGAGTTAGTGATTGCTTTACACTGTTGTTACAAAGCGAGGTAAATGTGCCCTCCCTGACGTAACATGGCCACTTCCGAACCACCGTTACTTCATACATCGCGCAACACCGCGCGACTAATGTCACTTGTTCCCAGAGGGCCTTTCGCAAGCAAAGTCCGTCGGCTGGCTTAGAGAGAGAGAGAGAGAGAGAGAGAGAGAGAGAGAGAGAGAGAGTGTGTGTTTTCCGAGTTATGTCTTGGTACTCGAGGAGCTTTAACCCATGACAACCATTTAGGTGACAGGTCGTCTTGAAGTTAGGTTACGGAGCAGCATGTTCTGAGGACAAAGGAGCATTCTGCTTTCTTCAATTCGGCATAATGGGTTGTATGCCATTCGCTGCTACTCTCTGATTTGGTCACTGTTTTAGACGCCTGTTTTGTGCGCTCGTGATGGGCACGTTCACCTGCTGGAGTAGAGGATTTGATGAGGTCGCCGCTTGCTTGGTGCTTTTTTACATTTCTGGGGAGTAAATTTCCTAAACATTATGCAGAACAGAAATAATTTCTCGATTTCCATTTTCTATCTGAATAGCTGTGGGGATCTTCGTATATTTGCAGTCTTTAAATTTCACTATAGATCATGGTAATTAGTATCTGTTTCTCGTTCAAGCATCTATGGTTTCGAGTGACATAACCATTCTCCGTCACCCATGAAATGATTCTGTAACATCATAGTGTAATTTGTTTCTAGATTTCCTTTGTCTGGCGATGTATATGTGACATGTTGAGCACGTCGATCTGTTATACTGTAATAACCCATAAACAGTAATTCACAGTGTAATCTCTCTCTTTGATCATTAATAATATTTACCGTACTTTTGGAATTCGTGAAAGTCATTATTACAATACTTCCTTTTGTTTAATGATTATGACTACGTATCCTCCACCTACGTACGTGCATACGTACAAATGTCCTACAGATATGTGCTTCATTAAATTATGAGGGGTGTTCAATATATAATGCAAGAAACATTTTTCTGAATGCAGGTTGGTTTTATTCCGGATTCCAATACACCAACCACATTGTACCCCTCTCTTTTGGCTACAAAACCCTATTTTTCGACCTAATCTCTGTTCATTGCAGTGGCTACGTCACTGGGTGTTCCTGTATGCCCATGTGGTACCACTACTGGCCGACATCAAAGCCAACGTCTTGCTGTATCAATAGACCCCCTTCCATCCCCATGCTCCGTCCTGTGGAGTGCATCCTCCATTGGGTCAAATAGATGCAAGTCGGAAGATGCGAGATCCGGGCTGTAGAATGGACAAGGAATGTATTTTATGAGATCTTCTTGGATGCCCAGAATTGCGAGAAGCCTTGCTTTCTCATGAAGAAGGAGAAGTTTGTTTACATTTTTGTAGTGACGAACGCACTGAAGTCGTTGCTTCACTATCTAGAAGGTAGTATTGTGCACTTCAAGTTGATGGTCGCACTGTGAAGGAGGACATCAAATAGGATAATCCCTGCAGAGTCCCAGAAGACATCGCCATGAGTTTGCCAGTTGAGGGTGTGGCTTTGAACTGTCTATTCCGAGAATGATAGACAAAAAATTTTCACTATCAGCCTCGTAACGTGCAGACAATTCGTCGCAGACAGTCCTTTGTTCCTCTTTACGGTCTCCTGTTAGACGGCAAGGAACCCAGCAGTCACACCTCTTTGTGTACCCCAACTGTGTGGATGAGTGTTTCAGCATTATCAATATAGACGTCCTATTGTGCAGTGTGGTTGATTGTGATCCATCGATCAAGTCGAATGAGAGTGAAATTACAATGAAATCCGGACCATTAGCAGCTTACAGGCGTTGATAAATATCAACGGTGACAGTTAAAAATGTGGGCCCTGACCGGGACTCGAACCCGGTATCTGCTGGTTACGTGCCAGACGCTCTATCCAACTGAGCCATCGAGGACTCTGTCAGGCTCCCCGTGCGACCCACATTTCCAGCTTACCTTCGACCCACTACATTTGTAGTGGCCCTGCCCACTATATTCATTACTCGCGGCAGTAAATGTGCCAATTCCCGTAAGAGTTTGAGCAATGTGAGTGCATCCCCATTGAAGAACATCATTGGCCGAAAATTTGTATCGAATGAGAGTGTACGCACGTTCCAATATTCCAGTAGTCATAGCTGTGTTCGACCGGCTGGCACGGGGGAAATAGGACGAGTTTGTGCTAATTTGCTGCGAAGATGGCAGACGCCTCCCCCAACGACTCACCGTGCTTATGTTCACCGCCACGTCTCCGTAGACATTCTGCACGTGCCTACGAATATCTGCGATGCTCTCGTTTTAACGCACCTCCGTTACAGATGCAGTTTGGATGATACATTTAGCGCCGCCACTTATTGGAACTTCATGACAATACAGGGGCTGGAGGGGAGTATTCCACGATGTCCCACAACAAATTCCACTTTATTTTTCAAGCGAAATTGGCCGAAAAAAAACGAAGTGCTGCATTACTTACCAAATCCTCCTCTTGGAAGTTGTTGAAACTCCGCTGTATGCTGGACGTCAGTACTTGGCGCGAGAATTTATTTGCCAAGAGACACAGCAGCCCAGTAATAGATTAATCATCTTCCTACGAGAAATGAGACAGTCTTCCAGACATAATGTACACATAGGAAATGTGGAGTCTGCGCTCTACTAGTGGAATCATTACACTGAGTGCACAGCATCTACTGTATGATTCAAACATACCTACATAGTCCCACACCCAATTGCATTCCAATATCAGTTAGAAAATCTCTATATTTACTATTCCAGTTTTATGAAAAATTGCTCGGCACAATCAATTCCAGTTTCAATGATTCATTAATCTTTAATGTACGTACTTTATTCACGTTTACACTCAAGACTTTCTATTTCAAGAGACTTCAGCAGTAGGATGTGTACTTCTGGTCTAGAAGCTGAAATATAAGTATGCCAAGCAGTTTCGTCTGACCCCATATTGTTCAAATTTTACTGTGGCAGCGATAGTAATTAGAGAGGTTCTCAAATGTGATATTTATACAGGGCTCCAGAACCTGCTGTAATTTAATTAAAAAAGAGCACTGCAGGCTACTTTAAAATGGAACAGTAAATTAAATATTCAAATACTGGAAACTTTATGAGAGTCACTGGGAAACAGACATAGACATGAGTAGCCTTTCTCAGTTCATGTACGACTAGCTTACAAGACAGAGTCAAAGGCTGGTGAAGAGTGCCATAGATTATGGCTGTGTAATGAACGTCCTTTGATTTGAAGTTGTGGGTGAGGAAAGTGGTCGCAAAGTCAATGCAATATTGCGGTACAGCCAGTAATTAGTAGTTCCCACGGTTTCGATAGTTCAAAGAAACAGGGAGTTGTTAAGTTCCTTGGTTAACTGCCTTGGAACGAATACGTTTCAACGATAGTACAACTCCTTCTCACGAACATCGGATAAGTATCAAGGTTAAAGGTTTCTGTGACACAAGATAGGGGATGTAAATCTGAATTGTCCCTTCAAACAATTTCTCTTTTATTGCCACATGAATATCCTCAAGTGTCCTCTTCAGTACTCATGAAGCATGTGAGCTATATAAAAAGTTGTTTTATGGTCAAGTAAGTAAATCAACTTACTGTCCTTGATTGTAGCTTGTGATGTACACCACGTGCTTCCTGTTCATCACTTATTTTCGTTTATACAAGCTCCCAATAGGTTTCAACATCTGATTGAAGATAGCTGTTTATCATAATGTAATTTCTGCTTGTTTATAGAATGAGTTTACAGTATACTGTAAACTGCTAGCATACCGTACGTTATAGATTAATGGATTGTTTATCTCCTCATAGCAAAACCGCGAAACAAATTTTTAATGTAGCACTTGGCCTACTTTCGGCAACTACCTATATTTTTACATTCACAGTGGCGAATACAAGACGTAGAAGAGAGTGATGGAGAAGAGGCGGAATATGATGACCAATATGACGCATTTGAGTGAGGAAACGTATCAGAACATCAAAGCGTGTGCCATCATCAGCAACTAGGATATTCGATGTCATGGATCTAACTGATATACTGAATAAAACCCAGGTAAGTCGATACGTATCTGCTTTGCTCCGATGTAAGAATTTCAAATTTACGCAGTGCATTAAGTACAAAACACAGGGTGGTCCGTCTGAAGTTTCGGATGAGATTATCTCGAAATCTATGCATCGGGTAAAAATAGTGGGCAAGATAAGTTCGTAAGCTCAAAGGAGGACATCAAACGATGCTACACGTGACCTCCAGTCCCTGTTGCCATGGGTAAAGATCCTGGGAACTTCTGCTTACATGGCAGACGCAAATGTCTATAAGGTACAATACATATGTAGAATTGTGGACAGTTGGGAATGTGAGTCTCACGGGAAGAGTGCAAGGGATAGCTCCCTGCAGTCGCGCTATTCGTCTGTGTACTCGGTGGCTCAGATGGATAGAGCGTCTGCCATGTAAGCAGGAGATCCCTGGTTCTGCCAGGAAGTTTCAATAGAAGTTATTTGCCCTCCAACCAAAATGCGTACGTTAGTTTTTGAACGCCCCTGCAAGGAACAATTTTCTGTATGTATTTATTAAGTCATTACTAGGATGAAAAACGTGCTTGAGTCCTGACGTCGCACATATGTGATTTTATCATTCTGGAATGCGCAGTGGACTAACACAAGCATGCGTTTATCCTTGGGTACTGCGTCAACCTCTATATTCACTTTACTTTTGCTCCGAACTATCTCATATACCTGCGGGACAATACAACGTGGCACACAGCTCGCACTGCATGTACGTTGTTCGAAAGGCCGCAGGATGAATTCATCATGCTCCACTGTAATGTACTGTAATACGAATGTGTTTCGAAATAATACAGTAACCAGTGGTGTTTCCATACAAAGCAATACGGTAGCAAGGAAAAATGAAATATAAGGTAATTCGGACGAAATAGAGCGCGCCTTCAAAGTCATCGCGAACAAAATATCTGAAATGAAAACTCACCTTTTCTTGCTAGGCGTTTGTGGTGATACGCCAGGATGATTCTTGGAAAACTGAATCTTCCAGTGCTACGCATGCTTTGTCCTGTGTATGTAGCAGCTCTCAGTGAAGATTTGTAAATGTGGTGAAGCAATTTTTTCTGCTCCCTTTCTCTTTCGCAGCATTCAATCACACGCAATATAATTTTGCGAGCATTGCTACGTAATACTGGTTTCCTTTTAACTGTAGGCCTACCGGTAGGGGTTGTTGGCGACTCCCGAGATGGGCCAGCAGCTGCCTCTTCACTCATTTTGATAATGTTTAGCACAACTGCACAATAAAAACACGCAGTACAGTACAGCGCAAAATAACGAAGCAGACGACAATGGCTGCCTTGTACAATACAGTCAGCTACGTAATGTTGGCAGCAGTCGAAACTGCATGCCTACCGAAGCCTCCCGGCTTTTACCGGCTTCTAGCGATTCGGGACTAGGGAGAGGTCTGCCATCTAAAAGTTTACACACTGTACATGGTTCCACATCCTGGTGGTACCATCCAGAATCTCGCTCACAACGATAAACGCTTGCTTGTGTTGATCCACTGTGCTTTCCAGAATGATAAAAACACGCACGGAGTGGCACGAGAACATTCCCCAGACCATAATGATCTCTCCCACTTTCAGGGTGTTCGCTGTCATGCATTTCAAGCCATACACGCCAATTCTTCAATGGAGTATGAAACGTGTTTCATCATAAAAGACCAGCTATCGTCACTGACTGGGCGTTCAGTTGCGGCTCTTTTTCGTTTTTTAGTTATCAGTCTTCTGTCTGATTTGACGGAGCCCGCCACTGTTTCTCTCCTATGCCAACCTCTTCAACTCAGAGTAGCACTTGCGCTCTACATCCTCAATTATCTGCTGGATGTATTCGAATCTCTGTCTTCCTCTACAGCTTTTGCCCTCTACAGTTCCCTCTAGTACCACGGAAGTCATTGCCTCATGTCTTAACATCTTCTCCCTTCCCCTTGTCAGTGATTTCGTCATGTTTCCTCTCCAATTCTGCGCAGAACCTCTTCATTCCTTGGCTTACCAGTCTACCTAATTTTCAACATTCGTCTGAAGCACCACATCTCAAATGCTTCGATTCTCTTCTGTTCCGGTTTTTCGACAGTTCATGTTTCACTACCATATAATGCTGTGTTCGAAACGTATATTGTTAGTTATTTCTTTCTTCAGATTAAGGCCTATGTTTGATACCAGTAGCTTCTCTTGGCCAGGAATGCCCTATCTGCCAATGCTAGTCTCCTTTCGATGTCCTCCTTGCTCCGTCCGTCATGGGTTATTTTGTTCCCTAGGTAGTAGAATTCCTTAACTTTATACGCTTCGTGACCATCACTCGTGATAAGTTTCTCGCTGTTCTCATTTCTGCTACTTCTAATTGTTTTTGTCTTTCTTAGATTTACTCTTAGTAGTCCACATTCTGAACTGATTAGATTGTCCATTTCATTCAGCAGATCATCTAATTCTTCTTCTTCACTTTCACTCAAGATAGCAATGTCATCAGCGAATCGTCTCATTGATACACTTTCTGCTTGAATTTTAATTTCACTCCTGAAACTTTCTTCTGTTTCCATCATTGCTTCTATAATGTTCAGGTTGAAAAGTAGGGGCGAAAGACTACATCCCTGTCTTATGCCCTTTTTAATCCGAGCATTCCGTTCTTGATCGTTTATTCTTATTATTCCCTCTTTGTACTTGTACATATTATATATTACCCGTGTCTCCCTGTAACTTACCCCTATTCTGCTCAGAATTTCGAACATCTTGAACCACTGTACATTGTAGAAAGTGTTTTCTAGGACGACAAACCCTATGAACATGTCTATTTTTCTTTTTTCAACGTCAGAATTGCCTCTCTGGTGCCTTTACCTTTCCTAAAACCAAACTGATCGTCATCTAACATATGCTCAATTTTCTTTCCCATTCTTCTGTATATTATTATTGTCAACAATTTGGATGCATGAACTGTCAAGATGATTTTGCGGTAACTATCGCACTTGTCAGCTCTGAGACTTCGGAAATGTGTGGATGATATTTTCCCGAAATTTACATGATACACTGTAAGACTCATATTCTACACACCAATGTGAATAGTCTTTTTTTCCACTTCCCGTAACGATTTTAGAAATTCTGATGAAATGTTATCTATCCTTCTGCCTTTTTTGATCTTAAGTCTTTTGGAAGCTCTTCAAAATTCTGATTCTAATACTGGATCCTCTATCTCATCTAAATCGACTCTTTTTTCTTCTTCTATCACATCAGACAATTCTTCCCCCTCAGATGTCTCCCATGTACTCTTTTCAGCTCTCCACCCTCTGCTTTCCATTTAACAATGGAATCCAGGTTTCACTTGTAATGTTGTCACCTTAGCTTTTAATTTCACTGAAGATTATTTTGACTTACCTGTATGCTGAGTCAGTTCTTCCGACTATCATTTTTTTCGGTTTCTTCACATTTTACTTGCAGCCATTTCATCTTAGCCGGCCATTGTAGTCGAGCGGTTCTAGGCGCTTCAGTCCTCGCTACTGCTACGGTCGCAGATTCGAATCCTGCCTCGGGCATGGATGTGTGTGATGTCCTTAGATTAGTTAGGTTTCAGTAGTTATAATCTAAGGGACTGATGACCTCAAATGTAAAGTCCCATAGTGCTCAGAGCCATTTGAACAATTTTGAACTATTTCGTCTTAGCATCCTTGTACTTCGTATTGCATTCCTCAGCGACTTGTATTTCTGTCTTCCTGAATGTACTTTAACATTTTTGTACTTCCTTCTTTCACCGATCAGCTGAAGTATTTCTTCTGTTATACATGGTGTCATCCCAGTTACTTTATTTATACCTATTTTCTCTATCCAGGTTCTGTGATTGCCGTTTTTAGAGATGTCCTTTCCTCTCCAACTTTTCTTTATTGCTGTATCTATAGCCTTAGAGAAGTTCAAGCGTCTCTCGTCATTCCTCAGTACTTCCGTATCCCTCTTCTTTGGGTATTGATTCTTCCTGACTAATCTCTTGAACTTCAGCCTGCTCTTCATCACTGTCACATTGTGATCTAAGTATGTATCTGCTCCTGGGTACGCCTTACAATCCAGTATCTGATTTCGGAATGTCGGTCTGACCATTATCTTCTCGCATCACCTGGCTTTTTCCAAGTATACCTCGACCTTCTGTGATTCTTGAACAGAGCATCCGCAATTACTAGCTGAAATTTGTTACAGACCTTAATTAGTATTTCCCCTCTCTTATATCTTGTCCCAAGCCCATATTCACCTGTAAACTCTTATTCTAATTCTTCCCTGCAAGTGCATTCCATTCCTCCATAACTATCAGATTTTCATCTCACTTTACGTATGGTATTACCCATTCAATATTCACATATTTTCTCTGTCTCTTCATCTTCAGCATGTGCACCTGAACTATCGTTGTCAGTTTTGGTTTGCTGTCTATTCTGATAAGAAATACCCTATCACTGAAGTGTTCACAGTAACACACTCTCGCCCTGTCTTCCTATTCAGAACAAAACCTACTCCTGTTATATCATTTTCTGCTGATGTTGATATTAACCTAGACTCACCTGGCCAGAAATCCTTGTCTTCTTTCAATTTCACTTCACTGACCCCTACTATATTTACATTGTGCCTTTGCATTTCCCTTTTCAGATTTTCTAGCTTCCTACCAAATTCAAGCTTCTGACAGTCCACGCTCCGACTCGAACATTTTGCTTTCGTTGATGATTCAGTCTTTTTCTCATTGTCACCTCCGTCTTGGCAGGCCCTTCTCGAATATCCGAATGGGGGACTACTCCGAAATCTTTTGCCAATGGAGAGATCATCACGACACTTTTTCAATTACAGGCCACATGTCCTGTGGATACACGTTATCTGTCTTTAACGCCGTGGTTTGCATTGCCTTCTGCATCCTTAAGCCGTTGATCACTGATGTTCTTCCGCCTTTAGGAGCTGTTTCCCACCCCACGGGCAAGAGTATGCACTGATCTTGTGTCCGCTCCTCCGTCCTGTTTGACAAGGCCGTTGGCAGAATGAGGGTTGCTTCTTATGCTGGAAGTCCTCGGCCGCCAGTGCTCACTATCAGCTAAAATTTAAGTGGTGGCAGGTTTCGATCTTGGAACCGAGGACGTTTTGTTTACGGATCAAACACTCTACCCCTAGCCCCGTTGCGGTATAGTTGAACCACGGCTGCACGCGAACAGTTTACAAACTAACCCGTTTCGGAAATGCTTACACACTTGGCCCAAAAGCCAATGACGATGCCCTTTCGTGCTAATTCCAGCGTTTATCGCTAATGAAAAGCAGTCAGCATGGGAGCCTGACACAGGTGCCTGCTGCGGAGGCACATACGGAGCAACATTCGCTGAATGATCGTTGAGGAGATACTGTTGGTAGCCCCTTGGTTCATCTGGACGGCAATTGCTCAACAGTTGCACGTGTATTCATTAATACACGTCTCCTCAGCCTTCGTTCATCCCTGACGTCTATGACTTGTGCTCCATCACAGCTGCCTCGGCCCCAGTTTTGAACAGCGCCATTTTGCCACGCACGGTATAGTTGAACCACGGCAGCACGCGAACAGTTTACAAACTAACCCGTTTCGGAAATGCTTACACACTTGGCCCAAAAGCCAATGACGATGCCCTTTTGTGTAATGATTATGACGACGTGTCCCCCCACCCACCGTCATGGAGAAGGATCACACTAAAGTCCTTACTTCCGTTTCCTGAGGGTACTACAATACACTTCCGAGTTTATCCTCGCACCAAGAAGTATGACATTAAAAAGAATTACCCCTCCAAAGTCCCTGAAAACGACTTACCAGCTGCGGGTGTGTCCTTGAACTTCGCTGGAGAGGTGATATGAACTGTCTGGTTTAAAGTGATGAATCCATGTTTCATCGTATGTGTCCATTTTAAACAAAATTTCTCACCCTCAGCCTCGCAACGCCCAAGCAATTTCGCTCAGCTTTGTTGCTCTTTACGGTTTTCTGTTAGGCGGCGAGGAATGCAGCAGTCACACACGTCAGAGTACCCCAAGTGGTGGATGTGTGTGTCAGCGCTACTAACATTGTGCATGTCCAGTTGCGCTGTGAAGTGTTTGCTTGTGATCCGTTGATCACCTCGAATGAGTGTGTCCGCACGTTCCAACATTACACGAGTCACAGCTATGTGAGGCCGGCCGGCACACGGAGGATCGGATACCCACGCACAACCTCGTTGCGATAATGCCAGACACCTCGCCCAACGACTCACAGTGATTTAGATCACTGTCGGATCTCCTTAGAGATTCTACAAGAATGTTTGAGTATCTGCGATGGTTTCCCTCCAAAAGAAACTGAATCACAACTCTGTTTTGAAGGCACCTCATTTTCAGCCGCTATTTGAAGGCTACGTATGGCACCACCACCTATCGGAACTTCATGAAAGTATTCACAATGTCCCGCAAGGAAATCCGCATTTTTTCAACCAAAACTGGCAGAAATAAAAGTGTTACATTACTAACTGAACGTTTCTCGTATGTTGTATTCTACTCAGGGGCAACGGTATGTAATTACGTAGTCTGCCTTACACAGGATTTTCAGTACCACAAAGTCACATAATGCGTTATTACCGAGCCAAGAGGTTCCAGAGACGAGATCACGGGATTTAATTTCCTCCACCACAGCAGCTAATGCATTAGTAAATTCTTTATCCAGAACAGATCACAAATGCCAAGCACTTCTGTACTGCAATAGTGGAGTCTATATGGCATGGCTTAATGCATAATTAAGATTTATTAGTTGTGGTTAACGATCAGTATTCAGGAGGAAATTATTCTGTATTGCTACAGATTAAACCCTTCTCTGTGCTGGCAAAATTCTTGTATCTCCGAAATACTTTTAACTCAGTCCAATCGCGTTATCAAGAGTTTTTCAGTATCTTAGGGTAAATTTCATGACATAACGAAGTGCATAATTATTTATGAACATCCAGGTTTAAATTTACAAAGAGAGGCAGGCTTCCAACGTTAGTTCCTACTCAGAGTAATACCTACTCTCTGTCCATTATGAGCTGCCTAATTGGACAGCAAGAATGAATAACCACTGCGTATGCGTGTCCTGTTAAATCACTTCATTCCTTAAACAGGACGAAAGTCTTCTGCAACATTCCGCATTTTATGGGTGTCAGTAATGTGACGGAGTATGTAGGTGTCTCACACTCTCATGCACACTTCTCATATTCACACTCACACACAATATATGAGAGAGAGAGAGAGAGAGAGAGAGAGAGAGAGAGAGAGAGAGAGAGAGGAGTTATTGTTAATTTATTATGCTGCTTGTCGCCTCATATTTGGCTGATATGACATTTGAAAGAATTGTTCTTCTCAGTGTGTGGCATGATTATTGGTTTGTTCTTGAGATACATATTTCTGCGAAGCCCTCGCAGGGGGCCTTGCCATGCCCCAAGGCTCTGACGAGCACACTGAGCCTCGCTCATCTGTGATACTCAAGAGATCGTCACATTGTCTGTGTGGATATTTGTCTTGATGCAGACGAGCCCACTTCATGACTCAAGATACGTGAAATACGTGGATTGCAAACAATGGTTGGATAAAACCATCGCGAGAAATGTATGCTTCAGCATACATGCACACACTAGCTAAGCCTCCTGGATGCGCTATTGGTTCAAATGGCTCTGAGCACTATGGGACTTAACACCTGAGGTCATCAGTCCCCTAGACTTAGAACTACTTAAACATAACCAACCTAAGGACATCACACGCATCCATGCCCCAGGCAGGATTCGAACCTGCGACCGCAGCAGTAGCGCGGTTCCGGACTGAAACGCCTGGAACAGCTCGGCCACAGCGGCGGGCATGCGCTATTGTATTTGATCATTATCATGGCCTGTATTATGTCCTCAGTACATTACAAGAGTTGGTCATGGCCAGAACAGTTTTATGTGTAACTGTGAGAGCTTTATATCTTGTCTACGTTAATTCGAACGTGCGAAAACTGATTTTGCTCATATGGTTGGCAGACCAGACAGCCACTGACGAGGAATGCTGAAAAATGAGATGACAGGTGCAGAAGTCTCTGCACAAATGAATGTCACACTCGTGAACCTTGTCAGCACCGAAACACGAAGGGAACTCCTCAAGCGGGGAACTGCAGGGCCAGTTTGGATTCTAAAACCACTTATCACTGATTGAAATGCGCGTGACAGGAAAACGTGGCGCCGAAGCCATAAGAGCTGGATTAATGGACCAGTGCAGCAAGAAAGGCATCTGGTGGGATGAGTCTAGTTTCACAATGTTCCCAGCTTCTGGGTGAGATTATGTGCCAAGTGTGATGAGTTCGATGGTGGTGATTTTGGATGCTTTGTCGTGGTATTCTATGGGCTCAATGTTTACTCTGGAAGGTCGCTTTAGTACCAGGTATTATGTGACCATTTTGGCTTATCAGGTCATCCCGTGGTACAATGTTTGTTGCCCAATGGTGGTGCTCTGTTCCAAGATGACAGGTCCCCTGTTCACACAACTCGCATCGTCCAAGACTAGCTTTATGAGCATGAGGATGAAT
Organism: Schistocerca gregaria; assembly: GCF_023897955.1. Taxonomy (NCBI): domain Eukaryota; kingdom Metazoa; phylum Arthropoda; class Insecta; order Orthoptera; family Acrididae; genus Schistocerca; species Schistocerca gregaria. The sequence goes on along the minus strand of NC_064925.1, from coordinate 228,955,064 downwards.
TTCGCATCTCCCTTGGCTACCACAGTAAGCAGATCTCAGTAATATTGAGTCTTTGTGGTGCGTGATTACTATCTACCTCCAGCATAGATACCAAAACTTTCCACTTTTTTGCAGGAAGAATGGAAGACAATTCCTCTGAAAACCATACAGAACCTGGATTTATCTGTGATAAATGGAAGCTGTTTTGTTTGGTAAGTGTTTCGAGCACCGTAATAGGAATAGTAAGGTAATGTGTTGTGTTTGCAGTGCTTCCATATTTTTGTCCAGCCCATATGTCCTCTCGTGAGCTAGTCATGTGGGCCTCTGAACGTCCTGTATTACACTGAGGGAGAGTCCTCTTTGAACCTATCTATTCCATACTCGCTTGGCAATTATGAGATGTCGACCAACGTACTATTGCGCAGTGATAAATCGCAGTCTTAACGGACCACTCCCGCGCTGCTGCCGACTTGAGACTTGTTCTGCTAGCCGTTTCTCTTTCTGACAAGACATAACACGCTCTTCTCTAACAAACAACTTTAAAATGCGATTTATGTACGAGAATCTGCTACGTAATCATTTCTTACACACATAATGCAAATGTCGTTACATCTGCGTACTTTGCAATGCTAATCATTTGCATACCCAATTATCTAGTATTGAAATGCGAGTTTGAAGTTTTTGCGGCAAGGCTATATAGTGAACGGAACACTTTCCTGCAGCTAGACAGATCTAATGAATAGACCGATACCCAAAGTCCTACTTTGGGTATTACCGTTTATGCATTTCATTCCAGTACGACCATCTATGGAATAGACTGTTTGTGAGAAATGTTTGCGGCGATCACTGCAATAATATTGAGCGGTGAATACGGTTTAGTTCCTGCGCTGTCTTAGATTCTGTATGCCAGACTAAAAATCCATTCTGTTTAGTGAGTATCTGTTTCATAAATTCAGTCCACGTAACTTCTTTTTCATTGTAGAGCTGCAAACATAAAGAGATTATAAAACTAACGTCTGATGTACGGCGAAGGAAGCAAAATAGCACCGATAATATTTCAACACAAAGGGCACAATAAAAGTGAAGGGCCAGTTTCTAAAAACTGTGTCATTTTCTCCCATTCCGGCAGGGTTCGAAATTTGGGTTGTAGGTGCCTAAAACCTTCCCCTATAATGGTCAAAAGCGTGGCGCCCAGCAAATTTATTCTCACACTCGACGACGCTACAAATAGCAAGGTTTGACACGTATCAGAAAATAGTCAGGGCGCAGAAGTTCATGTGAGCTATAAATTGGATCAATTATGTCGCATTGGCACCACTTTTCACTATACTTTAGCCAAACACTAACCTAGACATGTCACAGCGTAGAAAGGTCTCCAAACCTCCTTTTACTCACATCTCACTACCTTCTCTTGACGCCTTTGCGACCGAAGTCATAACGGTGAACCAATACGGTTTGTATACGGATGGCCAAAGAAAACATTACGCATACAACGTTGCACACAATTGACACCAAAAGGGTTCAAGAGGTGTAAAAAAGGAAAAGGGTGAATGATTGAAATCACCACTGGAGCGTTCACTTTCACGTGTTTCACGTCCGAAAACGATAGTTAGCGATCTGATGTGCAGCAGGACATTCTTGACAACCTTTGTTACTGCTGATACGCCCCCTCCCCCTCACACCTCCCCACTCCCAAACGATTCAACCGTTTTCTATGGATATGGCGCGACTGTAACCGCATTGAACATGAGCTCACCGCTTTGGAGTGTAGTGTGACCGCAATCTTCGCTCTGGTATAACGGGTTGAACCACTATGGAACTTTCAAAGCAATTCGACGAAATCTGAAAGTGATCCGAATGTTAATGTATTTTTATCCCTCCCTTCAGGCAACTTGCCATGGTGTAGGCAAGAGAAGGGTCCGACATTCACACGTGCGTAAATAAAACAGCAAAAGGTTCTCAAAGTCCGCGTTCCCCGCCCCACTCCAGTTCGGGAACATGTTCGGTGGCCGGCCGGAGTGGCCGTGCGGTTCTAGGCGCTTCAGTTTGGAACCGCGTGACCGCTACGGTCGCAGGTTCGAATCCTACCTCCGGCATGGATGTGTGTGATGTCCTTAGGTTAGTTAGGTTTAAGTAGTTCGAAGTTCTAGGAGACTGATGACCTCAGCTGTTAAGTACCATAGTGCTCAGAGGCATTTGAACCATGTTCGGTGCAACAAGGACTTCTTCGTTCCCCAGTTTAAAAATGGCCCTGTACAGAACCAACCATTCACGAAATTCCTAGACGCAGCGGGTTAAGTAAACCCCCAGATTTCGCATTCGAGCAGCAAGTGATAGCGCAGCTGCGTAGCGCCACTGGTATGTTTTGCTTTAATGCACGATCAAATCATTTTCACGCCGAGGAAAGATATACTCCCATTTTAATGAATTGTGTCGAACGGCCTGGCATTGGCAGCGGCGGATACAGTTGCAGAGCAAGGAACTGATTTACGCTTGTGGGCTGTTGTTTTAGGCGCACTGTAATGCGTCGACTGTTAACTGTTCCTGGCTGGGGATTTATGCACGTCAGCCTATGGCTCACGCAGTCCCACGGGTGTTGGCAGGTCACCAGCATTACATTGCACTAGAGACGCTGCTTCATCCCAGTTGCGCTGCGAATGAGTGTTCAGTGTTTGAAGTGACACAACGATGAGAGGTCTCTTCCTGTTCAGCCTCATAGCTTCCCAAATCATAAGAGATCCACACCGAATTCGGTCTTCAGGGAAGTGACACCCAGATGATTCACTGCCTCCGCATTGCGGCGTGAAACACGTACAGTGCCGCCGTTTTGAGGCTAGCGGAGAAGAGTGACTCAACTGTGGAGAGAACCAAAAGCCAAACACTCAATACCCTACTGCATATGCTGTCTGGGCTCATGACGTGCGCGCGTCAAGTAGGGCGCCTCCATTGACTAGCATGGACGAATGTGCATGTCCCACAACCATCGTCGAACTGTCTCTGCTGACACGATCTGATCGGTAGCAGTAGCAGTAGCAGCAACATGGCGATCAGATGCAGTCCATGCTGTCGCTCGCCGTAACCAGACTGCTTGCAGCCCACTAGCGTTATCCTGACACAGTTTAGTGAAATGAGGACTGTTTGACCTAGATGTCACGAGTCATGATGTCACTACATCCTTCTTATCACACTCTGTTAAAAGTTTAGCACATTCGCAGTGTATTGCTGCGACCTGCTTCCTCCGGACTGCTACTGTGTCATACATTCCTTCACACTGCTGCTGGCTCTTCTCACTGTCACTATCTCTTTCTTCCTCGCTGTCATTCTCATGTTGTTGTTGTTGTTGTTGTTGTTGTCATCAGTTCTGAGACTGGTTTGATGCAGCTTTCCATGCTACTCTATCCTGTGCAAGCTTCTTCATCTCCCGGTACCTACTGCAACCTACATCCTTCTGAATCTGCTTCGTGTATTCATCTCTTGGTCTCCCTCTACGATTTTTACCCTCCACGCTGCCCTCCAACACTAAATTGGTGATCACTTGATGCCTCCGAACATGTCCTACCAACCGATCCCATCTTCTGGTCAAGTTGTGCCACAAACTTCTCTTCTCCCCAATCCTATTCAATACTTCCTCATTAGTTATGTGATCTACCCATCTAATCTTCAGCATTCTTTTGTAGCGCCACATTTCGAAAGCTTCTATTCTCTTCTTGTCCAAACTGTTTATCGTCCATGTTTCACATCCATACATGGCTACACTCCATACAAATACTTTCAGAAACGACTTCCTGACACTTAAATCTATACTCGAGATTAACAAATTACTCTTCTTCAGAAACGCTTTCTTTCAGTTTATCCAGGTCTCCTTAATTTCCCACATTTTTGCAGTTTCTTCAGTTTTAATCTACAGGTCATAACCAATAGATTGTGGTCAGAGTCCACATCTGCCCCTGGAAATGTCCTACAACTTAAAACCTGGTTCCTAAATCTCTGTCTTACCATTATATAATCTATCTGATACCTTTTATCTCTTCAGAGTTCTTCCATGTATACAACCTTCTTTCATGATTCTTAAACCAAGTGTTAGCTATGATTTAAGTTATGCTCTGTGCATAATTCTACCAGGCGGCTCCCTCTTTCATTTCTTATCCCCAATCCATATTCACCTACTACGTTTCCTTCTCTCCCTTTTCCTACTACCCAATTCCAGTCACCCATGACTACCAAATTTTCGTCACCTTTCACTATCTGAATAGTTTCTTTTACTTTATCATACATTTCTTCAATTTCTTCGTCATCTGCAGAGCTAGTTGGCATATAAACTTGTACTACTGTAGTAGGTGTGGGGTTCGTATCTATCTTGGCCACAATAATGCGTTCACTATGCTGTTGGTAGTAGTTTACCCGCATTCCTATTTTCCTATTCATTATTAAACCTACTCCTGCATTACCCCTATTTGACTTTGTGTTTATAACCCTGTAGTCACCTGACCAAAAGTCTTGTTCCTCCTGCCACCGAACTTCACTAATTACCACCATATCTAACTTTAACCTATCCACTTCCCTTTTTAAATTTTCTAACCTACCTGCCCGATTAAGTGATCTGACATTCCCCACTCCGATCCGTAAAATGTCAGTTTTCTTTCTCCTGATAACGACATCCTCTTGAGTGGTCCCTGCCCGGAGATCCGATGGGGGACTATTTTACCTCCGGAATATTTTACCCAAGAGGACGCCATCATTATTTAATCATACAGTAAAGTTGCATGCCCTCGGGAAAAATTACGGCCGTAGTTTCCCCTTGCTTTCAGCCGTTCGCAGTACCAGCACAGCAAGGCCGTTTTGGTTATTGTTACAAGGCCAGATCAGTCAATCATCCAGACTGTTGCCCTTGCAACTACTGAAAAGGCTGCTGCCCCTCTTCAGGAACCACACGTTTGTCTGGCCTCTCAACAGACACCCCCCCGTTGTGGTTGCACCTACGGTACGGCTATCTGTATCGCTGAGGCACGCAAGCCTCCACACCAACGCTAAGGTCCATGGTTCATGGAGGGAGGGTCATTCTCATAGACTTTCATTATAATTGTCTCTTGTCCACTTCTCTTTCTCCTTCCTCTCCCTCTTGCAGCACTGACTCCATTCTTTAGACGCACACACACGCAAACTCGCGCACGCACACGCACACACACACACACACACACACACACACACACACACACACACACACACTCGCGCAAACCGCGCACGCGCCCACACACGCACACACACACACACTCACAGAGTATCCTTCCCCCTCCTATACCACAACCACCATCTACTATCTTCCAGTACTTATTACTTCTCTGTCTCTTTACCGCCACTACTCTCTCCTACTTCAGTATAAAAAAAAGTCGCTGAGTAAGGTAACTGGGACCACACTTTTCTTTTAAACTGGAGCATAGTCGCCTTTTTTTGTGTTTCCATAGCATTTTTCGACCGGGTCTCATCTTTTTCCCATTAAAGCAGTCACGAAACCCACGTGAAAAAACTGAGTAGGAAAAATTTTGATGTTTACTTAAGTGAAACTGAAATAAAGTAAAGATTTATAATTTTACACCTCAGACCGGATTTTAGGTACACAAAATATTTTGTATTTGGCTCAGTACTATAATAATATTGACTACCTAGAACCTTTATAAACTAAGTTTTCGCCACACACCGGATTTTACATGCGTATTTTAGTTGTACAAGTAGGGTGAAGTTCAACCTCTGTAACTCGAAACTTGTGAATGTAAGAAGAAGATTTTCAAGGCTATTCGAGACTGGCATCTTAGGAATATATCGTGCAAAATTCCAGCTATTTACTGGGCACAGCCGTTTTGGAAACTGCGGCTTGATTTTGATACCGAAATCCAATGGCTTTAGAGTTTTCTCAGAAACCGTCCATGAACTAGATGGTGCCTCCCTAAGCTCCATAATACGCGTTAGACAACATCTAATGCAGAAAGAACCAACCGATTTACTACATTTGCCTAAGCTAGACGAAGTTTGTAATGTTACAGAGTTAGAAACTTTACTGGAGGACGTTTACGACTTTCTACTGGGAATACGAATGGTCTCCAGTCCATGCTGACACGTGCGTACTGACAAAATAACAGTTCGCGAACCACTCTCCTGCCACTAGTAGAAGAGGTCTCACAAAGCTCTTTTCTAGTGTATGGGGAAATGTAAGAGAACACGTAAATCTGTTTCGTTTCTGGTTTTGTCATTGTGATCGTTAATCAGGTGCTCGGCACTGATACACACTAAAAGCAACACCAGACAGACAGAACGGCACGTTTTTCTACTCGACGTATCACAGTATGTGCTTGCATCATGTGGAATTCCACATTTGCGGGATCCCCTCCTCAGAGTCCATACCTACATAGATGAGTGGTCAGCCCCACTGACTGTTTCGATTCCTACTACAGTCCTCGCAGGATACGGTGGTCGATGTGCAGTGATCAGCCTTTTCCCAAGCGCTGGACGAGTTCATTCGTTTGTTTTGAAGGGCAGGCCGCCATTGTTGGCCCACTTTCCGCTGGTCGGCGGCGCGTTACAATGACATACGAGGTGCAGGCCCTGAAATCTTTCTCAGATGCTTTTGCAGAAACTATGCGCTAAAATATTTCATTTTTGAGTTACTTATGGCTTCGTATATCAGTTTTAGATGAACTGCTCATTATGTCGCTAATAGTCATGGTTACTGTGACATTTGCACTTAAATAAGACACTGGAGGAAATTCGAAAAAGTTTGCAATGTAAAATAGAGGTTGCTATGAGTTTGGGTTTGGTGCATATTACGTAATATGTTGTATAGTTCAGCTGAGACTTTTTCATTGGACATGGGTGGAGGTGTGCCACCAGCCTCGAAAAAAACTGACCTGATGTAGCACACTCTATTGCGACCGCACCTGCCAGCGATAAATCCAGAATCAAATACTATAAAATTTCCTTATATTTCATAAATGTTTTGGGATATCTAGATGAGATTTTGGCAAAATTATAGCAGGCTAAGATGACTGCTTTGTTGGGGGGAGAGGACCGAACAGCTTGGTCATCAGTCGCATCGGATTGAGTACAGATTTGGAAGGAAGACGGCCATGCCCTATCAAAGGAAACATCCTGGCATTTGCCTGAAACGATACAGGGAAATCACAGAAAACCTAAATCAGGATGGCCGGACGCAGGTTTGAATTGTCTTAACAGGATAAGAGGAGAATATTATGATTATTATGACAAGCTCCGTTATCTAACTTATTCTACCAAATACAGACATTTCCTATGAAAACGTGTAATTTTTAAGGGCCATCTATTGCTGGTATAATTAGAAATGCTGTGGGCTTTGGAACAGCATACGTGAAGACGTTAGACTGAGGATATGCTTTTTCCTAAGCTATTGGCCTTACTTTTCCCTAGTTCCTCAATGAACTTAATAAACCACGGTATCAGACTTCTCTCGCAATTGCATCTCAGGTGACATTGTGTAAAATCGGCTGTGTTTCGGCAAAAGAAGCAAATTTTAACATGCCAATTCTGCCAGTCACGGCGCTCCTCTGAGACTTACAAGTGGCTAAAAAGCCATGCGAAAATAAACGACATTTTCAATGGAAATGTTTTTAGCTACCAACCAAAGCAGAGGTGACAGATTTTTTTGATGGTCACCATGCAAGTATGGGCTTGGAGCGGCTGCAGATAATACATACAAAGAATGGGAGCATAGGCTTCAGTTTAGAACAGTCCTTCCCCGGGCGCTCCAGCATTTCCCCTGCACTGCCTGCCTGGAACCCCCACCGCTGCCACTGTCCCCACATGTGCCCTGCCAATTGCACCTCTATTGGTCACATTAGTATGCACGTGCTCCACCAGGGATTTTTCGCTGGCGGCAGGACTGGTATGTGGTGCTCTCAGCCTCATGTTGATAAATGAGGAGCTGCTTGTTAGTAGCAGCGTCAACAGGCGATGGGAACTGACAATGGCTGGGATATCGGTATGCTGAACTCTTCATCCTGTATCCAATGACGCCATTGGTGGACAATGACATGACAGTCAGTCGATACCTGGGCCTCTGGGCCTGTGGATCGAGTTACAGTTTAAGGACAGAGTCAGTGTTTCCCTCTACGCCTATTGTTTCAGTTTTTCATCCAGAATTGTTAAGTCTGGTCAGTACACGATGCTTTTTATGTTTTCTGGGCATATTTCTATGACTGATTTGCCAGTGGTTTGAAAATGAGGCTTCATTTGTAAACAAAATCTTACATACAAACGTCGCATCATTTTGAAATAGTGGTAGACATCGTTCACAGAAGTGAACCGATTTTAATAGTAATGGGAAAGTATGAATAGTTTCAAGAGAAAGTTACCCATCGCCTTAACAGCAGAACACAGGACAAGAAGTGCAGTGCCACAGGTAACACCACAAACTGTACCTGAGTCCTGTGTTTTTTGTAGGACAATCTCTCTTGGCGGCAGCACATGCCTTTTGTAGCACTGTTACTTTGACACTACTTCATCACGCTCTGCACATGTTACGCCCTTAAAGGTTGCTTCGTAGAATCTTTCCGATGTTATAGAAAAAAGGTGTGGAGATCCATTAAGATACAAAGTTTGCATTTTAATTGGGAAGCCACAACGGTCAAAAACTACTTGTCGACAACACAAAATTTGTCAGGGATGTGTTCGATACCAGTCTAAAGCGAATTTTGTTTTCCTTTCGATATTTTTCTTTACTTTTTATGTGTTTTTATGATGATAATATCTGGTACCCGCTTTCTCTACGTTCTTTTCTAAATACATGAAAAAGGAGAGAAAATGCAATTGATTTCATACTAAATAGGCAGCAGGTGCATACGAATTTGTTAGGATCTATAATTTCGCCATAGAAACAGTGGTCAGAAATAATTGTTGCGATATGCTCACTTCACGAAGGAAAATTTTTCGCAATAGCATTTAACTCCCAATAAATTTAATACGAAACTCATGTAATAAAAATTCTACATAATTGGTTTTTCATACACTGCTGGGAAAGAAAGCAGCACACTCAAGCAGTGGCAGTCTGTTTTCATGTATTAAAGTGCTGCAGCACTCTGTATATTTCGCAGTAAAATTATGCCGTTTCTCTTTGAAAGTTTGCTAGTATGCAAATAATGGCGGAAACATGTTTTGTAGCGCTCTGTCCGTGATAAACAAGAAACCAGCGTCGAGCGCTGGAATGATGGAAGCCAAATTACAATCTACTCACAGAAGGGACCGAGCTTTGTTTTCGACTGTACATGCTGTAACGTGACGTCACCCCTTCTGGCACTGACAAGGGACGTTTCTCGGTTCGAATAGGAATTTGTATTTAAATATTTGTACACAGGCCCTTCCCACGCTTCTACCCACGCCTGCGACGGCGTGCGGTTGTGTTGCTCTGGGTTTGTACACATGAGTGCTTGCAGTATTGGAGGAAGAGGGGGCGAGAGGGGTTAACACTCCAGTCTGTTACCTCGGCTCGTAGTCGACGTATTTAGTTTTCGCGTGTCAGCAATGTCACACATATACACCAAAAATAGACGAAACCATTACTGTTTGAAAAGTTTTAAATATTGTGGCATTTAAGTTAACTTTTGGCGGATCTGATAAACGCTAATATTCATTTGACTACTCAACTCAAGTTACATCGAATAGGCGTCTGGATGAAGAGAACAACTTTATAGACGGTAAGGCGAATAATAGTGTTTAAGATTGCACTGCTAGTGGCAGTAGCGGAAACAATCTTCAAAAAGGAGCTAAACATTTCTTGTGTCTATGACCCTCTAATAGAAAATAAGTCCAATATTATTAGTATTTTAACAAAGTTTTTGGAAGTATGCCTTGAAAGCATTTTTGACCATTGTGATACACTTACACATATGGTTGCACCCTGCAACTCGTTATTGAAGAGAATCCCATCTATAAAATCACATCGAACATCTGACTAATATTTGATTATGTTGAGAAAAAAGGCATAATGAACACCGCCTCAAGAAAACAAGGCAACCAAATAACAGGAGATAAAATAAAACATTCTGTCCCAATCTGATGCAACAAGAAATAAAGGAAAATGTGTCAATTACTGCACCTGGAAGTTTGGCGCCACGGAAAAAGCAATCGAAAATATTCCGTAGCTTTCATAGTATGTCTCAAAGGACGCGAAAATGATCTGCAGCTTCCACAGCATGTCTCAAGAAAGAACACAGAATGTGCCGGAGACACATCACTGCTTCCATGGCAGCCAGAGATGTACAGGAAACAAAGATATTCTCCAGTCTGGAGCCTGTTTTGTCGAAGACGTAAAACAGAAAATCCTGTGTTTCCAAACATAGCCACGCTGCATTTGGAACACTGATCAAAGTGAATTTAATCATGAATTAACTTCTGGTGTCACACTGCGTAAAAAGAGGAAAATCAACAGCTGCATTGGTCCACTCTGCACACAATACAACTCACAGTTATGTATTAGGTGCTGAACTGTCAATGAGAGGGAGCCTAACAAAAAACCTGTGTATCTGTCTTCAGAAAAATACTTTTGCCCAGAAATTGCATTCGCTAAATCTGCTTATTATGTTTCAGCATATTGTTTCACGCATGTACATTTTTAAAGTCTGATATTGGTTAAACCAAGAGTAACGCAAGAGCTCTGCGTAAACTCCAAAGAATAGTTGCTGAAAGAAGACAGAAGCTTGAGAGGCGTATTCTACGTATGAAAGGCGGAAGGATCGTCGAATAAGCGCTTGTGGAAATCAACGGATGGACATACAGGAAGATGAATGTAACATCTGTTAAGGATCTCCAGTGCACGGACATTAACTGGGTGGATCCTCGAAACCAAACAGCTGATCGAGCTAGCTGGAGTGATATTGTTGCCCCATATGTTGCCTCGTGTTGGTGGAACGTAGTCTGAGGAAGCATCCCAGAGCTGCATTTCCAACAACGAAAGAGATAACTAATATACACACACATAAAAAAAAAAGTTTTGCCTCACCCCGGTTCCAAGAACTCCTGAAGATAGACTTTGACTGTGGATACCGTATCACAGACACAGTCCCTTTGACTGTTCAGAGGTGTCAGTAAACCCGCCCAAAGATGCAAACAACCGTGCATGAGCAGTGCCTATTAGACGGAGGGGTCGGACAGCCAATTAATTCTAGTAATTCCCCCAGGAAGGAGCTACACGACTCGTGTTGTCTGTAGTTCAACCATGCCCGGAGGTCAATACCGCAGTACGATCGCGACCGCATTGTTACTTTGTGCCAGGAAGGGCTCTCAACAAGGGAGGTTTCGAGGCGTCTCGGAGTGAACCCAAGTGATGTTGAGGAGGCACAGAGAGACAGGAAATGTCGATGACATGTCTCGCTCAGGATGCCCAAGCGCTAATACTGCAGTGGACGACCGCTAGCTACAAATTATGGCTCGGAGGATGCCTGACAGCAACGCTAACTTGCTCAATATTGCTTTTTGTGCAGCCACATGACAGTGTTATGACTCAAATTGTGCGAAATAAGCTGAACAACGCGTGACTTCACTCCCGACGACCATGGCGAGGTCCATCTTTGCAAACATGACACCATGCAGCGCGGCACAAATGGAACCAACAACATGCCGAAAGGAAAGCTCAGGATTGGTTCAAATGGTTCAACTGGCCACACCGGCCGGCCTCAGGATTGGCATCACGTTTTCTTCACTCATGGGTGTCGCGTATGCCTTCAACCAGACAATAGTCGGAGAAGTGTTAGGAGGCAACCTGGTCAGGCTGAACGCCTTAGACACACTGTCCAGCGAGTGCATCAGTGTCGAGGTTCCCTGATGTTTTGGGGTGGCATTATGTGGGGCCGACGTACGCCGCTGCTTGTCTTGGAAGGCTCCGTAACGGATATACGATACGTGAATGCTGTCCTCCGACCGATAATGCAACCATATCGGCAGCATATCGGTGAGACATTCGTCTTCATGGACGACAATTAGCGCCACAGTGTGCACATCTTGTGAATGACTTCCTTCAGCATAACGACATCGCTCGACTAGAGTGGACAGCATGTTCTCCAGACATGAACCCTATCGGACATGTCTGGGACAGATTGAAAAGGTCTGTTTATGGACGACGTGACCCACCAACCACTCTGAGGGACCTACGCCGAATCGCCGTTGAGGAGTGTGACAATCTGGACCAACAGTGCCTTGATGAACTTGTGGACAGTATGCCACGACGAATACAGACGTGCATCAATGCAAGAGGACGTGCTACTGGGTATCAGAGGTAACAGTGTGTACATAAATCTGGACCACCACCTCTGAAGGTCTCGCTGTATGATGGTCCAACATGCAGTGTGTTGCCGGCCTGAGTGGCCGAGCGGTTCTAGGCGCTGCAGTCTGGAACCGCGCGACCGCTACGGTCGCAGGTTCGAATCCTGCCTCGGGTATGGATGCGTGTGATGTCCTTAGGTTGGTTAGGTTTAAGTAGTTCTAAGTCCTAGGGGACTGATGACCTCAGAAGTTAATTCTCATAGTGCTCAGAGCCATTCGAACAATTTTTTTGCAGTGTGTTGCTTCATGACCAATAAAAGGATCGGAAATAGTGTTTTTGTTGGTCTCTATTCCAGTTTTCTTTACAGGTTCCGGAAATCACGGAACTGAGGTGAGGCAAAACTTTTTTGATGTGTGTATAAGTAGTGAAAAGATATTTTATTACTATAGACTAACAAAGAAAGGTCTGAATACACAGATCGAAATTAGTAAATAGATCGCACAATATTCAGTTCAGTTCAGACCATATTAGGGTAAAGAGAAAAATATAAATCTTGCTGCTATTAAATATTATTTGCATTTCTATTTTTTATCCATGTAACAGCGCAATTACAAATTCTTCTCTCATTGATAATTTGTTCCGTTTTTCAGATTTGTGATAAACGGTTGCAGTTCAAAGATTGCCTTTATTCTGTCAAGACGATACCTTGCTTAGACGGATCTGCAATATTATATCTTAGTTTATGTGAGTGTGCTGCTGGCTGTGCTGGCTGAAAAAGAATTAGTGACAGGTCACGCTGGCTGGCGGAGCGTTTCCAGTATGTACTATCACTTCCTCCTCATTTTTCGGGTGCCAACACGATAGCGCTGTCTTTAGTTCGCTTTACTGGCTAACAGAGTTACAGGTCACAACAGAATTAGCTCGGCGAAGCATCGAACACACTCTCAACCTCTTCTGTTATAATGTAACAGATTTTGGAAGACGTCTGTTCCCTATAGTCGCCGCCGTATATTTATTAATGTTATTTTTATCATAACAATGAAATCTACATCTACGTCTACGTGATTACTCTGCTGTTCACAATAAAGTGCCTCGCAGAGGGTTCAATGAACCACCTTCAGGCTGTCTCTCTACCGTTACACACTCTAACGGCACGCGGGAAAAAAGAGCACTTAAATTTTTCCATACGAGTCCTCATTTTATCGTGATGATCATTTCTCCCTATGTAGGTGGGTGCAAACAGTATGTTTTCGCAATCGGAGGAGAAAAATGGTGATTAAAATTTCATGAGAAGATCCTGTCGCAGCGAAAAACGTCTTTGTTTTAATGATTGCCACTCCAATTCGCGTATCATGTCCGTGACACTATCTCTCTTATTTCGTGATAATACAAAACTAGCTGCCCTTCTTTGTACTTTTTCGATGTCGTCAGTCCCACCTGATGCGGATACCACACGGGACAGCAGCACTCCAGAAGAGGGTGGACAAGCGTGGTGTAAGCAGTCTCTTTAGTAGATCTGTTGTACCTTCTAAGTGTCCTGCCAATGAATCGCAGTCTTTGGCTTGCTCTATCCACAACATTATCTATGTGATCGTTCCAATTTAGGTTATTCCTAATTGTAATCCCTAAGTATTTAATTGAACTTACAGCCCTCAGATTTGTGTGACTTATCGCGTAATCGAAATTTAACTGATTTCTTTTAGTACTCATGTGAATAACTTCTCACTTTTCTTTATTCAGGGTCAATTGCCACTTTTCGCACCATACAGATATCTTATCTGAAAAAATTTGCAAGTCGTCTTGATCATCTGATGACTTTACAAGACGATAAATGACAGCATCATATGCAAACAATCTAAGACGGCTACTCAGATTGTCTCCTATGTCGTTAATATAGATCAGGAACAATAGATGGCCTATAACACTTCCTTGGGGAACGCTGGATACTACTTCTGTTTTACTCTATGAATTTCCGTCTATTACTACGAACTGTGACCTTTCTGACAGGAAAAATGGCGTTCTATAAGCAAAACAAATACATCAGTTCTATCATCCAGTACCATTTAATAGAGACTTAACAGATTTGAGTATGTGATGGGCGTCAATGTAATGTTATCAATATTTGAACTTCCGTCTTTCATAATGCTTTAAAACTGCAAGGCCTGTAAAGCTTTATCCAGCGTGCACGACGTGCTTATTTCTTCGTTCCGTTACTAATGGCTTCAGTGTTCTACGCAGTCCGCTAAAGGCCGTGACCTGCCTGATGCATTGCGAGACCCTCGTGTAGTAAGACTGCGTCAGGCAGCGCCTTATATATAGTCAAGGTGGCAGTCGTGCGTCAAGGCCGCAACGACAGTGAATTATTAACGTGAGCTCCAGTGCTTAACACGCCTCGCTGCAACTCGACACCTGCATTTACGGTGCCAGTCACTGAAGAGCGTAGCAGAGCCATCTTCCATTGTACTACAATACCTGTTAAGGTTTTTACCCACCCCCACGCACATATGGAATGCAAGAACAATGATTACCTTAATTGCTGCTTCTTGAAAAGCATGTAGGCTTTTATTGGATATTTGTAATCCCCCCCCCCAATATATATATATATATATATATACATATATATATATATATACATATATATATATATATATATATATATATATATATATATATATATATATATATATATATATCTCTTTCTACTCTCCCTGTCCATCTCTTCCTTCCCTCCTATCCTCTTACTCCCCTCTATGACCTAAAGCCTTGTTTATTGCTATTGCGAACGCCACCTTTGTTCCAAAAGAAGTCGTTTAAAAGTAATGGGTAAGTAGGTTTGGATCATTGGTACACGGGACGTGAGACACACACACTCCAGCCTTGTTTATTGCTATTGCGAACGCCACCTTTGTTTCAAAAGAAGTCGTTTAAAAGTAATGGGTAAGTAGGTTTGGATCATTGGTACACGGGACGTGAGACACACACACTCCAGTTGCTGGATCTGTCAGTGTAGTGACTTTAATGACGGTATTTTGGATAGCTTTAATCTGAGAATATGTAGGATTACAAAGTTTCGGGTGATTCAGATTCCGTAGTAGTATTGTATTCATAAGACGATAAGCCATAAACGTAACTTCCATGTTTTCTGTAAAACAGACCCCAAGGAAGAAAAATCACATTATTGGTTCAAATGGCTCTGAGGACTATGGGACTTAACATCTGTGGTCATCAGTCCCCTAGAACTTAGAACTACTTAAACCTAACTAACCTAAGGACATCACACACATCCATGCCCGAGGCAGGATTCGAACCTGCGACCGTAGCAGTCACGCGGTTCCGGACTGAGCGCCTAGAACCGCGAGACCACCGCGGCCGGCTATCACATTATTGTGTACACAGTTTTTGTAATAAGGAAAATCTGCGTATGAGAGAAACAATCTGTCAAATCGTTTAGAAGCCTTGCTGTCTTTGTTGACAGTGGCTGATAGAAAGAAAACGAAATCGCACATTTTTTACAACCCAGCATTTCCATTGTCAGAGTATTTTAACAAAGCCTGAGCATTGTTGTTTGAAAAAAAATTACACCTTTGTCAGTCTCAATGTTTATTAGTGCTTCGTGTAAAAATGCAAAATAATTCCATCAAGTTCTTTCTAGATTTTTGGTAACAACATTATATACCAGGTGATCAAAAAGTTGGTATAAATTTGAAAACAGAATAAATCACGGAATGATGCAGATAGAGAGGTACAAATTGACTCACATGCTTGGAATGACATGGGGTTTTATTAGAGCCAAAAAAATACAAAAGTTCGAAAAATGTCCGACAGATGGCGCTTCATCTGATCAGAATAGTAATAATTAGCATTACAAAGTAGGACAAAGCAAAGATAATGTTCTTTACAGGAAATGCTCAACATGTCCAATATCATTCTTCAACAATAGCTGTAGTCGAGGAATAATGTTGGGAACAGCACTGTAAAGCATGTCCGGAGTTATGGTGAGGCATTGGTGTCGGATGTTGACTTTCAGCATCCCTAGAGATGTCGGTCGATCACGATACACTTGCGACTTCAGGTAATCCCAAAGCCAATAATCGGACAGACTGAGGTCTGGGGACCTGGGAGGCTAAGCATGACAAAAGTGGCGGCTGAGCATACGATCATCACCAAACGACGCGCGAAAGAGACCTTCCACGCGTCTGGTGGTTTATTAAGTTTTCAAATTTATACTGACTTTTTGATATATATATATATATATATATATATATATATATATATATATATATATATTTGTGTGTGTGTGTGTGTGTGTGTGTGCGCGCGCTCCTCCGGCCCGTTCCTCTTGTGAAGCAAACGAATCATTATATGTACGAATTTTGCGATTACCTTTTCAAGTTTGTTCACACTAGCCCATTATAATAAACCAATATAGTGGTATTGCTATGTCAAGCGATACTACAATCATTATACTAAATACGGCGATCCTATTCTTTTTTCTGCGGCGTTAGTTCTAACTGCACCTATAAAATACAGAATTTTTGTCTACTGGAGTAACAAGTCGTCCTGAAATATTGATGAAAACACTATATTTTTCGAAATTATTTCGCAACATATCCAAAATTTATTTGTAAGTATCAATGCAAAAGGTTTTGGTTGTAAAAATTACACTCCTGGAAATTGAAATAAGAACACCGTGAATTCATTGTCCCAGGAAGGGGAAACTTTATTGACACATTCCTGGGGTCAGATACATCACATGATCACACTGACAGAACCACAGGCACATAGACACAGACAACAGAGCATGCACAATTTCGGCACTAGTACAGTGTATATCCACCTTTCGCAGCAATGCAGGCTGCCATTCTCCCATGGAGACGATCGTAGAGATGCTGGATGTAGTCCTGTGGAACGGCTTGCCATGCCATTTCCACCTGGCGCATCAGTTGGACCAGCGTTCGTGCTGGACGTGCAGACCGCGTGAGACGACGCTTCATCCAGTCCCAAACCTACTCAATGGGGGACAGATCCGGAGATCTTGCTGGCCAGGGTAGTTGACTTACACCTTCTAGAGCACGTTGGGTGGCACGGGATACATGCGGACGTGCATTGTCCTGTTGGAACAGCAAGTTCCCTTGCCGGTCTAGGAATGGTAGGACGATGGGTTCGATGACGGTTTGGATGTACCGTGCACTATTCAGCGTCCCCTCGACGATCACCAGAGGTGTACGGCCAGTGTAGGAGATCGCTCCCCATACCATGATGCCGTGTGTTGGCCTTGTGTGCCTCGGTCGTATGCAGTCCTGATTGTGGCGCTCACCTGCACGGCGCGAAACACGCATACGACCATCATTGGCACCAAGGCAGAAGCGACTCTCATCGCTGAAGACGACACGTCTCCATTCGTCCCTCCATTCACGCCTGTCGCGACACCACTGGAGGCGGGCTGCACGTTGTTGGGGCGTGAGCGGAAGACGGCCTAACGGTGTGCGGGACCGTAGCCCAGCTTCATGGAGACGGTTGTGAATGGTCCTCGCCGATATCCCAGGAGCAACAGTGTCCCTAATTTGCTGGGAAGTGGCGGTGCGGTCCCCTACCGCACTGCGTAGGATCCTACGGTCTTGGCGTGCATCCGTGCTTCGCTGCGGTCCGGTCCCAGGTCGAGGGCACGTGCATCTTCCGCCGACCCCTGGCGACAACATCGATGTACTGTGGAGACCTCACGCCCCACGTGTTGAGCAATTCGGCGGTACGTCCACCCGGCCTCCCGCATGCCCACTATACGCCCTCGCTCAAAGTCCGTCAACTGCACATACGGTTCACGTCCACGCTGTCGCGGCATGCTACCAGTGTTAAAGACTGCGATGGAGCTCCGTATGCCACGGCAAACTGGCTGACACTGACGGCGGCGGTGCACAAATGCTGCGCAGCTAGCGCCATTCGACGGCCAACACCGCGGTGCCTGGTGTGTCCGCTGTGCCGTGCGTGTGATCATTGCTTGTACAGCCCTCTCGCAGTGTCCGGCGCAAGTATGGTGGGTCTGACACACCGGTGTCAATGTGTTCTTTTTTCCATTTCCAGGAGTGTAGTTTCGATTACACTTAACGTAATTTATAAGAAATGTCATATGATTCGAACATTCTTCTAAATCTAATTTATGTAGTGTTTTATGGAAATTTATTGTCCACTAAACAGAAGTATTATCGTCTCAAAATACACTTAACTTTTTCGCAAATAATGTAACAGTTTGCTAAGGCCTAGGACGTCCTGTCCTTTAAAAGTGGAGTATTTTAAAATTCCAAAATTTCGGTTTTGCAACTTCATAAAATAGCGTTCAGCATTATTTTATTGCTTTGTTTTTTCAAGCGTGAAAATAAGTTTACATAAAATTGTTAATAATAGGAATACCGGATGTCGTCATAATCATTAATGCGAAGAATACAGCTTGTAGAACGTACCGTAAGTTGGCGTTTAAATAGATAGAGCTGCATACGCGCCAAATGATCAGTCAATAGTCGGCAGTCAGTATGTGTATTGGTCCGTTTTAGCGAGCCTACAGAATGTCTTGTTTCATGAAGGTGCGAGTAAAAAGCTCTTTATAGTGGTAGAAAGCTGAATGGCATATTTTTAGTTACTTAGAGTTAAAATGTGAAAAGATGTAGTGTGAAGAAAGTGAAAAAATTACTTGTAAGTAAAAAGAAAGGAAAATCCACGAGCATAAACAAAAGGACGAGTACATCTGTCTTTATATTTTCATTCATCGACACTTTTTAGTAAATGATTTCTTTCCTTGAACTCTAAAATTTTGCTACATTAGCGATCAGTGATGCAAGAAGAGCACGTAATTTGAATACAAAACTGCAAGAGTAGTTTTTCACATAATTTTGGGAAAAGGATCATTTCACCATGTATATACATTGTCTTAATTTCGTCACGGACGACGGTGCCCTCTTCTCATTTTGTGTGTGTAATGAGATGTGGGAGATTTGAAAGTGATCCGACTTTCAATATTACCTAAGATTCAAACGATACATTTTCGGAAATGAGCTCCTTATCAAAACTTCATCCAGAAAATACCCTCTATAAGGCCTATAGGCCTGTAATACGAATTGTGAAACACGCAGTGTACGTAGAAATCTCTTCAGACCAAAAGTCTTGATTATTTTGTCCATGTGTAAGTAGTATCAATCGAAATCACGGAAATGGCTGAACACAGACGAATTTACCTTTTTACTCGTAATTTGTTGAGTTACATATTTACAGACTCACAGTTTTAATTTCCAGAATGAATTATCACTGTGGAGGAAAGCCGGCCGGGGTGACCAAGGTGGTTGTAGGCACTACAGTCTGGAACCACGCGACCGCTACGGTCGCAGGTTCGAATCCTGCGTCGGGCATGGATGTGTGTGATGTTCTTAGGTTAGTTAGTTGTAAGTAGTTCTAAGTTCTAGGGGACTGATGACCTTAGAAGTTAAGTCCCATAGTGCTCAGAGCCATTTGAACCATTCTGTGGAGCAAAATGTGTGAAGACTGAAATTTCCTGGAAGGCTAAATCTGTTTGCCGGACAAGGATTCGAAAATGAGACTTTTGCCATTTGCAGGAAAGTACCAAATTAACTATCCTATTCTCAAAATTTTACTTTTGCCAATGTATCTCTCTAACCTTACAATCGTATTAAAGATCACTTAAATAACTTCCTTTCTTCAGGGAGTGCTAATCTCGCACGGTATGGAGCAGAAGGGAGAAACTGAGCGGTGCTGGTGGAAGTAATGCTATGAAGACAGCTCGTGAGACCTCCTTGGATAGCTCAACCGTAAAAAAGATCTGTGGAGCACATGACTGTGAAAGACGGAGGTTTCAGGTTCGAGTCCTCTAGCACACAATTTTCATCTGCCCGGAAGTTTCCCTTCTAATGGTTTTTTCATGAAGCTGCCAATGATGAGGCAGTCTTGTGCTCCTGGTGCCTTACATGACATTAGCTTTTCTCTCTTCTCTATTAACTTGGATAGCTATATTATGTACTGAAGCTACAATTAGTAACTGATACGAATAAGTCACCGTATAATTCATGCGTTGGCTGGTCGACAAGCACGTACGCAATGTGGAGATTGACATAAATGGTTCAAATGCCTCTGAGCACTATGGGACTTAACTTCTGAGGTCATCAGTCCCCTAGAACTTAGAACTACTTAACCTAACCAACCTAAGGACAGCACACGCATCCATGCCCACGGCAGGATTCGAGCCTGGCGACCGGAGTGGTCGCTTGGTTCCAGACCGAAGCGCCTAGAAGAGCTCCGCCACAGCGGCCGGTGGCGATCGACATAATGGGCTCGCTTGTGTGTGTGTGTGTGTGTGTGTGTGTGTGTGTGTGTGTGTGTGTATTTTGTATTGGTGCACTCAGAAGACATCTATGTCTACATTATAATCCGCAAGCCACCTAATGGCGAGTGGCTGAGGGTACGTCTGCTACCATTGATAACCACCACCCCATCCCACTTCTCCTATTACTTTCGCGAATGGCTTGTGGGAACAAGGGAACAATGATTCTATGCGAGCCTCTGTGTTAGCTCCAATTTCTCGAATTTTCTCAACGTCGTCGTTTGCGAGATGTATGTGGAACGAAGTAGTACATTATCAAATTCTTCCCGGAAAGTGCTTATTCGAAATTTCAGTAGTAAACCTCTCCGTGAAGCACACGCCTGTCTCGTGACGTCTGCCAGTAGAGTCTGTTAATCATCTACGTAACGTTCTCGTGCCGACTAAATGATCAGTGACGAAAGTCGCCGCTCTTCGTTGGATTTTCTCTCTCAGTCTAGGTGTCCCTCCCTGTCAAGGGTCCCAGATTGATGATCAGTACTCAAGACCCGGTCGAATAAGTGCCTTATAAGCCATTTTCTTCGTGGATGCGTTAATTTTCCTTAAGATTCTTCATGTGAATCTGTCTGACATCTGATTTTCCTAGTATTTGTTTTATGTGGCCATTAGACTTAAGGTCGCTCTGGATAGTTGCTCCTAGACCCTAGACGTTATACGGTGGATGCTGTTTCCAGTATGTTGTTATCAAATGTGTAGTAGTAAATTTCTTGCTATGCTGGCCGGGGTGGCCGTGCGGTCCTAGGCGCTTCAGTCTGGAAACTCGCAACCACTACGGTCGAAAGTTCGAGTCCTGCCTCGGGCATGGATGTGTGTGATACCGTTAGGTTACTTAGGTTTAAGTAGTTCTAAGTTCTAGGGGACTGATGACCTCAGATGTTAAGTCCCTTAGTACTCAGAGCCTTTTGAACTATTTTCTTTTGCTACGTATGAGGAATGTGTTACATTTATTTTTGGGGCCTCCACCAGTCATTAATCCTCTGTAAGTCATTCTCCTAATAGGCAACCTCACAATTGGCGAACGGTCTTTAAGAGCTTCAGACGCGTTCTACTAGACCCCTTCTATATTTTGTAAGCAGTAATGTTCTATCACACTTTCTTGGGGTATTCCAAAAATTATTGTAACATATGTATTTCGTTCCGATAACAGCGACACGTTCATTTCTATCTGTAAGGAAGCCTTTTATCCAGTCGCAAATCTGATCCGACACCCGGTAAGGTGATGTTTGTTTCAACAACAGCAGTACGGGACGCTGTCAAATTTTTATATAGATTTTCGTTCTCCAAAAATCTCATAATGCGTGAAAGATGATGACAATGCTTCGCAATGTTTTCAGTCTTGTTTTTTGCTTAGCGACCTACAACAAATTCTTGCTTCTGTATTATGTGTGTTCCATCTGGGGTTTTCCATTACTGTATTTATGGAGCTATTTAATTTCGTATTTTCCTCCCGGCACGTGCGACATGGCAAAGTCGTTCGGCAATATTTTATCTTTGTCGGTAGCGCGTAAACAACGCCAGATTTAAAACGATATTTCTTTTTCGTTATTACCATTTAACTCTGTTTCTTGTCCTAAGAATAGTTAATACGTTAATCTACAGCTCTACTGTTGTTAGTGCCGCGTTGCACAAAAATTTGTTCGGGTAACACTATCAAAACGATGCCGTCGTTGGAAGGCCGTCGGCTGCGACAGCGCTTCTGTTAGCAAACGCTGGCCCGCCCGTGTGCACCGACCTTGGCTCACACTTTTTCCAACACGCCGCACACGGTACCCTACCGTCCCGCTCAAAACAAGGTTATGACATCGTTGTCTGTCTTCAGACGACTGCATTAATATGTATGGCAGCAAACTGTGACGAATAAGCTGCTCTGGATCCTCTTACATTCCATGTCAGGAATACCACCTGTCGTATTTACAGTTCGCTCACGGAGGCTCTACCAAATTATTACTGGATATGAAGTACGAAGTTAGTTTAAAGGACAAACTACCAATGAAAAAATTAAAAATGCAAGAAGAATTGGAAGTGTAAAGGGTAAGACGTGACAGTGCATTATTGCCACATATTTGTACCAACTGGTCATGGTTTGATGTAGCGTTGTTCCCTTCAGTTACAATTACCGGATGATACTACACTATCGGCGTAGTGTGTCATTTTGTTCGCCAGCCGTTGTGGCCGAGTGGTTCTAGGCGCTTCAGTCCGGAGCCGCGCTGCTGCTACGGTCGCAGGTTCGAATCCTGCCTCGGGCATAGATGTGTGTGATGTCCTTAGGTTAGTTAGGTTTAAGTAGTTCTAAGTCTAGGGGACTGATGACCTCAGATGTTAAGTCGCATAGTGCTTAGACCCATTTGAACCATTTGCCATTTTGTTCCGCTTCTCTAGCAGTCTACTGCGGTAACAGTAACTTAGAGGCCTAAACTCTGAAACTTAAGTGTGAACATTCAGCGAGCCAAAATGAAGGCAATCCCAGTGAAATTATTTCAGGCGAAGAGATGTAATCTCCATGGAGGTGTAATAATCGTACCAGGAAACACCCATCTCAGGACTTTCTGCAAACGTAACGTCATTTTGACCTCACACGCAATATCGACAATCCCTGAATATCAATAACGTATCAACGATACAAGCCTTGAAGACATTTTACAGGGTGAGTCGCTAACTAGTGCCCCCTAGAATAGCTTCAACATTATGATAGTAGCTGAAATGTTTGTGCGACAAATGCTGCATGGGACAACGGGGGCCATAATATGAAGTTGTTTTTTGTTGCTAAGTGGTGTCGCGTCAGAGATATGAAGGCCAACTTCGTATTTTTAAATGGGATGCTATAGTTTGGTACTTATTTTCTGATAGCGGCTATCGAGACGAATCCAATGATATTAACAGTAAGGTCTTTGAAGGTCAACGAAGGTCACAAAGGTGGCAGGAACGTCCATTTACATAAGGTATCAATGCAGTGTTGCAATCTTCGTATCATGGACTGAGTGGCATTCCTTATCACTTCGGCACTTATCGAAGCACTTGCTCTGACAATTCTCTCTCGTATATCGTGAAAATAGTAAATATTCGCCGAATACGGCGTATCCATCTAAAGTGCCATTGACATGTAAACGCTTTCGCAATACAACATAATAGGAACAGCAAGACTAATATCGTTGAATCAAGCGAATGTGAATGATGTATTCCTTCGAAGAACAAGTCGATATGCTTCTCATTTATGGAGAATACCAACGAAATTCAGTGAGAGCTGAGACTTATACGCTGAAAGATATCCTCAACGTACTCACCCTACACGTCGTAAATTTAAATATGTGTATCATAAATTTAGAACAACTGGATCTTTAACGCATCGGAAACATATCCGACAAAGCAAAGTTACTAACGTGGAAACGGAAATTGGTACTGTTGCCACTTGTTGTTCGAGATCATTGTGTTAGTTCGCGTCAAATCGCAAGGGAATCTGGCATGAACCACGGTAGTATAGTTCGTGTTCTGCATCGCCATAAATACCATATCAGTCTCCACCAAGAATTAACTGGTACGGACTGCATGCGTCGTATTGAATTCTGCCGATGGGCTCAACTTCAGATTCAGAGAGACGACACATTTATTAATTTGATTTTATTTACTGACGAGGCTAGATTCATGAACCATGTAAATGTTAATTTGCATAATATGCATTATTGGGCAACTGAAAATCCATGTTGGCTGCGGCAAGTTGCACATCAAAAACCGTGGTCGGTGAATGTATGGTGTGGGATTCTGGAGGCCCTAATTCATCGAAGGACATCTTAACGGTAGGAAGGACACCACATGGACCAGAATGCGGTATGAACACGATGGGTGTCCGGCACATTTTTCGCTGATGGCTAGAATGAGCTGCAGAGAGAATCCCCAAATCGTTGGATTGGACGCGGAGGAGATGTGTGGTGGCCGACTCGTTCGCCATACTTTACACCCTGCATTTTTTCCTTGTGGGGATTCGTATAAGGCATTCTTTCTAAAGACGTTACAACTACTCCTGAAGATAAGCGAGACAGAATTGTCAGAGCATGTGTTTCGATAAGGGCCAATGTGATAAGGAATACCACTCAATCCATGAAAAGAAAATGCAGCACTGCACTGATACCTACGGTTATCGGTTCGAAATCCTTCTGTAAATGGACGTTCATGCCACCTTTGTGACCTTCGTTGACCTTCAAAGACGTTACTGGTAGACGTAATTGGGTTCGTCTCGATAGCCGCTATCAGAAAATGAGTGCCAAACTATAGCATCCCATTTAAAATAACGGAGTTGGCCTTTCATATCTCTGACGCGACACCACTTGACACCCCGTTGTCCGATGCATCATTTGTCCCACAAACTTTTCAGCTCCTATCATACTTTCGGAGTTATTCTTGGTTGCAATAGTGACTCACCCTGTATAATAACCAAGACAGGAGACTAAAATCGTAAGACCGTAATAGATAAGGTCGTGCTTTACGGAGTCAAAGGATGTAGTTTCGCATCCTGCTACAAGTTAATATTATTTTTCATCCTAGCGTTTTAAACAAATTCTGGGACCTTCTGGTAAATGTAATACAATGATCTTCTGAAATATTCGATCTCATTTACATTTCTGACTGATTAAAGGAAGAATAATTAAATAAATATTTGACGATTTCCGAGTGTGTGGTTAGGCAGGAACCTAAGAGGACAGTTTAAATTGTTGCCAGAGAAACGAGGAACAGTAACATTCATTTTCTTCTTTGTCACAATGTCGACAGCAATCCCTGCGGTTGTTGTATTACGTGTGATCAAAATGACGCCACATTTGCAGAAGGGATTGTGAGAAGAGTGTTAGCCGTATAATAAGAGGCGCTGTCATGACGTCACCAACTGGAAGTCGACGTCTGCTATGTTAATAGCCTTAAACATTAGCTTCTGGATTCTGATGGACGTGTTCTGTTAAAAAAAAAATGCCAGCTTGAATCATTTACAGATATACCAGATGCTCCGATTATAGTCATAAGTGGACTCGTTCAAGCGATATTTTCTATATACATGAATTTCATTTGCGCTTGTTACTTTTACTGTAATCTTATTACTGCAATTTGATCTCAGACATCCTATCAACACAACTCCAAGGGCGCTCAGGCTGAACGGTGTGAGAAATATTACAAACAAAAAAGTGGTTCAAATGGCTCTGAGCACTATGGGACTTAACATCTGAGGTCATCAGTCCCCTAGAACTTACCTAAGGACATCACAAATATCCATGCCCTAGGCAGTATTCGAACCTGCGACCATAGCAGTCTCGCGGTTCCAGACTGAAGCGCCTAGAACCGCTTGGCCACAACGGCCGGCTATTACAAACAGTCCAGGCATATGTTCTTAGCATTTCCGGGAAGAGGACATAGACAGACCATCGGTTTCGTCGTCCCGTGTTAAGTAAAACATTAGATTACGAAAGTAGCTTTGGCAGCTTCTTAGCTATTCGAAACATGTAACAAAAATGTCTTAGTACTGGATCAATTATCCCTATAAGACCAGAAAATCTTCTAAAATTTCTTTCCTGACACTGCATTATTCGTGAAAGCACTGTAACATCATGGTCGCCCAGAAAGAAAACGCACCACATTTTTTTTCTTCAACAATAGTCTATTGAAACGTGCACAAAAGAAACAACGATGTTTCTCCTATACATCCTATTTTCCATTTAATCTCCTTACCTTTCTATCGCTCTTATCCAGTGAGACAAGGTCGTGTATGCCCCTTCAGTAGCAGTCTTTCTAGCTTTCTAAGTAGCCCAAATCATCTTTTCGTTATCATCCAAATGTCTTCTACGATTGTCATCCTTCAATGGCTCAAAAAGTGGAAGTCTGAGGGAGCTAGGTCGGGGCTGTAGGGTGGATTGGATAACACTGTTCCGCCCTGTATAGTGATGTATTCCGAAGTCACCAAACTTGTGTGACGTCGAGCGTTACTATGCTGAATCAATCACCTGGTTTGTAATTGCGACGTAATGGCTGGGAGCGCTTTATGTAACCGACTCTACGAAAATAGTTAATTTGCTAATTGGACGAGGGGGGGGGGGTGAAGAGATAAAAGTTGACGAGAGAGAGAACAGAGCCTTAACACAGTTAGGATGCTCGCACGGACGCAGCTTGCAGTAGTTAAGCGCAGATGAAAAGGGTTGCAGAAGGTAGACTTTTGTGGAGAGCTGTATCAAAAAAGTCTTCAGAATGAAGACGGAAGGCCAGAACCAACGCTAATAATGAAAGTTGCTGCTAAAAAGAATTTCTTCAAATGATAATTAGCGTTTACGACAATGTCCAGTGAACGTAAATGTTTTGCAGAATATACGCATAATTTATTTGTTCAGAAAGGAAAGAAAATCTATACTCTTATGACACGCAGGGGAAATGATGACTGGAGCCCTCACAACTAAATTCTATCACAAACAATCCTGTTGGAGGAAGATGTGCAACTGAGCATTATATCATAAGTTGAAAATACCGGTACAGTTTTAAAGTTCTTTTATTATCACACGACCGGTTTCGGGCTCTTATATGCCCATCTTCAGGTGTAACTTGGTGCTGTGACCCCCGCGCGTTCTTATGTAGCACACCACGCCTCGTATACGTCCACCTCGGGACACGGGGGTCACAGCACCAAGTTACACCTGAAGATGGGCGTATAAGAGCGCGAAACCGGTCGTGTGTTAATAAAGTAATTTTACAGCTGTAGCGATATTTTCAACCTGTGGTACATCCTGTCAGTCAGTACAATAGCGGAACCGCCACACACTGTGTCAAATAATAACGCCGAAACTAGTAATGTGTGAAACACGAAAAATAAAGTGCGGTCTAGACTGAAGTTATTAGTAAAAAGTGCCAAAGTTATCGCTGCCTCACACAGAATTTAGGTCTTCTTTCGATGTACAAAGCCATGTGAAATTATATGAACACATGGAATCAGTAGTGACGAAGACGAATAGACTAATGAATTGTTGGTGGTGGATTCTGGAAAGTGCGGTGCATCTGTAATGGTATCAGCATCAACATGTTAGTGAGGTCACTTGTACGTACTGTTCCAGAATTTATTGCTCTTAGCTAGTAGACGCCGAAATCATGCAAGGGACGCTCTGCTAGGATCGTAACAGGCCAGTGTAGTCCATACGAAAGAATAACAGAGCTTTGGAAGAGAGGGTACACTATTCTCGCAGAAACCGGTTGGTTGGTATGTTGGGAGGGGGGGGGGGGGGGGTGAGGGGACCAAACAGTGAGGTCATCGGTCCCAAAAAACCAGTTGGGATAATTCAGAGAAACAGTTTTCGAGGAAGAGTTCAGGCCTATTCTGCCGCAACAATCTTGTGTCTCGCGCAGTGATAATGAGAAAGGAAGTTAGGGTGTGTACCGAGATATGTAACCAGTCTTTTTACCTTTACTCCATATGCGAATAGAGTAGGACAGGAAGTCGGTGAAAGTGTCACTACGTAAAGTCTTATGTGCAGCTGTGTTAGTACATTTTGTAGCAAAGCCTCTGTAAGCAGCTGTATTCTGAACCAATATTATTAAGAAACTAAATGTTTCGTGGTTTGTAGCCACATCATCAGGTGCATACAAACATTAATACACGGTAAACAACATAGAAAATATAGAAGGCCCAACCTTCATATACAGTTATTTTCCTCTGACTCAAGTTGTTGTTCATGAATATCCAACCGCTATGGTCGCAGGTTCGAATCGTGCCTCGGGCATGGATGTGTGTGATGCCCTTAGGTTAGTTAGGTTTAATTAGTTCTAAGTTCTAGGGGACTGATGATCTTAGAAGTTAAGTCCCATAGTGCTCAGAGCCATCATGAATATCCAACCTACGAACATTGCGGTTTTAACTAAGAAGATTGGGCCTTCTACATTCTTCGCCATATTTTATTGTTTATATGTGCACGACAATGTGACTACAAGCCAAGAAACCTCTAGTACACCAACAAAATTTGTTCAAAATATAGCTGTTTGCGGAGTACTTACTTTTTTTTTTTTAAGAAAGACCTTTAATTTACATCAGATTTTAACTTCTATTTTTACAAAAAACGCATGTCTTGCTATCGCCACATCTGCGTTTTGAAAGCCTTTCTCGTATACGTTCAATATCTCCGGTTTATCCTCTCTCGTATACGCTCAATATCCCCCGTTAGTCCTGTTTGGTACTGGTCACACGCATTTGGACGACATCCTAGGATGGATTGCAAGGGCTTATTTTCCCAGCAGATTCCTAGACGAAGGCGAGTGCAGAAACGTTAATGAAGCGGGGCGGAGACTGACCTCTGGCACCGACGGCGTACGTGATGTCCGTGAAGTCGATGTCGAGTCGGGGCCTTCCCGTGAGTGTTGCCAGCGTCGGCATGGCCAGTGCGCGCTCCACCGGCTGCGGGTGCTCCATGTCGGCCGGCGTGTGTGCTGCGCGGTTGGAGGCACAGAGGCGACTGGAGAGCAGCGCAGCTGGCGCTTCTGACCGCTGTCTCACTGACTGTCGACTCCGCGCGTCTCAGCGGGCAGCGGGTCCCCTGCGCCACGCTCGCAGGACACTCCTCCCGCCTCCTGACCGTGACTCGCCCGTGGTCTGCAACCATCAAGAAGAAGCCAGTTTGACCACTCAGTTATGTACTGACACTTTTTCCGTTGCGACCAGGCTTATCATTGATTTGATGTGGCGCCCTCGACTTCCTGTGTGGCACCGATTGATCTCAGGGTTAGCACATGTACCCGAATTTCTCTGTTAAGGACTCTGCACACACCTCAGTTTATCTACCGACCACTCAATTTCGTGGCAGCCTATTCGCATCTCGATCGACAGCATTTACAGTCTGTGAATAGGTGATGTGATTCGTTTGCTTTAAGTCCGCTGAGATTTTCTTCTACGAGATCTCGCTCGGTTTACACAGGAAAAAAAACGGGGGTTGCCTTGGCTACTTTAGAGGTAACAAGGCCGAAAACAGCAGACAGAAAGTTTCGGGCAAAGAACTGGCTAACGCAAAGTTAGAATTGCACCTACGCTCTATTACAAGATTGTTTCATACGTTCGTACACTTTTTGTTCTGTATGTTGGTATTCCGGTTGCTATGGATTTATTAATCGTTGTCATTTTTTATTTGTAATTCACTGTTGCTATTCCATATTGTCGTTTAGTCCTTCAGAGATAGAGAGAGTAGCTGTGAATGCTAGAAACTGGAATTCGAAGAGAAGAAATCGGAGGATTTCCGACATACTGTTCTGTCGTAGTTCAATAGAGGGGTGAAAGCAGAGGAGACAGCCAGAAACAACGGCACCGTGTATGGGGACAGGGCACGGAAAGAAAATGGTTTTCGCATTTTATGGAGGATGTTTTTGACATTAGTAACCCTCCCGCGTTCAGGAAGACCTTCGTGGGTTTGATGAAGATCGTTTCAACACGTTAATCCACAATGATCCACGTCCTTGTGCTCGTGAAGTGACAAATGTGATGATCTGCGATCATTCCACCATCGTGCGACATTTACATGTAATGGGAAAGGTTCGAAAATTGGTTGTATTGGTGTCGCGGGCTCTAAGCCAAAATCACAAAAATCAGCGGTTGGCCCCACGTCATCTCTGTTTGCTCGTGAGCAACATCGTTCTTTCCTATCCTGCATTGTCAGTGGTGACGAAAGGTGGTGTCTTTACGGTAACATAAGGAAAAGAAAGCAAAGGCTGAGCCAAAACAATGCAGCAACTTCCAGTAGAAGCACCTGTGCTCATCCACAAAACACAATGTTGTGCATCTGGTGGAACAGCGACTATTTAATATACTACGAATGACTCCCCGAGGTATTATCAACATTACTGACATTTGAAGTCAACAACTGAGACGTCTTGAAGACGGAGTTCAAGAAAAACGATCAGGAAGACTGCGTGAAGGCTATGCTACTCCTCGATAATGCCCGCACGCATTCTTCTGAATTGAAAAACCTAATGTGGGAGCTGATCTTGAGGCCTTAGAGCTTCATCTTTTCAGATCTCTATCGAACAGCCTTCAAGGAACTTCCTTTCCGTATTAAAATCCGCTTGAAACCTGTCTCGACAAGTTCTTCGCCTCAAAATCACGCGATTTCTACAGTAGCAGAATTGAGAAGTTACTCCAGCGTTGGCAGACTGCTTTAAATAGTGAAAAAGAATATACTATTGACGACTAAAGTCTCTGTAATGTATATCTGTTGTGTTTATTTAACTTAATGGAAAACACTGGAACTTATGTACCAACCCAATACTTAATGAGCTGCGAGCTGATAATTTTTGTCATTATCTAAGAACGGGCGAAAGATTAATTTTGGAATTGCTGAACATCATCAGACCACTCATAACGAAACATAATACAGTCATGGGAGAGGCTGTAAGCTGCGAGAGGCTGTTACCTATAGTACAGTGTTGGCCCCTGTCAGGATTTATGAGGATCTCAAAGTCGGTGTTGTTGTATTCCCACAATTATGTATTACCTAAAATGATTCCCGAAACCAGCAACGTGACTTATACTTGGCTGGAGAAATCCATCATCTTCAAGCATAGGAAATAAAACGAAAAACTTCCTTTGAACTTCATTAATTTATTTATGCCTGCAGAATAAAAGGTGCCTTTGTAAGTTTGAGAGACTCATTTCAAATTAGAAGATGAAAGAGTACAAATGGTGGTGGCGCACATCATCTAAAAATATAACAGATACATAAGAATGAAACGTTTACCAAATTTTAGCCTGTAAGAGAAAGTCCCACACTTAGCTCCTCATAGCAGCAGCCTTGGATAAAGGCATTTACAATGCAGCAAGTATATTTTATGAATTAATGTCCATTGAATGTCGATATTTCGGTTTTTAGATTTCATTTTTGATAAGTTTCGAAAATAAAATCTAAGAACAGAAATAAGCTAATGATGATGATGATGATGATGATGATGATGTTTGGTTTATGGGGCGCTCAACTGCGCGGTTATCAGCGCCCGTACGAATTCCCAACCTTTTGCTCAGTCCAATCTCGCCATTTTCATGAAAGGTGATGAAATGATACGGACAGCACAAACACCCAGTCATCTCGAGGCCAGAAATAAGAGGTCGGTGGACTTTTATTCCATGTAGCTCACGAAACCGTTATGAAGTCGT
The DNA here is from genome assembly GCF_023897955.1 of Schistocerca gregaria. NCBI lineage: Eukaryota > Metazoa > Arthropoda > Insecta > Orthoptera > Acrididae > Schistocerca > Schistocerca gregaria. The sequence goes on along the minus strand of NC_064925.1, from coordinate 228,923,285 downwards.
CAAGAAATTAAAAAAGAATACTTCATTTCATGCATCTATATTCCTATACTCTTCGCGCGACGTGTCCCACAAATAGCTGCAGTCTTTTAATTGCTTCAGAAACTCTGTCCTAAGAGTTCCATCCAGTCGCACCCTATCATGTACAGTATGTTAGAACACCATTTAATCCTGCCTTTAGTGACAAAAGGCGAACTTTTGTCAGGCGGTCGGCACAAAAGCGCTACACGCGGCTCAACTAGTTGGATGGTCGTATCAGCCAGACATCCCGATGAAGTAAGTTCGTCTGTCGGTCAATCGAAACACCTACACACGACCAATATGTCGGTCGGTTGCTTAGTACATGTGCAGGGCTCTTATGAAAAACCTGTTTTGACTTTTTCATTTTGTGTTTTGTCTTCTTGTGTGATAAGGCCCGCCTCAACTTCCTGTTTGGATAGAGATGATGAATTGCGTGCCTATGAGTATTGTCCTAATTGTAAGTCGCGATTCATAATTTTCTGTCAGTCAGGTGACAGTTTGTTGTAAGCCATCGAGTAAAACGGAAGTAATGTCCTATGTTCTCCAAGGAAATGTTATAGGTATTCCGCTGTTCCTGATGTAATTAAACGATTTAGCCGATAATCTGACCAGCCCTCTTAAATCGTTTGTAGATGGGTATGTCATTTATCGAAATGGTTCAAATGACGTCTTGTAAAGTCATCAGATGATCAAAACCAATTGAATCTGCAAAATGATTTAGATAAGATATTTACATGGCGCGAAAAGTGAAAATTAAGTCTAAATAAGAAAAAATGTGAGATCATCCACACAGGTACCAAAAGGAATCCATTTAATTTCGGTTACACGAAAAATCATACAAACCCAAAGACAACAAATTTGACTAAATGCTTAGGGGTTCCAACCACGAACATAAATTGGAACGATCACATACACACTGTTGTGTGAAAAGCGAACTGAAGACTGCGATTTATTGGCAGAACGTTTAGAGAATGCAACGGCTCTACTAAAGAGACTGCCTTCACTAAGCTTGTTCATCGTCTCCTAGAGTAATGCTGCGCCGTGTGGGACTGTCATTAGATAGAATTCACGGAGGACATCGAAAAAGTCCAAAGAATGGCAGCCCGTTTTGTGTTATCGCGAAAAAGGAAAGAAATTACCATGGATATGACACACGAATTGGAGTAGCAATCATTAAAACATTGCGATTTTTCTTTGAGGCATGAACTTTCCTCCGAGTGCGGAAATATTCCGTTGGCGTCCACCTGCATAGGAGAGTGAAACGATCATCATAATAAAATAAGAGAAATCAGAGATCGCACGGAGAGACTTAAGTGTTCGGTTTACTCGCGTCCTGTTTGAAAGTGAAACGGTAAAAACAACTTGGAGGTACTTCCGTGAACCGTCTGCCAGGCGCTTAATTGTGAGCTGCGGAGTAATCATGTAGATGTAAATCCTAAAATAGATGAGCCGAACTTTGTGTTATATTTAGCCAGAAGTTTTGTTCTAAAAGTTTTGCAATTTGGTGGTTACGTTAGCAACTAAGTGCTAAACGTCCTTAATTGCTCAATCCCCTCCCTAAGGTTATCCTGTGTCGAAACAAGCAAAAGGATTTCATTAAGAAAAATAAACAGGTATCTAGTCTTAAGGGACGGAAAGCGAAGAAATGTTCAATATCTTATGTCCCTTCTATTAGACTTATAAAGGAACAAAGTACAGGGTGACAACTAATGAACTACATGAAGAAAAAACGTGTATTGTTACAAAGTGCGGCGTGCTCACACTTTATTCAAGACGTAGTCGTCTGTACAGGTATTCCGATTTAGGTTATGGTATGTTCGATATACTGTACCTGTCATCATTGGCGCTGATGTGACGCAGACTAATAGCGAAATTGTGCATGACCCGCTGAAGTATCGGAACACTGGACGCTATCGATGACCTCCAGAATGGTTGTTTTCAGCTCAGAGATGGTTTTGGGGTTGTTGCTGTACATCTTGTCTTTGATGTGGTCCTACTTTTGTCTCGTGTGTTCGGATCTGGAAAATATGGCGGCCGATCGAGGCCAATGCCAGCGGCCTCTGGGTACTCCAGCGCTAGAATGATGTCGCTAAAGTGCTCTTCCAGGGCATCAAACACTCTCCTGCTTCGATGGGGTCGAGCTCCGTCTTGAAAGGTAACTTGAGAAAAGGGGGATGAAATCATCTTCCGAAACCTTCACGTACTGTTCGGTAGTCACCGTGGCATCAAGATATATCGCACTGATTACTCCCTGACTGGACATTGCACACCACACAGTCACACGTTTAGGGTGAAGAGACTTTTCTATCGCGAAATACGCATTCTCAGACCCCCAAACACGTCAGTTTTGCTTCTTATCGAACTCATCCAAATGAAAGTGGGTTTCGTCGCTAAACCAAACAGTACTAATTCCCATCATGCCCTGGAGCCAACCGCGCACTTTGAACGTCCTGACGCAAATAGTTCAGAAATTATGACGATTTTATTTCATATAGTTCAAATATTGTACCCTGTATAATCTGGTGTTAAGTATTAATATTTCTCATTTCACCCCACATAATCAAGAAAGTCAATTCTATTGGAAGTCATTTTGTGGAAATTTTTCAGGACAATGTGAAGTTCCACAACAGCGTAATTTTTCTGATTGCTTTTGTTTACCCGTTAGACGTTTGTAAAAGAGAATACCCTATCGAAGTTAGCATTATTACCTGGAACTGCAAAGTAACATCCTGCCACCTTCAGTATTTCCGAATATAATTATTCATTATGTAGTGATCTGAAACACGCTGTCCATTTTCCGTGTGCTTTCCAGTAGCCAAAAGCTTATTAAGGGCAGAGTCATCTTTGTTTGTTCACCTGCATATACATCTACACAAATGTTCAAATGTGTGTGAAGTCTTATGGGACTTAACTGCTAAGGTCACCAGTCCCTAAGCTTACACACTACTTAACCTAAATCATCCTAAGGACAAACACACACACCCATGCCCGAGGGAGGACTCGAACCTCCGCTGGGACCAGCCGCACAGTCCATGATAGCAGCGCCTTAGACTATACATCTACACGATTACTCTGAAGTTCGCAACTAAGTACTTCACAAAGAATTTATCGAACCAACTTGAGCGTATTGTACTTGCGTGTTATTCTATAACAGCGTGTGGGAAAAACAAACGCTTATGTCTTTCAGTGCTTCTCTTTTTTATTATGGTGATCAGTTCTCCCTATATAGGTAGGCGCCAACTAAATATTTTAACATCCAGAGGAGAAAGTCGGTGACTGAAATGTCATGAGGGGGTCCTGCTGGAACGTGTGCCACCCCAATTCGGGTTTCATATCCGTGACACTCTCTCCCATATTTGGCAATCATACGAAACAAGCTGCCCTTCTTTGGACTTTTTGATGTCCTCTGTCAGTCCTGTTTCGTAAGGATCCAGTAACACACAGCAGTACTCTAGCAGAGGCAGTCCCTTTAGTAGATCTGTTGAATTTCGGCTAATAAAACGCAGTCTCCGGTTTGCCTCCCCTGCAACATTACCTAACTCAGTCTCTAGTTTGCCTCCCCCGCAGCCGGCCGCGGTGGTCTCGCGGTTCTAGGCGCGCAGTCCGGAACCGTGCGACTGCTACGGTCGCAGGTTCGAATCCTGCCTCGGGCATGGATGTGTGTGATGTCCTTAGGTTAGTTAGGTTTAAGTAGTTCTAAGTTCTAGGGGACTAATGACCACAGCAGTTGAGTCCCATAGTGCTCAGAGCCATTTGAACCATTTGAACCTCCCCCGCAACACTACCTAAGCGATCATACCAATTTAAATTACTCATATTTGTAATTCAATGATATTCAGTTCAATTGACAGCCTTTAATTTTGTATGATCAATCGTGTAATCGAAATTTAGTGAATTTCTTTTAGTACACATGTGGATGGCTCCATTCTTTTCTTTATTGGAAGTCAATTGACACTTTTCTCGCCATGCAAATATCACGTCTAAATCATTTAACCATTGGTCTTGATCATCTGATGACTATATAAGGTTGTAAGTGATAGCATCATCTGATAGAGGACTGCATAGTTTGTCTCCTAAATCGTTTACCTAGATCAAGAACAACAGACGGCCTACAATATTTTCTTGCGGAACGCCAGAAATGGCTAGCGTTTTACTCGTTTCCGTCCACGCAGTATATCCAGTATATATGTTTATCCCTCCTTACCCTTAGCGCTTGTTTAGATAGCTTAGAACCGTCCTCAATTGTTGAAACGTCCCCTTAGAAAAATTGGTGAGTTACTGTGCTGGTAAACCCCTTGTATTATTTGATTTTCAAACAGCTGAACAGAACTGAACGTACTCAGACATTTCGCCCTTTACCTATTCTTATCAACACCAAACTGGCACACAATATATTTAGCGCAACGCAATCTGACTTTCAAAAATCCCTGCAAAACAATGGCCCTGACTAACATTAATCTATACCTTTCATGAATCATTTACCTCACAAAAATCTTCGTTACTCGAACTACTGCAGTACAGCGAGCTCCACTACTGCCAGCTAAATAAAAGATTCAAATTGAAGGCACTAACTACTGATAGGGATAGCTATCAAATGAAAGATTTTGATAGAGAACAAACACCTTAATATTGTTCAAAAGTCATAATATATATAGCAGTTCATGACATCCAATATTACAAATTTACTCTTTCTGATGGACACACGTCCAGATCGTCCGCTCTCAAAATTCCGCCATCTCTCTCCCCACATCCACCACTGCTGGCGGCTCACCTCCAACTGCGCAACACTACTCGCAGTCAACAGCCAACTGCCCAACACTACAATAGCCAACAACAATGCAAACCAACCACAGACTGCACACAGCAAGGCTAGTGATTTTCATACAGAGCGCTACGTGGCGTTACCAATATAAAAACCTAAACATCCTACTTACATTGTGCGTTCCTACTTCGTCACTGAAAAGCCTAAGCGTAGTCGGACAGACCGGACTTTTATATATTTTGTCGGACGCAACCGTAAAAAGCCGGAAATATCCATCTAATGCCCTATGTCTGAATTATTTGTTGGATATACCCCAATCTCTGTCGCCCTGTGAGGTTGATCTCGTCAAGGGTTGTGAACTATCACCGCCACGTCTGTATGAAGGCTACTACAGCTCAGAAAAACTTTCAGGCTATCAAAGATATTTCTAAATAACTGATCAGCCAGAACGTTTGACCACCTACATAATAGCCGGTTATGTCCACGTTTGGGACGCATGACAACGGTGATGCGTCGTTGCATGGTAAATAGCTGTAGGGAGGTGGCACCACATCTGCACATACAAGTCACAAAACTCTTTTAGATTCCGGGGAGGAAGACGACGATCTCTGAAGCCACGTTTAATCACATCGCAGATATTTTCGATCTGTTTCAGTTCTGACGAGTTGGGGCAGGGGGCAGCATGTCTACTGCAACTAGCAACTGTGTTCCTCGAACCGCCTTGCCTTGTGACAGGGCGCATTGTCTTGTTGAAAAATGTCACTGCCATCGGGAAACATGAAGAGGCTGTTCCGCTGGAAGTCGACGCACTCACGCTCTCCCGTCGGCATACTGTAGAAGGTGTGGGGGATTCATCAGACCATTCAAGGCTCGGCAACTGCGTCAAAGGCCAGTGGCCACGGTCACGTGCCTATTTCAGTCGTCGTTGCCGATATCGTGGTGTTAGCAGTGGAAGATGCAAGAGTCGTAGGTAGCGGACGCCCACCGTTATGAGTGTTCGGTGCACTGTGCGCTCACACACACTTATATCCCCACCACCCCTCACCCTTTCCCCAGAATTAATGTTTGATGTTACTTCCGCCACAGTTCAACGCCTGCCTGTTTAACAAGTTTGCCCATAATACGACGTAGATCGTCTACATCATACGATGTAGACTCAGAGAAAGCTTTTGACAGTGTTGAGTGGAATACTCTCTTTCAAATTCTAAAGGTGGCAGGGGTAAAATACATAGAGCGAAAGGCTATTTACAAATTGTACAGAAACAAGATGGCCGTTATAAGAGTCAAGGGACATGAAAGGGAAGCAGCGGTTGGGAAGGGAGAGAGACAGGGTTGTAGCCTCTCCCCGAAGTTATTCAATCTGTATATTGAGCAAGCAGTAAAGGAAACAATAGAAAAATTCGGAGTAGGTATTAAAATCCATGGAGAAGAAATAAAAACTTTGAGGTTCGGCAATGACATTGTAATTCTGTCAGAGACAGCAAAGGACTTGGAAGAGCAGTTGACTGGAATGGACAGTGCCTTGAAAGGAGGATATAAGATGAACATCAACAAAAGCAAAACGAGAACAATGGAATGTAGTCGAATTAAGTCGGGTGATGCTGAGGGAAATAGATTAGGATATGAGACACTTAAAGTAGTAAAGGAGTTTTGTTATTTGGGGAGCAAAATAACTGATGATGGTCGAAGTAGAGAGGATATAAAATGCAGACTGGCAATGGCAAGGAAAGCGTTTCTGAAGAAGAGAGATTTGTTAACATCGAGTATAGATTTAGGTGTTAGGAAGTCGTTTCTGAAGGTATGGAAGTGAAACATGGACGATACATATTTTGGACAAGAAGAGAATAGAAGCTTTCGAAATGTGGTGTTACAGAAGAATGCTGAAGATTAGATGGGTAGATCACATAAATAATGAGGAGGTATTGAATAGAATTGGGGGAAGAGGAGTTTTTGGCACAACTTGACAAGAAGAAGGCACTGGTTGGTAGGACATGTTCTGAGGCATCAAGTGATCACAAATTTAGCATTGGAGGGCAGCGTGGAGGGTAAAAATTGTAGAGGGACACCAAGAGATGAATACACTAAGCAGATTCATAAGGACGTAGGTTGCAGTAAGTACGAGGAGATGAAGAAGCTTGCACAGAATAGAGTTGCGTGGAGAGCTGCATCAAACCAGTCTCAGGACAGAAGACCACAACAACAACGACGTCCGACATCTGTAATGAGGGGTGGCTACCCAAACAAACGACGTCAGGAAGTCGTTTCACCACTCCTCAAATACCCTACAAATCGTGCAGTTTCCGAAAAGGTCGTTCCAAGTCTCCGGGCCATCACAATCTACCCTCGGTGAAACTCAGACAGATCACCCCCTCCACATTCTCACTTGTATTACATGCACCGTGCGTCTGTCTGACTAGCATTCATTCTTCGCTAGGTGACTCATAACGCTCTGTGACTCAGTCTAAAGTAATTTATACCAACAATTATTTTTGTGATTTTATGCATGTCGCGAGGGCGGAAGAGAGACAACAAGCAGACAGTGATGACGATGGCACGACATGGGAACATCGTCTATAAATTTTCCAGGTCGTGATTGCTATTAATTCAGATGTAGGCAATTTTCTCCAAGATGGCCAGTTGCGTTGTAAGATGGCTCTTTTTCCTTAGCTTTACGTCCTTTCGTGCATGGATAAACCAGATAGGCACCAGAGAAACGACCGTGGCCTTTAAAGGAAGGCAGTGCTAACAGTGATAACCTTGTAGCCTTCTCAAAACTGTGCACTGCCCTACACGCAATCGGATGTTTCTTCCGAAACCCGTGGTGTTAGATAATCCCCACAGAGAAAGATTTGTCCCATCCGGTCCCGTTTTCTTCTGCAGTCAGGACGCGTTTTCCTCACAGGTACTGTCTCGAGACCACCGTTTAGTTGCCGTATAAGAGATAGTTTAACTGAGTACTATTTTGTGTTTCGTCACCATTCTTTCGACTGGTTTAATGCGGTCCGCCACGCATTTCTCTCCTATGACAACCTTTTCATTGTAGCCTACGTCCTAATTTATATCATTGATATGTAGAAATCGCTGTCTTCCCCTTCGGTTTTCGCCTCTAGAGCTTCCTCTAGCACCTTCGAAGTTAAACCCTGCTGTTTTAACACATGTCCTATCATCCCGTCCCTTCTTCTTGTCACTGTTCCACAGATATTCCTTTCCTCGCCGATTCTGCGGATAACCTAATTTTCAACATTCATCTATAACACCACATTTCAACGCTTCGATTCTCTTGTGTCCCCGATTTCCCACAGTCCATGCCTCCTATGCTCCAAACATTCTCAGAAATTTCAGCCTCGTGTGAAGGCCTATGTTTGATGCTAACAGATTTATCTTGGCCAGGAATTTAGTTTTTGCCAATTCTAGTCTGCTTTTTATGTCCTGCTTGCTTCGTCCATAAAGGGTTTTCGCTGCGTAGGTAGCAAAATTCATTAATTTTATCCAGTCCGTGAACTGAACATATGGTATTGGCGGCAGGGAGGCTCCTCCTGTGAAGTTCGACCGCCGAGTTGCAATCTTTACATTGATGCCACGTAAGGTGACTTGCGTGTCGATGATGATAAGGACAACACAACACTCAATCCCTGAGCGGAGAAAATCTCCCGTCCGACCAAGAATCGATCACGGACGCGCTACGTGGTAGCCATAGGCGCTGACAACGCTAAGGTGCGGACTACTCTGTGGTCACTTTTGACAATAAGTGTCGCGCTATTCTCATTTCTGCTACTTCCCATTTCCTTCGTTGTTTTTTGGTTGACTCTCCGTCCATATTCTGTACTAATTAGACTGTTTATCCATGCAACACATCTTGTAATTCTTCACTTTGTCATCATCCGATTTTATCATCTATCTCATTTTACCTTGACTTACTATGGATCAAGCAGTAAAGGAAACAAAAGAAAAATTCGGAGTAGGTATTAAAGTCCATGAAGAAGAAATAAAACGTTGAGGTTCGCCGATGACATTGTAATTCTGGCAGAGACAGCAAAGGGCTTAGAAGAGCAGTTGAACGGAATGGACAGTGTCTTGAAAGGAGGATATAAGATCAACACCAACAAAAGCAAAACGAGGATAATCGAATGTAGTCGAGACACTTAAAGTAGTAAAGGAGTTTTGCTATTTGGGGAGCAAAGTAACTGATGATGGTCGTAGTAGAGAGGATATAAAATGTAGACTGGCAACGCCAAGGAGGGCGTTTCTGAAGAAGAGAAATTTGTTAACATCGAGTATAGATTTAAGTGGAGTGTATGGAGTGTAGCTATGTATGGAAGTGAAAACTGGACAATAAATAGTTTGGACAAGAAGAGAATAGAAGCTTTCGAAATGTGGTGCTACAGAAGAATGCTGAAGATTAGATGGGTAGATCACATAACTAATGAGGAGGTATTGAATAGAATTGGGGAGAAGAGGAGTTTGTGGCACAACTTGACTAGAAGAAGGGATCGGTTGGTAGGATATGTTCTGATGCATCAAGGGATCACAAATTTAGCATTCGAGGGCAGCGTGGTGGGTGAAAATCGTAGAGGGAGACCAAGAGATGAATACACTAAGCAGATTCAGAAGGACGTAGGTTGCAGTAAGTACTGGGAGATGAAGGAGCTTGCACAGGATCGAGTCGCATGGAGACCTGCATCAAACCAGTCTCAGGACTGAAGACCACAACAACAACAACCTTCACTTTTAATCCCACTTTTGAATCTTTCTTTTCTTTTTTCGTCATTACTTCTTCGTTGTATACATTAAAGGTTAGGGCGAAAGACCACATCCCCACTTTACTCTTTTTAAATCGTGCTGCCTGTTCTTGGTTTTCCATTCTATTGTTCAATGTTGGATCTTGCACATGTTGTTTATTAACCGTATTTCCCTATAGCTTACCCTAATTTTCCTCAAAATTTTGAACATCTTGCACCATTTGAAATTGTCGAACCGAACGTTTTTTCTAGATCGACTAATAATCTGAACATGTCTTGATTTTTCTTCAGTCTAGCCTCCATTACGAACCGCAATGTCAGAAATGCCTCTCTGATACTTTCCTAAAGCCAGACTGATTATCATGCAACACACCCTCAATTTTCTTTGCCATTCTTCTGTGTATGATTATTCTCAGCAACATGGATGCATTTGCTGATAAACTGATCGTGCTATAATTGTCGCACTTGTGGGCTCTTAACAGTGTTGGGAATTGTGTGGGTTTGACGTTTTCCGTAAGTTTCATGGTATACCGCCTGTCTCATACCTTGTACTTAGCAACGTTAATAGTCTTTTTTCCCGGAAGTCCGATAGCATACCGCCAGTCTCATACCTTGTACTTACCAATGTTAATAGTCTTTGTGTTGTTTCTTCCTCCAACGATTTTAGAAATTCCGATGGAATGTTACCTATCTCTCCTGCGTTATTTGATATTAATTCGTCCTAAGCTGTTTAAATTCTGATTCTGATCTGGATCCTCTGTCTCTTCCCTGGCGACTCCCGTTTCTTCTTCCGCCACGCCATGAGACAAGTCCTCCTCCCTCATAAAGGCCTTCCATTTACTCTTTCCACCTATATTTTTTCTCCCCTGTATTTACAGTCGAATTTCCATTGCTCTCTTAATGATACCTCCCTTACCTTTAATTTAGCCAAAGCTTGCTTCGATTTTTCTGTATACTGCGTCAGCTTCGCCCCCCCCCCCCCCCCCACCCCTCACCACCATTGACCTTGCCATAGGTGTGGAGGCCTGCGTGCCTCAGCGATAAAGATAGCCGTACCGTAGGTGCAACATCAATGGAAGGGTATCTGTTGAGAGGCCACACAGACGTGTGGTTCTTGAAGAGGGGCAGCAGCCTTCTCAGTAGTTGTAGGGGCAACAGTCTGGATGATTGACTGACCTGGTCTTGTAACACAAACAAAAACGGCCTTGCTGTGCTGGTACTGCGAACGGCTGAAAGCAAGCGGAAACTACAGCCGTAATTTTTCCCGAGAGCATGCAGCTTTACTGTATGGTTAAATGATGGTGGCGTCCTCTTGGGTAAAATATTCCGGAGGTAAAATAAGCTCCATTCGGACCTCCGGGCGGGGACTACTTAGGAGGACGTCGTTATTAGGAGAAAGGAAACTGGCGTTCTACGGATCGGAGCGAGGAATGTCAGATCCCTTAATCGGGCAAGTAGGTTAGAAAAGTCAAATAGGCGTAATGCAGGAGTAGGTTTAATAACGAATAAAAAAAATAGGAGCGTGGGTAAGCTACTACAAACAGCATAGTGAACGCATTATTGTGGCAAAGGTAGACACGAGCCCACACCTACCACAGTAGTACAAGTTTATATGCCAACTACCTCCGCAGATGATGGAGAGATTGATTACATGTATGATGAGATAAAAGAAACTATTCAGATAGTGAAGGGAGACGAAAATTTACTAGTCATGGGTGACTGGCATTCGATAGTAGAAAAAGGAAGAGAAGGAACCGTAGTAGGTTAATATGGAATGGGGGTAAGGAATGAAAGAGGAAGCCACCTGGTAGAATTTTGCGTAGAGCATGACTTAATCATAGCTAACACTTGTTTCAATAATCATGAAAGAAGGTTCTATACACGGAACAGCCTCGAGACACTGGAAGGTATCAAATAGATTATATAGTGGTAAGACCGAGATTTAGGAACCAGCTTTTAAATTGTAAGACATTTCCAGGGGTAGGTGTGGACCCTGACCACAATCTATTGGTTATGAACTGTAGATTAAAACTGAATAGACTGCAAAAAGTTGGGAACTTAAGGAAATGGGACATGGATAAACTGAAAGAACCAGAGTTTGTAGAGAGTTTCAATGAGAGCATTAGGGAAAGATTGACAAGAATGAGGGAAAGAAATACGGTAGATGAAGAATGGGTAGTTTTGAGAGATGAAATAGTAAAGGAAGCAGACGATCGAGTATGTAAAAAGACGAGGGCTAGTAGAAATCCATGAGTAACAGAAGAAATATTGAATTTAATTGATGAAAGGAGAAAATACAAAAATGCGTTAAATGAAGCAGGCAAAAAGGAATACAAAAGTCTCAAAAATGAGATCGACAGGATGTGCAAAATGGCTAAGAAGGGATGGCTAGAGGACAAATGTAAGGATGTAGAGGCTTATCTCACTAGGGGTAAGATAGATACTGCCGACAGGAAAATTAAAGAGACCTTTGGAGAAAAGAGAACCACTTGTATGAATATCTAGAAATCAGATGGAAACCCAGTTCTAAGCAAAGAAGGGAAAGCAGAAAGATGTAAGAAGTATACAGAGTGTCTATATAAGGGCGATGTTCTTGAGGTTCTTGAGGACAATATTATGGAATTGAAAGAGAATGTAGATGAAGATGAAATGGGAGATATGATACTGCGTGAAGAGTTTGACAAAACAGCGAAAGATCTAAGTCGAAACAAGGCCCCGAGAGTGGACAACATTCAATTAGAAATACTGATAGCCTTGGGAGAACCAGCCCTGACAGAACTCTACCATCTGGTGAGGAAGAGGTATGAGACAAGCGAAATACCCTCAGACTTCAAGAAGAATATAATAACTCCAGTCTCAAAGAAAGCAGGTGTTGACAGATGTGAATATTACTGAACTATCAGCTTAATAAGTCACGGTTGCAAAATATTAAAGCGAATTCTTTACAGGCGAATGGAAAAACTGGTAGAAGCCGACCTCGGGGAAGATCAGTTTGGATTCCTTAGAAATGTTGCAACACGTGAGGCAATACTGATCCTACGAATTACCTTAGAAGCTAGATTAAGGAAAGGCAAGTCTACGTTTCTAGCATTTGTAGACTTAGAGAAAGCTTTTGACAATGTTGACTGGAATATGGGTCAAATGCCTCTGCGCACTATGCGCCTTAACTTCTGAGGTCATAATTCGCCTAGAACTTAGAACTAATTAAACCTAACTAACCTAAGGACATCACACACATCCATGCCCGAGGCAGGATTCGACCCTGCGACCGTAGCGGTCACTCGGTTCCAGACAGTAGCACCTATACTCTGGCCGGCTACTGAGTGGAAACACATATGTTTTTGGTGCCTAGGTGACCTACACTCCCACTGTCAGATTACACTGAGAATCTATTTTGCAATGCTGAATAAAAATCGCTTCAGCTGAAGTTTGTTAAAGGGACGACGGGTATCGTGATTTAAGCTACATCTTATTGTAAAGATTTGATAAAAGATAAGAAATAATATTACGCATAGACTCCATCATATTGATAAATACTCTCTTTCAATTTCTGAAGGTGGCAGGGTTAAAGTACAGGGAGCGAAAAGCTATATACAATTTGAAAAGAAACGAGAAGGCAGTTATAAGAGTTGAGGGGCATGAAAGGGAAGCAGTGGTTGGGAAGGGAGTGAGACCAGGTGGTAGCCTATCCCCGATTTTTTTCAATCTGTATATTCAGCAGTTTGGAACCGCGCGACCGCTCCGGTCGCAGGTTCAAATCCTGCCTCGGGCATGGATGTGTGTGATGTCTTTAGGTTACTTAGATTTAGGTAATTCTAAGTTCTAGGGGACTGATGACCTCAGAAGTTAAGTCCCATAGTGCACAGAGACATTTTGTATACTGAGCAAGCAGTTAAGAAAATAAAAGGAAAATCCATGGAGAAGAAATAAAAACTTTGAGGTTCGCCGATGACATTGTCTGTCAGAGACAGCAAAGGACCTGGAAGAGCAGTTGAACGGAGTGGACAATGTCCTGAAAGGTGGATATAAGATCAACTTCAACAAAAGAAAAACGAGGATAATGGAATGTATCCGAATTAAACCGGGTGATGCTGAGGGTACTGGATTAGGAAATGATACATATAAAGTAGTAAATGTGTTTTGCTATTTGGGGAGCAAAATAACTGACGATGGTCGAAGTAGAGAGGGTATAAAATGGAGACTGGCAATGGCAAGGAAAGTGTTTCTAAAGAAGAGAAATTTGTTAACAACGAGTATAAATTTAAATGTCTGGAAGTCGTTTCTGAAAGTATTTGTGTGGAGTGTAGCCATATATGGAAATGAAACATGAAAGATAGGTAGTTTATTCAAGAAGAGAATAGAAGCTTTCGAAATGTGGTGCTATAGAAGAATGCTGAAGATTATATGGGTAGACCACATGACTAACGAGGAGGTATTGAATAGAACTGGGGAGAAGAGAAATTTGTGGCACAACTTGACTAGAAGAAAGGATCGGTTGGCAGGACATGTTCTGAGGCATGAAGGGCTCACCAATTTAGTATTGGAAGGCAGCGTGGAGGATAAAAATCGTAGAGGGAGACCAATAGATGAATACACTAAGCAGATTCAGAAGTATATATGTTGCAGTAGGTACTGGGAGAGGAAGAAGCTTGCACAGGATAGAGTAGCATGGAGAGCTGCACCACACCAGTCTCAGGACAGAAGACCACAACAACAACAACAACAACAACAAAAACAACAACAAAAACAACAACAACGAGTCAGGCCTTTCGAAAATCATTTCTTTTTCGACTTCTTCACCTTTTTCTTGGAACCATTTCGCCTTATCTTCCATAAACTGAGTGCTACAGACACCAGTACTTCCGGTTATCGAAAAAACCATGCACGATCTTGTTGTTCGCTAGCTACGACACTCACACAATCCGAATTTGACATGGCCACTCGCAAGTAAGATTGCAATCAGACTACCGATGCCCGTTGTGCCGCTAAGGTTAATAATGTGCCTCGTTCTAATGCCCTGCCCCATCACTGGACCGTATCTCTCTCGCTCGGCCCTGGTTACGTGTTTTATACTCTTTTTGTATGAGTTCACCAATGATTTTTGTGTCCAGTTTTTATTGACCTATCTGGTTCGTCTCCCTCTATTGGAATCTCTGTCTTTTACCGAGTAGCTTTTCTCATCAATTTCAATTCGTTTTTACCCAGTTTGAATTTCACTGTCGATACAATTGTGGGTTTTCTTTTCAAATTACACCTGATAAAGATGGTTTGCAGTCGACTATTCTGCTATCTCTTTCTGTCCTCAGATTGAGGCTCTACTGTTATCGTGTAGACAAGGTCGACTCACTCCTGTAGCAGGAAATGAAACCTATGCTGTTAGCTCGGTCGAGACAGAGAGAATGATAGTGAGAGAGACTTTTCAAACCGCACGGCTGGGACACGGTTCCACCGTTACATATTCCTCTGCGATTTTTACCTCTACAGCTCTCGCTAGTCCCATGAATATTCATGAAATATTTTCACAGTTACTAATACTAATATTGAAAGGTATGAACACAGGATAAAATATTGAAGCAGAGAAAACGTAGTATAGATTTTGTAGTAGCATCGCTGCTCAACAGCGATCGCTGGTTCAATGTGTCACGGGTAGCGTGTTAGAGTAACTTTACGTAGATGTAAAGAGGAATCTCAAGTGTATAGACGTGTTGTATAAGATGTGTGCTGGATATATACATACTCGCCAAGGGCAGTAACGATTTTCTGTTTGCGAGATACCATGCTGGAAATGATGAAGGTAAAGAAAGTTGTTTTGTTACCAATGTAATGCACGTATTCATAAGTGATAATTGAGGCAATGTATAGCACTCATATCCAATGGTTTTGTAAAGATAATTGTTAATATATAATCAGTTTACTGCGTGTTAGTTGTGAGCATTATTAATTTTCAAAGAGTCAAAATATAAGTTTTAAAGTTAGTGCCATATTGTTACTTCCCTCAAGTTCAAATGGTTCAAATGGCTCTGAGCACTATGGGACTTCAGTTCTGAGGTCATCAGTCCCCTAGAACTTAGAACTACTTAAACCTAACTAACCTAAGGTCATCACACACATCCATGCCCGAGGCAGGATTCGAACCTGCGACCGTAGAAGTCACGCGGTTCCAGACTGAAGCGCCTAGAACCCAACAGCCACACCGGTCGGACTCCCACAAGTCAATACCAGTTCCCATATCCATGTCGCTTTTGATTAACTAGTTTGCTCAAGAAGTTATTGCCTGACATATCCGATTTAATTAAAATATATGTTAAGCATCAGCCTTGCATAATAGCCTTGTGCTAACTTTACAATTTAAAGTACTAACAGAGAGCAGTACGAAGATTGTTAGCATTGCGCAGATAAAGGTAAGAAATTTTATTATTTAAAGAACAGCATTCATTAAGCACAGTACCATTACTTTCAAATTGAAGTTTTGTTTTATTACCAAGGCCAATTTCATACCAATAGTGTTGCATCAAATTCAGTTTTTGTATTAGGTAAATCCATACAGTTTTGGTTTGGATTAAAGTTACTGACAGTTTATATTATCGCACTCAGAAAAGTTCATCACAGGACAAAGCACATAAGCGACGAAATAAAACACATGTTCGCAAGGCATTTCCATTCTAGTAGATGCATTGCAAGCTACTGTCAGTTATGTTATTTCAAACGTAAATGTTTCACTATCAGCTATATAATGACATGACGACAGTGAAAATTTGTGCTGGGCTGAGACTCGAACCCGGATTTCCCGTTTTACGTGAGGGATCGCCTTAATCGTTGTTTTTTTTGTTTGTTTTTATATGGAAAAAGGCGTCGTTCAGTTACGACAAACAAAAGTAGAATGTACATCCGTAGCAACAACAGAACAAGAGTTCCTTCTAAACTATGAAATAGAATTCGAAACTAATAGTATGATGATAAATAATAAAGAAATAAAAATGTAACCGAATCCGGCACGCCATTCCCTGTGCATGGCTCATCTGCGTACAAATTCCATGTTCCAATTTGATAAAACATTTCGCAGCGTGTGGAGCTCCATGGCGGCGGTCATCCTCTGCCCGGTACTCCCCAACTGTGAGGGGGGTTATCGAAGACACTTCGCAAATAGTTCGCAAATAGTTGTCGGTATCTGGGTGTACACTCAAGTGTGCTATGACTGTCCTGGAGAAATTGCCAGTAATCAAGTACCATTTTCTCATCATCTCGAAAGAGGTAGTATATGGACATGCCTTTAAACCATGTGAGAGCGTGAGTCTTCGCAGGTGGGAAATAAGTATCCTCTGGACAAAGAAGGAGCCGTGGCTCAATTGTGCGAGGCGCGATACATAGGTAGCAGGCGAGGATCTTCTGCACTAGTAGCCATACCTCTAACGCCGATCCACATGTTAAACGGTGTTCGTCAGTGTCCACGAGGTGGCTAAGTGGGCAAAGGGGGGAATCCGACATCCCAGTAACGTGCAGCCTTTGTCGTGTTACAATCTTCCCGTTCACCACCTGGTACCACGCTGCTCGTACCCGCGTGGGGAGAAACGGCTTCTGGACTGCTTTCCACACTGCAGGCCATAGGGTGGTCGGGCTTTTCGTTTCAATCGTATTGCGAGGGATGGACCTTAGCAGCAGCCGGTAAACGTCTCTCGCCTTGGGAGTGCGAGTGTTGGGGAGGTCTGGGTGCACATAACTATACTCAAAAATAAATGCCGAGAGGTGCGAGAGTGAGGGTGTAATGTGCGCAATCGTGACAGGTGGCACAAGAGACGCCGGCAGCAATTCCTCTAACGGATGTCCCGTAAGGGAAGCATCTTTGTGGGTCCACAATTTCATCATTGTGCACAAGTATAACGCTGTAGCTCTCGCTCGTACATTTATAAGTCCCAGTCCTCCATCACGCGGGGGAGGGTGAGGGTTTCGTAGCGGACTTTGAATAGGTGTCCGGCGGTAAGGTAATATCCAAACGCTACTTGCAGTCTGTGTGCCATCGCTGTCGATATCGGTAGGACCTGAGCCATGTGGATCATCTTAGTCGCCACATGAAGGTTGAGGTGTTCCATACGCTGTAGGAAGTCCATCTTTCGAAGTAGGTTCAGGCGAACTTCTGTGCGTATTGCCTGTAGTAATCGTGCATAGTTCGCCGACTTGGCCACATTCATGAGGCTGCCCGCTGACAATCCATAGCGATTGATCCATTGTATCACCGAGCGTACCTCGTCACCAGATCGGACAAGTAATAGAATGTCATCAGCATAGATCCTGCAGTGAAAGGTGTGATCCCTCAGTGACATGCCCGAGAGCCTGTTTTTCAACCCTCCGACAAGTGGTTCGAGTGCGATCGCGTAAAGGATGATGGAGAGTGGGCATCCTTGGCGAACTGACCGTCGGATTGGAAAGGGACCCGAAATCCGTCCATGCACCAGTACACGGGATGCAGCTCCACGGAAAAGGCGCTGAAAGATGCCGAGAAAGCAAGGCGGGAAGCCCATGTGGGCCATAACGGACAGGAGGAACTTGTGGTGAACTCTGTCGAAGGCGTGGTCGAAATCAATGGAGATCAGAGCAGCTTGAAGGCGACAGGATGTGGCGATAGCTATTAAATCCCTGCATTCGCTGGTTGCCGTTTGCATGTTGGTCACTCCGCCCTGTGTCGTTTGCTCCATGGAGAGGAGTAGGGGCAGAACCTTCTTTATGCGGCTGGCGAGTAGTCGGGCGAAGATTTTATAGTCCGAGTTGAGCATTGTAATGGCCCTGTAGTCCTCGACCGTCCGACATCGGGAAGTTTTGTGTATCGGTATGTCGAGAAAGCCAGGCGGGAAGCCGGAGAAAGACGAAGGTAATGAGAAGTAGTAGAAATGAGAACAGCGAGAAACTTAACATCAGGATTGATGGTCACGAAGTCAATGAAAATGAAGTTAAGGAATTCTGCTACTTAGGCACTAAAATAACCAATGACGGACGGAGCAAGGAGGACATCAAAAGCAGACTCGCTATGGCAAAAAAGGCATTTCTGGTCAAGAGACGTCTACTAATATCAAATACCGGCCTTAATTTCAGGAAGAAATTTCTGAGGATGTACGTCTGGAGTACAGCATTGAATGGTAGTGAAACATGGACTGTGGGAAAACCGGAACAGAAGAGAATCGAAGCATTTGAGATGTGGTGCTATAGACGAATGTTGAAAATTAGGTGGACTGATAAGGTAAGGAATGAGGAGGTTCTACGCAGAATCGGAGAGGAAAGGAATATGTGGAAAACACTGATAAGGAGAAGGGACAGGATGATAGGACATCTGCTAAGACATGAGGGAATGACTTCCATGGTACTAGAGGGAGCTGTAGAGGGCAAAAACTGTAGAGGAAGACAGAGATTGGAATACGTCAAGCAAATAATTGAGGACGTAGGTTGCAACTGCTACTCTGAGATGAAGAGGTTAGCACAGGAAAGGAATTCGTGGCGGGCCGCATCAAACCAGTCAGTAGACTGATGACCAAAAAAAGAAAGTTAAAATGCCCAGCTCCCTGAAGGGGTACCTACATGACGTCCCTGGGTCAACATTTATTATTCTTACTAATCGTTTTGTACAAGCAGTATTTTCTTTCTAAGTGATGTGTTACCCAGAAAATTACTCCGTACAATGCTATTGGGTGAAAATGTGCATAAGACGTCAGGAAGGTCACACGATTATTTTCAGAATTAGCAATCATACGAAGAGAGAAAGTAACTCAGTTTAATTATATTTGAGATGCTCAGTAAAAAAAAAAAAAAAAAGAGAGAGAGAGGAGACCTTCCACGAATCCAGGTGGCACGTGGGAACCGGGGTCATCAGTTCTTGGTACATGGTGATCCATCGGGGCATCATTAGATCGCAGAAAGTCCGATAAAACTCGAGCGGCAGTCGTTCTGGCCCGGGAGATTTGTTGAGTGCTCCCTTGTTAAGCGCGTCCTCGATGTCGTCCCTCGTAAGTCCAGCTAACAGCGTCGTCGCTGCTGCATCGTCGAGGGTGTGCGACACGTGCTGCAGTATGTCGTGCCCATCCGCTTCCTCTGTATTCACCTCGTCGTAAAACCGGCGATAGTGATCTACAAAGGCCTCTGTAACTGCCGCCTGAGTCATTACGTCCCTACCACCTGGCAATGTGAGGTCCGTGATCAGCTGCTGTCGGTGTCGGCGGCTGTCGAGCACGATGTGATGCATAGACGGGTTTGACGGTCTTGACGTCGCGATCGCACGACGACCCCCTCCAAACGTTTCCTCGTAAGCGACAAAATTTTACCTTTAATTCGGCGGCTTTCCATTTGTCGGTTTGGAAATGGTGGTTGGCTGGCGAGTTCACAGAGAATCGTGTAATACAAGTTCAGTGTGTGACGATGCCACGCTGCGATATCTTTTCCGAACTGTGTTAGCACACGCCGGAACGCTGGGTTAGCACTTTCCACCCACCATGCTAGAGTCGAAGGGTATCGGGGAAGACGACGTTCGCAATCCATCCATGTGCTGGCGATAATTTGGCGGCATTCCGGGTCTTGAAGATGTGCCACATTCAGCTTCCAGGGTCCTCAGCTGCGCCATATCCGCTGCTGCTGTAGAGTGAGTGTGCATATGAAAGCGCTATGATCGGAGAAGGTAAGCGGCCAAAGTTCGGCGTCCAATACTCCCGGCGCTAGAGCTCGTGAGATATAAATGCGGTCTAGGCGGCTGGCTGAGTGACTAGTAAGATATGTCGACCCGGGACTGTCACCGTGTAGTGTCTCCCACGTGTCGGTGAGAAGCATATCACGAACCAGGAGCCGAAGTTCTTGACAAGTCGAGAAATGAGGGACTTGGTCTTTGGGGTGGAGCACACAGTTAAAGTCGCCGCCGAAGATATATTGATCGAAGCGACTGATAAAGAGAGGGGTGATATCCTCACAGTAGAACAGCGATCGTTCGCGGCGTTGGTCAGTTCCTGATGGAGCATAAATGTTAATGATGCGCGTGCCCAGTGCTGTGATCGCCAACCCCCTTCCTGACGGAAGGTAAGTCACTTCTTCGATGGCAATTCCGTCGCGCACTAGTATTGCCGTACCGCTGCCATTTCGGTCCGCCGGTGACATATATGTCACATAACCAAAGAAAACGGGGAGGGTCCGCTATATACACTTCTTGCAACAGGGCAATGTCAACATCCGAAGAACGAAGCATCTCACGCAGCAACTGGATCTTCACTGCCGTTCGTATCGTGTTGAGGTTAATCGTGGCGATATGATAAGCCTGTTGCCGAACCGCAGGTGCTAAGTTATCCATTAAGACTGTAATTACGCTTCGGACTGTTTTAACACCTCCGCATCCCCCCAAACATCACCTGCAGTCCTTTCTAGAGAGCCGGCACTAATTGCGTGGGCCCTATTGGCGTAACTTGCATGGTGGCGTCGTCGTCGTGGTCATCCGCCCACGTCGGGGAACTCAAAGCCAGATCGGTTTCCCTAGCTTCCTCAGGACACGACTTGAGTGCTTGCACTCCAGAAGGTGGTGGGCAGCATCTGTCCTGCGTATCGGCATCCGATTTTGCCACTGTAGATACGTGTGGTTTGTCCTCAGTTCCGTTCGCTGGTGCCACACTGCAGCAAATGGCGGCTGTCTCTGTGGTAGCGTCGTCATTGAAGGTGGAGTCGTCGTCCTCTGGAGGCTGTGTCGCATCTCGTTCGGAAGGTGCTCTACGCCTCCGCTTCCGTCGCTTCGGAGAGCGTTGCTTCCTGGTGTGTCCTTCTGCGTCAGACGATGGCAAAGATTCACGACGTTCCGGCACAAAGGCAGCCGTAGGCACAATAAGCGAGTCTACGGCTATGCTGTCGTCATGTATATTGTTATCTGTCGACGGGGGCGGCTGCATCGGAGTTGAATCCGTAGCTTGTGGGACGGGTGTGTCATCATCGCCCTGTACTGGAGCATGGAGCCGCGACCCAACCGTGGATGTCGGCTGTCGTGGTGAAGTGGTAGCTGACGTGAGGGCTGCTGCATAAGTCACGGGAAGCAGCGTCGGCTGTGATGGCGGGTCCACGTCAGCCGGCGGCAGTTGAGTGATTCGACGTTGGATACATTCGGATCTGAGGTGTCCCTCCTTCCCACAACCAGAGCAGGTCTTCGGTTGCCCGTCGTAGATGACGATGGCACGGCAGCCACTGATATTCAGATATGAAGGTACATGTCTTTTAAGTTCTATTCGGACCTGACGGACTCCGTTCAGCACAGGATATGTCTGGAATTGCGTCCATTTTTCCGCAATATGTAGGGGCGCAGCGCTGTCACGACGTCCTCCGCCGGTAGTTCGAAAAGAAGTTCGAAAAGTCTGATCGTCGAAGTCCCATGCCAGAATAATCGACGTGCACAGTCCCCACATTGCCATCAGCATGGCAGAAACGGATGCCCTGTTTCGTTTCCCGAAGGATCCGTTCACATGACACGTCGTTGATGATTTTGAAATGTCGGTCGCCGGGATTTCAACTTCTTCTCGTAGAAATCGTTCGACTTCGAGTGCTTTGGGCCGTGCAAATTCGTTGCGGAACGTAAATTTGAGCGTCGATTTTCTGTACTGGTGCGCCATAGTGATCTATATGCTGAGTACGGCACGCGCGAAAACGGCCGAGTACGATGTAAACAACACGAGCGCTCGCTCTGCGGCAGGAACACAAACAGCGCGTCCTCACCGCAGCACAGCCAAAGGCCAACTGCATCGTTTGGCTATCCGAGCACAACTC
Organism: Schistocerca gregaria; assembly: GCF_023897955.1. Lineage (NCBI taxonomy): Eukaryota > Metazoa > Arthropoda > Insecta > Orthoptera > Acrididae > Schistocerca > Schistocerca gregaria. The sequence goes on along the minus strand of NC_064925.1, from coordinate 228,901,001 downwards.
ACGGGTATGCCCAAACTTGTATACGTCGTCTTTCATACATCACAACCTGCACTCGTACACATTAGGTAATTTCCGTGCAGAGGGAGGACATTTTAACTGAAAATCTCTGCCTGGTATCGGCAGATAAATACGATGTTGCAATTACTGTGTTGTTAATAAGTACGATGTAATGTTCTTACGGACGTGCATAATGTTCGAAGGGAAAGGCACTGTGGTGACTACAGCTGTTATGAAATATATTCAGAGTTGCAAATACGGACAACCGTCAGCTATTTAATGGAATGAATACAATGAAACTTTGTGTGGCAGATACATTTCATGTCTTTGGTGACGGCTGTAGTCACCGCAGTGCCTGTTGCTTCGGACGTGTATCTACAGGGTGGCGCACGATATGTGTTACCAATTGTTTCTTTCACAATTTACGACGCACTTTAGATATCCCGCTGGGATCTCTACAGCAGTACCAGCAGAGCTTGAAAAAACAAATGAGTTACTATATGACGTGTAATTCAGGATACTGCAGCTAGGAGACTAGTAAGCAGCAATGGCTGGCAATGGAAGACTGACGACACGGCAATGATCGGCAATTGTGTTACTTTTTCATGAAACGAAAAGCCTTGTTGTGACTCAGAGGCGTTTTCGACAACAGTTTAACACACGATGGGTTCCTTGAAAGAAGACCACCCAAAGGTTGTACGATAACTTTGTACAGGAAGGAACAGTATTGGAAGCAAAGTGAACTCGGCCTAAGCCTATCTGTTCGCCGGATATACTGAAGCGGTACGAGTTGCTGTACAGCGAAGTCCCGGGAAATCGTATACAAATACAGCAGTGCAACTGGGAATGTACAGACGTTCCGTTCAATGAATTCTTAAAAGTGACCTCCATATGTACGCATACAAGATGACCTGTGCACAGAAGCGCACTGAAGAACACAAGTAGCAGAGACTACTGTTTGCTCAGTGGGCGGAGGATTGGGAAGAAACTCTCAACGTTTCATTTTCAGACGAGGCGCATTTTCATTTAGACGGTGTGGTTAACAAACAAAATGTACGCTTTTGAGCCTCTGAAAACCCACAAGTGCTTCATGAATGACAACATTATGCTCCGAGGATTACAGCGTGGGCAACAATCACGGACTTAATGCACCATTTTTCTTTGAAGGAGTTGTGAACAGCGAGCGTTATTTGAGTATGCTTCGCAATAGCTTCATTCCACAGCTTCTTGCTGCTGCCTTGCCCTTCAACGCGCAGTGGTTCATGCAAGATGGAGCAAGGCCACATACTGTAAACACTGTGTTGGAGTTTTTACACGAGCATTTCGACATGCGGATCATTTCACTCAGGTTTCCAGGTCGCTTCAATGACGGACAAAATTGGCCCCCCAATAGTCCAGACCTCAATCCATATGACTCTCTTCTTTGAGGGTACCTAAAGGAAAAAAATTTCCCGAAACGTCCACGTGATTTAATGGAGCTCAGAAGACTTATTCTTCAAGCTTGCAGTGAAATTATGGAAGACATGTGCCGTAGGGTAATCACTAACTTCAGTGTTCGTTTGAAGGAAGTTAGGAAACGAAATGGTAGTCATATTGAGCATGTACTGAGTTAGAACAAACCTCCATAGACGGCTCTTCATTGTAGTGTATGTTCCTTTCAGATTGTATTGACAATGAAGTTTATATTAAAAAACAAAATGGTAACACATTTCGTGCGCCACCCTGTATGTTCGAGGAAAAACTGCACCGAACTTAACGACACGGGTACCGCAATATCGCCGTAAAAGTAATTCTCTGATGTCTCAGCACATAGCCCATAATCCTGTCCCTCCTTCTTATCAGTGTTCTTCATAAATTTCTTTACTGCCCGATTTGAAAGCGAACCTACACATATCTTGTCGTTTCAGTCTTCCTAATTTTCAACATTCTTCTGTAGCACCACATCTCAAACGCTTCGATTCTCTTCTTTTCCGGTTTCTCCACAGTCAACGATTCACTAACAAACAATGCTGCGCTCTAAAAATATCGTCTCAGAAATTCTTTACTCAAATTAAGTGGATGTTTAATACCAGAAGTCTTCTTTTGGCCAGGAATCTACTCTGCTTTTCACGTCGTTCTTTCTTAGCCCGTTATCTGTTATTTGTGTTATTTCGTATTACTTTGTTTCCAATACAGTAGACTTCCGTCACTACAACTGCTTCCTGATCGTCGATTTAGATGTTCAGCTTCTCTCTAACCTTATTTCTGCTATTCATTGTTTTCATCTCTTTTTAGTGTATCTTAAATCCATATGCTGTACGGCTTAGACTGTTCATTGCATTCAATAGTTCTGCAGTTTTTCTTCACTTCCATTGAGGATAGCAATGTCGTCAGTGAATGATATCCTTACACTCTGAATTTTAATCCCACTCTTGAGCCTTTATTTTATTTTCATCATTCTTCTTCGCTGTAAAGACTAAACATAAAGATAGAAAGACTGCCTCCTTGACTTACACTCTTTTTAATACGAGAACTTCGTTCTCAATCTTCCATTCTCATTGTTTCCTCTCGATTGTATATTAATCGTGTTTCCCTATAGCTTACACCTATCGATTGAGGATTTTGAACATGTTTTTCCATTTAACATTGTCGAACACTTATTCTAGGACAATGTCTTCTATAAATGCGTCTCGATTTTTCTTAAGGTAACTGTCTGGCTGGCACTTTTGCCTTTCATGAAGCCAAGCTGATTATCGTCTAATGGACACTCAATTTTCTTTTCCTTTTTTCTATCAACTTGGGTGCTTGACCTGTAAACCAGATTATATGACAATTTTCGCAACTTATATCTTAGGGATTGTATGGACGTTATATTCCCACTACAGGAAGAAACTGATTGAAGAGAACTTACTAACTTACTAAAGACGTTCCAGTGACAACATTCAAAATAATGAAAGGCCACTTATTTAATAACATATTGTCCATATGTTCACCCTAAAGATTTAAACATTTTCCGTAACTCTTCACGAGTCTTCCTGTACCTACTCCGTACTCAGCTGTGCGAAGTTGTTAGATGTGACACATGTTCTCCTTGAGTACGTTGTTATTTCTTTAGTGCTTCCCGTCTAAAAAATCCATCAATTTGGAGAAAAGGAGGTACACACTCAGTACATAGTACTGGCTATAATGTGTATTGAGAGAAGGCTGCTTTAGTCTTTGTGGCATGGCATACCACTGGCGCAACTAACTACTCGGGTTGTCGATATCGATTTCATCGTATGTCACGAGCTAAAGCCTTTGTTCGGCGGGTGTGTGTGATTGGTTTGGCGGGGCTGGATGGCACGTGGCTCACAAGTTGTTGCTTTTGGAGCACTCCGGCTCTCCGGTAAGGGTACGAGAAGCCGCGAATAGTTAAATCGTTCGGGGGCAAGCCTTGCCGGCTCGCTTAAGGATCAGTGGCGGCGGGCTGTGGGAATACCTAAGGACGTCGCTTTACAACCTACTCGGCAAGCTCCCTGCTTACTTTGTGAGTTTAAATTATACGGCACTTCGGCGACCGCATGTACAGATTGGCAATAACACCACCGGCTGCAGTCCTGCAAGTCACGGCTCCTTCACATCTGACCGAAGTTAAGTGCCGTTTTCTTATTTTGAGCCGGCGGGGGTGCCCGATCGGTTCTAGGCGCTACAGTCTGGAACCGCGCGACCGCTACGGTCGCAGGCTCGAATCCTGCCTCGGGCATGGATTTGTGTGATGTCCTTAGGTTAGTTAGGTTTAAGTAGTTCTAAGTTCTAGGGGACTGATGACCTTAGAAGTTAAGTTCCATAAGGCTCAGAGTCGTTTGAACCTTATTTTGAGTACTTGATAGTGTAAGGCCATATCTGTGTTACGTGGAATCGGACCTGTCATATTAACGCGCCTATGAGCGAGTGAGTGCATGATTATGGGTCCGTGTTATTGATCGCAATTTGTGTTCCAGGCCATATGTTTTGAAGTGTACGAGTACTCCCTGTTATAAGTTGCATGGACGGACTTACATTGTAACATAATCTGTATGGGAGGCAAAGCAACCTTTGTAGATGAGCATTCTTCAGTTACGGTATCAGCAGACGGCTGACATATTCGCTTATGAATAATAGTAATTTTAAAGAGTGTTAAACTTGCAATTTCTATCGGCAGTCGCACCTGCCAGGGTGGCCGAGCGGTTCTAGGCGCTTCAGTCTGGAACCTCGCGACCGCTACGGTCGCAGGTTCGAATCCTGCCTCGGGCAAGGATGTGTGTGATATCCTTAGGTTAGTTAAGTTTAAGTAGTTCTAAGTTCTAGGGGACTGATGACCTCAGTCCCATAGTGCTCAGAGCCATTTACGGTAGTCGCTTGTGTGGTTAGTTCTGATTTTCTACTCCTTAGGCATTCTTGTGTGTAGCCTTACTTGCACAGATTTCTGTCCTCTTTTGATGTGTGTTGGAAGAGTTTCTTTGGCGGCAGACGGCACCTTCCGTCGGCCTGGAGCAGAGGCGTGTTTGCTTCTTACTGCTGCGGCACTTCCGTCGTCGCTCGGCGTCTGTGTTGGCCGGCAATCTGGTGCCAATACCAACCGTGTCGTGTTGGATCAAGTTAAGTTGATTGTTGTTGTTGTTTGATTGTTGATTGTTGTTGATTGTTGCCGCCGGTTATGCGGGAACCATCAGTTAAATTTAATAAGCTCAGGAGGTTTGAAGCGTGTCTGGCAAACCCGATGTTCCTTCTCACTATATCTCTTTAATTACTCATTTACACCTTGCAGTCTCATTACTGCCTCTCAGTGCGTTAAGCTTAGGGCCTGTTACGTATCAATATGAACTGTCGAACTGTGGCGGTACGCCACATAACGTGATAAAATAATATTAAATTCAAAAAATGGCTCTGAGCACTATGGGACTCAACTGCTGTGGTCATTAGTCCCCTAGAACTTAGAACTACTTAAACCTAACTAACCTAAGGACATCACACACATCCATGCCCGAGGCAGGATTCGAACCTGCGACCGTAGCAGTCGCACGGTTCCGGACTGCGCGCCTAGAACCGCGAGACCACCGCGGCCGGCTAATATTAAATAACTGACGTCACACAGAAATACAAATATTATCTCAGATAACAAAGACTCTGTAAACAATTAATTGCGATCTCTGTTCTTTTGCTGAAAGATCGCTCTCTTCCCTTTTGTTTCTTGGTAGTGTAAGAAGCTATTCTGGGACGAGGCACGAAAATTTGTAAGTTTCATGTAATATTGAGCCTAAATATAATCAAATATCACTTAAAAGTGTTGTCCATGTTTGTGTGTACCAGCTCCTATATTCATGAAATGGTAAAATTAATTTCTTTATGTAAATCGTACAGGGGAACATTTTTGCAGAGGTCAGCGCAATTGATCTAACTGACAACGGCACAGAGTCGTAATACGTATCTTAGCATTCGCTAATTTTGACAAGTAAAAATAAATGTAAATGTAGAAGATTTCTCTTGATTAGCATTTCTTCCTTTGAAACAACAAAAGTAAGCAATGTTTCCAACATTGAATCATATATGACTAAACTGAGTTCAGTAAATTTTTTCGATCCTCGCTTAACGAAATCGCGATAATATCCTTAGCCTTACAATTTCACAAAAATCAATTTCAATAATAAAGACAGTCATGTATCTGGAATTAGATTTTCTGGCCCTGTCTCTTAATATAAAAACACCATGTCGGGCATATTAATTGCGAGAAACACAACAACTGACTCACTGACGTAAATAATTATCCACTTGTGAAGAGGCACAATAACATTAAATTCAGCTTTGCATAGTATATAAAAACCAATACATAAAGAACCACCACAGAACCTTACCGTGATTCACAGTCATTAGCTAACTCCACTCACTGTGAAACTTGGCTGCCCGTTCCTTGTTGGCTGTGATAGCCGTCTGCTGTAGCTCTCAGCTTACCTTGAATTCTGAGCAATTGTATATTCATTTAAGGTCATTGTACCACCTGGGAGTTACACTTAAATTACATCTACTCCCAATTTATACTGTGTTTTGATCAAATGTATTTTTATTGAAGGGTCATTTTCAATGTTTTGTTTGAAGTACCGGCGGAGATTTATATTTAATTTTTATACCTTCCCAGTTTGTCTCTTTTGGGAAGTTGTGTATTTTATTGCTAAAGGATTTTTTTAATTAATGTTTATACTGTTAAACGGCCCAACAGCCACAATCAGTGGCGTGAATTGTGGTCATTTCTGTATCTGGATGGGTGTTATCCAACTGTGTAACAATTGCCTAAGTTTGGAAATTGGTAGTACATTTAATGGTTGTCATTGTAAGTCATTCTCTTGATAAAATTGTTTGTTGGACCTGCTTGCAGCCTCGCCCAGTTGGTGTGACTTTACCTTTTTTTTCTTTTTTGGGGAACTGTATACTTCCGGTTTCAGTTCTTGCTCTTAATGGTATAAATTTGATAAAAATTGTTTCTACTGAGTAGGGCCTTTTCTTTAATTGTAATAATATTGTTGTTAAATAACAAAATTGTATTCCACGAAACAACAGATGACGAAAGCTATTCGACCACTTTCCATGTGTTTTGTTTAAGGCTATGCCAACCCTAGTTGTGAGGTATCATGTATGTTCAAGAGCTTCCCAGTTAAACTGCCGTAGCAAATACTTCGAGTCAGCATTATCAAGAAGCAGCACAACGCTGTTGGACAACCGTTTGTTTGGTATAGTGCAGCTTAGTGAAGGTCCCGACAGTAAGACGCTGCATTTATGGTCCCACATCTTCGTGTAGAGTCAACGAATAGGATGCTCTGTGACTGTGACGTCATCGGTCCTCAGAAGTTCACTGGCCCCTTTTTTTGTTCGTTTAGGAATGATGTCATTCCATTGACTGGCGTTTTGTTTCTGGATTTCATAAGCGGGCATGTTGGAAAATAATGCCTCCGATTGTTGTTGTTGTTGTGGTCTTCAGTCCAGAGACTGGTTTGATGCAGCTCTCCATGCTACTCTATCTTGTGCAAGCTTCTTCATCTCCCAGTACTTACTGCAACCTATATCCTTCAGAAACCTGGTTAGTGTAGTCATCTCTTGGTCTCCCTCTACGATTTTTACCCTCCACGGTGCCCGCCAATACTAAATTGGTGATCCCTTGATGCCTCAGAACATGTCCTACTAAGGGTTCCTTCTTTTTGTCAAGTTGTGCCACAAACTCCTCTTCTCCCCAATTCTATTCAATACTTCATCATTAGTTATGTGATCTACCCATCTAATCTTCAGCATTCTTCTGTAGCACAACATTTCGAAAGCTTCTATTCTCTTCTGGTCCAAACTATTTATCATGCATGTTTCACTTCCATAGATGACTACACTCCATACCAATACTTTCAGAAATGACTTCCTGACACTTTAATGTATACTCGATGTTAACAAATTTCTCTTCTTCAGAAACACTTTCCTTGCCATTGCCAGTCTACATTTTATATCCTCTCTACTTCGACCATCATCAGTTATTTTGCTCCCCAAATAGCAAAACTTCTTTACTACTTTCAGTGTCTCATTTCCTAATCTAATTCCCTCAGCATCACCCGACTTCATTCGGCTACATTCCATTATCCTCGGTTTGCTTTTGTTGATGTTCATCTTATATCCTCCTTTCAAGACACTATCCATTCCGTTCAACTGCTCTTCCAAGTCCTTTGCTGTGTCTGGCAGAATTACGATGTCATCGGCGAACCTCAACATTTTTATTTCTTCTCCGTGGTTTTGAATATCTACTCCGAATTTTTCTTTTGTTTCCATCACTGCTTGCTCAATATACAGATTGAATAACATCGGGGAGAGACTACAACCCTGTCTCTCTCCCTTCCCAACCACTGCTTCCCTTTCATGTGCCTGGACTCTTATAACTGCCATCTGGTTTCTGTAAAAATTGTAAATAGTCTTTCGCTCCCTGTATTTTACCCCTGCTACCTTCAGAATTTGAAAGAGAGTATTCCAATCAACATTGTCAAAAGCTTTCTCTAAGTCTACAAATGCTAAAAACGTAGGTTTGCCCTTCCTTAATCTAGCTTCTAAGGTAAGTCGTAGGGACAGTATTGCCTCACGTGTTCCAACATTTCTACGGAATCCAAACTGATCTTCCCCGAGGTCAGCTTCAACTAGTTTTTCCATTCGTCTGTAAAGAATTCGTGTTAGTATTTTGCAGCTGTGACTTATTAAACTGATAGTTCGGAAATTTCACATCTGTGAAGACCTGCTTTCTTTGGGATTGGAATTATTATATTCTTCTTGAAGGGTATTTCGCCTGTCTCATACATCTTGCTCACCAGATGGTAGAGTTTTGTCAGGACTGGCTCTCCCAAGGCCGTCAGTAGTTCCAATGGAATGTTGTCTACTCCGGGGGCCTTGTTTCGACTCAGGTCTTTCAGTGCTCTGTCAAACTCTTCACGCAGTATCTTATCTCCCATTTCATCTTCATCTACATCCTTTTACATTTCCATAATATTGTCCTCAAGTACATCGCCCTTGTATAGACCCTCTATATACCCCTTCCACCTTTCTGCTTTCCTTTCTTTGCTTAGAACTGGGTTTCCATCTGAGCTCTTGATGTTCATACAAGTAGTTCTCTTATCTCCAAAGGTCTCTTTAATTTTCCTGTAGGTAGTATCTACCTTACCCCTAGTGAGATAAGCCTCTACATGCCTCTGACTATGTATGTGAAAATGCTTAATGATTTTTACGGAAAACAAACGTTGCTAACATTCTACATCTTTATTACTTATGTCAACCTATTTTTTCTCCCAACGAGAGACAATTTTATATATCTGGTGTCTGTTCTGTCGAACATATCCAAAAGTACAGACACGACGTATATAATTAAGGAGCTGAAGGCCAATGATCAGTGAAGATTCACACCAAGCTTCTGGTAACCGGAGATATGCCGCGAGTTATGAGGCTAATAAGGAGAGGCACTACAGCAGAAGTGCGTGGCAGAAGTTGAGAAATTGTGTCTGAGGAGAGGCATGCTAGGTTAGTCTCTGAGGCTGTGATGTCTACTGTGTCCAGATGGCGTAGTGGTCAGAGCTGTTTAGTTAGCAGGAGACCCAGGTTCGAATCCGGATCCGGCAGCAGTTTTCAGCTTCCCCCATTGACATAAATCAGTGCTCACTGGCAGCTGATGACTTTAATATCTTAGTGTCTAGACACAGTTTATTGACGCTGTGCCAGATGTCGATCGTTCCAGCAATTCGAACTCGCGTGTCTTCTTGGCGGTCGCCACAGTTGGGGGCGCTGACCAGCGTCTAGCAATGTGGCTCGCGAGTGAGCTTTTTGCGTGGTGGACACGCGGGACACGACTGAGGCAAGAAGCACTCTGTCCGATCTGTGACTTGGTGCCGTGAGGCATTCCTGTCCGTAGCGGAATTAGTGTCGTGGACTCGGTCATGAAGTGACAAAGTGTTGATGGCTGGTGTCCGAGGCCACATAGTTGACCTACAGTTTGGGCCCTGTGAACTCTGCGTAACTTCTCCGAGTTACCGGTTTTCCAGGACTGTTTTACGCCAACGGAATCATAACATCAAGAAGGAGTCGTGCGACACAAATGAAAGTTTGTAGGAGTGCATCTACGCCTGAAAGTTGATGTATATTTACATTTCGTGCCAGTCGCATAGCAGCAGACCTAATAGCACCACTATGAGGTTGCAAAACAGTTTTGTTTTAAATACACGCTGTAACTGCCGTGAGCGTTAGTCATAGACGTGGTGAGTTGATGTTAGTAATAAATGCCTTTAAGGCGACAAACACGCCATTATCAACTCTGCACTGATTTCAAACGAGGTCGTGTAATAGGGTAAGAGTCGCTGGATGTTCCTTTTGCGTTATCGCAGAAAGACTCAGAGGGAATGTAGCCCCTGTATATGATTGCAGGCAGCGGTGGTCACGGGAATGTACCGTCGAAAGTAGAGCGTGCTCCGCACGACCCAGTGGCATATTCTCTCTGAGGCGTGTAGTAATGTATCTGTAACAGTAATCTGAGCAGTGGTTGGAACAAAAGTGACACTTTTTTTTCACTAGTTGCTTATTTTTTATGACCCACCGTCTAATTTCTTATGGTGGGTAGTACGTTGCTACTTAGCCGCTGTGACTGTGCCCGGGGTCCGGAGTGACTGAGAGTAACACCACTCCGGATCCGGTCCCCACTCACACCGTCGCCCGTGTCCCGCCACGTGGAGGCGCTATTTGTTTACACCCACTTGATATCCTTCTTGCGCAGCATTCCAAAAACTTATTACTAATACAAAAACAAGTCAAATATTAATAAACAAAACGAAATTAAATATTTAGAAAGAAGGAGGGAAGAGAATTGAATAGAGAAGAGATAGGAATAATATCGCCCGTCACCTGGTTGTGGGTTGTCTTGGAATGACCCTCAAGACGCTGGCCATCGCTCACCATGCCTTTAAAATCTACCATCCTAAAAACTAACTTAACTAGAAGAGATTAGGGTACGTTAAAGCTAGAAACTAAGACTAAGATCTCCATGTCCAGCCTGCTAAACATTTACGTTATACAGTAGAGGGGTAACTGATTTTGTGCTTGGCTCAAAGTTGCTAGTGAAAGGGTACTTGTGGTAAAAGTACTAAGGTAATGATGCTAAGGGTTTGTGTTGAGCCTACAAGGCTCCTAGTCGAGTATATCAGGCGCAAGCACCTCCCGGCCCCGCCGACAACACGACCTGAACGGTGGTTTTCCCCGATCTACCATAGGTATCCGTCGGGTTGGGCTCAAAAGAGAGGAACCACAATTAAGATCCTTTCATCCAGACTGTGCGCTGCCTCTTAACGGAAGGCGTAGGTCCCTTGAAGCGGTATCTAGCTTTAAGCTCATTTTAGACATGGAGGTACTGTTAACTATTTACATTTGCAGAGGAAGACCGCACTGCAATTCCTTCTCTAAATCCTCGCACGAAAGAAACAATGGCTGACATCGAAATAAGTATCCAAGGAATAGAAAAGCAACTGGGATCACTCAACAGAGGAAAGTCGATTGGACCTGACGGGATACCAATTCGTTTCTACACAGAGTACGCGAAAGAACTTGCCCCCCTTCTAACAGCAGTGTACCGCAAGTTTCTAGAGGAACGGAAGGTTCCAAATGATTGGAAAAGAGCACAGGTAGTCCCAGTCTTCAATAAGGGTCGTCGAGCAGATGCGCAAAACTATAGACCTATATCTCTGACGTCGATCTGTTGTAAATTTTAGAGCATGCTTTTTGCTCGAGTATCATGTCGTTTTTGGAAACCCAGAATCTACTCTGTAGGAATCAACATGGATTCCGGAAACAGCGATCGTGTGAGACCCAACTCGCTTTATTTGTTCATGAGACCCAGAAAATATTAGACACAGGCTCCCAGGTAGTTGTTATTTTCCTTGACTTCCGGAAGGCGTTCAATACAGTTCCGCACTGTCGCCTGATAAACAAATTAAGAGCCTACGGAATATCAGACCAGTTGTGTGGCTGGATTGAAGAGTTTTTAGCAAACAGAACACAGCATGTTGTTATCAATGGAGAGATGTCTATAGATGTTAAAGTAACCTCTGGCGTGCTACAGGGGAGTGTTATGGGACCATTGCTTTTCACAATATATGTAAATGACCTAGTAGATAGTGTCGGAAGTTCCATGAGGCTTTTCGCCGATGATGCTGTAGTATACAGAGAAGTTGCAGCATTATAAAATTGTAGCGAAATACAGGAAGATCTGCAGCGGATAGGCACTTGGTGCAGGGAGTGGCAACTGACCCTTAACATAGACAAATGTAATGTATTGCGAATACATAGAAAGAAGGATCCTTTATTGTATGATTATATGATAGCGGAACAAACACTGGTAGCAGTTACTTCTGTAAAATATCTTGGAGTATGCGTGCGGAACGATTTGAAGTGGAATTATCATAAAAAATTAATTGTTGGGAAGGCGGGCACCAGGTTGAGATTCATTGGGAGAGTCATTAGAAAATGTAGTCCATCAACAAAGGAGGTGGCTTACAAAACACTCGTTCGACCTATACTTGAGTATTGCTCATCAGTGTGGGATCCGTACCAGATCGGGTTGACGGAGGAGATAGAGAAGATCCAAAGAAGAGCGGCGCGTTTCGTCACAGGGTTATTTGGTAACCGTGATAGCGTTACGGAGATGTTTAGCAAGCTCAAGTGGCAGACTCTGCAAGAGAGGCGCTCTGCATCGCGGTGTAGCTTGCTCGCCAGGTTTCAAGAGGGTGCGTTTCTGGATCAGGTATCGAATATATTGCTTCTCCCCACTTATACCTCCCGAGGAGATCACGAATGTAAAATTAGAGAGGTTCGAGCGCGCACGGAGGCTTTCAGACAGTCGTTCTTCCCGTGAACCATGCGCGACTGAACAGCAAAGGGGAGTAATGACAGTGGCACGTAAAGTGCCCTCCGTCACACACCGTTGGGATGTAGATGTAGATTTACATACAAGGTGCAATCTGTTTTTAGGTTTGAGAGTGACTTGTGCACCTCTTGTCGGTTGTTCCAGACAACAGTGACACAACCAACTGTTACGAATAGGTTACTTCAAGGACAGCTGCAAGCCTGGAGCCCTACAGCGTGCATTCCACCGACTTCAAACCACCGCCATTTGCGACATCAGTTGCCAAGTGAGAGCTTATTGCGGGCAGGTGGAGGCCTGCTGTGTTTTCTGATGAAAGCAGGTTCTGCTAAGTGCCACTGATAGCCGTGTGCTTAGGAAAAGGCAATTTGAAGACCTGCAGACGACATGTCTGCTTGCTACTCTCTCTGCACCTGTACCTGGCGTTATTGTCCAGAGGTGCGATTTTGTATGAAATCAGGAACGTTCTAGTGGTGACCCCACGCAACCTGACTGTGAATCAGTTCGCAAATTTGGTGATTCGTCCTGTTGTGCTGCCACTCATGAACAGCGCTCCAGAAGGCGTTTTCCAACAGGATATCGCTCGCGCTCATACCGCTGTTGTAACCCAACATGCTCCAGAAAGCGTCGACATGTTGCTTTGGCCTGCTCGGTTCATCAGCTCTGTCCCCAACCGTCCCTGTACTGACCGACCAAGTGCAACAAGCACGGAACTGCATCCCACAAACTGACTTCCATAACCTGTACAGCACAATGTAAGCACGTTTGCATTCTAGAGGTAACACCGGTTATTGGTGTACCAGTATTTCCCATTTGCAATGGTTTATCTCGCACTTACATTAACTTGTGATCTTACAGTGTTAATCACTTAAATATGTTAACGGAAAAAATATGTTTCTGAAATTTCGTTACCCTACGTTAATTATTCTTTGATATTGTTTTCTTCTGTCAGTGTATAAAATGTGCGGGACCTTTGTTGCAAAAATGCAGATACTCAGTTACTGAATGGAGAACGTTCGTTTATGTTGAGTTTGATTGTTTTGTATCGTACCTTATCTTTGCTATTCAGTGCCTAGGTTAACGTCGTCGCCGTAGTTGGTGACCCTCTTGTGTAGGCACGCTCTGAGTGCCGAAATTGTGATTGGCGTGCAGCTGGATTTTGTTGCTGCGAGCGCCATGGCTTCGCTGTTTTGACGAGGGTTCACTACAAGTTTAGGGAAAATCTCCTATAGTGAAAAGAGATCCTATTGTGGATCAGCGAGCAACACTGGAAGTCCGCGAAAGCACCTGGGCAGCAGACGCTACAAATTCCCTACGAACTTCGTGTGATAGGTTATTTGCATCACCAATGGACACGGAGCAAGGTCAGCGTTGTCAGTGTGAAGCCACGTGCTAGCACGGTGTGTGTGTGTGTGTGTGTGTGTGTGTGTGTGTGTGTGTGTGTGTGTGTGTGAGTGTGTATGAGTGTGTGTGTCGCGGGGGGGGGGGGAAGCCAATTGTTCCACTGTTGTCGCTTGGCACTGCTGTTATTCTATTTGTCTGGCTAGAGGTTAATAGCAAGCCACGGGGGCGTATATTCTCTCCCACTCTGTGCTCATTGTTGTGTCTTACGGTGATGTTTGCTGCGAAACGTAATTACATGTTGGTAGATACAGCGTTTTTGTGACTCTTGTTCTGAACTGTTTATCTCGCGCCACACACGCGATGAGAGCAAAGGGTTGCGGGCCGTTAGCGGCAGTGCCTGCGAAACTCTTACACGACATGCGTGTTACGTTGGAATATACCAGGGAGTGTATCTATAGTTTGCCGTAGTGAGCAAAGCTCTGATGATAATGCATTTTGCAATAAAGAGCATTCGTTACTTCTTTATTATACTGTTTCCCAGTTTGCCAGTGTTGTACTTAAATTACAAGCACTAGCATGACAAATGTTTTGTGCTCAGTATTGCTGCCCCCTGTTCCGAAGTTAATGTGCGGAACCACGCACTCTTAGGTTACTATACTTATTAGTTATCTAGGATAAGTGACACGTAGAGGTAACCAGCATTAGAATTAAGCTATCTTAAGGAGTGTTAAGCTATGTAAGTTCCACTCTGCTGGAAGTATATCGTTTGACTGCTGACGCTTCGCCGTACAGAGAGCATAGCGCGTAGTGCCGTACTGTTAAGGTGGTACGTGTGGCAGGAGAGTTGTGTTTTGGGTTATGTCCTGCGGTTATTGGTGACTCGATTCAGTAGCTTTTATGTATCACGTAAATTATCATTGTGGGGTGATTTTAGTCGATAAAAATAAACCAAATAAACCTTATCTTTAATAATTTTAAGATGCAAACCTGTTAAAGAAAATTCAAGTATTGCTATTGAGCTGCCGTCCGGTGTGGCCCAGTGGTTCTAGGCTCTTCAGTCTGGAACCGCGCGACCGCTACGGTCGCAGGTTTGATTCTGCCTCGGGCATGGATGTGTGTGATGTCCTTAGGTTAGTTAGGTTTAAGTAGTTCTAACTTCTAGGGGACTGATGACCTCAGATGTTAACTCCCATAGTGAGCTATTTGAACCATTTGCTGTTAATAATTTAATCTGAGTTTTCATTACCACGTGATTAAAGTTTAACCCTTCGAATAATGCTTGAATTTTTAGTTAGTTATACAGTTTTTTATGTTTTTAAATGAGAACCTGTCGATTTCAGAGTTTAAGACCTATATAAATTTGCTAATATTGCATTTATAGATTTTCAAACGTAAAATGTTTTCAAAACGTTTTAGATAAATAATGTCTCTAATCAACTGATATTCATATCAAATATGGTCTTGTCTGCCATGTACAATGGTGGAACGAACTCTTCGAATTCGAAACTCGATTATAGCACTTTTTTTCTGTTACACCGCCTCATGATAGAAACCGAAGTCCTCTAAAGGCTATTACGGTGTCATGACACAATGCAGAACCCTCTAGTGGCAGTTAGGGTACTATCTGGTGGTGGTCTTCATTACAACACCGATCGGAGACATTTGGGTGATTTCACCTGGGGAAGAATCAAGGGAAACTGGAACAAGGACAAAGTGTGACGAATGTAATCCGGAAGTTTGGTATTGCTCATAGCATGGTTTCACTACCAGTGGGAGCCTTCCAAACCACAGATATGGCTGCCCAAAGAAGAGGAAGTGATGGACAACGATCAAACGCAGCAGCAGAGAAACGCAATATTGTTCAAAAGGCAAGAAAGGACACGCGTCAAACAGCGGGAGCAGTTGCAGCCTAATGTAATAGGACTGCAAAGCACGCAAGATCACGCGTGTTTCGTTGAAGCCCGCGCATCGGCGGCATCATTTGTGATGCTGCCCAGAGAATAGGCCTGGACGAACGAGGAGTGCGGTCACATGCTCTTCTCGGGTGAGAGTAGATTCCATTTAACTACTGATTGTGGACGTACCCTCACT
Organism: Schistocerca gregaria; assembly: GCF_023897955.1. Classification (NCBI taxonomy): domain Eukaryota; kingdom Metazoa; phylum Arthropoda; class Insecta; order Orthoptera; family Acrididae; genus Schistocerca; species Schistocerca gregaria. Next base: position 228,885,163 of record NC_064925.1, on the reverse strand, counting down.
TGGTGAGAGGTGGGAACACTTGGTGGACACAGGAACGTTTCGAATGTAATGGCTTTGCCAGTCCATATATTATGGTGTCGGCAGACATGATGTTGCATGGGCGTAGTGATTTCCAAGTCTCTGAACACGGCGCACTCGCCAGTCAACGGTATTCTGACTGCTCCTTCCTTATCTTCCTCATGTGCGTCTCTTCATGGGTGCGCTCGGCGTTGTCGTCAGTTTTGTTTTATGTATTTCTATTTTATTTGTAGGTAAATTCTGTGGGATCAAACTGCTGAGGTCATCAGTCCCTATTCCTACACACTACTTAATCTAACTCAAACTAACTTACGCTAAGGGCAACTCACACATACCCATGCCCAAGGGAGGAATCAAACCTCCGTCGGGGGGGGGGGGGGGGGGGCGAAGCATAACGAGGTGCCTGAGACCGCACAGTTACCCCGCCGGCAATTTTGTTGATGATAATGCGAAACCGCATCGAACAGCGCTGATGGAGGAAATCGTGGAACGAGAGGATATTAGGCTAATGGACATGTCTCCCCCCCTCCTCCCCCTCTTGAAAAATGTTATCGAGCTCTAGTGTGACGCACTGAAGAGACATATTGCAGAACGTCCACATGCACCAACAATTATGCAGCAGGAAGAATGGAGCGCCCTACTATAAGAACAACGTACCAACCTTATGGGGAGCATGGGAGCACGTTGCAGATCTACATTGATATCCATGGTGATCGACACCTGTGTAAAACCAATGTCCGCCTTTTGCACTGCCCAGGTGACGATCATACATCTCGCCGACTTCAGTGTATGTATTGTTTTTAAATAAAAGTTTCGATCAGTTCGCCTCATTGCGTATTTCCTGTAGTTACCTTCTACGTTATACTGTAACAGTTCCGTCCTTGTATGGCCCAAGTTTCATCGAGCTATATTGCTTGGCTGTGGCATATCATGCCAAAGTTATTTTCCTTCTTTAGGTTAGCATCATGCGGCCTTTCATCCTGTTTGGCGCTTCTTCCTGTCAGTTTTCCACTTATCCATTTTCTCGCAGATTCGACACAGAACCTCCACGTATCTTATCAGACCACAAAATTTTCAGCACCCTTCTGTAACTCCACATCTCAAACGATTTGATACTATTCTTTTCATTCTTTCGTGTAGTCCATGTTTCACTTCCATAGACGCGCATTCTCAGAAATTGCTTTCTCGAATTAAGATCTATATTTGATATTAGTGTAAGTGAGCACTTCTTTTGAAACTGCGCACAAGTATTCATACAAGAAACACAGACTGTACCCTGATATACACATGCTGATAGTGAATATGACAGACTGATAATACTGTCCGACTTTCGACTAGCAAGTGGAGTGGGTGATATTACTCAAAGAGCAACCGAAAAGAAAAAAGTTATTACAAAGTAATGCAGTTCGATATTGAACACGTACGTGAAATGCAAACCACGCATTACATGGCCTCAAATTGAAGGAAATCACACCTCACAAGCCTGATTTTTGCAAGAATGAACGTTCTGAGACTATAGCTTTCAACCTGAAAAAATTTAGCTCCTATGGTGAATGCTACAGATTGTAATTACGACGTGTCAGCAGCAGGACACTTTGGAGAGGTGCATCAGCGACAACTTCGATTGCTGAAAATCTCTTACAAAACGTGATTACTAGTGGGGTACATACGTTTAGTGTAACACCTGAGGAAACGAAACGTGAGTGTAATGAACATAATTCCCCATAAATACACGTTTAAAAGGTGAAAGTACATTTACTGTGTCGCGCGGCTTTTCCGTTGTGGCTGCAGTCGGTAATGTCTGCTTTGTGAAGCATGGGAAGTGATAGCGGCGAAACATGAGTCCGATGATTAGACAAGATGGCAGAACCAGTAAGAAAATAGCGTTCGATGAACGTTATCATGTCAGGGGTATGAAATTACGTCGTATTATAATTGAGCATATTATGAAGAACACTGTTAAAACAAAACAGAAAATTCAGTAAAATTTAAACCATACTCTTACGCTCATGCACCGGATACCATTTAGGGAATTGGAACATTCTGAAATTACCTCCACTTTTTTAATTATCAGCAGGCTACACTACAGTTTAGTCGAACACCATAGACAGTTCTCCTCCTGTCACACTCGCTGACTATGTCAACCCACAACCAAACTAACATTTCAACCTAATCCAGACCTCGGATTATGTTGCAGATCAGTCCGTCAGCACATACAGTTTTCTTACACTCACATTCGTTGAAGAAGTGGAACAGAGAGATTTCTGGCACAATTGGTTTAGGTCCGTTATTCTCTTACGTAAACAAACTGACCACGGGGACAAGCGTCCTTATGTAAACAAACCAGTGTAATTTGTGGCCTTAAGGAAAACAAACCATGTATGTACAGTTAGTTCCACAAGAAAGTGTATGCCGTTTCCTATTTGCACAATTACCTAATAGTTAATCCAATCGCCTCCATTATGTGTTATTGCTTGGCACCTTTTATCATGCTTTTCACTACATTTTCTATGTATTCTTTCGGTAATGATGTCTATACCGTTGCTGATTTTGTATAACAGCTACTACTTAGTTTTCGTGTAAGCTTCATGTTAATAAACGATCAGCCTTTCCGATCGGATTTCCATTGGGATACATTGCAGGCCAGTCCATGGTGGACACCTCATTGCCTTGTTTCTACGCTGAACAGAGGTGTCTGAGATATTTCGGGTCATTATCCTCTCAAAGCACACAGTTTGCATTGTTCGAGCCGAATAGCTTCTTAACGGGCCTCAGAAGGTATTTTTGATAAATATTGCACTTTTTTTCAGGGTTTAAATTGGCCGTAAATAAGAGAAAACAACCAAAAAACGTTTAGAGAAACATCCCAAACACGCAGTTTTACCGGGTGTTTGACAGTCCGTTCAAGCAACCTCTCACGCATCGTATACCAGGCTTTTGAAAGAGGAGACCAGGCCCAAAAAGATGACTTACAAGGAACACTGTTTGGTGACACTTCAGACATTTTGCTCTCATTTTAAAATTCAACCGACAAAACAAAACATTCAACTCTCCCACTGTTTATCTATACACTGTGGGAAAGTGCATTGATTACAGATTCAAGACCACTATCAGAGCCGGCCGAAGTGACCGAGCGATTCTAGGCGCTACATTCTGGAACTGCGCACGTAAACATGAGTCTTTCAATGCATTATTTAAAGAAATAAACTCTTGCTACAGACAAATACCCTGACTCCCCCCCCCCCGTGTTTTAATGTTCGTCAATAACGACTTTGCATTATTTAAACAATACACTTTTGACTACTGTATTAAGATATATTTTGATGTATTAGAACTTTTTAGCTATTTATTTGCTCCAATCAACGACGTTTAGCGTTAAAAATGTTTAGACATACGTCACAGTCAGCTGAGCAGTTGCCTTGTAAAATAAATAACACACTTACCCGAAGCTTAAAACAGTATAATTCCTTGGTGCAGCCTCAAAGAGACCACTATCGCTTATAGTGCGAAAGGAAAGGAGTGTGGTATGCACCTGCGCCTTTATCGGAAGAAAATCTTGCAAAACACATGCTACACGCTTCTACGTCTAGCTGGAGATGTTCGATTCAGCTCACTGGCCACTAACACGCAACTGATGAGGCGGCGGCCTTACTTTCACAACGTGTAGCGGGTACATCAGTGAACCTTCTCATTTCCATCCTTTCCCTCTGATTTTAATCCCATTCCATTACCTTTCTTTTGTTTCTTTCACTGCCTTGTCGATAAACAGGCTGACCTGAATTGTTACCTTATGCCCTTTTCAATCCTATTACTTCTCTTTAGGGCTCCCGCTGTTATTGAAGCTTCATCAAAAACAACACAATTTTTACATAGTTGTAATAGATGTAAGACTATCTGGTCAAATTTTTAAATAATAATATTATCAATTAAGTTAAATATAATCACTACGCATTGCAGACCTTTGATCTATTCATTTTACACAATATTCATCTCATTTTATACACGGCCAGTTTATTCAGAATCTGAATCTTACAGATTTACAGTATGTTAGTAGGTCTAAAACTGCAACACTTTGCAGCACTCTCACGGAAAAAAATCCGAACACGAAGAAATAATTTAAGACATTTCGGGAATACATTTGCCTAAGTAACATATTTATGTGATTAACGTTCCATGATCGCATGTTAATGTAAGCGTGAGAAAAACCATTGCAAATCTGAAATTATGGTACATTTTTAACCGGTGTTACCAACAAAATGTTGAATAAAAGCATGTACACTTTCACGCGTAGGGTCGTACAGGTGCCAGATGTCAGTTTGCGGGATGGAGTTCCATAAATATTGCAGTTCGTCGATCAATACACGGACATAGCAGTAAGTGCGCGAGTGTTACTCTGTTGGAAAAATGTTGGAGTACTGTTCATGAGCGGCAGTACAACAGGTGGAAATACCAGACTGAGATACAGCTATGCAGACAGGGTGCGTGGGATAACAACGATAGTATTCATGATGCAGTCATACAAAAGTCGCACCCCAGACAATAGTTCCAGGTGTAGAACAGGTTGGTCTTAGGCTTTCGCTAACCAACACACGGCCATCGCTGGCACCGAGGCAGAACCGCCTTTCATGAGAAAAAACAATGGACCTTCGCTCCGCCTTTCAATGAGCTCTCGCATGGCACGACTGAATTCGCGAACGGCAGTTGTTAGGGGTCAGCTGAGCGCACGCTACAGGGCCTCTGATTCAGAGCCGTTCTTGAAGTAACCGACTTGTAACACTTCGTTGTGTCACTGTAGCGGCAACTGCTTCTCGAATTGAAGCTCCAGCCGTAGTACGTTGCGCCACAGCCATACGCCGAACACGATGCCCTTCCCTCTCCGTGGCGTCACGTGGTCTTCCGTATCCCGGTCTTCTTGACACCGTACACTCGCGTGACCACCGCTGTCACCAAGTCCTTCTGTTAACATCGCAGAAGGAACATTCATCTTCGTGGAGTCCTATTACACGATCTCGCTCTAACTCTGTGAGCTGTTGATAATATAGTCTTCTTTGTCTTGTAGGCATCCTTGACTAATAACTTACTACGCCCAGTCTCACAGGGAACTACCGTTCGCGGCTGCCACAGCACGTATTTAAAGCAAATCTGATGAACAACCTCATACTGGTTCTACTTGCGCCACTCTTATGCGACTGGTGCGAACTTTGAATAGAACAGATAGAAACACGTCTACCAACTTTCATTAATTTCGCCACAACTCCTCCTTACTGCAGGGATATTTTTCAGTCAGTGCAGTAAAAAATTCAAACTCTCAAGAACTATGTTTGTAAGAAAGTACATTTTGTAATATTGTACACAGTATTTAGTTAATGGCTACTGACAATGCCATTTCCTAGCTTCTTCTAGGGACATGCGGTTTGAAGTCCTTTATTGCGAATCCCTATTGATTTTTTTCGATTATGGATACACTACATGGTATGCGTTGGAGAGAAGAGTTCCTATATATATGCAAACGGACCATTGTATATACACTTAAACTTTGTAGTAAACATGCCTGAAACACTCTACTTGTGTTGAAATTACTTGCCGCATAATATAATTTCATTTTCCTAGCGTATCTACTACTACTCTTAAATAGGGCTAATTTCATTCCATGGGAAGTTGTCTACATGCATACGTGGGTGTCTTTGGTTTTGGTATCGCTAAGTCTTTTGCAAACTGAAGCGCTCTGATATGTTTATAGCAAGTCTCAAGGTTGCGGGGAGTGAAAAGTCCAAGTCCCTACAGGAATTTCAAGAACAAACTTTATTTACGAAGCACCTAAACAACCAACACAGCTAATAGCACAGAGACACAATGATATTACAACTTATTAATCGTTCAAATAGTAAATAAAGCAAAAAAAAGAGCAATCTTGCAACGCAATAATTGTAATGTTTGAGAACATACAAATTTTTTTTTTACTTGGAACTTATGCTTTTTCTTGTGACAAAATTTAGTTCCAAAATAGCTGTCTTCTTTTTTTTTTTAAAAAAAAAAAAAGAAAAAGAACAAGGTTTTAATAAAAGTCGTTAGACATGTTCAATGCAAATAATTTAGACAAAATTATTTGAAAGGGAACTAAGGAGCCAGGGGGCTCCGAAAGGGTTTGAAATCTTGAACTGTTTAAAATACGAAAGAATATTATTAACAAGCTACTGTTGCAAGCCAGAATAAATTTCTAAAAGATAGAATACATGCATCAATTACAGTACTGCTGAAACTTACCGGCCTTCCGCGGCCAGAGACCCACTTAACTGCCTTATTCAAGCGGCAACTAGTGAATCGCAGCCCAGCTGGTTTAGAAAACAAGTTCCCTCTAGAACGCAACAAACATACTATTATAACGTGGCTCGTTTTTCATTCTACGTTGACGATTTAAGTAGGAGGCTTATTGAAATACTCTAGCAATACACAAAACAGTAACAGCACAGATCATTGTAGGGTTAACATAAAATTACACCTTTTTAATTACAAGTAAAATGACATTGCATAATCAAGCTTCTTGCGCAAGCTGTTGAATAGGAAGTACTGCAAGAAAAACCATTACCCAGCTCTCTAGTTGACTCACAATTAAGACTACACATGCTGCTATTCAATATAACATACTCCAAACAACGTAACAGACTTTACCGCAGTCGCTTGTAGAACTTGCCCCGGCATTGGGCTTTGAATAAATAGGCATTACCCCAACGAAACTCCCGGTTTCAAGTTGTGCACTGTTTGAAGAATTCACATAGCTATCGTAAATTAGACCCGGTAAATTACGCAATAGACTCAGGTAGTACTTGTCAGCATAACGGCACCCACAGGCAGAGGAACTCACACACACAGACGAGACAGCACATTCTAGCTACGACAGCTCAACGCGAAAGTCGTAAAGGACCACCCAACAGGTAGTCGTACGAAAACGATCCTCGATGGGAAAACAGCTTACGCACCAGAATTAACACAGCTGAAGGTGACAGCTTGTAACGGAGCCTATTAAAGGCTTTACTTTACCGAAGTGTGAGATACCCCCCAAATTCAACCAGTTTAACGAGTATTTATGATTATAGAAAAGTTATTGTGTATGTTAACAATGATTGCATAACAAGTGTCCATAAACAGTCAACCTATTAAATTATACTGAATAACAGACCCACACAAAGGTTAATATCACTTGATCACTGATGCAGCAAATGTCATCATGCGAAAACACTAAGTTCATCTTAAATACTTAATATGAAGTACGAAAAATAGTGGGCAACTCACGTATTTTGGATCTCCTTAAATAAAAACCACCCAGTGGAACCTATTTACTCACTAGGACCGTTTTTCACTCAGTATTCACATAAACACTCCTATTTTACACGAAAACCAATGTAGTTCTTAATAATTAATGTTATTTACATATTTATGCAAATTAGAGCAGTCAATTGGCAAACTTCTAAAACACTGCCTTTTTGCAACAAAGAATTATTCTGTCAAGTCAAAAAATCTGTCTGTCATTTCAATAACCTGTTAAATTATGTCACTTGATATAAATTAGTAACTTTTCTGCACAAATTACAATAACAGATGTACATGTGACTTATAAACTATAGCTCTTTTTAGTAGTTCTTTGACGAGGTTATAAATACAAGCAGCAAGAAGGGTCGGGAGCGCAGTCGGAAAGTCACTTTGGTAAAGTGTGTATGTGTGTTATTGTTCGAGGTGGATAAACAATGCAAAGACCATGTAAAAGAAGTACTACTTTGTGTTGTGTCACTGTCTTTGGTGGACAGTGGAATTAAGATGGCCACCAGAGTAATAAGCATTAGAAGTTTAAATATTTGTTGGTTTCGCTCGTTCTTTACCACTAAAAGCACATCAAAAACACGGGACCTCATCTTTTTACCCCTAGACAACCAGATTTAGAGCCAGCATCAACATCGAGACGTAGCAGCGATCCAACAAGCAGCAGAGATTACCACAATGCATTTTAATGGCGCCAACCTAACATCAAGTGCTAACAAGCTCCGTAAATGGGAGTGAAGTAGTGCGATTATACCAATATCTACGACTAGGCGACCATTACAACCTGCAGACAGAAGTCTTGGCACGGTGCTACTATGCAGTCGGTTGTATTCGGGCCTCTGCACGGCTGCACTGTCTTCCAGACGTAGCAACGCCTCCGTTCCGCTATTAGCGTGAGGTCTTACGTCACGTCGTCCGCCCGCGAGCGTTCCTTCCGTACTCGGCCAAAACAAACTCCTGGCTCGTGTGGCCAATCACCAACCGCTTTATGACCAGCACTGCAACAACGACGATTTAACAGCGTCACTGCCCTCTATCGGTAACCAAAGTAATTTCCACCGCGTCTCGCTGCTGCACCAACTCGTTTTGAATCGTTCCGCTCTCGCCTAAATAGGCGATCTCGACAATCGTACCGCAGCAAAGCGCGGACAGAGCCGACACACTAAAAGTTCCGGCGATAATTTACGGCTCGCGTTTGTTTAAACTGTACGTTTGGTATCGTCCGATAGCTCTTTCATTTCGGTTCTGTATTCGCTTGTGGTTTTGCCTTTGAAAATACTTCATCTTTTGGTGTATAACAATTTTTCCACCTGAATTCATCTATTTTAGTAGCCCCACTTATTCTTCGGCGTAACTGTTTTCTGAATCTCACCACTCGTGATCACTACTTCGTTCTAATATGAACGCTTTTATCGATTGTGTGGTACATTCTTTACCTGACCTTCTATCGTTATTTGAGTCCTCAGTGTCACGGTTTCCTCATAACATTAATAATTCCTTCTCTATTAGAGAAAACTGTTAGTGTGTCACAGAAAATCTCTTGTTAAACTGGGTAAATATACGTAGAACATTTCTACATAAAAGAGAATAGGTAGTACATACATAAACATTTAACAGATCGGGACAAGAATATTATTTACAGAATGGATCCTTATATTAATTTCCTGTCGTATTTTTAAGCAATGCATTTACACACATCAAAAAAGTTTTGAATCCGGGGGTTCCGGAACCTGTACAGAAAATTGGCAGCCGGCCGCTGTGACAGAGCGGTTCTAGGCGCTTGAGTCCGGAACCGCGCGACTGCTACGGGTCGCAGGTTCGAATCCTGCCTCGGGCATGGATGTGTGTGATGTCCCTAGGTTAGTTAGGTTTTAGTAGTTCTAAGTTGTAGAGGAATGATGACCTCAGATGCTAAGTCCTGCCAGCCGGGATGGCCCAGCGGTTCTAGGCACTACAGTCTGGAACCGTGCGACTGCTAAGGTCGAAGATTCGAATCGTGACTCGGGCGAGGATGTGTATGATGTCCTTCGGTTAGTTAGGTTTAAGTAGTTCTAAGTTCTGGGGGACTGATGACCTCAGATGTTAAGTCCCATAGTGCTCAGAGCCATTTGAATCATTTGAAAATTGGCATAGAAATCAACATAAACATCATTTCCGCCCTTTTTATGGCTCATGAAAAGTACATACTGCATGTTGTATCACCATACAGTGACACCTTCAGAGGTTGTCGTACAAATTGCTGTACACACCGGTACCTCTAATAACCAGTAGCATGTAATGTCGCATTGATCCATGCCTGTATTCGTCGTGGCATACTGTACACAAGTTGATCAAGGCACTGTTGGTCCACATTGTCCCACCTTTCAACGGCGATTCGGTGTAGATTTCTCAGAGTGGTTAGTGGGTTACGTCGTCCGTAAACATCCCTTTTCAATCTATCCCAGGCATGTTCGATAGGTTTCATGTCTGGAGAACATGCTGGCCACTCTTCTCGAGTGATGTCGTTATCCTGAAGGAAGTCATACACAATATGTGCACGATGGGGGCGAGAATTGTCGTCCATGAAGACGAATGACTCGCCAATACACTGCCGATATGGTTGAACTATCGGTCGGTGGATGGCATTCACGTATCGTACAGCCGTTACGGCGCCTTCCATGACCACCAGCGGCGTACGTCGGCTCCACATAATGCCACCCCAAAACAGTAGGGAACCTTCACCCAGATGCATTCCCTGGACAGCGTGTGTAAGGCGTTCAGCCTGACTGGGCTGCCTCCAAACACGTCTCAGACGATTGTCTGGTTGAAGGCATATGCGACACTCATCGGTGAAGAGAACGTGATGCCAATCCTTAGCGGTCCTCTGTGAATGTTGTTGGGCTCATTTGTACCGCACTGCATGGTGTCGTGGTTGGGAAGGTCGACCTCGCCATGGACTTCGGGACTGAATTTACGCGTCATGCAGCCTATTGCGCATATTTTGAGTCGTATCATGACTTCCTGTGGCTGCACAAAAAGTATTATTCAACATGGTGGCGTTGCTGTCAGGGTTCCTCCGAGCCATAATCCGTAGGTAGCGGTCATCCACTGCAGTAGTAGCCCTTGGGCGGCCTGAGTGAGGCATGTCATCGACAGTTCCTGTCTCTCTGTATCTGCTCCATGTCCGAACAACTTTGCTTTGGTTCGCTCCGAGACATCTGGACACTTCCCTTGTTGAGAGCCCTTCCTGGCACAACGTAACAATGCGGACGCGATCGAATCACGGTGTTGACTTCTAGGTGTCGTTGTACTACAGACAACACGAGCCATGTAGCGTCTTCCCGGTGGAAGGCATATGCGACACTTATCGGCTGTCGGGCTTCCTCCATCTAATAGGTGCTGCTCATGCATGATTGTTTACATCTTTGTGCGGATTCAGTGACATTTCTGAACAGTCAAAGGGACTGTGTTTGTGAGACAATATCTACGGTCAACGTGTATCTTCAGGAGTTTTGGGAACTGGGGTGGTGGAAAACTTTTTTTGATATGAGTATTTTGCCTCTTTTTCACCCTACATTTCTACTTGATCATCGGGCTTTATAACCCTTTTGAAAATCGTCCCACACACATTGTTGTAGTTCCTTATATAGATCGTCGATCCGTTCACACAAAATGGTTATTCCTGACGGCTCATTCTTCATAAAAATTCTTTACGTCGCTATTATTTAAACTGTTGTTCGCATTTATCTCTTTGCTTACAAAGTTATTCACATTCTCTTTTGCTATTGCGCCATTAACTACTGAAGTGAGTTCATTGCTCTCTACTGTGACGTAACTGCTCTGCTCTGCTGTCCACAGACAGCTGATCGTTGAGCTCTGTCTGTTCCTAAAGAGAGTTCAGTCCGCAGTCTCACGCATATCTTTTGACTGCCTGCCAAGGTTCATCGTCGTGCACGTCTGTTGGTACGCCGCATCGCGACGTAACACTTTGCAGTCCCTACCCTAGAAACGGAATTCACAACGGTTATTCCGATACTGTTTCCTGGGCCTTGAGGAATCCATCTGCTTTAGTTTGACTTGCAGTCCTTGGTTGTCCACATTACTGTTTTCATCGTAACTTATTGCTGTAAAACCTCTACTGCGAGTGACTGAATTAAATCACTGTCTACCTCACCTCCTAATCTTTACACTGACGTCATACATTTCATTGTCGTTCTGGTAAGTATCATTGTGATTTCTTCGGTTGTTATTTGCCAGGCAGTAACCACGGTCCCCTTTCAATGGTATTCGTACTCCACTCTTTCCAGAAATGAAGAAAAGCATTTCTTATTACTCCCTACATGTCTTTTTGAATCTTATGGGTGCTTTTTACATAGTTCCCATACTACCTCGGATTCTGATCGTCTATTTCTCAAATAGTTCCCATACGACCTCGGATTCTGGTCGCCTATTTCTGAAATGAGTTAATTTTCGCAGAAGAATTCCTGCCTCTGTTGTCTTACATTCTACCCATAATGAACTCATGCCATGAGATATCTTGTGACTCCTCTGACCAGTATTCCTCAGTGAACTTTTGTTTAAAATCTCGAAGAGTCATTTAGTAGGTGTTGAAATTCAGACCCTATCTCTTGACATCCCACGTGAATGCCCTGATAACTATGCTAATCTTTTCATGATGAGTCAAATGCTCAGGAAAATTTCTTTCCTAGTTTTCTCAGGAAATCCAGCGGATGCCATTCATTATGCCTTTTCGCTAGGTCATCTTTCTTCGCCACCCTAAAGTTTGTAACGAATTATGCAACCAGTCACGTAATTGGATTTGTCTCTAATTTTCTTTTCAATATCGCATATTATACCTTGAATGTGAGAAGTGTTTTGATTACATTTCCGTTCGCAGTTATTTGCATGTTTACTCGTTTCTTTTTCCGGGTCAAATACAGTTTTCTTCAAATGTAAAATTTCTGCTTTACTTTCACCAAAAATTGTAGTTTTCAAACCGAAAACCTTTCTGTCTATATTCATCTTTATTATAGGTTCCACACTTTCCAGGATCTTTTCGATTTCTGAATCGAGCGTTGCAGTAATGTCATTATTCTAACATTGCACAGTGGCAACGTTCTCGTATATGTTGTAAAAAAAAAAAAAAAAAAAAAAAAAAAAAAAAAAAAAAAAAAAAAAAGGTTCAAATGTGTGTGAAAGCTTATGGGACTTAGCTGTAAAGGTCATCAGTCCCTAAGCTTACACACTGCTTAACTTAAATTATCCTAAGGACAAACACACACACCCATGCCCGAGGGGGAATTCGAACCTCCGCCGGGACCAGCCGCACAGTCCATGACTGCAGCGCCCAGACCGCTCGGGTAATCCCGCTCGGCTGTATGTTGTCAGTTTCGACTTCCTTGACCTCAGTCTTGGTGTTCGAAACGGCCATTCTTGTGTCTACTTTGTCAAACTGTTGACTGATTTTAATGCTCTGCATCTTAATGACACCAATTTCTGTTTTCATTTGATTCTCAAAGCTACTATTTTGCTCATAATGCTACCAATGCTGCAGGCCTGTCTCTTGAGTTAATTATAAAGACCACTAGCAATGCTAACCAGTGGATTATTCTGTGATTTACTCCGTAAAAGTTTAAATAATTTATTCATATTTAATGGTTTTCCTCTATCCAGTTGTAACATGTCCTCATAGTATGATTATACCTGTTATGTTTCTATCAGTTATTTTTCTATTCGGGTTGGAATCAATATTTTAACAGTTCATTTATGTATTCATTGTCTTCCACGTAAGCTTTCTCATTTCACGACAGTGTTTTATTTTGTGATGAGCTCAACATCTGGATCAGATTATTTAAATATTCATCGTAGGCCTGTTCTATGTAAAGTTATATGGTATGGTCATCTGCGTGTCAATTTCGGTAACTGCTGTGTCTTGCCCTTACTACTGTACATCGACCACGTTCTTTTCTGTACGATATACAATTGTTCTCATGTCAATTCTGTTGCTAAATACACTGATTAGCCAGAACTACACTCCTGGAAATTGAAATAAGAACACCGTGAATTCATTGTCCCAGGAAGGGGAAACTTTATTGACACATTCCTGGGGTCAGATACATCACATGATCACACTGACAGAACCACAGGCACATAGACACAGGCAACAGAGCATGCACAATGTCGGCACTAGTACAGTGTATATCCACCTTTCGCAGCAATGCAGGCTGTTATTCTCCCATGGAGACGATCGTAGAGATGCTGGATGTAGTCCTGTGGAACGGCTTGCCATGCCATTTCCACCTGGCGCCTCAGTTGGACCAGCGTTCTTGCTGGACGTGCAGACCGCGTGAGACGACGCTTCATCCAGTCCCAAACATGCTCAATGGGGGACAGATCCGGAGATCTTGCTGGCCAGGGTAGTTGACTTACACCTTCTAGAGCACGTTGGTTGGCACGGATACATGCGGACGTGCATTGTCCTGTTGGAACAGCAAGTTCCCTTGCCGGTCTAGGAATGGTAGAACGATGGGTTCGATGACGGTTTGGATGTACCATGCACTATTCAGGTGTACGGTCAGTGTAGGAGATCGCTCCCCACACCATGATGCCGGGTGTTGGCCCTGTGTGCCTCGGTCGTATGCAGTCCTGATTGTGGCGCTCACCTGCACGGCGCCAAACACGCATACGACCATCATTGGCACCAAGGCAGAAGCGACTCTCATCGCTGAAGACGACACGTCTCCATTCGTCCCTCCATTCACGCCTGTCGCGACACCACTGCACGATGTTGGGGCGTGAGCGAAAGACGGCCTAACGGTGTGCGGGACCGTAGCCCAGCTTCATGGAGACGGTTGCGAATGGTCCTCGCCGATACCCCAGGAGCAACAGTGTCCCTAATTTGCTGGGAAGTGGTGGTGCGGTCCCCTACGGCACTGCGTAGGATCCTACGGTCTTGGCGTGCATCCGTGCGTCGCTGCGGTACGGTCCCAGGTCAACGCGCACGTGCACCTTCCGCCGACCACTGGCGACAACATCGATGTACTGTGGAGACCTCACGCCCCACGTGTTGAGCAATTCGGCGGTACGTCCACCCGGCCTCCCGCATGGCCACTATACGCCCTCGCTCAAAGTCCGTCAACTGCACATACGGTTCACGTCCACACTGTCGCTGCATGCTACCAGTGTTAAAGACTGCGATGGAGCTCCGTATGCCACGGCAAACTGGCTGACACTGACGGCGGCGGTGCACAATTGCTGCGCAGCTAGCGCCATTCGACGGCCAACACCGCGGTTCCTGGTGTGTCCGCTGTGCCGTGCGTGTGATCATTGCTTGTACAGCCCCCTCGCAGTGTCCGGAGCAAGTATGGTGTGTCTGACACACCGGTGTCAATGTGTTCTTTTTCCCATTTCCAGGAGTGTATATGACCACACACATATCATCGATGTAAACCCGACCATGCGAAAGCAGCGTCACCTGGCGAGGAATGACTGTTAGTCCGACACACACACGGTGCATATAGCATCAGGTGGGCGTGCCGTTTATGTGTAGAAGGGGGAAGGAGCGCGATCTATCTGAGATCGACCGAGGGCAGATTGTGATAGCCCGGAGGCTCGGCACATTCATTTAGGAAGCTGCTCAACTTATCGACTGTTCGAGTAGTGGTGTGGTGAGAAACTTCAACACGTGGCGAAGCCAAGTTGAAACAACGTCGTGGAGGGGGGAGGAGGGGGGGGGGGGAGCGGTACCCTTCGTTACAGATGTCGGACGTCGTAGACGGGACAGACAGGTAAAACAGGACAGACAGCGAACTGTGGCGGAACTAACATCAGACTTTTATGCTGGGCGTAGTATAGGAGTGTCTGAACACACAGTGCACCGAATACTCAAGGCGATGGGCCTCCGCAGCCGACGACCCATGCGTGTTCCAATGTTAACATCACAACATCGGCAACTACGACTGAAATGCGCACGTGACCATTGTCACTGAACGTTGGCGCATTGGTAGAGCCTTGAGTAGTCTGATGAATCCCGATACCTTCTTCATCGTGCCGATGGGATGGCGTGAATCCGTTCTTTGAAATAAGTTTTGCAGAAATTTTTACGAAGTCTCAGACGGTGTTCAGGAAAGATAGATTAGGCAGAATTGGTGGTGGAGTTTTTGTGTCTGTCAGTAGTGGTTTATCTTGTAGTGAAGTCGAAGTAGATATTCCGTGCTAATTGGTGTGGGGGGAGTTTATACTTAACAGCCGAATTAAGTTAATAATTGGCTCCTTCTACCGACCCCCAGACTCCGATGATACAGTTGCGGAACAGTTCAGAGAAAGTTTGAGTCTCGTAACAAATAAATACCCCACTCATACGGTTATAGTTGGTGGGGACTTCAACCTACCCTCGGTATGTTGGCAAAAATACTTGTTCAAAACCGGTGGTAGGCAGAAAACGTCTTCCGAGATTGTCCTAAATGCTTTCTCCGAAAATTATTTCGAGCAGTTAGTCCACGAACCCACGCGAATTGTAAATGGTTGCGAAAACACACTTGACATCTTAGCCACAAACAATCCAGAGCTGATAGAGAGCATCATGACTGATACAGGGATTAGTGATCACAAGGTCATTGTAGCAAGGCTCAATACCATTTCTTCCAAATCCATCAGAAACAAACGCAAAATAATTTTATTTAAAAAAGGGGATAAAGTGCCACTAGAAGCCTTCCTAAAAGACAATTTCCATTCCTTCCGAACTGACTATGCGAATGTAGACGAGATGTGGCTCAAATTCAAAGATATAGTAGCAGCAGCAATTGAGAGATTCATACCTCATAAATTGGTAAGAGATGGAACGGATCCCCCGTGGTACACAAAAAAGGTCCGAACGCTGTTGCAGAGGCAACTCAAAAAGCATGCGAAGTTCAGAAGAACGCGAAATCCCGAAGATGGGCTAAAATTTACAGACCCGCGAAATTTGGCACGTACTTCGATGCGAGATGCCTTTAATAGGTTCCACAACGAAACATTGTCTCGAAATTTGGTAGAAAATCCGAAGAAATTCTGGTCGTATGTAAAGTACACAAGCGGCAAGACGCAGTCAATACCTTCGCTGCGCAGTACCGATGGTACTGTTATCGACGACTGTGCCGCTAAAGCGGAGTTATTGAACGCAGTTTTCCGAAATTCCTTCACCAGGGAAGACGAATGGAATATTCCAGAATTTGAAACACGAACATCTGCTAGCATGAGTTTCTTAGAAGTAGATACCTTAGGGGTTGCGAAGCAACTTAAATCGCTTGATACGGGCAAGTCTTCAGGTCCAGATTGTATACCGATTAGGTTCCTTTCAGATTACGCTGATACTATAGCTCCCTACTTAGCACTCATATACAACCGCTCGCTCACCGATAGATCTGTACCTACAGATTGGAAAATTGCGCAGGTCGCACCAGTGTTCAAGAAGGGTAGTAGGAGTAATCCATTTAACTACAGACCTATATCATTGACGTCGGTTTGCAGTAGGGTTTTGGAGCATATACTGTATTCAAACATTATGAATCTCCTCGAAGGGAACGATCTATTGACACGTAATCAGCATGGCTTCAGAAAACATCGCTCTTGTGCAACGCAGCTAGCTCTTTATTCGCACGAAGTAATGGCCGCTATCGACAGGGGATCTCAAGTTGATTCCGTATTTCTAGATTTCCGGAAAGCTTTTGACACCGTTCCTCACAAGCGACTTCTAATCCAGCTGCGGAGCTATAGGGTATCGTCTCAGTTGTGCGACTGGATTCGTGATTTCCTGTCAGGAAGGTCGCAGTTCGTAGTAATAGACGGCAAATCATCGAGTAAAACTGAAGTGATATCAGGTGTTCCCCAGGGAAGCGTCCTGGGACCTCTACTGTTCCTGATCTATATAAATGACCTGGGTGACAATCTGAGCAGTTCTCTTAGGTTGTTCGCAGATGATGCTGTAATTTACCGTCTAGTAAGGTCATCCGAAGACCAGTATCAGCTGCAAAGCGATTTAGAAAAGATTGCTGTACGGTGTGTCAGGTGGCAGTTGACGCTAAGTAACGAGAAGTCTGACATGATCCACATGAGTTCCAAAAGAAATGCGTTGGAATTCGATTACTCGATAAATAGTACAATTCTCAAGGCTGTCAATTCAACTAAGTACCTGGGTGTTAAAATTACGAACAACTTCAGTTGGAAGGACCACATAGATAATATTGTCGGGAAGGCGAGCCAAAGGTTGCGTTTCATTGGCAGGACACTTAGAAGATGCAACAAGTCCACTAAAGAGACAGCTTACACTACACTCGTTCGTCCTCTGTTAGAATATTGTTGCGCGGTGTGGGATCCTTACCAGGTGGAATTGACGGAGGACATCGAAAGGGTGCAAAAAAGGGCTGCTCGTTTTGTATTATCACGTAATAGGGGAGAGAGTGTGGCAGATATGATACACGAGTTGGGATGGAAGTCATTACAGCATAGACGTTTTTCGTCGCGGCGAGAGCTTCAGTCACCAACTTTCTCTTCCGAATGCGAAAATATTTTGTAGAGCCCAACCTACATAGGTAGGAATGATCATCAAAATAAAATAAGAGAAATCAGAGCTCGAACAGAAAGGTTTAGGTGTTCGTTTTTCCCGCTCGCTGTTCGGGAGTGGAATAGAAGAGAGATAGTATGATTGTGGTTCGATGAACCCTCTGCCAAGCATTTAAATGTGAATTGCAGAGTAGTCATGTAGATGTAGATGTAGATGTAGATGTAGATGTAGATGTAGATGTATACGGCGGAACGGAGACAAGCTAGCAACGGCTCTATTATCCTTTGTGGAACATTAAAATGGGCATGCATGGGTCCAGTGGGGCTCATGCAAGGTACCATGTCGGCCAAGGAGTATCATAAAATGATTGCACACGACGCACACCCCTTCAAGACGATCATGTTTCCCGACGGAGGTGGCATTTTTCAACAAGATAACACACCATTTCACAGAGAGAGGAGTCTGATGGAGTCGTTCGAGGAATACAGTGGCGATGTCCGGTTGATGTGCTGACGTCCCAGCTCGGCATATCTGAACCCGATCGAACACATCTGGGATGTGATTGAACTTGGCGTCAGAGCTCATCGCCTCACTCACCGGAATTATGGCAATTATATGACTTGTGTCTGCAGATGTGATGCGACCTACCAAGGCCTCGTTGCTTCAATGTCACGACGCGTCGCCGCTGTTATCTGCGCCAGAGGTGGACATACTGGATATTAGGTAGGTGGTCATACCGTTCTGGCTGATCAGTGAATGTACCACAGTCTACTCTCAAAAACTCCCATAATAAGTGCTACTGCTTTCCCTAGCAATGTTCCTACGATTTCATGTCACTTGACACTCGACAAGTTTAAAATTTATTATGTGCTATGGTTTGAACACTGACCTTAGAAAGATGAGCCTCACTGTCGCTAAAGTTGGAAGGACCTACTGTGGTATAAGTAGTGTGTTGTTGACGGGGAAAGGTTGGTCGTTGAGGAGGGCAGAATGGACGTAGTATATGGATGGAGGACTGGTGCTGGGTATATTAATATTCATACCACACCAAAAATGGTAATACCACAAAAATAAAAGAAAAAACATGTTACAAGTATTGAGTACACGAACTCGCAGGAATCTTGATAGGGCGAGCAGTAGTATTTATTACAGGAGTTTTTAACTGTTTTTAAATTTAATCTTACTGTGTTCCTGATTTTTATCTTTTATTACAATTGTTTTTAACTAAAAGTGGAGTAAGTCATGCCTCTCATATACATAAACTTCAATTTTATTCTCATATTTAAAAAGTTTTAAATTAATTGTAAATATCTCGTCTTTCTGTTTATTATTCTTTCATCTCATTTAGATTTTCTTGTCAGTTGGTTGAAGAGCGTGTTTACTGTACTATTGATAGCCTAGTCCTCTCCCGCTGCCCGCATGGGAAGAGGGGGAACGAAATAACAATAAGGGAAAAAAAATGTTATCTACTCAACTTGAAGAATGTCCTGCCATGTGATGACAAGTAGAGCATTATAGCTTTCTAATATAATAGCAGGTTCCCTCTAATGTTATCCTTGAACAAGTTTAGACTTAGTTTGACTATGGTCGAGTACTAATGGAAGTTAATCGGACTGTACTGCGTCATATGAAAGATTACATATTGGAAAGGAAGTAACAGTTATTCTGAATGGAATCGAACCTGCGCTATTATAATTGGAAAATAAATTTGTGGTCATGCAAATGAATATGCTCACAGCCTAATTAGTAAAGATACTGCCATCAAACTAAAACAACTGTTGTATTAAACCTTATTTGAGTCAGAAATCAGCGTGTCAAATCGGACACGAAAACAAAAAACATACTAGCATTTTCAAAGTAGCTTGCTATGATCAAGACAAATAAGTGATAAAGGAGAAGTACGGATAATTCGAATATGAGCTGGCCTTAATACTTCACTATTGAGAGAGAACATCTTGAAATAGTTACCAAACTATTACTTTAACTGTTATTTTAAATGACATAAAAGCTACATGTTTTCTTGGGTTGTATGTGGGTAATGTATGGGAAACATGAATCTGTCTATTGTTCTATTCAGTTAATGCTAGTTGAAAATTTATGTGCACAAAGGTTTGTAGAATAATTGCTGAACTTTATATACACTTTCACTGTAGAGTTATTAAACCATAGATTTGACATAGGGGGTCCTGGAAACTGTTTTGTCTACTAACTGGATTTTAAGTGGACACTTTTAACAAGACAAAGTAATAGTATACACATAAACACAAATATACAGAAAAAATCCCTTCTACAAATTTAAAACGTAAATAAGAAATGTGTAGCCATTGAACTGATGTAGCTCGTACTCAAATTCCGTAACCACTACTCTAATATGCAAAGTACTGTGCAGTATTTCTGATAGTAGTTGAAATTTAGTTGAAATTTATCACATCAATTACGCATTTTCAAACACTTATCCTCTTGTTGTACTTCAACTTAGCCACTTTGAGACCACATGGAGGATTTCACGCAAAAGACTGACTAACCACTTTAGGAAACTGTTACTCCATGAAAGTTAATAAATATTGTAAACAGTATTGGTTCTGTAGTTCATTAAAATCGGAGATACACGGAATATTTCAGCATCTGGACGAGAACCTGCCCAGACTGTGAAAAATCAGTGTTCACTACACAATGTGAAGACACATCACTTATTATTTGAAAGAATAGAAAATTGTTGATTCTTACATATATGTAGAATACTAAACTGTAATTGTCCAGAATGATGGCAGTACTAATCATCGGTGGCAAAAGATTCAAATCGCCTCGAATTATCATGGCTCTTGATGTTATTGCAGTCCTACATTTTCAAAATTTTGGATGTCAGAACGTACCTCTTCAACAATAAAAAAACTCCCGCCCGCCAAGTCAAACAAACTTGTGATAAAACTTACGATGAGATCATATTCTACCAAACACCATTTTGAAATTCAAGTTTCCAAAACATAATTTCTTACATCGAAGCAATAAAACAACAAGACTTAATACAAACAACAGGTGCTACACTGTCTGTAACTACAGTAGTCTCAATTTGCTTCCTAGTTCTGCTCTACGTACATTAGCAGAAGTTGATAGTCTTCGTAGCTACTAAGTAATGTTTACAGCTGCTGCCAGAGGCAACGTTCAGACAGTTGTATTGTAGCATCTCAATGACCGTTTGAACAGTATTAATAAATAAAGCCTTTATCGATGAATGACAGTGAAGATATTTCTGGCCCATTGGGGTCACGTACAGTTCAAAGTTATCCAGGCATGGGACACCACAATGAAGATTTACCCGTGGTGCTGACTATATAATTAGTGAGAATGTAGTAAAATTTAGTAACAACATCTATTTTTAAAGAAAGACAGACATAAATTATACTTATTGATTGGATACAGTAAACAGCTAACAGATGGGTTAAGAGAACAAAGGACATGGATCCTGGGTGGCAGACATGAGTCAAGTGCTCTGACCCTAAAAAGTGGATAACGCAATCTGAATTGATCTGACGCTGAGCAGGCTTTGATTGATCAAATCTACTCAAGTTTAGATAGGTGCAGGTGAGATCTGTACACGCTGACAAGGTTGGAGCAGCAGTACGTTACCCTGTTTGCTTTGTGCAGCGAAGTAAATTGCACTGGGGCAGTGGCGAGATGTGGAGGCGGCACTTGTGAATCGACCGCAACCACGAAAGGAATGCGAAAATCTAGCGGTTTAGCGATCAGGTAGACGGATCAGAATTTACTCTCTACCACAGCCCTAAAATCACGGAAGATCTCGGTGTGTGACTCACCCCTTCGCTGGTCGTATCAAGGACTAATTTGGCTCTCTTATATGACAGAGCGCACAAGGATACCAAACGTCAAGACTGGTAAACCAAAAACGCATAAGTGTGCCCTCGGCAAACGAGTAGTCTGAAACATTTGATGTCACACTGTCAGTACAATAAGACCTTCACCACCACCTCTCCAGTCTAACTACTCTCAAGTGAAGTCAGTGTCAAGACAGGTCCCAAGTACCAACCACACGTGCCAGAGTTTCGACCAGAAGATGCTTCCAGACCAAAGTCCAGAACCCGAGTGCCTCACACCTCCCCAGATAAAAAACATTCCGTTTATCTGCGAAATGTAGCCTACGAACTACACCGCCTTCAGCCCATCCTGAGCCAATCACAGGGCTTTAGAGGAGCTATATGTCCTCTCGCACACGACAGCACTTACTCATGTCGAACTAGCGCAAGAGTTAAGGAACCAGAGTGTCTGTAAAAAAAAAAAAATCGCCATACACTGAGTTTTTCAAATTTTCGTGGAGGGAGAAGATGTTTTTCTCTGAAGTCATGACGCTTCCTGCGGCAACAAGCGAACTGATACAATCTGAAAGATCTTTATCTAAATGGCCTATGCCTTGGAGCATGTTAGTCTTAGCTATGAGGTGTAATAAAGATTCTATCTCTAAACGTTTCTCAGACGCCGGAGTTTCTTAAACAACCGTAGCGACCGATGGAAGTGAGTCACAGGCCTATTTGCCGTATCAGCGAGCACGAAAAGGTGTGAATTTTTATTATGTGTGGCTCTGCACCCAATGCCTGGTTTATGACTCCACTGTGTAGAAGCATCCCTGTAGTCCGTCGCCCCCAGCCCAGCCTTCAGCTGGTGTCAATGCTGGTATGGTGGCATTGAACTTGATGGAGACTTGTCTCGACTAGGGACCGCTCTGTCTGCCCTGTACAGCTGTGGGCCTGTCCAGCAAGATTTACTGAGGGATGGGTTCGCTGCCAGTTGCTTTCAACATCCAATATGATGTTTCTACGAACTAAGAACCATAAAAATACGTCATGCTTATAGCGCCCTACCAGGTCCATCAATGTCTGCTCAAGCCGTTAACTTTACAGTCTCGCTCAAGATGCATAAGGTTGTAACAAAATCTTTAATAATTTTCCGTGTACGAAAAATACGTGAGAGAGCAACTTGACCTCTCTCACAGTTCCTAATTCTCGAAAAGCTGGGAAAAACAAAACACAGTGCGACATGAGACCTTAAATTAGATTTTTAGTAAAAGATTTAAATGTCCACTGAGTAACAGTGAATAACGCCACTTGAAAAGAATATACATAAGAGATATAAAACTGATAGGATTGGGAAATAATGGCCAACTAGCTGCACCGTGGCTTCGACAAATGTAAATTTGCCTTCTGCAGCAGGAAAATGGGTCTGCTGAACAAATTACTGTGAAGTAGTGACAAATGTTAAAGACAGAAGCAACCAAACTCGCTTTTTGACATATCAAGTTATTTTGTAATAATCTGTTCAATAGATCCATTTTTCTTCTGAAGAACACAAATTAATATGTATTGAAACCGTGTTACATGGTTAATTCATCTTTAAGGGGGGTAGGACGTCTAACGGGCCGACTTGGATCAGGAGAGGCATCACAGGACATTTTAATTTCCAGCGTCTATACTTTTACAAATAAATTCATACAACTTTCTCAACATCTCCAGGAAGGATTCAGGATTCACACTCATTGCAGTGGATGTTCGAAAACATAGCAAAATATTTTTTTGACGTGTGAAATTTCATCACTTTTTCACTTACTAATTGCTGCATTTGTTGCTATAGGTACACTTTTCTTCATAAATTAGAGAGATTCTTCGATGAATTTTGCACAGCATACATACCATACTTACAGGTGTATGAAACTCTAGAATTTATTCAATTTATGAAAAAACGAATGATCTGTTGTATTTTAAACTTCATGTTTAGAAAAAACACAAATTTTGTAGTTAATTACCTCAATTTTTACCACTGTTTTTAATTGATTCGGGAAATTCTAGAGTTTCATACTGCTTTAAGTATGGTTTGTATGCTGTGCAAAATTCATCGAACCATCTCTCTTACTTATGAAGAAAAGTGTACCTATAATAAAAGAATGCTGCCATTAGCAAGTGAAAAAAAATGATGAAATTTTATATCTAAAAAAAATTACTTCGTTACGTTTTCGAACTTCCACTGCTATGAGTGCGAGTTCTGAATCCTTCCTGGTCATGCTGACAAAGTTTTATGAATTTATTTGTAAAAGTATAGATAGTGGAAATTAAAATGTCCTGTGGTGCTTCTCCTGCTCCAAGTCGGCCCGTTTGACATCCTACCCCCCTTAATTCTGCAAGTGAATGATTGTTACTTTTCAGTCCTATTAAGTTACCACGTGCCCACAGCTGAGGTGCAACCACGTTTAAAATATTAGAAATTGTTACACGTGATCTTGTTTGTACGCAAATAACAATCAACAAGCCTGTTGTCCAGATTTGAAAATAAATTAGCAAAATCAGCTTTTTCAATCACTTTTCTTCTATGAACCCATGCATGTCCCAATCCCATTACTTGCTTTCACTCATTGTACAATACAACGACGGTTTTACTCTTGCTACAGTACTGTAGGATCATTGAATTGTGCATGTAATAGCATCAAAGCAAGAAAAATTAATACAGCATTTTCCATAGCAGCGAAAATCTCTGTATGTTTATCAGTAACATCAGTAACTGACAGATTTGTGTATTTGTGATCTCTACATCTACATCTACATGACTACTCTGCAATTCACATTTAAGTGCTTGGCAGAGGGTTCATCGAACCACAGTCATACTATCTCTCTACTATTCCACTCCCGAACAGCGAGCGGGAAAAACGAACACCTAAACCTTTCTGTTCGAGCTCTGATTTCTCTTATTTTATTTTGATGATCATTCCTACCTATGTAGGTTGGGCTCAACAAAATATTTTCGCATTCGGAAGAGAAAGTTGGTGACTGAAATTTCGTAAGAAGGTCTCGCCGCGACGAAAAACGTCTATGCTGTAATGACTTCCATTCCAACTCGTGTATTATATCTGCCACACTCTCTCCCCTATAACGCGATAATACAAAACGAGCTGCCATTTTTTGCACCCTTTCGATGTCCTCCGTCAATCCCACCTGGTAAGGATCCCACACCGCGCAGCAATATTCTAACAGAGGACGAACGAGTGTAGTGTAAGCTGTCTCTTTAGTGGACTTGTTGCATCTGCTAAGTGTCCTGCCAATGAAACGCAACCTTTGGCTCGCCTTCATGACAATATTATCTATGTGGTCCTTCCAACTGAAGTTGTTCGTAATTTTAACACCCAGGTACTTAGTTGAATTGACAGCCTTGAGAATTGTACTATTTATCGAGTAATCGAATTCCAACGGAGTTCTTTTGGAACTCATGTGGATCATCTCACACTTTTCGTTATTTAGCGTCAACTGCCACCTGACACACCATACAGCAATCTTTTCTAAATCGCTTTGCAGCTGATACTGGTCTTCGGATGACCTTACTAGACGGTAAATTACAGCATCATCTGCGAACAGTCTAAGAGAACTGCTCAGATTGTCACCCAGGTCATTTATATAGATCAGGAACAGTAGAGGTCCCAGGACGCTTCCCTGGGGAACACCTGATATCACTTCAGTTTTACTCGATGATTTGCCGTCTATTACTACGAACTGCGACCTTCTTGACAGGAAATCACGAATCCAGTCGCACAACTCAGACGATACCCCATAGTTCCGCAACTTGATTAGAAGTCGCTTATGAGGAACGGTGTCAAAAGCTTTCCGGAAATCTAGAAATACGGAATCAACTAGAGATCCCCTGTCGATAGCGGCCATTACTTCGTACGAATAAAGAGCTAGCTGCGTTGCACAAGAACGATGTTTTCTGAAGCCATGCTGATTACGTGTCAACAGATCGTTCCCTTCGAGGTGGTTCATAATGTTTGAATACAGTATATGCTCCAAAACCCTACTGCAAACCGACGTCAATGATATAGGTCTGTAGTTAAATGGATTACTCCTACTACCCTTCTTGAACACTGGTGCGACCTGCGCAATTTTCCAATCTGTAGGTATAGATCTATCGGTGAGCGAGCGGTTGTATATGAGTGCTAAGTAGGGAGCTATAGTATCAGCGTAATCTGAAAGGAACCTAATCGGTATACAATCTGGACCTGAAGACTTGCCCGTATCAAGCGATTTAAGTTGCTTCGCAACCCCTAAGGTATCTACTTCTAAGAAACTCATGCTAGCAGATGTTCGTGTTTCAAATTCTGGAATATTCCATTTGTCTTCCCTGGTGAAGGAATTTCGGAAAACTGCGTTCAATAACTCCGCTTTAGCGGCACAGTCGTCGATAACAGTACCATCGGCACTGCGCAGCGAAGGTATTGACTGCGTCTTGCCGCTTGTGTACTTTACATACGACCAGGATTTCTTCGGATTTTCTACCAAATTTCGAGACAATGTTTCGTTGTGGAACCTATTAAAGGCATCTCGCATCGAAGTACGTGCCAAATTTCGCGCGTCTGTAAATTTTAGCCCATCTTCGGGATTTCGCGTTCTTCTGAACTTCGCATGCTTTTTCCGTTGCCTCTGCAACAGCGTTCGGACATTTTTGTGTACCACGGGGGATCCGTTCCATCTCTTACCAATTTATGAGGTATGAATCTCTCAATTGCTGTTGCTACTATATCTTTGAATTTGAGCCACATCTCGTCTACATTCGCATAGTCAGTTCGGAAGGAATGGAAATTGTCTTTTAGGAAGGCTTCTAGTGGCACTTTATCCGCTTTTTTAAATAAAATTATTTTGCGTTTGTTTCTGATGGGTTTGGAAGAAATGGTATTGAGCCTTGCTACAATGACCTTGTGATCACTAATCCCTGTATCAGTCATGATGCTCTCTATCAGCTCTGGATTGTTTGTGGCTAAGATGTCAAGTGTGTTTTCGCAACCATTTACAATTCGCGTGGGTTCGTGGACTAACTGCTCGAAATAATTTTCGGAGAATGCATTTAGGACAATCTCGGAAGACGTTTTCTGCCTACCACCGGGTTTGAACAAGTATTTTTGCCAACATACCGAGGGTAGGTTGAAGTCCCCACCAACTATAACCGTATGAGTGGGGTATTTATTTGTTACGAGACTCAAACTTTCTCTGAACTGTTCCGCAACTGTATCATCGGAGTCTGGGGGTCGGTAGAAGGAGCCAATTATTAACTTAATTCAGCTGTTGAGTATAACCTCCACCCACACCAATTCGCACGGAGTATCTACTTCGACTTCACTACAAGATAAACCACTACTGACAGACACAAACACTCCACCACCAATTCTGCCTAATCTATCTTTCCTGAACACCGTCTGAGACTTTGTAAAAATTTCTGCAGAACTTATTTCAGGCTTTAGCCAGCTTTCTGTACCTATAACGATATCAGTTTCTGTGCTTTCTATTAGCGCTTGAAGCTCAGGGACTTTTCCAGCGCAACTACAACAATTTACAACTATAATTCCGACTGTTCCTTGATCCAAGCACGTCCTGTAATTGCCAAGCACCCTTTGACATTGCAGCCCATCCCGCACTTTCCCGAGGCCTTCTAACCTAAAAAACCGCCCAGTCCACGCCACACAGCCTCCGCTACCCGTGTAGCCGCCAGCTGAGTGTAGTGAACTCCTGACCTATTCAGCGGAACCCGAAACCCCACCACTCTATGGCGCAAGTCAAGGAATCTGCAACCAATACGGTCGCAAAACCGTCTGAGCCTCTGATTCAGACCCTCCACCCGGCTCTGCACCAACGGTCCGCAGTCGGTTCTGTCAACGATGCTGCAGATGGTGAGCTCTGCCTTCATCTCGTAAGCAAGACCGGCAGCCTTCACCAAATCAGATAGCCGCTGGAATCCAGAGAGAATTTCCTCAGATCCAAAGCGACACACGTCATTAGTGCCGACATGTGCCACCACCTGCAGCTGGCTGCACCCTGTGCTCTTCATGGCATCCGGAAGGACCCTTTCCACATCAGGAATGACTCCTCCCGGAATGCACACGGAGTGCACACTGGATTTCTTCCCCTCCTTAGCCGCCGTATCCCTAAGGGGCCCCATTACGCGCCTAACATTGGAGCTCCCAACTACCAGTAAGCCCACCCTCTGCGATTGCCCGGACCTTGAAGGCTGAGAATGATCCTCTGAAACATGGCAGGCAGCTGCATCTGGCTCAGCCAGAGACAGTGCCTGAAACCGGTTTGTCAGACGCACCGGGGAGGCTTTCTGATCAGCCTCCGGGGACGCCTTTCGCTGCCTGCCACGCCTTGGAACGACCTCCCAATCAACCACTGGCGAGGGCTCAGCCTCACTGCGGGCAGCAACCGGGGCAACCACAGCGGCAGACCGATCTGGGGACAGACGGGACGAGGTTGACATCCCCGTGATACCCGAGTCCGGCTCCCCACAGTGGTGCCCATTGGCAACAGCCTCAAGCTGCGCGACCGAAGTCAGCGCCGATTGCAGCTGTGAGCGAAGGGATGCCAAGTCAGCCCTCATCCGAACACAGCAATCGCAGTCCCTGTCCATTCTAATCGATGTTTAACAACAGTTACCGAAACACGAGTCCGTGCCTAGATAACGCAAGCGGAACACGCACAGAATGTATCAACTAACCTGTACAAATGCCTAACGACTGCGCTACAATCTGCTGAATTTACGATTACAGTAACTAAAACTCGAAATTGCACCTCCTATACGAAACTCACACGCAATTTAAATAAGAATCTGCGAGGTAAACACTAAAGCGCGATGCTACAACTGTCAAATACTATAATACGCCCGAAATATATGAATTAAACAATGCAAGTACCCAAAAACACGCAAAGAAATTAATTAAACTATCTAACAAATAAGTAAGCTAGGGTTATACGACTTGCTGCTGCAGCTGCTTATCCAACGGCGGCAGGGAGCACAATGACTGTGACCAACCGACAC
Organism: Schistocerca gregaria; assembly: GCF_023897955.1. NCBI lineage: Eukaryota > Metazoa > Arthropoda > Insecta > Orthoptera > Acrididae > Schistocerca > Schistocerca gregaria. The sequence goes on along the minus strand of NC_064925.1, from coordinate 228,856,458 downwards.
TGGCTGTTCAAAACAAAAACAGAAGACAGATGACTACGCGAATTTACACTATTCAGGTACTAAGGCGCGATGCTACAACCCGCAAATACTATAATACGACCGAAATATATGAATTAAACAATGCAAGTACAATGCAAGTACCCAAAAACAAGCAAAGAAATTAATTAAACTATGTAACAAATAAGTAAGCTAGGGTTATACCACTTGCTGCTGCAGCTGCTTATCCAACGGCGGCAGGGAGCACAATCTCATAGAACAAAAATCGTATGACAGTGTTGCTATAGACAGGAAGAAATCAGTAGTATAAATATTATGAGCCGCTTCGCGTGGAGGACCACCAAGTTTTGCCGAGCTATAAATTGTCGATTACTTATGTCACAGCATACTAAATTTCTTGTGAGTAGTGTTGATGAGGGAAATACTGGTATCCATTAAGTACACATCCATACGTGAGCTAAGTCTAAAAGATTGCAGAGTGAACGTAATCAGTATTTTGATTTGAGGACTCCTGTGAAGCACAACTTACAATATTGGTATCTACAAATACAGCCCTCGTCTCACGAATCCGGATCGATAATATCGCAAAATATGTATTGGGCACGAACGTTTCTACAAAAGAGAAAAGACTGCAGGAGAACTCTCCGGGTAACGTAAAGCTGATGGCTCTGCTATCTTTCAGTGCTAAAGGTATACACCCTTCTCTTCTCAGGCCAAATTACTTAGAAACAAGTTCAGCTTATGGCATGTGATGAATTTTTTGTTATGTAAAAGCAGCAATCGCTGAACTCTTGTCAGGCCACGTCAGCCCTGAACAATATGAATGATCATTGTTTCCGGCTTTAGCCTCACTTCGAGTGTGAATGGCCGGACCTGGCAGTAGTATTCCTATGTTGTTAAATAAACATTACACACTAAACTAACTCACCAAGCTTCCTTAAGCTGGCTACACTTCTTTACAGCACTACGAAATGGCGAAATTCGTAATATCTACAATTTTTACCAAAGGCGATTTGTCATTTCTTATTATGTTACCAATAGGATTTTATTGCGAACTATATCTGTCTCTCCTGTGTTCCACCTTCGTGTTGTTTACTTGTTCTAATATACTGTTGAAGTAAAATTTGTTTCTGTCAGAATCTACCGACTGTTAGGTTTATTTAACTTCGTACCTGGGTACAACCTAAACTACTGTACACTTTGAATTGTCAAAACAACCTTTCAGTGTTGATATGTATGGTCACGATCTGAAAACCACAAAATAAAAAAATAAAAAAATAAAAATGTTGAAACGCTCTCTTGGATGTGTTCTCGAAATGAAGTTGTGAGTCATCGTTCTAAAAAATGCTTCAGGAAGTGCTGTGTCGGACACCGCTGCGGGGAATTTGATTCCAGTACAGTTGGAGTATGCCTCATAAGCAAGTTGACAATCATACTTCGAAAAAGCCCACAAAAGAAGTCGGCACGGAACTCGAGAACGGCTTTTACTCCGCATTCGCTTGAGCCGCAATACAGCAGCTTGTTCATTATTATGAAATGGAGAACGGCATGCAAACGAATGAAGACGGTGCTACTTTACAGAGTAACTCTTTCTAATGAGAGGATGGTAACTGCCATAGTATTGTCTTTTTGCCAATCACTGGAAATCACTTCTGGAACTGTATCATAATACTGTAATGAATAAAAGCTCTGTACTACACATTCCAATGGGGGAGGGGGGAGGAGGGAGGGGGTGAGGGGCCACGCTGCTCCCCCCCCCCCCCCCCCCTCCCTCCTTGCGAACGAACGCCTATGACGAGACGGATGTTTACATATCAGCCCGGAAGGTTGCCAACTTTTAGTCACGTACGTGCCGTGCGCACACTTGAGCAACAGCTATGTCATACATTACGACGCAGAAGAAACCAGATTCCGTGGAAGCTCATTATCCAGGCGCTCATGATCACTCCTTGACACGAGACGTTGCAATTTCGCTAAATCGCTGAGGGTGCTGGCAGTCGTAAACAAAAGGCGTTATGTAAATGGTGACAACTTGGAAACGGAGCTCGACTTTTCTTTGTTAAACGGCAGATCTCTAAAGCTGATGGCAGTCGTAAGAAAAAAACAGTCGCCTCTAAGCTTGCCCATATGTGACAATCACAACTTCTGGCGGCAAATTGTACTTACATTGCGATTTAACACATATTTACTATTTTAAATCTCTGGTGCCGACTTATTTCAGTCAGATCAATTAAAATTCCCTGTGAGGTGCCGGAATACGGCTCTATCCGAAATTAAGGCCGGCCGGGGTGGCTGAGCGGTTCTAGGCCAGCAGTCTGGAACCGCGCAACCGCTACGGTCGCAGCTCCAAATCCTGCCTCGGGTATGGATGTGTGTGATGTCCTTAGGTTAGTTAGGTTTAAGTAGTTAGAAGTTCAAGGGGACTGATGACCTCAGCTGTTAAGTCTCATAGTGCTCAGAGCCATTTGAACCTTTGAACCGAGATTAAGCTGTAGTTGTATAGCCTGCTAACATCATATTGGCATCGGGAATTTCATTAGGCAGAACAAACCAATAAATGCCATGATATAACAGCAAACAAAATTCCCCCTCTAAGGCATGATTATCCCACAGTTGTCGCAATTCTAACCTCATTAATCACTCGGAATGTTAGAGTGTTGGCTGCGGGCCATCAGTTATCCTACCACAAAGACTTTTCGTGCCACCTAACCCCAAACCCCCTGTGGTCATACTGAGGTGACTGTGAGTGTCGTTGACAGATCTGTCACCTAGCCTGAGGTGCGTGGAACTGAATATTTGTGGGTGTGAACTGTCTTATCGTTTTGTTCCTTAAGGACCATAAAGAAATTATAAACTGATAGGAAAGAATACACACTAAAATACGTATCTCAAATGAGAAACATCATAATGGCTCAGAGTAATTAACTATCGATGTCAGCGCCCCTTGCGGCTTGAGCGGAAAGCTGCATCGTAACAATTATGAACAAACACCTACGCACACAGACACACACACACACACACACACACACACACACACACACACACACACTCAAAACACAGACGACTTTTGCAGTACACTGCACTGAGAGGGAACTGCTGATCGGTCGCTATGTGAGCCTCTTTGCTGGAAGCTGAACGCTGTGCAGTTAGTGTGCCAGGAAGTGTACTCGCCATCCAGCTCTTGTTGTGCCTCTAACGGCAGTTTGTGACGGGTGGTGCCGGAGTTGATGCAGCTCCTGGTGCTGGTTACAAACAGGTTCGATTGCTGGACTCAGGTGGTCGCTAAAATGGTTCAAATGGATCTGAGCACTATGGGACTTAACAGCTGTGGTCATCAGTCCCCAAGAACTTAGAACTACTTAAACCTAACTAACCTAAGGACATCACACACATCCATCCTCTAGGCAGGATTCGAACCTGCGACCGTAGCAGTCACGCGGTTCCGGCAGGTGGTCGCTCTTCGTACTGAACGTTCGTTGGTTATACTGTGTCTATGGAGACTATAGCAATGTTTCCATTCACCAGTGTCTCTGTGGTGTAAGCCCCTCGCTGCAACACCTTGTGGAGGCCAGTGAAAGATGGTTGCAGTGAGGGTCAGATTTCACCTGTGCAGAGTGTGATCTGGGTGCCTGTCTCTAGGTCTCGATTCACGTAGGTAGTAGCAATGCCATGCCTTGAAGATTAGGTGAAGTTGGGCGACTTGTTCAAAGGATTCAAATGGCTCTGAGCACTATGGGACTAAACTTCTGAGGTCATCAGTCCCCTAGAAGTTAGAACTACTTAAACCTAACTAACCTAAGGACATCACACACATACATGCCCGAGGCAGGATTCGAACCTGCGACCATAGTGGTCGCGCGGTTCCAGACTGCTGGCCTATAACCGCTCGGCCACCTCGGCCGACGGGCTACTTGTTCTCTCAGTCGAAGTATGAAGTCGCTGGTATCGGGACTGCCACGACTGTGCTTCTACAAAATATCCAGGTAGGCGCAAGGTTTCGCCAAAAGTAAGTCCTGAAGAAGAAGAAGAAGAAGAAGAAGAAGCTTTATTTGTCGTCCGGAGGCCTAGCAACATCATTGGTAGTTCTGAGGTCCAATCTGAATTTTTACTCATGATTTCCGCTTTGAGAGAGCGATGCTGGCCCTCTGTCATACGGTTGCTGGTAGTTTGTAATGCACTGTGCTACAGACCTATGCTAAGGCGGAACAGTTCCGTTTATGGTTGCCGTTCGCGATCTGTCGATATGTGCAGCGGTGAACCAAAATGAGAAATCCAACTCGTTGTGAAGGCGGACACAAGAGTTTCTGCATATGTGTTACCCTCCAGTGTTCTTTCCCGCCAACGTGAAAAACGAAATGTCATGTAAGGAGGTATTGTTGTCCATTTGAGAAGTTCATGGTCCCGCAGCATCCACGTGAACCTGTGTAAATTGCGCATTAGTGGTTGGAAAGTTCCCTGCTGTTGTGCGTACATGACGATTGATTTTGCTCCATTAGCGTTTGACACACGTGTGGGTCGATTCCGGACGGTCTTTTTCAGCCCTCAGCCACACGAATCGGTGAGAGAGCATACGAACTGTTGATCTGACTCCTATATGAGTTATGTTGTGCAGGTTGTCGGAGGAGGGCTTCCAAACGCTACCGGTAGGAATGGCCTAGTTTACCGCCGAGAGGTCGCAGTATAGTTTTGCGTCGGCACCGGAAACATCAACTAATTTCACCTTCAACATTGTAAGCGGATCGCTAAGATAGCGTAGAAGCTCTCGTTCAGATTTCTGTGCCTCAGCAAGTCGGGTGAAATCTATGTTGCTGTAGCAGACTCAAATGCCATTAACGTGAACCAGGCCACATTGTCAACACCCGATATGATACGCGTCTGATGTCCGTGCTTTCCCTTGCTTCCAGTTGTGGACAGAAATGTCTATCACCTCATATACTACTGGCCATTAAAACTGCTACACCAAGAAGAAATGCCCATGATAAACGGGTATTCATTGGACAAATATATTATACTAGAACTGAGCTGGTCGCTGTGGCCGCGTGATTCTAGGTGCTTGAGTAGTAGGTTCGCAGGTTCGAATCCTGCCTCGGGAAGGGATGTGTGTGATGTTATTAGGTTGATTAGGTTTAAGTAGTTCTAAGTTCTAGGGGACTGATGACCTCAGAAGTTAGGTCCCGTAGTTCTCAGAGCCATTTGAACCATTTGGAGGAGTGCTGTATCTGCTACGTTCTGCTTTACCACTACAAAAGCCGAAAGCATGTCGCCAGTCCAGTGGGCTGGCGAAGTCCTCTTGTTTTTTGGGCCGGGAAGTACTGTGGTAAGAGGTGCTTCTAATGCTGCTGAGTGTGGCAAATGAAGGTTCCAGCTTATCATTCCGAGAAAACACTATAACTCCCGAACGTTTCGTGAAAGTGCGACCTACAAAATGGCTTCCAGTTTTTCAGGCAGAGGAAGCGAGCCTTTGAATGATGGTGTCCTAAAAAGTAGATCTGTGGCTGTCCAAAAAACACTCTAGACCATGTTTAGCGCTACGCCGTATTTATTTAGCCGTACCAAGACTTGCATCAAGCGTTGCTCATGTTGTTCTGCAGTTGACAAAATGACGAGGATATCGTTAAATATGTGAAACAAAAGGTCCTTGCAGTACCGCTTCTGTCAACCCCTGCCAAGTCTGATTCGCATTTTGCAACTCGAACTTCACTTACTGACTCTCGAATAAACCAGACGGGGTAATGCCTTAGGAAATTCCAGCACACTAAAAATTGTTACATCACGTAATACACAGTTGTAGTGTTGCAGCAGAGGAACTGGATACGGATCCGGCAATGTCTCGGCATTAAGTGCATGTTTAACTCCACACGGACGCCCTGCAATGTCTTCTTTGGCGCAGGATGTGAAGGGTAGCACCATGGAAGGCTCGAAGGTCACATGATTCCCTCTCTCTGCGTGACGATCTGGAGCCAAACGTCATGGTCGACGGGAAACCGGCGGGCAACCGTAGTATTGACGTGATGAATATGACTTTGCTATTTTCTTGTCCCTGGAGGTTGCACGAAGGCCGGGAACTGTTGTAGTGGTCGTGCGTACTCTCGAGCATCCGGCTGCAAACCTTGGCTGGGTACCGGAACTCCTGCGCTGTGACGGTAGATAGATGTCGCCAGGCCGCTTACGGCGTCAACCAATCGCGCGTTCGCCACGTCCAGTAGCGGGCGGTCGTGTGGTAACCCATCAGCGCCGATGATGAGCTTGAGATGTTCGCGATAGTGAAGTCCCACATGAATGTATCATTTCATCCGTGCGGCGTCCAGAGAAGTCGTTTATGTGAAATACACGTATTTGAAATGAAGCTACGAAATGCAAAATACCAATTTTTATTTAGCATTCGAAATACTGTTTTCAAAAAGTATTGTATATTTTATTTGAAATTCTTAAAACATAGATATTTTAATTGTAAAATGCAAAATGTTTCTCATGATTTTTTTTTATTTTATAATTCGTAATTTTCATTCTTTTAACGAGCCATTTGCTTAAACAAAAGTACTTCCACGACGGATACATGTGGCACAATAAGCGCCAAAGGCATACCTGTCAAGAGAATAGCAACGCAAACTGGTGGCACTAACGTGCATTTCGTGCAATTGTTCCAGCGTCATGATCGGCCTTACCTTAATGCGGCTGTTAGGCGCGTTAACATGGGGTTGGGGAGGGCGCTGATGGCAGAGGGTCACATTTCAGTGGTGCCAATTGGGTGTATCGGTAGATCAGGTTTCACTAGGCACGGCCTGCAGCGCAATAGGTATGGGAAGGGGAGGCTGGCAAAGCTTGTAGGTGACAGTGTAGTGGGTGGAGGTGGGATCACTCAGGAAAAATTCCTGTAGTAGTTGATGTTAGAGATGCACATTTTTTAGACTGAAGTCAGCTGATAGGTATACCTTCTTACAGGAAGTCCCTCTAACTAAGGGCTCATCTTCAGAGGATGTCATGTTTCCAAGTAGAGAAGGAATTAGCATATTGCATCAAATTATAAGAGGTATCAGATATACAGTTAGTGAATTGCTTCTAGATGTTGACTCTGAAATTATTGGTAAGTTGGAGCACCACACAAATAATTTGACAATTGAGAGGCTTCTTTTACCAGGATACAGATTAGCTGGCTGTTTTGCAAGGAGTTCCTTGCGTGGTGGGGGAGTGGTTATGTACGTAAAAAACAGTACTCAGTTTGAATCCACAGAGCTATAACGGCACTGCACTTACCATATATTTGAATGTTGTGCAGGGGCAGTAGAATTCAGTGAAATTGAACTTCTAATTGTTGTTGTTTATAGGTACCCTAACCTTGACGTCAGAGCATTTCTGCTCAAGGTATAGAGGGCTCTTGAATCACTTTGTAGAAAGTACCAGAAATTAGTTATATGTGGTGACTTCAATATGAATTTTGTGTTTGATGGCGCAAAAAAAGGATGTTGCTAGATCTCCTAAATTCATATGATTTGATGCAGATTGTGTTTTTTCCAACCTGGGGGCAGGGGAACAGTAGCTCAGCTATAGACAATATATTTATTCACTCTTCATGACTAGACGGGCATTCTGTTAGTAAAAGGGCGAATGATCTTTCAAACCATTATGCACGTATTTTAACACTACAAGTTTTTTGTACTTAAACAAATGTCACATGTAATTACAAACAATGTAGGAAAGTTAATCCAACAGCAGTAGAGAGTTTTTTAAACCTTGTCAAGGAACAAGAGTGGCAGGATGTTTATAATGCTGATAACATAGATAATAAATGTAATGCTTTCCTTAACACATTTCTCACGCTCTTTGAGAGTTGCTTTCCATTAGAACGTTCTAAACGGGGTACTAGCAGTAACAGGCAGCTCGGGTTGCTTACTTATGGGATAAAGATATTATATAGATCAAAGAGGGAATTATATCAAAATGTAAAAGTAGTCACAATCAAGCTGTAGCAGACCTTTACAAACAGTATTGTAAGGTGCTGATAACATAGATGATAAATGTAATGCTTTTCTTAACACATTTCTCATGCTCTTTGGGAGTTGCTTTCCATTAGAACGTTCTAAACGGGGTACTAGCAGTAACAGGCAGCTCGGGTTGCTTACTTATGGGATAAAGATATTATATAGATCAAAGAGGGAATTATATCAAAATGTAAAAGTAGTCACAATCAAGCTGTAGCAGACCTTTACAAACAGTATTGTAAGGTGCTGATAACATAGATGATAAATGTAATGCTTTTCTTAACACATTTCTCATGCTCTTTGGGAGTTGCTTTCCATTAGAACGTTCTAAACGGGGTACTAGCAGTAACAGGCAGCTCGGGTTGCTTACTTATGGGATAAAGATATTATATAGATCAAAGAGGGAATTATATCAAAATGTAAAAGTAGTCACAATCAAGCTGTAGCAGACCTTTACAAACAGTATTGTAAGGTGCTGATAACATAGATGATAAATGTAATGCTTTTCTTAACACATTTCTCATGCTCTTTGGGAGTTGCTTTCCATTAGAACGTTCTAAACGGGGTACTAGCAGTAACAGGCAGCTCGGGTTGCTTACTTATGGGATAAAGATATTATATAGATCAAAGAGGGAATTATATCAAAATGTAAAAGTAGTCACAATCAAGCTGTAGCAGACCTTTACAAACAGTATTGTAAGGTGCTGATAACATAGATGATAAATGTAATGCTTTTCTTAACACATTTCTCATGCTCTTTGGGAGTTGCTTTCCATTAGAACGTTCTAAACGGGGTACTAGCAGTAACAGGCAGCTCGGGTTGCTTACTTATGGGATAAAGATATTATATAGATCAAAGAGGGAATTATATCAAAATGTAAAAGTAGTCACAATCAAGCTGTAGCAGACCTTTACAAACAGTATTGTAAGGTGCTGATAACATAGATGATAAATGTAATGCTTTTCTTAACACATTTCTCATGCTCTTTGGGAGTTGCTTTCCATTAGAACGTTCTAAACGGGGTACTAGCAGTAACAGGCAGCTCGGGTTGCTTACTTATGGGATAAAGATATTATATAGATCAAAGAGGGAATTATATCAAAATGTAAAAGTAGTCACAATCAAGCTGTAGCAGACCTTTACAAACAGTATTGTAAGGTGCTGATAACATAGATGATAAATGTAATGCTTTTCTTAACACATTTCTCATGCTCTTTGGGAGTTGCTTTCCATTAGAACGTTCTAAACGGGGTACTAGCAGTAACAGGCAGCTCGGGTTGCTTACTTATGGGATAAAGATATTATATAGATCAAAGAGGGAATTATATCAAAATGTAAAAGTAGTCACAATCAAGCTGTAGCAGACCTTTACAAACAGTATTGTAAGGTGCTGATAACATAGATGATAAATGTAATGCTTTTCTTAACACATTTCTCATGCTCTTTGGGAGTTGCTTTCCATTAGAACGTTCTAAACGGGGTACTAGCAGTAACAGGCAGCTCGGGTTGCTTACTTATGGGATAAAGATATTATATAGATCAAAGAGGGAATTATATCAAAATGTAAAAGTAGTCACAATCAAGCTGTAGCAGACCTTTACAAACAGTATTGTAAGGTGCTGATAACATAGATGATAAATGTAATGCTTTTCTTAACACATTTCTCATGCTCTTTGGGAGTTGCTTTCCATTAGAACGTTCTAAACGGGGTACTAGCAATAACAGGCAGCTCGGGTTGCTTACTTATGGGATAAAGATATTATATAGATCAAAGAGGGAATTATATCAAAATGTAAAAGTAGTCACAATCAAGCTGTAGCAGACCTTTACAAACAGTATTGTAAGGTGCTGATAACATAGATGATAAATGTAATGCTTTTCTTAACACATTTCTCATGCTCTTTGGGAGTTGCTTTCCATTAGAACGTTCTAAACGGGGTACTAGCAGTAACAGGCAGCTCGGGTTGCTTACTTATGGGATAAAGATATTATATAGATCAAAGAGGGAATTATATCAAAATGTAAAAGTAGTCACAATCAAGCTGTAGCAGACCTTTACAAACAGTATTGTAAGGTGCTGATAACATAGATGATAAATGTAATGCTTTTCTTAACACATTTCTCATGCTCTTTGGGAGTTGCTTTCCATTAGAACGTTCTAAACGGGGTACTAGCAGTAACAGGCAGCTCGGGTTGCTTACTTATGGGATAAAGATATTATATAGATCAAAGAGGGAATTATATTAAAATGTAAAAGTAGTCACAATCAAGCTGTAGCAGACCTTTACAAACAGTATTGTAAGGTGCTGATAACATAGATGATAAATGTAATGCTTTTCTTAACACATTTCTCATGCTCTTTGGGAGTTGCTTTCCATTAGAACGTTCTAAACGGGGTACTAGCAGTAACAGGCAGCTCGGGTTGCTTACTTATGGGATAAAGATATTATATAGATCAAAGAGGGAATTATATCAAAATGTAAAAGTAGTCACAATCAAGCTGTAGCAGACCTTTACAAACAGTATTGTAAGGTGCTGATAACATAGATGATAAATGTAATGCTTTTCTTAACACATTTCTCATGCTCTTTGGGAGTTGCTTTCCATTAGAACGTTCTAAACGGGGTACTAGCAATAACAGGCAGCTCGGGTTGCTTACTTATGGGATAAAGATATTATATAGATCAAAGCGGGAATTATATCTCAATGTAAAAGTAGTCACAATCAAGCTACAGTAGCCCTTTACAAACAGTATTGTAAGGTGCTTAAAAATGTTGTTAGGAAGACAAAGAGTAAGTGGTAAGCAAATAAAACAGCTAATTCGCGGGATAAAATTAAAACCATATGGTAAGTTGTGAAGGAAGTGTCTGGTCAGCAGCACAAGGTCGGTGGTATTAACTCAATTAGTAGTAAAAATATTTCTGTTAGTGATCAATCAGATATATGTACAGTATGTAACAATCATTTTCTGAGCATTGCTGGTGAATCAAATAAAAATTTAATTTCTGCAGGGAACTATATAACTTTCTTGGCAAATGCCTTTCCGAAATTGATGTCTGAAATACTCCTGTGTGGTACAGACAAGGGGGATATTGAGTTAAAAATTAAATCATTGTAGACTAAAGACTCATGGTGGTGATGGAGTGGCTCACAGAATATTGCATTATTGTGCTGCACATGTTACCCCTGTATTTAGCCGTATTTGTAATTTTTCCTTTAGGAATCGTCAGTTTCCTGAACGATAAAAGTACTCAGTAGTAAAGCCGCTTCATAAAAAGGGAGAAAGGGATAATGCAGATAATTTCAGACCTATTTCTATGCCATCAGTGTTTGTTAAAATTATTGAAAAGGCTGTGATAGTAAGAATAACTGATCATTTTATATCACACGACTTGCTATTAAATGTACAGTTCGGCTTTAGAAATCGCTTAACAACTGAAAATGATCTTCTCTTTTCTCTGAATGGGCTAAACAAAAGGTTTAGATCGCTAGGAATATTTTTGATTTAATTAAGGCGTTTGATTTGGTTGATCACAAAATATTGCTCCAGAAGTTGGACCATTACAGAATATGGGGAGTAGCTCACAATTCGTTCACCTCTTACTTTAGCAACATACAGCAAAACGTCATTATTCACATTGTCGAGAGTGGCTGTGATGTAGAGTCTCTGTGGGGTACTATCAAGTAGGGGGTGCCCCAGGGATCAGTGTTGGGGCCACTCCTGTTCCTTACTTATATAAATGATATGCCCTCTAGTATTACAGGTAACTCTAAAATATTTCTGTTTGTTGATGACAATAGCTTGGTAGTAAAGGATGTTGTGTGCAACATTGGCTTGGCTTCAAATACTGCAATTTATGAGCTAAGTTCATGGATTGTAGAAAATAAAGTAACGCTGAATCACAGTAAGACTTAGTTTTTACAGTTTCTAACACACAATTCAACAAAGCCTGACTTTTTAAAATGGTTCAAATGGCTCTGAGCACTATGGTACTTAACTTCTAAGGTCATCAGTCCCCTAGAACTTAGAACTACTTAAAACTAACTAACCTAAGGACATCACACACATCCATGCCCGAGGCAGGATTCGAACCTGCGACCGCAGCGGTAGCGCGGTTCCAGACTGTAGCGCCTAGAACCGCTCGGCCACCCCTACCGGCACCTGACTTTTTAATTTCACAGAATGGGCATATATATATATCCGAACAGTAAAAATTTCTAGGTGTTCAGATAGATAGCAAACTGTCGTGGAAAGCCCACGTTCAGGATTTTGTTCAAAGACTTAATGCTGCCATTTTTACTATTCGAACGGTATCTGAAGTGAGTGATTGTTCGACACAAGAATTAGTCTACTTTGCTTATTTTCATTTCCTTATGTCATATGGTACTATATTTTGGGGTAACGTTTCCCATTCTAAAAGGATATCCTTGGCTCAGAAACGGGTGGTTCAGGCAATAAGTGTTGACCCCTGTTCATGAATCTGCGTATTTTGATATTGGCTTCTCAATATATGTATATATACCTTACTGTCATTTCTTGTTAACAGTTTTAGCCTATTCCCAAGAATATGCAGCTTTCACTCCGTTAATACCCGGCATAAATCAAACCTGCATTTGGATAGGACTTCCTTAACTCTTGTGCAGAAAGGTGTGCAGTATAATACTGCACCCATTTTCAATAAGCTGCCAGTCGAATTAAAAAATCATAGCTGGAATTTACGCGCTTTCAAACCGAAACTGTAGTTTCCTCATGGGTCACTCCTTCTATTCTGTCGAGGAGTTCCTTGAAAAGTTAAGCTGATTCTTATTGTATTGTTGATTGCGTTTACTTAAACTTATGGGCTGACTTGTTTCGGGTTCATTAACATTTTATTTTTATCTCTTATAACTTTTATGTTGTAATCTCATGTAGTGACACGTTCCATGAACTTAGAGATTTTCTCCTCGATTTGGTGTTACGGAAATTGACGGGTAAATAAATAAAATAAATAAGAATACGACCATTTCCCTTATTATTAGAAAAGGCACTATGACTTCAGTACACATTAAATTTTCACCATTATTGCTTTTTTAATGCGAAAGTACCGAAATCATCTGATAACGCCTAGCGAACTTTCGGAACTGAAGGAAGAACGGAGTGGGGTAACACACATTGCACGTAATAGATTAAAGAGATCTAGGGCCAGATCTCAATGTGATTCATACAAAAATCTTCGTGTGCAACCATGTCAAAATGTGAAGTCCTTTGGAATCTGTATTCAAGGTCTCCGAAAACTTGTGAAACCAATTAAGAAACCCCTACTTAGCCATGTATAGGACGATGGAATTCATACTATGGTTCACGATCTACTCACACTCAAGTATACTCTATATGAAATTTTAAGTAAACTAGGATTAGGAAGTTTAAAAAAAATTAAAATACAATTTTTAATGAATAAATAAGCTGTTGAAAAGCTATTGCTGACGGCGTCACAAGTATAGAAGAGGATAAAGGTACAGGTACGTACTACGGATGTCTTCTTCCAGAAGTAATGAGAATGCAAAGACTGCTAAGTAGGTTGCTGGTACAAGTTATTAAAGCAAGTCTTAACAGGGGTTTTGAGAGATTCTATAAATTAGAGGAAGAAAAAGGAAAAGATGGCATATTATCACCCACATTTTGACAAAACAACATGTTAAATCGTATTACATACACTCCTGGAAATTGAAATAGGAACACCGTGAGTTCATTGTCCCAGGAAGGGGAAACTTTATTGACACATTCCTGGGGTCAGATACATCGCATGATCACACTGACAGAACCACAGGCACATAGACACAGGCAACAGAGCATGCACAATGTCGGCACTAGTACAGTGTATATCCACCTTTCGCAGCAATGCAGGCTGCTATTCCCCCCGTGGAGACGATCGTAGAGATGCAGGATGTAGTCCTGTGGAACGGCTTGCCATGCCATTTCCACCAGGCGCCTCAGTTGGACCAGGGTTCGTGCTGGACGTACAGACCGCGTGAGACGACGCTTCATCCAGTCCCAAACATGCTCAATGGGGGACAGATCCGGAGATCTTGCTGGCCAGGGTAGTTGACTTACACCTTCTACAGCACGTTGGGTGGCACGGGATACATGCGGACGTGCATTGTCCTGTTGGAACAGCAAGTTCCCTTGCCGGTCTAGGAATGATAGAACGATGGGTTCGATGACGGATTGGATGTACCGTGCACTATTCAGTGTCCCCTCGACGATCACCAGAGGTGTACGGCCAGTGTAGGAGATCGCTCCCCACACCATGATGCCGGGTGTTGGCCCTGTGTGCCTCGGTCGTATGCAGTCCTGATTGTGGCGCTCACCTGCACGGCGCCAAACACGCATACGACCATCATTGGCACCAAGGCAGAAGCGACTCTCATCGCTGAAGACGACACGTCTCCATTCGTCCCTCCATTCACGCCTGTCGCGACACCACTGGAGGCGGGCTGCACGATGTTGGGGCGTGAGCGGAAGACGGCGTAACGGTGTGCGGGACCGTAGCCCAGCTTCGTGGAGACGGTTGCGAATGGTCCTCGCCGATACCCCAGGAGCAACAGTGTCCCTAATTTGCTGGGAAGTGGTGGTGCGGTCCCCTACGGCACTGCGTAGGATCCTACGGTCTTGGCGTGCATCCGTGCGTCGCTGCGGTCCGGTCCCAGGTCGACGGGCACGTGCACCTTCCGCCGACCACTGGCGACAACATCGATGTACTGTGGAGACCTCACGCCCCACGTGTTGAGCAATTCGGCGGTACGTCCACCCGGCCTCCCGCATGCCCACTATACGCCCTCGCTCAAAGTCCGTCAACTGCACATACGGTTCACGTCCACGCTGTCGCGGCATGCTACCAGTGTTAAAGACTGCGATGGAGCTCCGTATGCCACGGCAAACTGGCTGACACTGACGGCGGCGGTGCACAAATGCTGCGCAGCTAGCGCCATTCGACGGCCAACACCGCGGTTCCTGGTGTGTCCGCTGTGCCGTGCGTGTGATCATTGCTTGTACAGCACTCTCGCAGTGTCCGGAGCAAGTATGATGGGTCTGACACACCGGTGTCAATGTGTTTTTTGTTCCATTTCCAGGAGTGTATTTGTTGAGGACTCTGATTCTTCTGCAGCTAGTGTTATTGCCAGCACTACTGTAGATCTGGGAAGAATAAAATATTTAAAAGGTAATTACAATAGTTTACATTTCTTGAACAGTTATTAGACTGAAGCGGCAAGTGAAAATCTGTACCAAGCCCGGGAATCGAACTCCATTTGCGTTAGATGCTGAGGCGCTATTCGAGAACATGAATAGTCTCATCAGTTCTGTTCGTGTATAAGAGGGAATTTAAAGTATACTGGGGCAGCATTGAGAATTTGGATCGAGGAGGGAATCCGTGCAGTTGTGTGAACCGCTGTGCCAAGGTGGGTTAGTGGTTAACGCACCTGCCTAGTAAGCACCAGACGCAATTGCCTGACTTGGTACCGATTTCAGTATTTACGTATAATATTCTCTCCTGATAATTTAGTGGAATAATAATGAGGCCACATAGGCGGGACGTGAAAGATGAATTGGTTGACAAATTTTGTATTTGGCCTTAAGATTAGTAAATAAATGGCGTGAAAAATGGTCACTGTGTAGACATATTTTATTTGAATAAACGTATATTCAAAATACGTGTTTTGCAGTTTGTATTCAAGAACTTTTATTTAAGATCATTTTGTATTTAAGTTTCAAATTTAAAAAAAAGATAAAGTATTTGCATTTCGAATTTAAATATTTTTAGTAAACTACTTTGCACATCTCTGCAGGTGCCTTTGGTCCTTATTAAACAGTTGTTTGTAGCTGGCAGAGAGAAATGTGTCGCTGGCCTGTTATATCGTAGCAATCTCTAGGGGAAGTTGCACGTTTGCGACACAGTATTCACCAGATATTTGTAGCCTGGCTGCCGGTCACTGATAAAAGAGACCCTGGGATGTTACTCGTCAGCACCTGCGTCCGACTCCTACCGGCATTTGGATACGCACGTGGTGATGTGTCGTTATGTGCCTCGTCCGCGAATCTCATATGTTACCAGCAGGCAGTGTTCTTTTGTCCAGATGTCGATGAAGTAGCGGAGGAACGACTTCTAGATCTCCTGCGGTGCCGGCTTCTGTCACCGCTGCTGTCTCGCCAGGATAGTAATTCGTCAGTCCTTTTCGTAAAGGTCTCAACTTTAGACGCCAGATTGCCCGTGCGCCAATCTTTGATACTAGGCTGCGATACATCGCAACCGGTGCGCCAGTCGAGGCGGAAAACATCGTCGAAGGAATGAGATTACTAGGTGTCGCCGATATGCCATTCCATACAGTTACCGACCTGCTAATCGGGGCAGTAACTATAGCGTTCGCAATTCAGTCGTCCAACTGCTCCAACGGCATCTCCGTCTGCATCGCTGTTATGGATTTCACTGGCGGTGGCAAAGAACGTGCTTAGCAGATTGTCCGGCATTGTCACAGTGTCCACCTAAAGCGCAAATGCAGTAAATATTGAGAAGATTTCAGAGTCAACACTTCAGGGAGAGAATCCTCCTGTGACAGAGGAACGTGTCGGTTCAAGTCTGCTTTTAGTTTCTCATACACGTTGGCGGCTGGTGGTGTGGTAAATATGTCTTACACTTCAGCGGCATAACGATACTCCAGCTGGCTGAGGACGAACGTGAGTTGGCCGTAATACCCATGTAAAGTAGAATCCGCTTGCGGAAACCAATGTGCCGGGTTGTGCAGCCAAAACGGAGGTAGACGTGCTGCAAGCCACGAAGCGGACGGAATTATCGCGTCCGATGGTCCTATTATATCAAATCTGATTTACTCACACCTCTTGGTCTTTCACAGACGAGGTCACGTCGTGCTTAACACACCTGTCATACTGAGTTAATCGCAGTCGATCGATCCGTCGTCTAGCCAGATGTTTCCAACGGCTCTGAGCACTATGGGACTTCACATCTGTGCTCATCAGGCCCATAGACTTAGAACTAATTAAATCTAACTAATGTAAGGATATCACACACATCCTTCCCCGAGGCAAGATTCGAACCTGCGACTGAAGCACCTAGAACTGCTCGGCCACAATGGCTGCCCGTCTAGCAAGAGGTTCGTAGATCTCTCTATTCGTTACGTTCTTTTAGGGCTGGAATTCCTTGCCGGAAACTATAGAGATTAGATTGGTGATACGCAATCTAATCAAGGCAAGACCTGTCCTTCAACTCGAAGCTATTTAATGGTAGGTAGGAAAGAATACACAGTATGACACTTATCTCAGTATAAGAACTCCATGATCGCTCGACGTCAGCGCCTAATGGCGGCTAGCGCGGGAAGCCGTTTGACAACTATATCATAATGGTAATTAAAGAGTCCTTTACAGGCTCAGGTTTGTCTTGACAGCCCATATTCGCAACGACAGTATGCATATCTGATCTACAGTACTCAATTCGCGTTTACACATTTCGACCACAGCCCAGGTTTCCCAAAGTCCTGAATAGGAAATCCGAGAGAGCTGAATGTTTTATGGTCATGGGCAAATTATGTAAATTTACTTACAAAATAGTTACTCCGTCTAGTGTTCTTACTTCTGGAGTTATAAAAAGAAAAAGATCAGTACATATGAGACGTACAAAAGAGTGGCTTCTAAAGTGCTTAACGGTTTCGGATGTTAATCTCTTGAAAGAGCTAAAAACTAAAAAGCAAGACTGGTTTAACTACCTAGGATGACATTCTGTGTGATGTTGCAGTATGTTACACCGCACATAAGAAGAAATGACACTGCAACGAGAAAAACGATTACCGCCCATGTAAACTTGACATTAAGGTGCTTGGCAATTTTCTGCTATGACCTCACCTTCGTCGTTGAGTCACAACATATCAGAAACATGTCGCGACATATATGAAGTACTAAATCACTTCATCTGGTGTGCGTCAGTTCAGTTCAAGCGTCGTCAGCCATCATACAGACAGGAACACAGACCAATATTTCAGTCGGCAATTCATTCCCGCGCAACCATTGTCTGTGCAAACACTGGTCAGACAAGTCGGTGCAAATATCTGGGTGTGAAAAGAGCTCTTAACACACGAGCTCTTAACACACGACGTTCATGAGCGAGCTTCAGATGCTTCAAAACGCATTCCAGCCATGAGTCACAATACCGGGATGACTGTAGGTGTTAACGTTTGAAATGTATTGTAAACACATTTAGCACAGAAAGAAACGCATTGGTTAAACAGTTCAATGAAATAGCATCATATGCAAATCTACCTGGTCTAATCATTGTGAAGTCTATACTACGCAGGGGACCAAGAAACAACTCTGATGAAGTACAATATTGTGACTTCTCCTACAGCTACACAATTAGGTTGCACGACAGAAAGGTCAGCATCGGTCGTAATGTCACTGTTTTTCTTATCATTTTATTACAGATCAGGATATTAAGTGCCAAACCAGCAATCATCATTTGCACTGGCAGTTCTTTTATAGATCTGCAATGTAATAAGAAAGAGAAATGTTATTATGTCCGATGCTGACCTTCTTTCTGTCCTGGATTACATCACGGTCGTAGGGCACGACCGTTCCCATTGGAATCGAACATGATGGAGTTAAGGTAGTAAGAAATGGAAAGGCAACTGAAATACCAGTTTGTCACGGAGAACTCTTCTTCCCATCCACGGACGTTCCCTATCCACTGCAGGGAAAGCACATGTTCAAACCAGGGATAAACATTGTGGACTAGAAGTCACGACGAGATGTCGCTGCAGAACCTGATTAAGAAAAGTAAATGCTAATGTCTTCAAAATAAAGGCTCACAAATCTTATGAAATAAAGCAGACCGAATGCTGGAAGTGTAGAAAAATCTAAAACACAATGGCAGTTACGATGGATTATCAGTTAAATCTCCCATTTCCCAATATTTCAACAAGTGAGGTTTAGTATCGATGGCTGCAGACATTTTACTAGTTTAATATACGAGGGAGTGTGAGTCAATAAATAAGTCGCCAACTGGGATAGAGTCATCAGAGTCACGCGTACCAGACGGAAATTTATTTTCATTTTCATCATACTCCCCTTGTAAATTTAAATACTTATCCCATTGATCAACAGGGCATTAAAAGCCTACAGCATGGAATTCTTGCGGGAGCTTCGCATGTAACGAGTGATACCACAGTTGTATTTGGTTCCCTCAACTGCTGCACCCCATAAGACCGGTGTGCCGTGGGGGTAGCGAAATATCTCTACAATGTGCAGTCACTGCATAACTAGAGGCCAGCCGCGGTGGTCTCGCGGTTCTAGGCGCGCAGTCCGGAACCGTGCGACTGCTACTGACGCAGGTTCGAATCCTGCCTCGGGCATGGATGTGTGTGATGTCCTTAGGTTAGTTAGGGTTAAGTTGTTCTAAGTTCTAGGGGACTGATGACCACGGCAGTTGAGTCCCGTAGTGCTCAGAGCCACTTGAACTTTTTTTTTTTTTTGCGTAACTAGGGCGGTCAGGACAATTCTCGTTTGTTACTTTTTCTTGTCCTTTGCTGAATTCCTGTACACCATTTAACACAACTTTCCCTGACATAAAGTTCTAACCATATACGCATCAACTGATAAAATATCGCGTTGTTCTAGTCGGGTGCACAGTTACAGCGACTTGCCAGTTTGGTCTGACTGCAGATTATTAAGGATTGGCCGCGGAATACTTTGCATCGTCTACCTTCGACGCGACATATGCTCTCACCTTCTGCATACTTACAGACGCGAAATTAAAAAAGATATGTCGTATTCTAGCGTTTGTGACTTATTTATTGGTTCATCCTCGTACATTGCCTTGCTACAGAAAAGTCCCAGTTCCATATGTACCATCAAATAATTTCAAACAAAGGATCAGTTGAAGTTAGTTATATGCTATGACGTTACTGTAAAGTAATACTTAGCAGTGAACGTGAACTCAACGTAATCTGCGATTCTTGCATGGGACAAAACAAGAACTATAGTGTGCTTCATTTTTCATTTCTGGTGTATGCTAAAGGAAGGTTTCACTGTACCCATACAGCTGTTCCAGCGAAGCTCCATTCATATCTCAAATGTGACAAAAATAGGGGCCCAGTAAATACAAGGACAATACGTGAAAATCGAAATGACTGACGTCAAGTACTTGGAAATTCCAGAAGACTTCAAATGGTTCAAATGGCTCTGAGCACTAGGGGACTTAACTGCTGAGGTCATCAGTCCCCTAGAACTTAGAACTACTTAAACCTTACTAACCTAAGGACATCACACACATCCATGTCCGTGGCAAGATTCGAACCTGCGACCATAGCGGTCGCGCGGTTCTAGACTGTAGCGCCTAGAACCGATCGGCCATCTCGGCCGGCCCAGAAGACTTCCAGAGCCCATTTTTCTAGTGGACTGTAAGCAAGGCTTTTTTCTTGAGGTAGTGCAATTTCTGAGTGAATGTTACAAGATGAACTGTCATTTTGCTTAAAAAACTATCTCTCAGTTACTCGTGATGCAGAATAATAAACTGCCCACCTATGACTGTCATACGTTTGTCCCAATGAACCTACTAGATCACTGATGCTCCTCAACTTCAAGAATTACACTAGAGGGCCCTACCTCCAAAAAGTCACCTACAACATCTTGGCACCCCTAAAGCAAAACATGACGATTTGCAAATTTTGAAGCAGTTTTGTAGCCCAGAAGCTAAACAGTATTTCAGTCCATTATCAGTCGGTGAAACCCATTATGAAGATGAGTGAGATAACTTTTTATAATATTACAGACATTGTAAGTCTGAATTAACATTTTATTAACCTTTCTTTATTAACCTTTCTTCGACTATTTACTTACCGGTATCGATCAGTGTGACTGTTTTGCGTCTTTAAATAATAGCTTTGTCATTTACAAAGTTGAATAATTTGGTAAAAAGCTAGGTTATTGTAACAAAGACCTACGGAAATTTTTATTGCTTAAAGTTAATTTAATATTCTTAAGATTTTGATAGTAATTTTTTACATGGCAAATTAAGCTCTTTGTATTTTTGTATTACTTTTTTTCACTGGTATACTACGTTACAGCAAGTATACTGCCTATTATGTCAAGATAAAAAATTGCTTTATTGAATATACGTTGATTTTCAAGTATTAAAGTGGCACAGTGGTAATAATACTCATAAAAGAAGAGTAGTTCTAAGCTTTTAAATTCACTTACGAACGGCCTTATCTCATTTTTACCTTGCAAATTTTGTGTATTGTTGTATTGTTACGTTCTTTCATTGTTGCACAGCCCTGATGTATGTGATAATTAAGCCATAATATAAGATATACAGGAGACAACAATTTAGGACAAAAATATAGAAATTATTTATATTAAAATTTGTTTTTAGAGTCTTTAAAACTGGACTTGAACCGTTGCTCTAGTGTACGCTTGAATTGTGAGCAGTAACGGCGCTGTAGCACTCCCATGGGGTACTCTCAAAGTTAATGACATCTCGGAACGGCATGAGAAGTGCATCGTACTGGAGCTGTGACATGAATTTAAGTACTGCAGGACCTTCAGAATGTTACAGTGCAGCTATAACACGCGCTGGAATGACGTCCGCGGGTAGCTATACAGGTCTCAACCCACAGAATTTTGTTGGAAAACCCTTTATGAAGACATGATTCTGATATGCTACTCGCATGTCAAGTTATTTCTGTTTTTAAATCATAAAACGTAAGTGGGCGACTGCGATACATTATAGATTTTGCTGCTACCCATACAGAAAGCTCTGGTGGAGTAGGGCGCAGGAGCATAGCTTCGCTGAGGTGACATGTTCCCCTATAAGCTCTTCCAGACGACGCGTAGTGTTGTTAGCTGAATGCAAAGTAGCGCCATCTTGTTGAAAGCAGAAATAGTTGGTTTCTGTCTTCCTTTAACTGGTCAATCAGATGGTGAATCATTAAACAATAACGCTCACTGCTGACAATTTCTTTTTAAAAAAATGAAGGCCAATAGTACGTCCTCTGCATATTGCTGTCCCCACTTCAGTCTACTGATCATGCAGTGGCATTTCAAGCATAGCTCGAGGATTCTCCACTGACTATAATTGTGTGTTTTGTGTGCTAACATGACCAGAGAGCAAGACTCACTCCTCGTCTGAATAGAAAGTGACACCATAACGTCATTAGAATTCTGCACAATAAAAGATGTATACCATTTGCTGTAACGGATTCCTATTTTGTAATCCGCATCATCCAACCCTTGGACTGCTATTACTTTATACGGGAAGAATTTCTGTGTTTTCCTTACCGATTTATGAGGGGTTGCAAGCTCGATATCATTTTTGTTCTGACAACTTACACAGTGATTTTACTGGACTCTGTTGCGTAGCATCATAAATGTGCAACAAGTTTTTTTTCGTTTGGTTTAGATAGTCTTCCATTTCACTCGCCGTCTAACGGTGAACATGTCTCTAGAAATTTCTCAGTTTGTCGACGAACCGCACTACGAAGACGTACAGCTGTTTCCGGAATTTTGGCAACAAATGCCTCCTGCTGTAAATGCGTGGATTTATTGCCTTGTCGAAGCACAAGTTCGACAAGAAAAATACATTTCTCAGATGATAGCGCCAAATTTAATGTCGAATTGAACATCTAAACACTACACACCGCATTCAACAGCTTTCATCAACAGCTACTTGTTACGCAGCAGTACAGCGAATTAAAAATGTATCTTCAATCTTTGTTTTGAACTTCCAAGGTAGTTCATAGTCTGCACTGCGAATTGTTGCGCGCAATGTGTAACCATGTGAAAGAGGAGCATGTCAATGCCCTCTTGAAAGCATTCTTCACTTATCAAATTTGTCAATAAACATTGGCTCTGCAGACTCACTAGTTCCGGCACTGCAGCGAAAGATTTCCTGGACTATTGCGTGTCAGTTGCTTCAGCGGTTATGTAAAGACGAGATATTGTGGGAAGGGGATTCCCTTCCAACAAGACCTTGGGAACCTTTAATGAAAGTGTGCCGCTTGGACAGAACATGGAAAACCGAGAACCCGCTCTCTCGTATCCCAGTAGTAACAGCACTCTCAGAGGTAACTACAACGAACAGCAATAAGATGATATCAAGAGACGGGCGAAGAACATCTTACTAATCGAATTATGGAAAGCCATGGTGCAACTACAAGTTGGACAAATAGATCTCACCCTGATGACGTATCATGCACCTCAGGATAGTTAACTCAAACATCATCCTCTTTGGGTTTGAATCATGCAAGTTGACTTACTTATCTTAAAGGTCCATGGATTGCAGGGTGACCCAAAATTTCATTAACATTTGAAAATTCAATGCTTCACGGAGTAATGTAGGTGGGGAGACAAAAATTGACACACGTGCTTGAAATAACATGGGGTTCTATTGGAGAGAAAGGACACAAAATGACCAACAGACGGCACTGCATGTGATACAAAATCTGTAATTTGCATAAAAATTGATTTGTAGCAAAGACGACGTCTTCTATAAAAAAAAAAAAATGTTCATTGTCGGTCCTCATTCATCAACATTACTTGTAGTTAAAAGTCAATGCCGTGATTAGGACTATACGGCATATTAGTAGGTACTTTTAATAGCTTTTATTTTTCCAGCACCACCTTACGCGTCTCGATTGTACGTCATTTTCAAAGGCAGTGTTCTGTTAGTCATGAATAATTGTTCATTAGATACATTGTATCACGTCAACATTCTCAGTCAAGCTGCAGCTGACATTAGTGGGTACGACAAGAAACTGCCGTCAGGTCTTTTCTTTTGGCAACCTTAATGAGGTCTGACGATCCTTGTAGCCTTGAGACTTCACGTGGCGGCACAGTCAATAATCATACGGGCTGAGGTCTGGGAGGCAGCATCAGAGGCCAAGGATAAGGGGAGGTGGCTCAGCTCGCGATCCTCACCAAATGATTTGCGCAAGAGATCTTTAACACGTGCGGCAATATGGCGTAGAGCGACGTCCTGTATGAAGGTTACGGACAATGCCATTCTGTAACATAACGGCGTACTTCGCATCCATTATGCTAACAGTTTGGAAAGCCGCAGCCTTCGCTTCTTCGAAGAAAGAGAGCCTAATCGAGTTTGATATGGTAAATCCACACCACACAGTGTCTTTCTCGCTGTGCAAGAGGATTTCCACGACAGTTTTAGGATTTTCGGAAGCCCGAATTCTGCAGTTGTGGGTGTTGACAGGCCCTCGGAGTGTGAAATGGGCCTCGTCGGTCAACAACGTGTTAGACAACCAATCATCATCTTTCCCCGTTTTTAGAAGTGTCCACACAACAAAAGCTCTGCGTATCACATAATAGGTTCGTGATGACGCTGGGTTCTGGTGGTGGTGGTGGTTAGTGTTTAACGGCCCGTCGACAACGAGGTCATTAGAGACGGAGCGCAAGCTGGGTTCTGTACGGATAGCATTGGAAAGTACGCCCTAGACGGCCGCTGTGGTCGAACAGTTCTAGGCGCTTCAATCCAGAACCGCGCTGCTGTTACAGTCGTAGGTTCGAATCCTGCCTCGGGCATGGATGTGTGTGATGTTCTTAGGTTAGTTAGGTTTAAGTACTTCTAAGTCTAGGGGACTGATGACCTCAGATATTATATCCCATAGTGCTCAGAGTCATTTGAACCTTTCTTTTTTGGTCAACCACTACGAAGCCGATCGTCTAAATAACCCGTGGCTTCGAACTTGGTGACCATTTTCCTCTCAGCGACACTTGTCACATGATATTTTTACCCGCTCGAATATCCGTCTTATGGTGATCGGATCGTAGCATTACAGCAGCGAATTCTCCAGTCTTATAGTGAAGTTTCGCTAATAGTACCTTCTCTTGAAGTCAACATGGAGCGGTTGCTGGTACATTTGGTTACCTATCTCTCTACAGCTTACTTTATACACGATTCTCATGGGGCGCCACTGACGTGTTGCTCTCCAACGCAGCGCCGTCTTTCAGCCGGTTTTTGTACTCGCTTTCGGCTTCACTCAAACCACACGTCATTTCGGGCATTTCTGTCGAGTTTTGCCTCTCAACTACATTATTGGGTGAATTAATGCATTTTTAAGTGTTAGCAGGGTTTTGAATCATACTGTAGCTTCCAGAAAGTTTCTGTTTTGCTCAATCTGTACCGGGAACCGAGATCGAGTCATCGTAGGCGCCAGAGTTCGGAATCTATTCATTTCGCTGTGGAATTGAGTTGAAACCTCGATAAGCGAGTGAGTATGATTGATCTACTTCGACAACTTCATATACTCACATTTCATCATCGCAAGGCTGCAAGCCAATAATCTATTACGTCTCCAGAAAAAGGAAAGGCCTTCTGTCTCCACTGTCTCCTACAAAGCCAACTTCTGGCAACTGGTAAAACAGTCTTATGGAAAAAAAGGTTTACGTGGGTAAAAACCAAGAATTCGCTAAACACAGAATAAAAGTATTAGCACTGGAACTGTTCGCCAAGTTTGCAGACTTAAATTCAAGCGAGTACGGCTATGCATTCCTTGTTCAAGGCTGGAAGCAGCTTCAAGAACATACTAGACACTATAGTAGGAATAATTTTTGCACCATGTGGCAGAACAATGGGCGACTTCAGCGAACTTGTAGCTCTCTCGGATTCGAAGACTTGAAAGAAGTGTATTGTTATGTGGGTAAGGAGTGACATTCTTGTGTGGTTGTAACACTAATATCGATATCACCTATACTTATTGAAATAACTTCTTAGTCTGCTTTTAGTCAATGTGACATCTGTATAACCGTGTTCCTTGATCTATCATCTATCTAAATGCATCTATCTAAATGATTTCCTAATAATTTACGCCAACGTAATTCATCTATGCATGTGATTTCTGAAGAAATGTTAAGAAAAAGTAATGAAATCTGTTATTATACTTGCGTACTGCTTCATGCATACGGAAACTACGTCTTTAATCATGTAAAACATGGTGGGATGACCCTCAACAACGAAATCCACTTAACGGGAATATAAAAGGTGGATTTGTTGAAGTTCAAACTTCAAGACATTCTTGTGGAAAGCTGGTGTCCGCATCTTGTGTGCAGAACGAAGCAAGAAAAGCAGCAAGAATATTTAATATAGTCTCGGATGTGGATGCAATCTGACTCATTAAGCGTGGCATACAGTGATTAGCTCACTACTACGAAAATCCGACGTTAATAAGAGAATTATCAGACCTTGTTGTATAGCAAGAGTCACGGATACTTTTGCCGTACTTTTGATCAGACACAGTTATCAACTTCGTCTCGAATAATCTGATGAGTACTCTGTAACTGCATGGACAAGTTATGTGGTTTCTTATCCATTAATAAGTTTTTTAAAGTTTGTGTTGAGCATCCTATCCTTAATTATTTACCTAGACAAGGTCGTATTCCAAGTGCTGCGGTGTTGCAGTGTATGCTATTTTGTTGAACTGAAAAGTGCTCTTAACTGATTTCTATAAGAACATTTAATAACGTTTGAGGAGTAGTAGATTTCTTTACCATTCGGTGAGTTTCGTTTCTGAAGTACTATACGTCTTTTCCATAGAAGTATATTAAAGTTTCACTGAAGTAAAATTGTAAACAATTAACGTAAAGTATTTTCCTTAAACGTAATGCTTATTGAAATATCAGTGCAGCATTTAAATTTTTGGAATAAAACTGATCACTGAGAACAGTTTGCTAGTTAATAATCTTGAAGGTCTGACGCAAGTAATAATTATTTGCACTGTTTTGTAGGCAACAGTATTCATATTTTCATGCATACATAGTTAAAAGTGTTTCTGATGTTATGTTTAGACTAAAATGTCCGTCTTTGATCTGAGCTACCGATAGATTAGTTTCTGGCCTCCCCCAC
The DNA here is from genome assembly GCF_023897955.1 of Schistocerca gregaria. Lineage (NCBI taxonomy): Eukaryota > Metazoa > Arthropoda > Insecta > Orthoptera > Acrididae > Schistocerca > Schistocerca gregaria. Next base: position 228,829,588 of record NC_064925.1, on the reverse strand, counting down.
AGTAACTGTTGAGCCAGCTTTGCTTTATATATTAGAGTAACAATACACATGAAGTGCAACTACCAATTTTATAACATTAGTGTGCTCTAATAAGTAACTAACTATAATGATTCAGACTGGAACAGATCGAGAAACCACATGTTGCATTTGAGGTATATAGTATGGAGAAGTGAATGCTGCTTGAGAAAACAAGCAATAATCAGTACAAAGAATATAATTATGTGAAAACCATTTCAATGACAGTATTTTACCATAATTATGCTGATAAAAGATCCCAATACCCCGATTAGTAATGCTCCATCATTTAGTAATCATTTACTTGTAATGATAATTAGCTTTTTCCTTTATTATACAAAAAGTAAGAGACAGTTGTTGCGAAAACAGTTACTATTCTTCCCGTATTGTTCAAGTCAAACCACTCACACACTGCTTGCTGAAGTGTTCTACTGTCCTACAAGTAAAAATAGAGTTGTAGTCTCAAGTACAGTACATACCAACAGCTAACTTTCGTTATGAACAGTGATAGTTTTTGGTACAACTTTGCCTAATTAAGTTGCCGACAGTTTCCTTTTATGTAATTCTGATTGACCTTATTACTGATAAAGTCTTGATTCGATTCCCGTTTGTTTTGCTACTGCTTCGTTTCAGTACAAGTCTTTCGTAAAACTTATAGACCTTATCGATTATACGCAATCACGGTCAATCCAAATTCCTATCACAGAAGGAACATTATCGGCGTATTGCTGATTCAGTAAGATCTGGTAGTGTTACAGGGTGAGCTAAATAAAATAAGTCTAGTATTAATAATGAATACGTGACGAGGAATTAAGTAAGCTATTACTGTTTGTTTCTACTCATGAGTCGGTCGACAGGTGCCTGTGCATCAGTGATTACTACAAAATAAAGGAATATATTCCGTGACTTGTTGGCTGATCTGAAGCTATCTGTTATTTAAAACAAGGTTTGCTCCATGGATCTGCCGTAAGAAACACTCCTCCTCCCACGTACCTATGGCTGATGGCCATGGCTAATTTATAATCAGGTGATATGGGATTAACTAACTGCAAACCTATGGCTAATGGCCTTGGATATTTCATATTCAAGTGACCTGGGATTAACTAACTACCGAGCGGTAACGAGAAGAATTCGGGAACTACACATTTTACAAACATAGAAGTGGGCCAGGAGACCCCCAGTCGAGGGAAGTTTGGCAGCCGAGGGCAAGTACTTACTGCATTCGACGCCACATTGGGCGACTTCCACGTCTGAGATGGGGCTGAAATGATGATGACGACAACACAACACCCAGTCCCTGAGCGGAGAAAATCTCCTGCCCCAGCCGGGAATCCAACCTGGGCCCCTTGGCAAGGCAATCCGTGGCCCTGAGCACTCAGCTAAAAGGGGCGGACACATTTTACAAAGATATGTACACACAAGGTAAAAACTAAACATGGCGAAAGACTTCATAAAAATTAACAAGAAGTACATGCGGTATTAAACTGTCTCAGTTACAAGTAATACGCGTATGGTGGTTCCGCAAGGTACCGGGAAACATAGTGTGAAACAGGCGCTACTTCCAGAGATCACGATTGAATAGACTTCAAATGATGTGGCAGAAGTAATTGTGTCAACCAAGGTATTAAGGAGAGAGCCGGCTCGCATCAGAATTAATAATTGCACTAGGTGAGTTAACGAACAAGCCATAATAACTCAAGATTCACTTTAACAAACGTTGAGACCCGAACCGCAAAACAATTCAATTGGAAAAATTTAAGAAACATGATTACGGCTGTGAAACGACTCTAATTTGGCCGCAAGAAATTAAACTTGACACGATGCCGATCTCAGTTAAGTGCTAACACTGCAGTGAAGGGACTCACAATTCTGGCTGCAACCTAGATCTCTTTCGGCCACCAACTGCTCTCCAACGATTTCAGCAACAGGAAGTGGCGTTCTCCATTGATCTCTGGAAAAGAGCTTCCTCACCAAAATGAAATGTTTTTTGTACCGCTCTCCGAAACCGAATATTCTCTCCTCTTCTCGCAGAAACCGAACATCCTTCGTACATTTTCGTTTCTCTGTGTTGTTTATTTTTGGAACACAGCCTACGACCAGCTTAGAGACAGAAGTGATGGCACTTTCCGCAGGACCTGACCTTCATTTTGCAGGATAGTGCTCAAGAACGTACAGTGTAAGCTGTTACTGATTTGTTTGACTGATGGGGCTGCTAAGTGCTATGACACCTACTTCACGTCTATGACTTGAGCCCTCGGGAGTTCAACTCGATTTCTAAATTGAAGGAAACGCTTCACGGCCTTCGCTTCAGAACTGCTACAAATTTGTCGGGCAATAGACCGCGCCACTCGAACTGTCGACACAACTGGTAACTGCTAAGAGTATCCTATGACTTCCACATCGCTGCAACGGGCTATACACAATACTGGTGACTACATCGTAGGTCAGTAAAACTTTGAAACGCTTATCTATTTTGTACGAGCTAATGGACGCGCTTAGTATGTGTTATTTTTAGCGTCATACACTCCCAAGGGCTGTACACCGTCCAGCACCATACGCATTGTCTCATACAGAACTCGACAGTAGAAGATTGACGACAAGCACAAATGTCTGAAGCCGCAGATGTAAGCACGAGCGATGAAAATTGCGGCTCAGAACTGGCGAACGACCATACAGGCGGTAAGGTTCCTTGACAAAGCGGAGAGATGGACCTCTTCCACAGTATGAAAGCGCGCTACTGGCTACTGAAACCACACCACCATGAAGGCGGCATGCAATGAATATCCAATTGTAGTGAGGTGTACAATGTGACTAGCATTTCAGAGAAAGCGCACGTCGAAGGTAGAAGTAATGCCCTATACAGTACAGTGGTATAATTGTAACGATATATGACACAGCCGGCTTCTCATTCGGAAGTTGCGTTTGAACGTAGACTGTTTGTGAGATTATGCCTTAGATTAATGGGAGTACGTGTGCTGAAATTGGTCAAAAATGGACATTTTTGGATTATTATCCTTAACATTTGATTCGTCCTGAATATTTTAATGCATCATTTGTCGCTTAATTCCAGTGGAAGTAATTTCAAAGTTAATAGTGAAAAAAAAGAAACGACAACCAGTCTTACTGCACTGGTTTTGTTATCTCTATCTACGGAACTATTCAATCTAGAAGGCTGCGGTATTCAGCAGTTTATTACCGAAATTCATATTATTGTTAATGTTATGAGGTTGGATGCTGTGTGTAAAGAGAAATGGCGGTATTGCACATGCATTTTGTGGAGACCCTAAATGGTAAAGGAAGACTTACAGATAAAACATTGACGTGTTCCAGCAACATTATGGAATGGCATCAAGAAATAATACACATAACCGACGTGTAGAACGGATGAAAAGAGCAGTATGGGCTCCATTCTTCCACAAATTATCAACTGATGATACATCTATACATGGTCTTTTCCCATCTGGTGCTGATTCATGGTGCAAGGATCGCATAGCTCAGGCAGTTGGTGAAGGGGAACAATTTAGGCACAAAAATAGCTTACCATCTGTAGCGATGGAAGCTATAAAACCAATATATAGAGTGTAGCTCATCCTGACCTTCTTTCCAAAATATCTCCATGGTCGAACGCAAAAAGCGAATGAGTTTTCCAATAATGTCATTTGGACCCTCATACCACAAAATGTCTGTTTAGGAATGAAAACTATAAGCGTGGGTGTCGGTGACGCTGCGATAATGTTTAAGGGCAGAATTAGTGTACTAGGTCCCCTTGGTATCACTCCAGGAGCCAAAACACTGCAAGCCTTCCAGCGAATGAACGACCAGCGTATAGCACAGGAAATTACGTGTTATATCAGGAACTATTATAGACACGTATATCTAATTTTGCACTGCCTTACCTTTGCTGCTGCTGAGCCACCTAATCATTACAGTTTTATTTATTTACAAAAGCAAAAGTGAATTAAAAACATTGAACATAAATTTTAAAAAAGCATAACTAACTAATTATTTCTCTGTATATTATGATTCTGTCTCGGTAATCAGAAACTGAGTCAAACTATACTTCTCAAAAGTTTCATATGTCTATCTGTCTAAGGTTCTGAGATAATTGGTCATTAATATTGCACGTTTAACACAGTAGGTATAGGATGTACGTACTCCCTTAAGAAGAAAAGTCCGCCAGCATGTGTCGGAACTCCACAGTGGCATAATTGTGGTCTATCAAGACAGCAGTTTATCATTCTACAATATGAATGGTCGCGATCTCATGGCTGTCGGGCGAATATGCAAACAATGTGTACAGTAGGGTCATACTCAACACCACGCACACTATCAAGTCATATTAATCTGACTACCTGTCAAAAGTCGTAATAACTACCTTTTGGACTGCAGACAGCTGCGAGAGGTGTAGGAAGAGAGTCAATAACACTCTGAAGGGTACCTATAGGGATGTGGAGCCATACACACTCAACTGACGTGGCCGTCTACGCTAGATTTCTCGGTTGAGGATCCATGAAGCCAACAGTTCGATCGAGATGATCTCTTAGACTCTCCTGATACTCTTCAAAACACACACATACTATGCGAGCCGTACTGCTGGTAGATTTCATCGTGCCGTGGGGAAACAAACTCGATATAGAGATGAACATGGTCGCCAGGGGTAAATGCATACCTGTGTCGATCCACTGTGCTTTCCAGAATCACGGTATCACGTAGGCAATTCTACGAACACATTCCTCAGACAACAACACTCCCTCCTCCGGCCTGTGTCTTAACGACGATTGTTGTAGGGTGTTTGTTTTCAAACATTTGACGCATAAAACGTGATTAACGTGAAAAGGCCACCTGTCGCCACTCAGTGGACGATCACTTTCTGTATTTGAGTGCGAAGTCCAGCCTCCGTCGGCGATTAACAGCAGTGAGTATGGGTGTATGAATCAGGTGGACGCCTATACGCAGCAAATTTCATTGAACGGTCGCCGAAACTCTGTTGGTAGCCCCCTAGCTCCGCAGTTGGCTGCTCAACGGTTGCAGGTCTCGTCAGCCGTCGTTTACATATTTTGTCACCTATAGCCCGCGGTGCACCACAGTTGCTTCGGCCACGGTTTTCAATAGCACCATTTTGCGCTGCATGGTACATTATAACCATTGCGGCACGTTGTCTGCCTCCGTAGCGTAGCGGTAGCGTTACCATCTTCCACGAAGGGCGCCTGGGTTCGATTTCCGGTACGGAACTGGGTGTTCTGTGTCCTTCATCATCATTGACTCGCAAGTCGCCGATGTGGTGACACGTAAAAGGACTTGCAATACGGCGGCCGAACTCCTCAGAATGGGGCCTCTCGGCTAACAATGCCATAGGCTCATTTCATTTTTTGCCGCACATGAACATGTTACAGACTACCAGCCATTCCGAAAGTGATTCCACCTTTGGCTCGAAAGCCAATGATTACTCTCTTGGGCTTCGGCTAAATCATTGTGCTTCCGCAAAACGACAAAAACAACACTGCTTTCTTACCCCCTGACACGTTTTGTATACCCTTCACTATTGGCGTTGCCACCTCCTGTCTGTGAATGGTTATTGCACGTTGACGTCGAACATACGAGGTGATCACATTAACGTGGCTGGACAGTGTAGTTTGTCAATTGCCCCACGTTACTAGCGTGCGAGAGGACATATTGTTCGTATCGTGGTCGTATCTAATTTCACAGAAGTAATGTGTGTAAAAGAGGGGGGGAGGGGGGAGAGCGGGGAAGAATGGCTGGTTGTGGGGCAGGGGGAAGGGAGGGGGGACGGGTTCTTTCGTAGCTGACTTGGTAAACATAAAGGCACTATGATCATACTGACACAACGCCACAACATAGGGAACGATTTGTAAGGGAGAAGTTAGTGGCACTCGAAGCTTACAATTAAATGTCAGTTAATGACATATCGGCAGTAAAAGCTTTCAGGACGTTCTGAGATGAAAGATAACTGACAGAAGTTGTGTGAGTTCACGATTTTCATTCTGAAGTCCATCCAGAAAGAAAAACATGTAAAAGTCTTCCTAATCGTTAAAATGCTAGTGATCGTCGGGATGGGATGTGAAATTTGCTGGAGATAGCATGGACAAGTGACTTCAAAATCTGATAAATAACAACCAGTGATGGGGTTTTGCTCTGACACGATATATGTGGCCTCCTTTAATAAAACTATGCAGTAGATTCAATATTGTACAAAAATATCTACGGTATCAACATTCAAAACTAATTAAAAGAATAAATAAAAGCCTTAATGACACACTATCGACAAAGAGAACAGGCCAAAACTTGTTGCTCATACGCAACCAGGGAGTCAGTCAACTCACATTAGACATAAATCTACATCTACATCTACATGACTACTCTGCAATTCACATTTAAGTGCTTGGCAGAGGGTTCATCGAACCACAATCATACTATCTCTCTACCATTCCACTCCCTAACAGCGCGCGGGAAAAACGAACACCTAAACCTTTCTGTTCGAGCTCTGATTTCCCTTATTTTATTTGATGATCATTCCTACGTATGTAGGTTGGGCTCAACAAAATATTTTCGCATTCGGAAGAGAAAGTTGGTGACTGAAATTTCGTAAAAAGGTCTCGCCGCGACGAAAAACGTCTATGCTGTAATGACTTCCATCCCAACTCGTGTATCATATCTGCCACACTCTCTCCCCTATTACGTGATAATACTAAACGAGCTGCCCTTTTTTGCACCCTTTCGATGTCCTTGGCCTTGAGAATTGTACTATTTATCGAGTAATCGAATTCCAACGGATTTCTTTTGGAACTCATGTGGATCACCTCACACTTTTCGTTATTTAGCGTCAACTGCCACCTGCCACACCATACAGCAATCTTTTCTAAATCGCTTTGCAACTGATACTAGTCTTCGGATGACCTTACTAGACGGTAAATTACAGCATCATCTGCGAACAACCTAAGAGAACTGCTCAGATTGTCACCTAGATCATTTATATAGATCAGGAACAGCAGAGGTCCCAGGACGCTTTCCTGGGGAACACCTGATATCACTTCAGTTTTACTCGATGATTTGCCGTCTATTACTACAAACTGCGACCTTCCTGACAGGAAATCAGGAATCCAGTCGCACAACTTAGACGATACCCAATAGGTCCGCAGCTTGATTAGAAGTCGCTTTTGGGGAACGGTGTCAAAAGCTTTCCGGAAATCTAGAAATACGGAATCAACTTGAGATGCCTTGTCGATAGCAGCTATTACTTCGTGCGACTAAGCTTGCTGCGTTGCACAAGAGCGATGTTTTCTGAAACCATGCTGATTACGTATGAATAGATCGTTCCCTTCGAGGTGATTCATAATGTTTGAATACAGTATAATCTCCACAACCCTACTGCAAACCGACGTCAATGATATAGGTCTGTAGTTAGATGGATTACTCCTACTACCCTTCTTAAACACTGGTGCGACCTGCGCAATTTTCCAGTCTGTAGGTACAGATCTATCGGTGAGCGAGCGGTTGTATATGATTGCTCAGTAGGGAGGTATTGTATCAGCGTAATCTGAAAGGAACCTAATCGGTATACAATCTGGACCTGAAGACTTGCAAATATCGGAATCGGTAGGAGCATAGTATTCTACTCTAGGACGCTACGTACTACAATATGAATCAACCAGTAATGTGGGTCGCAATCACAGCTAAGAAACTCGTCGTGACCAAACCAAAATATCTACAAACAATGCCGTTCAGATACTGCTTCAACACACCGCCGTTCCTCATCGCAGCAAAACGGATACCATTTCAAACGGCCTTCACCGAGATTGGTAGTCCGCAGAGACGTTCAGCCGCAAGAAATTTCACGCCAGCTAGTGCTAGCGGCTACGTCCCCTCCATCCTGCTGCCACTCCAGCCAGTGCGTAACTGCCACTTCCACAAGAAATGACTTGCTCACGCCAGCCAGAGTTGGAGGTCAGCCAGTCGTGTACAACAGGCATGCGATAACTACCCGTCTTCTGTGGTTTGGCTTCATTCATGGACCTTCATCTGACTCATAACTCCAGCACGGTGCGCACTCTTCGCTTGCAACGATATCGCGCCTACACGTCATCACCGCTTTCTTCAAGTCTGTAGTAGGTGTAGGGTTTGGTCGGAAATGGGAGTGAAAGATGTGAGAGCTCCACATGCCAGAGCGCTTAGGAAACAAAAACAGCATTCTCGGAGCGGGTCGGGCGAGACGTGAGTTCTTCATGATAGTGTAATAGCCAAACAGCGGTTGGCGCAGCGGAAAGCGTACCGAACGGTAATCCGAAAGTCACGGAGGAAACAATCATTATCAATTTTTTTTCTTTACTTACAACGTTCATCAACCGAAATAATGCTCACTATAATATATTTACTAATTATTGCATACGCCGGCCGCGGTGGTCTCGCGGTTCTAGGCGCGCAGTCCGGAACCGCGCGACTGCTACGGTCGCAGGTTCGAATCCTGCCTCGGGCATGGATGTGTGTGATGTCCTTAGGTTAGTTAGGTTTAAGTAGTTCTAAGTTCTAGGGGACTGATGACCACAGCTGTTAAGTCCCATAGTGCTCAGAGCCATTTGAATTATTGCATATAGTCATGAAAAGAAAAGACAAAGGCAATCTAGGATTGCAAATAAACTTCCAAGAAATGATTGTACTACAGCGTCCACAAGGACTGTGCAAATAACTTTCCAAGGAGGAACTATGATTAAAACGTTAGTTTAATTTTGAGCTTCGACGAAAGCCCCCCAGCAGCTGCACGCGAACAACGGGTTCCCGGTGCAGGTACGATCAGCCCGTCGACAGAAAAAGCAATTATAACCCGAGAAAACTGCATCAAAATACAGGGTCATTATTATTAAAGTTAAACTTTCAAAACGCTGTAGGAATAACACCACTAGCCGGCCGGTGTGGCCGTGTGGTTCTAGGCGTTTCAGGCTGGAACCGCGTGACCGCTACGGTCGCAGGTTCGAATCCTGCCTCGGGCATGGATTGTGCCGAGAGTACCACATTTCAGGCATTACCTCTCACATCGAGCAAAACAGTGGCCGACAGCCATCACTTAACTAACGAGAGTAGCGGCGTTTGCGTAGAGTTCTCACTGTCAACAGATTGGAATATTTTCTGACATAACTGGAGAAATCAGTGTGGTACGTACGAAGAGCGAATCCATTACTACAGTACGGCGAAAAACGGCGTTGATAGATGTTGGCAGCAGAGGAACGACGTTAGTGCTTTTGCTAACAGTGAGGCATCGTCTGCAGCGCCTCTCTTGGGCTGTGACTATATCGGTAGCACCTTTGATACTGGAAAACTATGGTCTCGTCAAAGGAGTTCCATTTCAGTTGGTAAGAGCTGACGGTAGTGTGTCGCAGACACATGAACCCATGGACCCAAGTTGTTAATAAGACACTGTGGAAGCTGGTGGTGACTCCATAATGGTGTGGATTGTTTTTACATGAACCGACCATTGACTAGCACTGTTTACGTTCGGCTACTCGGAAGTCATTTGCAGCCATTCATGGATTTCATGTTCACAAACAACGATGGAATTTTTTTTGGATGACAGTGCGCCGTTTCACCGGGTACAGTTGTTCGCTATTGGTTTCAAGAATATTTTGGACAATTCAGGCGAATGGTTTGGTCACCCAGGTCAGCCGACAGGAATTCCATCGAATGTTTATGGGACATAATCGAGAGGTCACTTTGAGCAGAAAATCTTGCACCAGCAACACTTCCGCAAATTCATTTCTGCAGGACTTCCAACAACTTGTTGCGTCCGTGCTACGTAGAGCTGTTGCACGAAGCAGGCCAAAAGGAGGTTCGACACGATGTTAGGAGATGTCCCGTGACTTCGGTCATCTCAATGTACATCATCAGCTTTCCTCGCCAAAATTAGGCGAAGTGATGCCTAAAGCGTAGTTCACTGCCAAACTGTGCGATGGGAGAGAACATTTTACGAATCCAAACCAAGCTTGTTTGTCTAAAGAAACTCAAAAACAACCATGTAGCCGCAAAAATCCGTCGTTTATAACATGTGGAACATGTCGAGATGATTACTGCTTCACCTGTTTTTACGATGACTATTACTCCATGTATAAATCAACTGTAAAGTAATAAAAGTATATAATAATTTTACGTACGAACTTTTCGTGTACACCTTACAGTCCCTTCCAGGAAATTTATTTAGAATTTGCGTTTCCTTTTCAAGCCTTTCATAACAATATTAACAAATACAATGTGTTGAACATTGTTTCGGTTTATCAGCATGGTTGTTGTTGTTGTTGTTGAGGTCTTCAATCCTGAGACTGGTTTGGTGCAGCTCTTCATGCTACCCTATCCTGTGCAAGCATCTTCATCTCCCACTACTTAATGCAACCTACATACTTCTGAATCTGCTTAGTGTATTCATCTCTTGGTCTCCCTCTACAATTTTTACCCTCCACGCTGCGCTCCAGTACGACATTGGTGATCCCTTGATGCCTCAGAACATGTCCTACCAACTGATCCCTTCTTCTAGTCAAGATGTGCCACAAACTCCCCTTCTCCCCAATTCTATTCAATACTTCATCATTAGCTATGTGATCTACCCATCTAATCTTCAGCATGCATCTGTAGTACCAAATTTCTATAGCTTCTATTCTCTTCTTGACCAAACTACACTCCTGGAAATTGAAATAAGAACACCGTGAATTCATTGTCCCAGGAAGGGGAAACTTTATTGACACATTCCTGCGGTCAGATACATCACATGATCACACTGACAGAACCACAGGCACATAGACACAGGCAACAGAGCATGCACAATGTCGGCACTTGTGCAGTGTATATCCACCTTTCGCAGCAATGCAGGCTGCTATTCTCTCATGGAGACGATCGTAGAGATGCTGGATGTAGTCCTGTGGAACGGCTTGCCATGCCATTTCCACCTGGCGCCTCAGTTGGACCAGCGTTCGTGCTGGACGTGCAGACCGCGTGAGACGACGCTTCATCCAGTCCCAAACATGCTCAATGGGGGACAGATCCGGAGATCTTGCTGGCCAGGGTAGTTGACTTACACCTTCTAGAGCACGTTGGGTGGCACGGGATACATGCGGACGTGCATTGTCCTGTTGGAACAGAAAGTTCCCTTGCCGGTCTAGGAATGGTAGAACGATGGGTTCGATGACGGTTTGGATGTACCGTGCACTATTCAGTGTCCCCTCGACGATCACCAGAGGTGTACGGCCACTGTAGGAGATCGCTCCCCACACCATGATGCCGGGTGTTGGCCCTGTGTGCCTCGGTCGTATGCAGTCCTGATTGTGGCGCTCACCTGCACGGCGCCAAACACGCATATGACCATCATTGGCACCAAGGCAGAAGCGACTCTCATCGCTGAAGACGACACGTCTCCATTCGTCCCTCCATTCACGCCTGTCGCGACACCACTGGAGGCGGGCTGCACGATGTTGGGGCGTGAGCGGAAGACGGCCTAATCGTGTGGGGGACCGTTGCCCAGCTTCATGGAGACGGTTGAGAACGGTCCTCGCCGATACCCCAGGAGCAACAGTGTCCCTAATTTGCTGGGAAGTGGCGGTGCGGTCCCCTACGGCACTGCGTAGGATCCTACGGTCTTGGCGTGCATCCGTGCGTCGCTGCGGTCCGGTCCCAGGTCGACGGGCACGTGCACCTTCCGCCAACCACTGGCGACAACATCGATGTACTGTGGAGACCTCACGCCCCACGTGTTGAGCAATTCGGCGGTACGTCCACCCTGCCTCCCGCATTCCCACTATACGCCCTCGCTCAAAGTCCGTCAACTGCACATACGGTTCACGCCCACGCTGTGGCGGCATGCTACCAGTGTTAAAGACTGCGATGGAGCTCCGTATGCCACGGCAAACTGGCTGACACTGACGGCGGCGGTGCACAAATGCTGCGCAGCTAGCGCCATTCGACGGCCAACACCGCGGTTCCTGGTGTGTCCGCTGTGCCGTGCGTGTGATCATAGCTTGTACAGCCCTCTCGCAGTGTCCGGAGCAAGTATGGTGGGTCTGACACACCGGAGTCAATGTGTTTTTTTTTCCATTTCCAGGAGTGTATTTATCGTCCATGTTTAACTTCCATACATGGCTACACTCCATACAAATACTCTCAGAAACTACTTCCTGACACTTAAATCATTACTCTATGTTAACAAATTTCTCTTCTCAGAAACGCCATTGCCAGTCTACATTTTATATCCTATCTACTTCGACCATCATCAGTTATTTTGCTCCCCAAATAGCAAAACTCCTTTACTACTTTAAGTGTCTCATTTCCTAATCTAATTCCCTCAGCATCACCCGACTTAATACGACTACATTCCATTATCCTCGTTTTGCTTTTGTTGATGTTCATCTTATATCCTCCTTCCAAGACACTATCCATTCCGTTCAACTGCTCTTCCAAGTCCTTTGCTGTCTCTGACAGAATTACAATATCATCGGCGAACCTCAAAGTTTTTACTTCATGGATTTTAATATCTACTCCGAATTTTTCTTTTGTTTCCTTTACTGCATGCTCAATATTCAGATTGAATAACATCGGTGATAGGCTACAGCCCTGTCCCACTCCCTTCCCAACTACTGCTTACCTTTCATGCCCATCTCCTCTTATAACTACCATTTGGTTTCTGTACGAATTGTAAATAGCCTTTCGCTCCCTGTATTTTACCCCTGCCACCTTCAGAATTTGAAAGAGAGTATTTCAGTCAACATTGTCAAAGGCTTACTCAAAGTCTACAATTTCTAGAAAAGTAGGTTTGCCTTTCTTTAATCCATCTACTAAGATAAGTCGTAGGGTCAGTATTGCCTCACGTGTTCCAACATTTCTACGGAATCAAAACTGATCTTTCCCGAGGTCGGCTTCTACTAGGATTTCCACTCGTCTGTAAAGAATTCGCGTTAGTATTTTGCAGCTGTGGCTTATTAAACTGATTATTCGGTAATTTTCACACCTGTCAACACCTGCTTTCTTTGGGGTTGTAATTATTATATTCTTCTTGAAATCTGAGGGTATTTCGCTTGTCTCATATATCTTGTTCACCAGATGGTAGAGTTTTGTAAGGACTGGCTATCTCAAGGCTGTCAGTAGTTCCAATGGAATGTTGTCTACTCCCGGGGCCTTGTTTCGACTCAGGTCTTTCAGTGCTCTGTCAAACTCTTCGCGCAGTAACATACCTCCCATTTCATCTTCATGTATATCCTCTTCGATTTCCATAATACTGTCCTCCAGTTCATCGCCCTTGTATAGACCCTCTATACATTTCTTCCACCTTTCTGCTTTCCCTTCTTTGCTTAGAACTGGGTTTCCATCTGAGCTCTTGATGTTTATACAAGTGGCTCAGTATCAATCTTACCCCTAGTGAGATAAGCCTCTACATCCTTACATTCGTCCTCTAGTCATCCCTGCTGAGCCATTTTGCACTTCCTCAATCTCATTTTTGAGACGTTTGTATTCCTTTTTGCCTGCTTCATTTACTGCATTTTTATATTTTCCCCATTCATCAATTAAACTCAATATTTCTTCTGTTACCCAAGGATTTCTGCTAGCCCTCCTCTTTATACCTACTTGATCCTCTGCTGCCTTCACTACTTTATCCCTCAGAGCTACCCATTCTTCTTCTACTGTACTTCTTTCCCCCAGTCCTGTCAATCGTTCCCTTATGCTCTCCCTGAAACTCTGTACAACCTCTCCTTAAATTCCCATCTTTTTGCAGTTTCTTCAGTTTAAATCTACATTTCATAACTAATAGATAGTGGTCAGAGTCCACATCTGCCCCTGGAAATGTCTTACAATTTAAAACCTGGTTCCTAAATCTCTGTCTAAATTGAAAATCGATGAAACATGCTTTCTGCAGAGGTTCTTGACCTCCACGACCGTTGGGTTACAGATCTATACCTTTTTCTTTAGAGGAAGAAATGGAAGGGTTAAATGGCCACAGGAGATTACTGATTTACTGACTAGATATAAATCCACCTTTTCCATAACCCGTCTCTATTACCAAAATTTTAAAAGAAATAGATATACGTACTATATGCGTGAAGAGGAAAAACAAAAACAAAAAAAGCAAACAAACAATCACAAGGGAACGCTTCTGGAATTCTCACACGCGTCGTCGATACTCCGGGAACGCCGCCACCCAATCTTAATGGTATGTCTTCTCCTAATGTGTAGCTACGGTTATCTGTTCAGTCATCTATATGCGGATGTATCAAATTCATCTCCTGCCACGACTGAAACCGCCGCAGAGGGATCGTGGGATCTGTTCTACAAAAAGTTTGAAAAGTAGTGGCAGTACTTTTACATAACAACCCAATGACAGTCGTTTAAATAGTTCATAAAATTCAATAATCCTGTAAACCACCCCCGGACAAATAGGCCTGATGAATTGCGTGGTCTTTGACCCATGTGACGTCATGTTTTGGTGAGTAATAAACATGTACGGGCAGAGGAGAGTGCGCGGATCGACAGCAGCAGGCGACATCCGTAAGAGGAGAGCCAAAATGTGAAGCATAAAATACCGTACCTGATTTGCCGGCCCACAACGTAGCCGATATTAGTCTGTGGCTCTGAGCACTATGGGACTTAACATCTATGGTCATCAGTCCACTAGAACTTAGAATTACTTAAACGTAACTACATCACACAATACCAAGTCATCACGAGGTAGAGAAAATCCCTGACCCCGCCGGGAATGGAACCCGGGCGCGGGAAGCGAGAACGCTACCGCACGACCACGAGCTGCTATTAGTCTGTATCCTGACTGTTGCATTGCACACATCGGTAAGATGTATCGTATGGACACTCTGTTCACCGTGGCGTATCACGTCGAACCTACGCCTACGCCCGAATCTAGTGTTAGCGCGACAGTGCGCCATACTGCCCTCAAACGCACGTTAGAATATGTCAATACGACGACATTGGACAACCGGCGGCGAAGCAGGGTGCGATGGATGTCACTGTCCGTTGGCAAGCGAGGAACAGGGAGAGTCCAGTAAATAGCTGTACTCCAAATAAAACCTCCCAAAATAAGAATGACACAAGTATCTCGGCAAAAAGCGCCGGAGCATCAAGCGAAGACGGGGACAGAGCCTCCGCCAGAAAGCCCGTAAGACTGGTCGCGCACCGCCCTAAAGAGCTTGATGTGCGTACCAACGTAGAGACACCTTTCGACTATGAACATTGACAAGGCCAAGTCTTCCGCGCTCTTTAGGGAAAGTGAGGTAATCGTATCTAACCTTAAATATCATTCCAGCGCTGATAAACCCAATACTGCCATGAGGCTCGGAGCTATGTGTTTAAGCATTGGTCGCGTCTGCGCTACATGTGGAATTCGTGATGCGTGATTACTCATTTCGGTCCGTTTATGACGGTCAAAAGCCCGGAGACCATGATCTGCAAATCCAGATAGAATATGTTAAGAAGACCTGATAATTAATGGTCGTCGTGCATGAGATGTCATCCGTCAAGTCGATACCAAGACAGCGGGTTGTACCTCATAGTCTGAGTGGGGCGACGCTTGCAGCTGTCATCCTTGTGCCAGTATTCAAAGCCACCGATTTAGGGTCAGCTGCACCATACACATACAGGGTGTTTCAAAAATGACCGGTATATTTAAAACGGCAATACAAACTAAACGAGCAGCGATAGAAATACACCCTTTGTTGCAATATGCTTGGGACAACAGTACATTTTCAGGCAGACAAACTTTCGAAATTACAGTAGTTACAATTGTCAACAACAGATGGCGCTGCGGTCTGGGAAACTCTATAGTACGATATTTTCCACATATCCACCATGCGTAGCAATAATATGGCGTAATGTCTGAATGAAATTACCCGAAACCTTAGACAACGTGTCTGGCGGAATGGCTTCACATGCAGATGAGATGTACTGCTTCAGCTGTTCAATTGTTTCTGGATTCTGGCGGTACACCTGGTCTTTCCAGTGTCCCCACAGAAAGAAGTTCTGGCGAATAGGGAGGCCAATCCACTCCGCCTCCTGTATGT
The DNA here is from genome assembly GCF_023897955.1 of Schistocerca gregaria. Taxonomy (NCBI): domain Eukaryota; kingdom Metazoa; phylum Arthropoda; class Insecta; order Orthoptera; family Acrididae; genus Schistocerca; species Schistocerca gregaria. The sequence goes on along the minus strand of NC_064925.1, from coordinate 228,813,524 downwards.
TTCGGATCATCGAAATATTCATTCAGGAAATTAAAGACGTCGGCCGTGCGATGTGGCCGGGCACCATCTTGCATAAACCACGAGGTGTTCGCAGTGTCGTCTAAGGCAGTTTGTACCGCCACAAATTCAGGAAGAATGTCTAGATAGCGTGATGCAGTAATCGTTTCGGATTTGAAAAATGGGCAAATGATTCCTTTGGAAGAAATGGCGGCCCAGACCAGTACTTTTTGAGGATGCAGGGACGATGGGACTGTAATATGGGGCTTTTCGGTCCGCCATATGCGCCAGTTCTGTTTATTGACGAAGCCGTCCAGGTAAAAATAAGCTTCGTCAGTAAACCAAATGCTGCCCACATGCATATCGCCGTCATCAATACTGTGCACTATATCGTTAGCGAATGTCTCTCGTGCAGCAATGGTAGCGGCGCTGAGGGGTTGCCGCGTTTGAATTTTGTATGGATAGAGGTTTAAACTCTGGCGCATGAGACGATACGTGGACGTTGGCGTCATTTGGACCGCAGCTGCAACATGGCGAACGGAAACCCGAGGCCGCTGTTGGATCACCTGCTGGACTAGCTGCGCGTTGCCCTCTGTGGTTGCCGTACGCGGTCGCTCTACCTTTCCAGAACGTTCATTCGTCACGTTCACAATCCGTTGAAATTTTTCAAACAGATCCTTTATTGTATCGCTTTTCGGTCCTTTGGTTACATTAAACCTCCGTTGAAAACTTCGTCTTGTTGCAACAACACTGTGTTCTAGGCGGTGGAATTCCAACACCAGGAAAATCCTCTGTTCTAAGGAATAAACCATGTTGTCCACAGCACACTTGCACGTTGTGAACAGCACACGCTTACAGCAGAGAGACGACGTACAGAATGGCGCACCCACAGACTGCGTTGTCTTCTACACTCCTGGAAATGGAAAAAAGAACACATTGACACCGGTGTGTCAGACCCACCATACTTGCTGCGGACACTGCGAGAGGGCTGTACAAGCAATGATCACACGCACGGCACAGCGGACACACCAGGAACCGCGGTGTTGGCCGTCGAATGGCGTTAGCTGCGCAGCATTTGTGCACAGCCGCCGTCAGTGTCAGCCAGTTTGCCGTGGCATACGGAGCTCCATCGCAGTCTTTAACACTGGTAGTATGCCGCGACAGCGTGGACGTGAACCGTTTGTGCAGTTGACGGACTTTGAGCGAGGGCGTATAGTGGGCATGCGGGAGGTAGGGTGGACGTACCGCCGAATTGCTCAACACGTGGGGCGTGAGGTCTCCACAGTACATCGATGTTGTCGCCAGTGGTCGGCGGAAGGTGCACGTGCCCGTCGACCTGGGACCAGACCGCAGCGACGCACGGATGCACGTAGGATCCTACGCTGTGCCGTAGGGGACCGCACCGCCACTTCCCAGCAAATTAGGGACACTGTTGCTCCTGGGGTATCGGCGAGGACCATTCGCAACCGTCTCCATGAAGCTGGGCAACGGTCCCCCACACCATTAGGCCGTCTTCCGCTCACGCCCCAACATCGTGCAGCCCGCCTCCAGTGGTGTCGCGACAGGCGTGAATGGAGGGACGAATGGAGACGTGTCGTCTTCAGCGATGAGAGTCGCTTCTGCCTTGGTGCCAATGATGGTCGTATGCGTGTTTGGCGCCGTGAAGGTGAGCGCCACAATCAGGACTGCATACGACCGAGGCACACAGGGCCAACACCCGGCATCATGGTGTGGGGAGCGATCTCCTACACTGGCCGTACACCTCTGGTGATCGTCGAGGGGACACTGAATAGTGCACGGTACATCCAAACCGTCATCGAACCCATCGTTCTACCATTCCTAGACCGGCAAGGGAACTTGCTGTTCCAACAGGACAATGCACGTCCGCATGTATCCCGTGCCACCCAACGTGCTCTAGAAGGTGTAAGTCAACTACCCTGGCCAGCAAGATCTCCGTATCTGTCCCCCATTGAGCGTGTTTGGGACTGGATGAAGCGTCGTCTCACGCGGTCTGCACGTCCAGCACGAACGCTGGTCCAACTGAGGCGCCAGGTGGAAATGGCATGGCAAGCCGTTCCACAGGACTACATGCAGCATCTCTACGATCGTCTCCATGGGAGAATATCAGCCTGCATTGCTGCGAAAGGTAGATATACACTGTACTAGTGCCGACATTGTGCATGCTCTGTTGCCTGTGTTTATGTGCCTGTGGTTCTGTCAGTGTGATCATGTGATGTATCTGACCCCAGGAATGTGTCGATAAAGTTTCCCCTTCCTGGGACAATGAATTCACGGTGTTCTTATTTCAATTTCCAGGAGTGTATATCTTTCACATCACTTGCAGCGCCATCTGTTGTTGAAAATTGTAACTACCGTAATTTCGAAGGTTTGTCCGCCTGAAAATGTACTGTTGTCCCAAGCATATTGCAACAAACGGTGTATTTCTATCGCTGCTCGTTTAGTTTTTATTGCCGTTTCAAATATACCTGTCATGTTTGAAACACCCTGTATATTTTCTATCTCCTTTCGCAGTTTTTTTTAATCTCCTGATGACTTTATGAGTCGATAAACGACAGCGTCATCTGCAAACAATCTAAGACGGATTCTCAGATTGTCTCTCAAATCGTTTATATAGATAAGGAATAGCAAAGGGCCTATAAAACTACCTTGGGGAACGCGAGAAATCACTTCTGTTTTACCCGATTACTTTCCGTCAATTACTACGAACTGTGACCTGTGTGAGAGTAAGTCGCCAGTCTAGTAACATATCTGAGACGATAGTCATAATATTCCGTAAGTACGCAATTTTAAAACAAGACGCTTGTGTGGTACAGTGTCAAAAGTCTTTTGGGAAACCACAAATACGGGATCGATCTGAAGTCCCTTGTCAATAGCTCTCAACACTTCATGCGAATAAAGTGCTAGTTGTGTTTCACAGGAACGATGTTTTCTAAACCCATGTTCACTGTGTGTCAATAGACCGTTTTATTCGAGTTACTCACAATTTTCGAACGTAATACGTGTTCCAAAACCCCGCCGTATATTGACGTTATGTCATATGGCCTGTAATTTAGTGGGTTACTACCTTTCTTGAGTATTGGTGTGACCTATTCAACTTTTGAGTCTTTGGTTATGGATCTTTCGTCTTACGAACGGTTGTATATGATTGTTAAGTGTGGAGCTATTACATCAGCGTACTCAGGAAGGAACCTAATTGGTATAGACTCTGGACCAGAAAACTTGCTTTTATTAAGTAATTTAGCCGGCCTCTGTGACCGAGCGGTTCTAGGCGCTTCAGTCTGGAACCACGCGACCGCTACGGTCGCAGGTTCGAATCCTGCCTCAGGCATCGATGTGTGTGTGATGTCCTTAACTTACTTAGGTTTAAGTAGTTCTAAGTTCTAGGGGACTGATGACCTCAGATTTAAGTTCCATTGTGCTCAGAGTCATTTGAACCATTATTAAGTAAGTTTAAGTTGCTTCACAACTCCAAGGATATCTACTTTTTTACTACTTATGTTGGCGGCTGTTCTTTAATATTTACTTCGTCTTCTTTTGTGAAGGAATTTTGGAAGGCTGTGTTTAGTAAGTCTGCTTTAGCAGCACTGTTTCCGATAGTATCTCCATTGCTGTTGCGCTGAGAAGGCACTGATTGTGTCTTGCCGCTAACATACTTCACACATCTCTTTGGATTTTCTTCCAGGTTTCGAGACAAAGTTTTATTGTGGAGACTGTTATAAACATCTCGCATTGAAGTCCACTCTAAATTTCGAACTTCTGTAAAATATCGCCAATCTTGGGGATTTTGCGTCTGATTAAGTTTGGCATGTTTGTTTTGTTGTTTCTGCAACAGTGTTCTAACCCGTTTCCTGCACCAAAGAGGAACAGCTCCGTCGTTTGGTAATTTATTTGGTATAAAGCTCTCAATTACTGCCGATTATATTTCTTTGAATTTAAGCCACATCTGGTCTACACTGGTATTGTTAATTTTGAATGTGTGGAGATTGTCTCTCAGGAAAGCGCCAAGTGAATTTTTATCTGTTTTTTTTTTAATACGTATATTTTTCGCTTATATTTCGATGATTTGGGGATCACAATATTCAATCTCGCTACGACAACCCTGTGTTAACTAATCCCTAAATCGGTTTTGATGCTCGTTATTAATTCAGGATTATTTGTTGCTAAGAGGTCAAGTGTGTTTTCACAACTGTTTTCTATTTGCGTGGGCTTATGAACTAACTGCTCTTAATAATTTTCAGAGAATGCGTTAGCACAATTTCGGATGATGTTTCACGTGTACCTCCGGAATTAAACACGTATTTTCGCTAACATATCGAGATTAAGTTAAAGTCACCTACAACTATAATCGTATGAGACGGATACCTGTTTGAAATCAAACTCAAGTTTTCTTTGAACCTTTTAGCAACTGTATCATCTGAATTGGGAGGTCGGGAAGAGGATCCAGTGTTTATTTTATTTCGGTTGCCAACTATGACCTCTGTTCATTCGAACTCACAGGCACTATCCACTTTAATTTCTCGACAAGATAAACTACTACGTGGGTAAAGTTTGCGTTGCTTGAGTCTCTTTGTATGACGTGGCGCCGGCCGGAGTGGCCGAGCGGTTCTAGGCACTACAGTCTGGAACCGCGTGACCGCTACGGTCGCAGATTCGAATCCTGCCTCGGGCATGGATGTGTGTGATGTCCTTAGGTTAGTTAGGTTTAAGTAGTTCTAAGTTTAAGGGGACTGATGACCTCAGAAGTTAAGTCCCATAGTGCTCAGAGCCATTTGAACCACTTTTTGTGACGTGGCGTACGCCTTCTTTGTCGTCGTCTCACGGATCAAAAACCTGTGCCTGTGCTTTTGTTCCATGACTGTATGGTACATAGGAATCCGTTAGTTGGGGATTCCGACCGTTTGACGTGTACGAACGTTCGTAACTTTGAAGTGTTCGGGTGTCACGGCCACAACCTTAGCTTTCACCCGGATGACAGTCTGCTGGCGGTCCGGTAATGGGGGCTTATCGGAACAGCCCGTGACGATGGCGTAGTAGAACTCCACAGAGCTGCGCCTCCACGCCGCAGCGTCCCCACGTGTTTTCCTTCCGCCGCCTGAGATCCCGGTGAGGTCAGGTGAGCGGTGGTAAATTTCCACGGTTGCGGCTTGCGCCACACCCGTTGGCCTCCAGGCGTGATGGTAAGCAGTGTGGTCAGTTAACGCTGCCAGCCACAACTCGGATATCGTGACCGCACCCCTGACAGGGAGGGAAGTACATATGTACACTACCTATACTGTCAATACTACTAGACCAATGTTCCATGAAGTAAGTGAAACCCGGCTTATCGGTATAGACGATGTCCGATGTGCCTATCAAGCCGAGGGCACGAATGACAGTGACGAGTGGTGGGTGCATGTAACACCCATATGCGACAAGTATTGTGCCCGCCAAAAAGTCGCTTCCTCGTAGAGCAGCCACGAGCCACTGGAGAGAGGCGGCCGGGGTGTTACAGCGATTATGAAGGAGGCTCTTGTGTTTCCTAGCGGCTGCGACAGTGTTGAATCGCCCCCTTCTTTCCGAACAGATTTCCAGGTGAGGAACAATTCATCGTTTCAGTACCGAAATGGGGAGTAGTGTCGGTCGAAGCCTTCGTAGCAGGTGCGTCCACGACACAGCCGAGATAAGTTCGATCGTGTATATGTGCCTGCAACAGGTAGTCGTCAGACTATGCCCGTCGGCGTTTCTTATGTTTACAGGACGAGTGCTGCTTCTGAACGTGTGTCTCGGTGTCAGATTGTGTGTGTAGATCTGACTTATATGTGTCTTACCAGAGAAAAGTTTGGGTTGGCACGACTCGTGCAGTGGCAGTTGCGATTCGTGGCAATATAACGAACCCTCTGCAGCGAGAGGACGGTATGTGACTTGTCAGTACCATGCTGGACAGCCTGTGGTTGTAACTTATCCCGATCCCAACCGCCAGACATTGTACAAGTCGTCACTTAAGTATAAGTAAGTGGTAGAATCGAAGAAACAGCATCTTACTCGACTGAGCACGGGATATGTTGTAACAGTCTGCCACATTGCTAATGACAGTCTTGTACAGCTTAAGAGCGGTAATAACGGATTGGTGGGTACCTCAAAAGATAGCTCAAAAATCCAGGGTGTCCTCATGACAAGGCTTGCACATTCAGCGGTAACAGCGCCATATACCTGTCAGAACCAGAACTGGAGCTTGCTGCCAGCGCTGATAACCACCTCATGCACGGTTCTCAGTTGGTCATCTTGACAATGACAATAATGTCCTGTGCATCCAGATGTAGTTCATCAGCCAACAAATTTTCTACTACATATGCTCAGTGTCATATATATTCGGCTTCTAGCATAATCTTAGTGTTATTCAAGTATGAGGACGCAATGTCGCTTCAATAAACCTGTAGTAAGCCATTCGCGCGCCGCGGGAAGTGAACAAGCTTGCACAGAACACTCGAAAGTCAGGCTGCTAAATACATGTCCTCAGTGGTCTGTCGCCACTGGTAAACTGTGATAATCGTTCCGCTCGCCCAACTGCTGCCCTGTAAACGGGCAAGCTTGACCCATACCTCGCCCGGCCGGTGTCGAAATCCCTTTTAGAAAAAAGGTTTGGTCATCTGGCTCTCCCACTTCTCTCGCTTTCATATCCGACGAAGTCCTGAATATACTACACTACCGGCCGTTAAAATTGCTACACCAAGAAGAAATGCAGATGATAAACGGTATTCATTGGCCAAATATATTATACTAGAACAGGCATGTGATTACAGTTTCACGCAATTTGAGTGCATAGACCCTGAGAAGTCAGTACCCAGCACAACCACCTCTGGCCGTAATAATGGCCTTGATACGACTGGGCATTGAGTCAAAGAGAGCTTGGATTGCGTGTACAGGTACAGCTGCCCATGCAGCTTCAACACGATACCGCGGTTAATCAACAGTAGTGACTGGCTTATTGTGACGAGCCAGTTGCTCAGCCCCCATCCACCAAACGTTTTCAATTGGTGAGAGATCTGGAGAATGCGCTGGCCAGGGCAGCGTCCAACATTTTCTGTATCCAGAAAGGCCCGTAAAGGACCTGCAACACTCGGTCGTGCATTATCCTGTTGAAATTTAGGGTTTCGCAGGGATCGAATGAAGGGTAGAGCCACGGGTCGTAACACTCAGACTATAAGGTACAACCCGCTGTCTTGGTATCGACAATGACGGATGACATCTCATGCACGACGACCATTAATTATCAGGTCTTCTTAACATATTCTATCTGGATTTGCATATCATGGTCTACGGGCTTTGGACCGTCATCAACGGACCGAAATGAGTAATCACGCATCACGAATTCCACATGTAGCGCAGGCGCGACCAATGCTTACAAACGTAGCTCGGAGCTTCATGGCAGTATTCGGTTTATCAGCGCTGGAATGATATTTAAGGTTAGATACGATTACCTCACTTTCCCTAAAGAGCGCGGAGGACTTGGCCTTGTCAATGTTCATAGTCGAGAGGTGTCTCTACGTTGGTACGCACATCAAGCTCTTTAGGGCGGTGCGCGACCAGTCTTACGGGCTTTCTGGTGGAGGATCTGGCCCCGTCTTCGCTTGATGCTCCGGCGCTTTTTGCCGAGAAACCTGTGTCATATTCCTATTTTGGGAGGTTTTATCTGGAGTACAGCTATTTACTGGACTCTCCCTGTTCCTCGCTTGCCAACGGACAGTGACATCCATCGCACCCTGCTTCGCCGCCGGTTGTCCAATGTCGTCGCATTGACATATGTAACGTCCACTGTTCAAAGTGCCGTCAATGCGAACAACAGGCGACCGAGACATGTAACCAATGACACTCCATACTATCACGCCAGGTGATACGCCAGTATGGCGATGACGAATACACGCTTCCAATGAGCGTTTGCCACGAAGTCGCCAAACACGAATGCGACCATAATGATGCTATAAACAGAACCTGGATTCATGCGAAAAAATGACGTTTTGCCGTTCGTGCACCGAGGTTCGTCGTTGAGTACACCATCGCAGGCGCTCCTGTGTGTGATGCAGCGTCAAGGGTAACCCCAGGCACGGTCTCCGAGCTGATAGTACATGCTGCTGCAAACGCCGTCGAACTGTACGTGCAGATGGTTGTTGTGTTGCAAACGTCCCCGTCTGTTGGCTCAGGGATAGAGACGTAGCTGCACGATCCGTTACAGCCATGCAGATCAGATGCCTGTCATCTCGACTGCTAGTGATACGAGGCCGTTGGGATCCAGCACGGCGTTCCGTATTACCCTCGTGATCCCACCGATTCCATAATCTGCTAACAGTCATTGGATCTCGACCAACGCGAGCAGCAATGTCGCGATACGATAAACTGCAATCGCGATAAGTTACAATCCGACCTTTATCAAAGTTGGAGACGTGATGGTACACATTTCTCCTCCTTACACGAGGCATCATAACAACGTTTTACCAGACAACGCCGGTCAACTGCTGTTTGTATATGGTAATTTGGTTGGAAACTTTCTTCATGTCAGCACGTTGTAGATGTCACCAACCTTGTGTGAATGCTCTGAAAAGCTAATCATTTGCATATCGCAGTATCTTCTTCCGGTCGGTTAAATTTCGCGTCTCTAGCACGTCATCTTCGTGGTGTACCAACGTTAATGGCCAGTAGTGTACATGTCCTCACTGGTCTGTCGCCAGTGGCAAACTGTGACACTCCTTTCGCTATCCCAACCGCTGCCCTGTAAACGGGCAAGGTTGCCTCTTGCCTCGCCCGGCCTGTATCGAAATGCCTATTATAAAAAAGGTTTGGTCATCTGGCTCTCCCACTTCTCTCGCTTTCATATCCGACGAAGCCCTGAATATACTATAAATGTGGATGAAATCGGAGGTAACGACTAACCGCGGTCCTCTAGTTAGCCACTTGTCTGAGAGGCTCCTTTTCGATCCCAGCGTTAGCAGTGGGACCTCTCTGGGATAGATAGCTGGCAGCCACTGCAGTGAAGGCTTCATTCATATTCGAATTAGTTAAACTGTTTTTGTCGGTTCATTCTATTCTACCAGTGATTCCCAGTTATATTTGCAGAATATTACGGGCCTTCTATACCTGAGTAATTAAACAGTGTATGTAATTAAACAGTGTATGTAAAACCCAAAAACCAGTGTTATTGCTTTGGCAGAAAAAGAAACAAAGCATGCTTGCAGTATTTTTAAGGGTTTTTGTCCATCGTTGATGGTTTTGTGTGGCTTCTTACAAAGACATTGTCTGGAAGAGGATCGACTAAACCAGTCATATGTCTCTTTAATTGAAAAATTAAAATTTCTCGGTAAATATACTTTTCAGCAGGTGAAACAGCCAGATTCGAGGAATTGCACAATCAGCGTACTAAAATCAGGTGTAGTACCTCTTCTTCCAATTTCGTAAATACTCCGTTGTTTACTCCAACCATGACAGAGGCATTATCTGTACCAATGCCCATTAAATTTTCAAGTCGCAAATCGAAGCGCTGAAGTGTCTTGTTTATAGTGGAGACAAGAGCTTCAGCATTACACACGTGTAGTTCATCAAGGTCAAGGTATGTGGATACTATGCGTAATTTACCGTAATAAACTATAATCAATCCCAAGTATTCATATACAGCAATATTAGTAGATTCATCTATTAATAAGCTAAATGGTTGATCTTTGCAATCTTGTTTTAGAACGTCAGTGAAATGGGGCGCTAACACATCTTTTATAGCTGTGGTGCCCTTTAGTTCGGTGCAGCTTTCGATATCTTTTTCATGACTCTGATTAATTACCTCTACCAAATGGTCTACTACACGTATACTAATATGCATGGCTGAATAATGCAACCCTTGCTTCTTCCTTGGTTTTTGTTCCCAATGGGCACTGACTTAAAAGCGATCTTAGGTTGCTCAGTTACAACCTGCAACAAGTTTAGTAGTCAGAAAATGGTCAGAGATGTAAAACCGATCAATGAATAACTAATGAAGTAAATAAAAATTATGCTTACCTTTTTCTTTTGTAGATGCTTCTTTGACATCCCATGAGACTTCAATTCTCCATAACACTGTAACACAAAATTTGCACTTCGCTGCCTGACCCGTAATACTTTCAATAACTTGAAGCCAATCTTTTAAACATGTGTCTTGAAGCCAAGAATCCCGAATCTTTTGCCAATTTTGTGGTTTCGACGTAGTTATAAACGTATGAAGTTGTGAAACACTACCATATACTGAGAATCACAATTGTATAGTGCGCACCACGGTCTACGACAGTCGAGTTACTTTTCCTGCGTATTGAATGTGACGCACCCTGCGTGAGCCAACAAGCGCTCAGTGGTTATCACGTAATAGGGGAGAGAGTGTGGCTGATATGATATGCGAATTTGGATGGAAGTCATTAAACCAAAGACGTTTTTCGTCGCGGCTAGATCTTTTTACGAAATTTCAGTCACCAACTTTCTTTTCCGAATGCGAAACTATTTTGTTGAGCCCAACCTACATAGGTAGGAATGATCATCGAAATAAAATACGAGAAATCAGAGCTCGAACAGAAAGGTTGAGGTGTTCTTTTTTCCCACGCGCTGTTAGGGAGTGGAATGGTAGAGAGATAGTATGATTGTGGTTCGTTGAACCCTCTGCCAAGCACCTAAATGTGAATTGCAGAGTAGTCATGTAGATGTAGATGTAGATGTAGATGTAGATGGTTATTCTAAGCTTCAATTAAATAAATGAGCACCTATTGTTTGAAACCGGTTACTGCAAACCCTGCACCTGCTCAAGCCGCCTTCGGTAGTGAAATGAACTAGGTGCCACTAAACATTGTTCATTCTACAGGGAATCCCCGCATTTAGCCTAACGAGTGTTCGTTTGATGTCACATTGCAATGCATCGGTGTTGTCTTCGCAGCAAATGTGAAATACTCCTGAAGTCAAATAAAATAGAAATAACATATTTCGAAACATATAAATAGCTTAGTGGTTAAGTGGTCGCATTTTCATTAACTGAAACTAAATTCTTCTAAACCACTATAAAATCCACCAGCCACTAGAAGCAATATTTCGCCACTAAAAGGAGGGTAGTAACCACTAGTTTTAGTGGAAAATCCACTAAGCTGGCAACACTAACACACAAACACACACACACCGTCATTCATAATCTCCAATACTAGACATATATTTAATATGGTGTATCAAAATGGATATTTTCGTAAACTATAGAAACCGCAATGCTTCATCTCACCAAGCACCATTTTAGGGGGGAGGGGAGGCGATGCATTACGTTCTACTCTAGAAAAACATAACTGACGTTATTGATAAGTTAACGTTGATTTTTAATATTTTCAGTCTTAGGTCTACTTGAAGCTATGTTACTGATGGTACAGAGACAAGAAAGCTGCGCCATGTACTGTTTGAAATAATAGCGTCAGGACTCCCTAAACAGTTAGATTGTATCTCCTTTCCATATCGTAATCAACTATTAAATAATACCAAGAACTAACTCCAAGTAAAGCTATGTGATATGTTTATCCGTTTCGTAATACGCAACCCAAATACATGCTAGTTTCTTAGATCAACACGACGACTGCTCTCATTGCTTCTGTCAGCCAATCACAGGATAGAGCCTCTGACGTCAGGAGAACATCACTGTTCAAACACAGTGCGTATTCTAGAGGAATAGAACTTCTCCTGTGGTTTAGGGGCAGTTCAGCTTTAGCAGCCGAGCGGAGCAGACATGTTGCATGTTTCCACCTGCAGCGCTAGCACGCTCACCTTATTTACCGCCACCGGCGATAAGATCACGGCAGATCAATACAAGAAAAAAAAACACTGAAATTTGCGTTTAGAAGTGACTCTGCTAGGCTCAAAGTCGAGCACTTTTTACAGGACGAGGAAAAGATTTGGCTGCCAACATCGTCGGCATTCATTTTTCGATTGTAAGTATTACAGCTATGTGCAGCTTTATAATGACGCCACATGTTACAAGGTTCTTCCAGAGATGAAATAAAGACTTCTTTCTGCCACGCTTCCAGAAATGTTGGCAACATACTGGACTGATACTGCGGACTATACACATAACTGAACTACCCTTCGAACTTCATTCAAATGGTTGTAAGCACATGGGACTTAACATCTGAGGTCATCAGTCCCATAGACTTAGAACTACTTAAACCTAACTAAACTAAGGACATCACACACATCCATGCCCCGATGTAGAATTCGAACCTGATACCGTAGCAGCCGCGCGGTTGCGGACTGAAGCTCCTAGAACCGCTCGATTACAGCGGCCGGCCATACCTTTCGAACTCTCGGCGACAGGCGGCTTGGTGACGCTCTACAATTGGAGTACAGTACAAAATACGTGGCAGGAAATAGGACCCAATTTAAGACGTATCCAGTCTTCAACGGAATACAAGTTCTCATTAAACTCCGATGACATGTACCAATCATACCACCATGTAGGAGGATGTTGAGCCATAATTATTTATGACGGACAACCTAAAATGTGCTCTTGATGCAGCAAGGATGGTCACTCCAACCACGAGGATCACACCGTTGATACTGACTTCAGCCCTGCGGGACGGACGACTGGATCGTCAGCTTCCGTGTGTGAGTCCCATGCAGTCAGCAGTGATCAGCAGGAAGATTCCAGTGCAGGCTGCAAAGCTGCCTTCTCCCTTCCATCAACCACTACGACCTTCCCATTGCTTTGACGCAGCCGGATAAAAATTCCTCTCCTGTGCCAACCCTTACATCTCAGAGTAACACTTGCAACCTGCGTTCTCCACTTCCTGCTGCATGTAAACCAATTTCCGTCTTCCCATTCAGCTCCCTCTAGTACTACGGAAGTTATTCCCTGATGCATTAGCAGGTGTCCTATCATCCTGTCCCTTCTTCTTGTCAGTGTTCTACATACTTTATCAGTCCACCTAATATTCAACATTCCTTTTCAGCTCCACATCATAATTGCTTCGAATCTCTTCTGTTCCGGCTTACCATGTTTCACTGCCGTACGGTGCTGTGCTTCAAACGCATATTCCTAGATATTTCCTCCTCAAGTTAACGCTTGTGTTTCATATTAGTAGACTTCTTTTTTCCCAGGCATGTCCTTTCTATTAGTGTTAGTCTGCTTCGTGTGTCCTCATTGCTCCGTCCGTCATGAGTTATTTTGGTGCTTAGACAGCAAAATTCATTTACTTCGTGATCCCCAATTCTGATGTTATTTTTCTCGCTGTTCTCGTTTCTGGTATTTCTCATTACTCTCGTCTTTCTTCGATTTATTCCCTATCCATCTGTGTCCGTGAGAATGTTCATTCCATTCAACAGATCACGTAATTACTCTTCACTTTCATTGAGGATAGCAAGGTCATCAGCGAACCTTGTCGTTGATACTCTTTCACCCTGAATTTTAATTCCACACATTTTTTTCTTTTATTTCCGTCATTGTTTCTTCGATGTGTAGATTGAACGGTAGGAGCGAAAGGCTACATCCCTGTCGTACATTCTTTTTAATCCGAGCATTTGGTTCTTGGTCTCTTACTCTTATTGTTCCGTCTTAGTTCTTGTACATATTATATATTACCCATCTTTCCATATAGCTTACTCCTGTTTTTCTCAGAATTTCTAACATCATACGCCATTTGACATCGTCGAACCCTTTTTCCAAGTCAACAAACCCCACGAATGTGTCTTGACTTTTCTTCAATCTTGCTTCCATTATCAAACACAACGTCAGAACTTTCCTAAAGCCAAACTGTTCCTCATTTAACAGATCTCCAGGCTTCATTTTCCATTTTTCTGTATATTACTTTTGTCAGCAGCTTGAATCCATAAGCTCCTAAGCTGATTGTATGATAATTCTCGCATTTGGCGGCTTTCGTATCTTCGGAATTGTGGGGTGACTTTTTTCGAAAGTCTGATCGTATATCGCCAGTCTCATGTATTCTACAGACCATCGTGAATAGTCGTTTTGTTTCCACTTCCCCCCACTGATTTAAAAATTCCGATGAAGTGTTGCCTATCCCTTTCGCCTTAAGTCTTCCACGCCTTTTTTTTAAATTCCAATACTGGATCCTCTATCTCTTCCCTATCGACTCCTGTTTCTTCTTCGATCACATCATCAGACAATTTTTGGAACACCAACCTACGACCATCTTAGAGACAGAAGTGATGACACTTTCTGCAGGACCTGACCATCATTTTGCAGGACAATGCTCAAGCACATACAGTGCAAGCTGTTACTGATTTGTTTGACTGATGCGGCTGATAAGTGCTATACCACCTACTGCACTCCCCTCACTTAAGCCCTCGTGAGTTCAACTCGATTTCTAATCTGAAGGAAACACTTCACAGCATTCGCTTCAGAACAGCTACAAATTCGTCGGGCAACACACCGCGCCGCTCGAACTGTCAACACAACTGGCACTGCTAGAAGTATCCTACGACTTCCACGTCGCTGGCAACAGATTATACACAATGCTGGTGACTACTCTGAAGGACAGTAAAACTTTGAAACACATATCTATTGGCCGGGCGCGGTGGTCTCGCGGTTCTAGGCCCGCAGTCCGGAACCGTGAGACTGCTACGGTCGCAGGTTCGAATCCCGCCTCGGGCATGGATGTGTGTGATGCCCTTATGTTAGTTAGGTTTAAGTAGTTTTAAGTTCTAGGGGACTAATGACCACAGCAGTTGAGTCCCATAGTGCTCAGAGCCATTTGAACCATATCTATTTCGTACGAGCCGTAAATAAATAGCTGCCACTATTAAAGTTCCAACCCTCGTATGTATCACAAGGTCTGGCCACCGAAGGATGGTCTCTGTCCTTCTCCAATCACAGCGCCTGTGTTTGCACGATGCATCTCCACCCCTGACAAGTCTGTTGTAGTAACGCATTTTGAACTATGATCCTAATCCAACTCCAGGTCCCAGGCTGCCGCTGGCAAATCGTCGCAACGTGGATCAGTTGTGAACAACGTCACAACTCCGATACCCCTCGACTTTGGCATGGTGGCTCTTCCGTGCTAAAACTTCAGTCCGCGAGACACTTATGCAGTTTGGTAAGGACAAGCTGCGTGGCACCGACAGACCCTATATTCTTACTGTGAGGCGCTCAGGAACCTCGACGTTCTACGCCAATCGTCGGAGACATAATGAGAACGACATCGAATTCTGAAGTCTCACCTACTATCTATCGTTGATGGAGTGCCTATTAGAAGGCGCCGTAGTCTATTCGTGACAACAGGACAGAACTATCAAAGAGGTCCCCACGGTGCGGATAAGCGCCGACATCGACCGTTAATCATACGCCTCAAAACGCGAGACAGTCGCTCCTGTACAACCAAAGCAACCGGAGTGAAAGCTATGGAGGTTAATTTTCGTCATCTTTACCAGAAAAGAACCATAGATGACGAAGCTACTGCAGAAGCGTTACAGCAGGAGATGTGTGCTATCAACACAGCTATAGTGGCGGCATTAATGGAGGAAGTCTGCTCTGAAGAGGTGGGAGACAAGAGTGCGGCCCGTAAGTTTACAGGGCCTGATGGATTCCCAGTAAAGCCTTACCGTACCTCCCATGACTTCAAGATGCCCTGTTGGGTTATAATTTTTCTCGAACTTATGTCTCAGGACTTCATAATATTACCTACTTTCGCCGAAGCACTTCTTATAACTGCACACAAACCAGCGGGAGGGCAATTGGTCAATGACTATAGGCCGTTTACAATGTTGAAGGACAACTACAAGATCTTTAACAGGCTTGTGGCAGGCCGCATTTAGACGGCAATGCCAGTGGTCCCTGCCCCTGAACAGACGTAGCAGGGGAGAGACTCTACTAATGGCCACCAGCAACCACAGGCACATAATAGCGATCACCTGCATTGATTTCGATCGGCCCTTCGATGGAGTGCATCACATCTTCCTCCACCAGGCGACAGACCGTATGGGATTTTCTCCAAGCCTCCCCGATAACAGGTGGTGCCGGTCGCCCACCCCGCGTTGCTGAACTCAGATATTTGGGAGTCACGTTTAAGTACAGTGTATGTGGACTGTACCCATGACCGTGCGCCAGCACCTGCTCCAAGACTTGAACCCGCTGCAGCGTGTGGAATACCTGAACCTATATGTGCAACAACCTATATGTGCATCACTTGGCACAGGTCCACCCACACTCCATACCGGCAGGGATAGGTCGCAAACTTTAGGCCCTCGGTTATTACCTATCCACAGGATACGTTTTAAAACCCCGTTAAGAAACTCTTACCTTCTCTAGAGCGATGTGGGCCTGGGACTGATTAACGTCTGTGCACAGGCAGTTACCCTCTCCAGGTTTTGCTGGTGCACAACGTAACACAGCTCCCCACGTATCGACGTTCATTCTCGAATACAGTTACGTGATCTCGGATCTCCCTGCAACATGTTCTCCGAAGTCAAAAGCTTTCTACACTACCCTTCTGCGGGAGGTTTCGTGTAACGTGGTAGAAACCAAGTACCCAACCATACATTGGCCATAAGTGTGAAAAACGATATATCACTTTTTGCCCGTCACCCAGCGCGTAACGTGGTACGGAGTCATGAACAAAAAAAAAGTGACAAGACACCGGCCCCATGCTGTCGGAGTAACACACTCCTCCATTTGTCCTGACTGTCTCCTTCTGAACACCGAAGAATATCGCATCACGTGTGTGTCGTCGTCTAGCGTTTGGCGACTGACGCAAAAGATCTTAGCTTGTTACCTCCGTGTCACATCTCACATTATTGAACATAGAGCCCACTTCAAATGGTTCAAATGGCTCTGAGCACTATGGGACTCAACTGCTGTGGTCATTAGTCCCCTAGAACTTAGAATTACTTAAACCTAACTATCCTAAGGACATCAACCACACACATGCCCGAGGCAGGATTCGAACCTGCGACCGTAGCAGTCGCACGGTTCCGGACTGCGCGCCTAGAACCGCAGAGCCCTTTTTCATCTGGATGATAATTATTCCCTACTGCATCTCTCAAACATACAAAATTCCAATCGATTGAATGGTTCAAGACAATGGCCATGGAATATGTCTTTGTCGAAGGGAAGAAAATGGGGCTTCACTGCTGGTGGTACCTGAAAAACGCTCACGACGCTCTCGAACGCACCACGAGGTATCATGAGCTCTTCTTACAAAGTGTTTTCCTTAACCACTCCAACCCTGTGGATGGGGAGAGCCAGGCTGAGTCTGACGATCCGCACAAAATCACATACACTCCTGGAAATTGAAATAAGAACACCGTGAATTCATAGTCCCAGGAAGGGGAAACTTTATTGACACATTCCTGGGGTCAGATACATCACATGATCACACTGACAGAACCACAGGCACATAGACACAGGCAACAGAGCATGCACAATGTCGGCACTAGTACAGCGTACATCCACCTTTCGCAGCAATGCAGGCTGCTATTCTCCCATGGAGACGATCATAGAGATGCTGGATGTAGTCCTGTGGAACGGCGTGCCATGCCATTTCCACCTGGCGCCTCAGTTGGACCAGCGTTCGTGCTGGACATGCAGACCGCGTGAGACGACGCTTCATCCAGTCCCAAACATGCTCAATGGGGGACAGATCCGGAGATCTTGCTGGCCAGGGTAGTTGACTTACACCTTCTAGAGCACGTTGGGTGGCACGGGATACATGCGGACGTGCAATGTCCTGTTGGAACAGCAAGTTCCCTTGCCGGTCTAGGAATGGTAGAACGATGGGTTCGATGACGGTTTGGATGTACCGTGCACTACTCAGTGTCCCCTCGACGATCACCAGAGGTGTACGGCCAGTGTAGGAGATCGCTCCCCACACCATGATGCCGGGTGTTGGCCCTGTGTGCCTCGGTCGTATGCAGTCCTGACTGTGGCGCTCACCTGCACGGCGCCAAACACGCATACGACCATCATTGGCACCAAGGCAGAAGCGACTCTCATCGCTGAAGACGATATGTCTCCATTCGTCCCTCCATTCACGCCTGTCGCGACACCACTGGAGGCGGGCTGCACGATGTTGGGGCGTGAGCGGAAGACGGCCTAACGGTGTGCGGGACCGTAGCCCAGCTTCATGGAGACGGTTGCGAATGGTCCTCGCCGATACCCCAGGAGCAACAGTGTCCCTAATTTGCTGGGAAGTGGCGGTGCGTCCCCTACGGCACTGCGTAGGATCCTACGGTCTTGGCGTGCATCCGTGCGTCCCTGCGGTCCGGTCCCAGGTCGACGGGCACGTGCACCTTCCGCCGACCACTGGCGACAACGTCGATGTACTGTGGAGACCTCACGCCCCACGTGTTGAGTAATTCGGCGGTACGTCCACCCGGCCTCCCGCATGCCCACTATACGCCCTCGCTCAAAGTCCGTCAACTGCACATACGGTTCACGTCCAAGCTGTCGCGGCATGCTACCAGTGTTAAAGACTGCGATGGAGCTCCGTATGCCACGGCAAACTGGCTGACACTGACGGCGGCGGTGCACAAATGCTGCACAGCTAGCGCCATTCGACGGCCAACACCGCGGTTCCTGGTGTGTCCGCTGTGCCGTGCGTGTGATCATTGCTTTTACAGCCCTCTCGCAGTGTCCGGCGCAAGTATGGTGGGTCTGACACACCGGTGTCAATGTGTTCTTTTTTCCATTTCCAGGAGTGTAGAAAGCCCTGAATTTTAAGCAGTGAGGAAGAAAAGAGATTGGCTTGTCGTGTGTGTGACCTTTTTATCTGTACAGTGAGTGTACTAATGTGTGGAAACTTAGCTTACCACTTAGCACGCAAATGGAAAAAAAAAACATTTGAACTGTCTTCTCAAGCTCAAGGTGTCAAACATACATTCTAAATAAATATGACCCTGGCCCTCTAAGGCAGCTAATATCAGGTGAGGAGCGTAACAAAAATAGAAATACTGCTATCACGTAACAGGAATGCATGAATTAATAAAAGTGAAAGTTTGGGGTCTATTCTAGAAAGACAAAGCAGCTATACCCCTATTTTTTTTTTATTCTACATATGCCCTTGGGCATTATTTACGTTAAAAGAAATACAAAATGTGTGTCAAATCTTATGGGACTTAACTACTAAGGTCATCAGCTTACACACTAATTAACCTAAATGATCCTAAGGACAAACACACACGCCCATGCCCGAGGGAGGACTCGAACTTCCGCCGGGACCAGCCGCACAGTGCATGACTGCAGCGCTTAAAAGGAGTAATACATTTTCTGGCGTTATCGCTTGCTGCGCTGAAGCTCGCCGTTCTCTTGCTAAATGGGAGTTTTACGATATCATTAACAACCTTCTCGGTTCGTCTCCAAAATGCGTTTCACTTCAACTTGTTTGTTCATGCCAGTCCATGTGTTGGTAAATATTGTTTTGTTAGCTTTCGGTGAATGTGATTAACTGCAGTTGCCTTTTGTTGATGTAATATAATTATTATTTTCTGAGGATCTCATACTGTATCGTCCTGTCATTATGGGTCAAGCTCGTGTTACGTCCGTAAAATCCGAACGCCTTACGGGCTGATAAATTGAATAGCTGCAATCACTGAGGAATTATCAATATAATTGTTTCGTAACATTATGTTTTACAGTATTTCTTTTAGTACACATTGATTATATATATATATATATATCTTGTTGCCTCGGGATAATTTTTGGAAGCAATTTGAGGCCCTTTAGTGTCTTAGCTTAAATTTTTGTGTTATTTTTTTTTAAGATTAACTTTAATTAGACACGTAGGCAAGTGAAAAAATAAGGACGACGCAGCGTTTTCGACTAGTAATCTCTTCCATCTCTGGTTCGAAAACCCCCAAAGACTATATTTTAAATAAAAATCTTCAGCAATGGCGGACGAAGACTTCCGGCATAAGAAATCATCCAAACTCCGCCAACGTCCTTGTCAAAGAGTGCAGAGGAGCGTGCAGAGCTTCAGGGCAGTCTCTTGCCTTTGGGGTGGTAAACGGTCGCTAAAAGGCAGAAGAATCAGTAGTGATAAACGGGATGAGGAGGCTGAAGGCAATGGAAACCACTGTGTTAAAGACACATAATATATATCAACAGGAAATGTGATTTGTTATTGAAGAAATAGTCGTGATGATTTCCCCATTGGCCAAACACTAGTCTCCCATAACGACCTCTGGGGCGGGGAGGAAGTTGACTATGAGGAAAAGACTGAATAACCAACGAAAAAGTATCGTTCTACTGGTCGTGGCGTGGAATGTCAGATGTTAGGACGTGGAAGAGAAGCTAGAAAATCTGGAAAGGGAACTGCCAAGGCTTAGTCTACATATAGCTGGGGTCAGTGAAATGAAGTGGGAGGAAAACAAGGATTTCTGGTCATAGGAGTATAGGGTAATATCAACAATCAGCAGACAATTATATTAAGTAGGATTCGTATGAATAGGAAGGCGGGGCTTAGAGTGAGTTACTGTTACCAGTTTACTGATAGGATTGTTCTCATCAGAATCTACAGCAAACCAACAGACAAAAATATTCCAGGTTTACATGCCGACATACCAAGCAGAGAAGGGAGATAAAAACCTAATAGTTATGGCGGGTTGGAATGCGGTTGGAGGGGAAGGAGTAGCTGAAAGCGATACGAGAGATTATGGGCTTGGTAGTAGAAATGTGAGAGGAGATAGAAAACTTGAGTTGTGCAATAAATTTCACCTAGTAATAGCGAATAATTTGTTCACGACTCACAAGAGGACGAAGTACATTTTGAAAACCCTAGGAAATACGGGAAGATTTCATTTAAACTGTAAGTAGGCTGTTTAGGTTTTTATGTTGGTAACGCCACGTAGCGCTCTGTATAAAAATCACTGACCGTGCTGAGTGCAGTCTGTGGCTGGTTGGAGCCATTGTTGGAATACTCGCTTGTGTAATGTTGGGCGGTTGGATGTGAACAGCGCACAACGTTGGGCAGTTGGAGGTGAGCCGCCACCAGTGGTGGGTGTGGGGAGAGAGATGCCAATGTTTTGAGAGGTCACTGGACGTGTGTCCGCCAGAAAAAGGAAATTTGTAAAGATGGATGTCATGAACTGATATATATGACTTTTGAACATTATTAAGGTGAATAAATTGTTTGTTCTCTATCAAAATCTTTCATCTGCTAACCATGACTATCAGTAGTTAGTGCCTTCAGTAGTTAGAATCTTTTATTTAGCTGGCAGTATTGGCGCTCACTGTACTGCAGTAGTTCGAGTGACGAAGATTTTTGTGAGGTAAATGATTCATGAAAGGTATAGGTTATTGTTAGTCAGGGCCATTCTTTTGTAGGAATTATTGAAAGTCAGATTGCGTTGCGCTAAAAATATTGTGTGTCAGTTTAGTGATGATCAGAATAAGTAAAGAGAGAACTGTCTGAGTACGTTCAGTTTTACTCAGCTGTCTTTCTATCAAATAACGTAGAAGTTTCCCAGCACTGTCATTCATAATTTTCCTAAGGGAACGTTTCAAAATAACACCACAGCCAGACAGGGGTGACGAAATCAGATACTGAATTGTAAGGAGGAACCAGGAACAGTTATAGATTCACATCAATACTTAGTAATGATGGAGGGTAGGCTGAATTTTAACAGACTAGTCAAGAATATTCAACCCTAAGGAAAGTGGTATACGGAAATATTGTGAATAAAGAAATAGACTTGAAGTTCTCTGAGGCTATAGATATAGCTATAATGAATAGCCTAATAGGCAGTTCAGATGAGGAGGAATGGAGACCTGTAAAAAGAGCAGCACAGGAGGTGGAAAGACAAACTTCTGTACAAGGGAGGTAACTGCGAGGAAAGATAGGTAACAAAAGAAACACTTCTTTTATTGACGGAAGAATGAAGGAAAAAAATGTTCAGGGAAATTCATGAATGAAAAAATGCAAGTCACTTAGGAATATGGGGAACACTGACACGAAGAAGGCACAGGATGATAAGACACCTGTTACGACATCATTGATTAACATCCACGGTAATAGAGGGAGCTGTAGAGGGTATAAACTGTAGAGGAGAACAGATATTGAAATACATCCAAGAAATAACTGAGAATATAGATTGCATGTGCTACTTCGAGAGGAAAAGTTGACATGGGAGAGGAACTTTTAGCTTACCATTTAAGCAAACAACTTGTCGTTCAAAAAAGCTGTTTCGTCAGTTTTGAACTCTGATGTTAAGTCCCATAGTGCTCAGAGTCATTTGAACCATTATTTTTGTTAAGAATTTCTGTATAGTCTGCATGTGATATTCCGGTTGCTAAACACGCAATTTGATACCAGAAAATTTAGATAGAACGGTACAATAATGATTATATTTAAGCATATCCGTACAGGAGTGGAGGTTTATAAACAAATTTTTCGAATATCTTCTCATCTATAATTTTCTGCAAGTACTCCATCATACGACCCTGTCTGTGTAAACCTATTATATTTCGGGAATTCTTATATTTAACAGTATTGGGGAGAACAATGTCATACATTGAAAAATCATATTCAGAAATGGCTCTGAGCACTATGGGACTTAACATCTGTGGTCATCAGTCCCCTAGAACTTAGAACTACTTAAACTTAACTAACCTAAGGACATCACACACATCCATGCCCGAGGCAGGATTCGAACCTGCGACCGTAGCAGTCGCTCGGTTCCAGACTGTAGATCCTAGAACCGCTCTGTCACCTCGGGCGGCGAAAAATGATGTTTCTCCAATTCTAATATACCACTTATGTTGTCCTTGCTGGTGTTTGTGTTAAGAATTTCCCGCGCCCGCGTTCCCGGGTTCGATTCCCGGCGGAATCAGGGATTTTCTCTGCCTCGTGATGACTGGGTGTTGTGTGATGTCCTTAGGTTAGTTAGGTTTAAGTAGTTCTAAGTTCTAGGGGACTGATGACCATAGATGTTAAGTCCCATAGTGCTCAGAGTCATTTGAACCATTATTTTTGTTAAGAATTTCCGTATAGTCTGCAAGTAAATGATTAAAACTGTATGCAGAGGAAACTGGGTTATAATCTTTATAATCTTTTCTCTAGCACAAGTGGTCTAGGGTCAGTCTGCTTTCCGCAGCGCTGCGGCGAGGACGTCGTATTTGCGTAGCGTTCGAGCGGTCGCGTGTGCCCGTAGTTGTTTACTACTTCGTCGCCGCTAGTTTAAGAGTCCGTCACTACCGATGCAGCATTCATACAGACAAACCACCTTCCAGATCAGTTTTTGAACCGATCATGCACGGCGGCGAGCTTTTGAGGTGGATCGTTTTCTACGTGATGACGTTAAAATTGAACCGCAGGACATAATTGGTATCCATCTCTCTATCACGGTCAGTGTTGTCTACGTCAAATTAGTAAGTGACGAGGTGCAACAGAATAGTGCTCGCACATGCTGACGATCTTAAATTCAACATTCTTACGGCCATATTGGGTTCAAATGGCTCTGAGCACTATGGGACTTAACATCTGTGGTCATCAGTCCCCTAGAACTTAGAACTACTTAAACCTAACTAACCTAAGGACATCACACACATCCATGCCCGAGGCAGGATTCGAACCTGCGACCGTAGCAGTCGCGCGGTTCCTGACTGAGCACCTAGAACCGCTAGTCCACTGCGGCCGGCAGGCCTTATTGGGGCAGTCTCTATCGATCACGGGGGGCATGGCCTCCGTACGATACGAGCCTTCGAACCCCAGTTCTAAGTTCCCCCGTACGTAGTCACCGCGGCTTTTCAGCCTTACGGCAGAGTGGTCAGCCACATAGCCGAAAAATGGACAACCTTTACAACGTATCCGGTATTTAACGGGGTACGACAAATCAAAATTGAACTGACAAAACATGTACCATCCTATCTGGTCATCGGTGGATGTAAGACGATTATTATATATGACGGACAGCCAGGCACTTGCTCTGGTTGTGTCTAAGATGGGCACGTCAGATTGGATTGTCTTCGACGACGGCTTGCTCGAATTCCGACAGATGAATCTATGACTCCTTCTACGGTGATGACCCTGCCTCTCAATTATTCTGGGGCTGCAAAGGCGGCCACTCTTCCTGGTGCCGACCACATTCGTCCGATAGCCGCCCCCGATAGGGAGGCCATGATGGATTCTGCAGTACCGGACCCAGCCATTACAACGGCGCCGCCTCGTGAGGACAATCACCGAGCGATATTGCAAGAAATCACCGATGACAGTATGGACATTGACCCATGGGATGTGCCGATGGCGGCGTTTCTTCCAGACATCGGAGCAGCTGAAGAGATCCACCCACATTCGGATACTGAAATACGAGTCCGCAAACAGCGTTCCCCACGGCATGCTCCATCGGACGAATGCTTGCAACGAATATCTGACATGGACTGTGTACAATCCGACGACGGTACTGCCGGTACAGAGGCCGCAGTAACATCCCATCCAACAGATCGCCACGGTGACGGCTTCAGTCCCCCCGACATCACAGAACAGCAGGATCAGATCCAGACAGGCGCTGAAGATTACCAGCCAGTAGCGCCGAAAGAGTCTGCGAGGAGTGCCGCAGGAGCCACCAACAGCCACAAACAGCCGATTATACACTGATGGAAATTGAAATAAGAACACCGTGAATTCATTGTCCCAGGAAGGGGAAACTTTATTGACACATTTCTGGGGTCAGATACATCACATGATCACACTGACAGAACCACAGGCACATAGACACAGGCAACAGAGCATGCACAATGTCGGCACTAGTACAGTGTATATCCACCTTTCGCAGCAATGCAGGCTGCTATTCTCCGATGGAGACGATCGTAGAGATGCTGGATGTAGTCTTGTGGAACGGCTTGCCATGCCATTTCCACCTGGCGCCTCAGTTGGACCAGCGTTCGTGCTGGACGTGCAGACTGCGTGAGACGACGCTTCATCCAGTCCCAAACATGCTCAATGGGGGACAGATCCGGAAATCTTGCTGGCCAGGGTAGTTGACTTACACCTTCTACAGCACGTTGGGTGGCACGGGATACATGCGGACGTGCATTGTCCTGTTGGAACAGCAAGTTCCCTTGCCGGTCTAGGAATGGTAGAACGATGGGTTCGATGACGGTTTGGATGTACCGTGCACTATTCAGTGTCCCCTCGACGATCACCAGAGGTGTACGGCCAGTGTAGGAGATCGCTCCCCACACCATGATGCCGGGTGTTGGCCCTGTGTCTCGGTCGTATGCAGTCCTGATTGTGGCGCTCACCTGCACGGCGCCAAACACGCATACGACCATCATTGGCACCAAGGCAGAAGCGACTCTCATCGCTGAAGCGACACGTCTCCATTCGTCCCTCCATTCACGCCTGTCGCGACACCACTGGAGGCGGGCTGCACGATGTTGGGGCGTGAGCGGAAGACGGCCTAACGGTGTGCGGGACCATAGCCCAGCTTCATGGAGACGGTTGCGAATGGTCCTCGCCGATACCCCAGGATCAACAGTGTCCCTAATTTGCTGGGAAGTGGCGGTGCGGTCCCCTACGGCACTACGGTCTTGGCGTGCATCCGTGCGTCGCTGCGGTCCGGTCCCAGGTCGACGGGCACGTGCACCTTCCGCCGACCACTGGCGACAACATCGATGTACTGTGGAGACCTCACGCCCCACGTGTTGAGCAATTCGGCGGTACGTCCACCCGGCCTCCCGCATTCCCGCTACACGCACTCGCTCGAAGTCCGTCAACTGCACATACGGTTCACGTCCACGCTGTCGCGGCATGCTACCAGTGTTAAAGACTGCGATGGAGCTCCGTATGCCACGGCAAACCGGCTGACACTGACGGCGGCGGTGCACAAATGCTGCGCAGCTAGCGCCATTCGATGGCCAACACCGCGGTTCCTGGTGTGTCCGCTGTGCCGTGCGTGTGATCATTGCTTGTACAGCCCTCTCGCAGTGTCCGGAGCAAGTATGGTGGGTCTGACACACCGGTGTCAATGTGTTCTTTTTTCCATTTCCAGGAGTGTATTTCATGACGACTGGGCGGACGACGGTGAGGAAAACTCCTTGCCCATCGTGTCGGAGGACACCCCACCAGTGTTGTTTCTTTTCCGTCACCAGTGACAGTGATGAGACACTCTGACGTCACATGCGCACGCCCCTTAAAAGGTTGCTGATGGCCAACATGAGTTTTATGGATAGACCTCAAACTTTATCGTGTTGCGACTATAAATATCAACACTATACGGACGCTCGCTAAGTTACCCTTGCTTCAGGATATGTTGAATCCTGCTTTCATCGATCTTCGCTTCTCCAGGAGGTGTACGTCGAGAACATCCCAGGCGTGTCCGGTTATGATAAATGTAAAGCATACGCTGACGACCTGGTGCTTCTCACCCGCAACGAAGACGACTCCCCCAGCACACTGAATTGGATAGCTGCAAATAGTATGGAAACTGGAAGTCGTAACAACGTCGCAAAATCAGTGGCGATGAACATCGGGATCGGACTGCCTGAGGACAGCGTCACCCCCTCACAGCTCAGAGATACTTGTAAATGTCTCGGCATTGATTTCACAGACGATATACGACAAACAGCTGCTCACAACTTTCGACGACTTTTACGAAATGTTCCGACTGGGACAGCCAACAACCGCCTACGAGCACTGGACATCGTCTAACGTACCCGGTATATCAACACCACGTAACAGTGGACACGGCCGTCACGGCGATGTGGAATATCACTGTCAACGGTAAGCAGATGACCAGATCAAGGCTACATGCGATCCATAAGGGGGACTCAGCTATGTACACGAGCTGTGGCGTTCAAGACAACGACGAACACCGTCTTAGCTGTGGCGAGCCTATGTGGCACATAGTGAAGCAAACGTCAGCGTACTTCCTTCGGGAGGCACTGGATCATATCGAACCCAAGACTATATTATTCCCGGATGAGACGTATTACCCACGCACGAAACCTAATGCCGTGACGTAGCTTCGTGGACATGCAGTGCATTATTTGTTTCTAGACGGCACTAAGGACACTTTAGACTTTCGGAAGTATTTGCAGGAACGACATTGCAAGATCCTCCGTAATCCATCGACAAAATTTTCCCAATATCAATCACGGGTAAGAAAAGCTAAAATCACAAGACGATGATAGAACACTACACGGCACGGTACGACATGGGATCAACCTTGGTCTTTTTTTTTTTTTTTCATCAGTCTACTGACTGGTTTGATGCGACCCGCCACGAATTCCTTTCCTGTGCTAACCTCTTCATCTCAGAGTAGCACTTGCAACCTACGTCCTCAATTATTTGCTTGACGTATTCCAATCTCTGTCTTCCTCTAAAGTTTTTGCCCTCTACAGCTCCCTCTAGTACCATGGAAGTCATTCCCTCCTGTCTTAGCGGATGTCCTATCATCCTGTCCCTTTTCCTTATCATTGTTTTCCACATATTCCTTTCCTCTCCGATTCTGCGTAGAACCTCCTCATTCCTTACGTTATCAGTCCACCTATTTTTCAACATTCGTCTATAGCACCACATCTCAAATGCTTCGATTCTCTTCTGTTCCGGTATTCCCACAGTCCATGTTTCACTACCATACAATGCTGTACTCCAGACGTACATCCTCAGAAATTTCTTCCTGAAATTAAGGCCGGTATTTGATATTAGTAAACTTCTCTTGGCCAGATATGCCTTTTTGATGTCCTCCTTGCTCCGTCCGTCATTGGTTATTTTACTGCATAGGTAGCAGAATTCCTTAACTTCATTGACTTCGTTACCATCAATTCTGATGTTACGTTTCTCGCTGTTCTCATTTCTACTACTTCTCATTACCTTCGTCTTTCTCCGATTTACTCTCAAACCGCATTGTTTGCTCATTAGACTGTTCATTCCGTTCAGCAGATCATTTAATTCTTCTTCACTTTCACTCAGGATAGCAATGTCATCAGCGAATCCTATCATTGATATCCTTTCACCTTGTATTTTAATTCCACTCCTAAACCTTTCTTTTATTTCCATCATTGCTTCCTCGATGTACAGATTGAAGAGTAGGGGCGAAAGGCTACAGCCTTGTCTTACACCCTTCTTAATACGAGCACTTCGTTCTTGATCGTCCACTCTTGTTATTCCCTCTTGGTTGTTGTACATATTGTATATGACCCGTCTCTCCCTATAGCTTACCCCTACTTTTTTCAGAATCTTGAACAGCTTGCACCATTTTGTATTGTCGAACACTTTTTCCAGGTCGACAAATCCTATGAACGTGTCTTGATTTTTCTTTAGCCTTGCTTCCATTATTATCCGTAACGTCAGAATTGCCTCTCTCGTGCCTTTACTTTTCCTAAAGCGAAACTGATCGTCACCTAGCGCATTCTTTATTTTCTTTTCCATTCTTCTGTATATTATTCTTGTAAGCAGCTTCGATGCATGAGCTGTTAAGCTGATTGTGCGATATTTCTCGCACTTGTCAGCTCTTGCCGTCTTCGGAATTGGGTCGATGATGCTTTTCCGAAAATCAGATGGTATGTCGCTAGACTCATATATTCTACACACCAACGTGAATAGTCGTTTTGTTGCCACTTCCCCTAATGATTTCAGACATTCTGATGGAATGTTATCTATCCCTTCTGCCTTATTTGACCTTAAGTCCCACAAAGCTCTTTTAAATTCCGATTCTAATACTGGATCCACTATCTCTTTTTAAATCGACTCCTGTTTCTTCTTCTATCACATCAGACAAATCTTCACCCTCATAGAGGCTTTCAATGTATTCTTTCCACCTATCTGCTCTCTCCTCTGCATTTAACAGCGGAATTCCCGTTGCACTCTTAATTTCACCACCGTTGCTTTTAATGTCATCAAAGGTTGTTTTGACTTTCCTGTATGCTGAGTCTGTCCTTACGACAATCATATCTTTTTCGATGTCTTCACATTTTTCCAGTAGCCATTTCGTCTTAGCTTCGCTGCACTTCCTATTTATTTCATTCCTCAGCAACTTGTATTTCTGTATTCCTGATTTTCCCGGAACATGTTTGTACTTCCTCCTTTCATCAATCAACTGAAGTATTTCTTCTGTTACCCATGGTTTCTTCGCAGCTACCTTCTTTGTACCTATGTTTTCCTTCCCAACTTCTGTGATGGCCCTTTTTAGAGACGTCCATTCCTCTTCAACTGTGTTGCCTACTGCGCTATTCTTTATTGCTGTATCTATAGCATTAGAGAACTTCAAACGTATCTCGTCATTCCTTAGAACTTCCGTATCCCACTTCTTAGCGTATTTATTCTTCCTGACTAATGTCTTAAACTTCAGCCCACTCTTCATCACTACCATATTGTGATCTGAGTCTATATCTGCTCCTGGGTACGCCTTACAATCCAGTATATGATTTCGGAATCTCTGTCTGTCCATGATGTAATCTAATTGAAATCTTCCCGTATCTCCCGGCCTTTTCCAAGTATACCTCCTCCTCTTGTGATTCTTGAACAGGTTATTCGCTATTACTAGCTGAAACTTGTTACAGAACTCAATTAGTCTTTCTCCTCTTTCATTTCTTGTCCCAACCCCATATTCACCTGTAATCTTTTCTTCTACTCCTTCCCCTACAACTGCATTCCAGTCGCCTCGATAATTAGATTTTCGTCCCCCTTTACATACTGCATTACCCTTTCAATAACCTCATACACTTTCTCTATCTGTTCATCTTCAGCTTGCGACGTCGGCATGTATACCTGAACTATCGTTGTCGGTGTTGGTCTGCTGTCGATTCAACCCGGTCACTGAACTGTTCACAGTAACACACCCTCTGCCCTACCTTCCTATTCATAACGAATCCTACACCTGTTATACCATTATCTGCTGCTGTTGACATTACCCGATACTCAACCGACCAGAAATCCTTGTCTTCCTTCCACTTCACTTCACTGACCCCTATTATATCTAGGTTGAGCCTTTGAATTTCCCTTTTCAGATTTTCTAGTTTCCCTACCACGTAAAGCTTCTGACATTTCACGCCCCGACTCGTAGAAAATTATCCTTTCGTTGATTTTTCAATCTTTTTCTCATGGTAACCTCCCCCTTGGCAGTCCCTTCCCGGAGATCCGAATGGGGGACTATTCCGGAGTCTTTTGCCAATGGAGAGATCATCATGGCACTTCTTCAACTACAGGCCACATGTCCTGTGGATACACGTTACGTGTCTTTAATGCAGTGGTTTCCATTGCCTTCTGCATCCTCATGTCGTTGATCATTGCTGATTCTTCCGCCTTTAGGGGCAATTTCTCACCCCTAGGACAAGAGAGTGCCCTGAACCTCTATCCGCTCCTCCGCCCTCTTTGACAAGGCCGTTGGCAGAATGAGGCTGACTTCTTATGCCGGAAGTCTTCGGCCGCCAATGCTGATTATTTATCAAAATTTAGGCAGTGGCGGGGATCGAACCCGTGACCGAAGACGTTTTGATTATGAATCAAAGACGCTACCTCTTTTTTTTTTCGATATCGTTCGTTGCGTTTGGTCAGGGCGGATCTTTGGTTCCTTGACTCAGTTTTTTTTTATTAATTTTTTTTTTTATTACAGAGAGCACACAGCCCTCTGACCGAACACGCTGAGCTACCGTGCGGCTAACCCCTAGAGCACGGGTTACTCCCTTGATCATTAAGAGAAGTCTAACCTGGATGATACAGCTGATGGAGAGTTTCGTCGTGACCTCTCGCACTGTACAGCAGCATTTACCCCCTTTCCTCTTTTTGTCCCCAGAGCGAAAGATTCTTCGCAGTTTTTTTTCTTTATCCGGTGCAAGATGTAGTACCGGTTAATGGTGGTATGGACTGCACTTTTAGGTTCTATGTAACTGGCCTCCTTAGTCTCACACTTTGCTCTCTTTCTTTTTGCCCTTGCTACAACTATCAGTAATGTTTTCAGTTATGTGCGTCCCCAACTCGGCGCACCGAGCGATACTTACTAGTTTCAGTTACTTACTGCTTTTAAAAAGGAAAAAAAAAAACAATTAAATAAAAAACAAGTAACCAACTAAAAATAAATGGAAATAAACATTCAAAAAAGTAAAACCATTACGTTCCTTGTACCACATCCCCAGGAATGGGAGGCAGGAGACATTGTCATCAAGCCTCGGGTTGCGACCTCTGCCCACGTTGCCTCCGCCACCCCGCGAACTTACAAAATTTCCATTTTTTAAAAAAAAGGGCAGCTTCTTTGGTTCAGGACACTCTCTTGTCCTAGGTGTGGGAAACTGCCCCTAAGGGCGGAAGAATCAGCAATGATCAAAGGCATGAGGATGCAGAAGAGAATGGAAACCACTGCAATTTAAAGACCTATAACATGTATCCACAGGATATGTGGCCTGTAATTGAAGAATCTTCATGATGATCTCTTCATTGGCAAAAGATTCCGGAATAGTCCGTCATTCGAATTTCCGGGAGGGGACTGCCAGTGGGGGAGGTTACCATCAGAAAAAGACTGAATAATCCGCGGAAGAAAAATGTTCTACGAGTCGGGGTGTGGAATGTCAGAAGCTTGAATATGGTAGGAAAGCTAGAAAATCTGAAATAGGAAATGTAAAGGCTCAATCTAAAGACAGTAGGGGCCAGTTTAGGAAAGTATAGGGTAATCTCAACATCAGCAGGAAATTGTATAACTGGAGTAGGATTCCTTATGAAGAGGAAGGTAGAGCGGAAAGTGTGTTTTTGTGAACAGTTCAGTGAAAGGGTCGTTCTTATCAGAATGTAAAGCAAACCAACACTGACATCGTCGTTCAGGTAAACATGCCGACGTTTCAAGCTGAATATGAAGAGATAGACAAAGTGTATGAGGATATTGAAAGGTAAATACAGTATGTAAAGGGGGGTGAGAATCTAATATTCATGGGGGACTGGAATGCAGTTACAGGAGAAGGAGAAGAAGAAGAAGAAGAAGAGGTTACAGAAGAATATGGGCTTGGGACAAGGAATGAGAGGGAAGAAAGACTAATTGAGTCCTGTGACAGGTTTCAGCTAGTAATAGGGAATGCCCTGTTCAAGAATCGCAAGAGGAGGATGTATATATTGAAAAGGCCGGGTGCTACGGGAAGATTTCAGTTAGATTACATCATGGTCAGACAGAGATTCCAGAATCAGATATTGCATTGTAAGGTGTACCCAGGAGCAGATATAGACTCAGATCACAATATAGTAGTGATGAAGAGTAGGCTGAAATTTAAAACGTTAGTCAGGAAGAATCAATACGCAAAGAAGTGTGATACGGAAGTACTAAGGAATGACGAGATACGCTTGAAGTTCTCTAAGACTACAGATACAGCAATAAGGAATAGCTAAGTATGCAGTACAGTTGAAGAGGAATGGACATCTCTAAAATGGCCATCACATAAGAAGGGAAGGAAAACATAGGTGCAAAGAAGGAAATTGCGAAGAAACCATGGGTAAGAGAAGAGACACTTCAGTTGACTGAAGAAAAGAGGAAGTACAAAAATGCTCCGGAAAAGTCAGGAATACAGAAATACACGTCGCTGAGGAATGAAATAAATAGGAAGTACATGGAAGCTAAGAGGAAACGGCTACAGGAAAAATATGAAGAAATCGAAAAAGAAATGATTGTCGGAAGGACAGTCTCAGCATACAAGAAAGTCACAACTACCTTCGGTGACATTAAAAGTAAGGGTGTTACAATTAAGAGTTCAACGGGAATTCTACTGTTAAATGTAGAGGAGAGAGCGGATTGGTGGAAAGAATACATTGAAAGTCTCTATGCGAGTTAAGATTTCTCTGATGTGATAGAAGAAGAAACTGGAGTCGATTTAAAAGAGATAGGGGATCCAGTATTAGAATCAGAATTTAAAAGAGCTTTGGAGCACTTAAGGTCAAATAAGGCAGAAGGGACAGAATTTCTAAAATCACTGGAGGAAGTATCAACAAAACTATTCTGTTTGGTGTGTAGAATATATGAATCTGTCGACATACCATCTGACTTTCGAAAATCATCATCCACAGAATTCCGAAGAATGCAAGAGCTGGCAAATGCGAGAATAATCGCACAGTGAGCTTTACAACTCACGCATCTAAGTTGCTTACGGGAATAATGTACAGAAGAATGTAAAATAAAATTGTGGATGCGCTAGATGACGTTCAGGTTGGCTTTAGGAAACGGAAAGGCACGAGAGAGGGAATTCTGACCTTGCGGTTAATAATGGAAGCAAGACTAAAGAAAAATCAAGAGACGTTCATAGGATTTGTCGACCTAGAAAAAGCGTTCTACAATGTAAAGTGGTGCAAGATGTTCTAAATTCTGAAGAAAAGCAGGGATAAGCTACAGGGAGAGACGGGTCATATACGATATGTACAATAGCCAACGGGGAATAATAAGAGTGGATGACCAAGAACGAAGTGCTCGTGTTAAAAAGTGTGTAAGACAAAGATGTATCCTTTCTGTACTACTGTTCAATCTGTACATCAAGGAAGCAATGACGGAAATGAAAGGAAATTTCAGGAGCGGAAATAAAATTCAAGGTGAAAAGATATCAATGATACGATTCGCTGATAACGTTGCTATCCTGAGTGAAAGTGAAGAAGAATTACACGATTTGCTGAAGGTAATGAACAGACTAATGATTACAGAGTATGGATTGAGGGTAAATCGAAGAAAGGCGAAGGTAATGAGAAGTAGTAGAAATGAGAAAAGCGAGAAACTTAACATCAGGATTGATGGTCACGAAGTCAATGAAGTTAAGGAATTCTGCTACCTTGTCAGTAAAATAACCAATGACGCACGGAGCCAGGAAGCCATCAAAAGCAGACTAGCTACGGCAAAAAGGGCATTCCTGGCCAAGAGAAGTCTACTAATATCATATATCAGCCTTAAGTTGAGCAAGAAATTTCTGAGAATTTACGTCTGGAGTACAGCACTGTATGTTGGTGAAACATGGACTGTGGGAAAACCGGAATAGAAGAGAATCGAAGTATTTGAGATTTGGTGCTACAGAGCAATGTTGAAACTTAGGTGGACTGATAAGGTAAGGAATGCGGAAGCTCTACGCAGAATCGGAGAGGAGAGGAATGTGTGGAAAACACTAATAAGGAGAAAGGACAGGGCGTTAGGACATCTGTTAAGACATGAAGGAATGACTTCCATGGTACCAGAGGGAGCTGTAGAGAGCAAAAACTGTAGAGAAAAACAGAGATTGGAATATACGGAGCAAATAATTGATGCATGTGCTACTCTGAAATGAAGAGGTTAGCACAGAAGAGGAATTCGTGGCGGGCTGGATAAAACCAGTCGATAGACTGATGAAAAAGAAATCTTTTCTTGGTCTTCTTTGTTTGGAGGGTTTACTTTTACACCAGGCGTGTTTCATGTATTCGCATTGCCCCAGAACACACATTGAAGAGCCGGCCGCGGTGGTCTAGCGGTTCTAGGCGCTCAGTCCGGAACCGCGCGACTGCTACGGTTTCAGGTTCGAATCCTGCCTCGGGCATGGATGTGTGTGATGTCCTTAGGTTAGTTAGGTTTAAGTAGTTCTAAGTTCTAGGGGACTGATGACCACAGATGTTAAGTCCCATAGTGCTCAGAGCCATTTTTTGATCACATTGAAAAGTAGTGTTAAACGGAACACAGCAGCTGTTCTGTAAGCTGTCAGACGGTTTACACCACTTAAAAGCAATTGGTATTGAGTACATGATGAATATTGTTTATTCCAGTTTAAGAAAGAGACTTCTTAAGAGTCATTAATCTGTCAGTTAAATGAGTAGTATCAATAAAGTAAGCCAAATGTGTTTTGTACAGTTATAGAACAATAATAGAGACAAATTAGATTTGAAATAACATTTTGACACTTAATTTCAGGCTCAACTGCTCATTGCATCAAGTGGGGCACCACATTCGTCGCTAAGTTTACCTTAATCTGCAAGTTACACGACAAGTGTTAATAAAGTGAGCCACGCATGTTTTGTAGTGACATAGAACAAATCCTTACAGGCGACATTTGATTTCTTTAAAGTGCTGGTTCACTTGTGATGCACAGATAGAATTTTCATCTGTGCACATAAATCGACATTTCCTCTAAGTGAAACCTTGTCCAAAGACATTAGACAGCTATTCCTGAGAGTCGTAGCAGAACAGCAAGCCTTTCACCTGCTGTCGATTCTCACTGACAGTGGAGTATGTGGCAATAACATTATGGCACGTAATATTGTGCGTCCATTTTTCCTTGCACCAATGTGTATGCAACGCTCGAGCCACAGAGGTGTTTGGCTGCCAAGTGAGTCGTAAAGAGAACAATATGGTTTCTGAGCTACCCTTTTAGAGATGCTCATTACAACTTAAAATGTGCCATTTTTGGAAGTGATGAATTTGAGCTAGGTGAGCAATAGCTACATTTGTTCCGTTGATGAAATCGAACGAAGAACGAATCTGGCGACACTGTCTCTGACATACTGCTGGAATTTCAGCGGACGATGACCTTACGGCTAAGTTCAGTCCTAAATAACTCCGAAATGGCACAACGTATCGATTTTTCTTCTTAGCCATTATTTTTCGGTACAGCCTTCCCTAAAACCCCCATGAGAACTCTGCAGCCCGATTCTGTTCTCTCTCTCTCTCTCTCTCTCTCTCTCTCTCTCTTCTGTGTGTGTGTGTGTGTGTGTGTGTGTGTGTGTGTGTGTGTGTGTGTTGACGAAGCTGTGTTGGTTCTGTGAGTGCTGAAGAATATAGCGTCCTACTGCCAGCCTCTCCGTCGCCATCTGCCCCTCAATATAATGTAGACAGCTGGGTTGTGTGACGTCATAAGTATGTATACCGCGGGCGAGAAGCTCCACATGTATATTACTTGGTTTCTCTTACGTTTCTTTCTCTGAAACTGAAAGAAATCGAACTCAAGTAGATTGTTACCAACAATCATTCTTCCTAAACATCATTCACGACTGGAACAGCAGAGGGGCAAAGTGAGGACGGTACTCCAAGTATCCTCGGTCACACATGTTAAGATGGCTTGCGAAATGTAGATTGCCAGAGTATAGTGCGGCGAATTGAATGTGTTGGATACAACAGAACTTTGGTCAGAAAGTAGAGAGAGACTTGGGATCTGCCATACCTGATAAGAAGTGACGCCAGCTACTAAGCAGGATAGGTGTGCAAAACATGAAAGTCGATTAATTAACTTACGATATCCTACGTCATTCTCGCGACAGGAAGGACACTCTGGATATCAGGATAAAAAGTAATACGCAATAGGCAGGCAGGCATGGCAGAATACCTCTCATTGGTCATTGTTGCACCTCCCTCTGTACCTGTGCCGAGTATAATAGATAAATTTTGCGTTAGCTTTTGAAATCTGCGTTTCATAATTTTTGTCACAATCACCCATTGTGATTAACACTTCAACAGTCACTTCCATGAAGATTTCATTTCTAAACAGAGTTAATACTTAAATAACGCAATAGCGTCTATATATCCTTTCTGTTGTGAAGTTTCGTTTTATTCAATAAACTTGCAGTGGCGAATGCAATACATATCCTTTTGCACAAATACGTCAAAGCTAATGGACGAGTCCAGAAAGGCTCACAAACTTCCAAGACTTAATGCCTAAATGAAATTTCCTGAATTTGTACGTTAAGCATCGTGTACATGCTTGTTAACAAATAAAAGTATTACTGTTCAAAAATACTCTGTTACCGCTTCAGCGTATTTTTTGAAATATCTGCAGTAAATTAAGCAAAAGCATTAACACGCAAGCCGCCAAAAAGACCTCAAATCAAAGAGCTAGCACAAGGGCAACAACTACACAATGTTAAAAATGTGTTCAAATGTGTGTGAAATCTTATGGGACTGAACTGCTAAGGTCATCAGTCCCTAAGCTTACACACTAATTAACCTAAATTATTGTAAGGACAAACACACACACCCATGCGCGAGGGAGGACTCGAAACTCCGCCGGGAAAAGCTTCACAGTCCATGACTGCAGCCCCTTAGACCGCTCGGTACACAATGTTAACAACAACAATAATATTATTCGTAATCGCTTTTATTAATGCCTGTCCTTAAGAAATATTTGATAATAGGAATACTATCATTACAATAGAGAATATTACCACTTGAAGCTCACAGCTTATATGGACATTTGACGATATTGAACAGAGGTTTCCATTAACTTTCGAAGAACTTTCCAGAAGTTTATGTTCTCTGTATTTAATGAGGAACCTCAGCAATAGTTTAGCGACACCACTGATTTCACAGAGAAATGCGTTATATTTCTAGAAAGCAGAAATAAAATTTCTAAAGAAATCAGCTGCTAATTTGCAGAAATGAGCTTTACTAGTAGACAAGGTGTCTCTCGTAAGAGTCTTCAGGCGCATTTGCTCTTGTGTTTCAGAAAATATTTGTAGTATCGTTTTTGCATTGTGTAGTCAGATACAGCCCAAAACAATTGCCGTTCATCACGGCTTTCATGCGACGCCCTTTGCCGATGGAGAGCGTCGGATTGTTTCCCGTTAGAAACAAAATGATTTTTAAATCGGAATTTCACTTGCAGAAATTGGGTTAGTCTAATATTCGTTTTATCGATATATATTAACAGGGACAGTAAAGTAGGAAGAATAGCCAGTACGCCAGCAGAGACAGCACTGCCCTGGCCGCGCTGACTCCTACCTACCGCCAAGTATCCAGCCCTACTGAAAAGCTACTGGATTGCTGTTTACTCTTCGCGTTTTTCCGTCCCCGTTAATACATATAGATGTAACGAATATAAGACTAAACTAATTTTGGAATATTCTATCGAGCCGGCCGGGGTGGCCGAGCGGTACTAGGCGCTACGGTCGCAGATTCGAATCCTGCCTCGGGCATGGATGTGTGTGATATCCTTAGGTTTGTTAGGTTTAAGTAGTTCTAAGTTCTAGGGGACTGATGACCTCAAAAAATTAAGTCCCATAGTGCTCAGAGCCATTTGAACCATTTTTTTATTCTATCGAATGGGCACGTAACGCTCCGATATAAAAATAATTTTGTTTGTAATTGGAAACAAACCGACGTTTTCTGTTGTCAGTGGGCGTCACTTGAAAGACGCGACGAGCAGTACTTGTTTTGGGTGACTCCAGCTACGCAATACAAAAACGAAGTTGCGCACACTTTCGGAAATACGACAGAAAATGTGCTTCACTACTCTTAGGACAGACAATATTTGTGGTGTCGTCCGAAGAACCAGGTCACGTGGCAAAGTTTGTACCTCGCGACGGAACCTCAATAAGCACTGGAGTCGGCAGAAGCGATGACGAATGACAGACGTCGGCGTACACACACCCCAAGAGTTCCATATGCCACCACCAGAGCATGCTTACTTAACGGCCGATCGGAAAGGCGCCCAGCTCACCTTTGCAATCATCAAATACGAGAGCGTCGTATCACTACAGAGCCAGCTGTCTGAGAGCTGTATTAGACGGAACCGTGTAGCAAAATTAGCGAAGTTCACAGTCAGTTGTACTTTGAGATAACGATTATCTGTTGGCCACGGATTATTACAAAGTTAAGTATTTCGCCTCTCTCGTGTCATAATAAAATGGCGTAATATTTTGTGTGTGTTGTAGTATCAACTCGGTCTCCTCCAGGAGTAAAACTAATAACCCACAACTGTGATAGTGAGTGTTATTTTGTCAGGTAGAGAATCATATTCATTTGTTAGAAAAAAGGTATTCGAGCTTCAATTATATTCGTAGAAGATTGAAAAGAAAATTGGAACTTGTCACTGAACAAAAAATTCCGTTTAGGAGAGGAAGGAGGAAGAGTTTTAATTTACAGTCAAGTCGCCTCAGCACTTTTTATTTTCCTTGTGAAACAGGTTGGCTTACATCACTGCATGTAGTGGAAAACCCAGAAACACGATTACTTTGTTTACTGACCTTTCTGCGTGATGTAATTATGGGAGATCTAAGATCAGAAAAGTTCAGATCTATTTCTACTTCAGTTTATCGACGAAAGGAGGAAGTACAAAGTTCAGCGAAATACACGTCACTAGTGAAATAAACAGGAAGTGCAAGGAAGCTAAGGCGAAATGGCTGCAGGAAAAATGTGAAGAAATCGAAATGGAAGCGCTGGTTGTATTATTGTCTCAGTATACAGAAAAATCAAAACAATCTTCGGTGAAATTAAAAGCAAGGGTAGTAGCAATAACAGTACAGCGAGCATTCCACTATTAAATGCAGACGAGAGAGTAGATGCGAGGGAAGGGTACACTGACCGCCTTTACGAGGGGAGGACTTGTCTGTTTACGTGACAGAAGAAGAAACAGGAATCGACAGGGAAGCGACAGGATATCCAATATTAGAATCAGAATTTAAAAGGGCTTTGGACTACTTAAGATCATAGAAGGGAGAAGGGAAAGATAACATTATACCGGAATTTATAAAATCATTGGGTGAAGTGGCAACAAAGCGACTATTCATATCGGTGTCTGCAGTGTATAAGACTGACGATATACCGCCACACTTTCGGGAAAAAAATCATCTATTCAATTCTGAAGACAGAGAGACCTAACAAGTGCTAGAATTATCGCACAGTCAGCTTAACAGCTCATGCATCAAAGTTGCTCAGTAGAATAATATGTGGGAGAAGAAAATTGAGGATGTGATAAATGTCGGCAAGTTTGGCTTTAGGAAAGGCAAAGGCACCAGAGAGGCAGTGCCTAAGGTTTCGATTGATAATGGAAGTAAGGCTAAAGATAAATCAAGACATGCTTATAGCATTCGTTGAAACAGACAAGGCGTTCGACAGTGTAAAATGGTACAAGATGTTCGAAATTCCGATAAAAATATGATTAACTTGTAGGAAAAAATGGGTAATCTTATACCACTATAAAGTATATCTCAAAAAAAAGACAAGCTTTAGGGACAGTTTCCATATACAGAAGTAAATCAAAAATGTCTAGCAAACATGGGCGCTAAAATGCATACCTTCAGAGGTATGAACACTTGTTCACCTTCGATACTACGAAACAGATCTCTTCAACTGTAAGGTCTTTGCTTTATATATTTTGAACAAGGAAGTATTGACCCAAACAAGGAAAAAAGTCAAGTAATCAAGGGGACTAAAATATATACCGTAAGAGCTATGAGCATTTCTTCATCTTCGCTAGTGTGAAGCGTAACTCTTCTACTGAAGATGTGCTCATTGCTCTTAAGGTGTGCATTTTAGGGCCTATGTTTACTACACATTTTCTTCTTTTTTTGGTCAATACTACCTCCCCCTAAAATATCAAAACCAAAGAGCTTGCTGTGGAAGAGAACTGTTTCATAGTATCGAAAATAAAACAAGTGCTCATAGCTCATAAGGTATGAGCTTTAGAGCCCTTGTTTACTAGACATCTTGCCTTTTTTTTTTTTTTTTTTTTTTGCTGTAAGGAGCCAGCTCCTGAAGTTTGCCGATGTTGTTTTTTGTATAGCCAGTATAAATACAAGTCATAGTTTGACGTTTTAACTAAATACCTCGAAAATTTCTTGACCGATTTACTTCATATTGTTTCACGATAGTATAATAAATGTGGAGACGGACATAGGCTACGCTCTTTTTAAAGTTACCAGGCTAATCTGGAAAGTAAGTTTTCAAGAATTTTTTGAAGTACAAAGATTGAATTTTTTAATAAAATTTACATGCATTGTGGTATAGGTCATGCAGTATTCTTGCACATAGTCACCGTTTACCTCAATACATTTTGTCGTCTGTGGGACTAGCTTTTTGATTCCTTTGCCACAGATGTCTCCCTACGCATGTTTCAGCCAGTTCTTCACTTCGATCTTCACCTCGTCGTCGTAAGAAAAGTGTTTTCTACGAAGGCTCAAAAATGGTTCAGATGGCTCTAAGCACTATGGAACTTAACATCTGAGGTCATCAGTCCCCTAGATTAAGAACTAGTTAAACCTAACTAACCTGAGGACATTACACACACACACACACACGCCCGAGGCACGATTCAAACCTGCTAGCGTCGCATCAGCGCGGTTGCGGACTGAAGCGCCTAAAACCGTTTGGCCCCAACGGCCGGCTTCTACGAAGGTGTTCCTTCAATTTAATGAAGAGATTTTAGTCAGTAAGTGCGAGATCGGTGCTAAGAGAGGGGTGGCTTAAAACATCCCAACCAAACGAAACGAAGTCAACAGCTCTTCTGCTGCATAAGCAGTGCGTAGACGCTCGTTGACATGAAGGAGACAGACTCACGTTGCCAGCATACTTCGACGTTAGTTTTGTTTGGCTCTGCGAAGTTTCTTCATGGCCTCACAATATCTGGCAGCATTTATTGTTTCACCTGTTTCCAAACAATCGACGAGAAGAACCCCTTTTCTGTCCCACAACAATGACGCCATGATTTTCCCCGCTGTTTGTTGAATTTTTAAAGTTTTGG
Source organism: Schistocerca gregaria (assembly GCF_023897955.1). Taxonomy (NCBI): domain Eukaryota; kingdom Metazoa; phylum Arthropoda; class Insecta; order Orthoptera; family Acrididae; genus Schistocerca; species Schistocerca gregaria. The sequence goes on along the minus strand of NC_064925.1, from coordinate 228,772,183 downwards.
CTGAAGGATAATGAGTATGGCGCCATTACATTGATTGTCTTTGCTCCCTGGAGTATGGTTATAAGCCCAAGTTCCATCTCCTGCAACTACAGAATCGAGAAAATCCTCGCGTTCATTCTCAAAACGGTCAAAAAATTGGCGAGCGGCACTGAGTCTGTTCATTTCGTATGCTTCGATAAGCATCTTGGGCTCCATTGCGCACGTAACTTACGATACTTCAGTCGACCAATTCGTGAAATGTGTGGACAAACTGCATGCAGGACGTCAGTTGTCGAATGGCGAGCAGATAGAAGATGATCTTCAATTTACTGCACCATTTCATCAATTACAACAGACGGCCTTCCGCTTCTGTCTTCATCGTGAATTTCCGTCCTTCCAGAATTGAAATTCCGTATCCATTTTGTCACATGCTGCCTTGACAATTCCTCCTCTTCATAAACCAAAACAATTTCGCGATGAATCGAAGCAAAGTTCATGCCTTTAGCATTTAGGCAGCGAATTACAGAGCACACTTCGCTCTTGTTGGGAGCCGGAGTGAGAACGCTCAGTTGTAACAGTCAAAACAACACTAATTGAGGAGCTACTGTTGTTCCTTCCGCTGGTTTCCTGCAACACGGCAGTGGTACCAATCTCCCCCACGGGCATTACATGCTAAAGCTACATACCAAGTGACCTTAGTTCCTGAGTAACCCACGTGTATATACACTCCTGGAAATGGAAAAAAGAACACATTGACACCGGTGTGTCAGACCCACCATACTTGCTCCGGACACTGCGAGAGGGCTGTACAAGCAATGATCACACGCACGGCACAGCGGACACACCAGGAACCGCGGTGTTGGCCGTCGAATGGCGCTAGCTGCGCAGCATTTGTGCACCGCCGCCGTCAGTGTCAGCCGGTTTGCCGTGGCATACGGAGCTCCATCGCAGTCTTTAACACTGGTAGCATGCCGCGACAGCGTGGACGTGAACCGTATGTGCAGTTGACGGACTTTGAGCGAGGGCGTATAGTGGGCATGCGGGAGGCCGGGTGGAAGTACCGCCGAATTGCTCAACACGTGGGACGTGAGGTCTCCACAGTACATCGATGTTGTCGCCAGTGGTCGGCGGAAGATGCACGTGCCCGTCGACCTGGGACCGGACCGCAGCGACGCACGGATGCACGCCAAGACGGTAGGATCCTACGCAGTGCCGTAGGGGACCGCACCGCCACTTCCCAGCAAATTAGGGACACTGTTGCTCCTGGGGTATCGGCGAGGACCATTCGCAACCGTCTCCATGAAGCTGGGCTACGGTCCCGCACACCGTTAAGCCGTCTTCCGCTCACGCCCCAACATCGTGCAGCCCGCCTCCAGTGGTGTCGCGACAGGCGTGAATGGAGGGACGAATGGAGACGTGTCGTCTTCAGCGATGAGAGTCGCTTCTGCCTTGGTGCCAATGATGGTCGTATGCGTGTTTGGCGCCGTGCAGGTGAGCGCCACAATCAGGACTGCATACGACCGAGACACACAGGGCCAACACCCGGCATCATGGTGTGGGGAGCGATCTCCTACACTGGCCGTACACCTCTGGTGATCGTCGAGGGGACACTGAATAGTGCACGGTACATCCAAACCGTCATCGAACCCATCGTTCTACCATTCCTAGACCGGCAAGGGAACTTTCTGTTCCAACAGGACAATGCACGTCCGCATGTATCCCGTGCCACCCAACGTGCTCTAGAAGGTGTAAGTCAACTACCCTGGCCAGCAAGATCTCCGAATCTGTCCCCCATTGAGCATGTTTGGGACTGGATGAAGCGTCGTCTCACGCGGTCTGCCCGTCTAGCACGAACGCTGGTCCAACTGAGGCGCCAGGTGGAAATGGCATGGCAAGCCGTTCCACAGGACTACATCCAGCATCTCTACGATCGTCTCCATGGGAGAATTGCAGCCTGCTTTGCTGCGAAAAGGTGGATATACACTGTACTAGTGCTGACATTGTGCATGCTCTGTTGCCTGTGTCTATGTGCCTGTGGTTCTGTCAGTGTGATCATGTGATGTATCTAACCCCAGGAATGTGTCAATAAAGTTTCCCCTTCCTGGGACAATGAATTCACGGTGTTCTTATTTCAATTTTCCAGGAGTGTATATGGTAAAGGTTGTTAGGAAAAATCCTGAAAATCTGTTCACCACTTCAGATCTTTGCGTGATTCTCTAATAAACATTCAGAAGCACACATGCTACATATTTATAAAGCGCCAGTTGGTGTGGCCGAGCGGTTCTAGGCGCTTCAGTCTGGAACCGCGTGACCGCTACGGTCGCAGGTTCGACTCCTGCCTTGGACATGGATGTGTGTGCTGTCCTTAGGTTAGTTGAGTTTTAGTAGTTCTAAGTTCTAGGGGACTGATGACCTCAGATGTTAAGTTCCATAGTGCTCTGAGCCATTTGAACCATTTATAAAGCACACACACACATACACAAACACACACACACACACACACACACACACACACACACACACACACACACATACATACACACATACAGAGAGAGAGAGAGAGAGAGAGAGAGAGAGAGAGAGAGAGCCCTGCCGGCTTTGCGTCTATCGATATTTGTTCAGAGGTGCTAACCTTGCGGCGCTGGTGAGTCGGTTGCCAGGTGGCACGACGTGATCGGATCGACAGGTGAGCGTGAGTGACTTTTTGTTGGAAGGGGCAGAGAAGACGGGGCGATTTCCCAAAGAGGGGAGATAATCCAGTCGGTGAAGAGGTGCTTTTGAAAAGTCATTGTACAGGCGACAGTTGTAACTGCTGTGTCTTGAGATGGTCTGTGGAGCCAAGCATTTGGTGGCCGTTAACCGATGACATTTTATTGGGAGATTGTAGTGGCGACCTGCTTCCCTGATGCTGTTGGACGATTATTTCGCTGCACTGATAAGGTGAGGTTGTTCTATTCATGTTTTCCACTGGCCATGCACCTTCTGCCTCCCATATTGCAAGTGTACCTCATCTGAGACAAACTACTAGCGAGTGCAGAGTTATGAAAATATGTTAGTAATGCATGTGTGGTCAACCCCTACGAAATGTGTTGCACCATTTTGATGCAACTCTTGTTGTTTGGTGCCTAGTAGCGTCTATATTCTGCTTACCATCCCAGCCGTGGGGCTTGTTATGTATAATGGTTTAAAACTTCCGGGCTTTCAAGAAGAAAAGAATGCAATGTGTGGCCCTCAACTTCGTACTGTCAGACTCAGAGTTGAAATATTAAAAAGGTTTGTCTGGTTCGGTTGTCTAGGGACTGGGATACGTAGTTGCCCATTACAAGCCAAATACTGCTGAGTCTACAGTATACAATATGAATATACAGATGAATCCAATTATCGAAGGTTCCTATCACTCGCCAATTGTGCATTTTGAATGTAGCGTAGAAATTTATAAACGAAAGATTGCAATTAAATAAAATCTACAGACCAATTTTTGACGACTTTAAATGATGAGTACCATAGCAGAAGTACCTTTAAGAATGACGTTTATTACTGCAAACTCTTATTGTTGTCGATGGTCCAGCAATTAAATAAAATATAAGTTGAATAACAGGAAAACAATAGATTCCTACTTCACGTGATTACCTATGAGATATTCACTTCTAAACGCATACTACATCTTCACTGGATAAGTCATGGAAATCTCTCTAGTGCACAGTCGGCACTACGAAATATCCCGTGACAACGTGCAAGCTGCTCCACTCTCCACTCTCCATGACCGTTGCTACTTCCTGTCCAGCACTCCTCTGAGTCCTGTCGAGCACTCCTCCCTCACTTCAGTCCAGTCTCCCCATTAACGAGCGTTGTGATTGGCTAGAGCGCTCCCGCCATTTCTTCAAGCCTTCGCACACTCACAAACATATTGAAACACATATGAATACTGGATTTACATTTAAATAACTTCAAATTAAACAAATATTCCTATGGCTGGACCATAAACACGCTTTAACAGACATTATTAAATCCATAAACAAATCAAATAAACATATATCATAGGAACAGAAACAACAGAAGGCCAGTGGCCTAAATTTCTGTCCTTTGTAAAACACAGTAAATATTTGACCAATTTCTTCATAAATAGCATATATCGGATATAAACAAAGACATAGATGAATAAATATATTTATAAGCATCTGCTACCGTTTTTTCGTGTAACCGTGGAGTACTTATCACTTGATGTGATTAATACTAGTCGGCCACTTAGACCTCCAATCACTCATGTACTATCCAAGTAACATGCCTTTAATTCATACCACTTTAGGTTTACACTATTAGCTTTCTAAAGATACGTCGATCGACAAAATCCGGAGAACCATTTAGATTTTGGAAATTGGTTGCTGGGTGTTACTTGTATGATTTACATTCAGATAATAAACTAATACAGATATTGAAAATTTGATTGCACCATCAGAATCGACGTGCAAATAATGATAATGTGCATGTTTCTTTTTAAGGTATCATGATTCCGCTGGTTATTATTAATTTCTACATGAGCTGTGAAATGTCTGCTATTATAGTTTCGCAAAGTGCGCCATCTTTAGCACTGCCAGCATACACATCTGCTTCATCTACTCAAATCACAGCCCTCGACACCGCGTCAGCATGGAATTCACAGCCACGCATTCGGCTTGGGCCGTGTGCTAGGGCTACCTTTCATGCTCTGGGCAATGTTCGGCACCACGCGGTTGCGTAAAAGCAGAGCGACCCTTCAAATTGACAACTAAATTCTTTGCCACACTCTTATACAAATCATAAATCAATACATATTTCACTTAAATCCACGAGATCACTGACCTCTATGCACCGTCAGTGCTTAAACTTCCCCATCTTCCACATGTACAGTGCCACAATAAACGAACAAATTACTAATTAATGACAAAGTAAAACATATAAAACTATCCCTCCAAAATTACTATCACTAATTACAAGTTAGAACAGCTTTTAATTTCTCCCCCTTCTCTATATACTCTTGACTGTGTCAATCACTTCCTTAACTCTGTTATGCATATAGACTTCCTCACTCCAACCCTCAGTAACTATGGTATGAGCGATCTGATTTTCATCTGTTAAAAGTCTTTTCAATTTTACTTGCCTTTCTACATTCTGAAATTCAAATTCCGGCATTTCCCCACACAATGAAGACAAGTATTGTATTTGCACACTAAGTCAGTACCTAAAACTACCTCCTTTACTATACCACTCATTATAAAACATTCTATCTCGAATTTATTTTCTACACATTTAAATTCTAAAAGTATGTGTTGTCTTACTGCCTTATTCATACCACCAACTGCCGTTTTAATCCGAAAGGCAGTGAGTCGGAAGATTACTAGTTTCGTATTTTATATCATGTTCATAAAACTTTCGGACACCGCTGAAACATTACTACCTTAATCTAGAACTGCATCTACCATTTCTTTGCCAAATTTAATTTCAATAATTGGCTGTACATTTACCATTTCCTTTCGTTGTAACATTTCTCCTTTAACATATCATTTTTTACGTCTCGTTCCTTCTCTTCCAATTCTAGTGTACATGCATCCTGTTCTAGCCATCCCTCAGTCTCATGTTCATCCTAAAATAATTCATTAAATATTTCCTTCGCCCCAAATTCATTCCATCACTTTTCTAAAACCCTTACAATTTTAAACTTCTCTCGTTTCCACATATGCGGCACTAACGACCGTAACGTTCTACCATACCAACGCCAATCAGTCACACTAAAATCACACTCCTCCTTCATGTACCAAATCGTACGAACTTCATTACACAAATTACCCTCATCCACACAATTTACTTCAGCCCTTTTAAAATTTTCTGTTAGCTCCTCCACATCTTTCGCTGATTCACTACCAACAGCATGCACAACTTTACTGTCGTTCCCCTCCAAAATATCGACACTTGCTTCTGCATCAAAATTACACATCAGTTCACTGTTAAACACTTTATCTTCTGAAATAATACATCGATGCCTATCATCACCATAAACATTCATCTCAGCAACCTTATCTACTGATACACCATTTAAATCTCTACATAAATTCACACCAGAAACCTTACTTTGCTCCATCGAGAAGTTAATTTTACGTGAATCGTACACAACTTTATCCTTTGCCTCTACATTACACAATCCGCAGCTGGCGGTCTCTTGGTAGCGTTCTCGCTTCCTGAGCACGGGGTCACGGGTTCGATTCCCGGCAGGGTTAGGTATTTTCCCCTGCCTCAATATGACTGGGTGTTGTGTCGTCATCATCATCACTCATCCTCATTACAGTCGGAGGAAGGCAATGGCAAACCACCTCCACTAGGACCTTGCCTAGTACGCCGGTACGGCTCTCCCACATCGTTCCCCTATGCTCTGTCAAGGAGTAGACTTCATCATCCCTACATTACACAAATTGCTGCTACCCTGTCGATCAATTTTGGGACTTCCAGACTTGCTACATACCTCTGTGATCGGACGAAAATCAGCACACACTGTCATTTCTACACATTCCATTCAGATTTACCCCCAATCCTACTTCACATACATTCTCACATTCATACGCTGACAAACGTTTTAGAGCCACACGTTCATCAATAAATTTCATTTCACCTTCATTAGTGACTAGAAACGCGTAAATACCTTCCTCCTAAGTATCAATACCAGTAGCTTTTACATCATTACGTAAATTACCATTACTCTGTTCCTTTAAACAGAAATCAGCTACCTCCACCAATATATTTTTAATTACAACTGCTGGCGAGACCAATGGTAAGCCTCCCTTAGTAACTTTGACGCTTTCCGCCGAAACACAATCACCCCCCCCCCCCCCCTGCAGCTGGCGAGACCAAAGCTACGCCGCCTTCACTAACATAGGACGCTTTTCGCCTACTCACAAATACTTGCTACTACAACAGCTTCCTTACTGCAATTGCTACTATTTGCTGATACCTCTTCAGAACTCTCCACACAATTTGCTTTCACAAAATTCATTTCCCATTTAACTTCTTTTTGAATCACTGAACCTTTGCATTCATCACAATTCACATACACGTTCATTAAACATCCATAACTTACATCATTCCCCGCATTACTTAAATCTCTCACAAATCTATGCTCCCGCCGTTCGCGCCTGCTTTTATTGAAAGATCCACCTATATAGCCTTCCTCTTTAACATCATATCACATATTTGTGGCCTTTCTTCAAACCTATCAACATTTCTACCATTACCATTATCTCCAGTCCTTTTCATCGCCTGTTCAGATCGCCATCCCCGGACCTGAAATGTGGCGAACATCAGCTTCAGTTGTTACGTGATTCCACTTCGAACTTCCCTTATCAAATCTGTGTTCTTTATTTGGGTCCTGTTCATGGAAGTTATCACTCCTGTTCGTTCTCCAATCATTTTTCTCACTTCAGTCGCTATCTCCCTGGGAATTCCTTTGATTTGTCTCACGATTAATATTTTGGTAATGGTTATTTGGATTCCGATTTTTAAACTACCACCCGGTTTGCTCTGAGGTTTGAACTTGAAAGCCCTCTCTAATTTTTCTACAAATTCTAGAAAGTCTTCCGCGGAATCACATGGACTATGGACAAGATCCCATTGCAAATTTTCGGGCAATCGCCTTTCTGATTTCCATCAAAACCCCCAACGGATATTTCACAAGCATTAGATTGCCATGTTCACGCTTCCAAAAATCTTTCATCGTCCCATTACCGTACCTGTAACTCGGCTCGTTTAAAAATTCATTTTGGATCTGCGTTTGTTTTGCATCGCTCCAAAATTTATTCAAAAAAACTTTTCGAACTCTTCGAATGACTCTCACGAACTGCATTTAACATTTGCCCAATACTATGGGTCTCACTCCAAATGCCGTTTAAGGTATTTTATTTTCGCTTCGTCTGACGTGCCGTGAACAAAAGCGTTCCTACACGCAGCCAAGAAATTTACTGGGTGATATCTTCTGTGATCTGTGTAACATTTCACAGGCCCAGTATTTGCCCAAGGGATATTTATAGCCATCTGGACTGTTGGGAGGTTAACGAATTTAAATCACTTTTTATCTGTTGCATTTGTTTTTTAAACTCATTTTCACTAGTAAAACCGTACTCTATTTTATCTTTAATTTTGCTCACTTCTTTCTCAATCCTCACCTACAGGATTGGCAACGTTACTAATTGCTAAATTATTATTTCTTTTATGAGCATCTTGAGCTTTTATACAGTAGCTTACCTTGCCCCCAAGTTCCATCTGCATCTTATCCATTTTTCCCCAAGATCGTTTTCCAGTTACTCGATTTTAGATTTTACTATTATAACTTCGTCTGTAATTTTCCCCATATCCACTCAGACACATTTTAATATGTGCTTTAGGCGTTTTATTGTACACCGAGGTAATACCAGTTCACACTTCACACACAACACAAACAGATCACTGATATCACAAAAACACACGTTCTTGGCAATAATATTCAACAGTTGATTACACCATCCAAAACAACATCGAAACGCGTGTTTAGTTCCTTGTGCTGTGAAAACTAAATCTCAGAATTGACAGCAAGAAGGCGAAGAACAGCTGTGACAGAGGGAAAGGAACCCATGTAGATCAGCCGCCTCGAAATCTATACGTCGAACATCAAAATATAACTACATCATAGAAAATCAAATTACATTTAGGGCATACGACGTCCTAAATGTAAACTAAACAGCACAAACAAAAATGTGTACATATTGCAGGTCATTGAAGATGCCTTGCAAATATTGAAGCTGAAACGCTTACGGCACAAACATGCTTCATTCATTTGTGATTAGGCGGTCTCCGAGTAATATTTGTTAACATACCGCATTAAATCAAAAATCACCGCAGTTGTTGGTTCGACTGTGTTCCGACGTTCTCCAAGTTTCTGATAAACGTAACCAAATACAGAGTTATCCCAAGGAGAGGCTAATGGTGGAACTTTTGTGTTAGATTTCTCATTACTTTCCCCATTTATTGTTTGTCGTCTTCTCTTACCGTTCTGCCGCCTCGTCTTCTTATTCCGTTTACTGGCGTCACTAACTTCCTGCCTTACCTGCCCGTGAGTGGCAGCAGCAGCGCTCATCGATAAGTGCACTGTCGTACCATCTCTGGAGCGACCGATAGTATTTCCGGGTCGTCGTGTGTCTGGCGGGCAGTTGGGAGCCCAGTCAGGACGCAACAGCAGTGAAGTCGGGGACAAAGCGCTAGTGAGGTGCGGACAGCCACTGCTTGCCGACCGCTGGCGACACGTATCAACTGTCCGACGGAAGAAGTTCGGAGCGAGAAGACCGTTTGTTGGTCTTTCGGTTGGTCGTCTCGTCGGGCGACGTGTATTTGATCTTTTGACCGTTTCTGGGCCTCATCACGTGGTCATCTTGCGGGATGTGTGTCGGTTCCTTCCTTGTGCGGAGATGTCGGGTGCCCAATGGGCAAGTGTTCCCTCTGCATGGTTGGGTCGGATCCAGAGTGCCCGGTTCGCCGTGTCTCCGAATTCAGAACGGACATCCGGTTGAGTCGGGTAGGAGCTGCAGTGAGCTCCGAACAGCCAAGACTCGCCCGACCGTTGCCGACACACGTAACTTGAGTGGGTGTAAGGTGTCAGGCAAATCCAACACTTTCCATGAAAACCCTGACATAATAAGCAAATTTACTAGTATGTCACATAGCTCCGAATAAATCGTGACATGAAATTAACCAAAGCAATACAAGTAACGAGTGAGCAAATGGAATACGACAGACTAACACAAGAATGCCTAAATGCATGTCGTACCTTCCCACCGTGAGACCGACGCAGTTCCGAGGGGAGAAACGAGAAGCCGAGAGCAGAACCTTGTTAAGCTAGAAGGCCCTACGATAAGGGACGGACTGGACACCCACGTCGGCAGCCTACCGCTAAGACTACCACCCGCACGTTTTAGTGTGAGACTTTTTCGCGACTCTGTTACGCCAAGGACCAGCCCCCAGCCCATGTTAAAAGCTAGAGCCCTCCAGAAAAACAGTATAGATCTTACGATAACACAAAAAGGGCCAATACCACCCGCAAGTTTTAACGTGAGACTTTTTCGCGTGTCTGTTACACTAGGACCACTCCCCAGCCCATGTTAAAAGATAGAGCCCTCCAGAAAAACAGTATAGATCTCACGATAACGCTAAAAGGACCACACTAACTGCAGGTTTTAGCGTGATACTTTTTAGCGTCTCTGTTACATTGCAAACTTTAAAAACATTGCTCCACCACGAAAACTATAACGTTTCTCATTGGATAGACATAATTTTTGTAGGCGGAGCTTAAGGTTAACATTGAGACCCTGATTTGTCAGATGAAAACACAGCCAGATAGTTTTTTTTTTTAAACCAACTTCGGTAAATGTAGTAAGGAGAAGTTAGAGAGGAGTTGCTTCCGAGATGGCGAGGTGAGCGGAGCTGTGCTGCCCGCTGCCCCGACGCTGCCTAAACACCGACAAGGTAATGAACGCACGCAATGCCGCATTTTTGAGCGCATAAAGCTTCACTCAGAACTGCAGAAGTCTCATCTGTTAAACCCCCTTTTTGCGTAATACTAGTGTCGATCGTAAAGTAAAGCTCATGGTGTTCACATTTGCCACTTGAAGTAAAAATCTGAAACGCTATGATTTCTCTGTTATATACATATTGAGAAGCTACATCAGCCACCGTAATTTACGACAAGTTAGATAAGTTATTAAAGATAATTGAGGGTCACTGTAGACCATTTTGATAGTTTTTCTCTTTTGTGAAACTTAATTTAAACCTATATTATAGATGTGATATGGCATAGGTCATCCCTCGATCCATTGTAGAACTTGGAAACCCATTCAGGGAATATTCGTTCACATTTTTGTTGAACGCAGTTGGTTTTTACCATCCTGTATCAAAACACTTCCTTTTATCAATAGTGCAATTTATAAACAATTTTTTGTGAGTAGAATAAAATTTCCAATTGTAAACTTAACGGTTTTTTCGACGTTATTTTACCAGCTAACTAAAAACAGGAAAGCCTTGAACCCCTTCCAATAAATTTAGTTAGTATTAAGATACTTTTACAGGGAGTGCAGTGGAAAATGGTTCAAATGGCTCTGAGCACTATGGGACTCAACTGCTGTGGTTATCAGTCCCCTAGAACTTAGAACTACTTAAACCTAACTAACCTAAGGACATCACACACATCCATGCCCGAGGCAGGATTCGAACCTGCGACCGTAGCAGTCACACGGTTCCGGACTGCGCGCCTAGAACCGCGAGACCACCGCGGCTGGCCGGAGTGCAGTGGAGCTGACGCTGAGATCATTAAGTATTTGATTATATCAATTACATAATCGCTAGTCTCACTGAGCTCTTCTGAATTCTACATGTCACGTGTGGTCTGGTGTCTCCTTACCAGCAACAGGTCCCAGGTTCAAACTAGTCAATTCCGTAAAAAACACGCTGAGAGCGTCGTTGCTCGAAAGTGGTAGGGAGACACGATATAGAACAAACATACACCACCATGAATGTTTAGATGGGAACGACCTGCGCCAGTCGTTCGGTCGGTCGTCTCACCTGACGATGTGTATTTGGTCGCCGACCGCTTGTGGAAACTCTCTGTGTGTCGAATTGATTCATCCTTGTTGCTCCACAGCGATTGCTTTCACGATTGTTCGAGTTCTTGTGCAAGTGTGTTTACTTGGAACCGTGAGTAGCTTCTGTTATTTCCACTGAGCAGATGTATGCTGCCTGCGTTCTAGAGTAGTCAGTCGGTCGGTTGAAACAGAGCAGCGAGTGTATCGGGTGGAAGGAAATTGTTTAGGCTGTCGATTGGTCCTTGAGCCGTCGCTAGGTCGTTCTGCAACCCGATTTCTTAGTGTTACGCTTGGCTGCCTGTCTCACCTAAACTCTTGTTAGAGTTTCCCCCCCACCCCCCAGGCCGTCCCTTGGAACACTTCTGAGCACCACTGTTTGTTGTTTGTAATTGTCATTTTATTTGGTCGCAAGTACTGTGCCAGGCCTTCATCCGTGTGTTAATATTGTCTGTTTTATGTTTAGTATATGGCCTTCAGCCGACTTCATGACCACTGTTTTAAGATTAGACCTTCAGCCGTGTTTTATTTAAAATTCTTATTGGTCTGTATTTAGGCCTTCAGCCGTGTTTGTTTCAGAGTCTGTGGCTTTAATATGAAAATCCTTGTCTGTAAGGTTTCACTTTACTTATCTTGACTTCTTGAAACGGTCTTCAGGCGTGTTCTGTAAATGTTTCTCTTAACGTGTTCTTTAATCATTCTCGAGTAATTGTTTGGGCCTTCAGCTGACAAGATACTTGAAGTTTTCTTAAAATGTTTTTGTTGTATTGTGTAAAAGCTTATCTTTAAAGCCTCTCTTTTATTATGTAAAAAACTTTTTTTACTGCGCTTTCAGCCGAAGAATTTATTTGAATTTTCCTTGATATTGCCTTTAGCCGAAAATTGTAAATGCTTGACTTCTAAAGAATTTCCTTAGCTGATTTGAAATATGATTTCGGCCTTTAGCCGAGAAGATATTGCAATTTTACGTAAGTAAGGGCTTCAGCCGTTACTCTAAATCCTGGTCTTTTAATAGGAATCATTCAGACTGGTTCTGCAGAAGTTACTTGGGCCCTCAGCGGTGTTGCTTTAAAGAGAAAAATGTGCTTTGGTTTGAGCAATAAAGTTGTGTGTTCTTGTATAACTAACAGTAATTGACCTTGGCCCCGTTCCACAACCTGATCCGCTTTGTCATGCGAAACCAGATCTCACCTCAGACCAGTATAAACTGGATTCATGAACCTGAGTATATCCAACCAGTTTCAGTTAAAAAATGAGCAAAACGTATTGCCTCAAAGGTACACGTGCGAAGTTTGCGTGAAAATTGAGGGACGCTTTATAAAAATAGATAAACAAAGCGTTTTGTGAGATTCTGGCATACGCGGAGTTTGCTTATTTTTCTACTTGATCAGATGAACAGGCTTTTTAAAATCCTCCTTCACCACTAGAACTTACAACCACTCCGGAGCAAACGTATTATGAACTGTTGGGAAAAATAGTCAATGGATTGAAACCAGGGCTGCAAGAGTTCCATCACGAGCTTCAAATAGTGGTGGTCGTGAAGGCGGAAATATATTGTTGTGGCGTGCAGGAAGAGTTTGATTCAGCACTTCACTTTAGTCTATCCTGTGCAAACCCCTTCATATCTGAATAACCACTGCAACACGCATCCATATCAAGGTGATTACTGTATTTAGCCTTGGTCTCCCACTAAGATTCCCAGCCTCCCCCCCCCCTCCCCACTTCCCTCCATTACCAAACTAACGACTCCTTTATGCTTCCATTCATGTCCTATTAACCGATCCTTTTTCTTTTTACTTAAGTTGTCCAATGTATTTCTCTTTTGTCACAAACCAGTTCAGTACCTATTCATTAGTTATTAGATCTACTCATCTAACATCACCATTCTTCTGTAGCAGCATATTTCAAAAGCTTCTATGCTTTTTTAGAGTGAACCACACGCTGAGACAATTAAAAAGAAGTCTCGGCACGAAGGAATAAGAACATCCCAAATAGGACGTAAATTGATAGAAGTGATAAAGGTACAGACAAGCAAATAGCTACAGTTTCAGAAATAAATCGATGATCTTTTCAAGAGAAAGAGCTTCACAAATGAATCACGTCACTATTTAGTTATTTATTTATTTATTGTTCCGTGGGACCAAATTAAGGAGAAGTCTCCATGGTCATGGAACGAGTCAATACATGAAATTATAACACGATATTAGAAACAGATGAAATGAAATGTAAAAAAACATATTCAGGTTACAAGTAAGTTTAAATAAAGAAAATCAACAATGCAACACTGGAATTTGCTTAATTTTTCAGCTCTTCCAGGAGCTCCTCGACAGAATAGAAGGAGTGAGCAATGAGGAAACTCTTCAGTTTAGACTTAAAAGAGTTTGGGCTACTACTAAGATTTTTGAGTTCTTGTGGTAGCTTCTTGAAAATGGATGCAGCAGAATACTGCACTCCTTTCTGCACAAGAGTCAAGGAAGTGCACTCCACATGCAGATAGGATTTCTGCCTAGTATTAACTGAGTGAACGCTGCTAAATCTTGGGAATAGGCTAATATTGCTAACAACAAAAGACATTAAAATATATGCTGTGAGGGCAATGTCAGAATTCACAGACTATTGAATAGGGGTCGAGAAGAGGTTCTCGAACTTACACCACATATAGCTCGAACAGCCCATTTTGGGCCAAAAATACCCTTTTTGAATCAGAAGAATTACCCCAAAAAATAATACCATATGACATAAGCATATGAAAATATGCGAAGCAGACTACTTTTCGTGTTGAAGTGTCACTTATTTCAGATACTGTTCTAATGATAAATAAAGCAGCATTTAGTTTCTGAACAAGATCCTGGACATGGGCTTTTCACAACAGCTTACTATCTATCCAAACGCCTAGGAACTTGAACTGTTCCGTCTCGCTTATAATATGCCCATTCTGCCTGATCAAAATATTGGTTCGTGTTGAATTGTGAGTTAGAAACTATAAAAACTGAGTCTTACTGTGATTTAACATCAAATTATTTTCCACAAGTCACGAACTTATTTCATGAACTACATTATTTGATACTGTTTCAATATTACACACAAGATCCTTCACTAACAAGCTGGTGTCATGAGCAAACAGAAATATTTTTGAATCACCTGTAACACTTGAAGGCATATCATTTATATAAATAAGAAACAGCAGTGGACCCAGCACCGACCCTTGGGGAACGCCCCACTTAACAGTGCCCCAATGGGACTGAACATCACTACCACTCTCAATATTGCGGAGAACTACCTTCTGCTTTCTGTTCTTAAAGTAAGGGTCGAACCAATTGTAAGCTACTCCCCTTACTCCATAATGGTCCAACTTCTGCAGTAATATTTTGTGGTCAACACAGTCAAAAGCCTTCGTTAAATCAAAGAAAACACCTAGCGTTCGCCACCTTTTATTTAATCCGTCGAAACCCTATCAGAGAAAAGATAATATAGCATTTTCAGTTGTTAAACCATTTCTAAAACCAAACTGAACATTTGTCAGCAAATTATGTGAATTTAAATGCTCCAGCATCCTTGTATATACAATCTTCTTGATAACTTTAGCAGACACCTATGGCATAGAAATAGGTCTATGATTGTCAATATTATCTCTGTCTCCCTTTTATAAAGTGGCTTCACTACCGAGTACTTTAATCGGTCCAGAAACTGACCACTCCTAAAGGAAAAGTTACAGATATGCCTAAGTACTGGGCTAACATACATAGAACAATACTTCAGTTTTCTGCTAGATACCCCGTCATATCCATGAGAGTTCTTGGTCTTTAGTGATTTAATTATTAACTCAATCTCCCTCTTGCCAGTATCGTGGAGGAGCATTTCAGGTAACAGTCTCGGAACACTTTTTTCAAAGAGCACTATATGATTGCCTGTTGGGACTAGGCTTCTATTTAGTTCACCTGCTATGTTCAGAAAGTGATTATTAAATACTGTACATATATGTGACTTATCAGTAATACGGACATTCCCACTACGCACTGATTCTATATCCTCGACCCGTCTCTGCAGACCAGCCACTTCCTTTACGACTGATCATATGGTTTTAATTTTATCCTGAGACTTAGCTATTCTATCTGCATGCCACATACTTCTTGCCTTCCTAATAACATTTTAAGCACCATACAATTCTGTTTGTAATGGGCTGCTGCATTTAGATTCTTACTGTTTCTAATGTTTTGATATAATTGCCACTTTGTTCTACAAGATATTCTCATCCCTCTAGTCAGCCACCCAGGCTGCCTGTTTTTGTTAGTACCCTGTTTTCAACGTTCTAACGGAAAGCAACTTTCAAAAAGCACGAGAAAAGTCTTGAGAAAAGCATTATATTTATCGTCTACTGTATCAGCGTTATAAACATCTTGGCACTCTTGTTCCTTGATATGGTTTACAAAGGTCTCTACAGCAACTGGATCAGGTTTCCTAAACAGCTGATGACTATATTTAACAAGTGTTGCAGCACAAAAATCTTTCAGAGTTAAAATTTGTACATCATGATCTGAAAAGCCATTCACCTTTTTGCTAACAGAATGCCCTCCTAGTAATGAGGAATGAACAAAAATATTGTCTATCGTTGTTCTACTGTTCCTTTGCACTCTCGTTGGAAAGAATACGGTTTGCATAAGATTATATGAATTAAGGAGGTCTACCAGCATCCTTTTCCTTGCAGAATCATTTATACAATTAATATTTAAGTCACCACATGTAACTAACTTTTTGTATTTCCTATAAAGTGAACCAAGAACCTCCTTTAACTTTAGCAAAAATGTTGTGAAATCGGAGTCTGGGGATCTATAAATAACAACAGTTAGAAGTTTAGCTCCATTAAATTTAACCACACCTGCACAACATTCAAACACCGTTTCAGTGCAGTACTTTGAAACATCAATTGACTTAATTGGGATGCCGTTTTTCACATACATGGCTACGCCCCCACAACGCAAAGAGCTCCTCGAAAAGCTGCCAGCCAACCTCTATCCTGGTAAAGGAAGCCTCTGAATTATCTCCTTATTTAAGAAGTGTTCAGATATACCAATAATTTCAGAGTCAACATCTATAAGCAATTGACTAACTTTATCTCTAATACCTTGTATATTTTGATGAAATATACTAATTCCCTCATTACTCGGATACCTAAGCTTTGTCAAAAGTGGTTCCGTTGTTAGAGAGACTTCCCTTAAGCACGAATACCTATCAGCTGACTTCAGTCTAAAAAAGGTGCAGCTCTAACACCCACTACTGCAGGAATTTTCCCATGAGTGATCCCACCAACCCCATCTATGCTGTCACCTATAAGCTTTGCTAACCTTCCCTTCCTACTAACGAAAATGTTCAAATGTGTGTGAAATCTTATGGGACTTAACTGCTAAGGTCATCAGTCCCTAAGCTTACACACTACTTAACCTAAATTATCCTAAGGACAAACACACGCACCCATGCCCAAGGGAGGACTCGAACCTCCGCCGGGACCAGCTGCACAGTCCATGGCTGCAGCGCAAGTCACTAATGCATTGGTCCACCTCTGGACATTACGCAAGTCGTTATTAGTCTTGGCAATGATTGATAGGAATGTTGTATGTCCTCTTGAGGGGTATTGTGCCAAATTCTGTCCGATTGGCGCGTAAATCGTCAAAATTCCGAAATTGGGGGACTGCCCTTAATGCTGCAATTGTATTCAGGTGGGGAGAGATTCGGCGAACTTGCTGACCAAGACAGGATTTGGCAAGCACGAAGACAAGTACTAGAAAGTCTCGTCGTGTGCGGGCGGGCATTATCTTGCTGAAACGTAAGTCCAGCATCGCTTGCCATGAAGGGCAACAAAACAGCGCATAGAATATCGTCGTCGTACCATGGCTTATTTCGAAGCGGGACAATTCTATCCCGATCAGTGAGATTTCAGCCTGAAGACATGTCTCGAGACGCGCTGGACAACGATGAGATACCAGTCTGACTGTCGCCCGGCATACGTCCCGACAACCAAACGTGATGGTCTGGGGTGACATTTCTTTTCATAACAGGGCTCCTTTGATTGCCATGCGCGGCGCCCTTAAGGCACAATGATACGTCGGCGATATTTTCAGCAAGAAAATGTCCATTCGCACACGGCAATTGTTTCTACTGACTCTTTTCGTGGTTGCCAAATCTTACCTTGGCCAGTGAGGTCTCCGGATCTTTCCACAACTGAGATCTTTTGGAGCATTATGAACAGGGACCTCCAACCTATCGCGCCAGTTCGACAGAATTTGGAAAGATATCCTTCAGGAGGATATATATATATATATATATATATATATATATATATATATATATATATATATATATATAGGGTCTTCAAAAAGTAAGTCACGCATGTCGTCCCACGCTAAGACAATTGCGCGATATGAGTGGTACATTGTCGAAAGAGAGTACATGTTCCGGAAATATGAAGGGTTCAGCCACAACCAAGTGTACGGTGCCTTTATAGGCACCATGCCAGCGGGGTGTTCAACCCAACCAGGACAATTATGAAAATTTATGTTTTCACCAAGCACCGTGAAGCTGTTACGAATAAAGGCTATGTGGAGTACTGCTGTGAATGTGGAAATGCTGAACTGGGAAAGGTCTTTGACCGGAAATGTGCGATTGTGGTGTGCCTGTAGGAGCCGTACACAAACATTTAACGACTGACTGGTCTCACAAACAACCCATCAGCGATATAATAGCTGCGATCATGTTAGTCAACAGGCAGTGGCCTGTAACAAAGATGTCACAACTATACTGTGAGCACAGTTACGATAGAAATGTGGAAAGGGGGTGATTGTTGATGGTACTGACAGCGGCATTAGACTGTTTGCCGATGATGCTGTAGTCTACAGGAAAGTAGTATCACATTAAAGTTGTGAACAAATTACTGAGGATTTGCAGAAAACAAATGTGTTGTGTAATGACCAGCAGTTGTCTCTCAATATTAGTAAGTATAACCAACTGCGTATAACAAGGAGAAAATTCCTGTTAATCTACGAGTACAAAACAGAAGCTCAGTCTTTGGCAGCGGTAACAAATGTCAAGTATCTGGGTGTGACTATTCGAAATGATCTCAAATGGAATGATCAGATTACACAAGTAACGGGTAAGGCGTACTCTAGATTGCGGTTTATTGGTAGAATCATCAAGCGATGCAGTCCTTCAACAAAGGAACTAGCTTAAAATACATTAGTTCGTCCAGTCTTAGAGTATTGTTCGTCTGTATGAGACCCTTACCAGTTGGGTCTGATTCAAGAGACTGAGAAGGTCCAAAGAAGAGTTGCAAGTTTCGTGGCTGGTACATTTATCCATTGCGAGAGAGTTACAAATCTCATAGAGTTTGAAGTGGGACTCCCTTGCAGATAGACGGCGAACCAAACGGAAGGGGCTGCTCCCTAAATTACGAAATCCGATCTTTACCGAGGATGTAGAGTATATACGAGTATTCCCCACCAATTTTCAAATAGTGCAACATCACTATGTGAAGATAAGGAAAATTAGAGCTTGTACTGAGGCGTTCAGACAGTCGTTTTTCCCTCGCGCGATCAGCAATTGGAACAGAGAGGGGGAGGGGGGGTTTAAATATGTCTTTGGTGCGAATTGTGCCCTCCGCCACACACCGCTTGGTGGCTAGCGGAGTATATATGTAGGTGTAGACAGATAATTTCGTCAATTTGTGCATAGTTGTTCGATGACATCCATCCCAACGGGAAATAAACAAAGAGACGTAAGAAACTTAGCCATCGCGCCAGATGTCAACGTATATTCAGCACCACGGCACCCATCACGACCAGATACACAAGGACGCTACAATAAAGACAAGAGACACGCGAACAACCTGTACATAGTTGACAGGTAGGACTAAACATTTGCATATAGCAACAGTCGGATCCAAAATCAAACACTGAGACTACAATAGAAAACGTAAAATACATCGGTCCATTGTATCATGATAGGTGCCCCATGGAGCTACAAATAGGGAGCATAACGTCATAATTTCAGACATTGCGACACACGCAACATAAAAAACACCCAACAAGTAGTTTCCGTTCGTAAAGCAGTCTGGCATAAATTACAGCATTCTGTAGCGCCGCGTGACCTTTCTCAGGTTGAAGGCAGCATTTAATACTTATATATGACACACAGACTGACAGAGATTTGGCAAGAGTCACAAGGAAGAGAAATTCGAGCGAACTTAGCAGATTCAAAAGCGAAACGCAGATACCACCAGAGGACAGCAACGTAAGAGAAATACAAAGACGACTAGAACAGTATAGGGAACCGAAGCAACAATACAGGGAGCTGCTACTACATACAAATAGACGTCATTAGGACGAATATGTTCAGTTGTGATAAAGTGATAAATTAAGGGGAACACCTTACAAATCGATTACCGAGAGGGTCTGTACGCGCCATAGGTAGGATATCGGAGCCTTCACACAGAGTTGTAGAAGTACAGAGGATTTTCTGCTTTAAAAGCTCGTCCCTGCAATCAGCAGCCACAACACAGACGATCCATACCACACCAATTTAAGAGCTCCAATGAAATATACAAAGGAGACCGTTACCTGCCTCTACACAAAGGAAGAAGTGCCGCTAGCCAAAGAAAAATTAGAAGTTAAAGAAGCACCAGGCCCGGACAGCATTGACTCTGAGACCCTCAAGCGAGTAGCACCACACATCATCTTATTTTAAATTTAGGTAATAAAAGAAACCATAAGACTGGGAAGTGAATCTCCAGCCTGGATGATAGCAAATAAAGTAATTAACAAGAAAACGAAAGGCACAGAGCCGGCCATTCCGAAGCCGTGTAGGCTAATTTGCCTCTTAAAACACCTTGGAGAAGGTCCAAGAGCGACTGCTGTGAAAACGATAACAGGAAAACAGCCTGCATTAATATGGGTTTCGTGAAAATGTGTTCAATGACGATGCAACTAACCGGGCAGACTAATTAGCACACAATGGTAATCGCAAATTCGTAACGCCTGTTCCTCTTAGAAATCGCCTGAGCATCTGAAACCCAGTGGTGGCCCACCACGTTCCCAAGACTACAGGAATTGCTAAAATCAGAAGCTCTATACAATAGTCTACTGTATGCTGTATTAACAGAGTGATTGAATGACGGGTGGGTAAACAGAAAGTGGTCAAGAGAATCACAAAGGGCTCTCCACAAGGTTCAGTAAGTGGACCCATCTTTTTATTATCTTTCCATTGAATCGCTCCAAACAGGAATGGACGGAATACTTGCACTGATGGGATTGTCAGCTTCGCTGATGAACTGCTGGTTTAGGTGACAGCAAACTGAAGAAGAGACCTGGAAACCAAAGCCAGCAGGCTCATTGTGGCCCCAGACAAGAGAGTCCACATAAAGAGAATCTATAGAAAGATCCGATTATAAAACTACACAATATGAATATTTACAGAAGGAACATAACGAGTTACTTAGGGATACAGACTGATGGGCGATGGACACATGAAACGGTGCAAAACCCATAATGAACACCCTTTTGCTGCAAAAATAAATAGAAAAATCAGTCATCCTGACAGTGATGACAGCTACTGACAACAAAATTTACACTCTTGACAATTTGATTAACAAGAATGTTATGTAAATACTAATGCTTATCATAAAGAAAGGACAGAATGAAAGAATATCATTAGATACAAAACAGATACTTTAAAGAATTCAAAAAAATATTATTTACGAAAATTAAAACCAAGACCATAAATTCACCAAATATAACATTTATCCTAGATGAGAGTTGTAGCCGCAAGGAGCTGTAAGTTTGCTGTGACTACAATGTAACTCGGCAATGGAGATGTTGACTTCACTTCACTTCTCTCTTGTACTCCTGCAATAGTAGAACGCATGTTAAGCGCCACTAGACTGTTTTAAAAACCGAACAGAAAGCTTAAAAAGTTATACAGTGTAGACTGGAAGTATTAGTTAGAAGTTGATATATGTGACAGAAAAATAACTTGTGTGATTGCTGATTTGTGATGGGACTTAGTCATTGTGGTACTTAATAGTCATGAACATCAAAGAAGACAGAAAGTGATTGATCGCCGACATGAACTCAATTATTAGATTTGAGTGGACAACAGATAAACACAATCACGAAGAACTTACAATTGTGCCGTGTTGTCAGAAGCTATCGTCAAAGACAGAATTGCTGATGCTAGCAGACGCAATCCCCTGAATGGAATATCGGTGTGTTCTCACTGTAGGGACAAATAATTACGAAGAACAGTAAACTTTAATTCAACTTTAATTCTTAGTGTCGCCTACATCATTTAATGGACATTTAATGTGTATTTGTGGAATTACTGATTCTTCGCGAAACATAAAAGTGATTTAGTGACAATTTAACTGCAAACAGCAATAAGCTTACACCGATATACAAGGCATTCTGAACATTGCTCAAGGGTATGTTATGCCTGGAATTACGTCGTGTAGTTGTTGAATACGCGATAAAGCGATATCTTGACGATGGAATAATAATTAACAACTCAATATCCTAACATGATCATGATCATGATCGAGACGCTGATTGTGTATGGATAAAGTTTACTGTGTGCATCTATTCTTTTTTGTCACACAAATGGAAAGATATTGCTTATTTTTATTAATCCCAATTCTTCGCTACATTTCTTTGGGTACTGTAGAAAATAAGCTACTGGATTTACAGAAATATGTGCTTCCAGATTGTATAAAGCATGTTTGTTTCACAGAAATTACATTCTCTGTCTCTTCAAAAATTAATACACAGTTAATAGGTAACAACTTTAAACTAAAAGAAGGTAAAACAAATTTAACTATTTTCTCTCTTTGTTTCTTATCATCTGCTTTAATTTTTATGTTTATTTCTGTGAATTTTTTCAAATTTTTGTTACCCTCAGTAGATATATCTTAAGAGATTGTTGTGAGTAAGGCAACAATTATTTTGTTGAGTATCTGTTAATTTTTGCCACACTTAAGCGAGTGGAACAGAATAAAATGGAGCTTTTATGAAATATTTTCGATTATTGGTTACTACTTCTGAATTCTTGTTCTTTTATGTTAATTGTAATCTTGTAATTCCCCTTTCTTTAGCTATTTTGGAAGCAAATGTTTCCTTTAATCTACTGTCTGAACAATTTAAAAATCTCTAATGTGGTTACCAAGTTGATTATAACTCTAAGACTCAATAACTGCCAAATGATGGGTTTTATATTTTTACTCTAGAATTAGAATTAATCCAAGTTAAACAGTTTTTTCCTACAGAATTATTATAAATATTACATTACATTTTTCTTTATATTCTCCCTGTATTCGAAAACTCAAATTATGTATTAAATATTCGCACATTTCTTCTTCACTAACCATACTTGCAAAATCTTGTATTAGGTCTAAATCTGATATATAATAGTGTTCTTTTTTAAGTTCTCATACGATTTTTAAAATCATATTTGTCTTGGCCTCTGCTAATTCTATCTTGAAAGGACCAATACCTGGATTAGTGTATTTGCTTTTTATTTCATCCATACCTACACTAATAGCTTATTTAGCTTCTTTACATGTTCTTGTATTCCAATCTAAAAGATGAGGTAACATAGCTTTAACAGTATGTTTTGCAGAACAAAATTTACCAAATGCTCCTCACAAGAAACTATAAAATGATTCATATAGTTCTTTCTTAATTAACATATTTTCTCTGCTTCTTTGGTTCAGTGTATTAATTCTGCAGTTTTAACTACCATAACACTATCACAGAATGGTTCTGTAATTGATATAAACTATTTTGATATTTCTTCTCCTTATGTGTGGATAATATCTCCTATTTGGTTTTATTTTATTTCCAAGTACCTGTGTTATATAATATTTTTGTTCATTTGTAGTACACATTTTATTTCTAGCACACATTTCATTTTCAGCTTCCATTTATGGAGAAAATTTTTTAGTAGATTTGTAAATAAATCACTAGAATTTAAAAAGGTTAAAAAATAGAAAAATTAAAAAGTAGCTGTATCTGGGGTAGCTGAAAGTAAAATAAAGTCCTTTCTTTACCTATTTGAAAATTACTAAACAACCACTTGATTTATTACATGACTATGATATGATTGTAATGACTGAAAAGTGAATGCAAGGAGGAGTATCACAGTGTTGTAAAAGATATGTCAGAGCAAATAATAAACATATGAGAGACTTTGACATTAAAAAGATATCAAATTCTTTAATATATTTACATGTGTATAATTTATATGGTTATGCTATGAACCGAAATGTACTATATGGTGGATATGACTGACATAATTAAATAATTTTGATCTCTTAAAAGTAAGAGAAATATCAGATACTGGTAAAGTTGGATATATTGTTGAAGTAGATTTAGATTATGCAAAACAATTACATAATTTACGTGCAGATTTACTAATAGCTCCTGAAAATAAATGTTAACTACTTTATACAATAAAAATAAATGTGTGGTTCAGTATAGACATCTTAAACAGTATCTGTCATTAGGAATGAAATTAACACGAATACATAGCTTTAATATATTAAAAGTCGGACTGGTAGAAGAAGTTTATAGATTGAAATTCAGAAATGAGAGCGAAGGCCAAAAATGACTTTGAAAAGAATTAAGGAAGAATTCAGAGTTTTTAAAAACGACGGAAAACATAAGAAACAAAGTGGATATAAAATTAGTGTCCGATGGAGAGAAATGTGATAAACTTATTTCAGAACCAAACTTTAAAGGAAGAACTATATTTAATGAAAATCTTGTTGCTATTTATATGAATGAAACAAATATTAAATTTAATAGATCACTCTATGTTGGAATGAGCATACTTGATTTATCTAAAGAAATGATGTATGATTTTAACCATAATTTAATGAAACCATAATATGGAGAAAGTATGGAATCGTTTTTATCAAGATACAGACAGTTATCCTTACTATATAAAAACTGCAGACCTTTATAATGACATGAAATTTATGATTGATTTCTTTGATGCAAGTGATTATATCCAAAAGATTATATTTATAGAATTCCGCAAGCAAACAAGAAAGTTTTAGGAAAAATTAAAGACAAAAGCAATGGAAGAATTTTGTTCTTTAAAAGCAAACCTATATGCTTATAAAGTTGGTGATAAAGAAGAGAAAATTGTAAAGGTGTTAAAAATGTACTGTTAAGAACAGAATAAACTTACAAGATTATAGATTTTGTTTGTTTAACAGTAGGGAAGAGTACAGTAAAATTAATGTGATTGGGAGTGAAAAACATGAAGCTGAAATAAACAAGAAAGGATTCAATCATCACGATGACAAAAGATATGTGTTGGTAAAACAATAGGTACATTACCAAACATTACAGTTTTAAAAAATCCTTATAATAATGGTTCTTTATAAATGGAGACTCTAGTCAAGAAGATCAACAATGCAAGTGCCTTGAAAGAGATTAAAAATAATTGAGTTTCATGTCATATTATTGGATGCCAATATTTAAATACTAGACTTGGAGACAACATTATTTAACCAAATAGATATTCTAAATTTATTATTGACTGGGACTTTCCATTAGTTGAAGGACAGACGAAACTGAAAAATAAAGGAATGAAGAAATTAAAAAATAGAAATAATGAATTTCATGATCTGGAATTCACTCTGTGGAACTTTTTTAAAAATTTTATTGTTTTCCAATTAAATTCTATAATCATTAAATGGACAACACCAGACAGCTAAAGAAGTGAGATGACTGTCTAGATAAGAAGAATATTAATAAATTTTATAAAGGTAAATATCGAAAAGATGGAGAAAGTAAGAAATACACTAAATTAAAAGTTACATATGAATTTCGTAGGACTTTAGAAAAGACTCATCTCAAAAAACATGGGAAAATACTGTCTATAAAAATTTAATGGCTGCTCTAGAAAAAAAATTACAAAAATTTTGTGTTATGACTAAAATAGTTTTTATTTATTTACTTGCATTCAACACTAATAAAAATGCACTGAATTAGTGAGCCAGTAAAATTTTCGTATGAATAATTCTTTGTGAGAATAAATTAAATGTTCTTATGTGCACGTTTATTTTCTCACATTCATCTTTTGTCAGAAAAACATAATTTTATACAGTATGTGAATGTGGTAAGGAAAAAATATTTATTTACTTAATTTTCTAAGTAATTCATCATAAAATAAATGTTTGTAATTAAATTAAGTGAGTTACATGCAAAAACCAGGACTGAGGTAGATAATTGGTGTATGTTTTGGCCAGGTTTTTGTGAGATAGTTTACTAAAACTGTCATGTTTGCAAAATAATTCCAAGAATTATCTGCACAAGATTGGAGGAACTGGTAGAAGCCGACCTTTGGGAAGATCAGTCTGGGTACCGGAGAAATTTAGGAACACGCGAGATGATACTGGCCTTACCACGTATCTTAGAAGATAGGTTAAGGAAGTGCAAATTATGTATATAGCACATATAATCGTAGAGAAAGATTTGACAGTGCTAACTGGACTACAAGCTTTGCATTCTTTGGGCTGCAGGGGTAAAGTACAGGGAGCGAAAGGCAGTAAAAACCACCCAACAGTTGTAAGAGTCGAGGGGCATGAAAGGGGAGCAGGAATTGAGACACGGTTGTAGCCTCTCCGCTGTTATTCAGTATGTACATTTGCAAGCAGTAAAGGAATCTAAATTCTTTGGAGTAGGAATTATAGCCCAGGGAGAAAAAAGAAAAACTTAGAGACTTGCGGATGACATTGTAATTTTGTCAGAACAGCAAGGGACTTGGAAGAGCAGTTGAACAGAATGGACCGTGTTTAGAAGAAAGATATAAGATGAACATCAACAAAAGCTAAACAAAGATAATGGAATGTAATTGAATTAATTCAGACGATGCCGAGGGAATTAGATTAGGAAACGATACACTGAAAGTAGTGGTAAGGAAGTTCTGCTATTTGGGCAGTAAAATAACTGAATCTGGCTTAAATAGAGAGGATATAAAATGTAGACTGGCAATAACAAGAAAAGCCTTTCTAAGGAAGAGAAATATGTTAATATCAAATATAGATTTAGGCGCTAGTAAATTTTTATTAAGGTATTTGTCTGGTTCGTAGCTAGGTATTATAGTAAAAAGTGGACGATAAACGGTTCAGATAGGAAGAGAATAGATGCTTTTGAAATGTGGTGCTACAAAAGAAAGGTGAAGATTAGATGGATAGATCACGTAACTAATGCGGAGTTCTCAGTAGAATTGGGGAGAACAGAGATTTTAGCCATAACGTGCAAAAAAGATGTGATCGGTTGACAGGACACATTTGGAGGCATCAAGGGATCTTACCAATTTACTACTGGAGCGAAGTGGCAAATGGGGATGCTGTGAGTCTAAATCGTAGATGTAGACCAAGAGATGAATACAATAAGCAGATTCAGAAGGATACAGGTTGCAGTAGTTGTTCGGAAATAAAGAGACTTGCACTGGGTAGAATAACATGGACAGCTGTAACAAATCTCTCTTCGGATTGAAGACAACAACAAACATCTTGAGAATTTCAAGGAGTGATTCCAGTCACCATTGTCTAAGGCTTCCTCTAAACCCAGAAACAATATAATCGTAAGTTTGTGTTTCTGTACGAATAACTTATCTTCTGAGGTAAGTCGTAGGCTTTCTATTGTCTTGTGTGTTACTGGACATAAGAGAGTTAATTATCGTGAGTGAAACCAATGGAAGGCTTTTAGTTCTCTTTGTAGTACAGGCGACGCAGTGCTCTTTCGATCAGAAGCTTAATATGACCTACTGATAATTCGAGACTTACTAATCTAGTTTTCATCGTACACACTCGTACAACCTTCACCAAATACACGACAGCACGGCCTTCTTATTTCGCCACTCACACCGAGAGGGATAGTGCGTTGGTGAAGATACTGGAATCACTTTCAGAAGGAAAGAGATTCAAATCCCCATCTGGCCATCCACAATTTCCGAGGTTTCCTTATATCCCTTCTCCGTTATCTACTAATCCGAACTTGTACTCCATTTTTGTTGATCCTTTTTTATTTTCAGAACAAGCGCCGGTCCAGCTCATGTACGTTATTGATACGAGCCGTCACAGGTCTAAAGTATGCAGAGCCGTAAACTGAAGTGGACCAGACTTGTATCAACGTTACGAACCAAGTGATGCCACCAATAGGTAACCTGCTCAGGATATTTTTTATCTCAAGATGGTATAATTCGGTCGAAATATACACGTAATCAAGTCAGTGTTTTGTTCACAAATTCATAACACAGGATTACTGTTTCTCCAGCCGGCATATTGCCGCCCTTTGATGTAGTAACCTCGTCGTCGACAACTCTCTTCTCCCACCGACATCCATTACTCACTCACTAAATCTAAGAAATGTGAACGTAATAAGAAGTAGCAGAAGTGAGAATAGTGAGAAACTTAACATCAAAACTGTGGATCACGTAGTAGGCGAAGTTAAAGAATTCTACAACCTAGGCAGCAAGGAGGATATAAAAAAGAGACTGGCCAAGAGAAATTTATTAGTATCAAGCATAGATCTTAACTTAAGGAACCAATTTCTGAGAATTTATGTTTGGATCACGGAATACATATAGTGTATTCGATCATTACGAAGTACCTCGAAGAAAACGATTTATTGACACATAGTCAGCAAGGTTTCAGAAAATACCGTTCTTGTGAAACACAACTAGCTCTTTGTACTCATGAAGTAAAAAGTGATATCGACTGAGGTTATCAAATTGATTCCATATTTTTAGATTTCCAAAAGGCTTTCGACACCGTCCTTGACAAGCGTCTTCTAATCAAACTGGCGCCTACGGAGTATCACCTCAGTTGTGCGACTGGATTCATGATTTCCAGTCAGAAAGGTCACAGTTCGTAGTAAGTCATCAAGTGAAACAGAAGTAATCTACGGCTTTCCCTAAGGAAGTGTTATAGGCCCTCTATTGTTCCTGATCTCGTATATTAACGACATAGGAGACAATCTGAGCAGCCGTCTTAGATTGTTTGCAGATGATGTTGTCATTTACCTTCTTGTAAAGTCATTAGATGATCAAAACTACTTGCAAAATGATTTAGATAATATATCTGTATGGTGCGAAAAGTGGCAATTGACCCTGAATAAGGAAAAGTTTGAAGTTATTCACATGAGTGCCAAAAGAAATCAGCTAAATTTCGATTACGCGATAAGTCACACAAATCTGAAGGCTGTAAGTTCAACTAAATACTTAGAGATTACAATTACAAATAACCTAAATTGGAACGATCACATAGATAATATTATGGGTAGAGGAAACCAAAGACTGCGATTTATTGGCAGAACACTTAGAAGGTGCAACAGGTCTACTAAAGAGACTGCTTACCCCACGCTTGTCCGCCCTATTCTGGAGTATTGCTGTGCGGTGCGGGATCCGCATGAGGTGGGACTGACGGATGACATCGAAAAATTACAAAGAAGGGCAGCTCGTTTTGTATTATCACGAAATAGGGGAGATAGTGTCACAGACATGATGCGTGAATTGGAGTGGCAACCATTAGAACAAAGGCGTTTTTCGTTGCGACGGGACCTTCTAATGAAATTTCAATCACCAGTTTTCTCCTCCGATTGTGAAAACATTCTGCTGGCACCCACATACATAGGGAGAAATGATCATCACGGTAAAACAAGAGAAATCAGGGCTCACACAGAAAAATTTGAGTGCTCGTTTTTCCCGCGTGCCGTTAGAGAGTGGAGCGGTAGAAGACAGCTTGTAGGTGGTTTATTGAACCCTTTGCCCGGCACTTCATTGTGAAAAACAGAGTAATCACGTAGATGTAGATGTAGGTGTAGTGAAACATGACTGTGGGAGAACCAAAACAGAAGAGAATCAAAGGCTATGAGATGTGGCGCTGCAGACGAAAGTTAGGTGATTAGGTAAGGAATGGGGAGGTTTTCTACAAAATCGACGAGGAAAGGAATAAGTGGAAAACGCTGACAAGGAGAAGCGAAAAGACAATAAGACACCTGTTAAGACGACAAGGAATAACCTCGATGATGCAGGAAGGAGTGTTATAGCGTAAAAACCGTATAGGAAGACAGAGATTGGAAGACATCCAGCACCTAATTGAGGGCATCTGTTGCAACTGCTGATATGAGATGAAAAAGAAGAACAAGAAAGGAATTTTTGTGCGAGCCACATGAAAACAGTTAGAAGCTGAGGACTCAGAAAAGAAAAGGTCTCTGCGTTTGAGACGCACCTAATACGATTTCGTTTAGACAGATTTGATGCACGTACCTGTCAGGTTTAAAGACTCGTAGTTGTTATCCAGTGTAAATATCGGTTGTGCCAGGCAAGTAGCGTTCTTGTGTAACACCTCCCCATTGTCAGAGGAAGAGCGAGAGAGTGTCTTCGTGGAGGCAGGAAGGGGGGGGGGGGGGGGTGGGAGGGCTTTCCACTAGAAACAGGTCTTCACCAAGTTCTTTTCTTCGTCTGCCTGTATCAGTTACTGTCGACTGTGGAATATCAGTAGGAAGGGCAGCCTACACTATTAGGACCGGCCAAGGTGAGCATGGCCATTACTTAGGTGGAATGTTGAAAAGCGGAGAGAGGTGATGTTGCGTGTAGGCTCAACGACTATCCTCTTTAACTCAGATGTGACGATGGCATCAACCCACAGACCAAATCCCTTATTGCATCTTAAACTGCCGAGGGATTACTTATGTCAAAACTTTTTGTCAGTCATTACTGATGTTATCATTGTCCTAGCATCATCACCTTATGGAGAGATCACATTTGTTAGTAATGCCATAATCTGCTGTTTTCTTATGAATGTCCTATTACTTTTTTCTCCTTCTCCCTTTTCTAATCCCGTCTACCACCATAGCTAACGTCGCTAATGCATGTAACAACCACGTATTCCGGTAGCGTTGAAAGTTATTTGTACCCTTCGAGTATATCCTCACATTCTTGTTTTGTTGAAATCCAGGCCGACATGAGAGCGGCCTTGGGATCGAACCCAGTCGTTCAATAAAGGTAGTGGAACACTAAACTATTCAAAAGCTGTTTTTTATTCCAAATAATGTAATTCCAGTCATCAACACTTGTTATACGAGGGTCAGTCAAAAAGTAATGCCTCCTATTTTTTTTCTACGTTTAATTGTCAGGAAATTTAAATGCAATTACATAGGTTGAAAACCACAACATTGAGGATCATTTTGTCATTTTTCAATGTAATCTCCGCCCATCTCTACAGTTTTGGTCCATCTTTGAGCAAGGGCATGTATCCCAGCACAGTAAAAATCACAGCTCTGCTTCCTAAGCCATTGACGCACGGATGTTTTGACGGCCTCCTCATCTTCAAAATGAATCCCACGATGAGCTTCTTTTAGTGGCCCGAACAGATGGAAGTCTGATGGTGCCAGGTCAGGGCTGTATGGGGGATGAGGCAAAACTTCCCATCCAATTTTGACAATCTCGTCAGAGGTGTGACGACTGGTGTGTGGTCTTGCATTGTCATGCAAAAGAAGAACATCTGCCATTGATTTTGTTGGGCGAACTCGCTGAAGACGTGCTTTAAGTTTTTTGAGGGTTGTGACGTATTGAACAGAATTTGTTGTGCATCGCTGCTCCAAAAAATCAACCAGAATCACACCCTCTGTATCCCAGAAAACTGTTGCCATAACTTTCCCTGCCGATCGCACAGTTTTGAATTTTTTCTTCCTCGGCGAGCTTGAGTGACGCCACTCCATTGACTGCCTCTTTGATTCGGGTTCAAAAAAATGCACCCATGTTTCGTCCCCGGTCACAATTTTTTTCAGAAACTCATCTCCCTCCAAACGGAAGCGCTGCAAGTGTTGGGAGGCTATTGTTTTCCTTGCCTCTTTATTCTGATCGGTTAACATTCTCGGAACCCACCGTGCACAAACTTTTGAGTACCCCAATTGTTTAATAATCGTGATCACACTGCCTTTACTAAGAGAAATAATGCGACAGACTTTATCTGCAGTCACCCGACGGTCACCACGAATGATGTCATCAACTTGCTGAATGTTGTGTGGAGTCACTGCACTCACCGGCCTGCCGCTCCGCTTTTCGTCAGTCAACGGTGTTTGCCCTTCAGCTTCCTTACAACGACGAACCCATCGTCTAACAGTGCTGACATCCACTGTCACAACACCATACACCTTCTTCAGTCTTTCATGAATGCGTATGGGCGTTTCACCTTCTGCATTCAAGAATTCAATCACACAACGCTGTCTCAAACGAACATCGATGTCGGCCATCTTACAAACTTCTGCTGTGCTGCCACCTGTTGACACAGAAAGTTACTACTGCAGTGGATTGCAGAAGAAGGTTTGAGGAATGGCGCCAAATTCAAATTTTTCACTTAACTTAATTTTTTTAAGTAGGAAAAAAATGGGAGGCATTACTTTTTGACCGACCCTCGTATATACAGAATGGTTTAGTAACAATAGGGCAGCGCCAAGTAAATTCCGTATGGAAGCACTTTTTTCATACATGAACGTTAACACTATGGATGATAGCTTCGAACTTAAGGTGACACGATCAGAGTCTGCTGCGGTGAAATGATATCCCAACACGACAATGGGATGGAGGTTCTGTACATCTCCAGCGTTACCTGTTGTTGTTGTGGTCTTCATTCCGAAGTCTGGTTTGATATAGCTCTGCACGCTAGTCCATCCATGCACGCTTCTTCATCTCTGCATACACTACTGCTGACAACACTCCAGGCAAAGATCTTAATAAAGGGCTTGCTAACTCTTATATTTGATAATCAAAAATGTATCTTGTCTGATTTGTATTTGTTGCTTTTGGCAGTCGGCATTTTATATTCTCTCTATTTCTGCTATCATTAGTTATTTTTCTGCCCAAATAGCAAAACTCATCTACTATTTTATCTTATTTCCTCGTTTAATTTCCACAGGATCCCCCGATGTAATTCGTCTACATTCCATTACCTTTGTTTTACTTTTGTTAATGTTCACCTTATGATCTCTTCTCAAGATACTTTGCCACCTCTGACAGAATTATAATGTCACCAGCAAGTTTTTACCTCTGTTCCCTGAAAATTAATTACGTTTTATGATTTCTCCTTTGTTCCCTTTGCTACTTGCTCACTCTACAGACAGAATAAAGTGGGATAGAGACTATAACCTTATCTCACTTCCTTCTCAGCTACTGCTTCCCTTCCATGCCCTTCGATTCTTTTAAAAGCAGTCTGGTTTCTGTACAAGTTCTGTACAAGTATTTCAAATGGTTCAAATGGCTCTAAGCACTACGGGACTTAACATCTGAGGTCATCATTCCGCTAGACTACTTAAACCTAACTAATCTAAGGACATCACACACATCCATGCCCGAGGCAGGATTCGAACCTGCGACCGTAGCAGCAGCGTGGTTCAGGATTGCAGCGCCTAGAACCGCTCGGTCACAGCGGCCGGCTGATAATATTTCACTCGCATTTTTTTTTTACTGCTAGGTGCATAATTTCGAAGGGTGTAGTCTAGTCAACAGTATCAAAGGCTTTTTTGAACCTACAAATGCTACAACCTGTGAGTCACAAGGGGTGAATCATAACGTCAGTATTACCTCGCGTGTTGATACAGTTCTGTGGAACCCTACCTGAAGTCCCCTGAAGCTGCTTCCTATCAGTTTTTCCATTCTTCTGTAAGTGAGCTGTTGCGTGTATTTTGTAAGCAATACTTATTATACTATAAACTTTCCCGTCTTTGAATAGTACTAACTTGCCATCTGAGCACTTGGTATTCATACAACTCCTTCTCTTTGTTCCAAATTTCTGCATAATTCTGTTGTAGGCGGCGTCTATTTTTCTCCTTCTCATGCACGCTTCTACACCCAGAAACGAAGAATCATGTGTGGCGCACAGGACTCTGGTTTCGAAAAAATATAATAGTTTATTGGACGAGCAACCACAGCCTAACTTTTGTATGTTGAATAAAATCCGCTGCAGCTGCTGTGTATCCATTACTGAAGCCACGATCGGTTTCGTAATTTAAAGTACATCTTCAGGTACAAATCTGAGTAAAACGAAGAAAGAGACCGTAAACAATATTACGCGAAGACCGTATCAACGATAAAAAGTGTCCGTGAGACTGAATACTTAAATTATACAGGGCGAACCACTTTCATAGTCCGATGTCAGACCCTTCTTTGAAATTTGGGAACATTTGCAAACAGCGATAGTCATGAATAAAACACGGCAGTGAAACTGTAACTTACGAACAAATGATACAAGAAAAAAGATTATAAAAGCCGCCGGAAAAAGTGGGAGAGGGGAAAAAAGTAGCAGTAGAGTAAACAGTACTTCAGCTGAAGCCACGTTAGGACGGAACGCTGCAAATGCCATACATGAACTGACAGGATAATAGAACATGGCTCTGAGAGAAGCGGCGCATGCGTGGAACCGCAAATAACATACAACGAATTTGAAGGAAACCGTTGGGAACAGGGCGTTAAGATAACAAATGTCAAGTGAATAATTCATAAACATGAGGATAGAAGCCTAGAACCTGTTGTAGGTTATTTACAAACATAGCAAGCAGAAAAAAAAACTTTTAAAAATTCTACAGGTTTTAAAAAATTTAAAATAATTTTAATTTTTTAAAAATTGTCTCAAATAGGAGAATAACCCTAGTAAAGGCACCAAGGAAGAGGGACAGAGAGGTCGGGAACTGCTCCAGTCCAGGGTCTACAGGTAATTTCATCTACATTACTCTCAGGGCAGGAGAATTGCCCTACGATCATTTCTTATCAAAAGATTCCGCGCTGTGGTACGGTTTCAAATAAAGTGGGTATGCAGTTGGCTCCAGAAGATATTGTCCCAGCATATTTCATTCCTAAGAATAATGGACTGAGGTTAAAACACAGGGAAAGGAGTCCCAGAGGTCGTCAGGTGTTTACGTCACATGTGATGATTGCCAGTCTAAGTACATAGGCCAAACTGGAAGGTCCTTGGGAGTTAGGTTTAAGGAACATATTTCTACTCCCGTTACAGTTCTGCCTTGAGTTCACATTTATCCGAAACTGGTAGGTGAGTTTCTAGTGTTACATCTGGTCTTACAATACTGCATAAGCAATGCAGGGTTAACGTTCTTAATACCTTGGAAGAGCTCGAGATCTTTCGTGCATTAGGATAATCTTCAAAGCATACACAATTCTCAAACTGAGTCAACACGTAAAGTAATTTTGGCTACTTTTGAATTACTTAAATAAAGAGCCTAGC
This sequence comes from Schistocerca gregaria, assembly GCF_023897955.1. Classification (NCBI taxonomy): domain Eukaryota; kingdom Metazoa; phylum Arthropoda; class Insecta; order Orthoptera; family Acrididae; genus Schistocerca; species Schistocerca gregaria. Next base: position 228,737,290 of record NC_064925.1, on the reverse strand, counting down.
TCATTCTCCCTCTTATCCTTACCTTCTCTTCCTTGCTGCCTTTACTAGAGCTATTCTGTTTATAAATTTTGTTAAAAATTTTTTTTAGATTGTAATAAATTTAAATATTTTTTAAATTCTTAATGTTATGTTTATAAATGTTCCACAAGAGTTTCTAGGCTTTTGTCCCTAAGTTTATGAATTACTCACCTGACATTATCTGTTTTTATTAATATGTTTAATTTGTATGCACGGATCTCAGCCGTTTCCTTAAAGTTCATTGCATATTATTTACGTTTCAACACTCCTGGAAATGGAAAAAAGAACACATTGACACCGGTGTGTCAGACCCACCATACTTGCTCCGGACACTGCGAGAGGTCTGTACAATCAATGATCACACGCACGGCACAGCGGACACACCAGGAACCGCGGTGTTGGCCGTCGAATGGCGCTAGCTGCGCAGCATTTGTGCACCGCCGCCGTCAGTGTCAACCAGTTTGCCGTGGCATACGGAGCTCCATCGCAGTCTTTAACACTGGTAGCATGCCGCGACAGCGTGGACGTGAACCGTATGTGCAGTTGACGGACTTTGAGCGAGGGCGTATAGTGGGCATGCGGGAGGCCGGGTGGACGTACCGCCGAATTGCTCAACACGTGGGGCGTGAGGTCTCCACAGTACATCGATGTTGTCGCCAGTGGTCGGCTGAAGGTGCATGTGCCCGTCGACCTTGGACCGGACCGCAGCGAGTCACGGATGGACGCCAAGACCGTAGCATCCAACGCAGTGCCGTAGGGGACCGCACCGCCACTTCCCAGCAGATTAGGGACACTGTTGCTCCTGGGGTATCGGCGAGGACCATTCGCAACCGTCTCCATGAAGCTGGGCTACGGTCCCGCACACCGTTAGGCCGTCTTCCGCTCACGCCCCAACATCGTGCAGTGGTGTCGCGACAGGCGTGAATGGAGGGACGAATGGAGACGTGTCGTCTTCAGCGATGAGAGTCGCTTCTGCCTTGGTGCCAATGATGGTCGTATGCGTGTTTGGCGCCGTGCAGGTGAGCGCCACAATCAGGACTGCATACGACCGAGGCACACAGGGCCAACACCCGGCATCATGGTGTGGGGAGCCATCTCCTACACTGGCCGTACACCTCTGGTGATCGTCGAGGGGACACTGAATAGTGCACGGTACATCCAAACCGTTATCGAACCCATCGTTCTACCATTCCTAGACCGGCAAGGGAACTTGCTGTTCCAACAGGACAATGCACGTCCGCATGTATCCCGTGCCACTCAACGTGCTCTAGAAGGTGTAAGTCAACTACCCTGGCCAGCCAGATCTCCGGATTTGTCCCCCATTGAGCATGTTTGGGACTGGATGAAGCGTCGTCTCACGCGGTCTGCACGTCCAGCACGAACGCTGGTCCAACTGAGGCGCCAGGTGGAAATGGCATGGCAAGCCGTTCCACAGGACTACATCCAGCATCTCTACGATCGTCTCCATGGGAGAATAGCAGCCTGCATTGCTGCGAAAGGTGGATATACACTGTACTAGTGCCGACGTTGTGCATGCTCTTTTGCCTGTGTCTATGTGCCTTTGGTTCTGTCAGTGTGAGCATGTGATGTATCTGACCCCAGGAATGTGTCAATAAAGTTTCCTCTTCCTGGGACAATGAATTCACGGTGTTCTTATTTCAATTTCCAGGAGTGTATTTATGCACCGCTTCTTCTCGGGGCCTATATTTTGATATGTCAGTCCGTGTGTGGCAATCGCTGAGTTCCGTCCCAATTTCAGGTAAGGTACTGTTTTCCTGTCTCCCTTTTTCCAGCGGTTTTGTAATGCTGTCTTATGTCTCATTTGTTCATAAGTTCCAGTTTCACTGCCACGTTTTAATCCATGACTATTTCTGTTTGTGGAATTTCCCAAATTTTGAAGAAAAGGTTGGGATCGGACTATGAAAGTGGCATGACCACTATAAGGCAATTATGCAATTTTGTAGACACTTTATATCAATATGATTGGATCTTTGCGTAATATTATTTATGGTCGATTTGTTATCTTTCATCAGAGTTGTACGTGACGATTTAACTTAAATTACGAAACCGGTAGTGCCTTTAACAATGGGTTTACAATAGCTGCAGTGGTTTTTATTCAGCCATCCGAAATAGATTCTCAATGCCATCTGACAGTGAGTGTAGGTCTCCTAGGCACCAAAAACTTTTGCGTTTCCACTCAGTAGGAAGTTGTACAGGACCCGAAGGCCGCTACGAGCGTAGAGGTTAGAATACCACACTCTGTCACGAAGCAAGTCTGTGATTTACATCGCTTACAAGCAGCCCGTGCTTCGCTTCCAAGGCCCTAATTGTGCATTTGAAAAGCTACAGCCGGAAAGCGGAAATCGATTTCCTCTTAGTGCTGTTCAGCATGGAAGTGAAAAGTTGCTAAAAAAATAGTAGCGGCATTCTATAAGAGACTTCAAGGATACCGAATGAGCAGCGACTTGAACAGCTGCTGGCGTGTTATGCGCCAGTTATACAAGAATCAGCGCTGGGATAATGCATTGGCTCATAATCTGGTCTCGTGTACATGGGGATCAGCGTGTAATCTACACTGGCTAACCTAAACGTAATGACCACCGACCACCATCACAATGAATACCGCCTAGGAATGAACTACATCTACACTACTGGCCATTAAAATTGCTACACCAAAAAAAATGTATATGATAAACGGGTATTCAATGGACAAAAATATTATACTAGAACTGACATGTGATTACATTTTCACTCAATTTGGGTGCATAGATACTGAGAAATCAGTACCCAGAACAACCACCTCTGGCCGTAATAACGGCCTTGATACGCCTGGGCATATAGTCACACAGAGCTTGGATGGCGTGTACAGGTACAGCTGCCCATGCATCTTCAACATGATACCACAGTTCATCAAGAGTAGTGACTGGCGTATTGTGACGAGTCAGTTGCTCGGCCACCATTGAACAGACGTTTTCAATTGGTCTGTGATGCAGCGTCAAGGGTAACCGCAACCATGGTCTCCGAGCTGATAGTCCCTGCTGCTGCAAACGTCTTCGAACTGTTCGTGCTGATGGTTGTTGGCTCAGGGATCGAGTCTTGGCTGCTTTATCCGTTACAGTCATGCGGATAAGCCGGCCGCAGTGGCCGTGCGGTTCTAGGCGCTACAGCCTAGCGCTACAGATTCGAATCCTGCCTCGGGAATGGATGTGTGTGATGTCCTTAGGTTAGTTAGGTTTAATTAGTTCTAAGTTCTAGGCGTCTGACGACCTTAGAAGTTAAGTCGTATAGTGCTCAGAGCCATTCGAACCAACCGATTCCATATTCTGCTAACAGCCATTGGATCTCGACCAATGCGAGCAACAATGTCGCGATACGATAAACCGCAATCGCGATAGGGTACAATCCGACCTTTATCAAAGTTGTAAACGAGATGGTACGCATTTCTCCTCCTTACGCAAGGCATCACAACAACGTTTCACCAGGCAACGCCGGTCAACTGCTGTTTGTGTATGAGAAATCGGTTGGAAACTTTCCTCATGTGAGCATGTTGTAGGTGTCGCCACCGGCGCCAACCTTTTGTGAATGCTCTGAAAAGCTAATCATTTGCATATCACAGCATCTTCTTCCTGTCGGTTACATTTCGCGTCTGTAGCACGTGATCTTCCTGGTGTAGCTATTTTAATGGCCAATAGTGTATCTCTCTCTCTCTCTCTCGCTCTCTCTCTCTCTCTCTCTCTCTCTCTCTCTCTCTCTCTCTGTTGTTCTATCAGTCCTACCTAGTAACGAAGCCAAATTGATGAAAAGAAACGACCGAACAAGCCCCTTATCAGCCATTTCCTGCTTGGATGAGTTACATTTCCGTAAGTGTTCTTACGAGTCTCAGTGTGGCCTGCTTTTCCTACTATTTGTTTCATTTGGTTATTCGAACTAAGATCGCCATGGATAGTTACTCCTAGAAATTTTACGGTAGACACTGTCTCCAGCAGTTTGCCATCAGTAGTATAGTTGTTCATAGTGACTTTCTTTACCCGTGAATGTACAATAGCGACGTTCAAGGTAACCTGTCGGAGTCTGCACCATACATTAATCCTCTACAGGTCGTTCCACAAATCGATACTGCCTTTTGGCGTTACTACACTCCTGGAAATGAAAAAAGAACACATTCACACCGGTGTGTCAGACCCACCATACTTGCTCCAGACACTGCGAGAGGGCTGTACAAGCAATGATCACACGCGCGGCACAGCGGACACACCAGAAACCGCGGTGTTGGCCGTCGAATGACGCTATCTGCGCAGCATTTGTGAACCGCCGTCGTCAGTGTCAGCCAGTTTGCCGTGGCATACGGAGATCCATCGCAGTCTTTAACACTGGTGGCATGCCGCGACAGCGTGGACGTGAACCGTATGTGCAGTTGACGGACTTTGAGCGAGGGCGTATAGTGGGCATGCGGGAGGCCGGGTGGACGTACCGCCGAATTGCTCAACACGTGGGGCGTGAGGTCTCCACAGTACATCGATGTTGTCGCCAGTGGTCAGCGGAAGGTGCACGTGCCCGTCGACCTTGGACCGGACCGCAGTGACGCACGGATGCACGCCAAGACCGTAGGATCCTACGCAGTTCCGTAGGGGACCGCACCACCACTTCCCAGCAGATTAGGGACACTGTTGCTCCTGGGGTATCGGCGGGGACCATTCTCAACCGTCTCCATGAAGCTGGGCTACGGTCCCGCACACCGTTAGGCCGTCTTCCGCTCACGCCCCAACATCGTGCAGCCCGCCTCCAGTGGTGTCGCGACAGGCGTGAATGGAGGGACGAATGGAGACGTGTCGTCTTCAGCGATGAGAGTCGCTTCTGCCTTGGTGCCAATGATGGTCGTATGCGTGTTTGGCGCCGTGCAGGTGAGCGCCACAGTCAGCAATGCATACGACCGAGGCACACAGGGTCAACACCCGGCATCATGGTGTGGGGAGACATCTCCTACACTGGCCGTAGACCTCTGGTGATCGTCGAGGGGACACTGAATAGTGCACGGTACATCCAAACCGACATCGAACCCATCGTTCTACCATTACTAGACCGGCAAGGCAACTTGCTGTTCCAACAGGACAATGCATGTCCGCATGTATCCCGTGCCACCGAACGTGCTCTAGAAGGTGTATGTCAACTACCCTGGCCAGCAAGATCTCCGGATCTGTCCCCCATTGAGCATGTTTGGGACTGGAAATAAGGAAATTTGCTGACATAAGCCACTTCGGCAAAGGGCAGAATGTAAAGGCTGTATCTCGGAAAAGACGAAGCTGGTCGTCTGTTCGTTTGCTACTGTGGTGAGGACGTATGAATGGTTAATGTACGTTGAAACAATTAGTGGACGTCGATGCTTCATCGCAGAACGAGGTGGTCAGACACTTTCTTGCTCTATAAAGGACAGACGTTTTCCTGCAGGCACAAGTGTTTCACAGTTCACCCTTACACGATCATCGCTGAACGTGGGGCTCCCCAGCCGACATACCCTACGTGTTCTGATCTTGTGCATGATATACAACAGGCTCTAGATATCGGCTTCCATGTTGATGCCATATTTCTCGACTTTCGAAAGGCGTTCGACTCAGTTCCGCACTGTCGCTTGCTACAAAAAGTGCGCGCTTACGGTCTATCCGATGACATATGCGGTTGGATAGAAAGTTTTCTAACAGAAAGGGAGCAATACGTCATCCTGAACGGGGTGACTTCAACAGAAACAAGAGTAAATTCAGTTGTGCCCCATGGCAGCGTAATATGTCCTCTGCTTTATACGATTTACATAAACGATCTGGTTGACGGTATTGACAGTGGTCTTAGACTGTATGCCTATGATGCTGTGGTCTACAGGAAAGTAGTACCACACGAAAGTTGTGAACAAATCAATGAGGATTTGCAGAAAATAAATGTGTGGTGTAATGACTGGCAGTTGTCTCTCAATATAAGTAAGTGAACCTATTGAGTATAACAAGGCGAAATCCCCATTTATGTACGATTAAAAAATAAATGTCCAGTCTGTGGAAGCGGTAACGTCCGTCAAGTATCTGGGTATGACTATTCGAAATGATCTCAAATCGAATGGTCAGATTACACAAGTTACGGGTAAGGCGAACTCTAGACTGCGGCTTATTGATAGAATCCTGAAGCGATAGCTTATACGTTAGTTCGTCCAGTCTTGGAGTACTGTTCTTCTGTATGGGACCCTTATCAGTTGGGTCTGATTCAAGAGATTGACATGGTCCAAAGAAGAGCGGCAAGATTCGTGACTGGTACATTTAGCCATCGCGAAAGAGTTACAAATCTCATAGAAAGTTTGAAGTGGGACACACTTGCAGATAGATGGCGCGCTAAACAGAAGGGGCTGCTCACTAAATTCCGAAATCCGATGTTCACCGAGGATGTAGAGTATATATTATTACCACTAACTTTCAAATGATCACCATTCAAAGATAAGGGAATTAAGAGCTCGTCCTGAGGCGTTCAGACAGTCGTTTTTCCCTCGCTCGATGAACGAGTGCAAAAGAGAGGGAGGGGGGGGGGGGGTGGAATATGACTTTGGGGTGAATTGTGCCCTCCGCCACTCACCGCGTGGTGGCTAGCGGAATATATATGTAGATGTAGATCGTCAATTACAATTGCAGTGAGCACGGTATCATTGGCATTGGAACGTGTATCAATGGAAACCTGTCACCTGGTTCGATGAATTATGGTTCTTGTTACTCGACGTTACGTGTTTTGTTTTACGATTGCAATTTCGATGTTATGCCTTTCTCAAGTATAAGATTTTGACACATAGGCTGATAGACTGCAACGTTATTAGCTTTGCCTAACGTAAACTTGTATTGCAAAATCTTATGCTTGAATACTGCAAAATGTCAAAATTACAATCGTAAAATAAAACGTCATGGTCAGACAGATTCCGAAATCATCTAGGACCAGATATAGCCTCAGATCGCTATATTGTAGTGATGAAGTGAAGGCTGAGAAGAGTAGACAGGAAGAATCAATTCGCGAAGAAGTGAGATACAGAAACACTAAGGAATGACGAGATACGCTTGAAGTTCTCTAAGGCTATAGATACAGCAGTAAGCAATAGCCCAGTAGGTACTACAATTGAAGAGGAACGGACATCTCTAAAAAGGGTAATCACAAAAGTTGGAAAGAAAAACATAGTTACAAAGTAGGCCACTGCGAAGAAAACATGGGTAACAAAAAAGTACTTCAGTTGATCGATGGAAGAAAGACATACGAAAAAGTTTAGGGAAATTTAGGAATACAGCAATATACAAATACAAGTCGCTGAGGAACGAAATAAATTAGAAGTGAAGGGAAGCTGAGACGAAATAGCTGCATGAAAAATGTGGAGAAATCGAAAAAGTATTCAATGTCGGAAGGAGTGACTCAGCATATAGAAAGATCAAAACAACCTTCGGTGAAATTAAAAGCGAATGTAGTATCATTACCAGTGCTACGGTAAATTCACTGTTAAGTGCAGAGGACGGAGCGGATGGGTGGAAAGAATACACTGAAGGCTTCTATGAGGAGCAATATTTTTCTGATGTGATAGATGATGAAACTGGTGTCGATTTAGAAGAGATGGGTGATCCAGTATAAGAATCAGAATTTAAGAGAGCTTTGGAGGACTTTAGATCAGATAAGGTCGAAATGGAAAAGGAAATGCCCTGAGAATTTCTAAAATCATTGGGGGAGGTGGCAACAAAACGACTATTCTTATTGGTGTAGAATGTGTGAGTCAGGCGACATACCATCTGACTTTCGGAAAAATATCATCCACACAATTCCGAGGATTTAAAGGGCCGACGAGTGCGAGAATTATCTCACAAACAGCTTCACGGCTCATGTATCCAAGTTGCTGACAAGAATAACATACAAAAGAATGGAAAACGAAACTGACGATATGTAAGATGATTATCAAGGTGGCTTTAAGAAAGGTAAAGGCTCTAGAGAGTCTATTATGAGGATGCGGTTGATAACTGAAGCAGGATTAAAGAAAAATCGTGACACGTTCATAGGATCTGTCAACCTGGAAAAGGCGTTTGATAATGTAAGATGGTGCAAGATGTTGGGTATTCTGAGAAAAACTGGGTAAGCTAGAGGGAAAGACGTGTCATACACAATATGTACAAGAGCCAAGAGGGTACAATAAGAGTGGGCGACCAAGAACGAAGTGTTCGCATTAAAAAGGATTTAAGACATGGATGCAGTCTTTCACTCCTACTGTTCAATCTGTATATCGAAGAGTCAGTGATGGAAATAAACGGAAGTTTCAGGAGTGGGATAAAAATTCAAGGTGAAAGGATATGAGTGATACGATTCGCTGATGACATTGGCGTTCTGAGTGAAAGTGAGGAAGAATTACGGGATCTGATGAATGGAATGAACAGTCTGACGAGTTCAGGTATAGACTGACAGTAAATCGAAGAAAGATGAAAGTAATGAGAAGTAGCAGAAACGAGAAGAGCGAGAAATCAGTATTGATAGTCACGACGTAGATGAAGTTAAGGTGTTCTGCTTCATAAGCTGCAAAATAACCGATGAAGGACGGAGCCAGGAGGACATCAAAAGCAGAATAGCAATAGCTAAAAGGGCATTCCTGGCCAGGAGAAGTCTAGTAGTATCACGCATAGGGCTTAATTTGAGAAAGCACAGCATTGTATGGTAGTGAAACACAGACTGTAGGAAAACCAGAACAGGAGGGAATCGAAGCGTCTGAGTTGTGATGCTACAGTCCAATGTTGAAAATTGGGTACACTGATAAGGCATTGAATGAGGAAGTTCTGCGCAAAATCGGAGGGGAAAGCTATATTTGGAAAACACTGACAAGAAGAAGGGACAGGAAAATAGGACATTTGTTAAGACATCAGGGAATGACTTCCATCGTACTAAAGGAAGCCGTAGAAGCCAAAAACTGTAGAGCAAGACAGATATTGGAATACATCCAGCAAATAACTGAGGACTTACGTTGCAAGTGCTACTCTGAGATGTAAAGGTCGGCACAGGAGAGGAATTCGTGGCGGGCAGCATCAGTCATAGTCAGAAGATTGATGACACAAAATAAATAAATAAAACACCGACAGCTGAAAGTAAGATCACAACACAGAAAACGTGTCTACATCTACAACTACATAAACATTCTGCAAGCCACCGCTCGGTGTATGACAGAGGGTAGCTTGTACCACTGATAATTATTTACTTTCCTATTCCAGTCACAACTAGATGGAGGGAAATACGACTGTCTATATGCTTCCGTAAGAGATATATTTTCTCTTATCCTACAGCAATCCTTATTTGCTCATTTCATTTCATTTCGTTTTGCATCATTACACCTACATATTTAATCGACGTGAGTGTGTCAAGCAGGTCACTACTAATGCTGCATTCGATCATTATGTGTTTGTTTATCTTGCTTATCTACATTAGGTTATAATTTTCTAGATGTAGAGCTGGCTGCCATTAGTCACACGGACTAGAAATTTAGTAATCTTGTACCCTCCTGCGGTCACTCAACGGCGACACTTTCCCCTACACCCTAACATCACCAAACAGCCGCAGACTGCTGCTAACCCTTTCCACCAAATCAATTATATTGCTCAAATAGAAAATAACCGTGGTCCTATCACACTTCCCTGGGGATCTTTGTCTCTGTTGAGCATTAGCCGTCGAGGGCAACGTACTAGCTTCTAAGAAGTCTTCGAGCGACTGACAAATCTGAGATCCTATTCTGTACGCTCGTACCTTCGTTAACATTATGCAGCGGGCACAGTGCTTTTCGGAAATTTAGAAATATGCGAACCGCCTGTTGCTCTTCATCCATAGTTCTCAAAATATGATCCGAGAGAAGTGCTAGCTGACTTTACCACGAGTGATGCTTTTGAAAACCGTGCTGATTCGTGGAATTGGTCTTCTCTGTCTCTAGGAAATTTATTAAATTCGAAATGATAATATGTTCGAAAGCTCCACAGCAAACCGAGGTATATTGGTCCGTAATTTTGCGGGTCCATTTTTTTTACTCTTGTTATATACGGGAGCCACCTGCGCTTGTTTCCACTGTCTTGGGACTTGGTGCTGGACGAGAGATCAGCCATAAAAGCATGCTAAGTAAGGGGCGAGCTCCGTAGAGTATTCTTCGTAATACTGAACTGGGATACATCTGGACCTAGCGACTTGTTTGCTTTCAACTCTTCCACCTGTTTCTCCATGCCTGGGATGCTTATTATTATGTCCTTCATATTGGTATGTGTGCGACACTCAAACGTCTGTCAAAAATTTTTGTACGTGTCTCCTGCGTGAATGATTTTTTAAATGTGAAATTCAAAAATTTGGTTTTGCTTTTGCTATCCTCTGTTACTACACAAGACTGGTCAACGTGTTACTGGATAGACGCGAGGCTCGAGTCCTCCCTCGGCCATGGGTGTGTGTGTGTGTGCTGTCGTAAATTAGTTTAAGTTAGATTAAGCAGTGTGTAAGCCTAGGGATCGATGACCTCAGTAGTTTGGTCCCATAGAAACTCTACGTAGGACCAGAATTTACTAGGGTTTTAGGCAAGATCTTTTGCTAAAGTATGACGGTAGTACTTCCTTTGGCTTTTCTGTGGTTTGCCTAAATCACTTCAGGCTGTAAGATTACGATTTCATCTAGAAACCACCAGTAAAGAGTGCAAATCGGTAGTTTTAATCTAGAACCAGACGTGGTTTATCCAGACAGCACGTACAGCACTTGCTACTGATCCCGTGCTGTCAGGAGCACCGCAGACTTGGCCACCAAATTCGCCTGATATGAATCCGATGGAAAACGTCGGCGCCGTCGAACGCTCACAACCACGGGCCTATAATTTACCCGAATGGCGTAATCTTTGCATTGACATCTACACCACTACCTGCAGATATCTACTAAGGGGCTGTCCAGTGCTTGCCACCGAGAATCACTGCATTCCAAAGCAGGTACGATATTCCATCTTCCTGCTACTGGCAGTGGAAAGACCGTCGTAAATCTGAGAAGACGCGTTGTGTTGCCGGCCCTGAACCGAACTTTTCTAAATGGCATCTTAAAACCACACCAACTACATTCCATAGCTATATTCGTATCATCGCAAAAGGGACAAATCACTGCAGAGCCGATAAGATATGCAACAGTAGCGCGAGAAGCAACGCAGGACTGCGTTGACCATTGCTGTCACGGCTTCTCGCACTTTAATTGTTCTGGTTACGCATTGTTTGGCCTAAAGCTATCGCACGTGAAAAGCTTTTACCCTTTCATGATTCAAATTGGCTTTAAATACCAGTAGAATGTTTTATTAATAGAAGTAAGAACACTTAAGTAAGAATTACAATAATGAGATACCGCTTAAATAAGGAAGTATGGAACAGATTGTGAATTCTAGCGTGGTTGTAAGTAGTAAGAAAAAGACATATCAGTGTATAAATACACTGAAGCGCAGAAGAGACTGCTATAGGCATGCGTATTCAAATACAGAGATATGTAAACAGGCAGAATGCGGCACTGCTGCCAGACACTCCAGATGTTAGATCGGTTACCAATGATACAATGGCAGGTTATCAAGATATAAATGAGTTTTAACGTCGTTTTATAGTCGGCGCATGAGCGATGGGAGACAGTATCTCCGAGACAGCGATAAAGTGGGTATTTTCCAGTACGACCATTTCACGAGTGTACCTTGAATATCAGGAATCCGATAAAACATCGAATCTCCGACACCGCTGAGGCCTAAAAAAGATTCTGCAAGAACAGGACCAACGACGACTGAAGAGAATCGTTCAACTTGACAGAAGTGCAACTCTTCCGCAAACTGCTGCAGATTTTAAAGCTGGTCCGTCAACAGATGTCAGCGTGCGAACCATTGAACGAAACATCATCGATATGGGCTTTCGGAGCCTGTCAGCACAAACAGTGGATTGTTGGTGACTGGAATCATATCGCTGGTCGGACGAGTCTCGTTTCACATTGTGTCAAGAGGATGGACGTGTAGGGACATGGAGACACTTCGTGAATCCATGGACCATGCATCTCAGCAGGGGGTGGTTCAAGCTGGTGGAGGCACTGTAATGAAGTGGGGTGTGTGCAGTTGGAGTGATATGGGACTCCTGATACGTCTAGATAAGGCTCTAATAGGTTATATGTACGGAAGCATTCTGTCTCATCATCTGCATCCATTCATGTCCATTGTAAATTCCAAAGGACTTGGGCAATTCCAGCAGGACAAAGCGACACCCCACACGTCCAAAATTGCTACAGAGTGGCTCCAGGAACACTCTTCTGAGTTTAAACACTTCCACTGGCCACCAGACTAGCCACACTGAACATTATTAGGCATATCTGGGATGCCTTGCATGGTGCTGTTCAAAAGAGATCTCCAACCTCTCGTACTCCCTGCCGCCGTTGGATAAGCAGCTGCCGCAGCAAGTCGTATAATCCTAGCTTACTTATTTGTTAGATAGTTTAATTAATTTCTTTGCGTGTTTTTGGGTACTTGTATTGTTTCATTCATATTTCGGGCGTATTATAGTATTTGACAGTCGTAGCATCGCGCTTTAGTGTTTACTTCGTAGATTCTTATTTAAATTGCGTGTGAGTTTCGTATAGGAGGTGCAATTTCGAGTTTTAGTTACTGTAATCGTAAATTCAGCAGATTGTAGCGCAGTCGTTAGGCATTTGTACAGGTTAGTTGATACATTCTTTCCGTGTTTCGCTTGCGTTATCTAGGCACGGACTCGTGTTTCAGTAACTGTTGTTCAACATCGATTAAATGGACAGGGACTGCGATTGCTGTGTTCGGATGAGGGCTGACTTGGCATCCCTTCGCTCACAGCTGCAATGGGCGCTGACTTAGGTCGCGCAGCTTGAGACTGTTGCCAATGGGCACCACTGTGGGGAGCCGGACTTGGGTATCACGGGGATGTCAACCTCGTCCCGTCTGTCCCCAGATCGGTCTGCCGCTGCGGTTGCCCCGGTTGCTGCCCGCAGTGGGGCTGAGCCCTATCCTGTGGTTGATTGGGATGTCGTTCCAAGGCGTGGCAGACAGCGAAAGGCGTTCCCAGAGGCTGATCAGAAAGCCTCCCCGGTGCGTCTGACAAACCGGTTTCAGGCATTGTCTCTGGCTGAGCCAGATGCAGCTCCATGCCCTATTTCAGAGGATCATTCTCAGCCTTCAAGGTCCGGGCAATCGCAGAGGCTGGGCTTACTGGTAGTTGGGAGCTCCAATGTTAGGCGCGTAATGGGGCCCCTTAGGAATACGGCGGCTAAGGAGGGGAAGAAATCCAGTGTGCACTCCATGTGCATTCCGGGAGGAGTCATTCCTGAAGTGGAAAGGGTCCTTCCGGATGCCATGAAGAGCACAGGGTGCAGCCAGCTGCAGGTGGTGGCACATGTCGGCACTAATGACGTGTGTCGCTTTGGATCTGAGGAAATTCTCTCTGGATTCCAGCGGCTATCTGATTTGGTGAAGGCTGCCGGTCTTGCTTACGAGATGAAGGCAGAGCTCACCATCTGCAGCATCGTTGACAGAACCGACTGCGGACCTTTGGTGCAGAGCCGGGTGGAGGGTCTGAATCAGAGGCACAGACGGTCTTGCGACCGTATTGGCTGCAGATTCCTTGACTTGAGCCATAGGGTGGTGGGGTTTCGGGTTCCGCTGAGTAGGTCAGGAGTTCACTACACTCAGCTGGCGGCTACACGGGTAGCGGAGGCTGTGTGGCGTGGACTGGTCGGTTTTTTAGGTTAGAAGGACTCGGGAAAGTGCGGGATGGGCTGCAATCTCAAAGGGTGCTTGGCAATTACAGGACGTGCTTGGATCAAGGAACAGTCGGAATTATAGTTGTAAATTGTTGTAGTTGCGCTGGAAAAGTCCTTGAGCTTCAAGCGCTAATAGAAAGCACAGAAGCTAATATCGTTATAGGTACAGAAAGCTGGCTAAAGCCTGAAGTAAGTTCTGCAGAAATTTTTACGAAGTCTCAGACGGTGTTCAGGAAAGATAGATTAGGCAGAATTGGTGGTGGAGTGTTTGCGTCTGTCAGTAGTAGTTTATCTTGTAGTGAAGTCGAAGTAGATACTCCGTGCGAATTGGTATGGGTGGAGGTTATACTTAACAGTCGAATTAAGTTAATAATTGGCTCCTTCTACCGACCCCCAGACTCCGATGATACAGTTGCGGAACAGTTCAGAGAAAGTTTGTGTCTCGTAACAAATAAATACCCCACTCATACGGTTATAGTTGGTAGGGACTTCAACCTACCCTCGGTATGTTGGCAAAAATACTTGTTCAAAAGCGGTGGTAGGCAGAAAACGTCTTCTGAGATTGTCCTAAATGCTTTCTCCGAAAATTATTTCGAGCAGTTAGTCCACTAACCCACGCGAATTGTAAATGGTTGCGAAAACACACTTGACCTCTTAGCCACAAACAATCCGGAGCTGATAGAGAGCATCATGACTGATACAGGGATTAGTGATCACAAGGTCGTTGTAGCTAGGCTCAATACCATTTCTTCCAAATCCATCAGAAACAAACGCAAAATAATTTTATTAAAAAAAGCGGATAAAGTGTCACTAGAAGCCTTCCTAAAAGACAATTTCCATTCCTTCCGAACTGACTATGCGAATGTAGACGAGATGTGGCTCAAATTCAAAGATATAGTAGCCACAGCAATTGAGATATTCATACCTCATAAATTGGTAAGAGATGGAACGGATCCCCCGTGGTACACAAAAAAAGGTCCGAACGCTGTTGCAGAGGCAACGGAAAAAGCATGCGAAGTTCAGAAGAACGCGAAATCCCGAAGATGGGCTAAAATTTACAGACGCGCGAAATTTGGCACGTACCTTTAATAGGTTCCACAACGAAACATTGTCTCGAAATTTGGTAGAAAATCCGAAGAAGTTCTGGTCGTATGTAAAGTACACAAGCGGCAAGACGCAATCAATACCTTCGCTGCGCAGTGCCGATGGTACTGTTATCGACGACTGTGCCGCTAAAGCGGAGTTATTGAACGCAGTTTTCCGAAATTCCTTCACCAGGGAAGACAAATGGAATATTCCAGAATTTGAAACACGAACATCTGCTAGCATGAGTTTCTTAGAAGTAGATACCTTAGGGGTTGCGAAGCAACTCAAATCGCTTGATACGGGCAAGTCTTCAGGTCCAGACTGTATACCTATTATGTTCCTTTCAGATTACGCTGATACTATAGCTCCCTATTTAGCACTCATATACAACCGCTCGCTCACCGATAGATCTGTACCTACAGATTGGAAAATTGCGCAGGTCGCACCAGTGTTCAAGAAGGGTAGTAGGAGTAATCCGTTTAACTACAGACCTATATCATTGACGTCGGTTTGCAGTAGGGTTTTGGAGCATATACTGTATTCAAACATTATGAATCACCTCGAAGGGAACGATCTATTGACACGTAATCAGCATGGCTTCAGAAAACATCGCTCTTGTGCAACGCAGCTAGCTCTTTATTCGCACGAAGTAATGGCCGCTATCGACAGGGGATCTCAAGTTGATTCCATATTTCTAGATTTCCGGAAAGCTTTTGACACCGTTCCTCACAAACGACTTCTAATCAAGCTGCGGAGCTATGGGGTATCGTCTCAGTTGTGCGACTGGATTCGTGATTTCTTGAAAATCTCTTCGGGTTTGCTGCCGGATCCTAAAATCAACTTGACTCGATATTTCGGCGATCCAACTGGTCGCCATCTTCAGGAGAGTGCTGCTTGCTGATGAGTCCCGCTGAGAACTAACGCCTGGCTGCAAAACGACGTCCTATATAGCCCACCGTGCAGTACACGGCGCGTGCGCCGCCCGTCACAGTTGCTGCCCTCCAAGACAGGGAAGGGGCGCCGCCCCTGGTAGAACTTTGCGGCAACGATATATCGCACTCATGGTCGCACCGAAGAACGTTCAATTTTGATGCGGGATAGTACCGGATTCCACGTCCTGCTAAGAGGAAACCCATTGTCTCCATTGATTAAATTATCCGCCAAACTAATTTCAATTGCCTCTTTATAAACACTATTCCAAAAACTGGAAATGTTGGCAACTACCACCGTTTCGTCATATTTCATGCCGTGTCCCTCATTTAAACAGTGTTCTGCTACTGCCGATTTTTCCGGCTGTTGTAGCCTCGTATGGCGTCGGTGTTCCACACACCTGTCATGAACTGTGCGAATCGAACGACTAATGTAAGTTTTCCCACACTGACACGGAATTTTGTATACACCGGGTTTCCTAAGCCCCAGATCATCTTTTACAGAGCTAAGTAGTGCCCTAATCTTAGAAGGCGGTCGGGACACACTTTTAATGTTAAAATTCCTTAAAATTCGTCCAATCTTAAACGATATACCTCCTGCATAGGAAAGAAAGGCCATCGATCCATGTTCCTCTTCATGCACCTCCAGAGATGGTCAAAACTCCATAGCCCGACGAATCTGCTTCTCGTAGTATCCATTATCCTAAAAAACAGCCATAAAATGCGCAAGTTCTTGGGTTAAGCTGTCCGCGTCGGAAATGGCATATGCTCTCCGTACCAATGTCCTGAGGACGCCACTGCGTTGGTAGGGTGGATGACAACTTGTAGAATGCAGATACCGATCTGTGTGCGTCGGCTTTCGGTGAACATTGTGTCCCGAAGTACCATCTGGTTTTTTATAAACCATAACGTCTAAAAATGGAAGCATCCCATCACTTTCGAACTCCATGGTAAATTTGATGCGGGGATGAAGACAGTTGAAATGGTTCAAAAATCTATTAAGAGAGTCACGTCCATGCGGCCAAACGAAAAACGTATCATCCACGTATCTGCAGAAGCACGTTGGTTGCAAAGCTGAAGTCTTTAGTGCCATATCCTCGAAGTCCTCCATAAATAAATTGGCGACTATAGGTGATAAAGGACTACCCATAGCCACTCCGTCATTCTGTTCAAAAAAGTTGCCGTTGAATAAAAAATATGTGGATGTCAGCACATGACGACAAAGCTTCACCAACTCTTCATCCAGTTTTTCACTAATCAAATTAAGCGACTCTTCTAGAGGAACTTGCGTAAACAGTGATACCACATCAAAACTCACTAATAGATCTGAAGGACTCAACTTCAAAGATTTCAATCGACTAATAAAATCCACCGAATTGGAAATATGGTGTTCACATTTGCCAGCATATGGACGGAGAACAGATGATAAATACTTCGCCAGGTTATAAGTGGGTGCACCCAAATTACTAACAATTGGGCGTAGAGGAGCCCCTTCTTTATGAACCTTAGGCAGACCATACAACCTAGGCGGAACGGCAGCACCAGGATGAAGTTTCTTACATAAATCGTCGGACAACGAACTCTTTTTCAACAGTGAAAGTGTCTTGCGTTTAATCCTTTCTGTGGGGTCACTAGATAGTTTTCTGTATGCCGGGTCGTTGAGTAATAAATCCATTTTTAGGACGCAATCATCCCGCGTCATTACAACCGTGGCATTCCCCTTGTCAGCTGGTAAAACTACTACTTCATCATCATTCCTAAGGGAACGAATGGCTGCTCTCTCTGCGGAAGAGATGTTATCCCGCGGTGGCCGAGCCCGACGTAATGTGTGGGACACATCTTGCCTTATTTCTTCTGCTTGGTCCTCGGGTAGGCTGTGTACTGCTTGTTCTACAGAGCATATGAACTCTGTGACGGGAAGACTCTTGGGAGTGGGCGAAAAATTTAAGCCTTTCTCCAACACCGCCACTGTGGGCCCATCCAACGCCTTGTTAGAAAGATTAACCTCAGCGCGCCGACGTTTATCCCCTTCTGATGCTGTAGAACGAGAAAGATTCCGTTCAAATTTCGAAGATTGTCTGGTAACGGCGCTCTTATGAGCCCAATCCGAAATCGCCCATGTGGAATCATCAACCCACTGCCAAACATCACTTGATCTGGGGCTTAGGAAACCCGGTGTATACAAAATTCCGTGTCAGTGTGGGAAAACTTACATTGGTCGTTCGATTCGCACAGTTCATGACAGGTGTGTGGAACACCGACGCCACACGAGGCTACAACAGCCGGAAAAATCGGCAGTAGCAGAACACTGTTTAAATGAGGGACACGGCATGAAATATGACGAAACGGTGGTAGTTGCCAACATTTCCAGTTTTTGGAATAGTGTTTATAAAGAGGCAATTGAAATTAGTTTGGCGGATAATTTAATCAATAGAGACAATGGGTTTCCTCTTAGCAGGACGTGGAATCCGGTACTATCCCGCATCAAAATTGAACGTTGTTCGGTGCGACCATGAGTGCGATATATCGTTGCCGCAAAGTTCTACCAGGGGCGGCGCCCCTTCCCTGTCTTGGAGGGCAGCAACTGTGACGGGCGGCGCACGCGCCGTGTTCTGCACGGTGGGCTATATAGGACGTCGTTTTGCAGCCAGGCGTTAGTTCTCAGCGGGACTCATCAGCAAGCAGCATTCTCCTGAAGATGGCGACCAGTTGGATCGCCGAAATATCGAGTCAAGTTGATTTTAGGATCCGGCAGCAAACCCGAAGAGATTTTCAAGACTTATTACGCCGGGAAAGCCTACGAAGTCACTTCGTGATTTCTTGTCAGGAAGGTCGCAGTTCGTAGTAATAGACGGAAAATCATCGAGTAAAACTGAAGTGATATCAGGTGTTCCCCAGGGAAGCGTCCTGGGACCTCTGCTGTTCCTGATCTATATAAATGACCTGGGTGACAATCTGAGCAGTTCTCTTAGATTGTTCGCAGATGATGCTGTAATTTACCGTCTAGTAAGGTCATCCGAAGACCAGTATCAGTTGCAAAGTGATTTAGAAAAGATTGCTGTATGGTGTGTCAGGTGGCAGTTGACGCTAAATAACGAAAAGTGTGAGATGATCCACATGAGTACCAAAAGAAATCCGTTGGAATTCGATTACTCGATAAATAGTACAATTCTCAAGGCTGTCAATTCAACTAAGTACCTGGGTGTTAAAATTACGAACAACTTCAGTTGGAAGGACCACATAGATAATATTGTCGGGAAGGCGAGCCAAAGGTTGCGTTTCATTGGCAGGACACTTAGAAGATGCAAACAAGTCCACTAAAGAGACAGCTTACACTACACTCGTTCGTCTTCTGTTAGAATATTGCTGCGCAGTGTGGGATCCTTACCAGGTGGGATTGACAGAGGACATCGAAAGGGTGCAAAAGAGGGCAGCTCGTTTTGTATTATCACGTTATAGGGGAGAGAGTGTGGCAGATATGATACACGAGTTGGGATGGAAGTCATTACAGCATAGACGTTTTTCGTCGCGGCGAGACCTTTTTACGAAATTTCAGTCACCAACTTCTCTTCCGAATGCGAAAATATTTTGTCGAGCCCAACCTACATAGGTAGGAATGATCATCAAAATAAAATAAGAGAAATCAGAGCTCGAACAGAAAGGTTTAGGTGTTCGTTTTTCCCGCTCGCTGTTCGGGAGTGGAATAGTAGAGAGATAGTATGATTGTGGTTCGATGAACCCTCTGCCAAGCACTTAAATGTGAATTGCAGAGCAGTCATGTAGATGTACTCTTACGGATTTATGGACAGCCCTGCGGACTTCATGGTGTCAGTTTCGTACGGCACTACTTCAGACATTAGTCGAGTCTATGCCACATCAAGTTACATTACTTTTGAATGCTCGTGGGCCCCACACAATATAATGTAGGTATGCCAGTATCTTTGGCTCTTCAGTGTCGCTCTATATGAAATGCCTTTTGATAATAAAAGTTCCCAAGACATTGTTTAAATTGTATTCTGCACATGTATGTCAGGACTGTTTCAAGGGTACCTCACCCTAATCAGAGGCGGATTTCTTAAAGGCTCGGGGAATGTTACACAACAGAGTATTAAATCTGGTGCAGCACGAAAAATCTTCCATGGCAACGCCAGAGACAGACCAGAGCAGTCAGTTAGCGGTCAAAGTTGTAGTGAGAAAGAACCACCAATGGTGCAGAAGCACATTCTGAAGCTGTTGCAACACCATGAATGAAATGAGCACTCATGTCAGCAATGTAGCAAATGACATCGTTTCAGTGAAGGGATATCATCATACTGGTGCACAATGTGTCACAAGAAAGGTTAAGTTGGTTGCAAGAGCTTCTATTCAGAATATTGACGTGGCAGAAAGAATATCTGAAAGGTGAAGTTGGGGAATCCTGAAGCAACCAAGAGAACTGACTGAACAAAAGCAGAGCGAATGGTGTCATTGCTGCCCCAGCTTGTCCTACATAAATACAACTATTTCGATCTACCGCGGAGCAAAAAGTACTATCCGGACGAATTAGTCGCTGTCAAGACTGATGGGGGCTGTGGTCTCCATTGTCCAGCAGACTTCTGGTGGCCTTAAGTTGTATGGGAGCAGATCGTCATCTCCTATCCTGAGGGTGTGTTACTGCTTCTGTTCCTGTGGTCAAATTCGACTCTACCAATGTCTCTCCTATCGGTAAGACACAGCACTTCTCTGCTTGAAATCATGTACTCCAAGCAGACCTACTACACTCCTAATCTGTGTGTGATCTATGAAAGGATCATGGGAGCCCCATAATCTCATGAAAGTTGTGTGCAGCCTCATTTGGTACGGGCTCCGCCAATTACTTTAGATGAGGGCGCCGATCACTGACGTCTTGGCATATGAGTCAACACACCACCAAAGTGCATGCTGAGTGCTGACTTGCACATTTCACGGTGGAATGCCATCGCTGCTCCCTCCAGCACTGACTGTTTGATCATCGATACCTCAACTGACATGTGTTGTAGAAAATAAAGTTTAACATTGTTGTTGTTGTTGTTGTTGTGGTCTTCAGTCCTGAGACTGGTTTGATGCAGCTCTCCATGCTACTCTATCTTGTGCAAGCTTCTTCATCTCCCAATACCTACTACAACCTACATCCTCCTGAATCTGCTTAGTGTAGTCATCTCTGATCTCCCTCTACGATTTTTACCCTCCACGCTGCCCTCCAATACTAAATTGGTGATCCCTTGATGCCTCAGAACATGTCCTACCAACCGATCCCTTCTTCTGGTCAAGTTGTGCCACAAACGTCTCCCCAATCCTGTTCAATACTTCCTCATTAGTTATGTGATCTACCCATCTAATCTTCAGCATTCTTCTGTAGCACCACATTTCGAAAGCTTCTATTCTCTTCTTGTCCAAACTATTTATCGTCCATGATTTACTTCCACACATGGCTACACTCCATACAAATACTTTCAGAAATGACTTCCTGACACTTAAATCTATCTCGATGTTAACAATTTTCTCTTATTCAGAAACGCTTTCCTTGCCTTTGCCAGTCTACATTTTATATCGTCTCTACTTCGACCATTATCAGTTATTTTGCTCCCCAAATAGCAAAATTCCTTTACTACTTTAAGTGTCTCATTTCCTAATCGAATTCCCTCAGCATCACCCGATTTAATTTGACTACATCCATTATCCTCGTTTTGCTTTTGTTGGTGTTCATCTTATATCCTCCTTTCAAGACACTATTCATTCAGTTCAACTGCTCTTCCAAGTCCTTTGCTGTCTCTGACGATGTCATCGGCGAACCTCAACATTTTTATTTCTTCTGCGTGGATTTTAATACCTACTCCGAATTTTTCTTTTGTTTCCTTCACTGCTTGCTCAATATACAGCTTGAATAACATCGGGGAGAGACTACAAACCTGTCTCACACCCTTCCCAACCACTGCTTCCCTTTCATGCCCCTCGACTCTTATAACTGCCACCTTGTTTCTGTACAAATTGTAAATAGCCTTTCGCTCCCTGTATTTTACCCCTGCTACCTTCAGAATTTGAAAGAGAGTAGTCCAGTCAACATTGTCAGAAGCTTTCTCTAAGTCTACAAATGCTAGAAACCTAGGTTTGCCCTTCCTTATTCTAGCTTATAAGGTAAGTCGTAGGGTCAGTGTTGCCTCACGTGTTCCAACATTTCTACGGAATCCATAATGATCTTCCCCGAGGTCGGCTTCTACTAGTTTTTCCACTCGCCCGAAACAATTCGCGTTAGTATTTTGCAGCTGCATCTTCATCTACATCCTCTTCCATTTCCATAATATTCTCCTTAACTACATCGCCCTTTTATAGACCCTCTATATACTCCTTCCACCTTTCTGCTTTCCCTTCTTTGCTTAGAACTGGGTTTCCATCTGATGTTCATACAAGTGGTTCTCTTATCTCCAAAGGTCTCTTTAATTTTCCTGTAGGCAGTGTCTACCTTGCCCCTAGTGAGATAAGCCTCCACATCCTTAAATTTGTCCTCTAGCCATCCCTGCTTAGCCATTTTGCACTTCCTGTCGATCTCATTTTTGAGACGCCTGTATTCCTTTTTGCCTGCTTCATTTACTGCATTTTTATATTTTCTCCTTTCATCAATTAAATTCAATATTTCTTCTGTTACCCAAGGATTTCTAATAGCCCTCGTCTTTTTACCTACTTGATCCTCTGCCGCTTTCACTACTTCATCCGTCAAAGCAACCCATTCTTCTTCCACCGTATTTCTTTCTCCCATTCCTGTCAGTTGCTCCCTTATACTCTCCCTGAAAGTCTTTACAACCTCTGGTTCTTTTAGTTTATCCAGGTCCCATCTCCTTAAATTCCCACCTTTTGCAGTTTCTTTAGTTTTAATCTACAGGTCATAACCAATAGATTGTGGTCAGAGTCCGCGTCTGTCCCTGGAAACGTCTTACAATTTAAAACCTGGTTCCTAAATCTCTGTCTTACCATTATATAATCTATCTGAAACCTATTAGTATCTCCAGGCTTTTTCCATGTATATAGCCTTCTTTTATGATTCTTGAACCAAGTGTTAGCTATGATTAAGTTGTGCTCTGTGCTAATTTCTACCAGCCAGCTTCCTCTTTCATTTCTTTGCCCCAGTCCATATTCACCTACTACGTTTCCTTCTCTCCCTTTTCCTACTACCGAATTCCAGTCACCGATGACTATTAAATTTTCATCACCCTTCACTATCTGAATAATTTCTCTTATATCATCATACATTTCTTCAATTTCTTCGTCATCTGAGGAGCTAGTTGGCATATAAACTTGTATTACTGTAGTAGGTGTGGGCTTCGTATCTATCTTGGCCACAATAATGCGTTCACTATGCTTTTTGTAGTAGCTTACCAGCATTTCTACACTCCTGGAAATGGAAAAAGAACACATTGACACCGGTGTGTCAGACCCACCATACTTGCTCCGGACACTGCGAGAGGGCTGTACAAGCAATGATCACACGCACGGCACAGCGGACACACCAGGAACCGCGGTGTTGGCCGTCGAATGGCGCTAGCTGCGCAGCATTTGTGCAACGCCGCCGTCAGTGTCAGCCAGTTTGCCGTGGCATACGGAGCTCCATCGCAGTCTTTAACACTGGTAGAATGCCGCGACAGCGTGGACGTGAACCATATGTGCAGTTGACGGACTTTGAGCGAGGGCGTATAGTGGGCATGCGGGAGGCCGGGTGGACGTACCGCCGAATTGCTCAACACGTGGGGCGTGAGGTCTCCACAGTACATCGATGTTGTCGCCAGTGGTCGGCGGAAGGTGCACTTGCCCGTCGACCTGGGACCGGACCGCAGCGACGCACGGATGCACGCCAAGACCGTAGGATCCTACGCAGTGCCGTAGGGGACCGCACCGCCGCTTCCCAGCAAATTAGGGACACTGTTGCTCCTGGGGTATCGGCGAGGACCATTCGCAACCGTCTCCATGAAGCTGGGCTACGGTCCCGCACACCGTTAGGCCGTCTTCCGCTCACGTCCCAACATCATACAGCCCGCCTCCAGTGGTGTCGCGACAGGCGTGAATGGAGGGACGAATGGAGACGTGTCGTCTTCAGCGATGAGAGTCGCTTCTGCCTTGGTGCCAATGATGGTCGTATGCGTGTTTGGCGGCGCGCAGGTGAGCGCCACAATCAGGACTGAATACGACCGAGGCACACAGGGCCAACACCCGGCATCATGGTGTGGGGAGCGATCTTCTACACTGGCCGTACACCTCTGGTGATCGTTGAGGGGACACTGAATAGTGCACGGTACATCCAAACCGTCATCGAACCCATCGTTCTACCATTCGTAGACCGGCAAGGGAACTTGCTGTTCCAACAGGACAATGCACGTCCGCATGTATCCCGTGCCACCCAACGTGCTCTAGAAGGTGTAAGTCAACTACCCTGGCCAGCAAGATCTCCGGATCTGTCCCCCATTGAGCATGTTTGGGACTGGACGAAGCGTCGTCTCATGCGGTCTGCACGTCCAGCACGAACGCTGGTCCAACTGAGGCGCCAGGTGGAAATGTCATGGCAAGCCGTTCCACAGGACTACATCCAGCATCTCTACGATCGTCTCCATGGGAGAACAGCACCCTGCATTGCTGCGAAAGGTGGATATACACTGTACTAGTGCCGACATTGTGCATGGTCTGTTGCCTGTGTCTATGTGCCTTTGGTTCTGTCAGTGTGATCATGTGATGTATCTGACCCCAGGAATGTGTCAATAAAGTTTCCTCTTCCTGGGACAATGAATTCACGGTGTTCTTATTTCAATTTCCAGGAGTGTATTTTCCTATTCATTATTAAACCTACTCCTGCATTACCCCTTTTTTGATTTTGTGTCTATAACCCTGTAGTCACCTGACCAAAAGTCTTGTTCCTCCTGCCACCGAACTTCACTAATTCCCACTATATCTAACTTTAACCTATCCATTTCCCTTTTTAAATTTTCTAACCTACCTGCCCGATTAAGAGATCTGACATTCCACGCTCCGATTTGTAGATTTCTCCTGATAACGACATCCTCTTGAGTAGTCCCCGCCCGGAGATCCGAATGGGGGGCTGGACTCGCGTTCGGGAGGACTACGGTTCAATCCCGTCTCCAGCCATCCTGATTTAGGTTTTCCGTGATTTCCCTAAATCGTTTCAGGCAAATGCCGGGATGGTTCCTTTGAAAGGGCACGGCCGATTTCCTTCCCCAACCTGAGCTTTCGCTCCGTCTGTAATGACCTCGTTGTCGACGGGACGTTAAACACTAACCACCACCACCACCTCTCAACAGATACCCCTCCGTTGTGGTTGCACCTACGCTACGGCTATCTGTATCGCTGAGGCACGCAAGCCTCCCCACCAACGGCAAGGTCCATGGATCATGGGGGGAGGTTTAACATTGTAACACACTTTTAATAACGCCTTTCGGCGTCAAACAGTCATCTGTCCACCAAATGACGCACTCAGATCTCCTGGGTAGTCTATCATCAAACTCCTGACCTCGACCTGACGTCAATACATCACTCACTGTATCGCCACACCCCTGGGGCGCTACAGTACATACAGATACGCCCTGTCGAAAGGAGAAACCACAATATTTTTGATTAAAATGACTTTGTGTTTCAGCTTTGAGCAAGTCGCGTTGTAGTGACCTGTCGCCAGCCAATTGTAGTCCTTTCTTGAGTACTACATGCTTCCTGTATTGCCAGTTTTGTAGGTACATACAAAACCTAGTTTCTCAGCTAGGAATTACCTCAATATCCTCCGAAGAAAATAACTTTGTGACCAATCTTTCAACTAGTCGAATAGAAGAGACCAGCCGCCAGGCAATTGCAGTTTTTTTGTGAGGGCTAATTTCACAATTTGTTGCTTTTTTTCTATCGGCTAGGAGTAACCAAAATATTCTCCGTTGAAAACAACTTGTAGATTGACACCCAGCAAGTCAAGTGGTAGGGGCCAGCAACCTGTAATCGTAGTTCTTCCTTGAGCCAAAACGTTCGCTGTGTCGCCAGCTTTTTAAGAAAATACAGATCCTATCTCTGTATGCCGGCATCACTCCACATCACCACTACAATGTGTCAATCACAAAATTAGTTTAATAGGATTCTAGGGACAAATACGCCTTAAAAACAATTCCCGAAAGAGAACCGGGGTTATGTTTTATGAAGTCATGGCTGTACCTACTATGTTGTGTGGAGCTAAAGACTGGGTTCTCACGCAAAAGGATATTCTCATAGTTTATGCCGAAACTGTCAAGTGACTATTTTTACAATTTAATATGTAGATTCCCATAGTCAGGATAATCAGTTCTACACTGTATACAGATAGCCATCGAGCCTAAACTGAACAAGGACGTCGAGTAAACGAAGTTTTCCATCCATGGAAACATCCAGTCTTTCTTATCTACAGTATATACCGTATGAAAACACACATGAATTTATACCGTCATGCCTCCAGCTTCCACCATCGCTCGGAGAAGAATAGTGTGTTCGACACTGTAGTACACAGAGCATCCGCCATTTCAAACGAACAAAATCTAACGGCAGTGCTTCGGCACCTGGAATCCATCTTCCACGAGAAAGGATCCAGCAACCGACCCAAGAGTCCCCGGTGGCCGAAAACGTGAAAGAAGACGATAAGAAGAACGCTGGCAATGTATCATCAAAAGCTGTCAGACTACTGCCAAAACACCATGTATCCCAGTTTTCCACCAGTCAGTCAAAATACGAGCTGTATTAGGGATAGTAAAACAAGACCTGGCTTTCAAGAAAGCGGGTGTATACCAAGTTCCGCGTGAATGCAGAAAGACTTATACCAGACAAATTATCCTCGTAATGGAAAATCGGCGTAGTGAGCATGAATACCACAACCGCTTACTGCAGCTCATCAAGTCTGCAACAGTAGATCACTGCACTGAAAATGGACGTAAAATGAATTACCACATTAATAAACAGGGACACGAGCTTCCAACTGAGCAGTGCGTATGAGCCAATGCTAAGCTCCAACAAGGCAGAACACAACACCAGGGCGCGAGCTGCAACAGAGATGGCCCCCTATCGCAGCCGTACTCCCTCCAACCAACGAGCATGGTGTGGGCCGTAACGAATATGTAATGGATTGTTCCAACCTTTTCACACTGTATTTTAATATTA
Organism: Schistocerca gregaria; assembly: GCF_023897955.1. Taxonomy (NCBI): domain Eukaryota; kingdom Metazoa; phylum Arthropoda; class Insecta; order Orthoptera; family Acrididae; genus Schistocerca; species Schistocerca gregaria. The sequence continues at coordinate 228,710,288 of NC_064925.1, read as the reverse complement.
GTTCATTAGTTTCTGTGATTCAGCACAGACAACATTGCTCGTACTACGGATACCTGTACTCTTGATAGTTTCAGCAAAATTTAAGATCGTGCTTCTATTATGCTGAGGGTTTTATAATACGAAGCGTCTGCTTCGTCCAGAGTTCCGAATAGTATCTTACCGAATTCGCCTATGAAACTGAAAATTTTCTTCCTGCATCTGGAGCTGTGTTTAGTTAATTGCTTAACTAAGTCTTTAGGTTGTTCTGATCTGGCTATACTGATATCAGTATGTATTATTATTTGTGTGGTTCAGTTCTACTGATATTTCATTTGTTTAATCCTTCTCTGCACTGTTGGACAGCCTTGTTTCCTACTTGAGCCACTGTATATTTCCCATCAAGCGTTTGAGGATCACATACGTCACAGTTTTCATTGCTGCATTCGTGATCTCTATCTTGACCTGATGATGGTAGTAAATCCCTGGTGAGTCTTCTCGCTTTCGGATCTCCACTGTGTCTGCATGGAATCTGTCGATCAAAAAATGTTCAAACGTGTGTGAAATCTTATAGGACTTAACTGCTAAGGTCATCAGTCCCTAAGCTTACACACTACTTAACCTAAATTATCCTACGGACAAACACACACACCCATGCCCGAGGGAGGACTCCAACCTCCGCCGGGACCCGCCGAACAGTCCATGACCGCAGCGCCGGAGACCGCTTGGCTAATGCCGCGCTGCGAATCTGTCGATCAGCCACCCCCTTAGCGTGATCAATACTTACGAGATCAGTTTCGTTTGGAACATGGTTCCCCGTTTTTGTAAAAATATTTTCTTAATGCTACTGTCTTCTCTCGACTCTTCTTGACGTTAGTGATAAGACTTTGCATGTTCTTTCTTTGGATTACTTCTACGCATCTAATTGTCAAACGGGGAAGGTCTACTGCAATCGCTCTACACGATCCTCGGACCTGCGCATATAGCTTCTCATAACGACAGCTCCTCACGTTCCCATCGTAAAAAGAATATCTTCTGTCTAAATGCTACTGGATTCACCATACTTTACCATAGCGAGCCTTCATGATTTCTTTCCCTTCCTTTATCATTTCTCGTGCTACTAAGCTTTTTTGTTGCATCTTAGTTCGCAACTGATGCATACAATCATCACAATTATAACCAACAGTTGTTTTCTCTTATAGTAAGGATTCTGAAATGTTTACTTTTCTCCCAACCATTAACTCAATCCATATGTATCCAATACCATGAGGTGTTGTATTAAAAACAAAAAAACATTATATGTTACCCAAACATCCAAATTACTATGGTCGTCTCTAATAAAGTTTCGCAAATATTCCATCAACGTCGTGTGTGTTCTCTCGAGGGCTCCATTTATCTGAGGATGAAATACTATGGTCTGCATATTACGGGTCCTTAGTAATTTACATGCCCTTTTAACACTTCCCTTAAAGATTCGACCCTGGTCGGTAGACAACGCTGACCGAGTTCCATATCTCAACACAATCTCGCAGTACATATTTCTGTCCCGGCATTGGTTAATTCATTCGGGGGAGGGAACCAAATAGCGAGTTCATCGGTCCCATCAGATTAGGGAAGGATTTCACCGGCATTTTCCCTGTTACTAGTAATTGCAGATCCATGGTTCCTGACGTATTCACTGTGTATTATGTCACATCTTTCAGACTGTGGCTATTTTCGAATTCCTAACGAGCCACTCTCGAAAACGGATCCTTTTCTTTCATGGACAATAGCACAATTGTCACCTAAGGTAATTTGTTCACTCCGGCTTCGTACAGCTGCCCGAATCCTGACGCTTGTTAGGCCCTGTACGAAGCAAGCCCGTCGTAACACGCATTCCAGTTCCAATACACCTTACATAATGAAGCGCCAAAGAAACTGTTATAGACATGCGTATTCAAATACAGAGATATGTAAACAGGCAGAATACGGGGCTGCGGTCGGCAACGCCTACATAAGACGACAAGTGTCTAGCGCAGTTGTTAGAGCGATGGCATACAGCATCTCAGATGTAGCGATAAAAGGGGGACTTTCCTGTATGACAATTTCACAAGTGTACCGTGAATATCACGAATCCGGTACAACATCAAATCTCCGACATCGCTGCGGCCGGAAAAAGGCCTGCAGGAAAGGGACCAACGACGACTGAAGAGAATTGTTCATTGTGATAGAAGTGCAACTCTGCCCCAAATTGCTGCAGATTTCAATGCTGGGCCATCAATAAGTGTCAACGAAACATCAACGATATGGGCTATAGGAACCGAAGGTCCACTCATGTACCCTTGGTGACTGCTCGACACAAAGCTGTACGCCTCTCCTGTGCGCGTCAACATCGACATTGGACGAATACGTGTTGCCCGCTAGGACGAGTCTCGTTTCAAATTGTATCGAGTGGATGGACGTGTACGGGTATGGAGGCAACCTCATGAATAGGTGGACCCTGCATGTCAGCAGGTGACTCCTCAAGTTGGTGGAGACTCTGTAACGGTAGAGATGGGGGGGGGGGGGGGGGAGGGGGTGCAGTTGGAGTGAAATGGAACCCCTGATATCTCTAGATACGACTCTGAAAGGTGACACGTACGTAACCATGCTGTGTAATCACCTGCTTCCATTCATGTCCATCGTGCATTCCGACGGACTTGCGCAATCCCAGTACGACAATGCGACACCCTACAGGTCCAGAATTTCTACATAGTGGCTCTTCTGAGTTTAAACACTTCCGCTGGACACCACACTCCCCAGATATGAACATTATTGATCATATCTGAGGTGCCTTGCAACACGGTGTTCAGAAGAGAACTTCACTCCCTCGTAGTCTTACGGGTTTATGGACAGCCCCGCAGAATTCATGGTGTCAGTTCCCTTCAGCACTACTTCACACATTAGTCGAGTCCATGCCACTACGTTTCTGCACTTCTGAGTATTCCCAAAGGCTCTACACGATATTAGGTAGGTGGGCAAGTTTCTTTCGCTCTTCAGTGTAGTTGGTGTCCGCCTCTCTGAACGACTTTGATAATTCATCTCATCGATTTTCCCATGGCATGGCGCAGTACCTTCCACTGGGTGTTGTCTGGTCTGAAAAATCTGGTAGCTGCAAAAGTCTATGGTGCACTCATCTAAATAATTTTCTTCCGATGTTACCTTCACTTCATCCTAAGCATATATCTATCATCGATACATTTTGCCCTACTTTCTCCGGTTATTTGCCTTGATGCGTTTAAATAGTAATGGTTGACCATCCGTCTCTAACATCTGAATTCCTAACTGAACTCAGTTTACGTTAATAGCTTATTAGAGCTATTGCTCTTGTTGCTTACCTGAAATCTTTGTGATGATAATGCTGTAGTTCTCCTGGTTTCCCTTGTTCCTTCTACAAGTATTTCTTACTCTGCTGGGATTTCCTGCAACTTGTCTGACGAAGACAAGCTCACCAAGCTTTTGCTGGGCTCTCGGTGTGGCTTCTACTTCTTTTGACCTTTACCGCTGTTCTAGTCATCTATCTTCTTGCTGTATACAGACTGTTTAGGATACTCTTCCTATTTCTTCTCTGATATTCTGTCATCTAATTTCCTACTTATATTGCCTCTGCACGACACACCCCACACACCTGGCACCAGAAATTTTATGTCGTATCACAGATCCACAGCTGCACCGGAAGTTGTGGTTTTGATAACGCAGCAGCACGAGTAACGTTTGTCGCAAGGCGTCAGTCGCCGAGCAGCCGCACGAGCAGCAGCACGTACACACCGAAGTGACCCGCTACTACATGACACGGCACAGGTCCAGTCACAAGCTTTGATTGAAGGCATAGCCTGTATGGCGCAATCGATACGTTGATGACAACATGGCTAAGTTCTACTGTCAACTTTAACCGGAGTGAGAGGGGTAAAGTTTTAAAGAACACTTCGCACAAGTGTTTTTGGAATGGAGAGGCGAGGCTGTTGTCTTTGTTGGAGGTGAATAAGGGTGCAAACAGATGAGGTTTCAATTTAAGAACATTTTATTTCCAAATATTTCAACCTTATTCAGAGAGGAGTGTTATAGGGGCTTCATACCTTTGTAAATTAATGAGTACCCTAGTCCTTTCCAGCAACTCCTTTATCCTGAGTTGGTTGGTTTGTGGGCATTAAAGGGACCAGACTGCTACGGTCATCGGTCCTTATCCTGAGTTCAAGCTTTCGTTGTCAGAGACGAGCTCTCTACCTGCAACCAGTTCTCACAGAACACAATCAAATACTTCAAACACAACGGTAGACAAGTTAGAGACAGCCCTTGTTCCCCTTTGCATTCTGACAAACAGAAAATATCGACTATTACTCGTTGCTCCTACTACAGAGTAACTCTACACACCTTGTTCTTTACTAACAAGCGGAAAACTCAAGACGATAATCGTTTCTGAATACTTATGGGAGACTCAGTTATCCTACCTCGAATGTGTAAAGACTTCTCGTAATTTTTACTGCATCAGCATCCAAGTGTCACTCTATAGTGACTGTTCCGGCGACTTTGCTGTTATACTGCATCTAGCTGCTTCCTGGAAATTTTTGCCTGCTGCCCTAGCCGTTTATATACTGGTTTTTCCGGAACATCTGTGCGAGTTTCTCCCACAGAGATGATTTCCATGACTCTTCAGCAGGTCTTCCTAAAAATTCCTGCAGAACCTTTCAGAAGGTTCTCGAACATTCTGGCTGTGTACAAGTGTCTTTTTGGTGTGGTGCCTGGGGATGTCATCTTCACCTAGCCATTACAGCACTGCCGCTTCTTCAGCAGGTTCTCAAGTCTGACTTCATACGGAGCACTGGCCCAGTTTCTGATGTCTACCTGACACCATATCCTGTGCGTTATCTTAAATAATACCCTTAATAAAGTTTCTCTCGTATACTCATATTCATACTAATTCTCACATAAAAAAACTCTGTTGCCAAGACAGCATTACACTTCAAAATGACACAAGTGCGTGACACTAGTTTTCAATATGTCCATTAAATACACTAAATGTATCCACAATTGCGAATAAGGACAACCATCTACTGTAGAATGGAATAACGAGAATGGAACTGTGTGCTGGATTGGGACTCGAACCCGGATTTCCCGCATATCGCGACAGGTCGCCTGACTATTTGGCACTCAGTGTATGACTCACGGTCACACCCAAACTTGCATATGTTGTCAAACATGAATCTATAAGCAATATTCGCACATCCACTACGTATATCATATCTGAGGTGCCTTGCAACACGGTGTTCAGAAGAGAACTTCACTCCCTCGTACTCTTACGGGTTTATGGACAGCCCTGCAGAACTCATGGTCAATTCCCTTCAGCACGTACAGGTGAGATACTTGGAGATGCATGTCCAGCGGAACTTAGCATAGTAATCAGAATAACACAGGCATTGCAATATCGTATTTCTCTGCCGATACCGGGCAAGCGACTTTCGAGTACAGCGTCTGAACAGTACAGGAATATACATAGTTGACGTACGAGTACAGGTCGAAACGCATGGTTGACTACATATGCGCGCCGGCCGCGGTGGTCTCGCGGTTGTAGGCGCGCAGTCTGGAACCGTGCACGAATTCCATGTGCCTTCGATGGCACGTTGACATTCCGGAGAATAGAGGTGAGCAAGGTGTAATTTCCAGGAATTTCGCCCGCATCTCGTTGTCGTGCGGTAGCGTTTTCGCTTCCCGCGCCCGGGTTCCCGGGTTCGATTCCCGGCGGAGTCAGGGATTTTCTCTGCCTCGTGATCGCTGGGTGTTGTGTGCTGTCCTTAGGTTAGTTAGGTTTAAGTAGTTCTAAGTTCTAGGGGACTAATGACCACAGCAGTTGAGTCCCATAGTGCTCAGTGCCCGACTACATATGCAAGTTTGGGGCGTGGCCGTCAGTCGTGCAAGGACAGCCAGATGATAAGGCAACATCTGGCGATAAGCAGTAAATCAGGGTTAGAGTCCCGGGTCGGCACAAATTTTCATTGCCGTCGTTCCATTCTAGAGCCGATGGTTGTCCTTATTCGCAAGTGCGAATACATTAAGTGTTTTTCATAATGGCTGTAGTCGCCGCAACGCCTGTTGCTTTGGACTAACATACAAGTATGTCCAAAGGAACTTTGCATCGTAATTCAGAGTAACACAGGTACTGCATATCGTATAGTTTCCAGTACAGTTATTAAGTCTCTGTAAGCGATATCCGGAATGTTCTATCAAGCGTTCTATTTATCGATGGTAGAAATCCTCTACTTGGTCACTGCGTTTGCTTCCCAAAAATCTGCGACTGCTGTGGATCACCTTCTCGACTGCATGGACGTTGCCGTCTGTGGACGATGTCGAACGTCTTCTTTCCCGATCATCATCAGCCACATCTGTGCATCTTGTTAAAATTATTGGCTCAATTTCGCTACTGCTGGACGTAACATTGCATCTGGTTCACGTATCGCCAGAATTTCACAGTGAATTTGCGTGCAGTTTAGACAGTGATAAGAATCGCACTGTTCCACGTACTTCAGCTTTGGAGTACGTTTCCAAGAGCCGGGTCTTTTCACCCCCACAATTTGATGCACCTATGATCTACACCCCAGCAGAAATGTCTCTGCAGGGTACGCAGAACACGTACACTGTCCCGACAGTGCACCACTCTCTTCGTGCAATAGTCTTGGTGTAGGACGACATGTGTAACTTACTTTTTAAAGTCCCCTCGTAGAACGCGTGACTGTGTATTGGACATAAACACAGAACTGCAACCAGCCACAAATTAGTTTTTGAGTATTTTCAGGCTCAACTTCAGCTGGGGCACGAGGAAATACTTCCTTATTTCTGTATCGTGATGCAGGGCACTGGCTGTGTGACAAGAAGATGCTCAAAACAAATTTTAATGTATCGCAATGTTCCATGGCGAGTTGTGTCGAAAAAGGCTGTATTGTAAATAGTAACCACCTGGAAATTTGCATTTTGGATACTGAAGTGCCTGTGTTGGCAAGAACAACGATGCAGTGTTCCTTCGAAGGTGCAGGCGCTGCGGCGACTGAAGTAGCTATGAAATATCTGCAGTGCGTTGGCAGCTGCGAACAGGAACAACCATCAGCTGTTTAAGGGAATGAGGACAATGAAAATTTGTGCCAGATTGGGCCTCGAAATTGGATTTAGAGCTTTACGTTAGCAGTCGCCTTAATCTCTTCAGCTGTCCTTGCACGATTCACGACCAGATCGAAACTTCGTATTCGTTCCTGCGCCACGACATGTACTCGAACACACATTATGCAATTCCCGTACAGGGGAGGAGTTTTCAATTGTGAGTCGCTGCCGGTATCGGCGGATAAATATGGTACTGCAGTGCCTGTGGTGCTAAGGAAAACGCTACAGTGTACCTTCGGACAATCGTGCAGCATACTGTAATATCGAATCTATCCGGCGACACCGGGCAGCGACTTTTCTTTAAAAATGTTCTCCGCTGTACGGGAACTACATACGCGTGTGTACTAGTATATGTCGTGACGCAAGAAAAACAAGATATGGAAGTTTGGATCTGGTCGTCAGGCAGGCACGGATAGTCAGTCTGCTTTCGGCCGGTGAGCAGCGAGGACGTCTAGTTTACGTCCCGTTCGCAGAGTCGCGAGGGCGCGTAGTTTGTTTACTTCCTCGTCGCAGCTAGTACTCGCGTCCGTTGACATTGAGTGGCTACGGCTCATCGTACAGAAAAGCTACCATCAAGATCAGCTTCCGGCCTGACGACGCACGACAACGAGCCTTTGAAATCGAACGATTCACCCGTGACGAAGTTCAAACACCACCACAGCAGATCGTCGGTATCCACCTATCCATCACAAGTAGCGTCGTTTACGTCAAGATGGTCGATGAAGAGTTATGTCACGCAGTTGTGAACAGATGTGCGAACACTCTCAAGTTCAAACACTCCGATGGTCACATCGGGGAAGTTACCGTTGACCATGCACGACTAGGATTACGCACATTAAGAGTCTTCGAACTCCCGCTCCAAGTGCCACCGGACGTCGTTACCCCAGCTTTCCACCCGTATGGGACGGTAATTAACCACGCGGCCGAAAAATGGAACACCTTCGAGACGTATCAGGTCCTCAACGGCGTCCGACAAGTCAAAATTGAATTAAAGAAACACATGCCATTCTCATTCTTTCAGGAGTGCTAGTCCTGCAAGGTTCGCAGGAGAGCTTCTGTTAAGTTTGAAAGGTAGGAGACGAGGTACTGGCAGAAGTAAAACTGTGAGGACGGGGCGTGAGTCGTGCTTAGGTAGCTCAGTTGGTAGGGCACCTGCCCGCGAAAGCCAAAGATCCCGAGTTCGAGTCTCGGTCCGGCACACAGTTTTAATCTGCTAGGAAGTTTCATATCAGCGCACACTCCGCTGCAGAGTGAAAATCTCATTCTGGAAACTTGCCATCCTACTTAGTCATAGGTGGATGTCAAGCAATTGTAGCCTATGATGGACAGCCTCGTTGCGGCCAGGAGGGTCATGTACACTCGGCGTGTATTCAAAATCGGGTTACACAAATCCCATTAGAAGACGTGGCAGAACCTCCTACGCTCACGGCCCTCTCCCTCAACTACGCAGGGGTGACACGATCGACCGTCATGACAGACGAGAAACCACCTGGAAGACAGGAAGCGTTACAATTCACACCTGTCGTCAGTCCCGGATTGACCAACAACATTATGGGGTCCACAGAGATTGCAGAAATCCGCCCATCGACTTGATGTTTTACAGACCTCTGCTTTTCTCGCTGAAGGGCATGCAATGTGGGAACCACAAACTCTTTCGGGCACAAAAACCCCGTCCGCACACAAAGGTCATCAATAAAAAATAAAAAGCGACGTCGCACACCCTCAGACGATTGCCTCCAGCGGACGTCTTCTCCAGTTGACGACCAGACGGCCAACGAGACGAGAAAAATGGATGACACGGGATCAACCTCACCTGTCATTTTTTCAGACTTGAAAAAGCCTGTTACCTCTCTCTCGGACAAACAGATCGCAAGCACATAGCCCGCCATTGGTACACAACCGGAAACAACTGCAGAATCACCCTAAGCCACTCAGCTCACAAGTATTTCACCACAGCCACTGTTAACTTACGGACCTTAGGCGGATGACATTGAAGACCATTCTACACATGCTGTGGTGGATGAGTAGAAGGTCCCTCCCACATCTCGGCCCCTCCCGAGTAGCAACAGATAATGGCGCGGAAGCAGCCTGCAGATTACAGGCCCCAACATTTACGGCGACAATGACGGCGGCCCACATTGCAGGTGACGATCTACAGACCTATCGCTTAGCGACCATCAACATTAACACCATTCGGACACGTACGAAGATGTCGCTGCTCCAAGACATGCTCAATGCATTTCTTTTTCCAAAATTCTTCGTCCCGATTTCCCGGGTGTGTATGGTTATAAGGCCCATGTGCCCCAGGCCTCGCCAACTAACAGTGAAGTCGCAGTTCTCATCAGGAGGGGCGTCGAGGCGGACGAAGTCCGATATCTCCCTCACGCTAGAGGAATGGCCGTGACGGTATTAGGAGTCCAGTTTATCAATGTATACCCCTCTTCCGGAAAAAATCGCCGTCGTGACAGATCACTCTTCTTCGCAGAAGGAATAGCACCACTTTTTCAGGGCAGGCAAGATGATTTGGTATTAGGGGGCGATTTCAGTGACACCCAAGCACCTGAAGATCAGCTGCAATGCCATTCTGCGTGCCCCGAACTTGGAACAATCATCAGCGATCTCCAGCTGGTAGATACATGGGAACATGTCCAAAGTAATCGACCGGGATACACCCATTTCAAGAGTCACTCATCTAGTTGCATCGATAGGATTTACGTCTACCGATCTCTCGTGGCAACAGTGAGCGATGCTGAGGTGTAACGCGTAGCCTTTTCTGATGACGAGGCCTATATATATGCCGTCACCCTTCGTCGCCACCGCCATAGCGCGTGTCCTTCCAATACCGTTACTGATGTCCGCCCCTGGTAGATGAGTGATCAGCGCGACAGAATATCATACCTAACGGCCCAGGTTCGATTACCGGCTCAGTCGGAGATTTTCTCCGCTCAGGAACTGGGTGTTGTGTTGTTATTGTCATCATTTCATCCCCATAGACACGCAATTCACCAAAGTGGCGTCAACTCGAAAGACGTGCACCAGGCGACCGGTCTACCCGACGGGAGGCCTTAGCCACACGGCATTTCCATTACTGTTACTGATTGCTCGACGTCTCTTAGCGGCATTCAGAGCCTACGTTAGTACAGGAGAGCTCTTCAAAGTCAGTTATGAGTTGCTCGCAGAAAGGGAAGGTCTTGGTCTAGTCCATGTCCACAACACAGCTGTGGCCCTGTTTGTCAGCTCGCACATCAAGCTGTGGCGCCACCACACGGAAAGTTCGACAGGTCTGCTGCTGGAGTCTTTAGCTCTGTCCTCCCTTATGCCCCCACTGACGACGCAAGACATACCCCTACCCTTCTACTGCTTCGGGCACTTTTATATTGAACACAGTTATGTCCGTATCGCAGTACCACCGACGAAACGGGCGTCGACGCGGGGTATATATCATGTCCTACAGCAGAGGCGCCCGCCAAACATCGTGGAGCCAAAAGCACTCAGGTTAATCGGAAGGTGATGTGGAGAACGATTCACGTGGTTACGCTGGATACAGACGTCCGATCAACATGGTACATCACAGTCAACGGTAAACAGATCACCTGATCACGCCTCCACGAGATACATATGGCGGAATGGCCTTTATGTGTCTACTGCTGTATACCGGACACGGACCAGCATCGTCTCACATGTGGCGCGGCAGAAGACGTATGGTGCTGGGTCGTATTTTCTATGACTGAATCCGGAACACATCACACCTCGGCTTCTACTGTTTCCGGATGAACAGTACCTCCAGTGCACCAAAACCAACGCAGTCACGTAGATCTGTGGGCATGCGGTTCAGTACTTATTTCACGATGGACCTAAAGATGGATTAGACGTTTGGAACTACCTACAAGAACGTCATTGCAAGATCGCACGGAACCCAAAATACTGACAATATTTTTAATAATTACTTAGGAGTTGCACTACGCAACCCTCCATGGAACTAGATCAATAAAAAGCAGGCGAAGATACCCATTGAGCTAGCCGACAAGACTACGTCCGATTATCGGTGGAATAACATACGACATACGTGAATGCGTACAAGGAGAGTAGCGACACATCCTTGTGCATCGTGTACGAATCACTTTTTTTTTCTTTTTACCCATATACATTACCTCGGTGTAGGAAAGTACCGAGATATTGTTTTGTTTACTCAGAGCACGAAGAGGTGATAGGTACATTTATTTTTGTTGTGGTGTAAAGTAAATTCAAATTACGGATATATTAAATAAGTTTAAAAAATTAAAAATCAATAAAGACATAAATAAATCCCACAATTTATTTCCCCTTACTATTCCTGATACCTTGCCGGGCGAGGGAGACACTGTGGCTAGACCTTGGGTTACGACCCCTGTCCTCTCTGCCCTCCCTTCCGTGCCTCCATCCGCGTAATAAAAAAGAGAGAGAGAGAGAGAGAGAGAGATAGCCAAAGCAGTTAAGGCGACCGCTCGCGTAAAGCGGGAGATTTAGGTTCGAGCCCCGGTCGGTGTGGCCGTGCGGTTCTAGGCGCTTCAGTCTGGAACCGCGTGACCGCTACGGTCGCAGGTTCGAATCCTGCCTCGGGCATGGATGTGTGTGATGTCCTTAAGTTAGTTAGGTTTAAGTAGTTCTAAGTTCTAGGGGACTGATGACCACAGATGTTAAGTCCCATAGTGCTCAGAGCCATTTGAACCATTTTTTTCACGTTCGAGCCCCGGTTCGGCACAAGTTTTCATTGTAGTTATACCCTTGAACAGCTGACGGTTGTTCGCTTTCGCAACTGCGAATAGCTTTCATGAACTTGCATTTTGATTGCTTATTGACCACACATTAATATTATTGCCATAAATATAAACAGTGATTGTCACCAAATATCCAATAAGATCCAGCGTGTGTGGCACAGCTGAAAAGCTTTATTTTACTGGAATAGGGTGGAGGGAGGGCGGGGGGGGGGGGGGGGAGAGCACGATTAAGATCTTGTAAAGCTAGTGAAATAGAAGTATCGGTTACTAGGTAATTCGGTAGAAAATAAAAAATGAAACTTTTGTATCTTAAATCATGTCTTCTGTATAAAGCAGAGAAGCTTTTCTCCCTCCGCCGTAGACTTCCGCAGCGTAGATGACCCTCTCAGATGCAGACAAATCTCACCGGGTGTCTGTGCGATCAGGGCCCATTAGTTGCTTGTTACACACGAAACGTACCACGGTAGGTCCTTAACTTCTCCGCCTAGCATCGGGGGTACATTCAGGATGTAACGACGCCTGGATAGAACGTGTAGTACGGACCTACTACACGATTTTTTTTATATTTAACCTCTAGTAGCGGCATTCTACAACGGTTTCCGAATTAAAAGCATATAAAGCATTTATTGTTTATTAACTGTATAAAGCCGTACAATGCTATTTATGACTGAATGAACTAGTTACATAAAAATTTTAAATAATTATGTCAATCAACACGATTTATTAACGACAATATGAACAACTGCTTAAAAAAAAGAACAGGGAAAAATTAGTATTTCCATATTCAGGGAAACGTCATACCCCGTCTCAGTAAAGGACGAGAGAAGAAAACGAAACGAATCCTCACGGGCTGAGAGATTGTGCGACGTTATCTCAGAAATACAAAGAAATTTTGCAGTGTGAGCCCACTTGTGAGTACGACGTTGCACCCACTGAGGCCAGGATATCTGCACTGTTACACAGATGGCAAGCGTGTCAAAACCGTTGTATTCTCTCTGGAGCAGTCTGGCCCAAGACTGTTATAGCTGGCCTTTGATATCCTGAACACCGGCACTGGGATAGAGTTTGTTACGGTGTGAAGTCAGTGCCGGCACGCCAGTCGGGAACGACAGAGAAGAGACGACTGTGAGAGGAGGTCAGCCAATCGCACGCTGACCGACCCCCCCCCCCCCCCCCCCCCCCCCCGCCCCCAGGACGACGCGACAGCAGTGGTGCCTAGGGGAAGAAGACATAAGCGCCGCTCCCGACTGGTGGCAGCTTCAACGTTAGCCACTTCTTTAGCCGACACCTCGTAGCCTCTATCAATAGTAATCTCTACATAGCTCAGTCAGAGATCAGCAAGCACCTGAGTTCGGTTGATTTTATAAGTCGCCCTTTGCTTACTACCCATCTGTGTAATCGAAGTTAAGTATTTGTATTTGTCTAGTTGTAATGAAACTCATTAATACGAGTTGTTTGAGTGTTCATCTAGCGAACAGTATGCAGGATTCCTAGACACAACATAGTTGACCTCCGAGCTGGTCCCATGCATGGCCGTGAGAATACCTCAGTGTCACCCATCTAGACCATATAGAGTCCCCCCCCCCCCTCCCCTCCACCGTTACCTGAGTGGTCAGAGCGGAGGAACACGGTGCCAAAGGGGCTCGGGTTCGATTCCCGGCCGGGGCAGGAGATTTTCTCCGCTCAGGGACTGGGTGTTGTGTTTGCATCATCATCACTTCATCCCCATCTCCGACGTGCAAGTCGCCTAATGTGGCGTCGAATTCAATAAGTACTTGCTCTCGGCGGCCGAATTTCCCCGAGTGAGGGACTCCCGACCCACAATGCCGTACATACATTTCAATTTCAGACCAGCGAGACATGTGCCTTTTGTCTATCGGAAAGGGCACATCTATACTGTCGCAAGAGAGGTATGACATGAGGGGGCAGGGTGTCCTTGACCTACTATTGTGCCATCAGAGTTCCCTCTCCACTACCAGTCTTGACCTGAATTCACACCCGGTGTCTTCCCTGACACCATGACGCCTGGATAAACCCCGCGATGCCTCACCGAAACATTGGAAAGATGGAACTTGTCGCCAGACTGCCGCCGTACTCACCGACGATGGTCATCCAGAGCAGTGCAGAATCACTATACATCGCTCAGCGCGCTCTTCGTCCTCAGTCGATGTATCCTGGTCACGCTGCCTCTCCAATGAGGGGGCCCCGAGTTGGATAACCGGCCAGGTTGTGGATTTTCTAGGCCTGAGGAGTGGGTGTTTGTGTTGTCCTATCATTTCATCATCATCATCATTCGTGACTGTTGCTAGATCGGACTGTCTTAAAGATTGGCCTCGGAACAAATTGGGAATTTGTACGGGCGCTGATGACTGCGGAGTTGAGCGCCCCACAAACCAAACATCAAACGGCACCTCTCCGAAGGCAGCTGTTTGTATTGTTGTCTTAACGTCTGCCTACGAACAAGGTGGTAATTCCCTAGTCCTGTTAGTCTCTGACCAATGGTGACGGATGACACAGATGCTGCTCAGATGCGGTCGAAAGAACCTTTCCAAGAAGCATGTCTGTCGTTCACGATCCCATGCAGTTCACCATCGGGTACTGTCAAATCCGAATGCTCCAAAAATCTAGGTACTGCACGGTTCTACCAGTCAGTGAAATGGGTACCAACGAGGAGGCCCATTTCAGACTCTATCAGATGCTGGTCTCTGCCGAGTGCGCAACATCTATGTATACTATTTTATCATTGACGCTGTTTACGCCTCCTATGTACCATACCAGGCATACGAACAACACTAAATACGAAAAATATTAGTGCACTCTGGTGCACGTACTTCCTACCACAGATAATTGCAACTCTAGCTATTTATGTCCCCACCCATGGTGTGTATTTATACGAAGTTCTACATCTTCTACGCAATTCGCAATTCTACGGTTCCACTCTATGACAGCGCGTAGGAAATATGGGCACCTAAATCCTTCTGTAGGAGCTCTATTTTCTCTTATTTTGTTACGATGATCGTTTCTCTCTATGTAAGTTCTCAACAGTAAAATATTATCACATTCAGACGGAGAAAGTTGATGGCTGAAATTGCGAGAAAAGACGTTAAAAAATCTTTGTATTAATGACTGCCACCCTATCCCGATTATCGTACCCGCTCTCCTCAATATTTCGCGATTGTACAAAACGAGCTGCCCTTCTTTGGACGTTTTCGTCGTCTTCCGTCACAACTATTTGGTAAGTATCCCACTTCGCACGGCTGTTCTCTAGCAGAGAACGAACAAGCTTAGTGTAAGAAGTATCCTTGCTGGCCCTGTTCCATTTTCTAAGTGTCCTGGCAATAAAACGCAGTCTTTAGCTTGCCTTCCTCATAACAATTTAAATTGTTCATAATTTTAATTCCTAGGTATTTAGCTCAATTGACAGCTATTTCGTAGTCATTTAGATGACCTCACATTTTTCCAGTGACAGTTGCCACTTTTTGCATCATAGAGATATCTTGTCTAAGTCATTTTGCCATTGGTTTATATCTTAAGATGACTTTCCTAGGTGGTAAAAGACACCTCATGGAAACAATGAAGAAGGCTACAATTTACTGCATCATCTGCAAACAGTCTAAGAGGGCTGATCATGTTGTTTCATATATTGTTTATACAGGGTGATTTTTTCCACCGTCTACAAACTGTAGGGATTGATCGATGAGAGGATACGGAACAAAAAAGATCTAATAAACTTATGTTTGAAAATGCGTGGTTTCCATGCTAGAGGCGATTTATTCAATTATACTTTGTTACAGAGACTGTGACTTAATACGCGGTGTACCAAGCAATCGTAGTTACAGTATGCACGGTTTCCTTCTAGAGAGTGCTACTGTTCCTCATACTCATACCCTAGCACCCTCTCCTGCCATAGTAACTAGCAATGCTGTTTCCGATGCACTTCCCTTGCTTAGTCACCTTGTAGTGGATGTGGTATAGCGTTGTACACAGTGGTTCCTTTTTCGAATCAAGAGCTTTCCGACATGGTGTTTACTCACGGAAGGGCAAATGGAAAAGGGCGGACGGCAGAAAGGTTGTATCGGGAGACCTATCCCCGCCGACAACAACCACAGCATCCAATGTCTGCGACAGTGTTTCGCCGTTTGTCTGACACAGGATCGTTTCAGGAAGCTGGACGTCATGATGGACGAACCTGAAATGTTCGGACACTAGACTTGCTGGAAAATGTGGTCAACACTGTGAAAGGCGACAGCCGTGTCAGTACCAGGCAGTCGGCCCGCCAGTACAGTGCAAACCAGACAACCCTGTGGGAATTTCTCCATGACAATTATTACTACACTTATCACTTACAGGGCTTACTAGCGACAAACTGACCACGTCGGGAGCAATTTTGTTACTGGTTTCTTTATCGGCTAAGCACGGTACCGAGATTTGTGTCATCCTCCTATTCACAGATGAGACCACATTTACGCGCATTGGTATCTTCATCTTTCACAACAGTCATCTGTGAGATAGTATCCGGAATCAACGAATCATCAGCATCGGCGCAGCCGAAATGTGTGGGCGGGGATAATTTGCGACCGTATTTTGGAACCAGTCTTCCTTCCACGTCACCTAACAGGCCAGTACTATTGGCGTTTCTTGCGAGTGACATTGCCTCCATTGCTGGGAGGAGAGCCACTGAAGGGTTTAGTGGCTGCTACATGATGGTGCTCCAGCCCACTTTACCGTTAACGTCCGGACGCATCTAAAAAGTGTCGTCCCTGGTCGATGGATCGGACGAGGGGGTCCAGTTGCAGGCCTGCTCATTCATCGGATCTCAACCTTTGGGATTTCTCGTCATGTAGTAGTAGTAGTATGGTAGTCTGCCTTGTCATGGGTTAAGCCTCTTCCACTTTTGTCTTTCCATAGCCAGTCTTTTCATTTCTGAGTATTTGTCTCCTTTTATATTGTCCAGCATTTGATATCTTCTTTTTTCTCTTCCCCTTTTTCCCTCCACCATTCCTTCTATTCCTTACTACAATAAATAGTCCCTCCTCAAACAATGTCCCATCCAGTTCCGTTTTCTCTTTCTCATAACTTTCAGCATTGATGAAGGTTTCTCGGGTCTCCAGCCGGGTGATAGCGTTGATATCTCGCGACGTTTCGGGAAGTGTCATAGTACCCATCTTCTGGCGAAGTGTCGAGATTCGCGGAGAGCGGGCTATTTATATGCGCGGTCGCCCCCCTCCACTGGACCTCCGGTGGCTGCGGTGGACCAGCGGCGCGCGCGCAGTGGTGGGGATGGCGGTGGCCCCCGGAGGCCGCGTTCGGTTCTCGGTGTAAGCCTTCTGTCTGCGTCAGCGGCGGAGGACATTGGCGGGCGCGCTCCCGACGGATTGCCGCTATCGCAGGGCTCCATGCTGCGCTGAGTTAGTGTCCCTCATCTCTGTTGACAAGCTTGTCGTGAATCCTTATTTATATGGATTCTTTGATAACGCTTTCCCAGAAGCCAGATGTTCGGCACATTACCTTCGTGCTTTCAGAGTTGAAGGTGTGTTCTTCATTTATGCTGTGTTCTGCTATGACTGACTTTTCTGTGTGACCCAGTCGCACACATCTTATGTTCTTCGCAGTGTTTATATATGCAGCGCTGTGTTTGGCCATAGTATTGTTTTTCACATTCGCATGGTATGCTGTATACTCCTGGTGTGTTAAGGTTCAGCGCATCTTTGGCAGAACCTAGGAGCTCCCTCGCCTTCGGTGGTGGTCAGAGAATGGTTTTGATATTGTATTTGCCCAGAAGCCGTGCAATTTTGGCCGAGAGCGGACCCACGTACGGAAGGAATACGAGTCGTTTGTCTTCTTCTTCTTTATCATCTTCTTCAGGGGTTCTCACTGCTTCCTTCTTCCTTTTAAGCGCCCTGTTGATCTGCATTTCACTGTAGCCATTCTGGTGAAAGACTTCCCTCAGGTGTTGCAGCTCGGATGGTAGGCTGTCTTTCTTACAGACGGCGCGCGCCCTATGTATCAGGGTGGTCAGTATTGTTTGTCTTTGTGCTGGATGGTGTCAGCTTGTTGCATGAAGGTATAGGTCTGCGTGTGTCTTCTTCCTATGTACAGCACGGCCTAGTGAACCATCTGCCTTCCTCTTAAATTAAAATATCAAGGAAGGGGAAGCATCCATTTTCCTCCATTTCCATTGTAAATTTGATGTTCGGATGAATGCTTGAGGTGTTCAAGAAACTCATCTAGTGCCTGTTTGCCACGTCCTCACACGACCAAAGTGTCGTCGACATAGCGGAAGAAGTGCTTTGGTTTTTGTCTGGCAGTTTGAAGGGCCACCACCTCAAAATGTTCCATATACAGGTTTGCAATCGCAGGAGCCAATGAGGAGCCCATGTTTCTTTCTTCTTCAACTCTTCTTAATACTTCTTAATTCCTTACTCAGTATTCCCATTTCACTTTTCCATTTTTCTCCATATCCACATTTCTAGTGTCTCAAATCTGCTTTCATCTTCCTTCTTCAATGTCCAGGTCTCAACACCATATAGTGCAACGCTCCAGACGTAGCATTTGGCAAGTCTTTTCCTCAGAGCTGTTTCCTCTTGAATCCTTCTTTTGCCATTGCAATTATTTTCCTAATTTCTGTTGAGCAGTACATATCATCCATTGTTACACTTCCAAAGTAATTGAAGTTATTCACTTGCTCTATTTCCTCTCCCCCTATTTTCATACGGCATTTTCTCCCCTTCCCTCCAATTACCATGCTTTTCGTTTTCTTCTTGTTAATCTTCATTCCATATCCTTATAATTTTGTGTTTAGATCATCTAACATTTGTTCCATCTCTCTTGCACTCTCTGCCATCACAACCATGTCGTCTGTCGTCTGCAAATCTTATACCCTCCACTCTCCGATCCCCTATACAAGCTCCTCTCCTTCCATCAAAACTTTCACTAATAACTTCCTCCAGGTATATATTGAACAGTGTTGGTGATAAACAACAATATTGTCTTACACCTCTTCCCAGTTCTGTTTCTTCACTCATCACACCTCCTATTCTTACTCATCCTCTCCGGTTCACATATAATTTCTAATTAACCGTCTATCCCTCCAGACGACTCCATGTTTCCTTAGGACTCCCATCAGTTGGTCCCATGTGACACAGTCAAAAGACTATCCAGGATCAATGAACACAACATACGCCTTCCTTTTCTTCTCCATGTACCTCTCCCCTATCACTCTCAGTAGCCCAATGGTATTTCTAGTTCCCATTCTTCGCCTCAAACCAAATTGTTCATCTCTTATTACGCAATTCAGCTTTCCATATACCCTTCTATTGAGCGTCCTCAGCAAGACTTTGGTTGCATGCGATATCAGGCTCACTGTTCTATGTTCCTCACACTTTTTGCTGTTCTTTTTCTTTTCTAATGCTATTAAGATACTTTCTATAAAGTCCTTTGGCCATTTTTCTGTCCTGTATATTTGATTACACAATTCAATCAACTCCCCTTTCCCTTATTCCTCCAATGACTTTAACAGTTCCGCATGAATCTCATCAGTTCCTATTGCCTTTCCATATTTCATCTCTTTCATAGATTCTTCAATCTCACTAGTTTGTGTTGCATTTCCCTTGTCATCATTTGCACCTTTATCTTCTTCTTCTATCCCAAAGTTTTCTTCACTTGGTAGTCTGTCTGCAGCGTATAGCCATTCTATATATTCTTCCCATCTTCTCATTATTTCTTGGGATTCACTCACCATTTTACGGTCTGCTGCCTCTACTTTCTTTAGTCCATTGTTGTTTCTCTTTTCCCTGAATGTCATATCCATTGCTTCTTTGTATGTCAAATCATACTTTCCTTCTTTCTCTAATCTTTCTATCTTGTCACACCTTCCTGTCAGCCATTTCTCCTTTACTTTTTCTGTCTTTCTTCTTAATTCATTATTTAACCTCCTGTAGTTTCGCTTCCCTTCTTCTGTGTTTACAGTTTTCCATTTCCTGCGATTATCCATCTTGGTTATCATATCTGGTGTTAGCCATTCTTTCTGTACTTTTTTCCTCTCCTTGACTCCAAGCGTTTCCTTAGTTCCCTTTCTGATCCCATTTTTAAAACGATCCCATCGTCCTTCTGAGCATTCCTCTTCCTGTCCTTGCATAATGATTTCTCGTTATGGGGCCCATCTCAAAAATATCGTGTACACAGAGCCCATTCCAGAAGTGGAGACACAGGAGCAGCGTATTCACGCAGAGTTTGGCACTATTCGGATGCACCCTGGCCAATGTGAACATGTGAGACAGAAAATGCTACGGCGTGTACACGTAGGGGTTGAGGCACATGCAAACCATTTTCAACTCGTGCTGTTAACTGTGGCTGCCTGGCACAGAGCGCATTAGACCGCAGTCTCTCTAACGAAGTATGATTGAATAAATCGTCTCTAGCACGGGAACCATGCGTTTCCGGACATAAGTTCATTGACCTTTTTTGTTCTGCATCCTCTCATAGATCACTCCCTAGAATTTGTATACGGTGGGCAAAAACACCCTGCGTACATCAGGAAAAGCGAAG
Source organism: Schistocerca gregaria (assembly GCF_023897955.1). Taxonomy (NCBI): domain Eukaryota; kingdom Metazoa; phylum Arthropoda; class Insecta; order Orthoptera; family Acrididae; genus Schistocerca; species Schistocerca gregaria. Next base: position 228,689,844 of record NC_064925.1, on the reverse strand, counting down.
ACTACAATAGACTGAGCGAGGTGGCGCAGTGGCTAGTACACTGGATTCGCATTCGGGAGGACGACGGTTCAATCACGCGTCTGGCCATCCTGATTCAGGTTTTCCGTGATTTCCCTAAATCTCTACAGGCAAATGCCGGGATGGTTCCTTTGAAAGGGCACGGCTGACTTCCTTCCCTAATCCGATGAGACCGATGACCTCGCTGTCTGGTCCCCTCCCTCCCAAACAACCCAAGACTATAATACTTCCCTGGCGAAAGCCAGATATCACTTTAGTTTTACTCTGTTTTCCGTAGATTACTACGTACTGTGACTTTCCTGACAGGAAATCACGAATCCATTCACACAGCTGAAGAGATACTCCACAGCAGCGTAAGTTATAATTAACACTTACATCCGACAGGGTCTTCTGCGTGCTTCACTTTCTTGTCAGGTAGAGTACTGCAACGTTAAGTAAACAAGTTTCTCAGGCAATCGTAAGATAACGAAAGGGGTGTATCAATCAAACAAATGTTATATATGAAGATAGTAACTGTTCTCGAAAGAACAGATACCATTGATGCCCTTGCAGCTTGTCTAAAATAAATGATAATTAATTGTAACCCTCAGCTGCCGACAGCTTTAATTATCCTTTAAATAAATTTTAGCTACATTTAACTCACACTCAATACTTTCCCAAATAATAGGCCTTAGAACGAATGTTTTAAATAACATTAATCCCGAATTTCTTTAAGCCTACACTTTACACTGAAGAAGCTACTTAGAATAGCTCTCGGACACAGTAACCTTAAAATATAGTTTTAGAAATTCAGTGATACCAAAATGTTAGGCCTGTCTGCTAAGGTGACCGCTGGAATCCTGATTTTGATGAACTTCATTTTTGAAAATGAGCTATTTGCACCATTTCTAGTGATTGAAAGTGAGCGATCTCGGTATTAGGAAAGCATCTTTGACCTTTATTGATCCTGGTTTGGAAGAAATGAGTTATGGAATAGAAATAGAACTCGTATCAAACTTCCAAAAGTCCGTCAACAACTCTTTTAGAAGTCCTTGTGGTTTTGGCACCGTAACTGCCGCTAGTCTGCCCGAGCGCCTCTTAGAACTTGACCCGAAGGAATTTGAGGTTTGAGATTTAAATGCTGCCTTTATTAATTTTAGGTGTCCATTATAAAATGCAACCAAACATCGCGCACTCTGAAGATAACAGAGAGAAGGCCGAAATAGTGAATTCGGTCTCCCATAATTGTTTCACCGCGGAAGACTGTAACATGGTCCATCCTTACAATGCTAAATGGCAGATGTTCAGATAACCGATCGCGGAATATAAAAGCAACTACAATCGCTTAGTAGTGTGAAGGCAGCAGAACCAGATGACATACCTCTATGATTCTACAAATATTATGCGAAACATCTTGCTCCGCTTCTGGCAGCAGTTTATCGTAGATCTCTGGAACAGCGAAAGATACCTTGCGACTGGAAAAATATCGCAGATCATTACCGTTTTCAAAAAAGGTCTTTCGACAGATGCACGCTACTATAGACCTATTTCGTTGACGTCAGTCTGTTGTACAATTGTGGAATATGTTATATGTTCAAAAATTATGCGGCTTTTGGAAAACTAAAATCTCCTGTCTAATAATCAACTTGGATTCCGCAAACAGTGACTTTCGCATACAGACGTCTTGCGAAATTCAGTTCGCTCTGTTTCTACATGAGATCCATAGATCTGCAGACAACGACCCTTTGGTGAATGCCGTGTTCTTTGACTTCAGGAAGGCCTTTGACACCGTCCCGCACTGCCATGTGTATTAAAGATAATACGAGCTCACTGAGTATCGGATTAGATATGCGACCGGATTCAAGACATTCCAAGACATTCCATGGATATTGAATTCAACACGTCGCTCTTAACGGATAAATCGGCGGATACATAGATAGTTTTTGGAGTACTACAAGGAAATGTGATAAGACTGTTCGCAGATGATACGGTTGTCTATAAGAAAGTAGCAACACCAGAACTTAGTATCGATTTCCAGAAGGACTTGCAGAGGACTGGTGAAACTACGCAGGCTCTGAGAGTTGACTTTGGACGTAAATAAATGTAACAAATAACTCATACGTAGGAAAAGAAATCCGTAGCGGCACTGTACAACTACACTAATGATGACAAATTGGTGAAACAGTATATACCGCAAAATACACTTCTGGCCATTAAAATTGCTACACCAAGAAGAAACGCAGATGATAAACGGGTATTCATTGGACAAATATATTATACTAGAACTGACATGTGATTAAATTTTCACGCAGTTTGGTTGCATAGGTCCTGAGAAATCAGTACCCAGAAGAACCACCTCTGGCCGTAATAACGGCCTTCATACGCCTGGGCATTGAGTCAAACAGAGCTTGGGTGGCGTGTACAGGTACAGCTTCCCATGCAGCTTCAACACGATACCACAGTTCATCAAGAGTAGTCACTGGCGTATTGTGACGAGCCAGCTGCTCGGCCACCATTGACCAGACGTTTTCAGTTGGTGAGAGATGTGGAGAATGTGCTGGCCAGGGCAACAGTCGAGCATTTTCTGCATCCAGAAAGGCCCGTACCGGACCTGCAACATGCGGTCGTGCATTATCCTGCTGAAATGTAGGGTTTCGCAAGGCTCGAAAAAGAGGGTAGAGCTACGGGTCGTAACACATCTGAAATGTAACGTCCACTGTTCAAAGTGCCGTCAATGCGAATAAGAGGTGACCGAGGCGTGTAACCAATGGCACCCCATACCATCACGCCGGGCGATACGCCAGTATGGCGATAACGAATACACGCTTACAATGTGAGTTCGCCATCATGATGCTAAAAACAGAACCTGGATTCATCCGAAAAAATGACGTTTTGCCATTCGTGCACCAAGGTTCGTCGTTGAGTACACCATCGCACGCGCTCCTGTCTGTGATGCAGCGCCAAGGGTAACCGCAACCATGGTCTCGGAGCTGATAGACCATGCTGCTGCAAACGTTCTCGAACTGTTCGTGCAGATGGTTGTTGTCTTGCAAACGTCCCCATCTGTTGACTCAGGGTTCGAGACAAGATTCCTGTCATTTCGACTGCTAGTGATACGAGGCCGTTGGGATCCATCACGGCGTCCCGTATTAACCTCCTGAACCCACCTCTTCCATATTCTGCTAACAGTCATCGGATCTCGACCAACGCGAGCAGCGATGTCGCGATACGATAGACCGCAATCGCGATCGGCTACAATCCTACCTTTATCAAAGTGGGAAACGTGATGGTACGCATTTATCCTCCTTACACGAGGCATCACAACAACGTTTCAGCAGCCAACGCCTGTCAACTGCTTCTTGTGTATGAGAAATCGGTTGGAAACTTTCCTCATGTCAGAACGTTGTAGATGTCTCCACCGGCGCCAACCTTGTGTGAATGCTCTGGAAAGCTAATCATTTGCATATCGCAGCATCTTCTTCCTGTCGGTTAAAATTTCGCATCTGTAGCACTTCATCTTCGTGGTGTAGCAATTTTAATGGCCAGTAGTGTATGACATTCCCCCGACGGTCGATAGTGTGCTGTTTGTAGTGCAGGTGCCCTCGCGCGGAAATAAGTGTTTCCGTATAAGTTCTACCTGACTTGAATGCTGTGACAGTAAGCGACGACGCCCCAGGTTCAAGACGGAGGTGTTTCCACGGCCGTCCGCTGCCGGTGGAACTTTCCCCGACCTCACCTGCCGTTGCAGCTGTTGCGTAACACCGCTGCCCTTACAGTCTTCTGAAGTTCGTGAGCATAACTTCGCCGGCGGCTACTTTCCTCAACTGTAAACACGGAACACTCGCGTTTGCTAGTCACGCGTTTGCCAAGCACGCCATTTTAAACTATGGGAACTCTTCTCTTATTACCGCACAATGGAAAAGGTAGATGTGTATTATAAGTGTCCTCTCAGCGTGACATGTAATTGGGCGCTGTTATCTACACTATCTGACCAAGAGCATTCTGACACGTATTGACACTACAAAGGGGTGCACTCTGCACTCTGTTAGGGAGACTTTCAGTGAGCCGTCTGAATGTGTCTAGAAGAATGACAGCCCATTCTTGCTCACGATCCGAAACCGCAGAAGGCAGCGACGCTCGTTGCGGTCTAGAGCTAAGTCGACCTTCTAACTCGCACCAAAGGTATTCCATGGGGCTCAGATCGGGATTCTGGGCAGGCCAGTCTATTTCAGAGAAGTCGCTGCCCAGAAGCCATTGCCTCAAAGATGCTACTGCTTTACCGCAGAGCGCATTGCCATATTCATACAAATAGTCGTCGTCTTCGAACACTTCCTTATTGTGCGTCGTACACACCCTCATAAGATCTGTACTTCTTTCCTTTTCTTTCTGTGTTCGAGTCATTGGCCTTCTACATCTACATCTACGTGACAACTCTGCAATTCACATTTAAGTGCTTGGCAGAGGGTTCATCGAACCACAATCATACTATCTCTCTACCATTCCACTCCCTAACAGCGCCCGGGAAAAACGAACACCTAAACCTTTCTGTTCGAGCTCTGATTTCTCGTATTTTATTTTGATGATCATTCCTAACTATGTATGTTGGGCTCAACAAACTATTTTCGCATTCGGAAGAGAAAGTTGGTGATTGAAATTTCGTAAAAAGATCTCGCCGCGACGAAAAACGTCTTTGCTGTAATGACTTCCATCCCAATTCGCCTATCATATCTGCCACACTCTCTCCCCTATTACGTGATAATACAAAACGAACTGCCATTTTTTGCACCCTTTCGATGTCCTCCGTCAATCCCACCTGGTAAGGATCCCACACCGCGCAGCAATATTCTAACAGAGGACGAACGAGTGTAGTGTAAGCTGTCTCTTTAGTGGACTTGTTTGCATCTTCTAAGTGTCCTGCCAATGCAAAGCAACCTTTGGCTCGCCTTCCCCACAATATTATCTATGTGGTCCTTCCAACTGAAGTTGTTCGTAATTTTAACACCCAGGTACTTAGTTGAATTGACAGCCTTGAGAATTGTACTATTTATCGAGTAATCGAATTGCAACGGATTTCTTTTGGAACTCATGTGGATCATCTCACACTTTTCGTTATTTAGCGTCAACTGCCACCTGACACACCATACAGCAATCTTTTCTAAATCGCTTTGCAACTGATACTGGTCTTCGGATGACCTTTCTAGACGGTAAATTACAGCATCATCTGCGAACAATCTAAGAGAACTGCTTAGACTGTCACCCAGGTTATTTATATAGATCAGGAACAGCAGAGGTCCCAGGACGCTTCCCTGGGGAACACCTGATATCACTTCAGTTTCACTCGATGATTTGCCGTCTATTACTACGCACTGCGACCTTCCCAACAGGAAATCACTAATCCAGTCGCACAACTGAGACGATACCCCATAGGCCCGCAGCTTGATTAGAAGTCGCTTGTGAAGAACGGTGTGAAAAGCTTTCAGGAAATCTAGAAATACGGAATCAACTAGAGATCCCCTGTCGATAGCGGCCATTACTTCATGCGAATAAAGAGCTTGCTGCGTTGCACAAGAGCGATGTTTTCTGAAACCATGCTGATTACGTGTCAATAGATCGTTTCCTTCGAGGTGATTCATAATGTTTGAATATAGTATATGCTCCAAAACCCTACTGCAAACTGACGTCAATGATATAGGTCTGTAGTTAAATTGATTACTCCTACTACCCTTCTTGAACACTGGTGCGACCTGCGCAATTTTCCAATCTGTAGGTACAGATCTATCGGTGAGCGAGCGGTTGTATATGAGTGCTAAGTAGGCAGCTATTGTATCAGCGTAATCTGAAAGGAACCTAATCGGTATACAATCTGGACCTGAAGACTTGCCCGTATCAAGCGATTTGTGTTGCTTCGCATCCCCTAAGGTATCTACTTCTAAGAAACTCATGCTAGCAGCTGATCGTGTTTCAGATTCTGTAATATTCCATTTGTCTTCCTTGGTGAAGGAATTTCGGAAAACTGCGTTCAATAACTCCGCTTTAGCGGCACAGTCTTAGGTAACAGTACCATCGGCATTGCGCAGCGAAGGTATTGACTGCGTCTTGCCGCTTGTGTACTTTACATACGACCAGAACTTCTTCGGATTTTCCACCAAATTTCGAGACAATGTTTCGTTGTGGAACCTATTAAAGGCATCTCGCATTGAAGTCCGTGCGAAATTCAGCGCGTCTGTAAATTTTAGCCTATCTTCGGGATTTCGCGTTCTTCTGAACTTCGCATGCTTTTTCCGTTGCCTCTGCAACAGCGTTCGGACCTTTTTTGTGTACCACGGGGGATCCGTTCCATCTCTTACCAATTTATGAGGTATGAATCTCTCAATTGCTGTTGCTACTATATCTTTGAATTTGAGCCACATCTCGTCTATATTTGCATAGTCAGTTCGGAAGGAATGGAGATTGTCTCTTAGGAAGGCTTCTAGTGACACTTCATCCGCTTTTTAAAATAAAATTATTTTGCGTTTGTTTCTGGTGGATTTGGAAGAAACGGTATTGAGCCTAGCTACAACGACCTTGTGATCACTAATCCCTGTATCAGTCATGATGCTCTCTATCAGCTCTGGATTGTTTGTGGCTAAGAGGTGAAGTATTTTTTCGCAACCATTTACAATTCGCGTGGGTTCGTGGACTAACTGCTCGTAATAATTTTCGGAGGAAGCATTTAGGACAATCTCGGAAGATGTTTTCTGCCTACCACCGGTTATGAATAAGTATTTTTGCCAACATATCGAGGGAAGGTTGAAGTCCCCACCAACTATAACCGTATGAGTGGGGTATTTATTTGTTACGAGACTCAGATTTTCTCTGAACTGTTCAGCAACTATATCATCGGAGTCTGGGGGTCGGTAGAAGGAGCCAATTATTAACTTAGTTCGGCTGTTAAGTATAACCTCCACCCATACCAATTCGCACGGAGTATCTATTTCTACTTCACTACAAGATAAACCACTACTGACAGACACAAACACTCCACCACCAATTCTGCCTAATCTATCTTTCCTGAACACCGTCTGAGACTTCGTAAATATTTCTGCAGAACTTATTTCAGGCATTAGCCAGTTTTCTGTACCTATAACGATTTCAGCTTCTGTGCTTTCTATGAGCGCTTGAAGCTCAGGGACTTTCCCAGCACAACTACAATAATTTACAACTACAATTCCGACTGTTCCTTTATCCAAGCACGTCCTGTATTTACCATGCACCCTTTGAGATTGCAGCCCACCCCGTACTTTCCCGAGGCCTTCTAGCCTAAAAAACCGCCCAGTCCACGCCATAGTCTTCTGACTGTTTTGATGAGACCCGCCAAGAATTACTCTCCTTTGCCATCCTCTTAATCTCAGAGTAGCACTTGCAACCTACGTTCTCAATTATTTTCTGGATCTACTCCAATATCCGTCTTCCTTTTGCCCTCTACAGCTCCCTCTGGTACCATGGAAGTAATTCTCTGCTGTCTTAACTGATGTCCTATTATCCTGTCCCTTCTCCTCGCCCGTGTTTTCTACGTATTCCATTACTCTCATATTCTGCGCAGAAGCTCCTCGTTCCTTACCTTATCAGTCCACCTGATTTTCAACAGTCGTCTGTACGACCACATCTCAAATACTTCGAGTCTCTTCTATTCTGGTTTTCCCACAGTCCAAGTTTCACTAGTATACAATGCAGTGCTCCCAACGTGCATTCTCAGAAATTTCTTCTTCAAACTAAGGCCAATGTTTGAGACCAGTAGACTTCTCTTGGCCAGGAATGTCCTTTTCTCCAGCGCTAGTCTCCTTCTGAAGTCCCTGCTCCGTCCGTCATGGTTACTTTGCTGCCAAGATAGCAATATTTCTTAACTTCATCTATTTTGAGACCTTCAATTCTGATGTTAAGTTCCTCGCTGTTCTCATTTGTGCTATTTCTCATCACTTTTGCCTTTATTCGATTTATTCTCAATCCATATTCTGTACTCGTTAGATTGTTCATCCCATTCAGCAGATCCTGCAATTCTCCTTCACTTTCACTCAGGATAGCAATGTCATCAGCGAATCGTATCATTGATATCCTTTCACGTTGAATTTTAATTCCACTCCTGAAACTTTCTTTTATTTCCATCATTGCTTCTTCGGCAGACAGATTGAACAGTAGGGGCGAAGGACTACATTCCTGTTGTACTGCCTTACACCCTTTTTAATCTGAGCACTTCGTTCTTCGTCGCCTACTCCTTTATACCCTCTTGGCTCTTGTAAATCTATTATATTTCCTGTCGCTCCCTATAGCTCACCCCTATCTTTCTCAGAATTTGGAATATATTGCCCCATTTTACATTGTGGAACGCTTTTTCCAGATTGACAAATCCTATGAACGTATCTTAATTTTTCTTTAGCCTTGTGCTCATTATCAACCGCAACGTCAGAATTGCCTCTGGTGCCCTTACCTGTCCTAAATCTAAACTGACCGTCATCTAACACATCCTCGGTTTTCTGTTCCATTCTTCTGTGTATTAGCCTTGTCAGCAACTTGGATGCATGAGCTGTTAAACTGACTATGCGATAATTCTCGCACATGTCAAGTCTTACAGTCTTCGAAATTGTGTGGATGATATTTTTCCGAAAGTCGGATGGTATATCGCCAGACTCATACGTTCTACACCACGTCCCCCAATGTTTTCAGAGATTCTGATGGAATGTTATCTATCCCTTCTGCCTAATTTTTTCTTAAGTCCTCCAAAGCTCTTTTAAATTCTGATTCTAATACTGTATCCCCTATCTCTTCTAAATCGACTGCTGTTTCTTCCTCTATCACGTCAGACGAATCTTCCCCTTCATATATGCCTTTAATGTACTCTTTCCACCTTCTCGCTCTCTCGTCTGCATTTAGTAGTGGAATTCCCGTCGCGCTCTTAATGTTACCTCCCCCCCCCCCCCCTTGCTTTTAATTTCACTAAAATCCCCTCTGACTTTCCTGTATGCTGAATCAGTCATTCCGACACTCATTTCTCTTTCTATTTCTTCACATTTTTCAAACGGCGATTTCGTCTTAGCTTCCCTCCATTTCCTATTTATTTCATTCCTCAGCAAGTTGTATTTCTGAGTTTCCTTGAGCATATCTGTACTTTCAACTTTAATCGATTAGCTGAGGTATTTCTTCTGTTACCCACGGTTTCTTCGCTGTCTGCTTCTTTGTACCTACGTTTCTCTTTCCAACTTCTGTGATTGCCCTTTTGAGATATGTACATTCCTCTTCAGTGTACTGCCTAATGAGCTATTCCTTAATGCTAAATCTATATCCTTAGAGAAATCCTTAGTCGTTAGTACTTCCGTATCCCACATCTTTGCGTATTTATTCTTCCTGACTAATCTCTTAAATTTCAGCCTACTCTTCGTCACCACTACATTATGATCTGAGTCTATATCTACTCCTGCGTACGCATTACACACCAGCATCTGATTTCGGAATCTTTGTCTGACCATGATGTAACCTAACTGAAATGTTCCCGTATCACGTATACCGCCTCATCTCGTGATTTATGATGTTATTACAGAACTCAATTAGTCTTCCTCCTCTCTCATTCCTTGCCACAAGCTCATATTCTCCTGTAATCTTTCCTTCTTCCCACAACTGCTTTCCAGTCCCCCAGTCTATTAGATTTTCATCTCACTTGACGTACTTTATTACCCTTTCAATATCCTCATATCCTTTCTCCGTATTTTCATCTTCAGCTTGCTACATCGGCATGTGTACCTGAACTATCGTTGTCTGTGCTGATATGCTGTCGATTCTGATAAGAACAATCCTATCTCTGAACTGTTCACAGTAACACACTCTGTGCCCCACCTTCCTACTCATAACGAAGTTTACACCCGTTACACCATTATCTGCTGCTGTTGATATTACCCTATACTCATATGATCAAAAATCTTTGTCTTCTTTCCATATGTTCATATTCTTTAGCATTTAGCGTTTTCTTGAGCGCTATAACGGTATCACACCCTAACCACGAGAAACACCCCCATATCGTTGGTTGATTGGCTTGGAGTGAAACGGACAAAACTGCAAGATCATCTATCTCTTCATCCGTTAAGTGACAAACCAGGAGTGGTCGTTAAAGGAAGGAAGTCAAAGGCAAATCCTGGAAAGCGCAAGTTTCCGGCAGATGGGGATGCAAGCTCCCGAAGTGGGAGGAGTGAAATCACAAGAGGGGCTCTCAGCCATCTGAGGGCAAATATCAGCGAGCGGCTCGGAGGGTCCATTGCAAGATGCGCTACAGAGGACTGCACTGTTGACAGAAAAAGCGACGACGTTATACCTGTGGAGTAAGATTGTGTCATTTGTCTGGGATTAAGACGCTCTTACTTTTTTCTGTCTTGATCCCGTACTGGCACGACATATGGTGCATTCCGCATCGCTGTAAGTTGGCCCACAGCTCATCATAATATTGCAAAACAAGATCGCGGTGAAAGATGACTCCCTGGACAATATTAAGACTCTTCTGAGGAGTGACAGTCTTGGGAATGTCACCCAATTTTCCAGAAGAGAGCAGCTCGTGTGACTCGACAGGACATGACGTTGTAATCAGAATCGAATCGCTCTTCGTCTTAGAGATGGCTACAACTTCCCCGTATTTGTCTTCACTGCATTCCACAAAAATAAATGCTTTGTGGCGAGAAAGGAGTCTACATCGGCCCTGGCACAGACGAGGTATTGGAGGACAGGATTTTGCTCCTTGTTGTCTAGTCCGGTGTCCCTCCCGTGGTGTGGCCAAGGAAAGGAATGCGCTAGGATCTTACTTTGTTGCATCATACATAGTCTTTTAATTGGAAAAGACTATTGGGGCTGTGCGGTCACCGGTAGGAGAACGTTTAAATCGCTTCAATTGCGAATTATCTATCATGGTGCACCCAGTCTGAATGGGGGCTCTCCCTATGGGCATCAACCACCCACAGCAAAGGCCACTTATGATATACTCCTGGCACACATGGGGAGTGTGCAGCCCAGGCACCAACAGTGCAACAGTGCAATACCTGCGTAGTCAGGAATACCATCATGCAGGTAGTTGAGGACCACCCCCATCCACCTCCCACTATAGGATGGCTGCCGTGCTGGGTTTTGAGAGGAAGGAAAGGTGGCAGGGTGGAACGGCAGAGAGGCGTAGCATACACCACAGTGGGCGACCTTCCCTTCACTAAACGCAATTCCGTAAAATATGGAAAAGATAGCAGGTCACATTCAATAATGGGGACTATGTAACCTATAATGGAAGGTGAAGATAGTGTGGGAAGTGAAATTACACTCATGCTCATAAATTAAGGATAATTGCAGAATGTGGTCCTACACGACGTTTCACTACACAAAACTGGCGCTAATAGCATAGGCACGTAGGGAACACACACGACACAGATTGTAAGTCTATGATACTGGTGATAAGTTGAGAAAACCGTCCCGAAACACATGTGCTAAAACGCCACTGTATTCCTGCTCATGTATCTCGACATCAAATGGGATATGATTATCATGCACACGTACACAGGCCGCACAACGGGTTGACATACTCTGGATCAGGTGGTCGAGCAGCTGCTCGGGTATAGCCTCCCATTCTTGCACCAGTGCCTATCGCAGCTCCTGAAGTGTCGTAGGAGTTTGAAGACGTGAAGCGATACGTCGACCGAGGGCATCCCAGACGTGCTCGATGGGGTTTGTGTCTGGAGAACAGGTAGGCCACTCCATTCGCCTGATATCTTCTGTTTCAAGGTACTCCTCCGGGGTGGCGGGTCAGTGGGGCTGTGCGTTATGATTCATCAGAAGGAAGGTAGGACCCGCTGCACCCCTAAAAAGGCGGACATACTGGTGTAAAATGACGTCCCGACACACCTGACCTGTTACATTTCCTCTGTCAAAGACATCAGGGGTGTACGTGCACCAATCATAATCCCACCCTACACCATCAAACCACGACCTCCATACAGGTCCCTATCAAGAACATTAAGGAGTTGGTATTTCGTTCCTGGTTCACGCCATATGAAAATTCGGCGAGAATCACTTTTCGGACTATACCTGGACTCGTCCGTGAATATAACCTGGGACCACTGTTCCAATGACCATGTACTGTGCTCTTGGCACAAGGCTTCGGGCTCTCCTGTGAGCAGGGGCCAGTGGATTGCGCCTTGTTGGGTTCCGGGGGAATAAACCATGTCTGTTCAGTCGTCTGTAGACTGTGTGTCTGGAGACAACTGTTCCAGTGGCTGTGATAAGGTCCCGAGCAAGGCTACCTGCAGTACTCCTTGGCCGTCTGCGGGCACTGATGGTGAGATAGCGGCCTTCTTGTGGTGCTGTACGCTGTGGACATCCCGTACTGTAGCGCCTGGAGACGTTTCCTGTCTGCTGGAATCGTTGCCATATTCTTTAAATCACACTTTGTGGCACATGGAGGGCCCGTGCTACAACCTGCTGTGTTTGACCAGCCTCCAGTCGCCCTACTATACTATCCCTCGTAACAATATGTGTTCTTTGAACCATTTTCAACACATAGTCGCCATTAGCACGTCTGAAAACGTCTGAATACTTACTCGCTGCACCGCACTCAGACATGCACCAACAGAACTCTGTGTATGTGGACTGCTGCCAGGGCCAACGTGCGACAACCGCAGGTTAAATGCACCGCATGGTCACACTCCTTGGTGATTTAAACCCGCAAACCGTCCACCAGAGCGTTGTTTCACCTTGTATCAGCATTATTCTTAATTTTATGAGCATGAATGTAGAAATCAAGACCAAAATTGTGGACCAAGTCCAATCAGGGTCTGTACAAAGAGAGTCATCCGACAGGAAGTCAGAGAAGATAAGAGGTAGTCGAAGATAGTTTTGCAGCACCGAGAGAGGAAGTAGCTGTGCAAAGGCTGGAGCCCCGAGGTAGCCGAGCATGCACTCACTGAAGAGTGATGACCGCTGTGGGCGATCCCATACTGTAACACCAAGTCCTCTGCACTTCACTGTTGGCACCGAACATGATGGCAGGCAACGTCCTCTAGGCATTCACCAAACGCAAACCCTTCCATCGGACTGTCATAGGGTACAGTGTGATTCATCGCTCCAGATATCTCGTTTCCTGTCATTGACTATCCTGTGGCGTCACTCTCTACACCAACTCAAGCGTTCCTTAGCGTCGACTACAGAGATTTGTGGCTTATGAGAAGTTTCTCAAGCATTTCACGCCATTCTTTTTAATTACTTACGCACAGTCACTTTGCTAGCTGGGTTATGGTAGCACTTTGGTGTTTAGCCTTTCTCGTTTCCATGTAATCAAATCACCAGCAGCAGACTTGGGCTTGAAGGGTTGAAATGTTCCTGACGTATATATCACTTGGGTGACACACAGTTAATATTCCACGCTCAAAATCAAAGAGCTTTCCTGACTGATCCATTCTGCTGCTACTGCACCTCTGCAGGCAATAAAATATTCCCTGTGAGCCGTGCGTGTCTCGTGTTCCCGCCATCATGTATCTTACACCCTGTTTTGAACGTACTTCCACCTCACTGCGTTTGTTTAAATTACTACTGCCACTGAGTTGCTGCTTTGCCTGATCGTGAGCGGCGCTAGTAGCGCATGTCGATATACCCCTCTCATACTATCTTTGCTCGACTGCTGTTACTTCCCAGTCCTTGTCTGTCGTCAGGAGTTTTGATTGCGAATTCTGGTCTGCCGGTCAGTTGGACCAGACCTGCCATTCGCGGAGTTCCAATGCGGCACTAGCGCAGTCGGGTTGGAGCAGCAGTGAGGTATGCGTCGACATGGCTCGACCGACCATTGCCGCCACGCATCACTTGAGTCGGGCCACGGTCTTGGTGGGTCGTCGGTCGGTCGTCCTACCGGACGACGCGTTTTGGCTCGCCGATAATTCATGAGTCGGCTGTGTGTGTGTGTGTGTGTGTGCGCGCGCGCGCGCGATGACTCCCGATTTGTCTTCGTATGTGTCTAGTTACTGTTGGGTGTCGTTCAAGTCTTCGTGCAGTGTTCGTCGGGTTGTGTGTGTAGTTCGCGTTATTTCCTGGCGACTATTTTAGATGTTGTCGGCATTCGGAGGAGTCGGTCGGTTGCTGCGGAACAGTGGCATTTTCTGCCTTGTGGCCGTTAGTATTTCGGTTACCTGCCCTGGGCACTGGCGTAAATTCAGACAGCGTTCTTTTGGGTGAAGTTAACTGTATTACTGTGTTTCAAATTCAAGTATACGAGCGGAATTTTCTGCCTAGTGGCCGTTAGTGTTCCGGTTACCTGCCCTGACCACTAACGTAATCTCAGGTAGCGTCCTTTCCTCATCTGTTGTCGCTGTCCAACATGGTGTGTAATTTTGACAGCTAATACATACTCCATTGTGGATTATCTCGTTTGTAATCTTTTCTGTTTGAGTTCACATGTACTGATTGATGGGAAGCAAGTCGTTGTGTCGGTCGCTCCGTGGCTGTCCCCTGGTTGGTTTCCGACGGATCAAGTGTGGTTGGGCTCACCACCTGTCTCGCCTAAGTGAACGACGGCAGGCCGACCTCCCTCGAGGCTTCTGAGTTCTGCTGGTGTTTAATAATCTGTTGTCAGCTACTTAAAATTTAAGGCTTATGGTTATTTTTTTTCTTAAAAAATTTGCAAAATTTTTTCTTAAATGTATCTTTCAAGCTTAAATAATTCAGCTTTCTGCCTTTAAAGGATTATGGTAACATATTTTAAAATTTTGAAACTTAATTTTGGCCTTCAGCCATTGTTATTACACCTTGCATATGTTTGTTCTATCTACTTTGCCTTGAGGCTTTCCACTTAGCCATGATATTTTTTAAATTTTTTCATTTTATTTGCCTTTTAATTGCATTTTTATCTTGTTGATGTTTAACATTTCTTGTTTTTAAACATTCTGGCCGTCTGTCTTTAAAAATCTATGGTAATATATTCTTAAATTTTGAAACTTCAGCCGTTGCTATTGCATCTTGCATATGTTTGTTCTATCTACTTTGCTGTGATTTTCTAAATTATTTTATTGCTATCTTAATTGGATTTTTATCTCGGTGATTTGTTAAGATTTCTCGTTTGGAGGCATTTAGCCTTGAAAGAGTTGCATTCGGTAAAGGTTTGGCTATGTGCCGCTTTGGTTGTAAAAGTGTTATTAAATTACAATAAACTACAATTAGAAGGTGGAACTGACCCCAACTTATTTGGCCCTTTCCACAATCCTAATTACCTGACCTTCCCAGCGGGTTTAGCAGGCGTTTCACCCTGCCTGTTATCATAATAGCGGCTCCGCCTCTCGCGACATCTAGTGGTCAGTTCCGGATTAGATAAGAATTGTCCCAGTACTATTGCTCAGATAGTGTACTTTCTCGTGCTCCTTATGTAGGGGAGTGTGTGGTACCTTGGAACAGTTCTCAGACTTCCGCCTCCATTCCGTTCAGTAATAGAAATTTAATATATTTTCTTATTCCATTTTCAAATGCCAGCATTTGCTGTATATGTGCTGTAGTTTTTTAATAACTTTTTCGGAATATTTTCTGTAAATTTTCCAAATATGGTAAACTGTTCCAGGGTACAAAATAGTAGTGTATCTAGGATCAAATATTCCGTTCCAATTTAAAAGCCTTGTAATCGACCAAATATTCTTAGTACTGCATTTAATACTCTATTTTCCGCATTATTACTATGTACAGAGGTGACAAAATTCATGGTATACCAATCTGCACTCACATAGATGTCGGTAGTATGGCAAGCACAAAGTAACTACGGGCAGTGCGCTGCTGGGGCTGTCATTTATACTCAGTGATACATGTGAAAAGGTTTTCCGACGTTATTGTGGCCGCACGATGGGAATTAATAGAGTTTGAACGAGGAATGGCAGTTGGACCTAGACGCATGTGACATTACATTTCGGGAATATGGAATTCAATAGTCTACATCCACAGTGTGAAGGGTGAGCCGAGAATACCAAATTTTAAGCATTACCTCTCATCACGGACAACACAAAGTTCGACGGCCTTCAGTTGACCGAGAGAAGCGACGTTCGCGTAGAGTTTCAGTGCTAGCAGACAAACAACACTGCGTAAAATAACCGTAGAAATCCATATGGGATGTACGACAAACGTATCCGTTAGGATAGTGCAAGGAAATTTGGCGTCAGTGGATTATGGCAGCAAAACCCTGACCCGTCTGCCACTGCTAACAGAATGGCATCGTCTGCAGGTGAGTAGAGGGAGGGAGGGAGGGAGGGAGGGAGGGAGGGAGGGAGGGAGGGAGGGAGAGGGAGGGAGGGAGGGAGGGAGGGAGGGAGGGAGGAACCCTAGACGACTGAAGAACTGTGGCCTGGTCAGATGAGTCCAGATTTCAGTTGATAAGAGCTGATATTAGGATTCGAGTGTGGTGCAGACGATACGAAGCTATGGACTCAGATTATCAAGAACACACTGTGCAAGCTCGTGTGGCTCCATAATGGAGTGCACTGGGTTCTCCCGTTCAACTGAAGCGATCATTGACTAGAAATGGCTATGTACTGCTACTTGGAGACCATTTACAGCCATGCGTGGATTTCATGTTGCCAAACAAAGGCGGAATTTGTATAGGTAACAAATCGCCATGTCACCACTTTGCAGAGCATTATAGACAGACGAATGGAAAAACTGGCAGAAACCGACCTCGGGGAAGATCAGTTTAGATTCCGTAGAAATGTTGGAACACGTGAGGCAATACTGACCTTACGACTTATCCTAGAAGAAAGATTAAAGAAAGGCAAACCTACGTTTCTAGCATTTGTAGACTTAGAGAAATCGTTTGACAATGTGGACCGGAATACTCTCTTTCAAATTCTAAAGGTGGCAGGGGTAAAATACAGGTATGGAAAGGCTATTTACAATTTGTACAGGAACCAGATGGCAGTTATAAGAGTCAAGGGGCATGAAAGGGAAGCAGTGGTTGGGAAGGGAGTGAGACAGGATTGTAGCCTCTCCCCGACGTTATTCAATCTGTATATTGAGCAAGCAGTAAAGGAAACAAAAGAAAAATTCGGAGTAGGTATTAAAATCCATGGATAAGAAATAAAACGTTGACTTTCGTCGATGACATTGTAATTCTGTCAGAGACTGCAAAGGACTTGGAAGAGCAGTTGAACGGGATGGACAGTGTCTTGAAAGGAGGATATAAGATGAACATCAACAAAACCAAAACGAGGATAATGGAATGTAGTCGAATTAAGTCGGGTGATGCTGAGGGAATTAGGTTAGGAAATGAGACACTTAAAGTAGTAAAGGAGTTTTGCTATTTGGGGAGCAAAATAACTGATGATGGTCGAAGTAGAGAGGATATAAAATGTACACTTAAAATGGCAAGGAAAGTGTTTCTGAAGAAGAGAAATTTGTTAACATCGAGTATATATTTAAGTGTCAGGAAGTCGTTTCTGAAAGTATTTGTATGGAGTGTAGCCATATATGGAATTGAAACATGGATGATAAATAGTTTGTAGAAGAAGAGAATAGAAGCTTTCGAAATGTGGTGCTACAGAAGAATGCTGAAGATTAGATGGGTAGATTACATAACTAATGAGGAGGTAGTAAATAGAGCTGGGGAAAAGAGGAGTTTGTGGCACAACTTGACAAGAAGAAGGAACTGGTTGGTAGGACATGTTCTGAAGCATCAAGGGATCACAAATTTAGCATTGGAAGACAGCGTGGAGGGTAAAAATCGTAGTGGGAGACCAACAGATGAATACACTAAGCAGATTCATAAGGACGTAGGTTGCAGTAAGTACGAGAAGATGAAGAAGCTTGCACAGGATGGAGTAGCATGGAGAGCTGCATCAAACCAGTCTCAGGACTGAAGACCACAACAACGACAACATGGACAATTCAAGTGTATTATTTGGCCATTCAGATAACCAGAGAAGAATCTCTCTGATGTGTGGGATATAACTGAGAAGTCAGATTGTGCACAAAATCCTGCACCGACAACACTTTCAGAAGTACGGGCAGCTGTAGATGCGGCACAGCTCATTGCTTCTGCAGGGGACTTCCAACGAGTTGTTGAGTCCACGCCATGTCGAGGCTCTGCACTACGCCGAGAAAATTGAGGTCAGACGCGATATTGAGAGGTATCCAAAGACTTGCGACTTCTATGTACTACAACTAATAATAAGTGAAATCAAATTGAGAAAAACTGTTATCAAACAACTTAGAAGTTAAAAACATTTTGAAATAGAAGCTATTCGCAAGTAGCACTGATTTCTGTTTTCAAGATATGGAAGAAGACAAAAAAGCAACTCAGTGCATTCGGAGATATCACGTGGTTCATGGTGTAAGTCTTTCCGTTTCAAAGTATAAGATGGCGCACTGCCGACAAAGTATGGTTTCACCGACCACAAGTTATGTAGCTAGTTTTAAAGCTATCTAGAATTTTACGCACCATAAAACTCTCTAACAGAAGAATTAACAGTAGCCTCCAAATAGCAACTACATACATTTTTACAGCTCTTAAATATGTAGAACTCTGAATATATACAAACGCTGCTCAAGCTACACCCTCATGTCTCAAAAAACAAAACTTTAGAAATTGTCGACAACTGCTTATGGCACTCTGTAGAGCGTATTACCGATGAGCAAACATCAAGTATTCCTAGGCATAGTGTCCTTCTAGGTACAACATTCTCCCCT
The DNA here is from genome assembly GCF_023897955.1 of Schistocerca gregaria. Lineage (NCBI taxonomy): Eukaryota > Metazoa > Arthropoda > Insecta > Orthoptera > Acrididae > Schistocerca > Schistocerca gregaria. The sequence goes on along the minus strand of NC_064925.1, from coordinate 228,671,151 downwards.
ATTTTCAATTCGGTAATGACCAGTATTCACTAATATGGCAGGAACGATTATCTGGAAAAAAAAAGTAGTAAATATGGGCGCTGAAACGCAAACTTTAAGAGCTATGTTTCGCAGTAGCGAAGGTGAACGAGTGCTCATAGCTCGTAAGATATGTACTTCGCAGCCCTTATTTACTAGACTTTTTTGTTTCGAACGACTGTTCCTCCCATATCCCTGAATAATGGCCGCTCTTCTTGAGGTACACTGTGTAGCACTGGCTACTTGGTGAGCTGATCACCAAAGTTTCAGTCACGCCTCCTTGTGATCCCACATCAGTCACTTTGAGCGTATAGATGAAGTAAAACAGTACTACGCCACCGCTGGCGTTACTCATAGCAGTATGTCGTGTGCTGACATATGTAGGAGATGGGGAAAAGGGGTTACTGGTCAGTCTGCGCTCCCGAGCGGTACAGAGCAGAAGGCAGAAGGACAAATCACAGTGAAGGCTTTTGATTGTTTTTCTTCTATCTGAGCCAAAACTGGTACAAGCATTCACTAGAAATGCAGCTGGTGAGACTTCGTAGGTAACTCGTTGTGGAGACTCTTGGACAAACAGGGTTTTGTAATAGTTCTTTATTCCAGACAGGACTAACACAATGGAGACTAGTTCTAGAGTTTAAAAAAAGCATGAACACTATTACAACAGAAGCCAGCGCAGAAGTCCCAGGAGTGGATGCTAACCCCAGTAGCAAACACTAGCAGCATCTTAAGGCAACAACTTAGTGGCAAGCCGGCCGGTGTGGCCGTGAGGTTCTAGGCGCTTCAGTCTGGAACCTCGTGATCGCTACGGTAGCAGGTTCGAATCCTGCCTCGGGCATGGATGTGTGTAATGTCCTTAGGTTAGTTAGGTTTAAGTAGTTCTACGTTCTAGGGGACAGATGACCACAGATGTTAAGTCCCATAGTGCTCAGAGCCATTTGAACCATTTCTTGAACTTAGTTGTAAAAGTAAACATACTGAATGTGACACTGTTCAATGAGACATTCCAAGTGAGAGAGAGCAGACTTACTCGGAGCTGGACCGAGGCTCGAGTCGACAGACGTGGATTCGACGCCCAGATCGTCTGACTGAGAATTCCGCCAAAATGCGGAATGTAGGAGTTTTAAAGATCGCGTGGGGGCACATTTTTTCCTACTTAAAGCCACCTTGCCAATCATGGCTTAGTTAGGTCCCCTCTACTGCTCCTAAGGCGGGGATCTTAATGCAGTTGCACTAATTCCGTATTTGTTATCAACATTGTTCAGCTGAAAGCTAAACGTAACTGCTCTGCCTAGTAAGACTTGCAACATTATTGTTATACGTCATTTAGCCCCCCCCCCCCCCAAGGGCTCTCCAGAGTAGGGACCGCTAGGTAAACAGTTTTTGGCGTTTTCGCCCTTGTGAGCCTACTGACGTTTCTGTTCTCAGAGCTGGTATCAAGCTGGCTTTACACGCTAGTACGTGCCTGTTGGTTACAAAGTTCTACAGTGGAAATGTACCACAGCATCTAGACGACGTGTGAAGCTAGTTGTTAATTCCTTGAAGAGTAACTAGCGTCTTGGTATTGCGTCTGGGGGCGTCTGCATTTTCGTAAGGCTCTCCCCTTACAGTTTACTTCACGTAACAATCTCTCTCCTAGTTTCGTCTGCCCTCAGCATCGTCTCTGCTTCCGCGCGTTGGAGCGCCTGTCCTTCTTTCTCACAGCTTCAAGATAACACTACAGTAGCAAGAAATAATCAATATACTACAAGTAAAGCGATATGTATGTGCCAGTTGGTTGTGTGGAATCATCGCAATAACATGGATCGATGGTTGGAGACATAACAGAATGACAGAAACTATCTGTTGTTTTGGACGTGCCCCCTTGTTCACACCGTGAATGAAATTGACTGATCTGTTGGTGTATCAGTATGGACTGTGCAACGTGTCTTCGAAAAACGGTGTTGTAGTTACGGCCATGTTCGTGGGCGATCAAATAGTTTGCGTTCGAAGACCCTACTGTGCAGAACCGGTATGCCAATCAGACAAACTCGCCATGACCACTGAGGCAACCTTCCTACCGACGTACCAGATTGAAGATACTCATTTGGTAAAACACCATGTCCTGCTGCGCGAAGTAGACCCTAACTGCCTACAACACATCCTCGTCCGACCGGTATAGTCGCTCTTCAACGCTTTTTAACAGTCCGAAGCCATGAAAAAGCAGGACTATAGTGCGGGTGCTCGAGTGTGTCTCATAATGGGCGGTGCTGACCACCCAGACCGACTGGCGCCTTATGTGTAATCGCGATCAGCACGGATCTTGGCGCACCTTTCCACAACGTTGGTTTTCGACAGATGTGCCGCCACTTACACGTTCTTCATTCTCTGATGAGTGTCCGCAGATGCTTCTCCTTCGGCAACCAAGAAAAGAATAACAACATGCTGGTCCTTCTTGGACGCATTTAGTAGTAACGCCGCTTAGTTCAAAATTCCGCAAGTGTAACAAGCAAGCCGGAGACACGAATGCGACACTAATCCGTTGCCTGCACGTCGGTGCTTATTTATCCGCATCGGAGTTGAGAAAAATTGTAAATACGCTTCAGAAACTTCCACAGATGGAAAGCTTTTTATCGCCACTTGTAACACCACAAAGTGTTACCCTTTCTTAGACATCATCATGATGAATATCCTAGTTTGGAGTCCTGGTCCGGCACTCAGTTCTAATCTCCCAGGAAGTTTCATTTCATGATGGATATTGGTACGTGATTCCTTAATCCTACCACACTTACACACCATATCTTAAATACCATAAAAGAGAAAGCGGGATGGAATCTTGGTTGGTAGTTACAATTTATAATTAAGACAGTTTATTGACAATACCCCTTTAAAAAAATTTACAATTACAAATTGTGGACGAGCCACCAGATAAAACTTTGCAAATACAATTAGAAATCCAACGTACTCAGTACTCTAACAAACAATTCCAAAATAGGAAAAGGGAGCTACTGAAAAATTTGAGAACATCAAACTCCCATATAGGATTTCTCTCAAAGTAGATATAATGAAACAATAACAAGTAAAGAGTGACTTACTAACACTTGAACACTAGTGCCAAGCTAGGATGCCATTACATAACATGATAGAATCACTTAGATAAAACTACATCAGAGACACTGATCTTTAAAAAATAAATGTTTGCGTGCTCAGACGTGTTAATAAAAAAAATTACTAGAAAAAGTGTCACAAGGAACCCAGCAGATGCTATGCATTTTAAGTGTTAGCCATTTGCCAGTCCCTAATATTTAAGAAAACAAGTTCATACACAAACAGGTTACATACTATATATCCACCAGCTTAACCCGCCTTGGCGAAAGGACGATGAACACTAAACTTTGGAAGGCGATATGTGAAAAACTCCGGTAGCGGCCAGTTTCTTAAACACTGCCAGGCCTAGACCTCGGATGACATTTCTCTCCTCGCCAAGGAGCTGGCACTATTAAAAGTTTCTTCCCGAATCACAAAGACATTCCAATAACTCTGAAACATAGAAACACTCGGCAGAACCTTTCACTCACTTACACATAGACAACTGTATTAATAGAGTGCATGCTTAAAAAACGGCAACATAAAATGATTTGACTGCAAGAGACATAAAACACTAGTAAAACTTCAACGAAAATTTTCAAATAACGGCCACCATTTAACTAGGACAACTGTACTCTTCCATACCGTCTTAAGGTTCGACTATGAAAGTCTCACCGGAATGATAAAGTTTAAAATCTCTGAGTCCGTCGCTGAACAAACAATAACGATGACTTACTGTATCAGGTACACAATACGAGGGAGCAGGTTCTACAGCGTCACCGCTTCCCTTCATATTTTGTTCCCAGCGAAGTATCTCCAAGCTGCCCATGTCGGCAAAAGGCCCAACCAATTTCACACCACAACGTGTAACGGTCATCACGCTCGTTCGGCAGCCGTTGACACTCGTCTCCCCATGAATGTCGCGAGATCTCGAGGGTTACTCGTCGAAGGCTAACAACCAACTCGCTTCGCCTGCGATGCCGCTAGATAAGACATGCGAAAGCAAAGATAGCTTACCTCAACCGCAATCGATCTCAACGATACATGAACAAAATAAGAGTGGCGCCAGCTCGCCACGGCTCAGATATGCTGTAAATGCACCAGCGATCCAAGACTATGTTCGCAGGGTAGCACGTACAAGACTCTGGTTTGACCAACACTAATGCAGCATATCGCATCTCGATCCGTCCACTACATCACCCGATATTAACGTCACAGAAATGTATGAACCTGTTTTCCACAGGGGTTGCAATCAACATCCCCCCTGTCTGATAACTGTATGTACCTAAGCATGGTGCTGGATATGGCACACCTGAAGGAATTATTTCCACCGAACTGGTACCACGGACGTCAATATACAGGTCGATTAAGCTGGCCCTATCGACGTCGCTTTATGCAACGCACTGTTATACCTGGCCTTCAAAAACTACGCGAAGGTTTTCATATTCTCTCATCCTCGAACTATTAATCCTACAGAAAAGAATGAACAGGACCTTATTTTAGGAAATTTATGAAGTTAAATTTTGTGTTGGGATACGTTTTTGCTATAGCCTGTGGTTTTCAAGTTATTCAACGAAAACAACCAAAAATGACTTTCGAACGCGCCCCAAATCCCAGACTTAGCTCCCACCGCTCAGGATTTCCAGTATGTTATTTATGATACTCCCTCCTAATACTGTACAAAAAATTTGCGACTGCACGAATTATTTTGCATATTCGGTCTTTTTTGTCTTCACTGACCGGCCTCTCTACGCCACTACCTTAGTTGAGCACTTAAAATTGTAAAGCTGACGTTTCTGTAAATTTTACATAAAATTCTGAATTTCAACAGCAAAAAATAAACAATTACATCATTGTATTCGTTAGGCCTTCTGACTACGAAACTACTCTATTTGTAAGGGTTGGGTTTGAATCGAATTGACGACGTAATTAGGTTCAGCTTAACGTCTCCAAAAGTCGATTTCTTTCACTATCCTTAAGACACGTTTAAATGACAATCTAAACGAAATAGCCAACTATGCTGGTGGCATAGTAGAGCATTCAATAAAGAGGATGACTTCGAATACTGGGAATAGTTCCCGTATTCGGAAATTTTTGTACATTGGTTTTGCTTTAATAACTCGAAGCCCTTGGTCTCCAGCAAAGAAGTGTTTCTATAAAAAATTTAACTACTTTAAATATCCTACAAAAAGGTCCCATTCATTTCTTCTGTAGCACTAACAGTTTACGCGTAGCAAGCTGAAGGTTACGAAAATTTCGTGCATGGTTTTCGAAGGCCAAATATAACACAGCAGTTTGCATAAAATCACATCGTTAAGGACAGCTGAATCACCCTTGATACGCTTCCTGAGATTTATTGATTGCTCAACGGTTAGTAGCGTTAGGCCCAAATGAAGGTACAGTGCCATTCGTAAAATACATAAGACAGTTTATTTAAAACGACATAACATGATTTAAATGCTGTCTTCAGAGCATATTTAAACCAATTTTAGAAGTGAGAACAATGTTTCGATCGGTACAGAACGAGAGCCTTTAGGCTTCTTTAGAGTTTTTAAATAACAACTGAACAATTATTCTGAAGTGCTAATGGCGAACCATAGCACAAAATTAACGCAATTTGACAAGTATTATTAAGTAATTTTTAGACTTTACAGAAGTGATAATTAACATAACTAATTACGTAGAAACCCAAAAGTGCTCCAAGAGCTGTACATAAGTTAAAATTAAATTTTACTAACATCAGCTACAGAACAACAGCGGAATCATAAAGACATTAGAATTACGGCAAACCACCTTAGCACCACGGGCAGGAGTACACTATCAAGTCCGGCGCCAACCGACTCTCTGCACTGACGTTTAGGCTAAGCATTGCAGCAGAACACATCTATAACACGCAAAATACTCTTAGAAATACACATAACAGTTAAATAGCAGTTCAAGGCTCCGACTGCAATATCAGATGTGAGTGCAGCTTAGGACAGATCGGCGAAACAAAATCTTCAAGTGAGCGAGGTAAGAACGCATTTGACAAATAGTTTTGAGATATTATCTCTACCGGTCCTTTCCCCGCAATAGTAAATGACTTACGAGGCGCTTCAGGGAGAGGTCAGGTTAGACTAACGACAAAATTTAACTCTGGAGAACAGAGAGCACGAAAGTAACAGAAAATGTAAGAAAATTTTAGCTGGCTCGCTCACACTGCTTTCAAAATTGAACAAGCACGCCCCAGGACGTATAGGTTACTATTCTACCGACTGTCATTTTAATGATCCCGCGGAAGGAAGGAAGTTACACAACAGAGTGGCCTCAAGCAAGAAGCGCTCTCGGTTTCACAGTTTCAGTCGCACAAATGCGACAGTAAAATCAAGATGCAAAGCACTAACGTCTTACACAGAACATGATTAGCAACATAAATAGGACCAGGGCCCGCAGGTTAACGAAAAGGTAGGCGCGGACATTATAAACATACATAAAATGCCTTAGAGTGGACACAAGTACCACTGATTTGGGGACACTTACAACCCAGGGATGCTGAGCGGAACCACTCTATAGCCGGCCGCGGAGGTCTCGCGGTTCTAGGCGCGCAGCCCGGAACCGTGCGACTGCTACGGTCGCAGGTTCGAATCCTGCCTCGGGTATGGATGTGTGTGATGTCCTTAGGTTAGTTAGGTTTAAGTAGTTCTACGTTCTAGGGGACTGATGACCGCAGCAGTTGAGTCCCATAGTGCTCAGAGCCATTTGAACCATTTTTTTAACCACTCTATAGGATTTGGTCAAATATCGACAAGCGACAATACAACTCGCGACTGTTCCTATTCTGGCGTGAACCGTTACGTCAGAGCCATAAACTAGTCGTCGAATTAATCTTCATCGACCACCACTTAAACACAGCACAGAAACACAACCTTAGTTCGAGTAATTCAACACCAAGTACGTAGTCACCAGTTTCTTAGACGGCATTGAAGACAGCTGATATGGGTGGCGGCGGCAGGAAGGTCAGCTGACAGAGTTACAACAAATTACCCCTCTAACAGCCGATATTACTGCTGACAGAACAGACGATTCGGACCGCTTCGGACGTCCCAGTCAGCATCGTACTCTCCACTATCGGCGTCTTGTGTGGCCACGATGTCTTCTATCGGAACCAGGATCCCTGAAGGCCATGAAACCGAGGGCTAACAGCGCACCACGTCACTCCACAACCCCACCCAGCTCGCTCCGTCTCTCCTCGCGGTAGTTTCAAACCCCAGTCACGCCCCGCCCCGCCCCCCCCCCCCCCCCACCTTTCCAACACACGCGCGCCCTTTCGCTGACCCGTTCATGGCCTCAAAGTGGCACGGCTCAACCCTACATACAGGGTGGACCACTGATCGTGAGCGAGCCCAGTATCTCACGAAATAGGCGTCAAACGAAAAAATTACAAAGAACGAAACTCGTATAGCTTGAAAGGGGAAACCGAATTGTTCAAATGTGTGTGAAATCTTATGAGACTTAACTGCTAAGGTCATCGGTCCCTAAGTTTACACACTACTTAACCTAAATTATCCTAAGGACAAACACACATACCCATGCCCGAGGGAGGACTTGAACCTCCGCCGGGACCAGTCGCATAGTCCATGACTGAAACCCCCACCCCAAGATCGCTCTGCTAATCCGGCGCGGAAAGGCGAAACCAGATGGCGCTATGGTTGACCCGCTAGATGGCGCAGCCATACGTCAAACGGATATTAATTGCGTTGGTTTTCTTTTTTTTAAATAGGAACCACAATTTTTATAACATATTCTTGTAGTACGTAAAGAAATATTAATGTTTAAGTTGGACCACTTTTTTTCGCTTTGCGATAGATGGCGCTGTAATAGTCACAAACGTATGGCTCACATTTTAGACCAACAGTTGGTAACAGATAGGTTTTTTGAATTAAAATTTAGAACGTAGGTACCTTTGAACATTTCATTTCGGTTGTTCCAATGTGCTATATGTACCTTTGTGAACTTATCATTTCTGAGTTCGCATGTTGTTACAGCGTCATTACCTGTAAATACCACATTAATACAACAAATGATCAAAATGATGTCCGTCAACCTCAATGCATTTGACAATACGTGTAACGACATTCCTCTCAACAGCGAGTAGTTCGCCTTCCTTAATTTTCGCACATGCATCGTCAATGCGCTGACGCATGTTGTCAGGCGTACTCGGTGGATCACGATAGCAAATATCCTTCAACTTTCCCCACAGAAAGAAATCCGGGGACGTCGGATCTGGTGAACGTGCGGACCATGGAATGGTGCCTCGACGACCAATCCACGTGTCATGAAATATGATATTCAGTACCGCTTCAACATCACGCGTGCTATGTGACGGACATCCATCATGTTGGAAGTACATCGACATTCTGTTATGCAGTGAAACATCATGTAGTAACATCGGTAGAACATTACGTAGGAAATCAGCAAACTTTGCACCATTTAGACTGCCATCGATAAAATGGGGGCTAATTATCTTTCCTCCCATACGCCGCACCATACATTAACCCGCCATGGTCGATGATGTTCCACTTGTCGCACCCATCGTGGATTTTCCGTTGCCCAATACTGAATGTTATGCCGGTTTACGTTACCGCTGTTGGTGAATGACGCTAAATAGAACGCGTGCAAAAAATCTGCCATCGTCCCGTAATTTCTCTTGTGCCCAGTGACAGAACTGTACACGACGTTCAAAGTCGTCGCCATGAAATTCTTGGTGCATAGAAATATGGTACGGGTGTAATCGATGTTGATGTAGCATTGTCAACGCCGACTTTTTTGAGATTCCCGATTCTCGCGCAATTTGTCTGCTACTGATGTGCGGATTATCCGCGACAGCAGGTAAAACACCTTCTTGGACATTATCATTTGTTGCAGGTCGTGGTTGACGTTTCACACGTGACTGAAAACTTCCTGTTTCGTTAAATAACGTAAATATCCGGTGAACGGTCGGGACACTTGGATGATGTCGTCCAGGCTACCGACCATCATACATAGCACACGCCCGTTGGACATTTTGATCACAATAGCCATACATCAACACGATATCGACCTTTTGCGCAATTGCTAAATGGTCCATTTTAACATGGGTAATGTATCACGAAGCAGATACCGACCGCACTGGGGGAATGTTGCGTGATACCACGTACTTATACGTTTGCGATTATTACAGCGCCATCTATCACAAAGCGAAAAAAGTAGACCAACTAAAACATCAATATGTCTTTACGAACTACACGAATATGAAATAAAAATGGGGGTTCCTATTTTTAAAAAAACGTATTTGATATCCGCTTGACCTACATCAGCGCCATCTAGCGGACGAACCGTAGCTCCTTGTGGTTTGCCCCCTCAAGCTAGACGAGTTTCATTCTTTGTAGTTTTCTCGTTTGATGCATATTCCGTGAGATATTTGGCCCGGTGACTATCAATGGACCAACCTGTATAGTGTATGGTTCAAATGGCTCTGAGCACTATGGAGGTTAACTTCTGAGGTCATCAGTCCCCTAGAACTTAGAACTACTTAAACCTAACTAACCTAAGGACATCACACACATCCATGCCCGAGGCAGGATTCGAATCTGCGACCGTAGCGGTCACGCGGTTCGAGACTGTAGTGCCTAGAACCGCTCGGCCACTATATAGTATAGGGAATATACGAAAATACATGTAGATCTGCATACATATTCCGCAAGCCACCGTACTGTGTCGGAGGGTGCAACGACCACTACTAGTCTGTCCTCTTCCTGCTCTACTCGCAATTACAGCGGGATACGACTTTGTAATATCTTCAGTAAAGATCCCTTACCCCAAAAAATCTGAGCTTGCCAAAAGCAGAGAAGCGATTCTTGTTCGAAATAAAATACTCACTGTAGCACCGTACTTTCCATTAGCCGTCATTACAGGTAACCATTAGAAGGAATCTGAGTTGAAACTACCACGTAACTTCAGTTGTGGAGAAGGCTTGTGTCAATCTGAAATTAGACGGAACTATTATAAGGAAGCTGCTTGCATCGATTGCCATCTGTAGATCGTACCTCCGGTTCCTTTTCCCTATGGTCTTGCACCGCGTTTTCCGGTTTGAAATGTTTGCGTGGCGGACGAGTGTGGAACGAACAGTCACCGGAGGGACAAGGAGGAATGACGTCGGTTGTAGGTAACGTGTGTTGTCAGGTGCAGGTGGTCGGTGTCTTGACCGATTCGCCCGGAGGGAACCGCTGCAACTGGAACGACTTTGACTATGATTAGCTAATTCTGATGCTCTGAGTTGCCACCACTTACCTGTTGTCGGGCCGTGTTGTGTGTCTAGTCTGGCGGCGTTAGCGGTCTCTGGTGTTATTGCCCTGCACTATGTGATTCTTCCCTGAGTTTTGAATTTATGCTTTCCAGGAAGTTTGGAGCAATCTGTATCGCTTCTAGAAACTGTTTGAGTCTTTCCTTTTCCGTGTTCGTAGAGTGCCCTGTGTTGCTTTCCTGAAAAGTACCTTAGTTGGGATCCCCGGGACTGAGAATTGTGGAGATAGCTTTCATTGTTTTGTTTAATAGTGTTTCTCCTTTCCAGATTATGCCTAACATTATTAGTGTTGTGGCGCCCTTCCGCCACACAGGTGTTCCGTACCCTCGCAGCTCACTACAGCCATCTGCTAATGCAGCGAGTTTAATCCCTCACGCAGTACTTCCGTTCACGGCTGTCGATCTCGTCGTGCAACACGACACTTCACCGCTACGGTCGCTGACCACCGGTGTGGCACAATGGCTGCCACTAGCGAGGCTTCCGCGGACCGAGTTTCATCAGTCTCTGTCCGTCCCTCGGAGCGTCCTCTTCGCTCCGCACGTGAGGAACTGACCACGTCGTGATGCACCTGACAGATGATATGCGACGCTACAAGACGCCCTCGCCGAGCCGTCCTTACGCCTCGACGCAATGGCGTCATGCTGCTGTGCAGACTATAAACTTCGCCTCGCACTTCTAAGTGCGGATATCGTAAGTCCGGATATCGTGCGATGAATTCTGGGACGGGGCAATGATTTTTCCGACTCCGCCGTTTCTACCGCGACGCACCCGGCGAGTGCATTCGCATCTCGAGTCTGACTGATTTACATTTTGAACCTGAGGTTTTATATGTTACTCCAGCCTCATATGTACCTCTCGTTTACGCATTTGTGATTTCGCGTGTTACGTAGTTTAGTAAAATTACACTGTTGTTGTTCTGGTCTTCACTCCCGAGACTGGTTTGATGCAGCTCTCCATGCTACTCTATCCTGTGCAAGCTTCTTCATCTCCCAGTACCTATTGCAACCTACATCTTGCAACAAACGTCCTTCTGAATCTCCTTAGTGTATTCATCTCTTGGTCTCCCTCTATGATTTTTACCTTCCACACTGCCCTCCAAGGCTAAATTTGTGATCCCTTGATGCCTCAGAACATGTCCTACCAACCGGTCGCTTCTTCTAGTTAAGTTGTGCCACAAACTCCTCTTCTCTCCAATCCTATTCAATACCTCCTCATCAGTTATGTGATCTACCCATTTAATCTTCAGCATTCTTCTGTAGCACCACATTTCGAAAGCTTCTATTCCCTTCTTGTCCAAACTATTTATCGTCCCCGTTTCATTTCCATACATGGCTACACTCCATACAAATACTTTCAGAAACGACTTCCTGACACATCTATACTCGAGATTAACAAATTACTCTTCTTCAGAAACGCTTTCCTTGCCATTGCCAGTCGACATTTTATATTCTCTCTACATCGAACATCATCAGTTATTTTGCTCCCCAAATAGCAAAACCTCTTTACTACGTTAAGTGTCTCATTTCCTAATCTAATTCCCTCAGCATCACCCAACTTAATTCGACTACATTCTATTATCCTCGTTTTGCTTTTGTTGATGTTCATCTTATATCATCCTTTCAAGGCACTGACCATTTCGTTCAACTGCTGTTCCAAGTCCTTTGCTGTCTCTGACATAATTACAATGTCATCGGCGAACCTCAAAGTTTTTATTTCTTCTCCATGGATTTTAATACCTACTCCGAATTTTTCTTTTGTTTCCTTTACTGCTTGCTCAATATACAGATTGAATAGCATCGGGGCGAGGCTACAACCCCGTCTTACACCCTTCCCAACCACTGCTTCCCTTTCATGCCCCTCGACTCTTATAACTGCCACCTGGTTTCTGTACAAATTGTAAATAGCCTTTCGCTCCCTGTATTTTACCCCTGCCACCTTTAGAATTTGAAAGAGATTATTCCAGTCAACATTGTCAGAAGCTTTCTCTAAGTCTACAAATGCTAGGAACGCAGGCTTGCCTTTCCTTAATCTTTCTTCTAAAATAAGTCGTAGGGACAGTATTGCCTCACGTGTTCCAACATTTTTACGGAATCCAAACTGATCTTCCCCGAGGTCGGCTTCTACTAGTTTTTCCATTCGTCTGTAAAGAATTCGCGTTAGTATTTTGCAGCTATGACTTATTAAACTGATAGTTCGGTAATTTTCACATCTGTCGACACCTGCTTTCTTTGTGATTGGAATTATGATATTCTACTTGTAGTCTGAGAGTATTTCTCCTGTCTCATATATCTTGCTCACCAGATGGTAGAGTTTTGTCAGGACTGGCTCTCCCAAGGTTGTCTGTAGTTCTAATGGAATGTTGTCTACTCCCGGGACTTGTTTGGACTCAGGGATGGCTAGAGGACAAATGTAAGGATGTAGAGGCTAATCTCCTAGGGGTTAGGTAGATACTGCCTACAAGAAAATTAAAGAGACCTTTGGAGAAAAGAGAACCCCTTGTATGAATATCGAGAGCTCAGATGGAAACCCAGTTCTAAGCAAAGAAGGGAAAGCAGAAAGGTGGAAGGTGTATATAGAGGGTCTATACAAGGGTGATGTACTTGAGGACAGTATTATGGACATGGAAGAGGATGTAGATGAAGATGAAATGGGAGATACGATACTGCGTGAAGAGTTTGACAGAGTACTGAAAGTTACACTACTGGCCGTTAAAATTGCTACACCAAGAAGAAATGAAAAATGATAAATGGGTATTCATTGGACAAATATATTATACTAGAACTGACATGTGATTACATTTTCACGCAATTTGGGTGCATACATCCTGAGAAATCAGTACCCGGAACAACTACCTCTGGCCGTAATAACGGCCTTGATACGCCTGGGCATCGAGACAAACAGAGCTTGATGGCGTGTGCAGATACAACTGCCCATGCAAATTCAGCACGATACCACAGTTCATGAAGAGTAGTGAGTGGCGTATTGTGACGAGGCCGTTGCTCGGCCACCTTTGACCAGACGTTTCAGTTGGTGAGAGATCTGGAGAATGCGCTGTCCATGGTAGCAGTCGAAAGGCCCGTACAAGACCTGCAACATGCGCTCGTGCATTATCCTGCTGAAATGTAGGGTTTCGCAGGGATCGAATGAAGGGTAGAGCCACGGGTCGTAACACATCTGAAAAGTAACATCCATTGTTCAAAGTGCCGTCAGTGCGAACAAGAGATAACCGAGACGTGGCAGCCCATACCATCACACCGGGTGATACGCCCGTATGGCGGTGACGAATACACGCTTCCAATGTGCTGTCACCGCGATGTCGCCAAACAAGGATGCGACCCTCATGATGCTGTCAACAGATCCTGGATTCATCCGAAAATATTACGTTTTGCCGTTCGTGCACCCAGGTTCGTCGTTGAGTACACCATCGCAGGCGTTCCTACCTGTGATTCAGCATCAAGTGTAACCGCAGCCATGGTCTCAGAGTTGATAGTCCATGCTGCTGCAAATGTCATCGAACTGTTCGTGCAAATGGTTGTTGTCTTGCAAACGTCCCCATCTGTTGACTCAGGGATCGAGACGTGGGTGCACGATCCGTTACAGCCATGCGGATACGATGCCTGTCATCTCGACTGCTTGTGATACGAGGCCGTTGGGATCCAGCGCGGCGTTCCGTATTACCCTCCTGAACCCACCGATTCCATATTCTGCTAACAGTCAAAGGATCTCGACCAAGGCGAGCAGCAATGTCGCGATGCGATAAACCGCAATGGCGATGGGCTACAATCCGAGCTTTATCAAAGTCGTAAACGTGATGGTATACATTTCTCATCCTTATACGAAGCATCACAACAACATTTCACCAGGCAACGCTGGTCAACTGCTGTTTGTGTATGAGAAATCGGTTGGAAACTTTCCTCATGTCAGCACGTTGTAGGTGTCGCCACCGGTGCCAACCTTGTGTGATTGCTCTGAAAAGCTAATCGTTTGCATATCACAGCATCGTCTTCCTGACGGTTAAATTTCGCGTCTGTTGCACTTCATCTTCGTTTTGTAGCAGTTTTAATGGCCAGTAGTGTAGGAACCCTCTTACAACTTGTTATTTATTTCGATACAGTAAGGAACCTTCCTCCACTTGTGACCCGGTGATGAACTCGGTCAACTTAGTTGTCTGTTTCGGCACGTTTCTGGCCTCGCCCCGTTAGGGCCATGAACCGCTTCCCGCACGTGCGCACCCAGTAACTTCTGTTTTCGTGCTACGGACGCTAGAGTGCTTCGCACCACGACCTCATTCCTTTACGTGTGTTTCGCCTCCTCTTGAGCAACATAACGACCAATGGCTACAGCCGTCGGCCCTGCCACACGCAGCTGCCGCGACAGCGCAGCATGACATTATCGCCGAGCTGACGACGCACCTCTCGGAACAGGAACGCTACAACGCCAACTTCGAGTACGTTGCCAACAGAGCGCACGCGAGGTTCAAACAGCTCTACCCAATGCTCAACAGGGAAAGCACACTCAATAGAAGGGTGTCGAGGTCCGTATACATGACGCTGATTAGACCTCTGATGACGTACGCAGCTCTCGCCTGTGGATATGCAGCTCCTACACGACTGCGCCGCCTGCAGATCATACAGAGCAAAGCGCTACGAATCATTAGCAACGCTCTATGCTGCACACGCGCCATGGATCTTCACCGTGAATACTGCCTTCATACCCTCAAGGAAGCGTTAAAAAAATACGTCACACGACCATACAGGAACTCGAGACACACTAATAATCTTTTCATCCTGTGGTGTGCGTACTGTAAGACCTTCGGTACACACACCATCAGATTATTTGACTTGTCGCTCTAACGAAGTAGGCGAGTGTCAGCAATATGTCTCGTGGTCTTATCGTGGCGTGTTTATCTTCTGCCTTTAGGTCAGACGATAGAAATGGCACTTGCACGCTTAGAGTAGCAGATTGACGGTGACCAACTTCAAACAGAACTTGATAAATTGTCACACACATTTATTAAAACAATAACAAGCATAAAAATAAATTAACTTGGACCTGGATGCTATTTACAATTGACAATCTGAATTTCCTTTGGTCTTGGTACCTTAATCTTATTCTCACATATCTCTGTTACTTGACAAAGTATTTTATCTTCATTGCTATGTACAGGAATATGATGATCTTATTAGGCGCAGACTGAAACTTGACTATAGACTGGGACATACAAATGCAGACTAATGCAGACTAACTAATTAGAGGTCTGTACACTCGTTATAATACCTCGCACGTTCAGATATCACTGCGCGAGTGTGATCCGCGAAGAGAAAAGGTTCTACATTAGTAGCAATCTCATTGGCTGTGTTACATATTAATACGCGGATCGGCGGAAGCAGAATTTGTTCCGCCTCTAAGACAGCGCCATCTCGTAGTGCAGAGACGGACGAGCGCTGCGCCTGCCCTGTTGTGCTTAGCGGGGCGCGCTCTATTGGGAAAGTTGTGTAAGCGGTGACTACGTGGAACTATGTAGACAACACATCCTCACTCTGGGAAACTACGATCACAACCATAGGTGGAAGCACAAGCGGCCAAAGACACTGCTAGCTAGGGCATAGCCACCTGTGGTAAACTAACATACACTAACAAGCGACAAACGTCGACAACCCCCTTCTGATTGGTAATTACCAGCTGCTATTGGAGCCTACCAACAGGCCACAGCAGGGACACCGACGAGCTCGCCCACTGACGCACAAATAAACCGCCAACATTACCTTACACAGTGCATCCGATATATGAGCTATCGTACACAAAAACGATAGTAAACCTAACTGTTGCAGGTTGCTGACGCTGAACGAGAGCTCTGCACCGACACCCAGCGGCAGCCTCCGAGCAACGCAACCGCGAAACGTCAAAGGTATCGACATGCATGACACCCACTACTAACAAAGCGTACCCTTGCACGACCTATCGCAGGCAGCAAGACATCCGCTACTGCTCTTACCACCCGACCTAACAATCGCAGAGGTTTTCTTCTGTAGGCTCTTGCCTTGGTACTTTTTTTTCCCTCTGCCCTTCAAACCGCTACCTTTCGTTCGACTTCGACCCAATCTATCTCCAGATGAGCGCGTATTAATGGTTAACCTTAACCAGACGTACGCAAACATCGCATTACCCACATCCTGCGACACGTCACATTAGTGAAAACTAACGCTTATGCAGAGATGGCAGTAGACCTATTGAGTTGGCCATCAAGCCGGTGTGCGCGTGGAGGGGATCCACCTCTGTTAAGAAAACGCGCAACTCGCCGGAACGCGACTGCCGACGACACAGCCACCGATGCCAGACTCCAAGCCGCTGCCCGCATCGGCTCCGGCTTTCACCGCCGCTCCTCCCAGCATCGAAGCGCCGCCGTGCGATTCGCCGCACGCCGCCACCACTCCGTCTGGCCGTGCCGCGGCTCGTCTTCCGACCTTCAACCAGCGGGACCCGCGCCAACCGTTTTTTTTCGTAGACGCTACCTCCGCCGGCCGCGCATCGTCCAGCACGCCACACAGTTCGCCATGGTGATCAGCCAGCTCGAGCCGACATACTCAATGGAAGTCCGCTACATAGTCCCCCGAGCCACCAACCACTACGAGACACTCCGGCGTCACCTCGTGACGCAAGTCACCTCTTCTGAAATGCAGCTCGTCCAGGTCCTCCTTCCCTCGAGCAGTGTGGGGACTGACTCAATTCTGCCACCACTTCCGATATCAGACAGAGCCACACGTGGAGTCCAACAGTTTTCCTTATAACGTTTGGTCACTCGTCACCCTGGCCGACATCCTGCAGCCCGCCGACCTGCCTGCAGATGACGTCAGTCACTCAGTTCATCACCAGCTTCCAGGACTGCGTGGGCCGCGTGCAGAACTTTCATTCACGGTAGTCTTGCGTAATTCACTCATGTAATGCTGTGCATCGATGTTCATTAGCGCCCTCTCTGACCGCACTACCCTGGCCCCAGCCAGTTGCTGCAACAGGACTCCAAGACATCTGCATGTCACACTGACCAGCGTTCTGACCAATAGTGTTAAGTCTCCCATATGCTTCCTGTCTTCACATCACCATTTTTCGCGAGGGCATGCAACTTTACTCTATGATTAAATGATGATGGCGTCCTCGTGGGCAAAATGTTCCGGAGGTAAAATAATCCCCCATTCGGATCTCCGGGCGGGGACTACTCAAGAGGACGTCGTTATCAGGAGAAAGAAAACTGGCGTTCTACAGATCGGAGCTCGGAATGTCAGATCCCTTAATCGGGCAGGTAGCTTAGATAATTTAAAAAGCGAAATGGATAGGTTAAAATTAGATATAGTGGGTATTAATGAAGTTCGATGGCAGGAGGAACAAGACTTTTGGTCAGGTGAATACAGGGTTATAAATACAAAATCAAATAGGGGTAATGCAGGAGTAGGTTGAATAATGAATAAAAAGAATAGGAGTGCGGGTAAGCTACTACAAACAGGATAGTGAACGCATTATTGTGGCCAAGATAGACACGAACCCCACGCCTACTACAGTAGTACAACTTTATATGCCAACTGGCTCTTCAGATGATGAAGAAATTGATGAAATGTATGATGAGATAAAAGAAATTATTCAGGTAGTGAAGAGAGACGAAAATTTAATAGTCATGGGTGACTGGAATTCGAGAGTAGGAAAATGGACAGAAGGAAACGTAGTAGGTGAATGTGGATTGGGGCTAAGAAATGAAAGAGGAGGCCGCCTCGTAGAATTTTGCACAGAGCATAACTTAATCATAGCTAACACTTGGTTCGAGAATCATGAAAGAAGGTTGTACACATGGAAGAACCCTGCAGATAGTCGAAGGTTTCAGATAGATTATATAACGGTAAGACAGAGGTTTAGTATTTAAATTGTAAGACATTTTCACGGGCAGATGTGGACTCTGACCACAATCTACTGGTTATGAACTGTAGATTAAAACTGAAGAAACTGGAGAAAATTGGGAATTTAAGGAGATGGGACCTGGATAAAATGAAAGAACCAGAGTTTCAGGGAGAGTATAAGGAAACAATTGGCAGGAATGGGGCAAAGAAATACAGTAGAAGAAGACTGCGTAACTGTGAGGGGTGAAATAGTGAAGGTGGCAGAGCATCAAATAGGTAACAAGACTAGGGCTAGTAGAAATCCTTCGGTAACAGAAGAGATATTGAATTTAATTGATGAAAGGAGAAAATACAAAAATGCAGTAAGTGAAGCAGGCACATAGGAATACAAAAGTTAAAAAATGAGATCGACAGTAAGTGCAAAATGACTAAGCACGATTGACTAGAGGACAAATGTAAGGATGTAGAGGCTTATCTCACGAGGGGTAAGATAGATACTTCCTACAGGAAAATTAAAGAGACCTTAGGAGAAAAGAGAACCACTTGCATGAATATCAAAAGCTCAGATAGAAACCCAGTTCTAAGCAAAGAAGGGAAAACAGAAAGGTGGAAGGGCTATATAGAGGATCTATACAGGGGCGATGTACTTGAGGACAATTATGAAATGGAAGAGGAAGTAGATGAGATTGAAATGGGAGATAGGATACTGCGTTAAGAGTTTAACAGAGCGCTGAAAGACCTGAGTCGAAACAAGGCTCCGGGAGTAGACAACGTTCCATTAGAACTACTGACAGTCTTTGGAGAACCAGTCCAGACTAAACTGTACCATCTGGTGAGCAAGAGGTATGAGACAGGCGAAATTCCCTCAGACTTCAAGAAGAATATAATAATTCCAATCCCAAAGAAAGCAGGTGTTGACAGATGTGAAAATTACTGAACTATCAGTTCAATAAGTCACGGCTGCAAAATACTAATGCAAATTCTTTACAGTCGAATGGAAACACTGGTAGAAGCTGACCTTGTGGAAGATCAGTTTGGATTCCATAGAAATGTTGGAACACGTAAGGCAATGCTGACCCTACAACTTATCTTAGAAAATAGATTAAGAAAAGGCAACCCTACATTTCTAGCACTTGTAGACTTAGAGAAATCGTTTGACCATGTTCACTGGAATACTATCTTTCAAATTCTGAAGGTTGCAGGGGTAAAATACGGGGACCAAAAGGCTATTTACAATTTGTACAGAAATCAGATGGCAGTTATAAGAGCGAGGGGTATGAAAGGGAAGCAGTGGTTGGGAAGGGAGTGAGACATGGTTGTATCCTCTCCCCGATGCTATTCAATCTGTATATTGAGCAAGCAGTAAAGGAAACAAAAGAAAAATTCGGAGTAGATATTAAAATGCATGGAGAAGAAATAAAAACTTTGAGGTTCGCCGATGACATTGTAATTCTGTCAGACACAGCAAAGAGCAGTTGAAGGGAATGGATAGTGTCTTGAAAGGAGGGTATAAGATGAGCATCAACAAAAGCAAAACGAGGATAATGGAATGTAGTCGAATTAAGTCGGATGGTGCTGAGGGAATTAGATTAGGAAAAGAGACACTTACAGTAGAAAAGGAGATTTGGGGAGCAAACTAACTGATGATGGTGGATGTAGAGAGGATATAAAATGTAGACTGGCAATGGCAAGGAAAGCGTTTCTGAAGAAGAGAAATTTGTTAACATCGAGTATGTATTTAAGTGCCAGAAGTCATTTCTGAAAGTATTTGTATGGAGTGTAGCCATGTATGGAAGTGAAACATGGACGATAACTAGCTTGGACAAGAAGAGAATAGAAGCTTTTGAAATGTGGTGCTACAGTAGAATGCTGAAGATTAGATGGGTAGATCATATAACTAATGAGGATGTATTGAATAGGACTGGCGAGAAGAGAAGTTTGTGGCACAACTTAACTAGAAGAAGGATCGTTTGGTAGGACATGTTCTGAGGCATCAAGGGATCACCAAACTAGAATTGGAGGGCAGCGTGGAGGGTAAAAATCGTAGAGGGAGACCAAGAGATGAATACACTAAGCTGATTCAGAAGGATGTAGGTGGCAGTAGGTACTGGGAGATGAAGAAGCTTGCACAGGATAGAGTGCATGGAGAGCTGCACCAAACCAGTCTCAGGACTGAAGACCAGAACAACAAACATGCTTGCTGTCCTCACACCACCCACCTCGATTACCATCTGTATCACCAGCCCACAGATACATGTCGTCGATGAAGACTTCAGACTCTCAGCGACGCAGACGACGCTGACACCACTGACTACACCACACCAATCAACCCCACAAACAAAGACCATGAGGCTCCCGCCAATAACACTACAGCCAAAAACACCACTGAAATCTTAATATGCTACACTGACACCAGCCAATTCACTGTCTGTTACCAACCCAGATGCAGAGGATGCTCATGTTTATGCTTCTCTACCTCTCCTGCAGCCTAAAACTGCTGTCAACTGCCAGGTAAGCCACCGACGCTATATTGCAGCCCCCACCACGTCCACAACAGCTTTATTTCACGCACTCCCAGCGCCATGGCCCCAACCTGCCGTCACCTAACCTGACACCAGAGCCACCAGTGACTCACACTCATAGCGCCCAGCATGTGTGCTTCCAACTGTCAAATACAGCCATGCCTCTGCACCCCTGGCTCTGCAGTCCCACGCTGGCAACCACGAACTGCGCCTGCCCACACTTGTGGGTGCAGCGCCGAGCACAGGCTCCTCATCCTGGCATGGCATACCCCACCCCGCGCACCACTCCATGCTGTCACGCAGTGGACCAGCACTACTGCACGCCGGAGACCATGACGTGCTGCACCCGTCCCTGTCACAGGGCCAGCCCCCACGTCTTCAATGCCACTCCCCCAGCCTGACTGCTGGCAAAACATGACCCTCCACCAGTATCAGCTTTACCATCACCACCTCACTCAAAACCACGGCTCCAGCCTCGAGCAGCAAAAGGAATATAGGGAAACCGTGCGGTCGCCTTCTGCTACACAGCTGTCTTAGCAGCTCCGTATGTTCACATCTCGCTAAGGCATCGAGTTTCACTCATCACCCAGTATTTCCGTTCATGGCTGTCAATCGTGCCGTGCGACAAGCCCCTAGCGAGGCTTCCGACGACCGAGTTTCACCAGTCTATGTCCATCCCTCATAGCGTCCAGTTAGGATGCTGCTTCGAGCCCGTGCTGTGAGGAACTGGCCACATGGCGACGCACCTGACGACGGTTCTTTTGCGACACTGCAGGACGCCCGCTGTGCCCCGTCTTTACACCTGGACGCCACCTCCGAGCATATGGTGTTTTCGTGTAGCTCTCCTGTGCAGACTACGGATTTCGCTTCACGTGTCTAAGTGCAGATATCGTAAGTGCAAATATCGTGCAGGGAACACTGAAATGAGATAACAATATCCTCGACTCCAGCGTTTCTACTGCTCTGCGCCCGGCAGGTGCATTCACATTTCACGTCATCGACTGATTTACATTTCCAGCTTGAGGCCATTTCTGTTACTCCAACTGCCTGCGCACCTGCCTTTATGTTTTTGTAATTTCATATGATAATTTAACAAAGTAAGGACCGTTTCTACAACGTGTTATTTGTTTCGATAAAGTAAGGAACCTTCCTGCACTGTCACAACAGTGCAAGCGATGAGAATGTGGCAGCAGTCGCAGGTGCTACTGGTGCTGTCATCAACATTTATGATTAATCAGCTCTTTTAATTATGTTTTATATTTTGATGTGGTCAGATCTACTTGTACACTAGGCGCATTGAGTGAGAGCTGTGAAATTTCCTGTGTTGGCTCCCGTGATTTTTGTAAGGTGAGATTCGCAACCTGATTCTTGAAGACTGACTGTGTCTGCGGACCGTCTTGTTCTGGTATTTCGCTGTTATATTATTAATAGAACAAGGATTTCAAACCACAAGGAACGTTCAAAATTGTTATTTAAAATCTACTTAACGTATGTGGTTATGTTAATATACTTACTCTTGGTTCTCGCCAGTGTTTAAATTGTGCTATTCTTGAAGTTCTTAGTTTCATCTGTTAATCGCTGTTTGCTAGTGGTTGTACCTTATTCTGGATGCTTGTTTAGGCAGCTATTTGCTGAAAATTTGCTATCGTATATATGATCTATTATTGTTTCTAGCCATCCTTTTGTCACATGATGCCTATTTTAGACGCGTCCTGCTAGCGCCCGATGGCTCAGCTACTGTTACTGCAGTCTGTGTGCAATTGATCCAATCTGACAAGCGTGAGCGCACCAGCGGCAGGACATTATTGCCCCATGTTTGGGATTCATAGCTGTCGTTGCCTTGTGTGAAGCAATCTTATGCATGGTGACTGCTGTTTAAGTAAAGTTTTTTCTTCTCTGATTCGCTTGGGCCTAAATCTTTTCAGAGATCACGTATTTTGTCTTGGATCCATTTGATGCTGTGCCCTTTCCTTATCAAGTTTCCCTAATCAGTCGGGCCATTTGCTAGCCCTTGTATCGCTTAAATTTGTCAGCTTTCTCAACAGATCTTGTTAAATTTTGATTTGTTTAAAACCATTCTGTCAGTTAGGATATTTAAATTTGTTTGAAGATTATACCCGTCACTAAATTTGTGCTAGTTGTTGAGGTCTGTTAAACGACCATGTTAAATCTTTGGCATGCAATTTAAAACCATTGTGTCAGCCTGGTACCATAATGCTATCGTTGTTAAAACGCTTATGCTGTGGTACTCCTTTGAATCTGAAGCATTCCACTCATTGTTCTAAGAACTGATTTCTAAAAGATTATTTCATTTTATTTTACTATTGTTGATTTTTTCAAACTTTCTTAATAAATGTGAATCACTTGGCAAATAATGAGTGATTTTATACCTGTGGGTTAGGCCTTCCATGAATTTCTGTTAGTCTCGCATGCTGGAGCTCAATTGGTAGCACAGGGTGGTTATTCCTTATTTCATTCATTGCTTGAAATCTGAATTGTCTAAATTATTATTTTCTCGTTACCACATTTCACTGGACTTGTTACACAAAAACAACACGGGAGGATGGAGCGCAGAGTTTGCCTTGGATTGGCCTATTTAAAACAGGAACAGTTTGAGTATGAGCTCAGTTACAGCAACATCCGATTGAGGGCGGCATTGCAGAATTGGCAGCAAGGTTACATGCATCGTCCTGTTCAGATCTCCCCTGTTATCACTGGTGCGGTAGATGCTGATCTTTCAACTTTCTCGTCGACTTGGGAGAAATGCATCACAATATTCAGTTTTTCGAGGGTAGTCAACCTGCCCAAAACAGATATGTAGGGTTAAGGCCCGACTTTTTCATTAGGACAAACGTCTTGCCCCCCTTTCAAGATATTCAGCTTAGAGAGAACATTAAGATGCAGCTAATCAATTGCTCGTTCAGTTGAAGGAGGGGTCAGTGCAAGCACATTGCGTTTAGATGGGGAGGCGAGCGGAATGGATAATGGTTCTCCGACTGCAAGTCAGTTGGGTCCGGCAATCGAAGCGATAAATGGCCAAGTTTTGAATAGATCAGTCCTGGACTTGTTTGCTAAGTTACCAAATTACTATTATGCATTGACTTCAGGTTATTTCAGAACTATCCACCGATCAGATGGCCCAGAATGAGAAGATGTTGTGGTTGACTGTTCGTTATGAATTTAGTGCCGATGCTTATCAATTTCACATTCTGTTATTCTTGGTTTATTAAATCCCTTGACTCGAGGGTTGTTGAGTGGCGGATTTTGCAAAATACTTAAGAGCCATGGCACCTTCAGTGAACTGAGGAGTAGGCTAATACAACTGAAGGTATCTCCCTGCATTGGGAATCAACTGGAGTGTGAACACTAGTGACTGGTACCTACCGAGATCTTAGTCGACTATATCGAGTGCATTCACACCGCTGTCACAACTTTACAGATGGGAGTCACGGAACATGACAGTGTTCGAAATATTTTGCAGGGAATGAGGCTGTAAGCTCTTTCAAGGATTACCATCACACGAAACCCCACCACATTCCTTGACTTGAACGAAATGGTTTCTTTACTGAGGTTTTTAGATTTGCCGACAAGCAGCGTGCCGACGTGAAGGGCTACAATCCGTGCCTCAGTTCTGAATCAATAATACACTTGATCCGCCCCCTTATTCTTCGGGTCGCCGAGATTGCTTCTGATGTGGGGAGGAGGGGGTCATTTCGTGCATGAATTCCCCTTCGAGCGATGGCCAAGAGCTAACAGATGGCGCTATTGGGGACGAGCCAAGCCCATTCCCGGTAAGTCTCATTGTTTCAGTGCTCGCGTTCTCGCTCGTAATAATTCTTCCCTTCGGTACACACACTCCTGGAAATTGAAATAAGAACACCGTGAATTCATTGTCCCAGGAAGGGGAAACTTTATTGACACATTCCTAGGGTCAGATACATCACATGATCACACTGACAGAACCACAGGCACATAGACACAGGCAACAGAGCATGCACAATGTCGGCACTAGTACAGTGTGTATCCACCTTTCGCAGAAATGCAGGCTGCTATTCTCCCATGGAGACGATCGTAGAGATGCTGGATGTAGTCCTGTGGAACGGCTTGCCATGCCATTTCCACCTGGCGCCTCAGTTGGACCAGCGTTCGTGCTGGACGTGCAGACCGCGTGAGACGACGCTTCATCCAGTCCCAAACATGCTCAATGGGGGAAAGATCCGGAGTTCTTGCTGGCCAGGGTAGTTGACTTACACCTTCTAGAGCACGTTGGGTGGCACGGGATACATGCGGACGTGCATTGTCCTGTTGGAACAGCAAGTTCCATTGCTGGTCTAGGAATGGTAGAACGATGGGTTCGATGACGGTTTGGATGCACCGTGCACTATTCAGTGTCCCCTCGACGATCACCAGAGGTGTACGGCCAGTGTAGGAGATCGCTCCCCACACCATGATGCCGGGTGTTGGCCCTGTGTGCCTCGTTCGTATGCAGTCCTGATTGTGTCGCTCACTTGCACGGCGCCAAACACGCATACGACCATCATTGGCACCAAGGCAGAAGCGACTCTCATCGCTGAAGACGACACGTCTCCATTCGTCCCTCCATTCACGCCTGTCGCGACACCACTGGAGGCGGGCTGCACGATGTTGGGGCGTGAGCGGAAGACGGCCTAACGGTGTGCGGGACCGTACCCAGCTTCATGGAGACGGTTGCGAATGGTCCTCGCCGATATCCCAGGAGCAACAGTGTCCCTAATTTGCTGGGAAGTGGCGGTGCGGTCCCCTACGGCACTGCGTAGGGTCCTATGGTCTTGGCGTGCACCCGTGCGTCGCTGCGGTCTGGTCCCAGGTCGACGGGCACGTGCACCTTCCGCCGACCACTGGCGACAACATCGATGTACTGTGGAGACCTCACGCCCCACGTGTTGCGCAATTCGGCGGTACGTCCACCCGGCCTCCCGCATGCCCACTATACGCCCTCGCTCAAAGTCCGTCAACTGCACATACGGTTCACGTCCACGCTGTCGCGGCATGCTACCAGTGTTAAAGACTGCGATGGAGCTCCGTATGCCACGGCAAACTGGCTGACACTGACGGCGGCGGTGCACAAATGCTGCGCAGCCAGCGCCATTCGACGGCCAACACCGCGGTTCCTGGTGTGTCCGCTGTGCCGTGCGTGTGATCATTGCCTGTACAGCCCTCTCGCAGTGTCCGGAGCAAGTATGGTGGGTCTGACACACCGGTGTCAATGTGTTCTTTTTTCCATTTCCAGGAGTGTATGTGTTCAGATCAGTCAACAACCTTTTTGCGGCCTTTTGGGTTCAGGGATCTCAGTCTCCTGATTGGACTGTCAACGGTATTTGGAATACGATGGTTTATGTAAAACACCTACCTTGCGTCTCCCTTCTCACATATGTCGAGCGGTGATTGGGCAGGGGTTGCCTCTGATAGGGGAACTGCTAGAAAAATTATCTATCTGTAAATTTTCTTAGCCTTTTACATTAATCGTTGTAGAGAAATTGTCACTTTTTTCTTGACTGTGACTTTATTCAACGGACTGATTTGGTGCTGGACTTTGGAAGCGAGAACTTTTGTCCTTCAGAGAAGATAGCCCTTTGTTCTTTCCGTACTCGTATCAATGTCAATTTGCTTAACTCGTTTCATTCCGAGTTTAATGTGAGTTATCTCTGAAAGGTTGGGGCTAGGCAGCTACTTATAGTCTTGGGGAATGACCTGGACGCCCTCAGTAATCAGTTGGGGGTAACGGACAAAATCCACAACAAGAGGCTTTTAACTGATAATGTTCCTTTGTGACAAGCTCCATATCGATTACCCCCTCCCCCAAAGATGGGGATATTGCGACAAAAGGTCAACCAAATGCTTATTAGGCCGTCCTCATCACCTTATGCTTCCTCCATGGGACAAGGCAAGAATTACTGGCCGGTTGTTGATCATATAGCACTTAATAAAATGGTCACTCAGGAATCTATGTCGCTTCCTTACCTGCACAATTGTATTACTCGGTTTTCTGTGGCTTGTTACCTCACAGTGCTTGAAGTTAACCAAGCCAATTACCAGATGTTGTACACTGAGGATTCTAAACATTTTACTGCATTTTGCGTCCGTTGGATCCTATATGAGTTCAATCAGGTGCGCTTTGGCTTATGTAAGCCGGACGTTGTGGCCGAGCGGTTCTAGGCGCTCCAGTCCGGAACCGCGCTGCTGCTACGGTCGGAGGTTCGAATCCTGCCTCGGGATGTCCTTAGGTTAATTAGGTAGTTCTACGTGTAGGGGACTAATGACCTCAGATGTTAAGTCCCATAGTGCTCAGAGCCATTTGAACCATTTTGTGGCTTATTTACTAGGCCTGCTGTGCTGTCTGGCTTGCTGCATCATGTTCTGCGTGACCTTAAGTTCAACTGCGTCTGTAACTACCTTGATGCTGTTTTGTATATAGCAGTTCATTTGACCAATATTTGTGTAATCTCTAGGTAATGCTGATGCAGCTTCGGGCAGCTGGATTAACTCTTAAGGCATCTAAAGCTACACTGTCTGGGCTGGGCGTGGCCAATTATTTTAGGAAATTTGTTCCTAATTTTGCTCAGCTCGCAGACCTTCTTAATAGTTAGCGTAAAATGAGAGATACCTTTATTTTGAGGGAGATCCAGCAGGCCGCTTTTGAAGCTCGGACTTCAAGAAAGGCTTTATTGTTCAGGCTGGCGCATCGCAGCCGCGTTCTGGCAGGAATGTTCCGGAGAAAGGCTTCCTGTCGCTTGTGCCACGAGCAGTTTAACAGCTGCTGAATTAGAGTTTTCCATTTACGAGGGTGAGGCCTTAGCCGTTCTCTTCGATCTCGAGAAATTTGAATTCTATATCGACCACAGTGAGTTTGATTTTGAACGGAAAAATAAGCCTTAAGCTGGATCTAAGCACAGCGTAGAAAGACCGGTGGGCTCGCCAGGTTTGCAGAATGGACAATCGCATTCCGCTTCAGAGTTTGCCTCATAATGGGTATGACAATCATATGGCCGATGTACTTAGTCGCATCTACGGGGAATAGAGCCGAGGGAGAAGAAGGTTGTCACTCTTCGTCCATGAATCCTCTTTGTGGTGTCTTGGCCGAGATACCGGAGCTTTTCACCGACCTTAAGTCTAAGCAGATAGAGGTCACGATTCTAGGACCCTTTAGAGAACGTCTGCTGGCGGGGAACGGGTCCCCACTATCTGTTGAAGAAGAGCATGGTTTGTCGAGGAGTTGAAGGACCTGCTGATGTTAGGATTTATTTGCTTGTGGGGCTTGTTCCTTCCATTTTTATTACTGTCATGGTTCCTTGCTTGGGGTCCGGGGAGGGCATTTGGGGCTTCACAAGACCATCGATAAGATGCAGCAACACATGACCTGCCCGTCATTACATAGGATATCTGCCGACTTGTTGGTGGAGTGAGAGCTATGCGAGATGGGAAAACCCAATCATAGCTCACGCAGAGGACATTTGCAATCCAACTGAAAACAGCACTCGCACAAAGAGGCGAGGAGACTGGTAATCTGTTGATTGTAATAGATGCCTTTTTGCGTAGCATTCGGCTTGTTCCTAATAAGGGAGCTATTGCGGCGGCTACCATCCACCATCTCACCGAGGTCTTTTCCATACATGGGACGCCGAAAGTACTAGTGAGTAACAACACCCTGGCCTTTTTGTAGAAGCGTTTTCGCTTTGGTAGCGTCATCAAGCATGTCACTATTGTCCCCTATTATCCTCAGCCCTCTTCCGCCGAAAGAGTAAACAGGAACGTCAAGGCCGTTCTCATCATCTACCATGCCAGGTCTCGCACCAAGTGGGATGCCTCGCTCCCTTGGATTAATTTCTCTTTTAATTCTGCTTATCACGCCTCAGGTATAGCTTCCGAGATCATCAAACGGAACTGGGATATGGCTAGTCGCAATAGAGAACTTGCTCATCGCTGCAAAATAAGCCGTTACAACGAGGGAGAAGGGAGGGGGTGTGGGGTGGGGGGGGGGGCGGTACAAAGTTTTCGTTCGTAACGTTAGTGCTGGTGGCGGCAGGGACGCGGTTGTTTCTAGGAAGCTTTTCGAGCCTTGCCGAATTCTTACGGTTCTGATCCCAATTAAGCTTTTAGTCTGCAATCTTGCCACAGATACACTAATGAGGGTGCACGTCAGCCAGGACGAGAAAGCCAGGTAGGGCTCCTTGTCTTTCCTTAACTCCCCATGTTATTGGGAAGAAAACGGGGGGCTTCTGGTTTCAGTGGTTCAAAAATGGTTCAAATGGCTCTGAGCACTATGGGTCTTAATGTCTGAGGTCATCAGTCCTCCAGAACTTAGAACTACTTAAACCCAACTAACCTAAGGGCATCCCACACATCCATGCCCGAGGCAGGATTCGAACCTGCGAGCGTAGCGGTTGCGTGGTTCCAGACTGTAGCGCCTAGAACCGCTCGGCCACTCCGGCCAGCTCTGGTTTCAGTGGGGGAGAAGTGTAATCCATTCACGAAAGATTCATTAATATTGCACTGATGCCCTTACTAGAATGACATTTTCACTGTGCAGCGGAGTGTGCGCTGTTATGAAACTTCGTGACAGATTAAAACTGTGTGCCGGACCGAAATTCGAACTTGGGACCTTTTCCTTTCGCGGGCAAGTGCTCTACCATCTCAGCTACCCAAGCACGACTCACGCCCCGTCCCCACAGCTTTAGGCAAAGGTCCCGAGTTCGAGTTTCGGACCGGCACACAGTTTTAATCTGCAAGGAAGTTTCATGGCCTTACTAGTCCGACTTAATGCAAGAGATAAAAAATACTATGAGAAGAGCTGACAGATTTATCGACAGTTTGTTCAATCAGAATAGGAGCGACATGTGTGCTTTCAAGGATCATCAGTGGGAAATTCTACAGGAACTGCATTGTACCTCACCTAAGGACAAGCTTCAGATTCCATGCGCCGACGTTCTAAGACAAACCACGAAATATATTAATTCTCATGAGATAAATGATCAAGATGATAAAATAAGATAAAGCATGTTAAAAAAATCGGTCGAATGTTTTGTGAATTGATTTATCTGAAAGTAAGAAATAAAGTAATGGTATATTTGACGCACCTTATTTGCTATACATCATTTAGAGTGTCACTCAAAGGCGTGTCAGATGTTTCTTTAATCAATTTTATTTTTACTTTCGGACGAATCTTTTCACAAAATATTGGACGGATTTTTATCAATTCTTCTTTTCTTCTCCAGAAAGCATGATATTACGGAAGCCACATTCAGTTTCCTAGCTTCTTCTGCTCTCAAAATGTTCTGAATTTAGTACTTGATTCAAAGGAAAACGTGTTGACAGTTAAACATTAGATACGACTTTTTTTTCTTTTTTGTCCAAAATAGCTAGGCCTTGAGAAGATAAACTTTGTGATACATCGTTTATGTTCCTAGTGTCAGCTGTTCTGGAAGCGTTCTAAATTTAGAACCTGGTTCGATGGATGCTGTTTTGAAAGTTAAATATCGCAAAAATGTAATTTCTCCTGTGCAAAATAGCTAGGTATTTCAGAGATACAATTTTTGACACTTCATTTACATAGGTAGCAACAGCTGTTCGTGAAATATTTCGGTTTTCCCTAAAACCACTAATTAAGTTTTTTTTAAAAAAATCTGTCACTAGTTTCAAGCGATTACATATTTTTGGCAAAACTAGACCTCATGGCGGTCAATTTGATATCCCATCTGTCCATTTCCCACTCTTAGTTTGGTAAAGTAAATTCGGACTAGAACTCGTTGTGTAATTTACAGGGAGTCCTGTTTTCGCTCCGCTCATTTGACCAAAAACAATGGATCTTATCAAAGAATCTAATATTATTCGCGAACAGAATATAGAAGGTGTGAGACTGGGGTTTAATGTCTCGTCAACGACGAGTTGGTAAGAGACAAAACACAAACTATGGTCGGCCGGTGTGGCTGAGAGCTTTTAGGCGTTACAGTCTGGAACCGCGCGACCGCTACGGTCGCAGGTTCAAATCCTGCCTCGGGCATAGATGTGTGTGATGTCCTTAGGTTAGTTAGGTTTCAGTAGTTCTAACTTGTAGGGGAGTGATGACCTCAGAAGTTAAGTTCCATAGTGCTCAGAGCCATTTGAACCATTTGAACAAACTGTGACTGATGAAGGATGAAGAGGGAAAAATGAACCTGATTTTTAAAAGAAATCGGTCCGAAATATGTCTTAAGCGATTTAACGACGGAAATCCTAAATATAATGGTGGGACTTTGATTACGATCGCTGTTTTTGCGAATGCCAATCCAGTGACTCAAACACTCCCACCCCGCTAGTTACGATTAGAACAGAAAAAAGGGGATACAACGCAGGTAATGCACAATCTGCCGCCAAACGTATGACGTCTTGTGTTATGTTCAGTCAGAAGACAAATGTCTTGGGATACCTCACAATCTCGTGTCTGACCTAATTTCCCCTGGCTTAGTGCAGGAACACGTCGTGTCATGGATTCAACAAGTCTTTCTTGACACCCTGCAGAAACATTGATCCATGCTGCCTCTATAGCCATCCATAATGGTGAAAATGTTCCCGGTGCAGGATTCTGTGCCACAAATATTCGATGGGATTCGTGTCAGGCCATCTAGATGGCCAAATCATTCTTCCGAACTGTCCAGGTTGCTGAAAAATTGCGGTCCAGTGATATTGCACAGTGTCATCCATAAAAATTCCATGGTTGTTAGGGAATATGAAGACCATGAATGGCTGCAAATGGTCTCCAAGTTGCGGAACATAACCGAGGACCCAGTCCATTCCATGTGAACACAGCCCTACCATTAGGGAGCACCACCACCTTGCACAGTGCCTTGTTCACAACTTGGGTCCACAGCTTTGTGGGGTCTGCGCCATACTCGAACCCTGTCATGAGCTCTTACCAGCGTGATATCGGGACTATCTGACCAGGCCACGCCTAGAGTCCAACCTATATGGTTGGGAGCCAAAGAGAGGCGCTGCAGGCGATGTCGTACTGTTATCAAATGCACTCGTGTCGGTCGTCTGCTGACAATTTCGCCACATTGTCCAGACGTGTACGTTCGTCTTAAGTCCCACACTGATTTCTGCGGTTATTTCACGAAGTGTTGCTTATCTTTTAGTACTGACAACTCAACGCAAACTCCACTGCTCTCGGCTGTTAAGTGACGGCCGTCGGCCATTGCTTGTTCATGATGAAAGGTAATGCCTGAAATGTGGTATTCTCGTCACACTATTGACTCCATGGGTCTCGGAATACTGAATTCCATAACGATGTCCGAAATGGAAAGTCCCGTTTCGCATTCAGAGTCTGTTAATTCCTATCGTGCGGCCATAATCACTTCGGGAACCTTTTCACCTGTACCACCTGGGTACAAACGACAGTTCCGCCAATGCACTGTCCGTTTATTCCTTGTGTGTACGAGACTACAGCCATTTTTAATTATGCATATCGGTATTCCCTGAATTTTTTTCACCTAGGTGTAGATACGTATAAATTTAACGAAAGAAAGACATCCATATTTACACGTGAGGTGATAGCGGAATTACATGAATTATAAATTATATTTTAGCGAAAAGAAGTTCGGTTCCTTAGTGCAAGACATTAAAATTTTCAGGGAATGCGATATTTTCAGCGACCATCACTGCTAACCAGATGGCTGAGACTCATGATCCCATCGCCTACAGACAAACAAAAACAAACCAACTGTAAAGTAAGTTTGTTAAAAGACCCTTCATCTTCAGATATCCACCAACAACGATTGAATTATTATTTAATAAACACACATCACATAAAATATGAAAAAAATGGTTCAAATGGCTCTGAACACTATGGGACTTCACATCTTAGGTCATCAGTCCCCTAGAACTTAGAACTACTTAAACCTAACTAATCTAAGGACATCACACAACACCCAGCCATCACGAGGCAGAGAAAATCCCTGTCCCCGCCGGGAATCGAACTCGGGAACCCGGGCGTGGGAAGTGAGAACGCTACCGCACGATCACGAGATGCGGGCCATAAAATATGAGCTTCCATGTAAATTAATATAAGCTTTTAGTACTCATTTAATAACGCAGGGAAGTAAGACAAATAAGTTCTGAATAGAATATTCATATGAGGTCTTGTTCCCTCCACCAACTACAATGGATATAGTTTCCAGGTTTAAACAATGCTGTTGCTAATGTACACTTTTGCTTCAGCTTAACATAAATTTCACGCAGGGTCTCTTTAAGTGAAACAAAACTCCAAGTGTATACAATATGCAAATAAGATTACATTCCTGTGACTGGAAAAGTTCCAAGGTAGTCGCAGCCAACTACATTTACGCAATCTATAAGATCTTGGCCTTGAGCCGTAGACCATTACTCCGCAAAGAACAAAAGTTGTATTTTCCCAAGATTGAAGTACGTTTTAAACTGGCGAGACCATGAGAAGTTTGCTCATTTATGCACTGTTTCGGGAGAATCAGCGTTTCTAGTATGCAGCCTACAGAACCAAACAAGTAGGTGGAAGAAAGTGCTAAGGCACAACACCGTTATTTTAGTTGCTGCTCATCATATTTTTGCTTAAATACAAAGTCAAGAACATAAATACAGTAAGACAAAACTGTTTATAAAGCAAAAAGCTCTCTCTAACTGTGTACAAGGAACTGCTTGTTACCAGCATGTGATATATTTGAGAAAACAAAATATAAGGGACAATCAAAAAGTTTCCTCCGATGCGGGTATATAAGCATCGACGTTTAGGCAACTGATTAGTGTGGCATTCGCGTCTTTCCACGTGCTGTTATTCTCCTCGTGACTGCCATAGGACAAACACCAGCAGACGTCCATTGGAAAATGAAAAATGTATATGGCGTGGCATGTCTGTCGAAAACCACTCTTGTGAAATGGTGCGCTGAGTCTGTTTGTCGCGATTCGACTCAAGTCGCCGGTCGGTCTTGGAGGCTAGTCTCGTCAACGCCGAGATACGTGGGAGACGCTCGAGCGCCAGCTATATTATTCTCGATCTCTCCCCATGCGATTCCCACATCTTCGGTCCCCCAAAAATGTTCCTGAGGGCTCCACGGTTCCAGTCACACAAGGATACGCAGCAGGCCGTTATGGATTCATGCGCGCAGCACAACTAGGTTTTTTCACCAAACAACTATCTTTGACCTGGTGCGCATGTGTGATGATTGTCTCAATGCTCACGGCGATTTTGCCTGATTGACATAACTATTCTGGCCTGCACGAAATTTATGCTGGACTGTGCGGAATTCGTAATTTTCGGTGGCCCCTTATATATCGCGATCTTTCTTCGAACTCACACGGACGTTTTATGGCAAGCGTTCTTCCTGAGAACCATTAACGACTGGAACAGGAACGATGGGAAATAACAGTGGTACAAAGAGTACCCTCCGTCGCACATCGTAAATGTTTTGTCTAGTATGGATATAGATGTACATATAGATGCGCCTATTATTGTTGGTTGGCACATTCTTCTTCTGCCGACCCGTTCAGTTTGCCCCATGTTCATTAATATAGAATCGGGTGGAGCTGTGTAATCGGTAAAAGAAGAATCGGAAAGAGAAAAGTGGAGAAGTTATTGTCAATTAAGGTTTTCATTTCTTCATAAACTAGCCAACGAATAAGTACATTTTTGTGAACAGATTGCAGTCTCTTCGTGAGACTCACAACGTAATACTGCAAGGATGCTACATGTACTGATTATAGAGGGTACAGTTCTTGTACGGCTTGAAGTGCACGAGGCAGCGACGTGTAAAACGCACAATATGCCACAAATTGTCACTTCAACACTTCATCGACGGTTCTAAATGGTTCAAATGACTCTGAGCACTTTGGGGCTTAACTTCTGAGGTCATCAGTCCCCTAGACTTTAGAACTACTTAAACCTAAGGACATCACACACACTCATGCCCGAGGCAGCATTCGAACCTGCGACCGTAGCGGTTGCGCGATTCCTGAGTGTAGCGTCTAGAACCGCTCGGACACCCCGGCCGGAGACGGTTCTAAGACACAGAACTTGTTCTTTGTAGGTCAGTAGTAGATCTATCAGGAGTAACCACAGTATGTTCCGATTAAAATGATGTTGTGACTGACTTTTCAGCGATTCAAGTCCTAGGGGCCAGCCGCCAGCCAATGGCAGTTCGTACCGGTCCGCCAAGTGCTATTTGTGTGTACATGCAGTGCCTCGTCCAGCGTGGGTGTGGCTGGCTACGCGACGGCAACACTGCGGCCAGCTACTGCACTCTGTCAGTCACAGCCATTTTAATATAAGTATAGTGTGCCAAACTTTTAGACACCCTAATTTCTTGGAGAGCTGAGCAACGTTATATGGCTTTGTTATTTAAGAAATGTCTTGACTATACACTGTCTGTTAAAGAAGAAGCACTCAGAAGACGCAGCCGGATGTCAATATAAATTCGTTCACGTATACACTGCCAGCTGGTATGTAAACGCAATTCTCTGTGACAGGTAGAACGGCCACCAGGGTGCGTTAGCTTTTTGTATGTGGATCCTTTTCATTGGAGGTCTTGGGAACTACAGCCACTCACTACTGTAAGAAAATGAAACGCCTACAGCCGTTCTTATGATCTTATTTATTGTGTAGCTACCAGTTTCGGCGTTTCAGTGAGCCATCTTCAGGCCTTAGTTGGTGCTGAAGGGGTTATCACGATTCGTATTTACGCTGCACCAGTGGCCAACATAACTGATTTACACAGACTATCTGTAACTATGATGCCAGCACTCCAGCCAGCAACTGCCATCTCAGTTGTTCGTGTTTTAGAGTTGTTACCAAGCCACGTGGGGTACACAAGGGCGTCGTTAGCGTCAGATGTTGCAGTCACTGTGTAGGACTTCGAGATGCTGAGACAGTTATCAGCACCTGGGAGACTTTGAATGGGACCACACTGCGGGTCTCCATTTGGCCGTCTGATGAAATCGTCCAATATCCAGATACGTGGGGCATTCGTGTGTGACAGTTGTCCAATGTTGGATTGACTGGGAATGTGATGGTTGGCATCTTATCGTCAAGGCTTCCGTCAAAAGCGTCTGACCTCCAGAAGGAAGGGTCGCCATATTGTACACGGAATAAGCGTCCAATACGTAGGCTTCTCTTAACACCACAGACAGCTGCATTTGGAGTGGTTCCATGACTGGGAAAAATGGACTGCTGGTGAATGGCGTCGCATTGTGTTCGGCGATGAATCGCGGTTCTGCAGAACCACAGACTACCAACCTCGGCGAGTAGAGGCCTCATTCGTCCATTGTTTTGGAGAGGCACAGAGGAGTTAATCCTGGTGTTACTCAAGATGTGGGGAGCCATTGAGTATGACTTCTGGTTACGGCTGTAGTTACTGAGGAAACTCATGGTGTGGGAATCATCAAGTATAACTTGACGTCATGCTGGTAGTGATGAGGTAACTCATGGCGTGGAGAGGCATCGGTATGACTTCAGGTAATGGCTTTTAGTGACTGGGGGAACTCATAGTGTGGGAAGCATCATTTATGACTTCAGATCATGCTGGTAGTAATGAGGGAACTCATGGCTTGGGGAGGCATTGGGCACGACTTCAAGTAATGGCTGTTAGTGACACAGGGAACTCATGGTGTGGGAAAGCATCGGGTATGACTTCAGGTCACGCCTGGTGGTGATTGTGAGAACTCAGACGCCACCATGGTATGTCACGGACATACTGCGTCATCATGTGTCATCTGTCATACGACAATTTTTCAACACGACAATGCTCGTCCACAGATGGTACATGTCTCTATGAACTGTGTGTATGTTGTTGAGGTACTCTCTTGGCCAGGATCATTCACCAGTCCCGACAGAACGCGTAGGACCACTCGAACATAAGCTCCGTCCCAGAGTCAGTACCCAGGATATCAAAGATCAATTGCAACATTTGTAGGTAATTTAAAAATAATACCGATTCAGCTGTAAGTCAGTTGATATGTAGGCACGACCAGTTTCGCAGCACTTTAGCTTCATCATCAGCTGCAATAATATCAAGCGATGTTCCGATCGAGAAAAGAGAAGGGGATGACCCAGAGTTCGTAGCTGTTTAGCGACAAACTGCTGACTATCAACCCTGGGTCATGCCATTCTCTTTCCTCGATTGGAACATGACTTGATCTAGTTAAAATTCTGCGGAATCGGCCGTGGCTATAAATAAACAACCTGCAGCTGAAGGGATCTTATCGTCAAAATGATTCATCACGGGAGTGGCTGTGCTGACTACAAAGTCTGCTGCTGTTGTATGTCAGCTTGCCTCAGGAGAGGATGCAGCGGTTAAATGACACACTTCCTAGCTGAATCAGTGCATGCATCAAAGTCAGAAGAGCAGCAATATAGAACGTTAATTCCGCTGCCTTCTCTCCTTTTGAGTGCTTCACTTTGTAATTCATAAATGCATTCCCTTCGCGTGTTTAAGCCGAGTTATTGTTGTTGTTGTTGTTGTTGTTGTTGTGGTCTTCAGTCCTGAGACTGGTTTGATGCAGCTCTCCATGATACTCTATCCTGTGCAAGCTTCTTCATCTCCCAGTTCCTACTGCAACCTACATCTTTCTGTATCTGTTTAGTGTATTCATCTCTTGGTCTCCCTCTACGATTTTTACCCTCCACGCTGCCCTCCAGTACTAAATTGGTGATCCCCTGATGCCTCAGAAGATGTCCTACCAACCGATCCCTTCTTCTAGTCAAGCTGTTTGACAAACTTCTTTTCTCCCCAATCCTATTCAGTACTTCCTCATTAGTTATGTGATCTACCCATCTAATCTTCAGCATTCTTCTGTAGCACCACATTTCGAAAGCTTCTATTCTCTTCTTGTCTAAACTATTTATCGTCCATGTTTCACTTCCATACATGGCTACACTACATACAAATACTTTCAGAAACGACTCCCTGACACTTAAATCTATACTCGATGTTAACAATTTTCTCGTCTTCAGAAACGCTTTGCTTGCCATTGCCAGTCTACATTTTATATCCTCTCTACTTCGACCATCATCAGTTAGTTTGCTCCCCAAATAGCAAAACTCCTTTACTACTTTAAGTGTGTCATTTCCTAATCTAATTCCTTCAGCATCACCCGACTTAATTCGACTACATTCCATTATCCTCGTTTTGCTTTTGTTGATGTTCATCTTATACCCTCCTTTCAAGACCGTGTCCATTCCGTTCAGCTGCTCTTCCAAGTCCTTTGCTGTCTCTGACAGAATTACAATGTCATCGGCGAACCTCAAAGTTTTTATTTCTTCTCCATGGATTTTAATACCTACTCAGAATTTTTCTTTTGATTCCTTCACTGCTTGCTCAATATACAGATTGAATAACATTGGGGAGAGGCTACAACCCTGTCTCACTCCCTTTCCAACTACTGCTTCCCTTTCATGTCCCTCGACTCTTATAACTGCCATCTGGTTTCTGTACAAATTGTAAATAACTTTTCACTCCCTGTAGTTTACCCCTGCCACCTTCAGAATTTGAAAGAGAGTATTCCAGTCAACATTGTCAAAAGCTTTCTCTAAGTCTACAAATGCTAGTAATGTAGGTTTGCCTTTCCTTAATCTAGCTTCTAAGATAAGTCGTAGGGTCTGTATTGGCTCACGTGTTCCGATATTTCTACATAAACCAAACTGATCTTCCCCGCGGTCGGCTTCTACTAGTTTTTTCATTCGTCTGTAAAGAATTCGCGTCAGTATTTTGCAGCCATTTATGCGATCGGGAATGCTCAGTGCAGCCAGGCTACATGTACATTTAACAATTAAGCGTCGTCAAGGAGCATTAGTGATGAAATCATAGGAGGCAATGTTGTGCAACCTTAGTAGGGACAAGATCCGATTATTTGGGAGTAGATTCTTACAATCTGAGACAGTGTTCCGAGACAAACTTCCGTCATAATGTCCGCAGACGTGACGTCAGATCGGCCTAGCAACAGCGATATGAACGCCCATTGACTGAAGGTTTATATATATATATATATATATATATATATATATATATATATATATATATATATATATATATATATATATATAGAAGTGTCCTTATTGGCTTAGTGAGAAAGGGGGGGGGGGTCTCTTGTGCTTTCGGAAAACAGGGCGAGGTAGTCACGAGGAGCCACTCAAAACGCACGGTCGAGTAACCGGGGAAGCTCTAAAAAAACGGTCGCATCTTTCAGCAGTTAAACAAGATATAAAGTGAAGTTATTAGTTACCAGAACGCCACGTGTCGTGGGCAGAGTCTATCATTACGTAAAGTCAGAAAACTGTGTTACTGTGTTACAAAGGGTCGAATATAACGGCATACCCAGAGCCACCATATTACAAACTCTGATTCCGTGAGATGTGTGACAGAGCAATTTCTGTATTAAAACAAGTACAGTACAAACGTTGTTGAGATTTAACAACTGGCATCCCTAAACACTCCTATTCAGCAGGATCACCACCTACATGGAACCTGGAAACTGAGCGCTACTACTGTCCTACGAGCGAAGCAGCAAGACAGCAGGTTAGTGATACAGCCCAGAGAATCACTTCCTTCTCGCTACAATGTCACTGATGGCGTTGTAATTTTATTTGTCAGGTAGTATATTATTTTCAAAGTATTAAATGAAATTCCATAAGAGTGTTTATTTTGTTTGTTGCATGTCACAAGCCGGGGACAGAGGAGATTGGCGCCGTATATTTGCCTGGTAAGGGATGTTATCAGCGCTAGTTGCGGGAAACCTACCAGCAGATTGCCAGCCCACAAGAGAAGACGTCGCTGTACTTGTCAGCGACGCCGATATTTAGTTATTGTACTTTGTTAAAGAGAAAGGACATGTAATATTCTAAGTGGAAAGACAGCTGCACTGCAAATTTAAACATAGCCAAAGCTTCACAGGCAAACAAAACTGAAATGAAGCCAAAATTACGGTCAGGAGGACCGTGAAGTGTTCAAAGAATTCGAAAGTAAAATTCTGTCTACCGACTTCGCAAAAAGTCCTAAGAAATTTTAGGCTTATGTTAAATCAGTCAGTGGATCAAAGCCATCTCTCCAGGTA
The DNA here is from genome assembly GCF_023897955.1 of Schistocerca gregaria. Lineage (NCBI taxonomy): Eukaryota > Metazoa > Arthropoda > Insecta > Orthoptera > Acrididae > Schistocerca > Schistocerca gregaria. The sequence continues at coordinate 228,631,258 of NC_064925.1, read as the reverse complement.
CTCTGTGACCATAACAGCACTGAGAAGGGTGACAAAGAAAAGGCCGAAACACTAAGCGTCTTTTTTCAAAACTGTTTCACAGAGGCAGATCGCACTGTAGTCCATAACTTTAAATAGTCCCACGAACGAAATCGAAGTAACTGACCATGTGATGGAAATTCAACTGAAATCGCTGAACAGAGGGAAGGCCATTGGACGCGACAGGATACCAGTACGACTCTACATAAGACTCTGGCCCCTTTGCTAGCAGAGCTGTACCATAGGTCTTGGAGGATCGAGGCGTTCCTGATTACAGTATAAAGGCATAGGTCCATTCCCGTTTGCAAAAATAGTGGTCAAACGGATCCGCAAAACTACACTACTCGCCAGTAAAATTGCTACACCGCGAATATGACGTGCTACAGACGTAAAATTTAACCGACAGGAAGAAGATGCTGTGATATGCAAATGATTAGATATTCATAGCATTTACACAAGGCTGGCGCCAGTGGCGATACCTACACCGTGCTGACATTAGGAAAGTTTCCAACCGATTTCTCACACACAAACAGCAGTTGACCGGCGATGCATGGTGAAACGTTGTTGTGATGCCTCGTGTAAGAAGGAGAAATGCGTACCATCACGTTTCCGACTTTGATAAAGGTCGGATTGTAGCCTATCACGATTGCGGTTTATCGTATCGCGACATTGCTGCTCGCGTTGGTCGAGATCCAATGACTTTAGCAGAATATGGAAACGGTGGGTTCAGGCCGTGCAGGATCCCAACGGCCTCGTATCAATCACTAGCAGTCGAGATGACAGACATCTTATCCGCAAGGCTGTAACGGATCGTGCAGCCACGTCTTGATCCCTGAGTCAACAGAAGGGGACGTTTACAAGACAATAACCGTCTACACGAATAGTCTGACGACGTTTGCAGCAGCATGGACTATCAGCTCGGAGACTATGGCTGCGCTTGCCCTTGACGCTGCATCACAGACAGGAGCGCCTGCGATGGTGTACTCAAAGACAAACCTGGGTGCACGAATGGCAAAACGTTCTGTTTACAGCATCATGATGGTCGCATCCGTGTTTGGCGACATCGCGGTGATCGCACATTGGAAGAGTGTATTCGTCATCGCCATACTGGCGTATCACGCGGCGTGATGGTATGGGGTGCCATTGGTTACACGTCTCGGTCACCTCTTGTTCGCATTGACAGCACTTTGAACACTGGACTTTACAATTCAGATGTGTTACGACCTGTGGCTCTACCCTTCATTCGATCCCTGCGAAACCTCACGTTTCAGCAGGATAATGCACGATCGCATGTTGCAGGTCCTGTACGGGACTTTTCGGATACAGAAAATGTTCGACTGCTGCCCTGGCCACCACATTCTCCAGATCTCTGACCAATTGAAAACGTCCGGTCAGTGGTGGCCGAGCAAGTGTCTCGTCACAATACGCCAGTCACTACTCTTGATGATCTGTGGTATCGTGTGGAAGCTGTACCTGTACACGCCATCCAGGCTCTGTTTGACTCAATGCCCAGGCGTATCAAGGCCGTTATTACGGCCAGAGGTGGTTGTTCCGGGTACTGATTTCTCAGGATCTATGCACCCAAGTTGTGTGAAAATGTAATCATATGTCAGTTTTAGTATAATATATTTGTCCAATTAATACCTGTCAATCATCAGCGTTTGTTCTTGGTGTAGCAATTTTAACATCCAGTAGTGTATATATCTCTGACGTCGGTCAGTTGTACATTTTGGAACATATTTTATACTCGCCTATTATGACAGTCCTTGAGACTGAAAATGTCCTGTATAGGAATCAACATGAGCTCCAAAAACAACGACCGTGGTAAACCCAACTTGCTTCGTTAGCCCACGAGACCCCGAAAGAAGCAAATACAGGCACCCAGGTAGATGCTGTGATCCTTGGTTTCTGGAAGGGATTCTATACAGTTCTGCCTTGTTCCCTAAAGTAAAAAGATACGAGCTTACGGAATTTCAGTCCAATTGTGTCATGGGATTAGAGAGTTTCTAGCAAATAGAAGACAGCATGTCATTCTAAAAGCAGTCAAGTCTCCGAATTTAAAAGTAACATCGGCTGTGTCTCAGGGTAGTGTTTGGGGACCATTAGTTGTCATAACATACGCTGAGGATGCAAGTCATGGGATAATGATATGCACATACACAGACGGCTATAGTGTCGCTTACACCAAGTGTATAAGGGCATTTCATTGGCGGGGCTGCCATTTGTACTCAGATGATTCATGCGGCGAGTTTCCAGACGTGATTATGGCCTCATGAGGGGAATTAACTTGCTTTCAACGCGCTTGCAGCTAGACACATGGGACATTAAATTTCATCAATTTTTAGCAAATTGAGTATTCTGTATCAGTATCGAGTGTGTGCCGAGAATACGACATTTCAGGCATTACCTCTCACTGCGGACAACGCAGTGGCGTTGGCGTAGAGTTGCGAGTGCTGACAGATGAGCAACACTGCTTGAAATAACTGCATAAATCAATGTGGGACGTGCGACGAACGCTTCCGTTAGGACAGTGCGACGACATTTGACGTTAATGGGCTATGACAGCAGATTACCGACGTGAATGCCTTTGCTAACATCACATCGTCTATATCGCCTCACATGGGCGCGTGACCATGTCGATTGGACACTAGCCGAGTGTAAAACCTTGGGATGGTCAGATGAGCTCGATATTTGCTGATAAAAGCTGAATACAGGGTTCGAGTGTGGCGCAGACACCACAAAGCCCTGGACCAAACTAACAAAAGGAAAGCTGGTTTTGGCTCCATGATAGTGTGGGCTGTAATTGCATCGAATGGACTGGATCTTCTGGTCCAACTAAACAGATCTTTGACTGGCAGTGGTTACGAACGAGTACTTGGAGACCATCTGCAACCATGTTCCCAAACACCGAAGGAATCTTTATGGATGACAATGCGCCGTGTCTCCGTGACACAACTGCACGCTTTTGGTTTAAAGAACTTTCTCCACAATTCGAGCGAATGATTCGGCCTCCCAAATCGCCCGACATGAGTCACGTCGACAATTTATGAAACATAATGGAGAGTTCAGTTCATGCACAAAATCCTACACCGGCAACACTTTCACAATTATGGACGGCTACAAAGACAGTATGGCTCAGTATTTCTGTAGACGACTTGTTGAGTCCATGTCACGTCGAGCTGCTTTACTACACCGGGTAAAACGAGGTCCGACACTGTTAGGAGGAATATCATGACTTTTGTCATCTCCGTGTATGTTGCCTTGGTTTTCTGTCTTTTCCTGAGTATTAGTGTACTTCCTTCTTTCGTCGGCAAGTGAAGTAGTTCTTCTGTTACCCAAGCTTTTCCGAGGTTACCTTCCCAGTGCCTGTGGTTGCCTGTCAAAATACAGTAATTGCACTTCTTAGCGAGGTCCATTGGTCTTCAGCTGCGCTACTGTTGTAGTACACTCATGCTCATAAATTAAGGGCAGTGCTGATACATGGTGAAACAACGCTCTGGTGGGCGGTTCGCGGGTTTAAATCACCTCGGGGTATGACCACGCAGTGCATTTGAGCTGTGGTCGTTGCACGGTGGCGCTCGCAGCAGTCCACATACGCAGAGGTGCGATGGTGCATGTAAGAGTACGGTGCAGACGTTTTCAGACGTGCTAATGGTGACTGTGTGACGAAAATGGCTCAAAGAACACATATTGATGACGTTATCAGGGTTCGAATACTAGAGCGCCTGGAGACTGGCCAAACACAGCAGGTCGTAGCACGGGCCTTCTGTGTGCCACAAAGTGTGATCTCAAGATTTTGTCAAAGATTCCAACAGATAGGAAACGTGTCCAGGCGCTACAGTACGGGACGTCCACAGTGTAAAACACCACAAGAAGACCGATATCTCACCATCAGTGCCCACAGAGGGCCACGGACTACTGCAGGTAGCCTTGCTCGGGACCTTACCGCAGCCACTGGAACATTTGTCTCCAGACACACAGTCTACAGACGACTGAACAGACATTATTCGCCCGGAGACCTGCAAGGTGCATTCCACTGACCCCTGTAAAGCCTAGTGTCAAGAACACAGGGCATGGTCATTGGAACAGTGGTCCCGGTTTATGTTCACAGACGAGTCCAGGTATAGTCTGAATAGTGATTCTCGCCGGGTTTTCATCTGGCGTGAACCAGGAACCAGATACCAAACCCTTGATGTCCTTGAAGGTGACCTGCATGGAGGTCGTGGTTTGATGGTGTGGGGTGGGATTATGATTGGTGCACGTACACCCCTGTACGTCTTTGATGGAAGAACTGTAACAGGTTAGGTGTACCGGGACGTCATTTTGCAGCAATATGTCAGCCTTTTCAGGGGTGCAGTGGGTCCCACCTTCCTAATGATTGATGATAATGCACGGCCCCACTGAGCTGCCATCGGGGAGGAGTACCTTGAAACGGAAGATATCAGGCGAATGGAGTGGTCTGCCTGTTCTTCAGACCTGAACGCCATCGAGCACGTCTGAGATGCTTTCGGTCGATGTATCGCTGCATGTCTTCAAACCCCTACGACACTTCAGGAGCTCCGACAGGCACTGGTGCAAGAATAGGAGGCTATACCCCAGCAGCTACTCGACCACCTGATCCACAGTATGCCAACCCGTTGTGCGGCCTGTGTACGTGTGCATGGCGATCATAGCCCATATTGCTGTCGGGATACATGCGCAGGAAACAGTGGCGTTTTGTAGCACATGTGTTTCAGGACGGTTTTCTCAACGTGTCACCAATACCGTGGACTTACAAATCTGTGTCGTGTTTGTTCCCTACGTGCCTATGCTATTAGCGCCAGTTTTGTCTAGTGCCACGTTGTGTGGGACCGCATTCTGCAATTATCCTTAATTTATGAGCATGAGTGCCCGCATCTCGTGGTCGTGTTGTAGCGTTTTCGCTTCCTGCGTCCGGGTTCCCGGGTTCTATTCCCGGTGGAGTCAGGGATTTTCTCTGTCTCGTGATGGCTGGGTGTTGTGTGATGTCCTTAGGTTAGTTAGGTTTAAGTAGTTCTAAGTTCTAGGGAACTGATGACCATAGATGTTAAGTCCCACAGTGCTCAGAGCCATTTGAACCACTTATGAGCATGAGTGTATTTATTATCGCAATATTTGCCGCCTTGGAGAACTTCAGACGCACCACACCATTCCTCATTACCTCACTGGGCGATTCTCTTTAAGTTCAGTCTGCTCTTAACCATTACTAAATTGTGATCTAAATCTATATCTGCTCCTAGGTACGCCTTATAATCTATTATTTCAGTATCAATGTTTGGCTACTATGTGATGGCTAGCTAAAATCTTCTCAAGTCTCCGAGCCTTTTCCGTTGCTACCGCCTCACGCTGTGACTTTTCAACGGTGTATTAGCTATTGCTAACTAATTTCCCTATTGCAGACTAAAGAGAGAATGTTTATCCGTGGTTCCTAAGTAACAGCTCCTTAATAACGGCTCTTGAATAACGGTTCCTTAATAACGTCTCTTAAAATTCTTGTACACCACGATTCTTGCCTCACTGACAGCAAGGATCACACAGCAATACAGCATAGCGATTTTGCCGCCCCCCTCCTCCGCTCCTAAAATAAAAAAGAATCCAAACTGGATATTTCGAAGTGACTCATTTACTCTCCTGCGTAGCACGGCAAGGAGTTGGAGGTGTCATGAAACTTCCGATAAAACCAACAGAAACAAATAACTTAGCACTTGCCGGACCAGTCATAACCTTGATACACGGCATGTGTGTGTGACTCGTTCTAGTTTTGCCGACAGTCTCTCTCCCGTGTCACAAAGATCTCGTAGATCTTCACTTAATCTCTCTAGCGTATTGATCACGAAAATCGAAGGCTCTACTCATTTCAGCAGTTATGCGATTACGAATTAATTATTAAAAAAATAAGCCCCTGTTGCTGAAGTTTATTGTAGTTATAACGTCTTAAATAAAGGCTTACGTTTGTGTGAATGTGTCCTGTTGTCATTTGTAAGGGACTTACACTACATATCGTCACTCAGGTACTGTGATCGTAGATTTGCGCTGTACTGGGATGAGCCTTAGATGAGAACATAAGGGAATCGTAAGACGACGGTAATGGAAAAGAGCGTTTGGCACCATTGGCCGGGAGGCCTCTTGCGAGGCGGGTCCGGCTGCCTTGGTGCAGGTCTTATTACAGTCTACGCCACATTCGGCGACCTACGCGCCGTATGGGGCATTAAATGATGAAGGCAGCATAACACGCAGTCCCTGAGCGGAGAAAATCCCCGACTCAGCCGGGAATCGAACCCGGGCCTGTAGGACGGCAATTCGTCACCCTGACCACTCAGCTATCGGGGCGGACGTGAGACGACGGTGGGTATTACATAATACGTGATTACTGGTGAAATAAGTAACAGATCGGAGTTATAGACAAAGATGACCAGTTCACTAAATGGTTCAAATGGCTCTGAGCACTATGGGACTTAACACCTTTGGTCATCAGTCCCCTGGAACTTAGAACTACTTAAACCTAACTGACTTAAGGTTATCACACAACACCCTGTCATCACAAGGCATATTCTGCTAACAGTTATTGGATCTCGACCAACATGGACAGCAATATCGCTATACGATAAACCGCAATTGCGATAGGCTACAATCCGACCATTATCAAAGTGGTGGTGGTTAGTGTTTAACGTCCCGTCGACAACGAGGTCATTAGAGACGGAGCGCAGGCTCGGGTTAGGGAAGGATTGGGAAGGAAGTCGGCCGTGCCCTTTCAGAGGAACCATCCCGGCATTTGCCTGAAACGATTTAGGGAAATCACGGAAAACCTAAATCAGGATGGCTGGAGACGGGATTGAACCGTCGTCCTCCCGAATGACCTTTATCGAAGTCGGAAATGTGATAGTACGCATTTCTTCTCGTTACACGAGGCATCACAACAACGTTTCACCAGGCAACGCCGGTCAACTGCTGTTTGTGTATGAGAAAAAAGTTGGAAACTTTCCTCATGTCAGCACATTATAGGTGTCGTCACCGGCACCAACTTTGTGTGAATGCTCTGAAAAGGTAATGATTTGCATATCACAGCATCTTCTTCCTGTCGGTTAAATTTCACGTCTGTAGCACATCTTCGTGGTGTAGCAATTTTAATGGCCAGTAGTGTATTAAAACATTAGATAAGTAAGCTCGGAATCTTTTTTCCCAACATTCGTTGTCTGTCAAATACAAAACACCATTAAAAGATGGTATGGCTTTAACGCCACGAAACCAGTAGGGGTACAGTAATAAAGGACTAAAATACAGCTGAAGCTATTATTAATACCCAAGACGTTAGTATTCTCTCCGTCTGTCCATACACTCTTGAGCCAAAACTTTGTGACCGCCTGCTTAATAGACTGTTTGTCTTTTTTTTTTTTTTTTTTTTTTTTTTTTTTTTTTTTTTTTTTTTTTTTTTTTTTTTTTTTTTTTTTTGAACGAAATACGTCACTGATCCTGCGTATCAGGAATCTGACAGTCTGTTGGTATGTTTTCAGAGGTATGTGGCATTAGATGTCTACGCACACGTCATGTAATTCGAGTAAGTAACCGGCCGCTGATTTATATACTCGGCAATGACGCCCAATAGCGACCAGATTGGTTCATCGGGTTTACATCAGGCAAATATGGTCACTAAGACATCAATGTCAGTTCACTACAATGCTCGTCAGAACACTATAGTACAGTTCTGGCTCCAAGACACGAACAATTACACTGCTGAAAGATGACATCGTCACCGGGGAAGACATAATGTATAAAGGGATGCACATGGCTCACAGTTGTGTAATGTTTGGCTTGTCAGTGCAGTTGCTAAGAGGGTCGTAGCACCGACATTCATTCAGACAACCAGGCTTCTCTGAAATCTCTGTCAGCCCCTGACCGTTGCAGAATGCCTTGAATCGCTAGTGCGATATAGAACATTGGCATATGAAAACCACCAAAGCTGCAGCGCATGTACTTAAAGTGATGTTTTCAATATTACCTCACTCTTTACACGTTAATTATTACTCCTACAGAAAAAATAAGTAGGGCCTCTTTTTTTGGAGGATATTTGACGATATTGCACTGGAATACGCTTTCGCTAGAGCCCGCGACATTCGAGTTATTCTAGAAAAACTTCTACACTCCTGGAAATGGAAAAATAAACACATTGACACCTGTGTGTCAGACCCACCATACTTGCTCCGGACACTGCGAGAGGGCTGTACAAGCAATGATCACACGCACGGCACAGCGGACACACCAGCAACCGTGGTGTTGGCCGTCGAATGGCGCTAGCTGCGCAGCATTTGTGCACCGCCACCGTCAGTGTCAGCCAGTTTGCCGTGGCATACGGAGCTCCATCGCAGTCTTTAACACTGGTAGCATGCCGCGACAGCGTGGACGTGAACCGTATGTGCAGTTGACGGACTTTGAGCGAGGGCGTATAGTGGGCATGCGGGAGGCCGGGTGGACGTACCGCCGAATTGCGCAACACGTGGGGCGTGAGGTCTCCACAGTACATCGATGTTGTCGCCAGTGGTCGGCGGAAGGTGCACGTGCCCGTCGACCTGGGACCGGACCGCAGCGACGCACGGATGCACGCCAAGACCGTAGGATCCTACGCAGTGCCGTAGGGGACCGCACCGCCACTTCCCAGCAAATTAGGGACACTGTTGCTCCTGGGGTATCGGCGAGGACCATTCGCAACCGTCTCCATGAAGCTGGGCTACGGTCCCGCACACCGTTAGGCCGTCTTCCGCTCACGCCCCAACATCGTGCAGCCCGCCTCCAGTGGTTTCGCGACAGGCGTGAATGGAGGGACGAATGGAGACGTGTCGTCTTCAGCGATGAGAGTAGCTTCTGCCTTGGTGCCAATGATGGTCGTATGCGTGTTTGGCGCCGTGCAGGTGAGCGCCACAATCAGGACTGCATACGACGAGGCACACAGGGCCAACACCCGGCATCGTGGTGTGGGGAGCGATCTCCTACACTGGCCGTACACCTCTGGTGATCGTCGAGGGGACACTGAATAGTGCACGGTACATCCAAACCGTCATCGAACCCATCGTTCTACCATTCCTAGACCGGCAAGGGAACTTGCTGTTCCAACAGGACAATGCACGTCCGCATGTATCCCGTGCCACCCAACGTGCTCTAGAAGGTGTAAGTCAACTACCCTGGCCAGCAAGATCTCCGGATCTGTCCCCCATTGAGCATGTTTCGGACTGGATGAAGCGTCGTCTCACGCGGTCTGCACATCCAGCAAGAAAGCTGGTCCAACTGAGGCGCCAGGTGGAAATGGCATGGCAAGCCGTTCCACAGGACTACATCCAGCATCTCTACGATCGTCTCCATGGGACAATAGCAGCCTGCATTGCTGCGAAAGGTGGATATACACTGTACTAGTGCCGACATTGTGCATGCTCTGTTGCCTGTGTCTATGTGCCTGTGGTTCTGTCAGTGTGATCATGTGATGTATCTGACCCCAGGAATGTGTCAATAAAGTTTCCCCTTCCTGGAACAATGAATTCACGGTGTTCTTATTTCAATTTCCAGGAGTGTAAAAGTGGTCATCAAACGCATCCCCACCCCCACATTGAACCTTCCCCTTCCACCAGTCAACATTTTTAGTTTGTTGTTCATGTAGCTCTCTCCTACAACCGTACACAAATTTGCGACTGTGCAAATTATTTATTATATTCAACTTCGATCAGTCTTCATTGACTGGGCTACTGTGTCACTCGCTTATTCAGATGTTTCGTTAACATTTATAATTTACTCTCACCCACAAGGGCAATGAAAAAAAAGACTTTTGCAAATATTATGAAAAAATTAATTAGTTTTACATTTCGATCAAACTTAAACCTTAAAAGCACAGTAGTTTCGCACTTAAAAGGCCAGACCGACAAAAATACAGGATAGAGCAAACCATCCTCCCCAATCTAAACTTCAAGTAAAAAACCTGGTAGATCAAAAATAAGAAAGTATATTAACATCAGTCCCCCCTCCCATGAACCATATACCTTGCCGTTGGCTGGGAGGCTTGCGTGCCTCAGCGATACAGATAGCCGTACCGTAGGTGCAACCACAACGGAGGGGTATCTGTTGATAGGCCAGACAAACGTGTGGTTCCTGAAGAGGGGACAGCAGCCGTTTCAGTAATTGCAGGGGCAACAGTCTGGACGATTCACTGTTCTGGCCTTGTAACACTAACCAAAACGGCCTATCTGTGCTGGTACTGCGAACGTCTGAAAGCAAGGGAAAGTACGGCCGTAATTTTTACCGAGGGCATGCAGCTTTACTGTATGGTTAAATGATAATGGAGACCTCTTGGGTAAAATCTACCGGAGGTAAGATAGTCCCCCATTCGGATCTCCGGGCGGGGACTACTCAGGAGGACGTCGTTATCAGGAGAAAGAAAACTGGCATTCTACGGATCGGAGCGTGGAATGTCAGATCCCTTAATCGGGCAGGTAGGTTAGAAAATTTAAAAAGGGAAATGGATAGGTTAAAGTTAGATATAGTGGGAATTAGTGAAGTTCGGTGGCAGGAGGAACAAGACTTTTGGTCAGGTGAATACAAGGTTATAAATACAAAATCAAATAGGGGTAATGCAGGAGTAGGTCTAATAATGAATAGGAAAATAGGAATGCGGGTAAGCTACTACAAACAGCATAGTGAACGCATTATTGTGGCCAGGAGAGACACGAAGCCCATGACTACTACAGTAGTACAAGTTTATATGCCAACTAGCTCTGCAGATGATGAAGAAATTGATGAAATGTATGATGAGATAAAAGAAGTTGTTCAGGTAGTGAAGGGAGAAGAAAATTTAATAGTAATGAGTGACTGCAATTCGAGAGTAGGAAAATGGAGAGAAGGAAACATTGTATGTGAATATGGATTGGGGGTAAGAAATGAAAGAGGAAGCCGCCTGGTAGAATTCTGCACAGAGCATAGCTCAATCATAGCTAACACTTTTTTCAAGAATCATAAAAGAAGCTTGTATACGTGGAAGAATCCTGGAGAGACCAGAAGGTTCAAAAAAATGGCTCTGAGCACTATGGGACTCAACTGCTGTGGTCATTAGTCCCCTAGAACTTAGAACTACTTAAACTTAACTAACCCAAGGACATCACCCACATCCATGCCCGAGGCAGGATTCGAACCTGCGACCGTAGCAGTCGCACGGTTCCGGACTGCGCGCCTAGAACCGCGTGACCATTGCGGCCGGCAGACCAAAAGGTTTGAGATAGATTATATAATGGCAAGACAGAGATTTAGGAACCAGGTTTTAAATTGTAATACATTTCAGGGGCAGATATTGACTCGGATCACAATCTATTGGTTAAAAAAACTGTATCTTAAAACTGAAAAAACTGCAAAAAGGTCAGAATTTAAGGAGATGGGATCTGGATAACCAGAGGTTGTAGAGAGTTTCAGGAAGAGCCTAAAGGAACAATTCACAGGAATTGGGGAAAGAAGTACATTAGAAGAAGTATGTGTAGCTTTGAGGGATGAAGTAGTGAAGGGAGCAGAGGATCAAGTAGGTAAAAAGACGAGGGCTAGTAGAAATCCTTGGGTAACAAAGGAAATATTGAATTTAATTGATGAAAGGAAAAAATATAAAAATGCAGCAAATGACGCAGGCAAAAAGGAATACAAACGTCTCAAAAGAGAGATCGACAGGAAGTGCAAAATGGCTAAGCAGGGATGGCTAGAGGACAAATGTAAGGATGTAGAGGCTTATCTCACTAGGGGTAAGATAGATATTGCCTACAGGAAAATTAAAGAGACGTTTGGAGAAGAGATAATCACTTGTATGAATATAAGGAACTCAGATAGAAACCCTGTTCTAAACAAAGAAGAGAAAGCAGAAAGGTGGAAGTAGTGTATACAGGATCTGTACAAGGGTGATGTACTTGAGGACAATGTTATAGAAATGGAAGAGGATGCAGATGAAGATGAAATGGGAGATATGATATTGCGTGAAGAGTTTGACAGAGCACTGAAAGACCTGAGTCGAAACAAGGCCCCGGAGTAGACAACATTCCATTAGAACTACTGATAGCCTTGGGAGATCCAGCCCTGTCAAAACTCTACCATCTGGTGAGCAAGATGTATGAGACAGGCAAAATACCCTCAGTCTTCAAGAAGAATATCATAATTCCAATCCCAAAGAAATCTGGTGTTGACAGATGTGAAAATTACCGAACTATCAGTTTAATAAACTACGGCTTGAGTCGGGGTTGTAGCCTCTCCCCGATGTTATTCAATCTGTATATTGAGCAAGCAGTACAGGAAACAAAAGAAAAGTTCGGAGTAGGTATTAAAATCCATGGAGAAGAAATAAAAACTTTGAGGTTCGCCGATGACATTGTAATTCTGTCAGAGACAGCAAAAGGACTTGGAAGAGCATTTGAACAGAATGGACAGTGTCATGAAAGTAGGGTATTAGATGAATATCAACAAAAGCAAAACGAGGATAATGGAATGTAGTCGAATTAAGTCGGGTGATGCTGAGGGAATTAGAGTAGGAAATGACACACTTAAAGTAGTAAAGGAGTTTTGCTATTTGGGGAACAAAATAACTGATGATGGTCGAAGTAGAGAGGATATAAAATGTAGACTGGCAATGGCAAGGAAAGCGCTTCTGCAGAAGAGAAATTGGTTAACATCGAGTACTGATTTAAGTGTCAGGAAGTCGTTTCTGAAAGTTCTTGTACGAAGTGTAGTCATGTATGGAAGTGAATCATGGACGATAACTAGCTTGGACAAGAAGAGAATAGAAGCTTTTGAAATGTGGTGCTACAGTAGAATGCTGAAGATTAGATGGGTAGATCATATAACTAATGAGGATGTATTGAATAGGACTGGTGAGAAGAGAAGTTTGTGGCACAACTTAACTAGAAGAAGGATCGTTTGGTAGGACATGTTCTGAGGCATCAAGGGATCACCAATCTAGAATTGGAGGGCAGCGTGGAGGGTAAAAATCGTAGAGGGAGACCAAGAGATGAATACACTAAACAGATTCAGAAGGATGTAGGTTGCAGTAGGTACTGGGAGATGAAGAAGGTTGCACAGGATAAAGTAGCATGGAGAGCTGTATCAAACCAGTCTCAGGACTGAAGACCACAACAACAACAACAACAACAACAACTAACCCGGTTCCTGGGACATATCTCACTTTTTATTTGCTAATGGCTCTAATTCCATCATCATGACGGAACATCTCACTCTAATAAACAATCCCTGAAAAATCGATAGCCAGAGGAATTCCGTTGCCAGCACATTGACCCGATTTCACCCCACATGATTTCTTCTTGTGGGCCCATGTGAAATGTACTGTGTACAGGAAGCCTGTCGAAAGAGAAATGGATATCGTGGCAAGAATTCTCGCTGCATGCCGCACTAAACAAACGACACCTGGGATATTAGGATGGGCACGACAGAAGTTTGTGCGACAATCCCATGCAAGCATTGACGGTTGGGTTACGATTCTGAACAACTGTCGTAAATGCAGCAGTGTTTGAAACTTGTGCAGGTAAATAGAATTCATTATTAATGTACCACAGATAAGGAACTTTTGCTCTCTCTAGCTTCATGTTACGTGTGCCGTCATTGGTTCATCAGCGGGGTATATTATCTGAGGATATTGGGAAGTATTCAGCGGAAATTCTGTATGTCATGATCGTCGTCAGGAAGCTGGGGCCCTTAGTTCTAAAGCTGCACGAGGCTAAGGTGAAACTTAAAAAGATCTTTGCTTATATTTTAGAACCAGTTCCTTCTGGTCTCGGTTCCCTTACCTCAAATTGATACAATTACCTTTCTACACCATCCCTGAAAGTTCGTAACATTTTCACGTTATCATGCTGTTTAGTCATACGTAAAGGCACATTACTTCCTGTCCCACTTGGCAATGTTAGAACTGTGGGGTAGTACAATCACAGATAATCATTTCTAGCTATGATTGGGAATTCTTTGATGAATAAAAAGTCCTTACCCAGGTTCCATGAGGGAAAGTGTCTCCTCTTGATGCCCCTTCCCACATTTCGAGACAGAATTGCATTGTAGAAACTATTGAAAGTATCTCACATAGAAGTTCGTGCTAAATTCCGAGCTTTTGAAGAGCAATGCCAATCTTCGAGATTTTGCATTCTTTTGGATTTGGCATGTTTTTTTTTCGTTGCTTCTTCAACAGAGTGCATATCCGTTTTGCGGACCATGGAAGATCAGTTCAGTCTCTTACTAATTTATTGGGTATAAATCTTCAAATTGCCGCCAATACCACTTCTTTGAATTTAAGCTGCATCTGGTCTACACTTTCGAAGGCAGTTTCGAAGGAGCGCAGACTGTCACCTAGGAAGGCATCAAGCGAATTTTTATCTGATTTTTAATAAAAAATTAGATTTATTTTACTTTTGTTTCTGGTAGTTTTGAGTGTTACAGTATTCAGTCTTGCTACAACGAATTTGTGGTCACTAATCTCTGTATCTGTCATGATACTCTCTCTCTTTTTTAAAATTATTTGCTACTCAGAACTCAAGAATTAGATGAGGAAACGAGGCACTTAAAGTGGTAGATGAGTTTTGCTATCTGGGCAGCAAAATAAGTGATAGCGCTGAAGTAGCAAGGATATAAAATATAGCCTGGCAATGGCAGGAAAATTATTTCTGAAAAAAGAAATTTGTTAACATTGAATGTAGGTTTAAGTGTTAGGAAATATTTTTTAAAAGTATTTGTCTGGAATGCAGCCGTATATGGAGATGAAACATAGACAATAAACAGTTTAGACAAAAAGAGAACAGAAGACATTGAAATGTGTTGCAACAGAAGAATATTGAAGATTAGATTCGAAGATGAAATAAGTAATGTGGAGGTACTGAACAGGATTGGGGAGACAAGAAATGTGTGGTACAACTTGAACCAAAGAAGGGATTGGTTGATAGGACATATCCTGAGACATCAAGGGACCACCAATTTAGTATAGGAGGGAAGTGTGGGAGGTAAAATCAAGGGAGGAGATCAAGACTTGAATATAGTAAGCAGATTAAGAAGGCTGCAGGTTGCGATAGTTATTCAGAAATTCAGAGACTTACACAGTATAGGGTAGCATGGAGAGCTGCTTCCAACCACTCTTTGGACTGAATACCACAGCAACAACAAATCAACATGTTTTCACAACCATTTATACTTAATGTTGGCTCCTGAACTAATTTCTCAAAGTAGCAACGTAGGGCCTAGAAGACATGGGAAGTAACTTTGTAATAAGATAGCATAGTAATCTATTCTCATTCATCATAACATTGTAGCGAAATAATGACTGAGAAACATTTGTGTACTGATAATCATTATAAGTGTAACAATGCATGATAAAGTATAAATAAGATCATTGGTTGTAATTGTTCTGTGCATAGAGATGTTTTCAAGTAATTTCAAGTCATGGCATACAGCTTTGACTAAAACTGTGTGTTAGAGAAATTACTAGTGATATATTTGATACACATTATGTTTTTCAGTTTACACTTAGACTACAAATTATTCGTTCCCAAGTAACATTGACAGCTTTCCACATTCCATTGTGTCAACAGTTGGGCTACAGCATAAGTTTTCTAATGCAGATTTCTGTGTGTGTGTGTGTGTGTGTGTGTGTGTGTGTGTGTGTGTGTGTGTGTGTGTGTGTGTGCCCGCACGTGCGTGCATGTGTGTAGGCCATGTGTATACGTCAACTGTATGAACTTTTGACTAAATCAGGTAATAGATATCTCATGATAGCATCTCTCAGTTCATATTCTTCCTTATCCCACTCATGATCTTTCTGTAACAAAGAAGATTCACTGTTACACAGTGTAACATCACACTGTGAAGAAAATAAAAGGTATGTATTGTACGGGAAGAATATGAATAAATTGACTCTGGGAACTGATAGTTTTTTAAATAAAGGTCTCTTGGCTGTGGGCCTAGTGTGTTCCACAAACTTGATGCATTCAGATCCCTGTGTGTGTGCTTCAAATTCTACAAATATATACAAAATTGCTTGTACCGGTATTCATTTGCATCAAATTGCTATTCCATTGTAATGACCGTTTTTGGCTCCATACTTGTATGATTTCATTTGTCTAATATTTCTTAGTCTGAATAACATTCTTGATTTACAATAAATTAACTTATAAGCAATTGGTCAAGGAATCTCTAATATTTTTCATGGTCCAATATAACTATAAACAAATCTTAATTTCTCCACTAACTGCCACTGATTTTTTTAACTTTTTACAAGAATCAAATGTCCCCTGTGTAAACTGCTTTACTTTCAATATACTACCATGCTCCCGATTCCTAACATTACCCTGTTCCTCCATATTTTTCCTTGCAATGTGTCGTGTTTTTGTACACTAAGACTCTTACATTAAGCAAATTCTATCATTTTGGTTATTAATTTAGCAAGTTTTTTTTTTTTTTATTTCTAGTCTAATGGGATGAAAATCCAGTCATTCAAAGTTGCGAACTGTTTAGTACAGCTTCAAAACTATTTGCATGTTTAATCAAATTTGAATATTCCTTACTACAACAATAGCTACACAGTGTATCAATTTCTCTCATATGCCATTCAGTGGGGATGTTTAATGGGTTGTGTGCTGATATTAATGCACAGTGCCCATAATTAAAGTTCCAGTCCCAGAATGCTGTAGAACTATAACTATTACTCAGAACAACATCAAATTTGAAAAACATGTTATTGACACAGAGGGAAACTTTGTGGAACAAAAATAAATAGATAAAGAAGAAAAATCCATGAAAATTTGACCAATGGATGGTGCGCTAAGCATCAGAATAGCACACCAAAAGATGCACAGCTGGTTTGTATCCCAGATGCCTAACATTACTGTTTCCATGAATAATAGCATACTGCTGGTAATGCTCTTTTACAATAACAATGACTGTACAGTAGTAGTCCTGCAGAAGTTCTGGACATGCAAGGGTTTGAAAAATGGCATTGGTCTGATGTCTGCTAAGGGTCTGGAGAAAATATTTACAAAAGTCAAAGAGATAGGTTCTTTTGAAGTGCAGTGTGGCAGAGGGAGGAAAGAATTTGATGCAGTTTCTGTCAAAGATGTGGCCACAGCATTGCAGAGTTGGTTGAGCAGTGGTATGGAAACATGCAGTGCACAGGGAATTGCCAAAACATTGGACATTCTTGTGAGCATGGTGCATAAAATCCTACAAAAGGTCCTGCATTGCTATCCATCCAAAATCACCCATCTTTAGGAGTAGCTTCCTGCTGATCTGCAAGCAAGACAAATGTTCATTCTGGAATTTCTTGTCCACATGGATGTGAACAATGAATGGTCACAGTACACTCTGTGGACAGACAAAGCTCATCTCAATGTTGAAGGACTGATCAATATGCAGAATAGAAGAATATGGGCAACAGAAAATGCACATGCACATCACCTGGTACCACTTCACATGACAAAGGTGACAGTGACAAGGGGGTTGGTAGTTGTTCATCGTAGGGCCACAGCTTTTTGAGGAGATGAGTCATGCATGTCCTGTTACCTGCACTGTACTCGTATACACTATGAAAGTCTCTTGCACACCAAAGTTATTCAAATCTTTCGACAATGTGGATGTGTGGATAGCATCATTTTTATGCGAGATGGAACTCCTCTGTGTGTTGCAGCACCAGAGAAGCAGTTGCTGAAGAGGTATTTCGGAAATCATATAATCAGCTGTCATCCCCTAGAGCCTTACCATCTGGATCATATAATCTTAATCCGTATGCTTTCTGCTGCATTTTTGTCTGAAAGATGTTGTATTCAGTGCTCCAATTACAAACATAGCTAAACTGAAGTCATGCATTCTACAACACATTCTGAAATGACCCCAAGACACTCCAATATGTTGTGGAATGTGCAGTTTCTCAGTTTCAACTTGAGACAGAATATAGGGGACAGCAAACTGAACATGCCTTGCACCAGTCTCGTGACAATTAGAGCCCAATATCACTTTGCTTTTTATGTGGTCTTTGGCCTAAGGACAATAAAAAATTGGTGTTTGCATGCTATCTGGTGTGACCTTGTCATAATGGATGGGCTTACCTTACCAACAGTGCCACAACTGTTGACTGATTAACTTGTGCAGTCATGTGGCATACTGATCAGTATGGACGGTGTAATGCACAGCTCAAACCATAGCCATCGTACTGTAAATCATCTGTCATTTGTAGCTGGCCCCATTCATTTACAGCACCATGTATTGGTAAAATTTTTGTTTATTTTTTTTCTCCTCCCATGACATTTCTCCATGTGTCAATAACATGCTGTTCAAATTTGATGGCATTGTGAGCAGTGTTTCCATTTCCACAGTGTTTGAAACTGGAATTTTCATTATGGACACCCTGTATGTGGTTTATATTTTCCTCCTATATAAATCTTACCCACAATTTGGAACTAAGCTTATAAGAAAGAATAGCTACTGAGACCCCTATTTTCCAAAAGAATCATTTTTAATTTTTCTCATAATGTTTTTGCTGGCTGCTTTCTTTATAGAATATAACTTTATGAATTCTGAAATTAAACCAACTTTAACAAAGATGTCACTGTATCCACACCCTCTCACTTTTGGTAACTGTCCAAAAAAATCCTACCAGTTTCATACGATTCTTTGAAATAAAACTCTGCATGTATTCTCCCTAGTTTCCTTACTGGATTTTACACATTGACATCTGCCACAAGTGGCTAAAATATCTCTAGCCTTTTGGTTAAGTTACAAAATCTACATTTTCTTTACTCTTTTGGATACACTTCAAAGTTTCATTATGTCCATAACTTTCATATACATACTTTGTTAGACTATCTATATACTATTCTGGCCACGCACCTTCCCTTATCACTGTCTGGACTGTTTCTCCTAAATAAGAGTTCTTTATAACCTTCATAACATTGTTTCACTTTTTGATTACCTTTTTTTCCCCCAAATAACTTTTCACAATCTTCCAATTTCCATCATGGTTTTGGTTTCTCCTTGTTTCATTACAAATCCTCCTGATTTCTCTCTCATTTTCAATTCCTTTCCCACACTCAATCCTGAAATCATTTTCCTTCTAATTCCTTCTCTGTTCATTTTTAATCTAAGCAATCTGACATGTTCGACATCCTGGAGGACCTCCTCACTGTGTATCAATTGGAATTAAAGTAAATCTAATCTAAGTTAATCTAAATGCACCCACAATTATAGCTTTCTTTCCTTTCATGTATTTGATTGAATAATCAAATTATTTTAAGAAAAGGGCTACCTAGTAATTCTACTGTAATACAACCTGCACTTCTTTGAATAACTTAACCTGTGATCAGAATATATTCTAGTTCTATGTCCCAGTCAATAGTTTCTAAACTTGGTAAGAGCAGAGTGTACTGCATATAATTTATTTTTTGTTACAGAGTAATTCTCATACTTTTTAATGTTCTGCTTGCAAATGCTATACAATGATGTTCTAACCTTCCATTTACTACTCTCTCATGTAATAAGTAATCTACCACTTCACTGTCATTACTCCTTGACTTAAGGCAACTTGCTAATGACAGATCTGGTCTGTGTAAAATTCTGCTATCACATAATTGTCTCTTTATCTCATCAAAACCTTGGTGGCATTCTTCACTCCATTCACACATTACACTTTTCCTTGGAAGATAATTCAAACAAGTATCATTCCAAGTCTGAATAATACAAATTTTCTACAAAAACCAGCTAAAGAATGATTTTGACTCCTTTGTTGACGTAGGGGCAGGAAGTTTTTCTATGGATTATATCTTACCACTGCCAGGCAAAATTCCTTCTGTAATGCTGTGACCAAGGAATTTCAGATGTTTCACAGCAAGTGTACACTTTCCCAACTTTAATGAATACCTCATCCCTTAACTTTTGCCCCACTGCCCCTAATTATTCAAAGTAGTCTTCCTAAGTCATTCCAATAACTGAAATATCATCTACATAAATTATCAATCCAGCAAATAATTCCTTTCCCAGACCAAAATCTAATCCTCTTATAAACTCTGCAACAAAAATGTTCAACATAAATTATACTACACAGTATTTTTGGTAACTGCCACCAGACATAAAAACAGTGAATTCCTAGAATTGGTTTCATGTATATCTGATGAAAACCTGAGGTAAGATCAAGACTGGTCATGTAAGTAACACCTTTAAATTTAAGCAATAGTTTTTCTATACTCTCAGGATGGTCAGATTATCTCTCTAATATTTTATTTAAGGCTTATTCACTGTTTCATTTACACTCACATTGACTGGATTATTGCATTTACTGCAACTCCTTTCTATAATTCCACCACTTTCCATGTTCTTTAATTCTCTTTCTAGTGCTCCCTTCCACACAGGAGTATTCCTAGCATTTAACAAAAAATGGTTCATGGGGTTTTAACATGAGTTTAAGCTGGTAATTCATTACTCTTCCTGGTTTCTCACTGAAAACTCTACAGTTCACCCATAAAAATTTATTTCAATCCTCTTTCTGGTTCTCATTAAGTTTTTATGTAACTTCTGCTTTGATTTCAACTAAGTTATGATAATATTCTAGACCTTCCCTCTCAGATAAACTATCTTTCTCTACTACAGTGTATCCCCTGTCATCTTAAAACTCTGATTTCATGATTTGATTACTGCAGTTTATACCATTTACAACAATCGATTTTGTTTGAGAAGAAATAACCAATTCTTGGTTCTGTGAAGTATAATTTTTTGGTTGTCCATCACAATTGTACTTTAGCTTCGGCAGTTCCATTCATCCTCAATATAATTTCCTTGCTCAGATCAGGCATCACAAAACAACACTGATTGATGGTACAGTATGTCATCAATTTTAAATGATAGTAATATATTTTGTTGATTATTTTACTGTGTCTCCCTGCAGATCCTCTACATCTTAATCCCTATCACAGGAAACTCAACAAAATCTGGAGTGCTTCTTATTTTGTTCCTTAATTTTTCAGACACACCACAACTTGGACTCTCTCTATCGATCAGTTAGCTTATCATTCAACAGTTTCAATACGAATGTATGAGCGTCCTAGTACATCAGTATCATCTTCTACTATCACTACTTACATAATGATCTCAAGCTACCTTCAACATTTCATTATTTATGTATTTTTCATATTCCTTCTCACCCTCACAACAGTTCACCTCTCTACTAAATATCAACTGATAAAATCTCACTCACACGTGCCTTCCTATCACAGTTCTAGCCTCCCTGATTATGTTCAATACTTTCTTTCTCTAACATTTTATCTTTTACTTCTACATACATCATTCCACCTGACTCTCTCCATAATTCTGTCATGCTGCCTGTTTTCTCTTCAACCTCTTCTGCAACATTTTTTTTCTGTTCTCACTGCTATTCATACAGGACATTGTATGATGTACGAAAAGACAGAAGTTTTATCCCTGCCATCATCTTTCTGGGACTGCATCATTAAGGAAATAATACATATCTGTACAGCCAATAGTCTCATCAACAAGGATATGGGATTTCAACTGAGCACAGCCTGGAACCCTGCATTGGCTGCTATTAAATCACGACATGCAAATCAAGATTTTTCGCTAACAGGCCTGTCATAACACTGGCTTAGTATAGCCACTGGTGACTAACATATGGCTGCACTGTTGACAAATGCATCATACAGCACATGCATGGGAGAGCCGCTCTGCGATTTTCGGCAGAGGGAATTTAAATAGGAAAATCACTGTGCATGCCCAATTTCCATGGCTGCGCATTCTTCGCACACGTATTCTAAAAATGGAGTATCGGTGTGTGGATACTGTCAGTCATACCTAGCCACAAGCAAAGTTGAACCACCTGAATATGTTAGACAGTTGCTCCAAGGAAATATTGTGAAATTTGTACAGTGGATCCAGCGGCAAACCCATGAAGATTATTTACAATTCACCAATCGGGAAGGTTGAAGAGTCACAACTTTTTCCTGCTTTTCTTCATGCACATCTATATTCATTGCCTTGTAAACTTAGTATAAAAATGTAATCTATTCATTCTAATGATGATGTAAATAAAATAGAAAGAAACTTCCACATGGGAAAAATATATTAAAAACAAAGATTCCAAGACTTACCAAGCGGGAAAGCGCCGGTAGATAGGCACAATAAATAAAACACACAAACACACACACATAATTTTGAGCTTTCGCAACCGGCGGCTGCTTCATCAGGAAAGAGGGAAGGAAAAGGAAAGATGAAAGGATGTGGGTTTTAAGAGAGAGGGTAAGGAGAGTCATTCCAATCCCGGGAGCAGAAAGACTTACCTTAGGGGGAAAAAAAGGTAGGTATATACTTGCGCGCACACACACACACACACACACACACACACACACACACACACACACACACACACACACACACACACACACACACACATATCCATCCATACATACACAGACACAAGCAGACATATCCCTTTTCCCCCCAAGGCAAGCCCCTCCGCTCCCAGGACTGGAACGACTCCCCACCCTCTCCCTCAAAACCCACATCCCCCCATCCCTCCCCCTCCCCCCCTCCCCACGACTAAGCAGCCTCCGGCCGGGGGGGGAGGGTTGGGAGTCGTTCCAGTCCCGGGAGCGGAGGGGCTTGCCTTGGGGGGAAAAGGGATATGTCTGCTTATGTCTGTGTATATATGGATGGATATGTGTGTGTGTGTGTGTGTGTGTGTGTGTGTGTGTGTGTGTGTGCGCGAGTATATACCTATCTTTTTTTCCCCTAAGGTAAGTCTTTCTTCTCCTGGGATTGGAATGACTCCTTACCTTCTCCCTTAAAACCCACATACTTTCACCTTTCCTTTTCCTTCCATCTTTCCTGACGAAGCAGCCGCCGGTTGCGAAAGCTCGAAATTCTGTGTGTGTGTTTGTGTGTTTTATTTATTTTGCCTATCTACCGGCGCTTTCCCGCTTGGTAAGTCTTGGAATCTATGTTTTTAATATATTTTTCCCATGTGGAAGTTTTTGTTGTGCTACCTGTCAGAGAAAGGAAAGTAAATAATTTTTTGTGTGGATTTCAACGTAGATTTTCTGAAAGGGTCAGATAGAAAGCTTGACCTTGAAGTATTACTTGGTTCTTTCAATTTGACGTCAGTTATTGATTTTCGTACTTGGCTGGTGCAGGAAAGCAGCACACTGATTGATAATGTTTTCATAGACCAAGATAAATTTAATCAAATCAAATCTTTTCCTGTTAAGAATGGTCTGTCTGATCATGATGCACAGCTAATTATAGTATATGATATAGCTCCATACAGTAATGTAAAACAGTCCTCCAAAATATTGTGTTCCATTAACAATTTAACACTTCAAAATTTTAGGGAAAGATTGCAACAGTTAGACTGGGATGAGGTGTACAGGGAATGTGATGCTAATTTAAAATGTTACCTATTTCATGATACCTTTGTGAGTATATTTGAAAATAGTTTTCCTAAGAAAACAATGAAATATAATTGCAAGAAACCATGTAAAAAGCCATGGATTACTAAAGGGATAAAAATATCTTGTAAACAGAAAAGAGAAATGTATCTTACAGCTAGGAGGAGTAATGATCCTGAAACAATGAAACATTATAAAAAAATTACTGCACTGTAATAAGAAAAGTTATTAAAAACTCCAGAAGTATGTGTATTATGTCTGAGATTAGCACATCTGATAATTAAATTTAAAAAAAATTGCAATATTGTGAAAAGGAAAGCAGGGTAACCAACAGCACAGGAAGACTGTATTTCTATCAAACACAATGAAAAGTTTGTTAACAAGAATTCAGAAGTAGAAAACATTTTTAATAATCATTTTTAAGTGTTGTAGAGTAAATAGGTTCCAGCTATTCATTAGAAAATGCTAGGCAGTATGAGTAAGAGGCAGTTCCTAAACAATTTGATAAAATTGAAATTCAGCCCACCTCTCCTACTGAAATTAGGAAAATTATAAATTCACTCAAAAGTAAAAGCTCACATGGAATTGATGGCATTTCCAACAAAGTACTAAAAGCTTGTTCCCAGCAAATAATTAGGATTCTCAGCCACATATGTAGTAGCTCAGTGAAACACGGAATTTTTCCAGATAGACTGAAATATGCTATTGTTAAACCATGGCACAAAAAAAGGAGATAGATCTAATGCTAACAACTACCGCCAAATCTCACTTCTGACAGCTTTATCCAAAATTCCTGAAAAAGTAATGTATTCAAGAGTAGCATCACGTATTTGTAAAAATGTCAAATTGGTTTTCAGAAAGGCTTTTCAACTGAAAATGCTATATATGCTTTCACTGATCAAATATTAAATGCACTGAATAACTGAACATCATCCATTGGGATACTTTGTGATCTCTCAAAGGCTTTTTATTGTGTGACTCATGAAATTCTTCTAGATAAGCTTAAGTATTGTGGTATGAGTGGGACAGTGCACAAATGGTTTAATTCATACTTAATGGGAAGAATGCAGAAGGTTGAAATTAACAGTACAGATAGTCAACAAAAACCAACAGAGTCCTCTAACTGGAGAGGTATCAAGAATGGTGTACCACAGGGTTCAGTCTGGAGTCCCTTATTGATCTTAATATAGATTAACGACTTGCCACTCTATATCCAAGAAGCAAGAATCGGCTGAGGAAATAGCAAATAATGTCTTTCAGAAAAGTATTAAGTGGTTCTCTGCAAATGGGCTCTCACAAAATTTTGAGAAAACACAATTTATACAATTCTGTACAGGAAATGGCATAATACCATTGATAAATATAGACTATGGATGGAAGTCTGTTGCTAAGGTAAAATACTCAAAATTTCTGGGTGTGTGCATTGATGAGAAATTGAATTGGAAGAAACACATCAATGATCTGCCAAAATGATTAGGTTCAGCTACTTATGCTATTATTGCAAATTTTGGTGATAAACATATCAGAAAATTAGCTTACTATGCTTATTTTCATTCACTGCTTTCATAAGGCATCATATTTTTGGGCAATTCATCATTAAGAGAGAAAGTATTCATTGCACAAAAGCGTGTAATCAGAATAATAGCTGGAGCCCACCCAAGATCACCTTGCAGACGTTTATTTAAGGTACTCATGATATTCACAGTACTTTTGCAAAACAAATTTTTACTTATGAAATTTGTCATTAATAATCTATCCCAATTCAAAAACAACAGCAAATAGCATAGCAATAACACTAGAAGAAAGGATGATATCCACTATTCTGGATTAAATCTCACTTTGGCACAGAAAGGGATGAATCATGCCGCCACAAAAATCTTTGATCATTTGTGAAATAGTATTAAAAGTCTGACAGATAGCCAACCAATGTTTAAAAGCAGATTAAAAGAATTTCTGAATGACAACTCCTTCTACTCAATAGATGAATTCTTAGATTTGTAGTAGTAAAAAATAAAAATTATATATATATATATATATATTCCAAGACTTACCAAGTGGGAAAGCGCCGGCAGACAGGCACATGAACAAAACACACAAACACACACACAGAATTACTAGCTTTCCATTTAAGAATTCACTTTTGATTCTAGCCTGTTCTGTTTACAACAAAAATGTTTGCAAAAAGCCTTTTTTAAGTCAGTATGAGTCATTTGTATATTACTGTGCTGGTTAGCCTGTGGCATCCATAGGTCACATCAACCACACAAATTACAATCTTTGGAATATTAACTGCTCTGACGAGCCAGCATGTTTAATTCAGTCTGCCTTTGTACTTCATGCAGTGTTCTTGTGTTACAGCCATTATGGTAAAATATATGTGTATATAGAAAACTTGGGAACTGTTTATTATGTATCTTAAGATCTGTATCCAGAATCCCATATTGGTCACCCCAGACAAAAAGTTCTATGTCTTTCGCTACTTCCACACCAGTCATACAGAATCAACAGGTTTCATGTCTGATGCCATGGCTACATCACCAAACATTCTTTATGAAGATTTGGAGGCCCAGCTTTTATGACCAGGCCAACCCAACCCTCCACCGTTGGTTATTTTGTAGCTAATGGACAATGAGCTATGATCTTTGATGAGGATAACCTCTACTTTAGCAACTCCAAAATGACCAAATGTTATGCAGTTAGCTCAGGCAATGGATTCATGGTTTGCTTCGCTGGATTAGGCATACCAACAAGTGAAAAGCGAAGTGGACAATCTACTAAATAGTGTGATGATCAATCACTTGTACAAAGTTAAAACGGACCAAAATTTTCACATGTGCTTTGATCCTTTATGTGCCACGACATTGGTTACAGTAGTGCCATGTGCAATGCCTCCATTTGAAAAAACGCACACGCAGCCAACTATTACGAAGCTACGCCAGCCTCGCCTTCCTCACAAATCAGTAACTGATATTTTTATGAATCCGGTTCACCAGAACAAACCACCAGGTTGGTGGCCCAGTTTCACAACCTTGTGGGTATGAGTGCACCCAAAATAGCCTCTTCCCCCAGCAGCGTTATACTGTGACACTACGACCGCTACTGTTTTATTGTCCTTGCACAAAGGGTGCATGGCCAGTGTATGCGGAAAACTCTCATTGTTGCCACTTTAAGCTCCAGCCCCCCCCCCCCCTACCCCCTCCCTCACCTGCAGGGGGCCTTGATTCTGACCTTACAACTGCTTGCTCCTTCCACAGTACCATCTGTGTTTGCCGTGCCAGCCTACCCAATCATTTCCACATTGGACAATATCAGTGCTATTCCTGCAATTTCTGGACCAGTTTATGGGCTCACCCGTTCGCTCCCATAGTACTGACCGTGCCTGCCGCATTGTGTTTTCAGGCGTCTTCAGACACATTACAACCACCCGTTGTTCTGAATGTGTGTGCTAGTAACATTTCCACTCCAATGATGCCGGATTCCAGAATGAACTCTTGTGCAGCGGGACCACAGGCCTTCCAAGACACACTGAAGCCACCTCCATCTTCACCTCCTGGTTGCCTACTGAAGCTACCTCCCCTATACAAGGACAATCCAGTTTCATGGTTCGCACTTATAGTGCATCTCTTAGAGCTGCATCAAGTGACAAGTGACTGATGACAACTCCAAGGTCGTATGTTTGGTCACACAGTTTCATGCCCACTCATATTTAATTTTTGATCTCATATGTTCGCTCCCACCCCTACCCCCCCCCCCCCCCCCCCCTCCCTCCTGTCACCATGAACCATCGCCCTTGCCGTTGGTGGGGAGGCTTGCGTGCCTCAGCGATACAGATAGCCGTACCGTAGGTGCAACCACAACGAAGGGCTATCTGTTGAGAGGCCAGACAAACGTATCATTCCTGAAGAGGGACAGCAGCCTTTTCACTAGTTGCAGGGGCAACAGTCTGGATGATTGACTGATGTGGCCTTGTAACACTAACCACAGCGGCCTTGCTGTGCTGGTACTGCAAACAGCTGAAAGCAAGGGGAAACTACAGCCGTAATTTTTCCTGAGGGCATGCAGCTTTACTGTATGGATAAATGATGATGGCGTCCTCTTGGGTAAAATATTCTGGAGGTAAGATAGTTCCCCATTCGGATCTCCGGGCAGGGACTACTCAGGAGAACGTCGTTATCACAAGAAAGAAAACTGCCATTCTACAGATCGGAGTGTCGAATGTCAGATCCTTTAATCGGGCAGGTAGGTTAGAAAATTTAAAAAGGGAAATGGATAGGTTAAAGTTAGATATAATGAGAATTACCGAAGTTCTGTGGCAGGAGGAACAAGACTTTTGGTAAGGTGAATACAGGGTTATAAATACAAAATCAAATAAGGTTAATGTAGGAGTACGTTTAATAATGAATAAAACAATAGGAATGTGGGTAAGCTACTGCAAACAGCACAGCAAATGCATTGTTGTGGTCAAGATAGACACGAAGCCCACGCCTACGACGGTAGTACAAGTCTATATGCCAACTAACTCTGCAGATGATGAAGAAATTGAAGAAATGTATTATGAAATAAAAGAAATTATTCAGATAGTGAAGGGAGACGAAAATTTAATAGTCATGGGGGACTGGAATTCAGTAGTAGGAAAAGGGAGAGACGGAATGTAGTAGGTGAATGTGGATTGGGTCTAAGAAATGAAAGAGGAAGCTGCCTGACAGAATTTTGCACAGAGCACAACTTAATCATAGCTAACACTTGGTTCAAGAATCATAAAAGAAGGTTGTATGCATGGAAGAAGCATGGAGATACTGACAGGTTTCAGATAGATTACATAATGGCAAGACAAAGATTTAGGAATCAGGTTTAAAACTGTAAGACATTTCCAGGGGCAGATGTGGACTCTGATCCCAATCTATTGGTTATAAACTATAGATTAAAACTGAAGAAACTACAAAAAGGTGGGAATTTAAGGAGATGGGATCTGGATGAACTGACAGAACCAGAGGTTGTACAGAGTTTCGGGGAGAGCATAAGGGAACAATTGACAAGATTGGGGGAAAGAAATACAGTAGAAGAAGAATGGGTAGCTTTGAGGGATGAAGTAGTGAAGGCAGTATAGTATCAAGTAGGTAAATAGGCGAGGCCTAGTAGAAATCATTGGGTAACAGAAGAAATACTGAATTTAACTGATGAAAGAATAAAAAATTAAAAAAAATGCAGTAAATGAAGCAGGCAAAAAGGAATATAA
The DNA here is from genome assembly GCF_023897955.1 of Schistocerca gregaria. Classification (NCBI taxonomy): domain Eukaryota; kingdom Metazoa; phylum Arthropoda; class Insecta; order Orthoptera; family Acrididae; genus Schistocerca; species Schistocerca gregaria. Next base: position 228,602,551 of record NC_064925.1, on the reverse strand, counting down.
ATGTCTAAAAAATGAGATCGACAGGAAGTGCAAAATGGCTAAGCACACATGGTTAGAGGACAAATGTAAGGATGTAGAGGCTTATCTCAGTAGGGGTTAGATAGATACTGCCTACAGGAAAATTAAAGAGACCTTTGGAGAAAAGAGAACAACTTGTATAAATATCATGAGTTGAGATGGAAACCCAGTTGCAAAGCAAAGAAGGGAAAGCAGAAAGGCGGAAGGAGTATATAGAGGGTCTATACAAGGGAGATATACTTGAGGGCAATGTTATGAAAATGGAAGAGGATGTAGATGAAGATGATATGAGAGATATGATACTGTGTGAAGAGTTTGATAGGGCACTGAAAGACCTAAGTTGAAGCAAGGCTCCCAGAGTAGACAACATTCCATTAGAACTTCTGACAGTGTTAGGAGAGCCAGTCCTGACAAAACTCTACCATTTGGTGCACAAGATGTATGAGACAGGCGAAATACCCTCAGACTTCAAGAAGAATATAATAATTCCAATCCCAAAGAAAGCAGGTGTTGACAGATGTGAAAATTACCGAACTATCAGTTTAATAAGTCACGGCTGCAAAATACTAATGCAAATTCCTTACAGATGAATGGAAACACTGGTAGAAGCTGACCTTGGGGAAGATCAGTTTTGATTCCATAGAAATGTTGGAACACGTAAGGCAATACTGACCCTACGACTTATCTTAGAAAATAGATTAAGAAAAGGCAACCCTACGTTTCTAGCATTTGTAGACTTAGCGAAAGCTTTTGACAATGTTGACTGGAATACTCTCTTTCAAATTCTGAAGGTGACAGGGGTAAAATACAGGGAGAGAAAGGCTATTTACAATTCGTACAGAAATCAGATAGCAGTTATAAGAGTCGAGGGACATGAAAGGGAAGCAGTGGTTGGGAAGGGAGTGAGACAGGGTTGTAGCCTCTGCCGATGTTGTTCAATCTGTATATTGAGCAATCAGAAAAGGAAAGAAAAGAAAATTTTGGAGTACGTATTAAAATCTATGGATAAGAAACAAAAACTTTAAGGAGGATATAAGATGAACATCAACAAAAGCAAAATGAGGATAGTGTAATGTAGTCGAATTAAATCGAGTGATGCTGAGGGAATTAGATTAGGAAATGAGACACTTAAAGTAGTAAAGGAGTTTTGCTATTTGGGGAGCAAAATAACTGATGATGGTCGAAGTAGAGAGGATATAAAATGTAGACTGGCAATGGCAAGGAAAGCATTTCTGAAGAAGAGAAATTGGTTAACATCGAGTATATATTTAAGTGCCAGGAAGTCGTTTCTGAAAGTATTTGTTTGGAGTGTAGCCATGTATGGAAGTGAAACATGGACGATAACCAGTTTGGACAAGAAGAGCATAGAAGCTTTTTAAATGTGGTGCTACTGAAGAATGCTGGAGGTTAGATGGGTAGATCACATAACTAATGAGGAATTGTTGAATAGGATTGGGGAGAAGAGGAGTTCGTGGCACAACTTGACTAGAAGAAGGGATCAGTTGGTAGGACATGTTCTGAGGCATCAAGTTATCACCAATTTAGTATTGGAGGGTAGCAGGAGGGTAAAAATAGTAGAGAGAGGCCAAGAGAAGCACACACTAAGCAGATTCAGAGGGATGCAAGCTGCAGTACGTATTGGAAGATGAAGAAGCTTGCACAGGATGGAGTAGCATGGAGAACTGCATCACACCAGTCTCAGGACTGAAGACCACAACAACAACAACAACAACAACTTACTTTCGCCTCCACCATCACTGAAGTACGAGTTACCAAGAAAACAATTTTGGACCACCTTACCTTCTCATCACAGGAATTGATAATCAAAATTCTGTATGAGTAGCACCTGTGTGACCGCGCTCTGTCACAACTTTGGTGCCGCCTCAGGCTACTCATGATTTAACACACAATCCCAGACTTTATGGTAAGGATGCATACACAATTTAGAAACACCTGGCTACACACTACCTGTCAGCCATTCCCCACCTGACACTTACATGCTGACAACACTCACCTCTTGCTCACACATCATGGTCAGGGATGACTCTGTCAGGCAACCCTTACAACCCCCTTACCTCAGACCCTTCAAAGTACTCCGGAGGGGTGAGACAACATTCGACATTATGATAAGAGATCACAAACCATTTCTCTACACAGGCTCAAGCCCGCCTTCATAGACTCCGACACCCCTCAGCCGACCCAGTGGGCCTGCCGAGTACATGTTCTTTTGACGAACCTACTAATGAGTCCATTCAAGCTATGGTTGGGTTTTCTCCATACAACAATTCACCACCACTGCTTGCAGGTTCCTCAGGCATGCCACCGTCATCCCCATTCACAGGTTTTGAAGACATTTCAGGTACTAGAGGCATGGACACCCCATCTTTCGTTTTGCGCAGCAATTTACCACCTGACCGTGTCGACAACGTGTCGATTATGGTGTTAGATGAACCTCACCAAGGAACTCAATGTCAAGATAGTGTACAGCTTGTCCCTTCCACAAGAATGTGACCTGTTGTGTGATCAATTTAGATGCCTCAGTCTGTATTCAGGGAAAGCATGCTCACATGCTGCCTCCTCTCCCATACTGCTACTTCCAAGTTGGCTGACGCATCATTCCCCCTTGTTGGATTTTGGATTTAGAGTTGGACCTGTGGCTGCCCTCTGCACCTTCGCACACCAACCCGATGGAGATGGAGCTTCTGGTCATGCGCCTGCCACCTTGCACCACTCACGCCTATGCTACACCCGCATGACACCCCTCCCCCCCTCAGGTCTCATAGGCCATACTCAGTACTGTGGGAGAGGAGGGGGGTGGGAGAGGCTGTGTGGTGTCGATAGGTCACATCGACCACATATATTACAATCTTTGGAATATTAACTGCTCTGACGAGCTGCCATGTTTAATTCAGTCTGCTTTTGTACTTCATGCAATGTTGATGTGTACCAGTGTTTATGGTCAAATATATGTGTGTATAGGAAACTTGAGAACTGTTTATTACATTCTGTACAATTTGTATCCAGAATGCCATAAGCCCAAGAGAGAGTTTCCCCATGCAAAAACTTTCTTGCAAACTTTAATTTAAGACTAGTGTCCCTGTTGATTGTAAAAAAGACTAATGAACAATTGAATATAGATTTCTATGCAGATTCATGTATTGGACTTGCTCAAGACTAGAAACTTTTATCTTACTTCACATCTTAGCTCTGCATGAGGCAGAACGCATGTGATATACATAAATTATTAGGTTGTTACTATGATATTGAATGTATGTTTTATCGAGTCTGATGTTTAAAGACACCCGTTGGCTTGCCAGAGTTTAATTACTTATGTGAAAAAGAGTAAATGTTGCTTTGTGTTGAGAGGTGAAAAAATACCAAGAATGAACTGAAAGTATTCCACAAGTACAAAAATTCTTTCAAGAATAGAGAAGTAGCTTAATAAACTCCTGTAATCTGCTATACTCTTCAGAGAAGAAGGTTTTGGGAGATCAACGTAGCTGACTACCCAGAGAAGAGAATCAGCTGCACACAATACGTAAGTCAACTGCGAGAGTCATGTGAGTCTTGCACATCAGTACCACACTGCCTCCTGTCATCCAGGAAAACGTTAGACATTGTGTCTGTGCAAAATTTGCATTTGTTGACTGAAGATCAGAAATTGTATTGAATTGTGTGAGGGACTTGTTTTTTCTGCTGTTAATGACTGTAAAAACTTTCTTAAGAACATCACAACAGGCAGTGAGATGTGGGTGTACAGATTGAAATGAAGATGCAGTCATCGCAGTGGGTGGGCAAAGGGTCACTTCATCCAAAAAAACCAGGCACGAGTCAGTCAAATGTCAGGGTGATGTTGGTTGTGTTATTCAACTGAAAAAGAATTATCCATCATGAATTTGTGCCAGGAAGTCTACCAGGAAATTATAGCATGCATGGGGGATGCTGTGCACAGGGTGAGGCCTGAATTTTGGTAAAACCAGAGTTGGATGTTGCATCATGACACTTTTCCAGTTCACACATCACTTCTTGTCTGCAGCTGTCTAGCAAAACACCACATTCCCATTGTCCAACCATCATTGTATTCTCTGGACCTAGATCCAACTGACTGTTTCCTGTTTCGCAAACTGCAAACCACATTGAAAGGATATCATTTCCAAACCATAGAGGAGATACAGGACAATGTGACACGAAAACTGCACGTCATCCCACAAAATGTGATCCAGGAGACGTTCCAAAACTGGAAGAAAAGATGGAACAGTGTGTAGTCAGTAGAGAGGACTGTAGCGACGCTGCCGCACTCTAATTCAAGCTCGCTGATGTGTGTGTGTGCTGTGTGCATGTGTCAGTGCAGCGCTGTGCGGTCGTAATTACTGTACACGACGTTTGTGTAGTTCCGCACCCAGCCTCCAGAGGCGCTGTGTTTTCTAGCTTTTATATACGTTCTGTTTATTATTATTATTCCTTGTTTTTTGAGGTAGTGAGTAGTTCCATGCCTCCTGGCTTTGGTTGGACGAGTACTGTTTTCTCTCCTAACTCCGGAAGTTTTCTGAGGATTGAGGATCCTTCTGTAGAGGCTGGAAGCAAAATTTAGTAACTCCGATCGGTCCATGCATGCCAAGTGTCGTCAGATACACGCTCACAATAAAGTTACTGTTGCTCAACTGAAGGTCTTTATTCTTCTGAATCACATTAAGCAAGGGTCGGACAGCCTCCAGTTTAGCTGAACCTGACAAGTGGTGACCCCGACATGATCCAAGAAGAAACCGATGTGATCCAAGCAGAAACCGACGTGATTAAGAAGAAGCAAGCGTGAGCTACGTAAGTAATGAGCACATAATGACTGAACAGCAACGGCCGTCTCCAGGATTGCAGTCTGTTTGATGCCGTTCTGGCCCGACAACCCAGTACTCTGGTTCGCGCAGGCAGAGGCAAGTTTTAGTTGCGCTGGAATAACGGTCGAAGCAACTAAATTTGCACTCATTGTGAGCCAACTCGACCAACGTTATGCAGCCGAGGTGCAGGACATAATCATAACACCGCCCAAGGCTGGAGCTTATGCCAGGCTAAAATCAGAGTTAATTCGATGGGTGGCCGCGTCACAAGAGGATCGGACACCTCAGGTTCTGACACAGGAAGAAATTGGCGACAGGAAACCTTCTCAATACCTGAGACATCTACGCAGCAAAGTTGACACCGTTACTGTGCCAGTCTGCTCAGAGCGCTGTGGAGCAATAAGTTGCCGCCGCAAATAAAAGCCATAATCACCTCACAAACGGACATGCCGCTGGATGATGTGGCAAAGCTAGCAGACCGGATTCAGGACATGATCACATCGGCTCTGGTCAATGCAGTCGCGGCATTGGACAACAGTGCAAACAGTACCGCGTCTGTAGCATGGGCCGACCATGATTAACTGGCGGCCAAGTTTTCCGAGGATTGAGGATCCTTCTGTAGAGGCCGGAAGCAAAATTTAGTAACTCCAGTCAGTCCATGCATGCCAGGCGTCATCAGATACGCGCTCGCAATAAAGTTACTGTTGCTCAACTGAAGGTCTTTATTCTTCTGAATCACGTTAAGCAAAGGTCAGACAGCCTCCAGTTTAGCTGAACCCAACAAGACTATTTTGAATGCGACAGTAAATAAAATGTTGTGCAATAAGCAATAAAGCTGATACAGCAAACATTCAGTTTCTGTTCGAACACACCTCATACTTAGTTTTCTAATAACATAAACAATGAAGACAATATTATTGTGATTGTTATGTGCACTTTAAGTATTTATTGACACTTTTTCTCAGGATATAATCATTTTAAAATATTCTGATCTAAAACTTTTATTACTTGTCAGGGCAAACTGGAGTTATCACATTGCTCTATTAACTATCATGAGTTGAGTTTTAAGTTGGAGCTTTTTATACTTGCTATGCAATGATGATTGTAAATAAAAGTCTGTTGTTTTTTGCATGTACTTATGTATTACAGTAATTGTCTTTGCAATGGTACAATCATAACTCTGATTTTATTTATAATAATTATTTGAAATCCAGTATTCTAGAGGTGTTAACTTACAAGTAGCAAGGAAACTGATAAACTCGGCAGAACAAAACTTTGAAACTGTCTAGAACTAAATTATTTCACTAAGATTTTTTATTATGGTGTGAAATTTGAAAGCACTGTAACATTATTTTCCTAACTGAAGTAAATACAGTGTCAAATAATTGTTACTTTTCCAACTTTTGTGTGTTTTGAACATAGCTTCATATCATTATAACTTTTTAACTTAATGTAATAATGAATTGTGAAAGAGGTAGCTTTTCCTTAGCACTCCTAACCAACTGAACATTGTGATGTGGAATGTATAGGGCCTGAGTTAGTTGTGCTCCTTCTCTCTTTTTCAGTTATCATATGTACTCCATCTCCTTCTTTTTGTGCTTGTCTTTTTCTGAAGTATTTATAGGTAATTGACTTAATTTTCTGGAATTTATACAAGATGTACATGTACATGACAGTTGTATACCTACACTGATCAGCCAGAACATTATGTCCACCGACCTAGTATCTGGTATGTCCACCTTTGGCAGTGGTAACAGCAGCAGCACATCATGTCCTGGTAGCAATGAGGTCTTGGTAGATTGATGGAGGGAATTAGCATCACATCTGCACACACAAGTCACGTAATTCCCATAAAGACTGGGGAGGGGGGGACTATAAGCACTGACGTCATTTTCAATCACATTGACCAGGTTCAGATCTGGCAAGTTGGCAGACCAACACATCAATTGGAACTTTCCATTGTGTTTCTCAAACCACTCATCATGTTCGGGGCCTTGTGACAGGATGCAGTATCTTGTTGAAAGCACCCACTGCCTTCGGGAAACATGATCATCACCAAGGAGTGTACATAGTGTGCAACCAGTGTACGATACTCTTTTGCCATCATGGTGCCTTCCACAAGCTCTGTTGGATCCATTGATGTCCACCTGATTATTCCTCAGAGCATAATGGAGCCACAACCAGCTTTTTTCCACTCTGCAGTACAGGTGTCAAGAAGCTGTTCTCCTGGAAGATGATAGATTCCCACCTTTCCATGAGCATAATGAAGATGTTTTTGGGTTTCATTAGTTCATGCAATGCTCTGCCACCGCACCAATGTCCAGAGCTAAAGGTCATGTGCCCATTGCAGCTGTAGTTGTCATGTCATGGTGTTCATGTTGGCACATACAAGGGTTGTCAGCTATGGAGGCCCATTGTTAGGAGTGTTCACTGCACTATGTGTTCACACACACTTGTACCCTGCCCAGCCTTAAAGTCTGATGATAGTTCTGCCACAGTTTGCTGCCTGTCCTATTTTACCAGTCTGCTCATCTTACGACATACAATATTGGTAATGAGGGTGGTTGCCCAACCCCACGACGTCTGATCTGGTCCCTCAGTTTTGTAACAAGTTGAAGACACTCACCATTGCACTCCTAGTACCCCTGACAAGTCCTGCAGTTTCTGAAAGCTCTTGCTGATACTCGAAGCTATCACAATCTCCTCTCAAGTAAGCTCAAACAGATCACATGCATTCCCCATTTTACACATGGACAGCATGCTAATTGATACTATATGCACCATGCATGTGTCCTCAATAGATGATGCTGCTATTACCTGGACAGATTTATATTGATATTAGGTCAGTTGTCATAATGTTCTGGCTAACCAGTGTATTTTGTCATTGAGGGTGGCAAATGTCTTAATGAAATATAAATTCTACAGAATTGTCTCTCTGTGAATCCACCATTTTATCAATCAGTTTGCACACCTGAGGTAAATTTGATGGCCCCTTTGCTTCCATCTTCCTCATTCCACACGTAGCAAAGTCCATGTTTCGTCTTGTAGTCAAATATTGTCAGCTTGTAAGTAGACAACTCCTTACATGTTGGAAGCACTGACTGTAGGTCTTACAATAAAAATGATCACATTGGGGTCTGGATTCAGTTTATCATGTTCTTTTTCAACTCTTGTAAGGTTCTTCTCCTGTTGGTTTAAATGATACTCATAATCTGTTTTGCTACTTGCTAATGTCATGTTGTTGTTGTTGTGGTGGTCTTCAGTCCTGAGACTAGTTTGATGCAGCTCTCCATGCTACTCTATAGTGTACAAGCTTCTTCATCTTCCAGTACCTACTGCAACCTACATCCTTCTGAATCTAGTTAGTGTATTCATCTCTTGGTCTCCCTCTATGGATTTTACCCTCCACGCTGCACTCCAATACTAAATTGGTGATCCCTTGATGCCTCAGAACATGTCCTACCAACCGATCCCTTCTTCTAGTCAAGTTGTGCCACAAACTTCTCTTCTCCCCAATCCTATTCAACACTTCCTCATTAGTTATGTGATCTACCCACCTAATCTTCAACATTCTTCAGTAGCACCACATTTAAAAAGCTTCTATGCTCTTCTTGTTCAAACTATTTATCGTCCATGTTCCACTTCCATACACGGCTACACTCCACACAAATACTTTCAGAAACGACTTCCTGACACTTAAATCTATACTCGATGTTAACAAATTTCTCTTCTTCAGAAACGCTTTCCTTGCCATTGCAAGTCTACATTTTATATCCTCTCTACTTCGACCATCATCAGTTATTTTGCTCCCCAAATAGCAAAACTCCTTTACTACTTTAAGTGTGTCATTTCCTAACCTAATTCTCTCAGCATCACTCGCCTCAATTCAACTACATTCCATTATCCTCATTTTGCTTTTGTTGATGTTCATCTTATATCCTCCTTTCAAGGCACTGTCCATTCTGTTCAACTGCTCTTCCAAGTCCTTTGCTGTCTCTGACAGAATTACGATGTCATCAGTGAACCTCAAAATTTTTATTTCTTCTCCATGGATTTTAATACCTACTCCGAACTTTTTTTTTTCCCCACTGCTTGCTCAATATACAGATTAGATAACCTTAGGGATAGGCTACAACCCTGTCTCACTCCCTTCACAACCACTGCTTTCCTTTCATGTCCCTCGCCTCTTATAACTGCCATCTGGTTTCTGTACAAATTGTAAATAGCCTTTCACTCCCTGTATTTTACCCCTGCCACCTTCAGAATTTGAAAAAGAGTATTCCAGTCAACATTGTCAAAAGCTTTCTCTATGTCTACAAATGCTAGAAACGTAGGTTTGTCCTTCCTTAATCTAGCTTCTAAGATAAGTCATAGGGTCAGTATTGCCTCAGGTGTTCCAACATTTCTACGGAATCCAAACTGATCTTCCCTGAGGCTGACTTCTACTAGTTTTCCCATTCGTCTGTAAAGAATTCACGTTAGTATTTTGAAGCTGTGCCTTATTAAACTGATAGTTCTGTAATTTTCACATCTGTCAACACCTGCTTTCTTTGGGATTGGAATTATTGTATTCTTCTTGAAGTCTGAGGGTATTTCGCCTGTTTCATACATCTTGCTCAGCAGATGGTAGAGTTTTGACAGGGCTGGATCTCCCAAGGCTATCAGTAGTTCTAATGGAATGTTGTCTACTCCGGGGGCCTTGTTTCGACTCAGGTCTTCCAGTGCTCTTTCAAACTCTTCACGCAATATCATAGCTCCCATTTCATCTTCATCTGCATCCTCTTCCAGTTCTATAACATTGCCCTCAAGTACATCACCATTGTACAGACCCAGTATATACTACTTCCACCTTTCTGCTTTCTCTTCTTTGTTTAGAACAGGGTTTCTATCTGAGTTCCTTATATTCATACAAGTGATTCTCTCTTCTCCAAACGTCTCTTTAATTTTCCTGTAGGCAATATCTATCTTACCCCTAGTGAGATAAGCCTCTACATCCTTACATTTGTCCTCTAGCCATCCCTGCTTAGCCATTTTGCACTTCCTGTCGATCTCTCTTTTGAGACGTTTGTATTCCTTTTTGCCTGCTTCATTTGCTACATTTTTATATTTTCCCCTTTCGTCAATTAAATTCAATATTTCTTCTGTTACCCAAGGATTTCTACAAACACTCATCTTTTTACCTACGAGATCCTCTGCTGCCTACACTACTTCATCTCTCAAAGCTACCCATTCTTCTTCTACTGTATTTCTTTCCCCCATTCCTGTCTATTTTTCCATTATGCTCTCCCTGAAACTCTATACAACCTCTGGTTTACTCATTTTATCCAGGTCCCATCTCCTTAAATTTCCACCTTTTTGCAGTTTCTTCAGTTTTAATCTACAGTTCATAACCAATAGATTGTGGTCAGAATCCACATGTGCCTATGGAAATGTCTTACAATTTAAAACCTGGTTCCTAAATCTCTGTCTTACCATTATATAATCTATCAGACACCTGTCAGTATCTCCAGGCTTCTTCCATGTATACAACCTTCATTTATGTTTCTTGAACCAAGTGTTAGCTATGATTAAGTTGTGCCCTGTGCAAAATTCAATCAGGTGGCTTCCTCTTTCATTTCTTAGCCCCAATCCACATTCACCTACTACATTTCCTTCTCTCCCTATACCTACTACCGAATTCCAGTCACCCATTGTGGTGTCACTGCCAGACACCACACTTGCTAGATGGTAGCCTTTAAACCGGCCGTGGTCCGGTAGTATACGTCGGACCTGCGTGTCACCTCTATCAGTGATTGTAGACCGAGGGCCGCCACACGGCAGGTCTAGAGAGACTTCCTAGCACTTGCCCCAGTTACAGTACAGCCGACTTTGCTAGCGATGGTTCACTGACTTCTAAGCTCTCATTTGCTGAGACGATAGTTAGCATAGCCTTCAGCTACGTTATTTGCTACGATCTAGCGAGGCGCCAGTATCCGTACTATTGATATTGTGAATCATGTACCATAAAGAGCGACGATTGTTATTAATGGATTAAAGTTAAATATTCCGCCAGCTACTGCCGTTTTTCTCAATTCTAATTCCCTTGTCATGTTCAAGGCCTCATGCCAGCCTGAGTGAGCTAAACGCATGAATTTCGGCCTCCTTTACTAACACGGTTAGCTCTCCGGCCAACCACAACACCCATGACTATTAAATTTTTGTCTCCCTTCACTATCTGAATAATTTCTTTTATTTCATCATACATTTCTTCAATTTCTTCATCATCTGCAGAGCTAGTTGGCATATAAACTTGTACTACTGTAGTAGGTGTAGGCTTTGTGTCTATCTTGGCCACAATAATACGTTCACTATGCTGTTTGTAGTAGCTTACCCACATTCCTATTTTCCTATTCATTATTAAGCCCATTCCTGCATTACCCCTATTTGATTTTGTGTTTATAACCCTGTAGTCACCTGACCAGAAGTCTTGTTCCTGCTGCCATCAAACTTCACTAATTCCCAGTAAATCTAACTTTAACCTATCCATTTCCCTTTTTAAATTTTCTAACCTACCTGCCCAATTAAGGGATCTGACATTCCATGCTCCGATACATAGAATGCCAGTTTTCTTTCTCCTGATAACGTCATCCTCTTGAGTAGTCCCCGCCCGGTGACCCGAATGGGGGACTATTTTACCTCCAGAATATTTTACCCAAGAGGACGCCAACATCATTTAATCATACAGTAAAGCTGCATGCCCTTGGGAAAAATTACGGCCGTAGTTTCCCCTTACTTTCAGCCGTTCGCTGTACCAGCACAGCAAGGGCAATTTTGGTTATTGTTACAAGGCCACATCAGTCAGTCATCCAGACTGTTGCCCCTGCAACTACTGAAAAGGCTGCTGCCCCTGTTCAGGAACCACACATTTGTCTGGCCTCTCAACAGATACCCCTCTATTTTGGTTGCACCTACGGTACGGCTATCTGTATCGCTGAGGCACGCAGGCCTCCCCACCAACGACAAGGTTCATGGTTCATGGGGGGAGGGCTAATGTCATAAGTTCTGTAAAATGATTTATTTATTTATTTATTTATTTGGTGTTGCATGGCTACAATAGCTTAAGAATTATCATATGAATCTAAGTATACTGAACATTTAATACTTAGAGACAAGTTTTATGTCATAAATGTAAATATGCTTGAGACCCTTTTTTCCACAGGTTCCATGTCAACAAGGGCAATTTTATTTATGATTTGGGGAAGGTAGATTACCATACATATTCTTATTTGTAAATATTTATTGTTTATACTTGTTTTCTGATGTGTTACACATTCCAGAGGATCTCCTCACTATGGATCAATTTGAATGAGAAGTACATCTAATCATGTAATCTAATCAGCTTTTCTGACCACTATGCAGAATTCACATAAATGCTTTTGGACTATGAAAAGAGATATATTGAATTCAAAGTTGAATATTTTTAATAACAGAGTTTCATTATGTTTACCATTCTTTTTGCAATCTTCGATATAGCCTCTGTAGATGCTTACAACAGTTCTTCCTCTTCCTATAAACTCACGGGATGTCTTTGCTTGTAGGCAATGATGCTCAAAGTGAGGGATTAATCTAATGTGAGAATGCATGCCATTTTAAATTTTGTTGTCAACTGAGGTATGATTATCTTGTTTGCCCCAGAGATCCTCTAGTGGAAATTCCTCTTTGATTATTCCAGGGGTATTTTCAACTGTTCATCAGTTAATATCCAAAACAGACACAAAAAATGTTTACAGACTCTGTCATTGTCCATTCTTTTCAAAGTAGAATGCTTGTTTCAGATTTTTATTTTTCTTGGAATATTTATATTGGGTCTTTGTTTCAAAACTATGGTGTACAATATATTCCCCTTACTTAGACAAATCTCCTCTCTTACAGTAGTTTGAAATGATGTATCTTCTGTTGTCTCCATGGTAGCTTAGTGCTTCTAGATTGTATGATACATACCCAGTGAGTCATGTACAAAGTAACAAATCTTTCATTTCATGAACAGTTTTAGATATCGAAATGAGGTTTTTGGAAAATGATTGTATGATAAGGGGCACATATTTTGGTATTTAATAAAGAATCTTAACTTTTCTATTGATAGAGATGTTGAAACAAGTATGATTTTTAAAAAATAGAATAATCTCATTTTTCTAAAGGCACTCAAAAACACTTCAAAAGATGAGTACAGTGATGCAGTGTGTGTTAATTTTGAGGCTGAAACGCTTCAAAAAAGATTCTGAGAAATACTCTAGACCTGAAACACAAGCCTTTTGAAATTGGCTACTGTGTTGTAAACAAGCCCATGTCAGGTTATAGTACTGTGTAAAGCCTTTTGACTATTTACATGTCTCACTGCTGCTTCAGCATTTTTTTGTTTGCAAACATGTACACCAATCAGAATAAGTGAGACTTGCTAGTTTTATACCATACATGTTACATTCTGTTGAAATGGTAATGGAAAACCACCTGACAAAACTGTAGTTGTTTCCACAAAAACCTGGAAACATATACAAATGTGAAATAGCTTTCCTTAGTCCTATCTGATGCCCCAGAAGCTAGCATATTGCATAGTTCCATACAGAAAAATTATAGCTTACCTTGTATTTACATCATACAGGAAATGAGGTTTCATTTTGGTAGTATAGGCCTGTCTTGCTCCATCAACATATAATGACATGGCCTGGCTTGAGTGCTCTGCTTGGCATATTTGCATTGCAATAACCAACTCTGGCTGCATTGATCCCCAGTTTTAGTGCATTTCTTAGACTCTGTTGCAAAACTTTTCAATGTCAATACATCTCAGCTGATACCAGAGTTCAGAGCATTAACCATAAAAAAATCTAAAAAATAATAAAAAGTACTCCTCAGCATACTATCAATAGCAGAAAATGTCATTCCAAATCGGGAACGATTCAGGAAATAAAAGAGGTGTTAAATGTCATATGTGACTCACCCCCTGAATAATGTGTTCAGAGACAGTGGTCATGAGTTGTGCTTGTGTTATTGTGTGTGTCTTTTTACTTCAGAAGAATTTCTATTCTCTGAAAGCTAAAATGTATAGCAGTCTTCCTGTTGTGCCTGTCTACAACTCAACATCTGCTCTGTACGGTGAGTAGCAATCTATCCTTTTCATAATATTGTTGTTATTCTATCATGAGCTTTCCATTGTTTGATGAAGGACTTTGTGTGAGAGCATACTCTGCTTTTCAATGTGAATGCCTGCTACTCAACACTTTCTTTGTGTGGTGAGAAGCAGTATTTCCAAATTCATACTGATTTTATTCCATGCCAGATTTTTTGTAATTTAACTTCAGCCTACTGATTTCCCTTTTCAAGTTCTGTAACCGATACACATAATTAAGGGGAATAACATTCCTTGCCCCAACCCCTGGGATGCCATCTATGTTGTTTCTGGTTAAAATATCCTCCTTATTAGTACTCATCTAGAGATCCAAGTGTGGGACTATTTTACCTCTGGAACATGTTACTCAAGAGAATCACTAAACCATACAGTTGAGCTGCATGTCTTTCACAAATATAATGGCTGTAGCTTCCCTTTGTTTTTAGCTGCGCTGCAGTACCAAAGTAACAGTGTCATGTTGTGTAGTATTTGAAAGACAGTTTAGACAACCATCCTGACTGATGTCCCTGCAATTACTGGTATTGAAAATTCAGTTTCCCCTTCCAGGAACCACCAGTTACTCTAGTCTAGGGCCACTAGTTCTCCTGTATTTCCCAAGATCTCCCATAATATAGCTATATTTTTTTAATCCTCCAAGCTCTTACTGATTACCTGTTTCTCCCACATATTTCAACAGTGTTCAGTGTTGTAAATATTAATACTGAAAAGTACTAGTTCACACTTCATGATAGACAGGTTTCCAAAAGTTTTCTACAATAATCAATACTATTGTTGACATAGACTTCAAACTGATTTATTCAGAGCTTATGACTGAAATCAATTTTGATAATAACTACTAAGACTTTTTTTTTAATTTGCTCAGGAAGATACAAAATTGCAGAGTTCTGCTGCTTCTATAAATACATGGTAGTAGGGTACACAAAATATACATGTGAAAATTTGTAAGATTTTATTATGATTATATTTATGTGATAAATGAATAAACTATTTTGTTTAGAGTAGATTAGATTCATTTTCATTCCATGGACCCAAAAATTATGGTTTTCTCGTAAGTGTAGAAGATGTCAGAAAACATAATACAACAAATATATTTAGAACACTTGAGTTTGATATGGAGAGAGGTATGGAGCAGGACACCATGTGGTAAAGGGAAAGGAACTGTGAAGAGTTGATGGAGGAGTTGTTTGGTATCTTTTGTATAGGAGGGTAGGTTCCAGGTAACTGGTTGGTGATGGTCTATGAGAGCAGAGTTTCCCCTCAGTGAGGGCACAGTAACCAGTCACAATGGGGTATCCTGGGTGGTTAGGTTTATGGACTTAGGGAGGATGTAGAAGGTAGGAGTGCAGGGTGTGGTAGGGGTGAGTAGAGAGATGGACTCTGGAGAGAGGTTCTGGAATGGGACTAAGGATTTGAGTAGTGGCTGGAGATCATGCTGGATTGCTGGAATGGAGTCACTGTTGCAAAGTTTTGCCTTTCGCTATCATCATCTCCCTCTGATTTTATCTCTGTTTTCACTTTTCCCCCCTTTCACCCTTTCATGGTTTTTCACACCTATTTGGGTGTATTTTTGTGTAATTTTTTGGACGTAAATCTACATTGTGTATATAATTTTTCACACTTTTTCCAACTCTGTGGATCTTTGCTCCTTCCACCTGCATCAATACAGAAAAGTTTCTTTATCCCTAGCCAGATCCCAGTCTCACATACTGTTCCTGCTTTGTTGCTTGGCTGATGAAATCGCTACTAATGGCCTTATCACCAAATTACCCATCTCTGGTTGCCACCCCTCCTTTCATAATAACCTCCACATGTTCAGATTCTGCTAATCCTTAGCCCTCACAAACATAGCCATGCAAAACCATATTAACCAAGCCCAAACCTCCTTGCAGTATCTTCTCTCCATCCACAAAATTCTTCTGCTATGCAATCTCAAATTCCTGGAACCCATAACACACAATGGAACTCTTGGCCTGCAGGAATTTGAGCAACTTGCACAACAACAACTCAAAAAGCTCTCCATTGTGTTCATTTCCCACTTCCGCCTTGGAACACGACTGTTCACCATCTCGACAACAAACTTCAAAGCTCTCCCACTTCTCCTTATAGTTAAAAAACACTGTCTTTCAGACCTATTACACCTACCCCACCCTCCAAAACTCCCTCCCAACACCACACAGAATCCAGAACATAAACAGACCCACAACACAGTCATGAACCTCTCCTCCAGAAGCTTTAGTCCCACAGAAGTATCAGTCCTTTCTAAAGGTCTCACCTTCTGCCCCACTCCAAAATTCAATCATTCAGGACTTGTTAAAGACCTTCTCTCCTTCTGGCAGTCTCTAAAATGGAAAAAACTTTTTTGCCAGCAACCCTACCAATCAGTCTCATCCAAAGACCAATACTGAACCTTGCCTAACTCAGTTCATTCCTGCATCAAATGGTAATCCACCACCACTGCCCCGAAACAATCCCCTGTTAACTTTCCAGAATTTCAGTACCACACAGGACTGGAGCAACTGAATTACATTATATGCCAGAGTTTTTATTACCTCTTGTCATGCCTCAAAATGACAAATGTGCTGCCCACTATCCTCCTACAGTGGTATTTCACCATCCACCAAACCTACACAATATGCTAGTCCATCCTTACACAAGCCCTGCTCCCAGTCCCTTACCTGATGCCTCACACCCCTGTAATAGACCTAGATGCAAGACCTGTCCCATACATACTCCTACTGCCACCTACTCCAGTCCAGTACTAACATCACCTATCCCATCAAAAGCAGGGCTACCTGTGAAACCAGTCATGTGATTTACAAGCTAAGCTGCAAACACTGTGCTGCATTCTATGTAGGCATGACTACCAACAAGCTGTCTGTCCACATGAATGGCTACTGACAAATTGTGGCCAAGAAACAAGTGAACCACCCTGTTGCTGAACACGCTGCGAAACATGATATCCTTCATTTCAATGACTGCTTCACAGCCTTTACCATGTGGATCCTTCCCACCAACACCAGCTTTTCTGAACTGCACAGGTGGTAACTTTCCCTGCAATACATCCTACATCCTGTAACCCTCCTGGGATCAATATTCCTTAGTCACTGTCCTCACCCATCCAGCCCCCTTCCTGTTCCCATTCCAGCACTACACAGCCATCATTTCACCACCACACCCAGTCTTTTAATTTCCGTGTGTGTGTGTGTGTGTGTGTGTGTGTGTGTGTGTGTGTGTGTGTGTGTGTGTGTGCGCGCTCTATTAACTGTGAGAATCTTTTTCGTTGTGCCTATCTGCTACTCAGCATATCTGCTGCATGGTGAGTAGCAACTACGCTTCTCTAATAGTGTGACATTCTACCCTGGATTTTACATTATTCGAAAGATTTATATTATGTATGTTATGATACAAAAACTACAATTCACAATTCTTTTCACGAAATACTACTGAGGATGTTTAGAGAACTGAGACATGTGACAGACTGTAGAATGATCCTCCTGTCATCAATGTATATATCATGTGAAGGCCATGAAGACATAAGTAGAATATAACATATAGCAATAATTTTTCCCTAGCTCCTTTTAAGAGTGGAACAATAAAGAGAATGACTAATTGTCATAGAGGGTACCTTCCACTGTACACCAGAAGGTGGCTTGTGAACTATATGTAGAACTAATCTTTATTGTTTTGGACATGAAAACTGGGGCTGATCTGGAATGTTTATGGTAGAGATCAGAAATACAGTTATGGCAAAATAACAAAGGAAGGGGTAGGGTCTTTGTAAACAATGTCTCTTAAATAAAATACATGTTCCAGAAATACTCATTTATTGAGGAAATACAAAAAATGAATAAGATACAAGACTTTGTACAAAAGGTTTTCATTTTCAGAGAAACTGATCCATTTTTCAAATAATTTCAGAGGCAATGAAATAGGACTGTGATAACTATGTATCACCAGCGAAAATCACTACTATCATTTGTTAAGTAATTCAAAAGAAATCTAAAAACATCACAGATACTATGTACCATTCTGAGTTATTGGCCAATTTTGGAACTGCACCAATCTAAGAAATATTAATGTTATATCCAAAAAAAAGTGTGTATATTTATTTCAATATTTTGTTTAAATAATGTAGAATACAAATCTTACAGTGTTCACATATAACACTCTAAAACACAATATCAACTAAGTGTATTTATCACAGATCATATCACAGCCAGTATACAGCACCTTTTTACATGGCAGTATAGAAATTGGCTCTGCACCTCATCACATCTCTTTACATTAAAACCAAACACAGAGTTTGCAGACCCCAAGTTTTTTCTAGTCTTCTCATTTTTGAGTAAAATATCTTTTCATTATTAACTACCATGAAAAGAACAGACAAGTCAATTTCCTATTGCTTCTTAAGTTTGTATACATAGTTACAACATGTGCTGTACAAATCAGAAGACAATCTTATCCTCAATGTAAGATACCACATTACTCGAACTACCAGAATCATAGCCAACAAACCAGCAATATTTACCGTCATTTCCTGACCATCAGCTCCCACCAACCTAAAACAAAGAAGGAGGTTTTGCTACTAACATTTTACACAGACATGCATACATAAATACATTTATCATGAATATTAAAGACACAGTCACATTTTACTGGTAATACTTACCCAAGCAAAGTTTTTGGGTAGCTGAATGGGCAAAAAATTTCTGGGCAGTCCATTTGCTTTCTATCCTCCATGAGTGCCAAAATCATAGCAATCATTCCTAGTCGGAAAAAGCTTGTGCTCATAATTATCCTCATGAAGAGTGGAGTAGTATGGTAGGCTCCCATATTGTACTGCCAAAGGACTAGAAGGGGAGAAACAAAGGCAGGAGCAATAATTGCACCAATCTAGAAAAGAAATAAATTAAAGTGATTAGTGAAACAGGCATCCTGTTTCTAAGTCTTTAGCATCCAACATGAGGGTATTGAGCCTATTTACAACGTAATATAACATTTAAATGATAGACAGAAAAATTGAGAGAGAGAGAGAGAGAGAGAGAGAGAGAGAGAGAGAGAGAGAGAGAGAGAGAGAGAGAGTATCATAATGTTACACCAGAATGGAAAACTGTGAAACTTCCTTTGAATTGTATGTAAAAATTTCATGAATGCCTGAGATATAAATTAATACAGTCATAGGAATCAAAAGATATGAAAGGGAGGTTAATTTTTGAGTGTCAACAAAGATATTGTGTTGAAGGAGGTAAAATTAAATGTCAAAAATATTAATTATCCACTGTAGAGGAGGATAACCTGAAACAAACACATTTAAAATAATTTTGTATATTGTATACATATGATGTGATTGGAATCTTTTAAGAATGGGCTTTTAATTGTACTATGATGGTACTAAGATGCTGCTGTGATGCATCTTCTTCAAAACAGTCCCCTTCTGACTTAACACGCCAACTCCAAAAGTGTTTTTTCACTTTTGGAAACATTCCTGGAAATTTTTTTCCTGAAGTGTGTTAAGGATGTCTCCTTATTTGCCTAGATATCTTCAATCAAGTCATATTGTAAAAGAGGCTGCATATGGGACACTGGTGCAACCTGTTTCTGAGTATTTAGGATCTGTACCAGGTCAGGTTGAAGGAAGACATTGAAGCAATTAAGAGGTGGGCTGCTGGATTTGTTATTGGTAGGTTCGAACAACATGTTTAGGTGTTAGAGGTGCTTCCTAACTCAAATAGGAATCCCTGGAAGGAAGGTGACATTCCCTTTGAGGAACACTATTAAGAAAATTTAGAGAACTGGCATTGGAAGCTGATTGCCAAACGATCCTATTGCCACCAACAAACATTGTGCGAAAGCGCCATGAAGATAAGATACGAGGAATTAGGGCTCATATAGAAGTGTGTAGCCTGTGTTTTTCCCTCACTCCAGCTGTGAATGGAACAGGAAAGGAAATGACTAGTTGTGGTATAGGATACCCTCTGCCATGCACCGTATGGTGGCTTGCGGAGTATCTATGTGGATGAAGATGTAGATGTAGAAGATTGCTTCCTTTTTCCAGTGAAAATTTCAGTTTAGGAAACAGGTAGAAGTCCACAGGGGCCAAATCAGGGGAATATGGTAGTTGTGGAAGCACAGGAATTTTGAATTTGGTCAAAAAATCAATGGTGGGGAAGGCACTATGAGCTGTAGCATTGTCATGGTGGAGCACCCAACTCCTGTCTTTCCACAATGCAGGCCTTTTCTTCCGCACCTTTTCACACAAACGCTCAAGGACACATTTGTAGTATTCCTGGTTAATTTTCTGTTGTCCAGGTGAAAATTCATGATGCACAATATTGGGAGAATTGAGAAAAATCACCAGCATTGTCTTCACCTTTGATCAACTTTGCTGTGCTTCTTTTTTTTTTTTTTTCTGGTCATGGTGAACCTGGAGTCTTCCACTGCGAAGACTGCTCTCTGGTTTCAGGATCATATCCATATACCCATGATTTGTCACTGGTAATTACCCTATTTAACATATCTGGGTCATTTTCAGACTGATTAATCAGATCTTGGCATACTTCAAGTCGGTATTGTGTCTGGTCGCTTGACTACACTTTTGGAATGAATTTTATGGATACTTGACGCATGTTCAGATCTTCAGTTAAAATTGAGTGAACTGCATAGAAACTTAAATTACATTCATCAGCCATTTCGCTAATTGTAAGTCTGTGATCAGAATGCACTATGTCATGAACTGTCACATTTTCATTCATTTTTGAGGTGGAAGGACGGCCAGACTGTGGTTCATCTTCAAATGATTTGTGGCCATTTTTAAATCTGTTGAAGCAGACAAAAATATTTGACTGGCTCATACAATTACCTCCAAAAGCTGTTTTTAATAGTTTGTAAGTCTCAGAAGCTAATTTCCTGGTTTTAAAACAATATTTTACACAAACTCGTTGCTCTGTTTTCACATCCATTTTCAAGTAGACAGAATCCAGCAACAAGCCTTAATAGACAAGCACTCACCCAGCTGCTACAATGAACTGAATAAAGGATATGCAGGTTCCTGCCAGAAGGTGTTCAAGGACAAGGAAATGCCTCATTCCCCACCCTCCGTGTACCTGCCCACCTAATCAGTAAGCAGTAGCGGATCTGTTCTTAAAGGTTTACAAACACACTTTGTATACATTCAACTAATTAATTTCTTACCTATGTTTGAAAATTAAGGCAAATAATAAATAGCAATACATTTTTATATCTAGTTACACTGTTTATGTATTGTTTCTTGTGTAATTTATAAGCAAAATTCAAATTACCTTCTGCTATAATTACTAAATAAACGATTGTTTGAATTGGATTTTTTATGAGTGATCTATCTGGAAACTTTATTTCAAGCTCTGGTAATCTAAAAAATTTAATATAAAATATTTTTCGTGTCTAAACACTTTTTAAAAAAATGGAATACAGCCTTAAAATCATAAAAATTGGGCTTCAAAACTGTTGGGCAAAATCTGGAAATGTCACAGAAGATGTAAATTTGCTGGTTATTACACAAAAGAAGACAAATATATTAATTATTTCTATGGATAGGTCCAGTGTGGTATGTTACAATGTATAATGTCCTACCCTACTTCGTTTAGTCATTTAAATTTCTTTGTTGTATTTGTGGATTGAGCTGTATATTATAGTACCAGTACTTCCATTTAAGTTTTTGAAATATTCTTCATAATTTTGACAAGGAAGCTTTTATGTTTGTGAAGTCCATAGTTTCACATTTCTTTGAATTTTCTTTAGTCATATAGTCATAACAAATCACAACTGAAAAACCATGTTACACAAAGATAAACTACAATTTGTCAAGAAAACAGTTAGGAGATCATTGTTTCCAGCAAAAAAACATTTAGTTTTGGTGGATTTATTCAACAAGGAAAATAAAGAACACACTATGTGAAACATATACCAACATATCTATGAACACATTCAAAGAGAAAAAAAGTCAAAGAATCTTCAGCACCAAAATTTAATGTGTAACGCTCATTTCACTCGATTTCCTGCAAATGTGACATAGTTTTGATGTCACATGCAATATCAACAACCACAGTAACTGCTACTGATTTTCATTAGTATACAATGTGGACCCCTCTAACTTGGGTAAACAACTCACACGTGTTGATAGTAGTATAAATAATCCTACTGAAGGTGTCACTGTTTTGCAAGAAGTCTTGTGAGATGAGTATTGCCTGCAAACTCTTTGTGATGAAGAAGAATACAAATGTTATTGTTCATCATTTCACTTGCAGCAATTTCGGCTGTTCTCTTAGATTCCTGCCTAATGACACACTTGGGAATCACCATATATTTGGAAATAAACAGCAAAATATTTGTGAAAGGGAAGAATATAATGAATGTTATTGCTCCTTGTTTCTTTCACAGCAATTTAAGCTGTCTTCTTACATACTTATTTATCACTCATTTGGAAATTGCCACATGTTAGGAAACAAATCTGTTTTCTAATCAGAGAGAAATGTTAAGTAACATCAAATATTGTGGAACATTCTTGTATTATATTTATAAGAAAGTCCCAGAATATGTTACCAAAGCTAAGATGAAAAAAGGAGGTATATTTGCTTGCAGCATGATGTGCACCTACATACTGACTCTGTAAAGCATGACACTATTCATTATACTTGAGTTTGGTAACGGGACTTTTCTTTCATTTCTCAGTTATTGTATTATTTCTTGAAAGCTTATACCAATTATCTGTTATTAATTGATATTTAATTATAAGGATGATGTGTTTGTCATACATTTTCAATAGGACATTGCATTGTAACTGCATACTGTAAGTTATAATACAAAATAACTGAAATGCATATGGTGCCTTCCATACTAATTGTTAAGATTGTATGTGATTTCAAAACTACTCACATTTGCAGGAATACTTGTGAAATGTGTGTTTCCTAAGATTAATATATGTCAAAGAGATCATAATGAGTGAGATACAGTACTGCTATTTCTTCACTCTGCCTTAATTCTATGTAATACTAGTCTATAGCTCTACATATTCCCAATCTGTGTGACAATTTTTCACATTTTTGTTTGTGCAAGTATTTTGTAAAAATATCAGCAAACTGATTTTCTGAAGCAGTGTACTTGACATCTATTTTCATTTTAAATATATTTTTCTGACAAATTCACACTTATAATCTGTGGGTTTTAGTTTTTTACAGTTACATCTAAAAAGAGAGGGAATACAAGATTGATTGTCTTCATATAAATTCCTTTTATTTTTTATTTTTAGATCTTGGAGCACCTTAAATAACATATATTCTACAACACAAGTTGAAAGTCATATGTATTCTGCTTCTGTACAAGACAATATTAGAGTACTTAGTTTTTAATTCCTTAACTTACAATATTATCTGATGATTCTCTCTCTGAACTGTTGCCCCAATCAGCATCAGAATAAACTATTAATGTTTCATTTTTCTTCTTCTTCTTCTTCTTCTTCTTCTTCTTCTTCTTCTTCTTCACGGATGGATCACTTAGGACCACGCATAATCAACATTTGTTGGCCTTCATTTTCGCCCAGTATTCCTTCATAAGCAATGAATGGGCTAGCTTTCGTTGCTTAGACCACGTTTCTTGGTTAGTTTTTCTCTCTTCTTCCTCAAAACCCCATGTGTTTGTGATTTTTCTGATTTCATTTCTGTCATGTGGATTTGGAGACCCTAATTCTCTCAGGTCTCTTGCCGTCTATTTGTACTAGTTTGGTTTTGTAGTTTTGTTCTTTAAAAATGTATGGATTTTGTGCATTAAACTGTTTGAGTCCATTCTTTCTAAATGCCCCATAAATTGGATTCTTCTCATGCTCATTGTGTCTGTTATTTTGGAGATATTTTTATACATTTCTGCATTGGATTTTGAATAATTCACACCGTCTTTCATTCTTGGTCCTAGGATTTTCCTCATTATTTTACGTTCTTTCACTTCTAATTCCCCTTTTAGTGTTCTGTGTTGAAGGTTTAGTCTCAGATGCGTAGAGAGCTTCGGGTTTAATTACTGTTGTGTAGTGTCATGTTTTGCAGTTCCACAAGAGACTTTTTGTTGTAAATGTTTTTTGCTAACTGGAACACTGACTCCATTTTGTAATTTATCCCATAATTTACTGTACCTTTTATGTAACACGTTGTTTTCTTTAAACCTTTACAATGTGATTCCCTTTCATCACCCAGACAATGACTGAAATAATTAACAGCATAACTTAAATTGGGTCATGTTGTTCAAGTTACATAATATGAATATCTTATTAATTCTCTGTATGCCATCATGTAGTCTCTTGTCAGCCTCCACTTCTTCTCTGTCTTTTTGCACATTTGCAAATACCCCAAAATTTTAATTTTAAATTTATTTATTAAAGTTAATTTGAGTTTTTCAATTTTAATCTTATCATTATCTAAAAGGATAGAGTCATCTACACATAACAAAACATAAGGCTTAGTGTTTAAGGACCTGTAAGTATGTAGACACCCATAAGTACTGCTTTCAACAAAGACTAAATCTTTAACAAACTTTGTTCCAAGATCCTGAAAACTGCCTTAAATGATAAAACTACTTTGTTTAGCTTACCTATAGTACCTGGTTCTACATTAAAGTCTGTTGATACATTTATATAAATTTTCACAAAGAAAGACACTTTTTACACCAATTTGATTTCCAGCCAATTTTTCCTGGTTCTTAACAGCTAGTAATGTTTTTATAATCTTCAACATCACAACAGGAGCATATGTTTCATTATAATCAAATCCTTTTCTTCAAGAACAACTCCGAGCAACTAGTTTAGTCTTATAACTACTCATGTTGCCTACATCATCATGTTTCACCGTAATAACCCACTGCATGTCAATAGCCCTCCTGTTTTCAGGTAATCCACATGCTTTCCAGATCTTTATTTTACTTATTACTTCCATTTCTAATGCTATAATGTGAAACCATTCTTCTTTATCTGATCTGCTGTAAATAACACTGAAAATCCCCAAAACATCCCTAACACATTGGATATTTTGTTTTTCTTGCACTTCTGCATATTTCAGGAGCTTTAACATCTACATTTTCATCTTAACTTGATATGGAGTCATTTCTGTGCTCATTGACATTTTCTTCAACAATGTTAACCTCATAATGTGTGTCTACTTTGCAAGAGAACCAATCTTCAATATTAAAATGAAAACAATTTTCATCAACCTAATGTGTATTACAAAAACAATCTCTCTCTCTTCCAGACATAATATCTGATATATATCAATAAAGTATCCAACAATGTAGCGCTTCTTTACTCTGGAATGAAATTATCCAGAAATCACTCTGCAATAAACCATAGCCTAAACATGCTGTGCAAACCAGTTTCTGCAGTTTTGGCATTTCACCACATCACATACTAGATGGAAATGTCATTCTCAAATGCACATGTTGGTGTTCTGATTACCAAATTAACAGCAATCTTTACTGCTTCTGACCAAAAATATTTTTCAAGTTTACAACATGTAGCAACCCTTTTTTAAAAATGTTCCTATTCCTGCATTCACTCAGTCCATTTTATTGTTCTGTGTGTCTCATCATCCATTCATTCTGAATTCCCTTCACCTTAAAGGTTTTGATCTCATTTGATAGGTATATACTTGCCACAGCTTCACACAGTTTAATATGTTCTAGTATTTTGGATTTATTTTCCATTGTATACAAATAGTCATTTATAAATGTAATGATGTACCTCTTTCCATTATAAGACATGAGAATAATAGGGTCCATAATGGCAAACCTATGCTTCTAGCATTTGTAGACTTAGAGAAAGCTTTTGACAATATTGACTGGAATACTCTCTTTCAAATTCTAAAGGTGGCAGGGGTAAAATACAGGGAGCGAAAGGCTATTTACAATTCGCACAGAAACCAGATGGCAGCTATAAGAGTCAAGGGACATGAAAGGGAAGCAGTGGTTGGGAAGGAAGTGAGACAGGGTTGAAGCCTCTCCCCGATGTCATTCAATCTGTATACTGAGCAAGCAGTAAAGGAAACAAAACAAAAATTTGGAGTTAGTATTAAAATCCATGGAGAAAAAAAAATAACTTTAAGGTTCGCCGATGACATTGTAATTCTTGGAAGGACTTGGAAGAGCAGTTGAATGGAATGGACAGTGTCTTGAAAGGAGGATATAAGATGAACATCAACAAAAGCAAAATGAGGATAATGGAATGTAGTCGAATTAAGTCGGGTGATGCTGAGGGAATTAGATTAGGAAATGAGACACTTAAAGCAGTAAAGCAGTTTTGCTATTAGGGGAGCAAAATAACTGATGATGGTTGAAGTACAGAGGATATAAAATGTAGACTGGCAATGGCAAGGAAAGCGTTTCTGAAGAAGAGAAGTTTGTTAACATCGAGTATAGATTTAAGTGTCAGGAAGTCGTTTCTGAAAGTATTTGTATGGAGTGTAGCCATGCATGGAAGTGAAACATGGACGATAAATAGTTTGGACAAGAAGAGAATAGAAGCTTTCAAAATGTGATGCTACAGAAGAATGTTGAAGATTAGGTGGGTAGATCACGTAACTAATGAGGAGGTATTAAATAGGATTGGGGAGAAGAGAAGTTTGTGGCACAACTTGACTAGAAGAAGGGATCGGTTGGTAGGACATGTCCTGAGGCATCAAGGGATCACAAATTTAGCATTGGAGGGCAGTGTGGAGGGAAAAAATCGTAGAGGGAGTCCAAGAGATGAATACACTAAGCAGGTTCAGGAGGATGTAGGTTGCAGTAGGTACTGGGAGATGAAGGAGGTTGCACAGGATAGCTTAGAATGGAGAGCTGCATCAAACCAGTCTCAAGACTGAAGACCACAACAACAACAATGTCATTGCATACTATATCCAATGGATGTTTTGCCCTTGTCTGCTGACTGTGTGGAAGTCTTGTTCACTTGGCCTTTCATGCAGATGGCACACAATTTTTGTGCCTTTATATCTTCAATGTTTATACCTTCCATGTATTTCAGAAGTGCTTTAAGACTGGTGTAATTCAGGTGTCATAACCTTTGACAACAGATTTTCCTGCAGTAGGAAACACAACACAGGAGTTTCTGGCAAATTTCACAGTGTACATTTTTATTTGTAATGACAACAACATCCTTTCGTATTTGAATAGCTGCTCTTCCCTTTTCAAATGTTGCTTTTAAAGCACTTGTCTCCATCAAATAATTTTTTTCTAATACCTCTCCATTGGCATAGCTGAGAACATACATTTCACCACACTGCAATCATTCACGACAGACACTGTTTTTACAACATTAATCACTATTGATTTTTCAAACATCTGCACTTTATCAACATCTGCTAAATTGTTTAGAAAGTGTACAACACACCAGATTCCAAATACCACAAAACTGATTCATTAAATATTCAAGTTGAAGAACAACATGCATCTCAACTAACAGGCACCTCCTGAGAGTTATAATTTACTGAATAATAATAATAATAATAATAATAATAATAATAATAATAATAATAATAGTAATAGTAATAATAATGCTTTATTCAACTTTGAATGATTCATTGTATATGTATAAAAACATACATAACTCAATAATTCATTTTTCTGAATATGTCGCTGATTAACAAAACTGTTAATTACAGATAAAATGGTTTGCTTAACACTATTTACATATTTTTTCAAAGCAGTTCTTATCTGAATGTAAGTATATTCTTCATATGTGTAAAAGAAAATGTCTTCAGCTGAAATTTAAGCTTCATTGTGGGAAAGATCATAACTGTACTGGGCAGTGCATTGGCTAATTTTAAACCTGCATTCTGTGAAACCTTTTTATAAAGTATTTTTCTGTAGTTGCTGATGTAAAATTTTTCATTATTTCTGGTATTGTGCCAGTGCAAATCAGAACAAATGTTGGGCTGTAGTCTTAACATGCAATATGTATTTTAGAATGTACATCTTTATTATGGTTAACATCAGATTTTGGAAACAAGCTATGGCATAATTTTGCTCCACAGATGAATCTTATGGACCTTTCTTGAAGTAGCAATAGCTTATTTAAATTTGTTTTGGATATTACACCCCAAATTTATATTCTTTAATTAAAATGGGAGGAAAATATAGCATGATACGCAGTCTTTAGGACAACAGTGTCTTTACAGAACTTACTAACCATATTAATTGCAAGTAGCTCCTTAGACAACTTATGTGCTAAAGTGTCCACACATGTGTCCCATCTTAGATTGTTTTGAATTGTTAAACCAAGGAATTATACACTAAACACCTTTTTTGCTAATTCATATCGATGTGT
Organism: Schistocerca gregaria; assembly: GCF_023897955.1. Lineage (NCBI taxonomy): Eukaryota > Metazoa > Arthropoda > Insecta > Orthoptera > Acrididae > Schistocerca > Schistocerca gregaria. The sequence goes on along the minus strand of NC_064925.1, from coordinate 228,574,206 downwards.
AATTTAACTGCACTATTAAAAATACTGTTGTGGAACTCAATGAGACATGTTTTACAGTGCTTACATTTAAGCAGCTTTTATTAAAGTACTGAAAAATTTCATTTGTCATATTATTACACTAGGTCTCTAGTTCATTGACCAATTCCTTTTCACACACAACGGATGTATCACCTGCATAAACAACTACTTTGGAACTACAAGTGCGAGATTTTACGTCATTTGCATACACCAAAAACAAAAGAGGACCCAATACCGAGCCCTTGGCCACTCCATATTTTATATTAGTGATTTTGGATTTGTGAACACCACTTTCAGTTTTAAGCAGTAAAAACTGTTTTCGATTACTTATGTACGACCTTATTAGGTGATGAGCAGTGCCTCTGATGCCAAAGTTGCATAGTTTATCTAAACTTATTTACTGCTATAGACAGAAGTGCAAATACATTTTGTATACACACTTTTAATATGTTGATCCTGTGGCTACCATGCTGTGCAGAAGAAGCAGATTTTAAAGAGCTAATGATATTCATTATTTCCTAGTAGTTTGTCTGGGCTCGATACATGCTATGCACAAATGGATGGCGGAATCTGAAGAGCCTTTCTTGTTTTTGTTTCTTTTATCACAGTCAGTTCTTTTGTGCCCAAGTTCACCATAGTTATGAATTGTGCTTGTGACTTTTGGCAGCATTTGTGAAAGTTTTTTCCATTGAGTTTTTCCACAACTGAAGTCAATTCTGTACAAATTTTGTCCAAGACTACTGCTGTTTTCTTCCTCAAATTTACATTTTACTTTTGTGAGCTATGAGCATATTTTTTCTCAAAACTTGACTTCGGATTTTCCATGATTAATGTTTCAATTGCAGTTACAAAGTTACCACATTTTTGTGGCACTGTTAACAAATGATGCCACACACAGTATCACTTTCTTCAGAAGTTGCATCTGTCAACCAAAATTCAAGTATCAACCTGTCGGATTTTAAGAAATGCTTACTCAGTATACTCTCTACTGGTTTGAACCTCAATTGTTGTAACTAACTACAAAGAAGTAACTGATTTTTATTGCTTTTTCTTTCAAATCTATCACACAAGTTTTTCCACATTTGAAATGCTCTGTTACAGTCTTTCACATATTCCAAATGGCTACTCATAATTCATTTGGTTGTTTTTGAACAACATTTTTAACCATGTTTAGTGAGATTTTTGAGTTGTTTGTCTTTCTCAATCCATTCCTTTTCCATATCACTGTCTAGAAACTTTATTTTTTCTGTGTATTCTTCTGAAGTGAGATCCAGTAAACCTAGTTTGCTTACCACAACCAGGATTCAAAATTTCCACTTTCCAAAATGGTTTCCATTGAAATATGGAACTCAACATTTGCCTTTGTATTCTTTCAGCATTTTGTCATTCCAAGCTTATGAACCAGAAGTACAAAAACCACTTGCACAGTACTTAAGTTCATGGGAATAGGTGTCTTCCCAAGTGAAGTGCAATAGATATTCTTTAAAATGTGTGAACAGTTAACCAGTTAACCATAATTGTTTGAAAGCATTACACATGAACAAATTTGAGGTATGACTGTAGGCACCTGCATGGTACGATCATAAGCCAAACTGTTCTTTCTGGACTCCTAACATCTCCCAAAGTCTCACTGCCTGCGCACAGAACCACAGTATCACACAGGACTGGTGCAACTGAATTACATTCTCTGCCAGGGTTTTGATTATCTCTAGTCTTGCCCTGAAATGAGAAATGCCCTGCTCACTATCTTTCCCACCCCTCCCACACTGGTATTCCACTGCCACTGTGCCTACACAATATACTCATCCATTCCTACACAAACTCCTGCTCCCAACCCCTTACCTCAGGGCTCATATCCCTCTAAAAGATCTATGTGGGTGCAAGGCCTGAGCCAAGATGGCGGCTAGTGACAAGAGTAAGTTGTGTCTTAAGTGCAATAAATTAATAAAAACCATGGAAATATTTGTGATCTGTGGATTATGGTGTAGAAAACAGTTTCACAGTGATTGTGTTGGTCCAAGCAACAGTGAAATACGTCTCGTGAGAAATTCGAAAGAGTGAATTAAGTTTTGTTGTGAAGATGCGAGTCTGCCTTACATGTTGAGCTGACGAAAGAGGTAGGAACTACAACGGATTGGGAAGCTGTACAATAGTTAAGGGAAAGCGTGTCAAGTGCAGAAGTGAGTAATATTAACGAGACAAAAAGTTACAGCCACGCTGTAAAAAATAGTGTTTGTAATAAGGGTAAAGGAGAAATCAAAAAGTTAAATGAACGATTAAGAAGTCTTCAGCTAGTTGCTGATATACTGAGACAAGATATCACTAAACTTGTGAACGAAAACCACGAGTTAAAAACATTGGTTGTGAGCAGTAAATGCCAAAAGAGCATAACAACTTAAACACGCATTCCAGTGAAAGTAATGGTCAAAATTCCGTAAAGAGGCCTAACTCAAATGCCAGTGAAAGTAACGGTCAAAACTGCATAAATAGGCCTAACTCAAATGCCCTTCAATGTGAAAACAGTGGCCTAAAATGTGTAAAAAATTCAAAAACTATTTCTCGTGTAATGACAAACAAAGTGACTAAAAAAGTGCCTTGCTCACAATGAAATACATGGAATAAACCTAATCTCATGTGAACAAATAAGTTCAGTGTGTTATCAGAAAGCAGCAGCAACCCCATAAACATTGAAAGTGAACAAGCCACCCAGCGTGAAGATAAAAACATTGTAAGGAGCAGCAAAAACATCACCAACAGCCAGAAACAGCGAATAAAGAAACACAATGTGCTTTTTCTAGCGGACAGCCATGGAAGAATGCTAGCAAACATTCTACATGATGTGAATACGGATCTTCATGCAACTGGCATCGTAAAACCTGGTGCAAGGACAGAAAATAATGTTGAAGGCATCTCAGAACACAAGAATACAACAAGGAACAGTGACTCTGTTGTTTGTGTGACTGGTGCAAATGATGTAGCACATAATGAAGCCAAAAAGTGTATAACAGGTTTGAAAAATTTTTCAGATGTATGTAAGGTGGAAAACACTATTGTTGTGATGATACCTCATAGACATGACTTGATCTATAATTCATGTGTTAACAAAGAGATTCGTAAAACAAATATTAAAATCAAAGAACTATGTTCCATTTATGCTAAATGTAATGTAGTGGATATTAGTAGACTTGAAAGAAATTTGCACACTGAACATGGTGAGCATCTAAATTACCGTGGGAAAACATTTTTGTGTCAGGAGATAAACAAAGTTGTAAATGAAATACGAGCACGCAGCAGACTTGTCTTAAAAGACAGTCCCACGGAGAATGACTGTACACCTCCTTATTTAGAGAAAACAACATTACAGACGAAGGAAAGTTAGAAACCACAGTAAGTGGAAACTGCAGCAGTCTAATTCCTTCGGATAATTGTGAAATCCTAGATCATGTAGCGAAAATAAATGAATACAGAAGGTTCTGTGAAAGTAGAATACCAATGTGTAGCAGTGACAGTTTCCTCCTCCTTCATATAAATGTACAATCTCTTAGGTGTAAAATCAATGAATTACAATACTGGCTTGATAAAATCAACTGCAGTGTTCTATGCATCAATGAACACTGGATGAAAGACACTGAAATAGACTAGTGTGTTCCTCTTGGATATTCATTAGTTACAAGTTACTGCAGAAAAAGTATTACACATGGTGGGGTCTCAATATATGTCAAAAGTGACCTTGAATTGCATTACTCAGTTAGAGACATCTACATCTACATGACTACTCTGCAATTCACATTTAAGTGCTTGGCAGAGTGTTCATCGAACCACAATCATACTATCTCTCTACTATTCCACTCCCGAACAGCGAGCGGGAAAAACGAACACCTAAACCTTTCTGTTCGAGCTCTGATTTCTCTTATTTTATTTTGATGATCATTCCTACCTATGTAGGTTGGGCTCAACAAAATATTTTCGCATTCGGAAGAAAAAGTTGGTGACTGAAATTTCGTAAAAAGGTCTCGCCGCGACGAAAAACGTCTATGGTGTAATGACTTCCATCCCAACTCGTGTATCATATCTGCCACACTCTCTCCCCTATAACACGATAATACAAAACGAGCTGCCCTTTTTTGCACCCTTTTGATGTCCTCCGTCAATCCCACCTGGTAAGGATCCCACACCGCGCAGCAATATTCTAACAGAGGACGAACGAGTGTAGTGTAAGCTGTCTCTTTAGTGGACTTGTTGCATCTTCTAAGTGTCCTGCCAATGAAACGCAACCTTTGGCTCGCCTTCCCGACAATATTATCTATGTGGTCCTTCCAACTGAAGTTGTTCGTAATTTTAACACCCAGGTACTTAGTTGAATTGACAGCCTTGAGAACTGTACTATTTATCGAGTAATCGAATTACAACGCATTTCTTTTGGAACTCATGTGGATCATCTGACACTTTTCATTATTTAGCGTCAACTGACACCTGACACACCATACAGCAATCTTTTCTAAATCGCTTTGCAACTGATACTGGTCTTCCGATGACCTTACTAGACGGTAAATTACAGCATCATCTGTGAACAATCTAAGAGAACTGCTCAGATTGTCACCCAGGTCATTTATATAGATCAGGAACAGCAGAGGTCCCAGGACGCTTCCCTGGGGAACACCTGATATCACTTCAGTTTTACTCGATGATTTGCCGTCTATTACTACGAACTGCGACCTTCCTGACAGGAAATCACGAATCCAGTCGCACAACTGAGACGATACCCCATAGCTCCGCAGCTTGATTAGAAGTCGCTTGTGAGGAACGGTGTCAAAAGCTTTCCGGAAATCTAGAAATACGGAATCAACTTGAGATCCCCTGTCGATAGCGGCCATTACTTCGTGCGAATAAAGAGCTAGCTGCGTTGCACAAGAGCAATGTTTTCTGAAGCCATGCTGATTACGTGTCAATAGATCATTCCCTTCGAGGTGATTCATAATGTTTGAATACAGTATATGCTCCAAAACCCTACTGCAAACCGACGTCAATGATATAGGTCTGTAGTTAAATGGATTACTCCTACTACCCTTCTTGAACACTGGTGCGACCTGCGCAATTTTCCAATCTGTAGGTACAGATCTATCGGTGAGCGAGCGGTTGTATATGAGTGCTAAGTAGGGAGCTATAGTATCAGCGTGATCTGAAAGGAACCTAATCGGTATACAATCTGGACCTGAAGACTTGCCCGTATCAAGCGATTTGAGTTGCTTCGCAACCCCTAAGGTATCTACTTCTAAGAAACTCATGCTAGCAGATGTTCGTGTTTCAAATTCTGGAATATTCCATTCGTCTTCCCTGGTGAAGGAATTTCGGAAAACTGCATTCAATAACTCCGCTTTAGCGGCACAGACGTCGATAACAGTACCATCGGCACTGCGCAGCGAAGGTATTGACTGCGTCTTGCCGCTTGTGTACTTTACATACGACCAGAATTTCTTCGGATTTTCTACCAAATTTCGAGACAATGTTTCGTTGTGGAACCTATTAAAGGCATCTCGCATCGAAGTACGTGCCAAATTTCGCGCGTCTCTAAATTTTAGCCCATCTTCAGGATTTCGCGTTCTTCTGAACTTCGCATGCTTTTTCCGTTGCCTCTGCAACAGCGTTCGGACCTTTTTTGTGTACCACGGGGGATCCGTTCCATCTCTTACCAATTTATGAGGTATGAATCTCTCAATTGCTGTTGCTACTATATCTTTGAATTTGAGCCACATCTCGTCTACATTCGCATAGTCAGTTCGGAAGGAATGGAAATTGTCTTTTAGGAAGGCTTCTAGTGGCACTTTATCCGCTTTTTTAAATAAAATTATTTTGCGTTTGTTTCTGATGGATTTGGAAGAAATGGTATTGAGCCTAGCTACAATGACCTTGTGATCACTAATCCCTGTATCAGTCATGATGCTCTCTATCAGCTCTGGATTGTTTGTGGCCAAGACCTTAGTAGAATATGCCTTGAAGCTACAATAGAAGTAGCCGGTGTGGTAATGCATGAGCAGAAAACTGTAATTGTCTCAATCTATCTAATCCCAGGCTCTGATGAGATAGTATTTTTAGAAAAAAATTAATACTTTAATATTGTTGTTGTCAAAATATAAACAGCATAGAATTGTAATTGTAGGTGATATTAACATAGATATAAGGGCAAAGAGAAAAAATGTAATTCATATGATTAACACTCCTGTGTATAAAAAAAGGTGAAAGAAACCTCCCAAATAACTACAGACCCATTTCAATACTACCAAACATATCTAAGTTAGTAGAAAATTGTGTGCATAAGCAGATATACAGGTATTTTGAAACCAACAATATTTTAAATGAACAACAGTTTGGCTTCAGGTCACACCCATCAACTGTAAAAGCAGTAGAAGCTTTGGTAAGCAATGTTTATGAAGGGTATGAAAAAAGGGTATCGATGTCTGGAACACTTATTGACCTAAGTAAAGCTTTTGACTCCGTGTCACATGACATACTCATCAAAAAATTAAAATACTATTGCATTAAAAATAACACACTCTGACTATTCAGATCTTATCTGAGCAATAGGTTACAACTTGTATATGCAAATAGGCAGAGGTCAGAAATACTCCCTATAGAAAGAGGAATACCCCAAGGCTCTGTTCTTGGACCTTTTCTGTTCATTGTCTATGTCAATGACTTCTCAAAATACATACCATGTAAGAACATACTATATGCTGACGATATGACATTAATAAGTACAGGAGAGAACTTACAGAGTGTACTGGACAAAAATAGAGAAATGATGCAAATGGCTAATTACTGGTGTCAGGCTAACAAGCTGTGTATAAATCAAACAAAAACAGAAGAAATAATATTTAATCTCATAGTAACTAAAAATGAAAACAAAACAGTGAAATTACTTGGGCTAATCATAGACCAAAAGCTCTTATGGGAAGGACACACCAATTATATATGTAGTAAACTAGCAAGAGTACTTTTCTTATTGAATAAACTAAGAAACAGTGTGAGCAAGCAATTGCTACTCCACTCGTACTATGCTTATTTTCATTCCCAACTGCAATATGGAATATTGCTTTGGGGTAACTCCCCAGGGGCTGAATGTATTTTCAGATGGCAGAAGAAAGCTATCAGGTGCATGGAGGGGTTAGCACCCAGAGAGTCCTGCAGAAATTATTTTAAATCTCTTGGCGTAATGACAGTGCCAAGCATGTACATATACAACTGTCTAATATGTGCCAGAGAAAATCTGAAAAAATTGAACATGAGGTGTGATGTGCATGCACACAGTACAAGAAACAGTCACCTGCTGGACTTGCCTTCCACAAGACTTGCTGTAATCCATAATAACTATAAGTATTTAAGCATAAAATTTTTCAATAAGTTACCATGCCCAGCTCGTACAGTATCACTAAATAAAGATAAGAATACATTGCAAATCTGGCTAAAAAAAAAAAAAAAATTCTATTGAACTGAAGAATTCTTAGAAACTAATCATCAAAATATATGTTTTACCTAAGTTATGAAGAAAATATTTTGATATTATATAAGCTAGTTATTTACTGTGATTCTTTTCTTATGTGTGTATTTAATTACTGTATAAAACATTGTTTTACATAATGCTGAAGAAAAGGTCTTTAGTTCCTTTTCTCCCCTTTCTGTAACTATTTGAATATCATACTGAAAGTAAAACCCTCTGTAAACTTTGACGAAGCCAATTGTATTAAAAATACTGAAAGGCTAATAAAAATATTCTATTTTATTCTATTCTATTCCATACATCCTCCTACCACCACCTACTCCAGTCTGGTCACTAACATCACCTATCCCATCAAAGGCAGAGCAACCTGTGAAAGCAGTCATTTGATCTACAACCTAAGCTGCGACCACTGTGCTACATTTCATATGGACATGACAACCAACAAGCTGTCTGTCCACATGGATGGCCATCCAGAAACTGTGGCTAAGAAACAAGTGGACCACCCTGTTGCTGAGCATGCTGTCCAACACATCATCCTTCATTTCAGTGACTGCTTCACAGGCTATGGTCTACTTTTGACAAACACCTTGTTGGCCAAAAGCTCATCTGTGACAGTCTTTTTGTTGTGCTGGTCTGCAGCTCAGCATCTCTGCTATATGGTGAGTAGCAACTTTCTTTTTCATAATATTGTTACATAACTGTTCTTTGTTTGTGTTGTTGTTTCTATGTGCTTCCTGTTGATAACAGTATAGCGATATCTTATATGTGGTTATGGTAATTTGGCTACACAATCAGTGACTGCCAGACAAAAACAGCTAATGAACAGGAAGTAAATCATTTTGTGCATTAGTTTTTCATAGTTATGGAAGAAGTGGTGAAATTTTTGTGGGTAGGTGATAATGCACACAGCATATTAGACATGGCATTTGTAGCAGCTGCTGCATCAGTGGATACTGATGCCACAGCAGCCCATAATAGTTAGGCATCAGAATAATGTACACATTGTTGCATAGTGGTATTATTTCAGCAAACACTGAGTACAGATGGATCTCATTGAGATTTGCAAATCCCATTAGAAAGATGTCTCACCAATTGCAGGCATTGAAGTGTGAGATGAATACAGACTGACTGCCACAGACATAATGTTCTGGCAAGAGCAGTTCAGAATAAGTGCCATGGAATGTGATGTCTCCAAGTGATGCGAAAGGTGTATGAAACACTGGTTAACAGCAGTCCCCAGAATACAGTGCAATATTAACATATCTGTTAAGACTGCAGAACTACCTGTCTTTGTAAGTCAGTTGGCAGTTCAACAGAAATGCATATAAATATCACTGTAGTTGTTCATTGCTGAAGGACGATTTGGGTTAGTATTTCTGGTGGACACTGATTAAGAAGTCAGCAATCTGCTGACCTTGTATGCATCAGGCATGAAAGACCGGAGCCACTGCAGCTGTCAACCTTCAATAATCCTAGTATCAGGATGCTGGGTTGCAAAAAACTAATAACTGACTTTGGTTTTGCTGCTGTTTCCAAGTGGGTGTCTGTAGTGGCAGACATTTCCCCACCTATTTTAGAAGCACATTTCCCTGCAAATTTGGCATAATCAGTGGATTTGTCTGAGGCCTGAATTATAAGTGGATTCAGCAGCAGCAAAGTCCATCGGATTTTAAACAACTGTGCGATTGTAGGATACATCGGATCAGCAACATAACCAACAGATTGTTCTACAGGTATTGACCCTGTAACACAGTATATATCTCAATACGTTGCACTATATACATATAACACCAGGGCTGCCAGTTGTGTGGCATGGCTGTAGAATTGTGCTAGACAAAATACTGGAATTTAAAACTATTTTTGAAGAGATGTTGTGTTCTGGTATTATGTGGCATGCAGAGGGTGCCTGGGCATCTCCACTATATTTGGTAAAGAAGAAAGATGGTACGTGACACCCTTCTTGGGATTACTGAGGATTAAATGCTAAGACCATTCCAGACACAAACATCCTATTCCACACATTCAAGACTTCACATATGCTTTGGAAAGCACAACTGTTTTTGGTCCTGGATTGCCACAAGGCCTGTAATAAGTTAATTGTAATGTTAATTGTAATGTTCCCAAGATAGCAGTTTCATTATTTTCAGCCTTTTCAAGTTCTTTCACATGCATTTCAGACTTAAAAATGTTGCTCAGACCCGGAAAAGGTTCACTGATGAAGTGCTGCTGGGATGCTGCTTTGCTTTCCATATCTTAACAACATTTTTGTAAAATCTGCTGATGCACCATCACACATCAGACAAGTGGCTGAGGTACTGCAAAGATTACAAGACTGTAGTTTGGTATTGAATGAAGACAGATGCTTGGTGAGTAAAAGTGAAGTGACATTTCTCACATATAGAGTTTCACATGATGCAATCATCCCATTGCCAGAAAAGTTGGCTTTGCTGAGAGAGCTGCCATGTCTGAGGAATTATCACCAACTATGATGGCTACTAGGCATGCTGAATTTTTATTGCTGCCATTTAGCAGCAACAGCAGATATTCAGGCACCCCTTATGGACACTCTTTCTATCAACTGCACTAAAGGGAAGTAATTGCTGAAGTGGACTTTAGTGATGGATGATTCCTTCTGCACTTTGCAAAAGATCCTTAAGCAAACAGTGTCACTCACCTACTTGGCACCAGCTGCACTATTAGGTATGGTGATTGATGGCAGTCAGACTGCAGCTGGGGCCACACTACACTAGAAAGTGGACACTTGTTGGTAGCCATTAGTTTCTTTCTAAAGAAGCTACTGCCATGGCTAATGAACTAGCATGCCCACAATGGGGAATTGTTGACAATTTATGATAGTGTGAAGCACTTTTGCCCTCATGTAGAAGTTCACACAGTGACAATTTACATGATTCCAGCAGGTCAAGGTACCATTTTGCAGTGTCAAATCATGGTGTGATGTCTCGACAGGTGCTATGGCCCTGTACCACAGAATTTCACAGGATAGTGTTTGACAGTGTGCAAAACCTGGTGCACCAAGAGGCAAACACCATTGTTGAGATAATAATGGAATGTTTCATGTGTCCATCAGTTAAGAAAAATGATGGCAACACTGTCAGTGTCATAATGTGGGACATCATGTCCATGCTGAGGTCGGGCATTTTTCAGGTATGTCAGTGATACTTGAACATATCCACCTTGGCACTATGAGCCTCCTACCATCTTATGACTGCTACAGATCCTTGCTCATGTCAGTGGAAAGATGCCCAAGATGGGCTGAAATCATACTCTACTGGACATTTCAGCCAGGACAGATGCAAAAACATTCATCACATAGTGGTTTATGCACTTTGACTGTCCCCTGCACATTACAACAGACCAGGACAGGCTGTTTGAATCCTTGCTGCTCAACAGCCTGCCTAAACTGTGCAGATTCAAGCACTATCATACCACCAGCTGGCACCCAGCCAGCAAAGGTATGGTGGAGAGGTGGCATTGCATACTGAAAGCAGACCTCATATTCCATCTAGAAAGTTGGACTGAAGTGTTACCTCTGGTATTGTTGGGGTTACAGACAGCTTGCAAGGCCAATATTGGCACCACAAGGACTGAAATAATATATAGAGAGCTGTTAAGGATCCCAGTGGAGTTTCTTACCTCTGCACCACTTCCAGACCAAATGAAGTTACCTTTGTGGCACAGAGGATTAAGGAACATGTGGCAAAGATTCAACAATCACCAGCTGCACATCATGGCTCATATCCTTTTTTCCAGCACAAGGCACTAACCGATGTTTTGTACATCATGCTGAGCACTGATTCCACACAGATACTTCCTCAGCTACTTTATACGGGACACTACTAGGTTTTGCTGTGAAGTAAACATACATTTGAGATTCTGCAAAACAGGAGGGCTAGCAAAGTATTAGTGGAAAGATTGAAACCAACATGGGTAATGCTGGCTCCATCTTCAGACAAAGTGGAGAGCAACATCTGGAGGGGGGGCATGGGGATTACACTCCTACAATACACAGGTAGCACACATGAAATCAGTCCAGGGCAAAACACACTGGCCTTACAGATGACCACTCCTCTCACCAGAACACTGCAGCCAAAGATGGTTAGCCCAAGAGCTAGCACAGTTGTCAAATTCTAGTACCGCTAAATTCCCAGTGCTCTACTCTTTACAGGTAGGGGTGTGTGGGAATAGGTATCCCCCAGATGAAATGCAATATATACTCTCTGGAATGTGTGAATGGTGAACCACAATTTTTCTTCATTTGTGTTGTTGTTCATAATCACTTTCTGTTGATAATGAAGTGGAGATATCTTATATCTGGGTATGATTATTTGGCTACATGTTTTAAAATTTTTAACTACTTATTTTCTTTCTCTGGGCCCACAAATTATTGAGAAAACTGTTAGCAGTGTGTGACTATAAGCAAAAAGCAAAATGACACAAATGAGCTCTATAGCCAAGAAGAATCGATTTAATGAATACTTAAGAAGATCCTAAACTCTATTACATACTAAAACACTGTCTTAACACATAAACAGAAGATATGGTGCCAACTTTTGAATCTCTGTTCTATATTTGTAAAATAACCTCATAGTTGATGATAAATACAAACTCAATAAGATCATCACACATGACCAAACATTATTCAACGAACTTTTGGTGGATTATGAATTTCAATAACCTATGTTAATGTAGTCATAACTGAGTCGAAATGCTAAATGAATTTGATAAATACAGATAATGACACGTCCAGCAAAATGTTCATGGTTTACACAACAGTGCCATCTGGGAAAACAAAATAAAGACTGATATTTCTGCCTCTTTATTTTTTTTGCATTTGCCCTTTCCTCTTTCTGTAAATTGTGTTCCCCATCACCATTTTATCTAATTGTCCCGTTCCCACCAGCCAGTTGTTAGTCTTGTCTCTCAACATGTGCAGAATTGCTGAAATCAATATTAAGAATGGCAGTGTTATCAGTTACACAGATGCTGTGACAGTATGTCATTTAGTTTTAGGCTATAGTTTCATTATTTGTTCATCATTTATCAGATGAATGTTCAAATATGTTTTATTTGTCATTTCATTTAGTTTCTTGTTATATGGCTGGTGAAATATGTTGTAACTGATTTCCCAGTAACATGAAATAAATGTCTTACCTGAGGACGAAATATACTGCCAAAAAATAATCCATAACTCTCTGAAACAACTGATACAATTAAGAACAGAAGTGTGTACCACAGGAATCTGTCCAGTTCCAAGGGTTGTCCAGCAAGGAAATATGAGAAGAAGACATAGACAACAGCCACTCCATGCTGTAAAGAACGTACATATGAGACAACTGTGTCAGATATTTAACATTTATAGTCAACAGGATAGCAAGGAACTGTTAATACCATGAATGGCAGTCTTGCAGCTGTCACTGCAAACACATAGGAATTCAAAGAATACCAGCCATTTTTACATTCACGCTTCACCAGGGTGACCTCAGATGGATCTGCAACAACAGAATTCAAATCAGCATCATAGGGACTGAACACAGCAATGAAAACAAAATATCTTAAACAGCCTCAATATATATTTTCAAGCAGTGAGGGGAAGTATGGTTAGAAGTTAGGACAACCTACAAAATCAGAAATCAACAGATACATACACATTTAGCACAAAAAACCCTAGTACACATAAATTTTAAAAAAGACTATTATCTTGAGCTCTCACTAAATTTCATGCATTTATTGCCACAAAATTACACTTCAACACTGTTGTGGCTCAAAATATTTTAAAACAAGACTTCTAAAAAGGACTCTAAAATAATTAAATTGTCAATTTCTATTTTATACTGAAAAATAGAAGTTGTACCAGCTACATTGCAATGTATTATATACTTTTTCATATGAAATCCGTAATTGGATGGAGGGATCCTTGTTAGGAGAAACATTGCATGTTATACTGGGCAGATGATCATTCACAGGTCTAGAAGTGACTTCAAGTGTTTCTATAGGAAGTGTGTGAAGGTGCTTCTGTTCATGTTGTATATTAATGATTTAGCAGACAATATTTATAGTAACGACACTGAGTGGTCAATGGGTACAAAAATTAGACTGAAAAAATTGCTAGTATTTTGGACAATATCCTTCTTCTGGTGGCTTGCTGTCAATGCCATTACATTTATTGACTATGGGGTGGAGATGATTGAATATGCGAGTAAGATGGTGTAAATATTATGGTAGCACAGAAATTGACAGTGTGGACTGGTAGGAAAGTATTGGCCTCACAGAAAAACCAGCGAAGTGCAAACATTAAGTATCTGTTTAGGGAAACCTCCCCCAGGCTGTTGTCAAGCCATGTCTCCACAATATCTTTCCTTCAAGGAGTGCAAGTTTCAAAGGAGGGTTTTGTGAAGTTTGGAAGGTAGGAGGTGAGGTACTGACAGAAGTAAAGCTCAGTCAGTAGAGCACTTGAATGTGAAAGGCAAAGGCCTCAAGTTCAGGTCTCAGTCCATCACAGTTTTAATCTGTTAGGAAGTTTCACTATCCAGTTTGTGGAAGAATGGAAGACCGTACCACAAGAACTCTTATCAACCTTGGGGCCAGCATGGAAGCCCATTACATAGCAGTCATTACTGTCCATGATGATAGTACACTTGATTAAGGACCATGCCCTGCCTTTTTCAATTTATAAGGGACCATCATTAAGATTAACTTTATTTTATTACAGCATGTCCACAGACACCAATGAATATCCAGCAGTTGTCACCTATTCTGGCGGATGAATGGAACACCCAAAACAAGAACTCCTTACCAACCTAGTGTCCATCATAGATACCCAATTCAAGGCATGTGTTATTGCCCATGGTGATTGCACACTAGAGTAAGGACCATGTTCCACTTCTGTGACATTGAGGGAACCATAATTAATCATGGTAACTTCACTTTAATTACTGTCTTGGAATAAAAGTGTCATTTCTCTTAATCTAATTGCATATTTCTTTCTGGTACCCTCTGTACTATAATATATATACCTTGCTATACTGCACTACACTGTACTTTACTATAATACACTATCTACATTATACTATAGTGTACTGTAAGCACTTTTTTTGAAGTGTGGTCCAAGTTTCATCAAAATGCATTATTTGCCAGGGACACATCATATGAAATTTACTTCTGTTCTTAAGTTTTTCATACCAGTGTACTATGAATAGTACAATAAGTTACAGTACCAATTTTGCAAAAATACTTTGAAAAACTTCACAGCTTTTACCTCATAGAACTGGGCTTGAAGTCTACGAAAGAAACTACCAGAAAAATTTCTCCTTAGGGATTTGATTAAAAAAAACTGCCAAAATGAGTTGTCATAGGCTTCATAGTTTCAAAACTGGTACACTGCATTAGAATTGTACAAAAGAAATGTTAAATTGTAATTAGAGGGCCCAGAGACAAATCATAGATGTACATTATACTGTGAATAGATCCCATCACAGTGACAATGTTCAAGAAATATTGGCAAACAAAAGTGCTGCCCACCATTTAATTGTGCTATGCAGTGCTTCTTCATGTAGACATGTAGTATGTGACAGTGCTCCACTTGCTAGAGCACTGGAGTTTACACCCTTACAGCTTCCCATCCCCCATTTCTTCAGCATAAACACAATAGGGAAAAGAGTACTGTCCAAAGGTGTAGCAATGTCTGCAGAGTTGTTAATGTCATTATTAACTGCTTGATGCCCAATAAGTACGGTGACTTGGTTTCTTTACCCCATCCATTACTTGTATTCCACTTAGTGTATTCCATTCTCATATTATGAAGTGACATACTATCTAAAAAAAAGGTGTAGAAATAAACAATCATATTGTGACAGGATTTGAAAGAGGTATAAAGGCTGGCAACTTACTTTAAAGAAAAAAGCTTAGATCCTATGAATCCAGTATCAGTGAGTCACAACTGGTTCCAGTAAGATGATGTAATGTCTGGCTGTGCCAGTTTGAGGAGATGTGAAGTGATGTGAAGGTAACATCTGCTCAATAATAGGTACAGTTGGTGGCATACTTTGGGTCATTGATAGGATGCTGGGAAAATTCAGTCAGTCTAGAAAGGAGATTGCTAGCAAAACACTTACACGACCCATCCTGTAAAAACTTTTCGCTTTCTGTAATGAAATGACAGTGCTCTTTAAATGTGGATAAATGTAAGATAATGCATGTACTATAGAGAAAGAATCCGGTAGTATCCAATTACAATAACAGCCTGCACACATCACTCTAAATAAGTTCTATAACTAATACAAAGGAGTGATATTAAATGGCACAATCACATAAAACCAGTATTATGGAAGTAAATGAAAAACTTAAGTTTGCTGGAAGGGTTTTGGTGAGGTGCACTGCATCTGTAAGAGAAACTGCATACAAAACACTAGTGCAACCAATTCTAGAATGATTTTGTTCACAGCTGTAGTTCAGCAGCTGCAGAATATTTCACACATACAAAGAAATTATGTTAAAAACAAATATACCAAGAATGAACAGCAGAAGTAAAGCAGGTTTCTTAAAACAGATGTAAAGTAGTTAAGATCATGAGCCACAATGTACCTCTGCTACAGAGTCAATAAAACAGAGCGACATCTCTAAAACTATACGACATGTTTAGCGAGTGGCGAACAATTAACTGTTAATTTTCATATCATACAAAGTATATGCAGGAAAAGTCAACCACTAAACTGCTGACACAAAGGGCTTGGAACATGCTTATAGACTAAGTGGGGATGCTAGCATACATACAGCCTGTAATATTTTCTGCAACAGCTGAAACACAAGTATGCATTAAACCTAACAAAAAAAATATAAAATGTTTACTAGAAGACAGTAGCCATTGACCAAGTGTTAAGCAAATAGACATATAAAAATAACCTCATTATTATGCAAAGGGATAAACAAAGGAAGGTAAACTGTTGAAATTTTATTATCATTTTACATTGGTACCGTGGGTCACCGGAGCAGCACAATATGTTCAACTGTTCAGTATCATGGAGATGAGGCTGACTGCTGGACATGCTTTGGCAAGAAACATAAGTAAGTGTGCTGCCGCATGGCTTCAATAGCAGTAAGTGGATACCACTGGGTTGAAGGCATGTGAGTGGCCACAGTGCTTGTTTCCAAGTTGACTGTGTGGGAGTGTGCCTGTAGTGTATCTCGATGCAATGTAAAACTTTGTGAGTGGGAACTAATAAGCCTTGGTAGGTGCTTAAGAAGTCAGCATGTGACATAACCATGTATGTGATATAACCACAAACTACTACTTATTTTTAATATGTAGCGGTCACATGCTGTTTGAATAGCACTTTGTCAATGGTTTACCATCTTTTTCTAAACATTTTGAATGTTTTCTATAAGTTTTAGTGCATACTTGCACTCCAGCTGTCACAGGATATATTACAAGTTGTATGTACATTAGCATGCACACATTGTAGATAAGTGTGTTCAATGCCCTTCATGTCATCAGTTTGGTGATTAACTTTTCTCACAGGTACTATGTATGATGTGAAATTTATTTGCCACTCATTGCACATATCATATATTTTTAGAGATGTGACTCTGTTTGACTGACCCTGTTTTACCAGACCTGTTTTACTTCTGCTGTTCAATCTTTTACCAATCCTTTGTAGGATACAACCATCCAATTCTTATTTTTTACATTGGCTTATTAACGATTTGAGCCTATTTGACTTCTGAAGATGACAGAATAGAATACAATACGTACTTCGGTCTATTGAGGGAACAATGACTATTGCAACACATATCCAAAATGTTATTAGTCCATTCTGCCGGAACCAAAGTTTGAATTATTAGTGAAAGAAAATGTTGTGTGGCTAGAGCCTGCTTTAGGGTAGATCAGTTGCCTGGAGCAAGTCTTTTTAGTTGATGCCACTTTGGCTACTTGCATGTCAATGAGGATGAACTGATGATGGAAACAACACAACACCTAGTTCCCAAGGAGAGGAAATCTCTGATCCAAATGTACATCATACCTGGATGCCTCACTTTGCATTCTGCCACACTGCTCACACAATTATGGAGGTGGACTGAATTATATGTAACTTCTTTTGAACAGTTGAGACTGTCTTGCTATTCATTTTTGGATGGTTGTCAATATTCTAGCATTATTTACATGTAGCTCTGTCATCTGCCCAAAATTAAAGAGGTACCTAACTCCTCTAACCTCTGTATGTGGAAATTGTGTGTCTAGTGTATTTAAGCCAGATATTTTTTGATAACTGTTTGTCTCCATTTCATACAACATTTTCTACTTTTCTCCAACCAAAAACTTAATCTACACTCCTGGAAATTGAAATAAGAACACCGTGAATTCATTGTCCCAGGAAGGGGAAACTTTATTGACACATTCCTGGGGTCAGATACATCACATGATCACACTGACAGAACCACAGGCACATAGACACAGGCAACAGAGCATGCACAATGTCGGCACTAGTACAGTGTATATCCACCTGTCGCAGCAATGCAGGCTGCTATTCTCCCATGGAGACGATCGTAGAGATGCTGGATGTAGTCCTGTGGAACGGCTTGCCATGCCATTTCCACCTGGCGCCTCAGTTGGACCAGCATTCATGCTGGACGTGCAGACTGCATGAGACGACGCTTCATCCAGTCCCAAACATGCTCAATGGGGGACAGATCCGGAGATCTTGCTGGCCAGGATAGTTGACTTACACCTTCTAGAGCACGTTGGGTGGCACGGGATACATGCGGACGTGCATTGTCCTGTTGGAACAGCAAGTTCCCTTGCCAGTCTAGGAATGGTAGAATGATGGGTTCGATGACAGTTTGGATGTACCGTGCACTATTCAGTGTACCCTCGACGATCACCAGAGGTGTACAGCCAGTGTAGGAGATCGCTCCCCACACCATGATGCTGGGTGTTGGCCCTGTGTGCCTCGGTCATATGCAGTCCTGATTGTGGCGCTCACCTGCACGGCGCCAAACACGCATACGACCATCATTGGCACCAAGGCACAAGCGACTCTCATCGCTGAAGATGACACATCTCCATTCGTCCCTCCATTCACGCCTGTCGTGACACCACTGGAGGCGGGCTGCACGATGTTGGGGCGTGAGCGGAAGACGGCCTAACGGTGTGCGGGACCGTAGCCCAGCTTCATGGAGATGGTTGCGAATGGTCCTCGCCGATACCCCAGGAGCAACAGTGTCCCTAATTTGCTAGGAAGTGGAGGTGCGGTCCCCTACGGCACTGCGTAGGATCCTACGGTCTTGGCGTGCATCCGTGCGTCGCTGCGGTCCAGTCCCAGGTCGACGGGCAAGTGCACCTTCCACCGACCACTGGCGACAACATCGATGTACTGTGGAGACCTCACGCCCCACGTGTTGAGCAATTCGGCGGTACGTCCACCCGGCCTCCCGCATGCCCACTATACGCCCTCACTCAAAGTCCGTCAACTGCACATACGGTTCACGTCCATGCTGTCGCGGCATGCTACCAGTGTTAAAGACTGCGATGGAGCTCCGTATGCCACGGCAAACTGGCTGACACTGACGGCGGCGATGCACAAATGCTGCGCAGCTAGCGCCATTCGATGGCCAACACTGCGGTTCCTGGTGTGTCCGCTGTGCCGTGCATGTGATCATTGCTTGTACAGCCCTCTCGCAGTGTCCGGAGCAAGTATGGTGGGTCTGATACACCGGTGTCAATGTGTTCTTTTTTCCATTTCCAGGAGTGTATTTTTGTACTATTTTCTTGTAGTGTTGCTTTGATACATTACCAATTTCCAAATCAACTGCTATGGGTGTTATTCTGTACATTCTTTGCTTCCTATCTTGTTTAAATACTGATGACTAGTCAGACTCTTTGTGGTTGTATCAAACAAAATCATCCTCAGTTTATTATTACTTTAAATTTACACAAAGTATGGTATTTTGTTTGTGCATACTAATACATAATACTTATTTCAAGAATCATCACTCTCAACCAGGTGTCAAATGGTGAGCTCTAGCAATTGCTCCACAGGTATGAAAAATGTCCTTTAAATTACGAAGGGATTAATAAGAAAAATAGGTGCCTTCCAGCTTTGTTTTCTGACCTGATGCTTATACTTTGTATCACCTGTAAGTTGTGTAATGCACTGTCAATACTTGCAGTTTTGTAATTCCTGTCTTAATTTCATTGTCACAGGTCATCACAGTTACTATAGTTTCACTTCAATAAATCTGTCAACAGCAATTCTTTTAAAGTAAGTATAGTATTTTGTTCATGCTTACTAACACATCATAGTCGGTGCAAGAATCTGGCCATAGCTTGCAGTAACTAGTGTGGTGGTCATAAAATTGAAATGTGCCAAGGGTTTCTCTCCATTGTTACCAATCTGAAAGAATGCAAGACCTGTTGCCAGTCCTCCTGAAACGTATGCAGCCAAGAGAAATAGCAGCGTAACCTGTTGACATAATTTAAAATAGTGCCTGAGTGCACATTGACCAAAAATGTGACAAGTTCTGGTAGAATGTAAAGAGGACACACACACACAAACACACACACACACACACACACACAATTGCCATGTACTGCTGGTGTCCTGTCCAGTGCTGGGATTGCAGTTCAGCATGTGGGCTAGGATGGGGTGTGTGGTTGTGCTAGGTGTGGTAGATAGAGGGTGAGAGAGGCAGGGCGATATGTTGTGTGTAGGTAATTGATTGGCTAGAAATGGAGAAGAGAGGGGTGAGCATGTGTTATGAAGGCCGGGGAAAGTAGTGCATGTTTACGGTCACATGGAGACATGAATTGGGAGAGGCTGATAAAACAGAGGAAGAGGAAACAGTTCAGTGGTTGGTTGGCGGATGTGGGGATATTGGGTTAATGCAGACTGAGGCCAGGAGAGTTACAGAAGTAAAGGATGTGTTGCAAGGATAAGGATAAGGATAAGGATAAGGATGGTGAAGAATCTAGATGATGTGAGATGTGAAGCAGGCATTAAAATTGATCATATTGAGCCCAGCTACATGTTGTGCCATCGGGTTATCAATTTTATTCTTGGCCACAGTTTGGCACTGACTATTCATTCTGGTGAAGAGCTTATTGGTTGTAATACCAGTGCAAAAAACTGTACAGGGATTGCAGCAGAATTGGTATATGATACGTCTGCTTCCACAGGTGGCCTGCCTCTGTAGGGGTAGGATAAATCTGTGAGCTTGTGACAGGACATGAGTAGGAAGAGCTGGGTGTTTGGATTGGGCCGGGCTAGCACCTGGATCTTCCACAGAAATTTGATCCCTGTGGCAAGAGTTGGATTTAGGAGTGGCATAGGGATGGACTAGGACATTGTGTGGCTTGTGGGCAGCAGATGTCCACTCCAAGAGATGTGGGAATGGTTCTGGGTAGGGTGACCCTCATTTCAAGACAAGATGATACATAATCAAAGCCCTGGTGAAGAAAATGGTTCTTCCAGACCAGGGTGACAATGGGTGATGATGAGGGTGCACATTTGCAGCTAATTCTTAGGGGTAATTGGAGGAGTAGGGGACCATGAGGATATGGCAGGGAAATGAGTGGGAGGACTAGGTATCTGTGAATGGTCTCATGATATCTTCAGTATATTGAGCAAGGGAGTCTCATTACTGCAGGTAAACCATCCACATGTGGCCAAGCTGTATAGGAGGCATGTTTTGGAGTGGAAGGGGTGACAGCTACTGAAATGCAGGTAGTGTTGGCAGTTAGTGTGTATGATATGGACAGAGACGAAGGTCAACATCCAGGCAGGTAGCATGTTGGGTTGAAAGAGAATTAGAAAAGAGGTTTCGGATTTTGGGAAGCTAGGAAGCTTTCCTCTAGATGGCCCATAAAAAGGTGCCCTGTGGGTGTTAATGACTGTCCTGCAGATTTGTTTACATACCTTCCCCTCAAATGAGAAGTAGTTGGGTGTCAGGATTAGTAGGTGGGGTGGAGCAGGAACAAAGTTGTGGATATGGAGTCTGAAGGATGTTTTGGGAGGCAATGTTTGATAGTGGCAAGTCCATCAGTATGCGGGATGTTGAGTGCATAGGGAGGTAGCATCAACAGTAACAAGTAGGGATCAGGAGTTAAAGAAGTGGTGCAAGTAGATAGCCCGTGAAGAAAGTGGTTAGTATCTGTGATGTGAGAGGCTAGGTTTAGGGCAGGTCAGTGGAGGTGTTGGTCAAGAGGAGTTGAATTTCTTTCAGTTGAAACTGAGTGACTAGTTAAAATGGGTTGCTCAGGATTGTTGGGTTTACAGATCTTGAGGAGGTTTAAAAGGTGTGTGTGGGGGGTGTCGTTGGGGAAAGAAGGGATATGGACTTAAGGGGGTGGTTCTGGGATGGGCCTAACGATTTTAGTGGGGACTGAATGTTATGTCAGTCTTCTCGATGGGATCAGTGTGGTAGAGTTTGTTGGTCAAGGACTCAGATATTTGCCACAAGCATTCTATCAGGTAGTCACAGGGATTCATCATGACAGTGGTGTATCCTTTGTCTACCTGGAAAATGATTAGGTTGGGATCTGTTTTAAGGTTGTGTATGGCTATCCTTTCTTATGCTGAAAGGGTTGCCCTCTTAGGAAGGGACCTGGGGAAGGATGACAAAGCAAAGTTAGAGGTAAGGAATTTCTGGAAGGTGAGCAGGTGTAGCTGGGTGAGAGTGGGGTGGGGAAAAAATTAAAAGAGAAACAAGTAACAGTTACACACTCAGTACCTGAACTTTCTTTTATACATTCTGTTAAATATTTAATTGGGACTATTCTGTTTTTTAACTGTGGGAAAAATTTAATTTAATCAGTTTCACATAGAAATTAATTGCTAATTACTCAGTTTCCATCTTACGGAATACAACATTTTATTAAACGAAAATTCTCAAAATGTTTTAAAGCAAATAAGTCATATCATATAATTTTCTACAAAGTTAAAAATTATTAAAATAAACTGCCACATGCCCAATTTCAAAATACCATTATCTTTTTTTAAGTAAATCAGATTATTCAGTCAAACAGCTTATTCACTCAAAAATTATTGATTTTGAAATTTGTCAGATTCTAGGAGCTTTGGAACTAAAAACAGTATCATTTATAAATTCTTAATGTCACTCTTAGATTGTCCTAATTTTTCTGTGCAAAAATATATATTATTTCTATACTTAATGTCTTAATCAAATAATTACTGTAATACAAAACATTTTTGTTTGTGAATGTGCTAGTTTAAGAAGAGGAATTATAAATAGACAGGGCCTAAGTCTGTTCGTTCACTGGAGAATATTGAAGCGGTAAGAGTCGCTGTACAGAGAAGTCCTGGGAAATCGTGTAGAAAGGCAGCAGTGCAACTGGTAATATCCAGACACTGTTCAACCCATTCTTAAAAGTGACCTCCATATGTACACATACAAGATGACCTGTGCACAGAAGCTCACTGAAGAACACAAGCAGCAGAGACTACTGTTTGCTCAGTGGGCAGAGGATAGGGAAGAAACTCTCAACAACATTTGGTTTTCAGACAAGGCGCATTTTCATTTAGACGGTATGGTTAACAAACAAAATGTATGCTTTTGGGCCACTGAAAACCCGCAAGTGCTTCATGAATCAGAACAATATGCTCTGAGGATTACAGCGTGGGCAGCAATTTTCAGTCACGGACTTATTGGACCCTTTTTCTTTGAAGAAACTGTGAACAGTGAGCGTTATTTCAGCATGCTTCACAATAGCTTCATTCCACATCTTCTTCCTACTGCCTTGCCTTCAACATGCAGTGATTCATGCAAGATGGAGCAAGGCCACATACTGCAAACACTGTGATGGAGTTTCTACATGAGCATTTCGGCATGCGGATCATTTCACTCAGGTTTTCAGGTCGCTTCAATGATGAACAAAATTGGTCCCCCAATAGTTCAGACCTCAATCCATGTGACTTTTTTCTTTGAGGGTACCTAAAAGAAAAAATTTTCCCAAAACATCCACATGATTTAATGGAGCTCAGAAGACCTATTCTTTAAACTTGCAGTGAAATAATGGTGGCATGTACAGTAGTGTAATCACTAACTTTAGTGTTCATTTGAAGGACGCTAGGAAATGAAATGGTGGCTAACAGACAAAAATGTACACTTTTGGGCCTCTGATAACCCACAAGTGCTTCATGAATCACAACACTATGGGTGAGCATGTGCTGAGATATTATAAATTTCCATGGACGGCTCTTCATTGTAGTATATGTTCCTTTCAGATTGTATTGACAATAAAGTTTATATTCAAAAACAAAATGGTAACACATTTTGTGCACCATGTCGTACATTAATTTTTTACTGCTGATTTTGACCAAAGATGAGTATACATGTTAATTCTTTTGTCACTGAGCTCTACTTGTTGGAATTAATAAGTGCCACAATAGTATCATGCTTACTAAAGGTGCACTTTCACTGACTGATATTTATGCAACTAATGAAATGAACTTTGCAATTTATGGAAGTCATTCTAGATCTTCAGGAATTTGTCATATGCTTGAAATGCTTTAATAGTACTGGTAATTAAGGGAGGGCAGTTTGACACAAGCCATTGTATTGTGTTGTATTGAACTGGGGACCTAGAAGCAATGGAGAGGCTTGTTTCCTGCCATAGCCCACTGTGGTACGCAACCCAACAGCAGACTACAGCAGTCCACTCACCCCATCACTGCCCCACACCAAACCAAGGGTTCTTGTGCAGTTCGGTCCCCAGGAACGTCTCGCACCAGATGAGTGTAACCCCACTGTTTGCATGGTAGAGTAATTAAGGTGTATGCATACGTGGAGCAAGTGTTTGTGCAGCTATCACTGACACAGTGTAACTGCAGCGGAATAAGGGGAACAAGCCCGCATTTGCTGAGGCACATGGAAAACTGCCTTAAAAGCCATACACAGACTGGCTGGCACAATGGACCTCGACACTAATGTGCTGGGTGGATTCATGCCGGAGACCAAAATGCCTTCACACCCGGAAAGCAGTGTATTTATACTGCACGGCTAACCAGGTGGGCCGACACAAGCCATACTACAATGTTAGAAAATACTGGTGATAATTGAAGTTTCAGTTATGTACAGGATAAGGAAGAATTCTGTAGAGACAAATTGTGATACACACAGGCATAAAAAGTTTGAACATTTGTTTTTCAGAATCAATATTCCCTTCTTGTAAAATAGACCAATGTGGCCAAGATAAAGATCTCAGATGTGCTGAAAGGTAAGAGAGTCAAGTGTATAATTTTGTAGTCTGAATTGAGAAATACAACTCAAGAAATCTTAATGTAATTTAATGAAGAAAAACAAATAAGCTAGCAAAGATGTTAAAGTGAAAAAGTCAGATATAATTTACAGGTGTTTGTTTTAGCAAATTTAAATTTATTGTACCTTACTTCTCATAATCTGAATTGTTGTTCTCTTCCACAATACTGAAAACTGCACAAAAAATGGAGTGCATTTTGTACTTAGTTTTTTTTCTGTCCAGTCTTCTTGGCTTTCAGTAAGGCTCAGCTCTTGAGAGGAGAAAGAACCTGTAAAACAGAAAAACAAAAGTCAGCATTTGTGGTTTGACGAATTTGCCTAATGACTGTTAAACTGTACTTCTAAAATCTCACAGCAAGATGTCTGTAGCTATTACCTCAGTTTTATGAAACATGGCTAATAAACATATTTTAAATAAGGCACAACATTGAACAAATCATTGATTAAAGTTACCACTTACATGATGATTTTGCTTCTGGGTCAGTAATCAAACATTTTCCATTTTTCACTCTGTTGACTAGTTGATCAATGGTCTCTTTGGAGCTGTCATGTAGAATTTCAATAACTGCAAACAACAAAAGCTGAGTTATAGTACTTCAATAAATTAGGGCTGTTTCTGAAGATTCTAAATTCCAGAATGAAATTTTCACTCTGCAGCAGAGAGTCATTGATATTAAATTCTTGGCACATTAAAACTGTGTGCCAGACTGGAACTCAAATTTGGGACCTTTACCTTCTGTGGGCAAGTGTACTTCCGTGCAAAAGGTAGAATACCTGAGTTCTAGTCTCAGTCCAGCACACAGTTTTGATTCTGGTGTTGTCAGTAGAATAAAAGAATCATATAAATCTTTTCAAAGTAGAATTCTGAATATTTGATTAACGCACTTCATGAAATAACTTTGCATCTCGCATCCTGTTTACAATAATGTGAATAAAAATAACATTTCAAAAACTGCATTACTAAGTCAATCTCACACTCATTTGAAAATAATGTAATAAGTTACATAAAGTTATAAATTGATAGTGGTCTACTCAAAGTTGAATCTGTTCAGTTTTGTTCCAACAATCTTACCATAATCTGCAGGATTATAATGCACTGGACACTCAAAGCCAACAGCATCAAGGAATGGAAGTAGTCTGTTTGTTGCCCCTTGGTATGCACATCGCCCAGTAGTCATAACATACAACTGTCAGTAATAGAAAATGCATTAAGAGATTACAAACAGAAGTTAAATAATTTTAAATTACATTTATGAAACTAATGTAAGCCAGACATAAGCACTCATGTAATTTTTGACCTAAGTTAACTGAACAGTCAATTTCTTTACATTTAGCAAACACAAAGTTA
The DNA here is from genome assembly GCF_023897955.1 of Schistocerca gregaria. Lineage (NCBI taxonomy): Eukaryota > Metazoa > Arthropoda > Insecta > Orthoptera > Acrididae > Schistocerca > Schistocerca gregaria. Next base: position 228,548,056 of record NC_064925.1, on the reverse strand, counting down.
GAGAAATGTGACAGCACAAGTACAACAAATTCATCTAACTGATTAAAATAACACAGGACTCTACAAAGTTAAGTGAGATGTTCATTATCCAATCTTAAAATTAATTCTACAAAATTCAGGAAAATTTAACATAAACAAACACTGTTTACCATATTGGTAAAAGTTATCTAAATTTCTGTATTATGGAGTTCCAGCTGCCTGTTAGTTTTGTCTTCTCAAAGCAAAGAATAGTGAAAAATCTACTAAGTTTTCAGTTTAAAGCTTAATTTCATTTTATGTCCAGTCACATTATTTCTGCTTACAAATTTATAGAATATTTTTTTCTAGAATACATGTTTCTAATGATAGATTGATTAGAAAGGAATATGGAGACAGAGTACACTGCTGAAGATTCATTGAACACATCAGTTGGAGTTGAAAAGTTTGAAATGACTCACAGAAAGTAAACAGGCTGTTGCTAATTGAAAATTCCATGTGTATAAACAGTGAAACTTTAGTGTTTAAAAACAGTTGATCAGAAGTGCATAAAAACGTTATTGTGTACACTGCTAAAGATTCTTTGTACATGCCAGTCAGAGCCAAAAAGTTTATAAATGAATCGCATAAAGTAAACAGACCATTGCTAACTGATCCCCCAAGTGGGAAAATTGGACAACATGAGAAGATTTGTGTTTTAGGAGATAGTAATGCCTGGGAAATTCCTCAGTGTTAATGGAAAATACAACTTCAAGGCATCTGGGTTCTTGAAGCCTGGGGCCCCATTACAAGAACTAACAAACCTAACGAAATTTAATGAAGTAACTAGCTTGACTACGGATGATTTTGTTGTTTTGCTCGGAGGAGTTTTGGAAGTTTATAGAAATTTATCATACAAGGCTATCACAGAACTGAGAAATTGTCTAAATAATTTAACTCATACAAATGTTCTCTTTGTGAATGTCCCACAGCGTCATGACTTACTGAGTTGGTCATGTGTAAATCATAAAATTTGTGTCACTAGCAAGAGTTTCGCAGAACTATGTACTCATTTCCAGAATGTTGATGTTATGGACACAAACATTTTAGGATGAAGGTTCTATACAGCTCACTGCCTTCATTTAAATGCAGTCAGGAAAAAAGAGGTTCCTTCTGATAAAATATTTACTGAAACCAGGACAAGTAGCAATCTAAGACAAATTACAAACCGTTTTTGGTGAGCAGCAAACAGTATAGTCTCCAATCAGTTGCAAATTATGAAGTGGTTTAAACTCAGTACAACCGAAACGAACAATCAAATCATAAAACAGCCTCAAATTATGAAATGGTTCAAGCCAAAAGGGACAGTGGTGAATGAAGCACAAACTTTGCAAAGCTCCAAAAAATTAATATTTTTATCCAGTCATTAGCAAACAAAACATGGGAAGATGTGTACTCGAAATTATAAACTGATGAATCACTCAGTGTATTTTCTAATACTTCCAAGTTCATATTTGAGATGTGTTTTCCAAAGAAATGACAAGAATTAATGTCATGCCAAGAAACAGCAGCCAGTGGATAACACCTGCTATCAGAGTATCCAGTCAAAAGCTACAATTTCTCAGTCAACTGAGAAAAGACAAACAAGATGATCACTTTGCAGAATATGTTAATACATATAAGGAAATTTATAAGAAAGTAATTAAATACACAATGACAAAGTAATCATAGAGACAGCAAACAAGTCCAAAGCAATATGGAATATAGTAAAAAAGGAAACAAACAAAAGTGTTAAAAAGCAAGATCACATTGTTTTAAAAGATGATAGTGGCATGCTACTGAGAAATGGTACTCAAGCAAATTACAAAAATGGCTATTTCATAAACACTCCAGTCAATCTGAGAAAAATTTTGCCAGTAATAGTAGTACCACAGTTCAATGCGATCAAAGTGATAATTCAATATTGCTGTGTCCCACAAATAAATTGGTTATTCTTAAGATAATAAAAAGAATGAAGATTAAAATGTCCTCTGGAACTGATGAGGTACCAGGTACAGTCATAATTAAATGTGCTAGTGTCAGAGCAGAACCACTCTCACATATCATAAACATATCATTAACAGAAGGGGCATTCCCACAAAGATTAAAAATTTCAAAAATAATACCATTGTATAAAAAGGGTAATATATATTAAGTAGGAAACTATTGACCGGTAACTTTTTTATCTGTATTTTCAAAAATAGTAAAGACTGTCATGAAAAACATAATTACAAATTACCCTGAAAAATTCAATATCTTGTCTTTAAAGCAACGTGGTTTTTGCAAAGGCGTGAATACAGAAACTGCAATTACCCAATTCATTGAAAACATTGTAATAGGACTTGACAGAAATAAGAGTACAATAGGAATCAACTTGGACTTATCAAAGGCATTTGATACTGTTGATCACGATATCTTGCTAGACAAACTAGAAGCTATAGGTATATCAGGAGTGGCATTAAAATGGTTTCAATCATATCTCCACAATAGAATGCAGGTAGCAGAAATTACCTCAGCAGACAACAAAAACCAAAGCATTGTGTACAGATTTGACATGCAGACTGTACCAATCAGAGTGCCCCAGGACAGTGTTCTAGGACCTCTCTTATTTCTCACATATATTATAGATATCAGGATCCCAATCAGTGGTACACACAACTTTGTTTGCTGATGAGACAAATATTGTTGCAACAGACATAAATAGGGCATTGCCAACATCTGCAACCAGGGTTTTGGAATACATACAAAACTGGTTTGAACAGAACATGCTAGCCTTAAATATTTCAAAAACTAAATATGTACACATTACAGGAAAAAAATCTAATCATGATGTGAGCCTAAAAATTCAAACTAAACAAATTGGAAGGGTAGCTGCCAGAAAATTCTTAGGTGTGCAAATTGATGAAAATTTAGACTTGAAAGCCCACATTCTCTACCTCACTAACAAGTTAAGCTCTGTTTGTTTTGTATTGCACATAATTGGTTCTGTGTGTAGTAGGGAGTGTAGCAGAACTGTCTCCTTTGTATACATCCATTCTGCTATCACTTATGGCCTAACCAGACCTCTAGGGTCATAATAAGGCAAACATGAAAATCATCTTCACCTTACAAAACTGAGCTGTTAGAATAATTTCAAACAGTAAAAGGCTTATATCTTCCAAACAGTTATTTCAACAGCTAAATATTCTACCCTTACCATGCCACTATATAAAAAAGTGTTGTTAATATAAAAATGCACATTGATAATTACAAAACCAACTCAGATGCTCACTTGTACAATACAAGAACGTACAATGACATCCACATAAAAAGAGTAAACAAGGCCTTAACACAAAAACAAACCAACATCCAGGGTACTATTTTGTACAACAAACTCTCAACTCAGCTAAAAGAAATAAAAACATTATCTACATTGAGGGAAGCAACATTTAAATTCGTAGTGACCAACTGCTATTATAGTGTAAATGAATATCTGCAGTAACCTTGTAGCAGGTAACTACATTCATTTACTATATGTTAATAGTACCATAAATCAAATGCTCACCACAGCCTCAATGTTAATTTTTCTGAACAAAAGTGTTAAATCAAATATTTACTTGTAATGAATTTCAAGTAAAAGGCCCCAAACAAAAGTGTCAAGTGAATTATTTACTTGTAATGTATCTCATGTAAATAATCTTTCTAATACTTTTATATTATTACAATAATCGAAGTTGTATTGCCCAAAAGTATTGTGATGTGTACTATGAACCATTGTATTATGTAAGAAACTGCACACCTTATCTTATTTTTGTTATACTATGTTTTTTGATGAAATCCATACATTGTTGCTGGATGAATAAACTACTACTACTACTACTACTACTGCTGGTGCTGCTGGTGCTGCTGCTACCTCTACATCAAATATAGATGGGATTATACTAATATAATAAGCTTTTATCTGGTCTCTGAAATGCAAATGCAACTGAATAAAAACAAGTTACACATTTCACCTACAATTTTTATATGTTCATAGTATCTAGAACTTCCATTTATTTGAAGATCTTTCTTAATGGTTCCTGATGTTACATTAGCTACTACTTTTTCCACCTGCAGAGTTTAGTTTTGTTTGTAGTAATATTAATCCATATATGAGTGTAAACTGTATTTGTCTGTTTTATAGTTAAAATGGGTTCAGTATTTGCCAGATTTAACATTTTTATTGGACTTACTCTGCATTTCACCTAAGTGTTCTCAATACTGGCTATTGTTTTTTATACTTCTTTATATATTTTCTATGTTAGTTGAAATAATCTTCTCATGAGATGTCTCTGCTACCATAGTGATACAAGAAATAATTTATCACTGATTTTGTATTTGTGTCATGGTAAACTGTTCCATTTAGAAATGGTCTGCAAATAAATAACAGACTTGGTAGATCTCTGTTTCAAGATGCTAATATCAGGATCAAGCCAATGAGAACTACCAAAAGCTCCATCTGTTTACAGTCAGTGCTACCTGCCAATAAGTTAACATGGAAAGTCTTATGCACTACCACTTTTCTGACTGTTCTTCAAACTCTTAGCAATCTGTTTTGTAGTTGATAAATTTTGTTTGAGGAATTTCCTTTCCGCAACTGTTCCACTATCTGGGTCACATTACTACATTTATGAAAACTTTAAGAGGTACAGAATTCAGAAACATGTTCAGTACAATACTCTTTAAGATGCAAGGCTTCATATTGCAAACACATAATGAGGCAAATAGCTACTACTTTTTCTCTTGTTAGTCTGACAACTTTTCAACTGAGCTTCATCCATCTCAATGTATTTATTCAGTCTCTGTCATTTGCAAATGATTTTCCAACACAACATTATTTTTGTAATGATGTTGGAATACTGTCTTCTTATCTAAGAATGTCCCTTATCTTTTGATGTTGCTCATTAAATTTGTTTTCCTATCACACAAGATTATGATGAAACAGCACATTCTTTATGCGTATTCTTCATATTGGGATTTATAGAATGTGATGTATATATGTGTACTGACTACATTATGGGACTAAATTTTTATATTTCCTTTTTCCACTGATGTCTGAAAAGAACATCTCAGTCATCTTTCTAGTGAGCTGGAGACTTTCTCTTGTGCATTTCTATGGTAAGTACGTCTACCAACAGCTGGAAAAACATTACTTGTGTCACAGATGTTAGTATCGTGTGACAAAAGTGTTACAAAGTGTGCCACTAATGACATGCAATATGTAGCATTCAAGGATGTAGTTATCTGTCAGAACAATGTTCAACACAGTGGTAGTGTGGGTCATTGCAATTGCGATGTATTCTTTGAGAATGAAGTTAAGGAAGAATTGGGATATGAGTTTTGCCAAGATGAAGCAGTCATTAAGCATAATTTAATCATATAGTAGCCATATTACTTATGTTTCAATTGTCCCAACTCCACTTTTAAGGTCTCAGCAACAGGCACTACAGAAGGATTTTGGAGGCAGATGAGTAGACTGTACAACTAATGAGGTGATACCAAATAAAACTGGTGAGGAAACAAACTAAAAGAGTGGTGTTATTGGTAGGACACATCCTTAGAAATCAAGAAATAAATCATCAGTTTGATGATGGAAGTAAATGTGGTGGTTGGGGTAGGAGGGACGGGTAAAAATGTAGAGGTGGAGCAAGGTTTGACTTAAGTAATCAGGTTAAAATGAATGTAGGTTACACAGTTTATACAGAGAAGAAGAGGCTTGCACAGGATAAACTAGCATGAAAAGCTGCAACATATCAGTCTTGGGACTAAAGACCACCAAAATAACATCAACAACAACAGCAGCAACAACTAGACAATGTTTTACTGAGCCATGCCCTGTATACTGCCAAGAACTTCACTGGATAATAAAATCAGTATGCTTCACCAGGAGCTGAATGTGAGCAGCTTCACTTTACAGGAAATACACCTTCATTTCAGCCATTAGAAAATACCTGTTTACAAAACCATATCGGAACCTTGAAGATCTTACTGGTAGTGAAAGCAACCCATACATTTTCATGTACATCTTAGTTACAGAAAGTAGTCTCTTTTGAATGTCAATACTGTGCTTGTTCTGAAGACACTGTATTTGAGTAATGGATAAGTTTCAAAATTATATGACAAAAAGATAAGCAGACTGATGTCTTGACATGGAAGTTGTCGCTTTTGGAAATTGTGAACAAGTAATCAATTGCTCAAGAGCAGTAGGAAAATACACTGAGATTTCCAAATGTCTCTCCCAGCAAAAATAATTCCATAATTTTGAAACAGTATGATGACATGACAAAATAAAGGCAGCTGCTGCCACCAGCACCACCAGCACCACCACCACCACCACCACCACCACCACCACCACCACTACTACTACTACTACTACTACTACTACTACTACAAAAATTTTTTTGATGGTGCAATTGAATCAACTTCAGGAAATGATTAATGGTTGCATGTAAAGGAGCAATGCATTGAGTTTGAAATTTCTCATCATATACTCTGTTCAGAATCACACTTGTCATTCTTTACTTTTTGCAAGACTTCAGAATCTAACTGACTTATCAATAATGGAATATAATGGGACATAACTTCTTACTACCAATTTAAATAAAGGAAAGGAAACTCACTGGGTGGTAAGACATTCATTTGACTGACGTCTGAGTAGTGGTTGATAGAGGACACTATGAAATGATTACCCGTATAGAGTCACAAGTGACACAGAGTTATCTTTGGCAATGTACTGTTGATGAATTCCACTTGTGTAAATTCAGATTTTATCAAGATGATGGTGTCATCAGCATCTGAGTGTTATCTGAAGGAGATTGTGCAAATATCCTCCTGATAATATAGTTTCTTGATCAAAAAAACTGGCAGCAGATCCTAGATCTTGGAAAATACAGACCTTCACATTTCAAATAAGCCAACTAATAGAAACTTCTGATTCTAGAACTGTAGAATATTTACTAATCAGGATTTAACTAGAAATGATTATTTTAACAAAGGCGAACTGTAGAATCTGGTTCTAGAATATTGCTCAAGTATGTGGGACCCATACCATACAGGATTAACAGGGGATATTGAACAAATACAGAGAAGGGCAGCACAGATAGTCACAGATTTGTTTAATTCATAGGAGAGTGTCACAGAGATACTGAAGGAACTGATTTGGAAGTTTATTGAAGATAGATGTAAACTATCATGAGAAAGCCTGTTAACAGTTTCAAGAACTGGCTTTAAATGATGATTTCAGGAATATATTACAATCCCTACACATCACTCACATATGCATCATGAAATAAGATTAGAATAATTACTGTGCACACAGGAGGCATTCAGATAGTCATTCTTCCCTCACTCCCTATGTGAATGGAACAGCAAGAAACCCTAATAACTGGTACAGCAGGATGTATCCTCTGCCATGCACCTCACAGTAGTTTGCAGACTATAGATGTAGATGTAGATGTAAAAAACAAAAATCATTGATCATTGATTTATGAAGTGACTAAATGGTGCAAAAATAATGATTTGGTTGTTGGCATAACACTAATGGTGCAATTGGAGCAATGTACCCAACACATTCGAGATAGAGCTGTTGTTGAAATACCTGTTCTAAACTGATGAACAGAAGAAACAGTTTGAGTGGTGCAACAAGCCCAAACACTTGACTACTGACCAATGTAAATAGGTATATGATGTTGTCAGTTAACTCTTTTTTTTTTGCACTGTTGTCTACCATAAGATGTATTTAGGTATGGGAGTACCATGGGGAGAGTGGAGTCTGGATTGTTGTTATCCAACTGTGGATCTGGATAGAGGTTTTGTAATAGTGTGTGCAGTCACACTGCTGTATTCAGTGTGGTTGTTGGTCACATTGAAAGTAAAGTTAAATATTAAGGCTTAGGAGGGCCTTTTTTGTAATTCTCTCATTTAATGGCACAAGTATGGATCTTTCCAAGATAATAATGCCCATACTCATTTGGCTGAAAATGGGAATCTTAAGCCTAGGAACATCCTTAGTCCTCTTTTAGATGAGTGAGCTATGTAATAGCACTAGATTTCTCATCTCAGATGCCCTCCAACAACACACATTAAATGCTACAGTGTAAAAGCATAATCATGGTTATTGGCATTGTACATTTGGTCTACAAATCTGACATTGTAGATAACATGCCTAAGCAGCTCCCAGTCACAGTACTTGTACCACGACATTTACCATGGGAAGTGTAAGTAAGCATTCTGCCACTGGTCGTCATTGTAGTGGCTAACTATGCATAAATTGAAAGCAATTTGAACCAACCTGGTCAAATTGCTTGAAGACAGCTGCACATGGCTGGTGGATAGAACAGATGATTGTGCGACCTTGATGTGCTAACTCCTTCAGTAGTCGTACACACAGGGAGCTGGCTTGGTGATCCAGACCTCTGGAACATACATCATCGCAAGTTACTATGAGCTATGCCATTAGATTTTAAAGCTTACGAGTGGAAATTGTTTATTGAAATGGTGCCAACTAAGCCTCATGCTTTAAATAGCATTATCTTTCTTCTATTCTTATGCAGTTGAGCCTCAATTTAGCCAGCAGTTTCAATCTTTCAAGAAGTTTTATTGCAATGAACATGCCACTGACAAGTGAAAGATTCAGTCATGTAAAATTACCATTTAGGTTAGGTGCCAGGCCAATTCAATATGCCAGTGTTAAGACTTCCCAAGTGAAGAATGATTCCAGTAATGTCAATAGCTACCAATTGGCCTCTGTTGATATCACTGATTAGTGCAATGATCCAATAGTAAACATGTGAAAATAATTGTCTGAGATGTTGGGCCAAACATTGGGGGCTTTTCTTGCACTGTGTGGAAGAATCCTTTGGGGCTGTGGAATGCCTCCAGGTAGATGCATGATACTTACAATGATATTTACCGCTGAAGTTGCCTGTGCAGACCCATTCCCATGCATAAGGAAACTAATTATGGATTTTCTGAACTTATAAAGAAATTTGCAAATTATAAAGTCTCACTAAGTCAATGTCTTCTACAGAATATCTGAAGTATAAGCACATGTCATTTATGACTCCATGCTGGAGGTGTTAGGCTGTGTTAAATGAATACAGAAGTCAGTGTCTGCTACCATCTACTATCCACAGTGAAAAGCTCTGTCAGTTAGAACTCCTATTACTGGCAATGTATGAAAAGTGACCTTTACATATTCTTTGCCTTGAGTATTGCTGCAGCCTGCTCAGAGATGGTCAGATTAGTTCTAGAATATACCATTATTGTTGTCAGTCAGTTTGACAGAAGAAACTTGTTTTGTTGGTTTTTAGAAAAACCTTTTCTGATTTCCAGTTTGAAGAAATTACCTGAATGCAATACAAATGATTACAATATCATAAAAATTGGATGATTTATTCAAGAGAAAGATCTTCAAGAACTGAGCAGTCAGTAAAGTGTTGGTCCCCTTTGGTCCTTGCACTAGCTGTTATTCATCTTGGAACTGATTGATAGAGTTGACAGGTTTCCTCCTGAGGGGTATCATGCTAAATTATGTCCAACTGGTATGTTAGAGATGGCTGGAATGCCCTGCCCATCATGCTCCAAGTGTTTTCAATCTGGAAGAGATTTGGTGACCTTGCTGGCCAAGCCAGGGTTTTGCTAGCATGAGGACAAGCAGTAAAAACTGTCTCCATGTGCGCGTGTGCATTACTTATTAGAAAGGTAAGCCCAGCGTGGTTTGCCTTGAAGGGCAACCAATCAGTGCATACAATATTGTTGACATAACAATGTCCTGTATGGGTGCTGAAGATAACAACCAAAGAAGTCCTGCTATAAAAAGAAGTGGCACCCAAGACCAACATTCCTGGTGGTCAGCCGTATGGTGGGTGGTGGCCATTCTGGTATCCCATCACTGTCTGGGGCATCTCCAGACATGTCTCTGGCCTAGAATCTCATTGATTGTAGTATAATTGTCTTCAGTAATGATTCCCACTTCCAACTGACCTCCAATGACCAGTGAAGATGCGTCTGGAGATGCCTTGGACAATACGGAGTGATGGTGTGGGGTCAGTGGCAGCTCATAGACGTACATTCTGGGTGTTCACAAATTTTTAAATTCAGATAGAGAATAGAGTGTGTAATTAATAGCATCTTTTGTATAACAGCTATGCTGTTCATCATATTCATGCAACTTCAGGTAATTGTTTTTATAGAATTTTGTTGTTTTGTACATAATTAAGTGCTGTTTATGATACGAGCAAAATAATGTTAAACTTTCGTTACTCTCCATTTCGCATTTTTGTGTAACTGGGAGTTTTCATGCATTTTCATTTTTTCAGACAAATGTACAAGATCCCTAATTCATGTATTAGTTACTGAATTAATGTCTGCACTGAAAATTAGTCATTGTTATGTTGCACTCATATACCGTCTTTCACTAATTATATACTTCTTTGTTAAATGTTCACTTGTATTGATGATATTTAATTTCATCATTTTCTCAGACAATGAATCTGGTCTACTATCTTTGGGGCTAACTTTTCCTGTAGAGGTAGTAGTAGTAGTAGTAGTAGTAGTAGTAGTAGCAGTAGTAGTAGCTTTATTCATCCATAGATGTCTTTTTACAAGGTTATAGGACATGTCAAAGTATTTACCAATTTAGCTCAATTTAAAGTAAGGTAATTCATATACACATATATTTACAGACTTCTAGTTAGAGACAATCATTAGATTTACTTCTGGTATACAATACATTTTTTACAAATAACTTATTAGAGAATGTAATTCCACATTGTTCACTCATATCTCACTACACACACACACACACACCACATTGGTGATTGCTGGGACATTTTCTGTACTGCAACTTCCCATTTGCTATCCTGAAAAACTGAGTCAGCATCCCTCCATAATGAGTGAGATGTTGAGCTCAGAAAGAGGAAGAGGTGTTGGTATTGTGCTATGCATAACTTGGGGGTAAGTATTTCTAGAAAGGAAAAAAGAAGGAAAAAACAAAGTGAAGGTGTTATGTGTAAGGTTGGATATTTTATAATCATCATCATTATTATTATTATTATTTATTTGTAAAGCATTTTTTATCAAACCCCCTACTCTGTTTTAGCTAAGTAATCCTTCAATGTATAAAATGTATTGCATAATGGGTACTTTTTATCTGCCTTTTTAAATAAGTGTATTTTGGCAATTTCTTTAATCTCTTTTGGTAATTTATTGTACAGTTTTATTCCTTGGTAGAAAATGCTGTTTTGAGTTTTTTGTTTAATTTTTCTTGGTAAATGTAAGTTTAGTCTATCTCTTGTTGCATGGTCTTGGACGGAGCTGTTTGTGCAATAATTATCAATGATATTTTTGATGTGTACAACTGACTGGTAAATGTATCCCCATGGAGCAGTTGAAATCCCCAGGGTTTTGAACAGATCTTTACAATGAGCTCAACTAGTAGTTTTGTTTATTATTCTTATGGCTCTTTTCTGGAGTTTGAAAAGTGTGTTCATATTTTGAGCATTTGTTCCCCAACAAGAATTCCATAGCCAAGAACTGAGTGTACAAATGAATAATATGTAACTAAAAGACACTGCATGTTACACACTGATGATAGGATTCTAAGGGCATAACATGCTGATGTCATTCTGTTTTGCAAGTACCTTTGTGTGAGAATCAATATTCATTCCTAGATATTTTGCATTTGTTACATAGTCTGTAGAGATGCCATCTACATTTAATTTAACATTGTCATTTATCCTATTCAAACTGAAATTCATAGTATTAGTTTTCATTACGTTCAGTGTCACTTTATTACTTAGTGATCAATCATAAACTTCCTTGAGAGGTTTATTTGCTTTCTCAGCAATGAGTTCTCTTGTTTCCTTCGTGACTATAATGTTGCTGTCATCAACGAATAGGATTTTTTCACCATTAGTAACACTACCGGGAAAGTCACTGATGTATAACAGGAACAGCATTGGTCCTAATATGCTACCATGTGGAACCCCTATATTAATGTATTTTGGTTCTGATAAGTGTTTTACTAAATGTTTTCATCTATTTGAGGTACGTGTTATCTCTACTCTTTGTACCCTATCTGTTAGGTATGATCAAAACCAGTCATTAGCAACCCCTCTTATTCCTTATGCTTCTAATTTATTTAATAGAATCTTGTGGTTGACTGTATCAAATGCCTTAGAAAGATCCAAAAATATGCCTGTGACACACTTATTTTTATCAAGAGCATCAAGTACAACTTTTGTAAATTCTACTATGGCTGACTCCATATTTTTGCCGCTTCGGAAACCAAACTGTGATTCGCTTAAATGATTGTATTTATTCAGGTAATTCATTAATCTGTCTTTCATAAGTGCTTCTATTAGTTCTGAGAATGCTGACAGCAGGGAAATGGGCCAGTAATTTCCTATGTCTTCTCCATTACCTTTATTGAGCAAAGGTAAAACTTTTGCCTGTTTTAACTGCTTTGGAAATGTCCCTGATGTGAAGGATTAATTTATTATATTTGTTGAGGGCCTTGTATAATCCCCATGCATTGTTTCAGTACACACATTGGTACTTCATCTCATCCTACTGACTTTATATGTTTAAATTTTTGAAGTGTATTCCTGACTTTATTCTCTGTGGTTGGAAGTAACATTGAATTTAGTGCAACATTATTTACAGGTGTTATGTTTGTTTGGAGGAATTTTTGCTGTAACTTCTTTGCAATACTTGAAAAATGCTCGTTTACATAGTTTGCTAAGTGCAGTGGATCATTTATTACTTTACGTCCTCCCTTAGCAGTACTGTATAGTATTCTGCATTTGTTTGCCTCCCCCCCCCCCCCCCCCCATTTCTTTTTTTATAACATTCAAGACTGATTTGGTTTTAGTATCTGCATTACATATTATTTTGTCATTAAATGACTTTTTTGCAGCAATCAACACCTTCCTATAGATCTTTTTGTATCTATGATAGAAATTTAACAATTCCAGGTAAATTTGTTTTCTGCCAACGCTTAATACAGGTTCAAAAGAGTTCATGTTGACACTTCACATGAACGCCAATTCCTGCACAGTAGACAATAAACTCCAAACATAAACTGCCATTTGCGGAAGTGATTAAATTGAAGTAGTACTATCTACAACAAGATCACTTGACTAGAATACAAACGAGGTGCTAAGAGCTATAAGGGCCAAAAGCACACTGTCTTCAACGCTCTCTACTTAAGTGAATACCAGAGAAACCAGTGAGACAATTTTTCGTGAATGTTCAAATATATGTACACTGTGGTCTTACAGTACACATAAACTGTAAGATCAACAGTTGCCACAACCTTGAATAAATGCTATGGTCTCACAATCGACGATGATGTGCTTTATGGTTCTCAGAGCCTCAAACGGATTAATCTACGATAAAATCCAAAAATTAATGTACCATATCTCATTCAGAATCCCACGAAACCGGGTTTTCTCTCAGTATAACTATAACATACACTGATGTCTGATCTAATTTTAGTATATAGTGTGAGAATTCATACATCTATGGAGTGTGCTACCACCTAGCGGGATTCATGATGAACATAGATAAAAGTCTGCTGTCTACATCTACATTTACATCTACAATTATACTCCGCAAGCCACCCAACAGAGTGTGGCGGAGGGCACTTTACATGCCACTGTCATTACTTCCCTTTCCTGTTCTAGTTGCGAATGGTTCGCGGGAAGAACGACTGCTGTAAAGCCTCAGTGCGGGCTCGAATCTCTCTAGTTTTACATTCGTGATCTCCTTGGGAAGTATAAATAGGAGGAAGCAATATATTCAATACCTCATCCAGAAACGCACCCTCTTGAAACCTGGACAGCAAGCTACACCGCGATGCAGAGTGTCTCTCTTGCAGAGCCTGCCACTTGAGTTTGCTAAACATTTCCGTTACGCTATCACGCTTACCAAATAACCCCGTGACGAGACGCACTGCTCTTCTTTGGATCTTCTCTATCTCCTCTGTCAACCTGGCCTGGTACCGATCCCACACTGATGCGCAATACTCAAGTGGAGGTCGAACGAGACTTTTTTAAGCCACCTCCTTTGTGAATGGACTACATTTTCTAAGGACTCTCCCAATGAATCTCAACATGGCACCCACCTTACCAACAATTAATTTTATATAATCCTTCCACTTCAAATCGTTCTGTACGCATACTCCCAGATATATTACAGAAGTAACTGCTACAGGTGTTTGTTTTGTTATCATATAATCATACAATAAAGGATTCTTCTATGTATTCGCAACACATATCCTGTCCTACCATCTGGTAGCACTGACGTAACATAGTAGTTGAGCGGTAAGGGCTAGCAATTCACTTTTTTTTTTTTTTTGGTCATCAGTCTACTGACTGGTTTAATACGGCCCACCACAAATTACTTTCCTGTGCTAACCTCTTCATCCCAGAGTAACACTTGCAACCTACGTCCTCAATTATTTGCTTGACGTATTCCAATCTCTGTCTTCCTCTACAGTTTTTGCCATCTACAGCTCCCTCGACTACCATGGAAGTCATTCCCTCATGTCTTAGCAGATGTCCTATCATCCTGTCCCTTCTCCTTATCACTGTTTTTCACATATTCCTTTCCTCTCTGATTCTGCGTAGAACCTCCTCATTCCTTACCTTATAAGTCCACCTAATTTTCAACATTCGTCTATAGCACCACATCTCAAATGCTTCAATTCTCTTCTGTTCCAGTTTTTCCACAGTCCATGTTTCACTACCATACAATGCTGTACTCCACACGTACATCCTCAGAAATGTCTTCCTCAAATTAAGGCCGGTAAACTTCTCTTGGCCAGAAATGCGTTTTTTGCCATAGCGAATCTGCTTTTGATGTCCTCCTTGCTCCGTCCGTCATTGGTTATTTTACTACCTAGGTACCAGAATTCCTTAATTTCATTGAATTCATGACCCTCAATCCTGATGTTAAGTTTCTCGCTGTTCTCATTTCTACTACTTCTCATTACCTTTGTCTTTCTCCGATTTACTCTCAAACCATACTGTGTACTAATTAGACTGTTCATTCCATTCAGCAAATCATTTAATTCTTCTTCACTTCCACTCAGGATAGCAATGTCATCAGCGAATCGTATCATTGATATCCTTTCACCTTGTATTTTAATTCCACTCCTGAGCCTTTCTTTTCTGAGCACTTCGTTCTTGATCGTCCAATCTTATTATTCCCTCTTGATTGTTGTACGTATTGTACATGACCCGTCTCTCCCTATAGCTTACCCCTACTTTTTTCAGAATCTTGAACATCTTGCACCAGCTTATACTGTTGAACGCTTTTTCCAGGTCGACAAATCCTATGAACGTGTCTTGATTTTTCTTTAGCCTTGCTTCCATTATTAGCCGTAACGTCAGAAGTGCCTCTCTCGTGCCTTTACTTCTCCTAAAGCCAAACTGATCGTCACCTAGCGCATTGTCAATTTTCTTTTCCATTCTTCTGTCTATTATTCTTGTAAGCAGCTTCGATGCATGAGCTGTTAAGCTGATTGTGCGATAATTCTCGCACATGTCAGATCTTGCCATCTTCGGAATTGTGTGGATGATGCTTTTCCGAAAGTCAGATGGTATGTCGCCAGACTCATATATTCTACACACCAACGTGAATAGTCGTTTTGTTGCCACTTCCCCTAATGATTTTAGAAATTCTGATGGAATTTTTCTATCCCTTCTGCCTTATTAGACCGTAAGTCCTCCAAAGCTCTTTTAAATTCCGATTCTAATACTGGATCCCCTATCTCTTCTATATCGACTCCTGTTTCTTCTTCTATCACATCAGACAAATCTTCACCCTCATAGAGGCTTTAAATGTATTCTTTCCACCTATCTGCTCTCTCCTCTGCATTTTACAGTGGAATTCCCGTTGCACTCTTAACGTTACCACCGTTGCTTTTAATGTCACCAAAGGTTGTTTTGACTTTCCTGTATGCTGAGTCTGTCCTTACGACAATCATATCTTTTACAATGTCTTCACATTTTTCCTGTAGCCATTTCGTCTTAGCTTCCCTGGACTTCCTATTTATTTCATTCCTCAGTGACTTGTATTCCTGATTTTCCCGGAACATGTTTGTACTTCCTCCTTTCATCAATCAACTGAAGTATTTCTTCTGTTACCCATGGTTTCTTCGCAGCTACCTTTTTGTACCTATGTTTTACTTCCCAACTTCTGCGATGGCCCTTTTTAGAGATGTCCATTCCTCTTCAACTGAGCTGCCTACTGCGCTATTCCTTATTGCTGTATCTATAGCGTTAGAGAACTTCAAACTTATCTCGTCATTCCTTAGAACTTCCGTATCCCACTTCTTTGCGTATTGATTCTTCCTGACTAACGTCTTTAACTTCAGCCTACTCTTCATCACTACTATATTGTGATCGGAGTCTATATCTGCTCCTGGGTACGCCTTACAATCCAGTATCTGATTTCGGAATCTCTGTCTGGCCATGATGTAATCTAATGGAAATCTTCCCGTATCTCCCGGCCTTTTCCAGGTATACCTCCTCCTCCTCATGTGATTCTTGAACAGGGTATTCGCTGTTACTAGCTGAAACTTGTTACAGAACTCAATTAGTCTTTCTCCTCTTTCATTCCTTGTCCCAAGCCCATATTCTCCTGTAACCTTTTCTTCTACTCCTTCCCCTACAACTGCATTCCAGTCGCCCATGACTATTAGATTTTCGTCCCCCTTTACATACAGCATTACCCTTTCAATATCCTCATAAACTTTCTCTATCTGTTCATCTTCAGCTTGCGACGTCGGCATGTATACCTGAACTATCGTTGTCATTGTTGGTCTGCTGTCGATTCTGATTAGAACAACCTGGTCACTGAACTGTTCACAGTAACACATCCTCTGCCCTACCTTCCTATTCATAACGAATCCTACACCTGTTATACCATTTTCTGCTGCTGTTGATATTACCTGATACTCATCTGACCAGAAATCCTTGTCTTCCTTCCACTTCACTTCACTGACCCCTACTATATCTAGATTGAGCCTCTGCATTTCCCTTTTCAGATTTTCTAGTTTCCCTACCACGTTCAAGCTTCTGACATTCCACGCCCCGACTCGTAGAACATTATCCTTTCGTTGGTTATTCAATATTTTTCTCATGGTAACCTCCCCCTTGGCAGACCCCTCCCGGAGATCCGAATGGGGGACTATTCCGAAATCTTTTGCCAATGGAGAGATCATCATGACACTTCTTCAGCTACAGGCTACATGTCCTGTGGATACACGTTACGTGTCTTTAATGCAGTGGTTTCCATTGCCTTCTGCATCCTCATGTCGTTGATCATTGCTGATTCTTCCGCCTTTAGGGGCAATTGCTCACAACTAGGACAAGAGAGTGCTCCTCCGCCCTCTTTGAAAAGGCCGTTGGCAGAATGAGGCAGACTTCTTATGACGGAAGTCTTCGGCCGCCAATGCTGATTATTTATCAAAATTTAGGCTGCGGCGGGGATCGAACCCGTGACTGAAGACGTTTATCATTATGAATCAAAGACGCTACCCCCTTTTTTTCCCGGTGTGTTTATCAACTACAGAAGTGTTTGTTCCTTAAAGCAATTACGTCACGCCAATTGCACATGCGCAGTAGCTCCTTAAAACGTGCACAAGTGAAGATGTGCTCAAGACCCTGATACCAAGTTTCACCGGGTCTAGTGGAGCGATATGTAGCACAGCACATAAAATTTAGTTCCGTGTATTTCAGATTACCGCATCTACATTACATTTGACAACATTCAACCAATAAATCCACAAGGTGTCAAAAGTTTGGGTGTTCACATACTGTTGTGCTCTTACACCGCAGCCGCGGTCATTCATGGCATCCTAATAGCGCACTGGTACGTCGACAATATTATACGTGCAGACACGGTCGACACTCCGTACGGTGTCTGATGGGAGCGAATGTATATGGGACATGCCTTTACAGTAGCTCCCAGCAACCACCGTGCCGAGTGTCAACTTTGTTTGCGGGCACAGTATTCTGTGCCCATTTTGTTGGCCTTCACAGCAAGATAGCCTGAGGTTACATTTCTGCAAGATGATGCCTGCCTGCCTGCACAAGGCGAGAGATGCTGCTGGTTGTCTTCGTGCTTGCCAAACCCAACTTGGCGAGAAAGGCAGCCAGATCACTCACCAATTGACGATCTAATTTGCCAACTGGACAGAATTTGGTACGATATCTCTCAGGAGAACATCCAACAACTCTATCAACCAAGTGCTATATCCGTTTGCATAAGGGTCAGACGTGGATCAAAGCATTATTGACTTGCTCAATTTGTGAAGTTCTTTCTCTTCAAAAAATCATCCGTTTTTACTGAAATTGTAATCATTTGTTCGTCCTTACATGTACATCACATCTACCGATTTCCGTCCTATTCGGAAAACGCCTTTGTGGTGCGTCGTCGGTTTCTTTCCTTTTTCTGTGGGATTCAGAGTGTATTATGTTTGTTATCTCATATGGCGGAAAATATAAATGTTTAGACAACAATGTGTTTTGGCTCTGAATGTAGTGCCATGTTGTTCATTTCGGATTGATGGTTTCATCTGTGAGTCATTAATGTCGATATGGCACCTGAACGAGTTCGTATTTAGCCGAATTAAATATTTCGCCTGGAAATGGTCTACTGTAGCCGCTTGGTATTGTTTCTGGTAGTAATCCATCAGGATGGGTAGAACATTTGACCATAAATCAACACAACAAACATGGCATCCAGTTGCAACGGTGCTGGACGTGTTATCAATTACGTAGGGAAAACTGGTGACTATGTAAACCTTCAGAAAAATGCCTATTACGATAAACAATTTTCTTTTTCATTTAAAATATTTGGTGTCATACCTTATAACACGTAGATTCAAAATTAGTAAGCGACAAGCTTCTATCAATTGACATGATTTGGTGAAAATGCAATTTCCCCTGGAATGGCTAATTTCCCTGCGAATTGCCACATCACCTCGTCTTCTTCTCGCGTTATTCTAGACCCATTTAAATTATGCAATGCCGTGATATACTGTAACGTCTGCATGCAGTAAGAATCCTTGAAAAACAGCTGGGCCACTGCCAAGACTCTTCGCATTCAGCGGCTTCCCCACACTGCCACATACACATTGCACTATAAGAATGATATGCGATGTGACGGCAGTTGTTAAATTTCATACATTTCGTGGATAATTTTTTAGGTATTTCACAGTAAATGTAATCAAGTTTTCATCACTGTATTTCTTTAGAAGATTCATTGAAACTGGAAAACCAATAGGCCTATGTACCACATTATTTTTTAAGAAAACATACATGTTTCCAAGAAATTGGCGAATGAAACGTTTATCAGTATTAAACATCCTACATGCCACTCAGTTGTTTGCATAAAAAAATAAATTGGGTAATTTGCAAGAAGTCTTGGGTATCGAAGTCGAGACCTCACTATGAGCAATGTATATTGAACGCCTGACTGTCAAGGCACACTGAATTGATGTTGTCCAAATAAATCATGGATCTATTTTTATTAATAATACACTCACACTGCAAAATATTAATAAATATTAATTCATCAACCTTCTCACGTGATTTAATCAAAAGACACTGATCCTTCTATCTTCTCCCACCGTTTAATTATAATACATGACTGTTGTTGTGGTCTTCAGTCCTGAGACTGGTTTGATGCAGCTCTCCATGATATTCTATCCTGTATAAGCTCCTTCATCTCCCAGTACCTACTGTAGCCTACATCCTTCTGAATCTGCTTAGTGTATTCATCTCTTGGTCTCCCTCTACGATTTTTACCCTCCACGTTGCCCTCCAATGCTAAATTTGTGATCCCTTGATATCTCAGAACAATGTCCTACCAATCGATCCCTTCTTCTAGTCAAGTTGTGCCACAAACGTCTCTTCTTCCCAACCCTATTCAATACCTCCTCATTAGTTATGTGATCTACCCACCTTATCTTCAACAATCTTCTGTAGCACCACATTTCTAAAGCTTCAATTCTCTTCTTGTCCAAACTATTTATCGTCCATGTTTCACTTCCATACATGGCTACACTCCATACAAATACTTTCAGAAACGGCTTCCTGACACTTAAATCTATACTCGATGTTAACAAACTTCTCTTCTTCAGAAACGCTTTCCTTGCCATTGCCAGTCTACATTTTATATCCTCTCTACTTCAACCATCATCAGTTATTTTGCTCACCAAATAGCAAAACTCCTTTACTACTTTAAGTGTCTCATCTCCTAATCTAATACCCTCAGCATCACCCTACTTAATTCGGCTACATTCCATTATCCTCGTTTTGCTTTTGTTGATGTTCATCTTATATCCTCCTTTCAAGACACTATCCGCCTCACATGTTCCAACATTGCTACGGAATCTAAACTGATGTTCCCCGAGGACGGCTTCTACAAGTTTTTCCATTCTTCTGTAAAGAATCCGTGTTAGTATTTTGCAGCTGTGACTTACTAAACTGATAGTTCGGCATTTTTCACATCTGTCAACACCTGCTTTCTTTGGGATCGGAATAATTATATTCTTCTTGAAGTCTGAGGGTATTTCACCTGTCTCATACATCTTGATCACCAGATGGTAAAGTTTTGTCAGGACTGGCTCTCCCTAGGCTGTCAGTAGTTCTAATGGAATGTTGTCTACTCCGGGGGCCATGTTTCGACTCAGGTTTTTGAGTGCTCTGTCAAACTCTTCACGCAATATCGTAACTCCCATTTCTACTTTATCTACATCCTCTTCCATTTCCATAGTATTGTCCTCAAGTACATCGCCCTTGTATAGACCCTCTGTATACTCCTTCCACCTTTCTGCTTTCCGTTCTTTGCTTAGAACTTGGTTTCCATCTGAGCTCTTGATATTCATACAAGTGGCTGTCTTTTCTCCAAAGGTCTCTCTAATTTTCCTGTAGGCAGTATCTATCTTACCCCTAATGAGATAAGCATCTACATCCTTACATTTGTCCTCTAGCCATCCCTGCTTAGCCATTTTGCACTTCTTGTCGATCTCATTTTTGAGACGTTTGTATTACTTTTTGCCTCCTTCATTTACTGCATTTTTATATTTTCTCCTTTCATCAATTAAATTCGATATTTCTTCTGTCACCCAAGGATTTCTACTAGTCCTCGCCTTTTTACCTACTTGATCCTCTGCTGCCTTCACTACTTCATCCCTCAACGCTACCCATTCTTCTTCTACTGTATTTCTTTCCCCCATTCCTGTCAATTGTTCCGCTAAGATCTACCTAAAACTCTTACAACCACTGGTTTAGTCAGTTTATCCCTGTCCTATCTCCTTAAATTCCCACCTTTTTGTAGTTTCTTCAGTTTTAATCTACAGTTCATAACCAATAGATTGTGGTCGGAGTCCACATCTGCCCCTGCAAATGTCTTACAATTGAAAACCCGGTTCCTAAATCTCTGTCTTACCATTATGTAATCTATCTGATACCTTCTACTATCTCCAGGATTCATCCATGTATAACAACCTTCTTTTATGATTCTTGAACCAAGTGTTAGCTATGATTAAGTTATGCTTTGTGCAAAACTCTACCAGGCGGCTTCCTCTTTCATTTCTCTCCTGCAATCCATATTCACCTACTATGTTTTCATCTCTCCCTTTTCCTACGCTCGAATTCCAGTCACCCATGACTATTAAATTTTCGTCTCCTTTCAGTACCTGAATAATTTCTTTTATCTCATCATACCTTTCTTCAATGTCTTCGTCATCTGCAGAGCTAGTTGGCATATAAACTTGTACTACTGTAGTAGGCGTGGGCTTCGTGTCTATCTTGGCCACAATAATGCGTTCACTATGCTGTTTGTAGTAGCTTACCCGTACTCCTATTTTCTTATTCATTATTAAACCTACTCCAGCATTACCCCTATTTGATTTTGTATTTATAACCCTGTATTCACCTGACCAAATGTCTTGTTCCTCCTGCCACCGATCTTCACTAATTCCTACTATATCTATCAATTTACTTTTTAAAATTTTCTAACCTACCTGCCCGATTACGGGATGTGACATTCTACGCTCCGATCCGTAGAACGCCAGTTTTCTTTCTCCTAATAACGACATCCTCTTGAGTAGTCCCCGCCCGGAGATCCGAATGGAGGACTATTTTACCTCCGGAATATTTTACCCAAGATCACGCCATCCTCATTTAACCATACAGTAAAGCTACATGCCGTCGGGAAAAATTACGGCTATACTTTCCCCTTGCTTTCAGCCGTTCGCAGTACCAGCACAGCAAGGCCGTTTTTGTTAGTGTTACAAGGCCAGATCAGTCAATCATCCAGACTGTTGCCCCTGCAACTACTTAAGGGGTGCTGCCCCTCTTCTGGAACCACACGTTTGTCTGGCCTCTCAACAGATGCCCCTCCGTTGTGGTTGCACCTACGGTACGGCTATCTTTATCGTTGAGGCACGCAAGCCTCTCTACCAAAGACAAGGTCCATGGTTCATGCTCCAAATGGGGGCGCGACTTCATTGCCCAACGCCTCTTGGAAATTGCCATAAACTGAAAGCTTTTTTTATTTTAATAGTTAACCAATGAACCGTCGAGCTGTCGACATTATATACGTTATTGCAGGAACGGTGTTATGAAACAACAGTGGCTGCAATCGGCCAGTCTTTTGCACTAATTACATTAACTGATAAATGCAATAAATTTTACAAGCCCAATAACACAGAGACAAATCAGTATTAATGAAATATCATAATGAGCATGTTTCCAGATATTGTGGATAACTACTTACAGCATATTAAACAGCAGTAGAGCTATGTTATTGTGCATTACTTCAGCCAACGTTGTTGAAGCTATTTATATACACATACAGACAACAGAAGAACTGTTTCTAAGGAAAGTCTTCTATACTGCAGAAATCATGGTCATTTAAATATGGCTTTAGTCTGACTCTGAAATTCGATAACGTTCCTATTGATTTAATTTTTTGGGTAAGCTGTTGTAAATATTGTTACAGAGGCTAGTTATTACTTACTGCAGGCTGATTCACGAACAATGGCGTTTGACAAAGACGGGGCTTTGATTGTTGTCGGTTTCAGTGACAGTTGCAGTAGTGTGGAGCTTCAAGAAACCGTGTGTTCTGGAAATTATGTCTCTTGATTGCTTATGTGGAATTTTTCACTTACCGCCACCATCAACGATTGCAACTCGCAACAAACGGAATAAAAGTTCTTTACATAACTCGTTACGATCACGTTTATGCTCTTATTGGCCACGACACACACAGTGGAGTACCCTGAACACTACTGAATGGCCATTGGCTGTCGGGGACTGCTTGACATAGTTGCACAGAACAAATCCAAACTCGACCGTATGGAGGTAAAAAACAGAAGGGAGATGGCACTACAGACATCACTGTAACACACTGTACTTAGTTTTGAAGCCAGAGTGCGCGGGCCCGCCGCCGTTTAACAAGGCCCAAAACATTAACAGACGACTGTTTACAGTTGCTTCTTGTTCATTATTTCAGTCGTGTACACGCAAAGGAAAGGCCATTCGTGTGTGCGCTATTTGCAATGACTGTTCTGCCGGACGCTCCTGCTGTTAAAGGCTATCCTAAATCTCAGTAGCGCGTTGCGTCACGTTATGAATCGGAAGTTCTTATTTTCCCTGTTTTGATTTTATGTCAGCAAGTGCTGGATTCCAAGCGGTGCTTAGTTGAAAAGCTGCGTCTCTGTTGATATGATTGTCCGCCGTACGTATATGTAAGGCCTCCTTAACAACACAGTCCCAGAAAGATGATGCTGGGAGTAAAATTTCCGTCTGTTCGTAAAGCATACGATGTCCCATGTCAGTCAATGCTCCGCTACCGCTGATTTATCAGGTTGCCCCAAGGCGTGTATGGCGATGGTGTTCGACGCAACGTCCTTGCAGGGTTCGGCATGTCTGTCCAATATAATATTTTCCTCTTTGGCATGGTATTTTACACACGCCACGTTTACTAAGGCCAAGGTCGTCTTTGACCGAGCACAGTAAATTTCTCAGTTTTGCTGGTAGCCGAAAAACACACCTGATGTCCTGTTTTTCGAGGATCCTTTGTTCTCGAAGATATGCCGCTGTAACGAAACTGTTGTTACTTGGGGAAGA
The DNA here is from genome assembly GCF_023897955.1 of Schistocerca gregaria. Taxonomy (NCBI): domain Eukaryota; kingdom Metazoa; phylum Arthropoda; class Insecta; order Orthoptera; family Acrididae; genus Schistocerca; species Schistocerca gregaria. The sequence continues at coordinate 228,523,889 of NC_064925.1, read as the reverse complement.
CAGTGAAATTTTGCTGGGGTGAAAATTTTCAACATCGAAAAGAGATTATTTGATTTAAACAAAAAACCTCAAAAATATGTTGTTATTCTCGTGTTCCATAGACATCAAGAAACATATGATAATGGAGGTGTTTCTTACTGATCACACTAACCTCCACCACTCAAAGAATTACTTTGAGACAAGTGCAAATTTTTACTGCTAGAACAGTTTCCAAAACATTACACTTTAGTAATTAGTTCTGCAGTGACATTTATATAGTTAAGGTGATTTCTTGTACGTATCTTAGTTCGGTGTAACTCGGAGTAATCTGCTTCCTGCTGCTGCTGCTGAAGTAGTCGTTTCCTCGGTCGATTTCATATGCTAACTGGATCAAGTTACGTGAATTCCATGAAATAATCCAGGTAACAAGTCGTTTTGTAGTGGTTCATTTATGACAAGCTGCACCATTTCTTCTTAGTGGGAGCCAGCTCCACATAACAGGCTACATAGTCACAATATTGTATTACAACAATAACATTATCGCACAGACGTGCGACACAGTGGTTGCGTTTCAGAACTGTCTCCAACTGTCCATTATTGAGCCTTGTGCTCCTCCTATTTATACGTTTTTTAACAATCAAGCCAACAAAACTACAGTGCAATTTTATTAAACTAACAATTAAAAGCTTAACATTTTAATGGGTAACTATCCACAAAACCTTGCTTACTTTATGCTGAAACTGGCGTATACAATAAAAAAGACTTTTACATAGGATATACATCCAATTATATAAAATACTGAAAGATAACAATGCTAACCTAAATTTTCTTACTTATGGCTTCATTTGTATATGCAAAATATTACAAACATGTTCTGTACAAGCATGGCCTACTAGTAAACAAATGGAATAATAAATTTTATGGGATTTAATGTATTACGTGAAATCACTTATTAGATACCATGGGCATTTCGGAACTTTGTTTTATTTCACCGCCAAAATAGGGCAAGAACGCTGTTCCAGTGGGTGCCTCTGCATCTTTACTTACATCCCTGCTTCGAGTGTGCCTAGAAGGGAATGCATGGCGTATCTGCCTATCGGAATAGCCATTCTGTTGGAATACCGCTGTCAGGTGTTGTAGCTCACCAGGTAGATTGTCGGCATCTGAGACTACATGTGCTGTATGATCCAAAGAGCATAGGACACTGCTGCGTTGCGCAAGATGATGACAACTTGTGGACTGCAAATATAGCTCCGTATGAGTTGATTTGCGATACAGGCTGAGTCCCTGTGTACCATTAACTTTTCTTCTGACTATGGCGTCCAAAAATGGCAAGATGTCATCCTTTTCCATTTCCATTGTGAATTGTATATTGGGATGGAGCGAGTTCATATGCCGGAGAAACACAGATAATGTCTCTGTTCCGTTTAACAAGAATGCGTTGTTACAGCTGTGGATTGCCCACTACACACAGAGATGACAAAAGTCATGGGATACATTCTAACATCGTGTCGGACCTCCTTTTGCTCGGCATAGTGCCGTAACTCGACGTGGCAGGGACTCAACAAGTCGTCGGAAGTCCCCTGCAGAAATATTTGGCCATGCAGCATCTGCAGTGTTGGCAGTACAGGATTTTATACACTGACTGACCTCTCGATTATGCCCCATAAATCTACGATGAGGTTCATGTCGAGTGATCTGAGTGGCCAAATCATTCGCTCGAATTGTCCAGAATGTTCTAACAAGGCGCATTGTTATCCATAAAATGCCATTGTTGTTTGGGAACGTGAAGTCCATGAATGGTTGAAAATGGTCTCCAGGTAGTCAAACAGAACAATTTTCAGTCAATGATCGGTTCAGATGGACCAAAGGACCCATTCCATGGCATGTACACACAGCCCATACCAATATGGAGCCACCACCAGCTCGCACAGTGCCTTGTTGACAACTTGGTCCGTGGCTTCGTGGGGTCTTTGTCACACTCGAACACTTCCAACACAAATCAGTGCGCGACCGCTACGGTCGCAGGTTCGAATCCTGCCTCGGGCATGTATGTGAGTGATGTCCTTAGGTTAGTTTGGTTTAAGTAGTTCTAAGTTCTGGGGGACTGATCACCTTAGAAGGTAAGTCCCATAGTGCTCAGAGCCATTTGCACCATTTGAGCCAGAAATCAGGACTTCCCTGTCGAGATCACGGTTTTCCAGTCGTGTAGGATCCAACCGATATTGTCGCGAGTGCACGAGAGGCGCTACAGGCGATGTCGTGCTGTTAGGAAACGATCTTCGTTTGTCTGCTGCGATAGCCCGTTAACGCCAGATTTCACCGTACTGTTCTAACGGATACGTTGGTCGTACGTCCCACATTGATTTCTATGGTTACTTTAAAAAGTGTTGCTTGTCTATTAGCACTGAAAACTCTACGCAAGCGCCGCTGCTCTCGGTTGTTACGTAAACGACGTCGGTCACTGCGTTGTCGGTGGTGAGAGGTACTGCCTGAAGTATGATATTCTCAGCATACTCTTAACACTGTGAGTCTCGGAATATTGAATTCCCTGACGATTTCCGAAATGTAATGTTCCATGCGTCTAGCTCCAACTACCAAAATTCTGCTAATTCCCGTCGTGCCGCCATAATCAAGTCGGAAACCTTTGTCATGAATGACCTGAGAACAAAATGATACCTCTGCCAAAGCACTGCCATTTTATACCTTGTGTACGCGATACTACGGCCATCTGCATATGTGCATATGGCTATCCGACGACTTTTTCTCACCTAAAGTGTGTTTCGATGTGCAGTGGATACCGCAAACAATAAGATATCGATTTTTGGTTTACTTTCACAGGAAAATATTGAAGGTACATAATTTTATGGAGCGGGCGCGGCATTGGCAGCACTGCACCGTCACCACAGTAAGGTGCGAAATGTGCAGAACTCTTCGTTTCATTGTGTCCTTTTTTACTTTTTGATTTTTATTTATTTTGTATTAAAAACCATTTTTTTACCTGCGGCTTCGACTGCTTACGTGTATGTTACATATATTCCAAATAACTTCTTCACCTCTCCTTTCCGTCTGTCCGTCTCCTTCAATCCCTCTCTGTCCATCTTCTCCACCCTCTCTCTATCTATATCCTCCACTCTCTCTCTCTCTCTCTCTCTCTCCATTGCCTCTTCCCCCTGTTCTATGTTCATCGCCTCTTGTCTCATCTCTCTCTACCCATCTCCTGTTCCCAACATCGGTCCATCTCTCCCACCTCTCTTTGTGCATATCCTGCTCCCCCCCCCCCCCCCCCCCCTATCTCTGTCCAAGTGTCCCCTCTCTCTGTCCTTATACCCCCTCTCTCTGTCCATCTACTCCACCATATCACTGTTCATCTTTCCCATTCTATGTCCACCTCCTCCCCCTCCTCCATCACTGTGACAATCTCACACTCCCCCTCTCTCTGGCCGTTTCGCCCATCGGCCCTCTCACCGTCTCCTCCACCCTTTCTCAGTCCCTCTCCTCTTTCCTCCTTGCTCTATCCGTCCATGTCACTCCGTTTTCACCCCCACTCTTCCTACACGGCTCTTCTTTCCAAGCAGTAAGTGGTGTGTATATCAAGTATCATTGTAATCGAGTCAGTCGTTCAGGAGATGTGGAAGACATACTCATTGTAATAAATATCGAGTGTATAGCTACAGCTTTCTGGAGGGGCAAATCGCCTCTTGTTCCCAATTTCGGGCGCCTATCATCGTACTTAGTGTGATAGGCACCTATGTGGTGTGGGTGGAGGTGGAGGTTATACTTAACAGCCGAATTAAGTTAATAATTGGCTCCTTCTACCGACCCCCAGACTCCGATGATACAGTTGCGGAACAGTTCAGAGAAAGTTTGAGTCTCGTAACAAATAAATACCCCACTCATACGGTTATAGTTGGTGGGGACTTCAACCTACCCTCGGTATGTTGGCAAAAATACTTGTTCAAAACCGGTGGTAGGCAGAAAATATCTTCCGAGATTGTCCTAAATGCTTTCTCCGAAAATTATTTCGAGCAGTTAGTCCACGAACCCACGCGAATTGTAAATGGTTGCGAAAACACACTTGACCTCATGGCCACAAACAATCCAGAGCTGATAGAGAGCATCATGACTGATACAGGGATTAGTGATCACAAGGTCATTGTAGCTAGGCTCAATACCATTTCTTCCAAATCCATCAGAAACAAACGCAAAATAATTTTATTTAAAAAAGCGGATAAAGTGCCACTAGAAGCCTCCCTAAAAGACAATTTCCATTCCTTCCGAACTGACTATGCGAATGTAGACGAGATGTGGCTCAAATTCAAAGATATAGTAGCAACAGCAATTGAGATATTCATACCTCATAAATTGGTAAGAGATGGAACGGATCCCCCGAGTTACACAAAAAAGGTCCGAACGCTGTTGCAGAGGCAACGGAAAAAGCATGCGAAGTTCAGAAGAACGCGAAATCCTGAAGATGGGCTAAAATTTAGAGACGCGCGAAATTTGGCACGTACTTCGATGCGAGATGCCTTTAATAGGTTCCACAACGAAACATTGTCTCGAAATTTGGTAGAAAATCCGAAGAAATTCTGGTCGTATGTAAAGTACACAAGCGGCAAGACGCAGTCAATACCTTCGCTGCGCAGTGCCGATGGTACTGTTATCGACGTCTGTGCCGCTAAAGCGGAGTTATTGAACGCAGTTTTCCGAAATTCCTTCACCAGGGAGGACGAATGGAATATTCCAGAATTTGAAACACGAACATCTGCTAGCATGAGTTTCTTAGAAGTAGATACCTTAGGGGTTGCGAAGCAACTCAAATCGCTTGATACGGGCAAGTCTTCAGGTCCAGATTGTATACCGATTAGGTTCCTTTCAGATTACGCTGATACTATAGCTCCCTACTTAGCACTCATATACAACCGCTCGCTCACCGATAGATCTGTACCTACAGATTGGAAAATTGCGCAGGTCGCACCAGTGTTCAAGAAGGGTAGTAGGAGTAATCCATTTAACTACAGACCTATATCATTGACGTCGGTTTGCAGTAGGGTTTTGGAGCATATACTGTATTTAAACATTATGAATCACCCCGAAGGGAACGATCTATTGACACGTAATCAGCATGGCTTCAGAAAACATCGCTCTTGTGCAACGCAGCTAGCTCTTTATTCGCACGAAGTAATGGCCGCTATCGACAGGGGATCTCAAGTTGATTCCGTATTTCTAGATTTCCGGAAAGCTTTTGACACCGTTCCTCACAAGAGACTTCTAATCAAGCTGTGGAGCTATGGGGTATTGTCTCAGTTGTGCGACTGGATTCGTGATTTCCTGTCAGGAAGGTCGCAGTTCGTAGTAATAGACGGCAAATCATCGAGTAAAACTGAAGTGATATCAGGTGTTCCCCAGGGAAGCGTCCTGGGACCTCTACTGTTCCTGATCTATATAAATGACCTGGGTGACAATCTGAGCAGTTCTCTTAGACTGTTCGCAGATGATGCTGTAATTTACCGTCTAGTAAGGTCATCCGAAGACCAGTATCAGCTGCAAAGCGATTTAGAAAAGATTGCTGTATGGTGTGTCAGGTGGCAGTTGACGCTAAATAACGAAAAGTGTGAGATGATCCACATGAGTTCCAAAAGAAATGCGTTGTAATTCGATTACTCGATAAATAGTACAATTCTCAAGGCTGTCAATTCAACTAAGTACCTGGGTGTTAAAATTACTAACAACTTCAGTTGGGAGGACCACATAGATAATATTGTCGGGAAGGCGAGCCAAAGGTTGCGTTTCATTGGCAGGACACTTAGAAGATGCAACAAGTCCACTAAAGAGACAGCTTACACTACACTCGTTCGTCCTCTGTTAGAATATTGCTGCGCGGTGTGGGATCCTTACCAGGTGGGATTGACGGAGGACATCGAGAGGGTGCAAAGAAGGGCAGCTCGTTTTGTATTATCGCGTTATAGGGGAGAGAGTGTGGCAGATATGATACACGAGTTGGGATGGAAGTCATTACAGCATAGACGTTTTTCGTCGCGGCGAGACCTTTTTAAGAAATTTCAGTCACCAACTTTCTCTTCCGAATGCGAAAATATTTTGTTGAGCCCAACCTACATAGGTAGGAATGATCATCAAAATAAAATAAGAGAAATCAGAGCTCGAACAGAAAGGTTTAGGTGTTCGTTTTTCCCGCTCGCTGTTCGGGAGTGGAATAGTAGAGAGATAATATGATTGTGGTTCGATGAACCCTCTGCCAAGCACTTAAATGTGAATTGCAGAGTAGTCATGTAGATGTAGATGTAGATGTAGATGTATCGTAATCTGTATCCTGATTCTGGAAAGTGCTGCGTAGCTACAGACGCGCATCTGTTTCGGAAAGGAAGCAAACAAAGAACTTGGGATCTCCTGATAGGCGGGCATTAGTCTGTGCAAGCACAGCTGTGCCCGTTATTTAAGCCGCTTTCTGCGTGGAAAGTCTAGCCGCGCGGTTACGCAATGAAGTCCTACCGGGTCACCTCTAAGGCACGATTCGTGAGGACAGGCACGGAACTGCGTTCATTATTAGTCAAGTGGCAAGGCTGTGGTCGTGGTGTGGGAACTGTTCTGGGAAAGTAACTGTTCGGAGCAGCCTTTCTTTTAGTGAACTATCGTTCTTTGAGTCCTCGCGCACTACGTTTAAATGCTTCACTCAGAAGACGAAAACCGAATTTCGAAGAAGGGTGTCTTATTTATATTTTATGTCAGTATCGAGTTTTCTAGCCTGATCAGACATCATTAGCCCGAGCATCTGTAAATTATGTGCCCGATTTGGTCCTCACGATGAAGCGAGATTATGACTACATGTGTAATATTTTTTAAAAGGAGGGACTACGATTTCTCTACTGATGTCAGTAAATTTGTAAGGGCGGAAGGAGGGAGAGGGCGAAGAAGAAGAGAAGAAAGAGTAGTAGTAGTAGGAGGAGGAGGAGGAAGAGGAGGACGAGGAGGACGATGAGATTGTAAAAGAAGAGATGATTAAAAATTTTGTCCTCGCCAGTTAATACGTTCAAAACTGTTTCACTAATCCACCAGTACTGCGCAGGTCCACGGTGTGAACTGTCCAGTAGCCGAAGATTACTACATTCCGACGTTTTGGAATGGGTAAAAAATTTCGGAATTGGAACAAAAATATTCATTCCTGTAAACAAAATTCCTAAATGTTTTGTCACTAGTTACCATCTGTGAACGAGAGTCTTCTGCACTAAACTACAGAGTGGGTTTAGCTGTTCAAAAATTAGCCAGATTTTCAGAATTTACGGTTGTTGTCAGTTAATGCGATTTTACTACAGAAAACATATAAACATTTAAAGATCTCTTTCAATCTAATAAAGATTAAATGTGCTTCTCCTCAGTTAAAGAAATGAAATGAACTTCCTGCTCCGTAGAACAGTTGTTTTCCTGCAGTTCACACAAAATTACTTCGGCCACATTAATCAATAATTTTAAAACCACGTAATAACTTCACCTCCAATGCACGTTTGAAAAACGGTTAAGCGTTTACGTGGGAGCGAATATCGATTGCGGAAGAGGAAATCCAGATGTTGGAATGTTTGCATAACCAACCACAAGTGGTACTGCGAGAGCGGCTTGTGAAAATTGGATTTCGAAGACGTAGATGAACACAATCCCCCAACCCCATGAACCATGGACCTTGTAGGTGGTGGGGAGGCTTGCATACGATACTGATTTCTGTACCGTAGGTGCAACCACAACGGATGGGTATCTGTTCAGAGGCCAGACAAACTTCTGGTACCTAAAGAGGGGCAGCAGCCCACTCCGTAGTTGCAGGGGCAACAGTCTGGATGGTTGACTGAACTGGCCTTGTAACATCAACCAAAAAAGCATTGATGAGGTGCGAAAGGCTGAAAGCCAGGGGAATCTACAGCCGTATTTTTTCCCGAGGGCATCTAGCTTTGCTGTATGGTTAAATTTTGGTGGCATCCTCTTGAGTAGCATATTCCGGAGGTAAAGCAGTCCCCTATCGGGGGGGATCTTCGGGTGGGGACTACTCAGGAGAATGTCGTTATCAGGAGAAACAAGACTGTTCTTCTACGGATCGGAGCGTGGAATATCAGATCCCGTAACCGGATAGGTAGGTTAAAAAATTTAAAAATGGAAATGGATAGGTTAAATTTAGATATGGTGGGAATTGGTGAAGTTCGAGGGCAGAAGGAACATTACCTCTGGTCAGGTGAATACAAAAGCAAATGGGGGTGTGCAAGAGTAGGTTTAAAAAAGATTTAAAAAATAGGAAAGCGGATGATCTACTACAATCGGCATAATGAACGCATTACTGTAACCAAGATAGACACCAAGCCCACATGATGAATTTATCTATGTAAAACTCTAATCTAAATGCGAAGAATTGATATTGTGGTGAACGGCATATACCGATCGCGGGAATCTGGCGTTCCGTGCTACGAACGGATCTCTGTGTCTTACCGAACCAAAGATTTAGTTTTATACACCGTTTGTGAAGGAACATGGTAAATGTTCAAATAGCTATTTTTTGCTCAAAATAAAATCTAATAACTAACATCAAGTATTCAAAGTGTGTATATCTCCGTACCGAAATTAGTTAATTATCACGGTAGAGATATTAGGAGAGGTAAATCACTCGGAGGCGAAGTTAACGATAGTGCGAACCTGCATTTTTCATGATCATAATTCGTCGAGAGATTATATCCGAATTAATAAACTTTAAACTTTAACTTGCTAAACTGTTGGACCTATAATTCAAATTCATCAAACAACATAGCAATTCAGATGAAGCAGATAACGACGAGGAAATTCAGCATATCGCCGCTGTGGAATACATCTCTGGCTCTCCTGTGGTATGTAAAACGAAAGATTTATATTTTCCAGGTTTTCAGGAGAGTAAAGAGAAAAGACAATAAGCAACTAAGCTAAACCAATTAAAACGAATAACTAAACCACTAGTTAAAATAAAAGCAAGAAAAAAGAATATTTATTTATAAAAATAAAATAAAGAGTATATTTAATTAACCAACCAATAATTATATAACAAAACACCCACCACAGTAGCACACGTTTGTTTGCCTAGTAGCTCCGCAGATGAAGAAATTCAAGAACTCTTTGTTAACAGAAAAGAAATTATTCAGATAGTTAACAGACACGAAAATGGGGACTGGAATTCGATAGTAGGAAAAGGAAGAGCAGGAAAAGTAGTAGTTGAATATGTACGAGTGGGGGTAAGGAATGAAAGAGTAAGCCGCCTGGTGGAATTTGGCACAGAGCATAACTTAATCACCGTTAACACTTGGTTTAAGAATCATGAAAGAAGGCTGTGTACGTGGGAGAGACGTGGAGACACCGGAAGGGTTCAGACGGATTACATAATGGTAAGACAGAGATTTCGGAACCCGATTTTAAATTGTAAGACATTTCCAGGGGCAGATGTGGACTGTTACCACAATTTATTGGTTATGAACTGTAGATTAAAACTGAAGAAATTGCAAAAAGGTGGGAATTAAAGGAGATGGCACCTGGATAAATTGAAAGAACTAGAGGTTGTAGAGAGTTTCAGAGAGAGCTTTAGGGACCGATTGACAAACACAGGGGAAAGGATACAACAGAAGAAGAAAGGGCAGCTTTGAGCGATGAAATAGTGAAGGCATTTGAGGATTAGTAGTTAAAAAGAAGTGGGCTAGTAGAAATCCTTGGGTAACACAAGAAATATTGAATCTAATTAATCAAAGGAGGTATTATAAAAATGCAGTAAATAAAGCAGGCGAAAAGGAATTCAAACCGCTCAAAAATGAGATCGACAGGAATTGCGAAACGGCTAAGTGAGAATAGCTAGAGGACAAATATAAGGGTGTAGAAGCTTATATCACTAGGGCTAAGATAGATGCCATCTACAGAAAAATTAAAGAGACCTTTGGAGAAAAGAGACCCACCTGTATGAGTATCAAGAGCTCAGATGATTAACCAATCCTAAGCAAAGAAGGGAAAGCCGGAAGTGGAAGGAGTATAAAAATGGCTCTGAGCACTATGGGACTCAACTGCTGTGGTCATCAGTCCCCTAGAACTTAGAACTAATTAAACCTAACTAACCTAAGGACATCACACACATCCATGAACGAGGCAGGATTCGAACCTGCTACCGCAGCAGCAGCGCGGCTCCGGACTGGCGAGCCTAGAACCGCACGACCACCGCGGCCGCCGCGGAAGGAGTATATAGAGGGTCTATACAAAGGGGTGTACTTAAGGGAAATATTACGGAAATGGAAGAGGACGTAGATGGAGATGAGATGGGAGATATGACACTGCGCGTAAAGAATTTGACAGAGCACTGAAGGACCTAAGAAGTAACAAGGCCCCGGGAGTACACGACATTGCGTTATAACTACTAATAGCCTTGGGAGAGCCAGCCGTGACCAAACTCTTATATCTGATGGACAAGATGTACGAGACTGCCGAAATATCCTCAGACTTCAAGAAGAATATAATAAATCCAATTGCAAAGAAAGCAGATGCTGACAGGTGTGAAAATTACCGAACTGTCAGTTTAATAAGTCACTGTTGCAAAATACTAACAAGAATTCTTTGCAAAGGAATGGAAAAACTCGTATAAGCCGACATCGGGGAAGATAAGTTTGGGTTCCATAGAAATGTAGAAAAACGCAAGTCGATACTAACCCTACGACTGATCTTAGAAGCTAGGGTAAGGAAAGACAAAATTACGTTCATAGCATTTGTAGACTTAGAGGGACAGTGTTGAGTGGAATACTATCTTTCAAATTCTGATGATGGAAGGGGTGAAATACAGGGAGCGGAATGCTACTTATAAGTTGTACAGAAACCAGAAGGCAGTTGCAAGAGTCGAGGGGCCGAAAGGGAAGCAATGGTTATAGGAAACCAAAGAAAAATTTGGAGTTGGAATTTAAATCCACGGAGAAAAAATAACAACCTTGACGTTTGCCGATGACATTGTAATTCTGTCAGAGAAAGCAATGGACTTAAAAGAATAGTTGAACGGAATGGATAATGTCTTGAAAGAAGGCTATAAGATGAACACCAACAAAAGTGAAACGAGGATAATGGAATGTAGTCGAATTATATCAGGCGATGCTGAGGGAATTAGATTAGATGAGACACTTGAAGTAGTAGATGATTTTTGCTATTTGAGAAGCAAAACAACTGAGAGTATTTGTATGGGCTTTACTCACGTATGGACGTGAAACATGGACGATAAACAGTTTAGACAAGAAGAGAATAGAAGCTTTTGAAGTTTGGTGCTACAAAAGTATGCTGAGGATTAGATCGGTAAAATCACGTAACTAACGAAAATGCTCTGAATAGAGTGGGGAACAAGAAATTTGTGGCACAACTTGACCAAAGAAAGGGATCCGCTGATAGGACACATTATGAGACATCAAGGGATCACCAGTTTAGTATTTGGGGGTAAAAATCGAAGAGGGAGACCAAGGGAGGTATATAGTAAGCAGGCTCAGAAGGGTGTAGGTTGCAGCAGTTATTGGGAGATGAAGACACTCGCACAGAAGAGAGCAGCACGATGCGCTGCTTCAGACCATTCTTCGGTGCTTCGGACTGAAGACGACGACGACAACAACAACAACATCACACAGCTCAGTACTACTAATCGATATTAAAGGATATGTCGTAATCAGAGTATTAAAGGAAATGTCCTGTTCAACTTGTAAACACCTGGTTTTAACCAATTCCCATAATTCTCCTTAAACTGACATGATGTATCCCCCTGACATCAGAGGAAACAGCCTATGTTATCCATCGGTAGTTGTTACGTCTTGCAATCACAGTTCTCCATCGGATATTTACAATTAGTGACAGAAGACTGATGGTACATCTCAACAATAAAGGCAAACAAGCTGAAAAGTGGAAAGAAAAAAGTTCGGAACATAAAACCATGCTGATGTTTCATAAATAGAGCTGAAGTGCGAACTCCAGCATGTTATCAGATGAAAGGGCATGCAGATGCAGACCAAAAACGCGAAGAACTGTCCCACTGACGACGTCTTAAAGAGAAAAAGGCGAAACGCGTATGGGAGAAACAAACCACAATACAGCAAGAAAAGACGGTTTTATTTATAAAACAACTATTACTTTCAATGCCTTTGGGAAGAAAATCTTTCAAGACCTAAGCTGTCCGTCATGAAAATAGGAGTGCGCTCGTCTACCTACATTTCAGTACGCTTCGGTAATGAGGTGTGTTAAATTAGGTCATTTTTAATGTTTAAAAAGTTGTTCTACAGCTGCCTTAGATGTTTTGGATCCACTAGAAAGCGTAATGGAATCGTTTCCCAGTAACTTTAACAGATGTGGATCGAAGAAAACTTATGCATTCTTAGTATCATCTGCTGTATTTACGAAATACAGTGTGTTTTATCTGTATCGCCACACAGTTCCTTCCGAACTTTTATATTTTTTCGACTCGTATCACATGTCACAGCTACAACACTTATTCTCGATTCCTCAATTACCTTAATGATACTCTGAAGCAAAATATTAGTCATATTAAGCTGGTTGGTTCCACTGCTTACACCACATAAGGATCGTGCAAACATCATTGGAATATGAACCGACTACTACCTCTTCCGACTCGTACAAACATCAACAGTAATTGAGCAAATGCCAAAACTGCTAGTCTGCTAGACATAGCCTTCAATAAACATACCTTCGAGAGTATCCTGTATGCATTTGAATTCCTTCGTCTATTTCTGAAGTGCTGCCATGCACAACAAAGGCCTTTTCCGCTTTCAGGAATAAGAATATGCTTTTGGCGATATAGACCCCAAAGTCAATGCAAGAGCAAGTTTTCGAAATTCCACTTCACCCTTTTGCTTTCGTTCAACGGTCATGGTCTTCCTGTCGGCGTAAAACATTTTATCAATACATTGTTTACAATTCCGTGTAATTTGTTGTTTTGTTTTCGTGGCAGATGTCCTGTTTGTCTGCTTTGATGAAAGAACACGGCAAAGAGCATTTGTTTTACTTCACAATGCTACATTGCATTTCTACAGTGTTGCTTCTTCCTATGCATTTAGTTTTATTAAATGACAAATCTCCGCTCTCAGTTCCTTAATTTCTAAACCTTGCTCACTATTTCACTAAGCTCATGAACGGGATCACTAGCTGTGGTATGGACAACTATTTCTTTTCTTTTAAACACCTTTACTAAAGTCTCCAAAGCACGTTTTTGCAAACTTCTTGCTTTGCAGTGTTGTGTGCGACTTACAAATCTCTGAAGAATGAATTTGCTTTTATTACGTCAAAGGCGCTTTGCCACGGTCGCGCGGCTCCTCCCGTCGGATGTTCGAGTCCTCCCTCGGTATGGGTGTGTGTGTCGTCCATAGTGTAAGTTAGTTTAAGCTTAGTGTGTAAGCCTAGAGACGAATGACCTCAGCTATTTAGTCCTAGAGGAACTTACCACAAATTTCCTAATTTTACTCCTGGAATTATTTACTAAGTACGATACAACTACATTAATTTTTCGTTATTAATCAAATAAATAATGGACAAAAACGATAAAATATAAGCGAGATAAATCACTGCAATAGTTTATTTCGATAAAATTTAATGATAAAATTTTTCGAAATAGAGAGGCTTCTAACTGACGATCTCCAGCAAGTCGTATAGTGACCCTGCCAACTGAGCTGCGTAGCCACTTTGACTGACACTTGTTTTTACCGGCTTAGAGCAGCACGAGAAATGTGCAAGCACAATAGCTCCATCCCAAGTTATACTACATTCTCACATTGAAATAGGTAACACATCTTGACAATAAAAAGAATATATGTTACTTCCACGAGAAATGAAGTAGTAGTATCTAGAAGCAAAAAATAATAAACCTGAGCAAAGCAATTTATTTATTTCCTACACATTATTGCGAGTCATTGACTGGCTTAGAGAAATCAAGTACCTCCTGAAAAAAAAGCATTGAATTTATGTGAGTTAATTTATTTTAAAGTAATTATAGAGTTATAATTATTTTCAGTGTTATTTATGAACTGACTTCTTATCCTTCCACCTGCATCGTCGTTTTCTACACTTTCTTCCTCGTGCCAGTTTGGAATGTTTACGCTGGGGATTGCTGCGGGTAGTAGTAGCATCTTTCTTGAAGGTAAATCTAAAAGTTCGTTTCTCAAATCTCGTTCCTAATCTTCAGGCCGAAAATTAACCAAGGTGCACTTATCGTATTCCCTTTGTCCGTGTGTTTGCATAGAACTATCAGTTCACGTTGCAGTTGGTCATCTTTCGGAAAATCATTATAAATAACGTTTGCCGTATTTCGAACACTATTAATGAATTTTGCCACAGCATAATTATAGTGACCCTTGCTCACTATTGACACGGAACGAGTTACTTTCTTTTGGACGCACACCTCGACTTCAGTGTTCTGCCAAATGCACAGCCACGAGGGTCCTCAAAGTGACATCAAGGCGCGCAAAGGCATCTGGGAATTTTTTGTTCACGAGAGGCCGGAATGGTCTACGTCCCTTTTCGAAACATCTTGGTCACACCACGCACCATCGCTGTATCAGGCATTTCGACCGCTTACTTGTTTCCACAAAAGCCCGTTCACTTAAACACACATTTGAAATACACTGACGCTCATAAATTAAAGATAATGTCGATACATGGTGAAACAACGCTCTGGTGAGCGGTTTGCGGGTTTAAATCACCCATGTGGTGCATCTGACCTGCGGTCGTCGCACGGTGGCGCTGGCAGCAGTCCACATACGCAGAGGTGTGATGGTGCGTGTCAGAGTATGGTGCAGCGAGTAAGTGTGCAGACGTTTTCAGACGTGCTAATGGTGACTGTGTCTTGAAAATGGCTCGACGAACACAAATTGGTGACTTTACGAGGGGGTAGGATAATAGGGCTGGTCAAACACAGCAGGTCGTAGCACGGGCACTCCGTGAGCCACAAAGTGTGATCTCAAGATTACGGCAACGATTCCAGCAGACAGAAAACGTGTCCAGGCGCTACAGTATGGGACACCCACATCATATAACACAAGAAGACCGGTTTCTCACCATCAGTGCCCGCAGACAGCCAAGGAGTACTGCAGGTAGCCTTGCTCTGGACCTTACCGCAGCCACTGCACCAGTTGTCTCCAGACACACCGTCTACAGACGACTGAACAGACATGGTTCATTCGCCCGGAGACCTACAAGCTGTATTCCACTGACCCCTGGTCACAGGAGACCCGGAAAAGCCTGGTGCCAAGAACACCGTACATGGTAATTGGAACAGTGGTTCATGGACGAGTCCAGGTATTGTCTGAACAGTGAATCTCGCCGGGTTTTCAACTGGCGTGAACCAGGAACCAGATACCAACCCCTTAATATCCTTGAAAGGGACCTCTATGGAGGTCGTGGTTTGATGGTGTGGGGTGGGATTATGATTGGTGCATGTACACCCCTGTATTTCTTTGACAGAGGAAGTGTAACAGGTCAGGTGTATCGGGACGTCATTTTGCACCAGTATGTCTGCCTTTTGAGAGGAGCGGTGGGTCCCACCTTCCTCCTGATGGATGATAACGCACGGCCCCACCGAGTAGGTGTACCTTGAAACGGAAGATATCAGGCGAATTGCGTAGCCTGCCTGTTCTCCAGGCCTAAACACCATCGAGCAAGTCTAGGATCTCCTCGATCGACGTATCGCTGCACGTCTTCAAACCCCTACGACACTTCAGCAGTTCCGACAGGCACTGGTGCAAGAAAGGGAGGCTATACTCCAGCAGCTGCTCGACCACTTGATCCAGAGTATGCCAACCCGTTGTGCGGCCTGTGTACGCACCCATGGTGTTCATATCCCATACTGGTGTCGGGGTACATGCGCAGAAAACAGTGGCATTTTGTAGCACATGTGTTTCGGGACGGTTTTCTCAACTTATCGCCAATACCGTGGACTCACAGATCTGTGTCGTGTGTGTTCCCTATGTGCCTATGCTATTAGCGCCAGTTTTGTGTAGTGCCATGTTGTGTGGCACTACATTCTGCAATTATCCTTAATTTATGAGTATGACTAGTTTTTCTTAACCCCGTTCGATACGCTAGAAATTAGCATATAGTTCCACCTTCAAAAATCGCAGCTGATCTTGTACCAGCTCAGGAACTACTGCAGGGAATTTTCATTAATGGACAGATTGATTCAGAGGAATGCTTGTCTATATAATTTATTGTTCAAATAAGGGGCAGTCAGTAAGTTCCGGTCCGAAAGCCTACAGTCCAGAAACGTTATGCCAATCAGGAAAAATGGACGTGAGCACTGACACGGTTAGCCCACTGACGCACCACGTTGAAGATACCAGTTCGGTAAAACATCGTGTGCTCATGCGTCAAAACGTCTGTAACTGCCTGCTGCACATCCTTGTCCGACATGAATCGTCGATCCTTCAAGGCCTTTTTTAACGGACCGAAGGTCTGATAACCACATGGTAAGAGATCAGGGGTATAGGGCGGGTGCTCCAGTTTTTTCTCTCACTTGGCCGTAATTGATGAGAATGGCCTTCCAGATCGACGGGCGTTTTGTGTCGAGCAGCAACTAGCGGAATTTAGTGCACCATTCCACAACGGTGGTTCTCGAGAGACATGCTGCTCCATACACAGTCTTCATTCTTCTACGGTTCATCTACTAATGGTAGTCCTTCGGCAGGCATGAAAAGAATAACAGAACACTGGTCCTATTTGGAAGTGTTTAGTAACAAATGGTTCAAATGGCTCTAAGCACTATGGGACTTAACATCTGAGGTCATCAGTCCCCTAGACTTACAACTACGTAAACCTAACTAACCTAAGGACATCATACACATCCCTGCCCGAGGCAGGATTCGAACCTGCGACCGTAGTGCCTAGAACTTCTCGGCCATAGCGGCCGGCGTTTAGTAACAACGTCACTGTAATTCACGTTTCAGGATTTAGCGCACGCACTTCGGAAAGACCCGAATGCCACGCCAATCCCTTACTTACATGTCGGTGCTTATACACCTGCATCTCAGTCGCGCTACGTTGTAGATATATGCTGCAACAACGCCCTCAAAGGGAAACTTTTTGATTGCCAATTATAGTAATGAGTGTGAAGTATTGTTATATGTTCCACATTTAATTCGCGTTTGTGGTGATATCTCGTGGCAATAAGCTGGTCAGTTTGAGAGGAGGCAGTATCTGTCGCGAAAGGAAAGCAGCCGCTACAACGAAAGAGACCAGTGAAGTTTAACGAGTCTAGCGGTAAAGCGCGTGCCTGAAAAACGAATCCTTGTCGGACCGCGGATTTTTCAGTCTGCCTTTTAACTTAGCATTCACTTCTCAGTGATGTGGAGATTCACTTCGAAACGTGGTTTGGATTCCACGCTAAACTATAGGCCCCCTTTCCCCAGCTGGATAACTGGGATACGTTAGGAACACGCAAGTTGGCGAAATGGCGTCCAGTTGGAAGATTTGCACCGCGCTGTTGAGCCATGTACAGTTATTTCTAGAAATCTATACATCTACATATTGTCCCCCGACGCGTTTTCCACTCTGTACGTAAAGGCTAATCTCAGCTGAGAAACTGGTGACACGGTTTTAAGTATTATATTACCAGCATGAAAAACAAAAAAACTTGAATATGTCCTGGAAAGAATTATGGATGTTAAAGAAGGGAACTAGCTATTCGACTTATCTGGCAGCTTCAGAGACGTTTAAATCAGAACATCTTGATATCTTCACGCTTCTTTACTTCCTAGTATTAGTACCCATGTCATGTAATATAGTGCATCGTGTCAAGTAAAGTAACAAGACATATTACGTATAACATGACACAGACCATCATAACGCCCAACATGAGATTTCTCATGTCATACAATATGATACGTGCCATTTGAGTTTAAGATGCATGCATGCCAACTCCAGGTTACACCCCGTTATAGATGCAGCTCCACACTCGAGTATTTCCTGTTGTAGAGGCACACAAATTTGTCTGTTTGTTCTTATGTCCCTCACCATACATATAACATCAGGAGGGTCTCAGGGAGCACACTGCACTGGATAAGTATGGTTAATTTTTAAGAAAGCGTGATAGGTCTGTATGTTTTGTTTTAAATGTATCTGAAGCTGCCGTGTAAGTCGAAACGACTCTGCCCAGTAGTCCAGTGAAACTGTCAGAAAAAGGCCTGTACCTTGCACAAGGTGGGGCAGAAGATTTTATTTTTTTTAACTCGTTCATATTGTTGGAAAGGTTACAAAACCAAGTTTTGCCAACAAAATTTCTCTTGGGAAAACTTTCTGCACTCAAATATGTAATACGATTGTATGCAGGTACCGTAGATTTTCTACAGTTGATTGACGTTAATGATCAGTTTTAAGAAAAAGTATGTAGGAATTGTTCTTTAGCGAACAAAAGCGTATTTATTCTTTGGCGGGCGGAAGGCGATTATCTCTGGTGAAAATGAGTATGTCTGACATGAATATGTGTTTCATTTGCGAAAAAACTGTGGTGAGTGGTGGACGCAATGCGAAAAAGAAGCCAGCCGGTGTGGCCGTGCAGTTCTAGGCGCTTCAGTCTGGGACCGCGTGACCACTACGGTCGCAGGTTCGAATCCTGCCTCGGGCATGGATGTGTGTGATGTCCTTAGGTTAGTTAGGTTTAAGTAGTTCTAAGTTCTAGGGGACTGATGACCATAGATGTTAAGTCCCGTAGTGCTCAGAGCCATTTGAACCATTTGTGAAAAAGAAAGGACTGAGCACACTTATCGATTGTAGAGCTAAACGGAGTCATTATAGGAGAAGATGTTGACCTGCTTTTGCTCGTGACCGGTTTGGGGCAAGGCATTAAAAACTTATTTTTCTTAAAGCCAGGAAGAGGAAATGCAGAAGAGAAGTGGTTTTCCACTGATCTTACAAGTTTGACAGTGAATATATTCTGTTCACTCACGCCTTTAGCGGATGTGATGCAACATCCGCTTTTTTTGGTCTAGTAAAAATTAAGTGCTGCAATATTGTTGCGAAAAATGAACACCTAATGTCAGCGCTTTGCACGTTCAATAAACCACATGCTACCCGTGAAGAAATAATAACAGCTGGAGAACAGGTTACTACCGCATTGCATAGTGGAGGTTTCAGCGATTCCCACACACCAGACCACTTGCGGTACCAGCTATTCGCCAAGTCCGCCAGAAAAAGCAAACTGAATCTTGCACAGTTGCCACCTACACAAGATGCTGCACAACATCATTCGTTGCGGACTTACCAACAAGTCCAAAGTTGGATGGGAAACTGGAAACCTCCTGAGAAATGGGGTTGGAATCACAGTGACCACGTTCCAATACCCGTTATAATGAGCCAAGATCCAGCAACTGAAGCGCTTCTTCACATTGTTTCATGCTCATGCAACCTGAACTGTGGCGGATTGTGCTCCTGCAGAAAAGCGGGTTTGAAATGTTCTTCAATTTGCAAGAAACGTATTGGGGTCAACTGTGAAAACTTGCCAAAATTTTTATATGAAGACAATGAAGACGACGTTATGGAGGATGTTGAGGAAACCGCTGACGAAATCAACGAACTTGCTGAGGCTGACTCGCCGTTTAAAGAAGAGGTGAATCTGGCATCAACTCTATGTACAGACCCTGAGTCCGCAACTCAAGGTATTTCTGGTGACACTGAGGAACCTGACCCATCTAAACGTTGGAAGTGATGCTCATACCTGTCTCAAGTGCGCTAAAGTGCGACATTACAAGTATTACACACCCAGAACTGTCAACATTTTTTAGTAACTGACAATGCATTTTAATTGTAATAAAGCTACTTATTTTTAATGTCAACTGTGTGGACTTTATACACAAGAATAATTACCTACCTAATTAGGTTGCCTATTGCACTAATAACAGTTCAGTTTCCTGAGACAATTTATTTTGTGTGTGTGTGTGTGTGTGTGTGTGTGTGTGTGTGTGTCTTAATGATGTATTTTTATATTTATAGTTTTACAAATAACAGGGCTGAGGAGGCCCATAGTGAACTTCATGTAGTGACGTAAGAATCACAATTGTTGGGTGCCCAGCAATCCTCATGCTGCATACACAGAAATTGAATACCTGAAAGTGAGGTGGTAAATTCCAACATATAGCATGATGTATAATGTATTTATACTACACAAACAGAAACTGAAAAAATAGTGTTCAAAAATAATTTATCTTGCCACTATGCTCAAAATTTGGAAAATTGTCATATTTTGATGCGCTGTAGCGCCTTAGATACTGGGAGTAGAAAAAATGGTAAGAATCAAATTTGTAGAGAATTTTGTGCTCTTTAAAAAAGAAAATAGACGTTAAAGCGGTAGGAGCAAAAGAAACAGATATTTTGAAAAAACTGAAAAAACGAAATTTTCGAAGTTTTTTGAATGCAGAAAGTTTTCCCAAGAGAAATTTTGTTGGCAAAATTTGGTTTTGTAACCTTTCCAACAATATGAACGAGTTAAAATAATAAAATCTTCTACCCTACGTTTTGCAAGGTATATCTGCAATTTGACTGGACTACAGGACATATTCGCCATTTTTCCATTCTGGTTACCAACTTTTATGCTCCCACAATTTTTGACATAAATAGCCATATCTTAGAAACCTAAGTAGATTTTTGTCGACTCGGGCGACGACTGAACCAGTATAGGTTCTTCTTATTATCTTTCGAAGCAAGCTGCTCATTACATAGCAGCGTATTAAGCTTTCACAAAACAGCAGTACAACCATTAACTGAAAAAAAACCTCACGTAAAATTCGAATGACGCTAGATTTTTGAAAGCAAGTTTCCAAATCGCAATAACGCATTTTTTTTATTTATTTGATTCACTTTAAACGGTTATGGTGCAACGAATTTTAAGTGCTACATTTAGCTCGACTTTAGGCCATCGTATCTCAACAACGGATAAAGATTTTTCGATCAAAAAACTCGTTTTGAATTTTCCATTCATCTATCTTCGTGCAAAGTTTGAACTGATACGTACAAGTCTATTTTTGCGCTTAAAATCCAAACGAGGATGAGTGATTTTGCACGTCAAATCCGAATGATGGACATACAAATGATGTGATTAGCTGAGCATTAATTTCAGCCAGATCAAAATCTTTTGCAAAAGTGTAAGTAGGCTGCTTAGGTTTTCTTATTGGTAACGCCACATAGCGCTCTGTATGAAAAATCACTGGCTGTGCTGTGCGCAGTCTCTGGCTAGTTTGCATTGTTGTCTGCCATTGTAGTGTTGGGCAGCGGCAGCTGGATGTTAACAGCGTTTAGCGTTGCGCAGTTGGAGGTGAGCCGCCAGCAGTGGTGGACGTGGGGAGAGAGATGGCGGAGTTTTGAAATTTGTAAGAATTGGTGTCACGAACTGATATATATATTATGACTATTAAGGTAAATACATTGTTTGTTCTGTATTAAAATCTTTCATTTGCTAACTATGCCTATCAGTAGTTAGTGCCTTCAGTAGTTTGAATCTTTTATTTAGCTGGCAGTAATGGCGCTCGCTGTATTGCAGTAGCTTGAGTAACGAAGATTTTTGTGAGGTAAGTGATTTGTGAAACGTATAGGTTATTGTTAGTCAGGGCCATTCTTTCGTAGGGATTTTTGAAAGTCAGATTGCGTTGCGCTAAAAATATTGTGTGTCAGTTTAGGCACAGTCGTGTATAAATTGTTCAGAGGGGACGTTTCAAAAGGAATTAATCCATTCGCACCATGTGCCTGGGCGCCAACTCCGGTTCATCGTTCAAACCTTGCCTAATATACTGTAACACAGCTACAGTAAGACATGTTCGAATGTTTATACAAATGTCAGCTGGTCCAGACTAATTCAAAAACTTTTTACCACATGTTGATAGCTCAGATAGTAACTGAATACCAAGACGCTCTCCCCCGAAACCGCGATTTTGCAAATGACCTTTTCCGACATACTTGCTAAAGTGCTTTCGCGCTACAATGGTAGACTGTCTCATGTTGAAGTTTTGCGTACAGGGCGATACGAAAGTTGATAGAATTACACACGCAGTAGAATCACGTGGCATTCTGCGCACTATGTTTTCCCGGAAACATCGCTTCGATATACTGAACCATGCGTGAAATAAAATACATGTTACGTGTTACGAGACTCGCCCAATGAATGTTGTGTTGTATACTTAGTATAAAAGTAATTATCATTAGCTTCTTTTCTCCGGACGAGTCTGATGTTGACTCAAGCCGGAAGGCGTTAAAGTATGTGGCCTATGAAAATAAAAAGCGATCAACTAGGAACAAATCATTAATTAGTCGTATTGTGTTAGCGGACACGTATTGCAATACCATTTATTGGCAAACGCCTTTACCTTATCAATGTTGTCTGGATCATAAAATTATTTTGCAGCAGGGTATTCAATCCTGGCTGATTACTTTATTTATGAATTGTAAGACCGTTGATGACGATGTTGTACAAAACACACACACACACACACACACACACATTTCGTAAAATGAAATCGCTATCCCTCTTTACTAACACATGATCTTCTGGGAACTGGTTAGGTTTTTATCTTTTTCTTCGTTCGCTAATGACAGTATCCATCTGGAAAGTCGGTGAAGCACTGGAACACTCCAGCTGTCTTACGCAAAAGCATATGGGTATCAGAGTTGCCTTGGATATTGCTGTAACAATTCAGTATACACTTGTTTGTTACAAACTAACTTCAACGAAAGGTGCTTCTAAGTGTAGCCTAAATCCAACAAAAATTTCAATCATACAGAGAAATTAGTGACAAAACTATCAAACAAGCAGTGCAATGCTCAGTCAGTTAATCATCGTAGTAACACAGCTTTGATTTCATTGAGACGTACAAATCGGGCTTACGTGGTAGGCTCATCGATGAAAATGACGGACGGGTTGTTGACGAGCTCCTGGGCGATGCTGAACCTCTTGCGCTCTCCACCGGACAGCTTGTCGGTGAATGTGCTACTGCAATGAGACAGCCCCAGGGCGGCCAGTACCTCATCCACCTGTGGCAACAGAAAATAAGTCGTCGTCAAAGGCTACAGACAGTGTGGTTTTGAGGACATATATTTAAATAATTATTCATTTTATAGTTATTTCACCAGCTTCTTCTTTTTCTTGTGCATTTGTCGCGAATCGGCGGTAGTCAGTATAATTGAGTAACAGATTTAGCACCTTTAAATTGAGGGATGGCCTTTTGTCCTCCCTTTCGTCACCCCATTACCTCCTGGGACGAAATACCGGGTGATCAAAAAGACACCATAAATTTGAAAACTTTATAAACCGTAGAATAATGTAGATAGAGAGGTAAAAATTGACACACACGTTTGGAATGACATGGGGTTTTATTAGAACAAAAAGAAGATAACTTAATGTCCGACAGATGGCGCTGGACAGCAAAACGTCAGTGACTGCGCATGACAATCGTGTATAAAAGCAGCTGTAATGAGAGAGAGAATCCTCCCTCTTCTCCCCCTCCCTCCTCTTGAGCGGCTTCCCCCTCCTACTCCCCCTCCATCTCTTGTGCCTCTTTTCAGTGTCTCTGCCCTCCCTCCTGCCCTGTCTTCCCTCTTCATCACCTGCCCCACATGTCTCCTGGCTCTTCGTGCACCCACTGATGCCTCTCCTCTCTTCATCCCGCCGCTTCCCCTGCTGCCCCATGCTCTCCCCTCCTTTTCCATCCTCTCTTCCCTTTCCCTCGGCAGGTCCCGCCTGGCAGTTTTATTCTTCATTGTGTGTGCTCCAAATGGGTTTTAAGTGTGTTGTTCTGGAGTGTTTTTACTACTGTGGCCGACTTTTAACGTGTGCATGTCCGTTCAGTGTCTTCTCTAAGTTTTGAAGACTCACCAACTGTGTTTTTTAACTTTCTGGTGACTTAACTGTCCTCCATGAACGTCAACGTGTTAGTCTATTTTTTTACCTCCATTTTCTCCCATTATTCTGTTTTAAGTTCCCCTTTCTCACCTTATGTGTGTAACATTTTATTCTTCTTTTATGTTGTTATGTCACTCGCCTGAAGAGCGGCGGATTGTGCCGCTGACAGCCCTCCCCTGCCCATATGGGGCAGTGGAATGAAATCACAATATCGAAAAAAAGAGAGAATCAGATGCGGCCAGAAGTCACAGCGTGTTGACGATACCTGAAAAGGCGCTTTTAGTGAAGCTGTATTATGATAATGGGGAATGTGCTAGTTCACATTATGATGCTATCGCCATAGGAAGGGGATTCGAACGGGTAAAGGTCCGTTGCCAAATGCAGCTGTGGCGAGAATGATTTCGAAGTTCGAAGCCACGGTTTGTTTAGATGATAGGCCCCATAGTGGCCGACCGAGCACAGGGCGTAATGCTGCAGAGACAGTTCAGGAAGAAATGGAGATTGTAGCGGGTTCGTCTGTGCACGGGGAAGTCAGCGCTTGTGCAGTCACACGTCGCATCGGCATTCCATACACTACTGTTTGGTTGGCACTTAGGCGTACCCTCCGATGCTATCCGTACCAAATCCATCCGGATCATGAACTGTTACCTGGCGATTTAGTGAAGTGGAGGGCATTTGCGGTGTGGGCGTTTCAAAAGATGGTGGAAGATGAAGATTGGTTGAGTAACGTGTTGTGGACCGACGAAGCTTATTTCACGCTCTGAGGGTCTCTCAACGCCCACTACTGCAGAATTTGGGCTACCGAAAATCCTAGAACTGTCGTGGAAACTCCATTGCACGACGAGAAAGTTAATAATAATGTCGTGTGACGAGGGGCTCCCGTCGGGTAGACCGCTCGCCTGGTGCAAGTCTTTCGAGTTTACGCCACTGCGGCGACTTGCGCGTCGATGGAGATGAAATGATGATGAGTAGGACAACACAACACCTGCTGGAACGTACGATGTTTGTGCAGGATGGCGCTACACCCCATATTGCTAGACTCGTGAAAGAACTCTTGTGCGCGTCGTTTGATGATGATCGTGTGCTCAGCCGCCACTTTCGTCATGCTGGCCTCCCAGGTCCCCAGACCTCAGTCCGTGCGAATATTGGCTTTGGGGTTACCTGAAGTCGCAAGTGTATCGTGATCGACTGACATCTCTAGGGATCTGAAAGACAACATCCGACGCGAATGCCTCACCATAGCTCCGGGCATGCTTTACAAGGCTTTTCACAACATTATTCCTCGACTACAGCTATTGTTGCGGAATGATGGTGAACATATTGAGCATTTCCTGTAAAGAACATCATCTTTGCTTTGTCTTACTTTGTTGTGCTTGTTATTGCTATTCTGATCAGATGAAGTGCCATCTGTCGGACATTTTTTTCAACTTTAGTATTTTTTCGTTTCTAATAAAACCCCATGTCTTTCCAAGCATGTGAGACAATTTGTACCTCTCTATCTACATTATTCCGTGATTTATTCAGTTTTCAAATTTATACTGTGTTTTTGATCACCCGGTATGTGTGCCCAGTTGTCTGTGTGTAGTGTTATTTACGTGATAGTGACCGAAAGTTTTGTAAATGTCTGCGTATCGTGTAAATGAAGCAGAACATGTGAGATGTGGGAAACTGCCTAAAAACTACTTTCAGCCGCGCCAGCACACCGAGTCTCGTTGTTAAACTACCGGGCTGATTCGATCCGGAGACGACACATCTCCTCGTCCCGAAAACGGTGGTTTAACGGGCAGGGCTATCCGGTCGGGTTAATTCCAACAACTTGTTCGTGTTAAACTGTAATAAGCACTCAGAACAAAATAATAGGTACTCTCCGAGGACATGTACAGCTGAACACATTCTCCACCAGCCACTGTATGATGCATGACAGAGGGTACCACGCATTACTATTACTGATTTCCTTTCCTGTTCCACTAGTCAACAGAGCGAGGGAAAAGCCACTATCTAAAAGTCTCTGTGTGAGCCTTGGTTTTTCGCATCTTATCTTCGTGGTCCTTCCGTGACATATATGTTGGCTATAGAAGAATCGTTCTGCAGTCTGCCTCAAATGCCTGTTCTCTAAAATTCTGCAATAGTGCCTCGCGAAAAGATCGTTGTCTTCCTTCCAGGGTTTCCCATTTCCTTCTCCGTTATACTTACGTGCAGATCAAACCAATCGGTAACAAATCTAGCAGCACGACTGTGAATTGTTCCGATGTCTTCCTTTAATCTGACCTGGTGGGGATCCCAAACATCCAAGAACGGGTCGCTCTAGCGATGTATTCACCGTCTACTTTACAGATGAGCTACATATTCCCGAAATTCTCCCAATAAAACGAAATCAAGCATTCACCTTGCATGCTGCCGTCCTTAAGTTCTCATTCCATTTCTTATCGCTTTGCAACGTTTCACCTAGGTGTTTAATTGACATGATTGTGTCAAGAAAGAACCTACTAATGCTATATTCGAACGTTACGTGATAGTTTTCCCTAATGATGCGCCTTAACTTATATTTTTCTACATTTGGAGCAAGCTGCCATTCATCGCACCAGCTAGAAAGTCTGTCTACAGTCATCTTGTATATTTCTACAGTCACCCATAGACGACACCTCCTCGTACACAACAGTGTTATCAGTAAACGGTCACACAGATTGCTGATCACGCCATCTGTCAGATTATTTATTTGTATAGAGAACAAGAAGGTTCAAATGGCTCTGAGCACTATGGGACTTAACATCTGAGATCATCAGTCTCCTAGAACTTAGAACTAATTAAACCTAACTAACCTATGGACATCACACACATCCATGCCCGAGGCAGGATTCGAACCTGCGACCGTAGCGGTCGCACGGTTCCAGACTGAAGCACCTAGAACTGCACGGCCAAGAGAACAAGAGTGGTTCAAATGGTTCAAATGGCTCTGAGCACTATGCGACTTAACATCTGAGATCATCAGTCTCCTAGAACTTAGAACTAATTAAACCTAACTAACTTATGGACATCACACACATCCATGCCCGAGGCAGGATTTGAACCTGCGACCGTAGCGGTTGCTCGGCTCCAGACTGCAGTGCCTAGAACCGCACGGCCACTCCGGCCGGCAAGAGTGGTCCTATCACACTTCCCTGGGGCACTGCTGACAAAACCCATGTTTCTGATGAACACTCGCTGTTGAGGACAACATACTGGTTTCTATTACTTTAATAGTCTTCCAAGTCACATGTGTGGGTACCTAAACCGTATGCACGGACCTTCGACAATAGTCTTCAGTGGGGCGCCGGTCAATCGCATAAACCTAGATGTTGATCGAACTTACCAGCATCAGATCTACAGTGCGTTTCTGAATTTCCTCCATGTCGTCGTATAATCTGAAACATTCGAGCAGTAATCAAGAATAGATCGTAGTAGTGTTCTATACGCGACCGCATTTAGCGATCAACCGCACTTTTCCCAATCTCCTTTACCCTCAGGAAATATTCCCGATAGTCACGCTAATACGAAGATTGGAACTTAAATAGTGGCAACTATTTATTGACAGCCGATACAAAAGAGTTACATGTTTGCACCTGTTACTGGCCTTCAAATTAGTCACCAGCGTTACTCGCCTTCAAAGTAGTCACCAGTGTTGTGTATAACCCGTTGCCAGCGATGCGAAAGGCGCATATACCGTTAGCAGAGCCTGTTCTGTTAAGGTGCGAATGGAGCGGTCTACCGCCTGTCGAATCTCTTTAACAGTTCTGAAGCGAATGCCACGAAGTGGTTCCTTCATCATCAGAATCAAATCAAAGTCACAAGTACATTCCTGGAAATGGAAAAAAGAACACATTGACACCGATGAGTCAGACCCACCATACTTGCTCCGGACACTGCGAGAGGGCTGTACAAGCAATGATCACACGCACGGCACAGCGGACACACCAGGAACCGCGGCGTTGGCCGTCGAGTGGCGCTAGCTGTGCAGCATTTGTGCACCGCCGCCGTCAGTGTCAGCCAGTTTGCCGTGGCATACGGAACTCCATCGCAGTCTTTAACACTGGTAGCATGCCGCGACAGCGTGGACGTGAACCGTATGTGCAGTTGACGGACTTTGAGCGATGGCGTATAGTGGACATGCGGGA
Organism: Schistocerca gregaria; assembly: GCF_023897955.1. Lineage (NCBI taxonomy): Eukaryota > Metazoa > Arthropoda > Insecta > Orthoptera > Acrididae > Schistocerca > Schistocerca gregaria. Next base: position 228,495,857 of record NC_064925.1, on the reverse strand, counting down.
GGCCGGGTGGACGTACCGCCGAATTGCTCAACACGCGGGGCGTGAGGTATCCACAGTACATCGATGTTGTCGCCAGTGGTCGGCGGAAGGTGCACGTGCCCGTCGACCTGGGACCGGACCGCAGCGATGCACGGATGCACGCCAAGACCGTAGGATCCTACGCAGTGCCGTAGGGGACCGCACCGCCACTTCCCAGCAAATTAGGGACACTGTTGCTCCTGGGGTATCGGCGAGGACCATTCGCAACCGTCTCCATGAAGCTGGGCTACGGCCCCACACACCGTTAGGCCGTCTTCCGCTCACGCCCCAACATCGTGCAGCCCGCCTCCAGTGGTGTCGCGACAGGCGTGAATGGAGGGACGAATGGAGACGTGTCGTCTTCAGCGATGAGAGTCGCTTCTGCCTTGGTGCCAATGATGGTCGTATGCGTGTTTGGCGCCGTGCAGGTGAGCGCCACAATCAGGACTGCATACGACCGAGGCACTCAGGGCCAACACCCGGCATCATGGTGTGGGAAGCGATCTCCTACACTGGCCGTACACCTCTGGTGATCGTCGAGGGGACATTGAATAGTGCACGGTACATCCAAACCGTCATCGAACCCATCGTTCTACCATTCCTAGACCGGCAAGGGAACTTGCTGTTCCAACAGGACAATGCACGTCCGCATGTATCCCGTGCCACCCAACGTGCTCTAGAAGGTGTAAGTCAACTACCCTGGCCAGCAAGATCTCCGGATCTGTCCCCCATTGAGCATGTTTGGGACTGGATGAAGCGTCGTCTCATGCGGTCTGCACGTCCAGCACGACCGCTGGTCCAACTGAGGCGCCAGGTGGAAATGGCATGGCAAGCCGTTCCACAGGACTACATCCAGCATCTCTACGATCGTCTCCATTGGAGAATAGCAGCCTGCATTGCTGCGAAAGGGTGATATACACTGTACTAGTGCCGACATAGTGCATGCTCTGTTGCCTGTGTCTATGTGCCTGTGGTTCTGTCAGTGTGATGATGTGATGTATCTGACCCCACGAATGTGTCAATAAAGCTTCCCCTTCCTGGGACAATGAATTCACGGTGTTCTTATTTCAATTTCTAGGAGTGTACGTAAGTCCGGGGAGTATGATGGACGGTACAGTACTTCCCAGTCCCATCCACCGAACAGAACAGCCTCATCTTGCGCTTTATGCGCCAGCGCATTGTGGTGCAAAATGATGGGTGGGTCGAGCAGAAAGTGTCGCCTCTTCTTTCCCAAAGCTTTTTTTAGAGCACCACCTGCGACCAGCTTTGCGAAAGAAGCGGCGACACTTTCTGCACAACCCACCCATCATTTTGCAACACAATGCGCGGGCTCATGCAGCGCAAGCTGTGGCTGCTCTGTTCGGTCGATGGGGCTGGGAAGTACTGAGGTATCTAAATTACGCGGACGTGGACTGCTACGTTTAACATGCTATCCCAAATAGCTCCAGACATCTTGCGCGGTATTCCGGTGGGATAGTTTATAGGAGCAGTCGAGGTGCAGCGACGTGTCTTAGTGTTTGTCAAACCAGAGACATAATCGTGCAGCCCTGTCAACGCGACGGTGTACCTAGATGTCCAAATGGTTCAAATGGCTCTGAGCACTAGGGGACTTAACACTTATGGTCATCAGTCCCCTATAACTTCGAACTACTTAAACCTAACTAACCTACGGGCGGCACACAACACCCAGTCATAACGAGGCAGAGAAAATCCCTGACCCCGCCGGGAATCGAACCCAGGCGTGGGAAGCGAGAACGATACCGCACGACCACGAGCTGCGGACTAGCTGCCCGCGTGTAGTGTTATTTACGTGATAGTGACCGGAAGTTTTCTAAATGTTTGCGTATCGTGGAAGATGAGAGTGTTTACAACACACTCGTCTTGAAAATGTCTAGACAGCATTTGCTCACCGGGGATGTTGAAATAAATATCATGGCGCCAGTTCACGGCAACCTGCATGTTTGGGCCCAAGTCCTGGTACGAAAAGCACCAACAAATATTACAGAGCCACCGCCAGCGTGGAATGTACCCTCCACATATTGCGCGCTAAACGCCTCAATGTGTCATCAATGCACTCCTCGCCTTGTACCATTCGAAAATACGCAAAATTGTGACTAGTCGGATCACATTACAGACATACAGTTAGCTACTGTCCATTTTTTGTGTTGTGTGATCCACTGAAGATATGTAGCTTCATACACCGCTGGACCTAACTGCCTTTTGGGGTCCAAGATTTCAAAGGTGCATTGTGTGCAATGTCCTTCGCAGTGTTCGAAAACTGATTTAGATCGACGTGTCTTCACTGACGGTATGAATTCCTGTCGGGTTTGAAAGCCATTGTCAATAGCAAAGCGGTGCACTCGTCTTCAACTGCTGTCGGTTAGGAACTTTTCACGACTAATATTCTTACATAGTGTTACATAGTTGCCTGCGATACAGTATTCCTATCAGGCAACTTCATTAGTGGTGCGGACCTAGGACGTCCAAACACAATACACTATGTAATCAAAATTATTCGGACACCTGGCTGAAAATGACTTACAAGTTCGTGGCGCCCTCCATGGTTAAAACTGAAATTCAATATGGCATTGGCCCACTCTTAGCCTTGATGACACCTTCCACACGTTCAATCAGGTGCTGGAAAGTTTCTGGGGAAACGTTCGACCATGAAATCCTACAGCCGTTTGCGCTACGCAGTTGAAAGCTGTCAAAAGCGCTGTCAGGTGTCAGCGATTTCCTTAAGTTGGCTGATTTTAGTACAAAAGGATAGATGTATCAAAGCTTCACATATGATGCGCCAGTGTTTCACGTATCTCAGTGTTTATGATTTTCTATCTCCTAATCTAAAAGCCATACAATGATATAATTTTGTCTGTACATTTAGTGGCATATGTAGATACTGTCTGCAAAATTTATTGCAAACAGAGTTAGTACCAAAGAAATAATAAATTTAAACGTCCGAGCAACGCGGCAATTTTTCACGCATCTCAGCGATTATGGCCTCATATCTCTGAACTATTGTGTTGCCACGATATAATGTTGTAGGAGCATTTAGAAGCGTATGTGTCTGAGAAATACATTGTGAACAGAGTTAGTATTGAAAAAGTAATAAATTTAAGAGTGTTGCATGATGCAGTAGTTCTCCAAGCACATAATTATTTATGATGTCATATCTCCTGAATTACAATACACTACGAATGTTGTCTACAGTCAGCGATATGTATACCAAGTTTGGTTGAAACGGTCGCACTGATTCAGGAGGGGATGTGGAACTTTTACACATACATACACACATGCATACATCCATTTTTATAATACGCATCGATTCTGCTTATGCATTTAACGTTTCGCTGACAACGAGATCGTGAAAGATGAAACATGGTATCGACTTCATCGCGCGCCTGACGACGACCTTGGTTTTACCTGGAATCTATACTTAGAGGAAACTCGTGGAGTAACGTAACCCAGACCGCGGCATCGGCATTCTAAGAATGGCAAGCACCAAAATTAGCATCCCAAGGTAAGTTTGTGTTTTAGAATTCTGTCTTTCGAGTCACAGCCTCAGAAGAAGGTTTTCTCGCCGCTCAGGGGTTACAGTTTCTCGGCTGTTCTACATCATCGTTAGATAATGTTAATGGCCTGCTAACGACTACCATTACGCGGTCAGGGTAAATGTCTCGCAGCCAACTGGAAACTGTTATGACCAACAGTTATTTCAAGGAACTTCCCATTCGCTTACCTGAAGCTACAAAGCGAATGCCGTGAAGTTTTAGGCGTAAAATTTCGCCATGCGCTTTGAGTGGTCGGTATCGGTAGGTAGGGAGCGCCAGAGTACAATAGTTAAGACAATTGAGACGAATTCAAATGTGAGTCTGGCTCTCCTGGTTTAGATGTTTCTGTGGTTTCCTTAAATCACCTGAATATCAGGATGGTTTAAACGAGAACACCACATGCAACAAACCACATCTTAGAAGCAATATGATATGTATCTCCGTCAAACTTCTAGCAGACTTAAAAATAACGTAGCTCTTCAATTAACTGAGTAGTGCAGTAACTAGGTATTTATCACTGTTTTGTGATGTATACTACACTGTCGGATGAACGTGATGAAGTAATTTGAAATAATATGTTACAGATGTGTTAACGAATTAGTTTTTTACGGAGCGATGTATTAGACTTCTCACAGAGCTTTTCGTGCAGTTTTGTTGATGTAGTAGACAGTTAATCTTACAGATTTATGAATACTTCACATCTGTCAGTTAAAGAAAACTGCGACATGTGATTATAATACTGTCTGTTAACGCATTCCGTTGACGCATTTAACAACACAAAGTGGACAACAGGTGACAGGAAGCCTGTGTGTGGCCGTGATTTTGCCTCTTTTTTTCGACGGATGCAAGACGTCGAGTATCCCGATAGTCCGATGAGGCGTCCAATCCACAGGGTGTGGAATGTGTAGTTCAGACCGAAAGTGATTTCCTGATACTTTGAGAGTGTTTCACCTACCATGACTTGCGACTACCCACCGAGATTATCATTGGCGTGGAATAGCGACGGCGGTTTTCGCTAAATCAACCGGCTTTCGGTTATACCGGTTTTTTCGTCTAGAGTTCCACCTGATTTCTAAAACTGCTCAAAATAACCGTGTAAGGTAACAGATTTTGCACCTTACATGATGCTAAATCAATACTAATACACTGAATACACAGAGATAGCCATTTAACAAAACGAGATAATTGGCCCACCGGTAGGAGAGAATGGACACAGAAAAGGAAGTTGTGTGTGTCATGTCAAACTAACGAGATGGCCGCAGAGGCTGGAACACGGCCGGACCCCTTCGTCGTCTGGCACTTCAGGCCACCAAAGACGTTGGGAGAGGCTGGGTCGTCACAACAAGAAGTGAGAAGGAGCTGTATGCGAAAGAGAGAAAGACGATTTTGCGCCACAGTGGAAAATTTGCGGAAGACTGTGACGGGATTGGCGCAGAGCGCGTAGAGATACATTTTAAAAGTTTGGTGGCAACAGTAAGTGCGGGAGAATTCTATGTCGTGGTTGGGTAAAAACGCGCACGGATACATGGAAGTCTGCGTCGTGATTGGCTACCAACGCGTACGGATGCATGCGGCGAAGAACGGCCAAGTTTGCAAAAATCTGAATGGACTGTGGGGTCGGGAGTGGACCGGAGCAGTCGCGGTGTCTGGCTGCCCTGCTTGGAGAGCGTGGAGAGAAGTAGGGTGGAGAAGTTACCGGCATTGAGTCCAGTGGTTACTCTCCAAGTCTGAATAGGTAGAGCATTGACTCCACACACGTAGCATTATCTGTACCTCTGAGAAGAGGAACAGATTTGTACTAACTTGTGGTGTTCATATGCAATCTGAAGTGTACCTTTGCTGCCGCGCACTTGAGTCAACCAACTACTCTCGGCGTGTGTGCAAGTAGCTTGAGTATTGACTCGTGGCGGACTCCGCAAGTGAACACTTACGTACAGGAGTTTACGGACGCAAATCACGTTCACGTTTGAGATTAAAGCCAAGCTCGCTGACGGGAAAGGCGGCATCACGATGTTGGCTGGGCCTACCGTCGTAATCACCACGGAGAATTACGGTGATATTAGCAATCATCAGCCGAAGTAGGGCACTGTAATTCTAAATGAGTTTGGAGTCCACTAGCTCTTTGACTGGCGCTCTCTGAGTCTGTGTCCGTTCAGGCAGAACTTTACTAGTGTCACAGGTTGCACATGATTAGTGGATAAAAAATTTAGTATTGATTTTATCCAATTGTTTACCTCCGTGCAAAGTCTGAACCGAGTCGGACAAGTTAGAAGAATAGAAACCCCCAGAAACATGTGTTTTTTGCACGTTTTTGCATGTAAATTGGGAACGGTCCAGATGCAGATGGTGCCAATAGCTGAGCAGGAACCACACTTGAAATATTTTGCGAAAGGAATTAATCGATTCGCACAATTTGCCAAACGGCAGCTCCGGTTCGTGGTTCAAACTTTGCTTAATATACTGTAACAACGCTACAGTAAGACAGATGTTCGAATGGCTATGAAAATGGCCGCTAATCCCGGCTAAACCAAAAACATTTTACTCCATGTTCCTAGTTCAAGTAGCAACCGAGCCCCTCCCCCCCCCCCCCCCCTCCCTTCCCACCACTACCCACCTGTCTGCCCCTTCTCAAACCACGAGTGCACGACCTTTTCAGACATATTTTTGCAACAATTCCGCTCTGCAAAAATTACCCTTATTTCCCTATAGCTTCCTACAACTTTTATCAGCATTTAAAACGTCTTCCACCATTTTACACTGTCGAACTCTTTTTTATAGGTCGATAAATGTTTTGAGCGTGTCTTCATTTTTCTTCAGTCTTATCAAGCGGAACGTCAGAACTGCCTCTCTGGCTTCTTTACCTCGGTATTATATCACACAGTTATAACGAGTATAGCTGACGATTAGGTGGAACCGTTTGGTGGTCACTGAGTTTAATAAATAAGGACGATCAGACTACATCTCTACCAGTTGAACATGTCCCGTTGGACTCCAGCAAGGCCTTCTTATGGACAAAATGAATCTGTCGCCGACTTCAATCATTTACCACTCGAAGCCAAACATTGCTCTCATCCTTCACTGAAACTGAATGCTAGATACCCTATCCGTCTGTAGATTCTGGTTTTGAATGGAATAAACTCAGACCAAAGTGATTCCATAAAAAATTGTTTTATACAGTACATAGTCGCCTGTTCTTTATTGTTCACTGAAATTACTTATATGTGAAATTCTTAAATTATCCCCAGAAATGGATACAGGAGGGAAGGAAGGGGAATTAGTCATTCCATCGATGAAGTGGTCAATAGCGCCTGATCAGGAGCTCGGATTGGTAAAGTGTGGGGAAGGAATATGGCTAGGTCTTTTTCCAAGAAACCAATCCTGCATTCACCATCATCGATTAGGAACACCGCAGATCAGCCTAAATGTAGAACGTGATTTTTGTCTTGCTAAGTACAGAAACATTGCCGGGACATATCCGAGTGGTAAAACATGTTTCAAGCGACACGCTTCTAGCCGTAGAAAATGTTTCCCTCCGTCTCTTTAAAGAGTAGCACAGTTTGTTATGACGATGTCATCGGAAAGTTGTTTCGATGAGTCAGAGATCGGAATTTTCACGTACGAATAAGCTGCCAAAGTAAAAAAGGAGGAAACGGAACTGAAAATGTGAAACACAAAAACGTTTGTGACGATACAGATTGACAAGGAAGAGGCTTAGAAGAACTTTTTTTTTAAATTTAATCACCTTCTTTACTTTCAGTTCCATAGTCACTATGAACTAGTTAAAAGCTTAGCCCCACTGGAGATGCAACTTTCTGACAAAAATCAATATTTGTTTATCGCTACTCTACTCCAAGAACCATAGTAAAATGATACTTCAAATCACGAGAAAGATACATTGATTGCATACTGAGACAAACCAACATGCACTTTCTGATGTCAAACATATTACTTCATCGGAGCGTGGAAACAAATTTCACTATCATACTGGTATGCGAACACATAATTTTTTTTTTCATGCACGGGTATCAGTAAGCTCTAGTCAGCTTTCTTTGTTTCCCGTATACTGTTATGTAAAGAGACTCTTCGCATTTCACGTAATCTTTGAACTTTACTTTCCGTCAGAGTGTAGTGTGTTAGCGTGTGCTTATACGTGGCAGGAAAAGGTGGCTGTGGGCATCACAAGAGTATGACGTCCATGGAATCTGGCAGCATCGATACGAGCTAGAGACATGTGCGGTGACCTGTTTCTCAGGGCTGTCATAGCTTATATAATTGTATGCAGTTTTGTATTGTTTGGAGCTTCCTATCATGTAAATAATGTGTGAAGTACTCGATGAGCTATCTTTTGTAAGAACTAAATTCGATTAGACTTCTAGTAGCTTTCTTTTTTATGACAGAACCAGTTAACCGAAAGTCAAAGAAACAAGTGGAACATATTTCGCCCAGGCCCCTGACGCTTACGTTCTCGGATGGGGGTATGACGTCTATCGCCTTATCGTCTGCGAGCAGTCGTCCACATTCCAGAAATACTAACGACGGTAACAGGTGAACCTCTGACGGTTCTCACTGTTCCAGTGAACTTCGTTGTTCTGAGATAACAAAGTGTCCTTTTTGCAATCCGCTACAGTATGTTTCCAAATTCTATGGAATGACTTCTCCTATTACATCCTTTTAAATATCGTTGACGAAGCCACTTATGACTTTCATTTAACTTTTCGGTCAAACCTGCACACATAGGTATAGATGTCAAACAACTAATAAACAACGAATTTATTGATGCGGATATTTTCCGTAGCAAGCATATAAATATTCTTTTTATAAATTAAAAGCAAAATAAAATCCCACAAAACTGGAAGAAAGCGAAAGTAGACCTAATATTAGCGTAGGCTACAACACAGATGCCAAAATTGTTTCCACTGAACCCACAAAAATAGGACTACTTGAGAAAAGTTAAAAACTGGATGACAAATACCAAACTAAAAGCAGAAGCTGTTCATCTGCTTATCAAATAGGTTTCAGGAAAGAACGTTCCAACTGCTGATGCTGGTTTTACTTTACAGCTTACTGGAAAACGGCAGTGAATTAAAAATTTAACGATTATAGATTCTCGGAACCTTTTGATAATGTTTGAAGAGGTTAAAAAGTGGTTAAAATGGCTCTGAGCACTATGGGACTTACATCTATGGTCATCAGCCCCCTAGAACATAGAACTACTTAAACCTAACTAACCTAAGGACAGCACACAACACCCAGTCATCACGAGGCAGAGAAAATCCCTGACCCCGCCGGGAATCGAACACGGAAACCCGGGCGTGAAAAGCGACCACGAGCTGCGGACGTTTGAAGAGGAAACTCAGGGAACACAATGAAGTAAAGAGGGTACATCTGACATCTGTAACTTAGATCGTGAACGAAAATTCATTATTTGTGTAGGTTCTAGATGGAGAAGTGACATACTTAGACCCAACAAGCATAGTCCCAACAAGCAACTTATCACCTACCCTATTTAACGTCTGTATCGAGGACGGCACACTAAAGTGCCAAAGAAACTAGTATAGGCATGCGTACTCAAATATAAAGATATGTGAACAGGCAGAATACGGCGCTGCGGTGGGCAACGCCTATATAAGACAACAAGTGTCTGGCGCATTTGTTAGATCGGTTACTGTTGCTGCGGGCAACGGCCTTGCTGCAGTGGATACATCGGTTCCCGTCAAATCGCCGAAGTTAAGCGCTGTCGGGCGTGGCCGGCACTTGGATGGTTGACCATCCGGGCCGCCATGTGCTGTTGCCATTTTTCGGGGTGTTCTCAGCCTCGTGATGCCAATTGAAGAGCTACTCGACCGAACAGTAGCGGCTCCGGTCACAGAAAACCATCATAACGACCGGGAGAGCGGTGTGCTGTCCACACGCCCCTCCTATCCGCATCGTCAGCTGAGGATGACAACGATCGGATGGTCCCGATGGGCCACTTGTGGCCTGAAGACGGAGTGCTTACTGTTGCTGCAATCGCAGCTTTTTTTATGAGGCAGGGGGGGGGGGGGGGGGTTCATCAGTCTTCTGACTGGTTGGATGTTCCCCGCCACGAATTCCTCTCCTGTGCTAACCTCTCAGAGTAATACTCGCAACCTACGTCCTCAATTATTTGCTGGATGTATTTCAATCTCTGTCTTCCTCTTCAGGTTTTGCCCTCTACAGCTCCCTCTAGCGCCATGTATGTCATTCCCTGATGTCTTAACAGATGTCCTATCATCCTGCCCCTTCTCCTTGTCACTGTTCTCCACACATTCCTTTCCTCTCCGATTCTGCGCAGAACCTTCTTATTCCTTACCTTATCAGTCCACATAATATTCATTTGTCTGTAGCACTACATCTCAAATGTTTCCATTCTCTTCTGTTCCGGTTTCCCACAGTCCATGTTTCACTACCATACATTACGGCACTCAAGACGTACGTTCTCAGAAATTTCTTCCTCAATTTAAGGCCTATATATGATATTAGTTGATTTCTCTTGGCCAGGAATGCCCTTTTTGCCACTGCTAGTCTTCTTTTTTGATGTCCTCCTTGCTGCGACGGTCATCCACGAAAGTGAAGTTAGTGTTGAATGCACCCCTGAAAAGACGCACTCAGAGAAGGAGCACAGTGACACAACAGGTTTGACTGATGATTGCATCGTGTTCAAGGCTTTGGAAGTCAGTACGTCCATGCAACATTATGCCTCCCCAGACACATAATATTTGGACCACAAAATCGATCATGTTCCACAATGTTCTCGTGTGGAACTCGTGTTACTACATCTCACCATGTGAGATTTCGTCCAAAATCACTACGCAAACTGAATCTGCTCTCATCCGAGAAGAGCACGTGATCCCACTGATCGCCGGTCCGGTGCTTGTGCTCTCGGCCAACAACACAAATCTTTGAAGACGAGACACTCACAGGTCAGCGTTATTGTGACACCGTACGCCTTCCACACGTGCATCTTTTCATGGGTGCATTCGGCCTTCATTTTTGTGGATGACGATGTGGGACACGTTGAGGGCCCTTGGAACGGGGGATACTCGGCGGCCGGGTTGGCCTGCCAATTTCCCCCCCCCCCCCCCCCTCCCCCGACTTAAATACAATCGAGCACTCGTGGGATGCATTAGGGAGACGTATTACTGCACGTATTCACAAAACTAATGACAAGCAGATGTCAAGCTCGATGGTGGAGGCATGGAATATGCTACCCAGGTATTTCTTACCAAACTTGTGGACAGCATGGGAGCGCATTGCAGAACATGCATTGCTGACCATGGTGATCATACACCTTGCAAAGGAATTACATATTTTTTTAATGAGTATATGGACACTAGGACAACTACTAGAGATTAATGCGTAAAGCATTTGCTCGACAAAAGAAGCTTTACGCTCTTCGTTTATTAGTTTTAGAATAAGTTACCTTTCGCTGTTATCCTGTCCTAGAGTTAAGACGTGTTGTGCCATTTCTTACTGATAGAATTGGGTTAAATAATGAAAGTGATTTTGAAGCAGAGCGATTTCGTCTTTTGTGATACAATGGGTCCCAGCTTCTGAAATTCTTACTATTATTTTAATTTTATGCAAAGAATTTAGATGGGGGCGACGATATTCACGGCGACGCTGGTCAACAATAGAGGTACATGAACGTGTTCTTCCTTTCGTGGCGCTACCGTCAATTTCAATATATTTGCCGCGACATTCACACCCTGCAGTCTTTCTTTTCATTTAATTCCGAAGTCCACGCATTTACGTCCTAAGATGAATAAATGCATCTAGCCGAGCGGTTTAAGGCGCTTCAGTCTGGAACCGCGCGACCGCTAAGGTCGCAGGTGCGAATCCTGACTCGGGCATGGATATGTGTGATGTCCTTAGGTTAGTTAAGTATAAGTAGTTCTAAATTCTAGGGGACTGATGACCTCAGAAGTTAAGTCCCATAGTGCTGAGAGCCATGTCAACCATTTGAACCATATATTCATTTAACTGTAATTTTTATCCAGGCCACAGGGGATGGTTGTACTCAAAAAGTACGTGCCTCTATCCCGTTCGTATGTTCTCATACATTTGAGTGTGTGCAAGCGTAACTACACTCCTGGAAATGGAAAAAAGAACACATGGACACCGGTGTGTCAGACCCACCATACTTGCTCCGGACACTGCGAGAGGGCTGTACAAGCAATGATCACACGCACGGCACAGCGGACACACCAGGAACCGCGAATGGCGCTAGCTGCGCGGCATTTGTGCACCGCCGCCGTCAGTGTCAGCCAGTTTGCCGTGGCATACGGAGCTCCATCGCTGTCTTTAACACTGGTAGCATTCCGCGACAGCGTGGACGTGAACCGTATGTGCAGTTGACGGAGTTTGAGCGAGGGCGTATAGTGGGCATGCGGGAGGCCGGGTGGACGTACCGCCGAATTGCTCAACATGTGGGGCGTGAGGTCTCTACAGTACATCGATGTTGTCGCCAGTGGTCGGCGGAAGGTGCACGTGCCCGTCGACCTGGGACCGGACCGCAGCGACGCACGGATGCACGCCAAGACCGTAGGATCCTACGCAGTGCCGTAGGGGACCACACCGCCACTTCCCAGCAAATTAGGGACACTGTTGCTCCTGGGGTATCGGCGAGGACCATTCGCAACCGTCTCCATGAAGCTGGGCTACGGTCCCGCACACCGTTAGGCCGTCTTCCGCTCACGCCCCAACATCGTGCAGCCCGCCTCCAGTGGTGTCGCGACAGGCGTGAATGGAGGGACGAATGGAGACGTGTCGTCTTCAGCGATGAGAGTCGCTTCTGCCTTGGTGCCAATGATGGTCGTATGCGTGTTTGGCGCCGTGCAGGTGAGCGCCACAATCAGGACTGCATACGACCGAGGCACGCAGGGCCAACACCCGGCATCATGGTGTGGGGAGCGATCTCCTACACTGGCCGTATACCTCTGGTGATCGTGGAGGGGACACTGAATAGTGCACGGTACATCCAAACCGTCATCGAACCCATCGTTCTACCATTCCTAGACCGGCAAGGGAACTTGCTGTTCCAACAGGATAATGCACGTTCGCATGTATCCCGTGCCACCCAACGTGCTCTAGAAGGTGTAAGTCAACTACCCTGGCCAACAAGATCTCCGGATCTGTCCCCCATTGAGCGTGTTTGGGACTGGATGAAGCGTCGTCTCACGCGGTCTGCACGTCCAGCACGAACGCTGGTCCAACTGAGGCGCCAGGTGGAAATGGCATGGCAAGCCGTTCCACAGGACTACATCTAGCATCTCTACGATCGTCTCCATGGGAGAATAGCAGCGTGCACTGCTGCGAAAGGTGGATACACACTGTACTAGTGCCGATATTGTGCATGCTCTGTTGCCTGTGTCTATGTGCCTGTGGTTCTGCCAGTGTGATCATGTGATGTATCTGACCCCAGGAATGTGTCAATAAAGTTTCCCCTTCCTGGGACAATGAATTCACGGTGTTCTTATTTCAATTTCCAGGAGTGTATATGTAAGATTCATTTCCGACACAGTATTAAAGCTTTTTTTCCTGACCACTCATTCGCAAATGTACGTGCCCTCATATTTGATGTAGTCAGTTTGCCGTATTCTTCAATAACATTATTTGTAACATTCAGTTGCTTAGTTCCCACAATTGATCTTTGCCTGTGTCGCAACAGCACTTCACGCGAAGTATTTATTACGCGACATCCACAATAACTTTTATTTCAGTATTTCGACGACATACTAACAACAATAAAAATAGGAAAAAATAATAATAAAAGAGGTCGCGTTACAACCATATACCATGATCCGCCCTTTTTAATGTCCAGTGGACCAACATAACTCGCGGTGACCTCAGTCGAATAAGAGTCTCGTTTCTGTTCGTCTCATTGCGTAGTTACCTTCTACACTATACTGTAGCTGTTGTTTCTATGTGTGGATCTAGTTTCATAGAGCTATGCTACCTGGCAGTGATACATCACTCGAAAGTTACTTTAGTCCTTATGTTTTGCACACAAGTGTACTAAACTGTTCAGACGATGATGGAAATTTGTTTTTACATTTTAATTGTTGCAGACACATACTAGGATTATTCAGGTAGCAATTGTGTTGCGTGTTGTGGTCTTCAGTCCTGAGACTGGTTTGATGCAGCTCTCCACGCTACTCTATCCTGTGCAAGCCTCTTCATCTCCCAGTATCTATTGCAGCCTACATCCTTCTGAATCTCCTTAGTGTATTCATCTCTTGGTCTCCCTCTACGATTTTTACCCTCCACTCTGCCCTCTAGCACTAAATTGGTGATCCCTTGATGCCTCAAAACATGCCCTACCAACCGATCCATTCTTCTAGTCAAGTTGTGCCACAAACTCCTCTTCTCCCCACTTCTATTCAATGCCTCCTCATTAGTTATGTGATCTACCCATCTAATCTTTGGCATTCTTCTGTAGCACCACATTTCGAAAGCTTCTATTTTCTTCTTGTCTAAACTATTTATCTTCCATGTCTCACTTCATACATAGCTACACTCCATACAAATACTTTCAGAATCGACGTCCTGACACTTAAATCTATACTCGATGTTAACAAATTTCTCTTCTTCAGAAACACTTTCCTTGCAATTGCCAGTCTAAATTTTATATCCTCTCTACTTCGACCATCATCAGTTATTTTGCTCCCCAAATAGCAAAACTCCTTTACTACTTTACGTGTCTCATTTCCTAATCTAATTCCCGCAGCATCAACTGACTTAATTGGACTACATTCCATTATCCTCGTTTTGCTTTTCTTGATGTTCATCTTATACTCTCCTTTCAAGACACTGTCCATTCCGTTCAACTGCTCTTTCAAGTTCTTTGCCGTCTCTGACAGAATTACATTGTCATCGACAAACCTCAAGGTTTTTATTTCTTCTCCATGGATTTTAAAACCTACTCCGAAATTTTCTTACGTTTCCTTTACTGCTTGCTCAGTATACAGATTGAATAGCATCGGGGCGAGACTACAACCCTGTCTCACTCCCTTCCCAACCACTGCTTGCCTTTCATGTCTCTCGACTCTTATAACTGCCATCTGCTCTCTGTTTCAAATTGTAAATAGCCTTTCGCTCCCTGTATTTTACCCCTGCCACCTTCAAAATTTGAAAGAGAGTATTCCAGTTAACATTGTCAAAAGCTTTCTCTAAGTCTACAAACGCTAGAAACGTAGATTTGCTTTGCCTTAATCTTTCTTCTAAGGTAAGTCGTAAGGTCAGTATTGCCTTACGTGTTCCAACATTTCTACGGAATCCAAACTGATCTTCCCCGAGGTCGGCTTCTATCAGTTTTTCTATTCGTCTGTAAACAATTCGTGTTAGTATTTTGCAGCTGTGACTCATTAAACTGATAGTTGTGTAATTTTCACATCTGTCAACACCTGCAATGTTGCAGATAATTTACTAGCACATCTAATAAGTCTGCAGTGCAACTCATTCTAAAATAAGTAGTACAGTATAGAGAGACATAAATGAGGGGGTTAGGGATAAGGAGGGAAGCAGAGAGGCTACGAGAGTGAGAGAAGGGAAGAGAGTGGCGAACGGGAACTTACGACAGCCCTCCTTTGGTGCTCGGTCAGGTCTGGGTCCAGTTTGAGCCTGGCTGCGACCATCATTGCCTCGATTAGCTTGAGATTCGGCTGCAGTATGTCCTCCTGCATCACGTAACAGGAGATGCGACGGAAGCTCTGTAGGTTCCGTGGCTTGCCATTTACCAGCACTGAGCCTGACACACCTCGTAACCTGCAATAAGTCAGGGGTTCTTATAATGCAATTCAGCTTTAGAGAGCAGACGGTTTGCACCATTAACCAACAAATAAAATTCGTTTAAAAAGAAGAAAGGAAATGTTATTACATTTGGTTCACATATAACACAACTAAAAAATTTCTTATTCTTACAGACACATTATCTGAAAACCTGCTACCACGAAAGAAATAAAAGAAATAGGTATATATTTATGGCAGGCCAGTCAACTTTCACTGAATACTGCACTACACTTCAAACGGACACATATGTAAAACCGTTTTCGTCATGGTCATCACGTCCTTACAAACAATGATGGGAACAGAGGTTTGATAAGTCGCTCCACAGCCTTTCACATCTACATAATTATTCTGCAATTCACAATTAAGGACTTGGCAGAGGGTTGGTCGAACTCTCTTTAAGCTACTTCTCTACCGTTCCACTCACCAACAGCGCCTGGAAAAACGAACACTTAAACCTTCCCGTGTGAGCTCTGATTTCTGTTATTTCATTATTGTGATTATTTCTCCCTATGTAGGTGGAAACCGCAAAATATTTTCATAGTCAGAGCACCATATTGGTGATTGAAATTTCATGTGAAGAAGAGGGCGGGAAAGCGTAGTGCAAGCAATGTCTTTGGTAGACCTGTTACACTTTCTAAGTCTTCTGCCAATAAATCGCTGTTTTTGTTTAATTTCCTCACAACATTATCTATGTGACCAGTACAATTTAACTTATTCGTAATTGTATCCCGTAAGTATTTAGCTGAGTGTACAGCCTTTATATCTGAGTGATTTATCGTGTAGTTGAAATTCAGTGGATTCCTTTTAGTGGACATATGGATGACTACCCACTTAACATTACTTGTAATCAATTGCCACATTTTGCACCATATACATATCTTGTGTGAATCATTTTGCAATGCGTTTTGAATCTCTAATAATTTTACATCACTGTAGATGACAGCATCATCTGCAAACAATCTAAGAGGGCTGCTCAAGTTGTCTCCTTCAGTCGTTCATATAGATTAGAACTAACAGAGGGCCTATAAAATTCGCTTGAGGAATGCCAAATATTACAGTTTCTGTCAGTTATTATGAACTGTGACCTTCCTGGCAGAAAATCACGAATCCAGTCAAACGACTGAGACAATACTTAATAGCCACAAAATTTAATTAGTGGTCTCTTGTGAGGAACGGCGTCAAAACCCTTCTCGAAATCTAAAAATATGTGATCAGTTTGACGCCCTCTGTCGATAGCACACATTACTCTGGAAGAATAAAGATCTAGTTGGGTTTCACAACGACGATATTTCGTGAATCCGTGTTAACTATTTGACAATGAAACCCTTTCTTCGAGGTAATTCATAACGTCCGAACACAATGTAAGTTCCGAAATGCTACAGCAAATCGACGTTAGTGATATGGGTACGTAATTTAGCGGATGCTTCCTATTTCCTTTCTTGGGAACTGATGTCACTTGTGCAGCTTTCCATTTATTAGGCACGGATTCTTTTTATGAGTAGAGGTTGTATATGATTGCTAAGTATGGAGCTACTGTATTAGCATACTCTGAAAGGAAAATTGTCTACAATCTCGACTGGAAGCCTCGCCTGTTTTAAGTGCTTTAACCTAAATCGCTACACCAAGGACATCTACTTCTAAGTTACTAATTTTGGCAGTTCTTGATTCGAATTCTGGAATATTTACTTTGTGTTCTTTTGTGAAGGCATTCCGGAAAACAGTGTTTAGTAACTGTGCTTAGTGGCGCTGTCATCAATGAGATCACCATTGTTATCGCGCAGTTAAAGTATCAATTGCGTCTGGCCACTGGTTTACTTTACATATGATAGAATATCTAAGTGTTTTCTGCCAGATTTCGAGACAGAATTTCGTTGTGGACACTATTATGAGCATTTCGCACTGACGTTCGAGAATCAGTGAAACTTCGCCTGTCTCGGGGATTTTGCTTTCGCTAAATTCTAAAATGAAATCATTCCGGTTATGGCTGTTATTTATTGCGACTGCAATTTCAACCCGTTGTCATTTTCACACGTTATGGGATGTTTTAAGGCATTCAGTAATATAAGTATGTGACATGCAATGTAAGAGCAGTTGAGTGTGGTGTTATAGGGTGAAGATTTGTCTGATGTGATAGAAGAAGAAACAGGAGTCGATTTAGAAGAGATAGGGGATCCAGTATTAGAATCGAAATTTAAAAGAGCTTTGGAGGACTTACGGCCAAATAAGGCAGAAGGGATAGACAACATTCCATCAGAATTTCTAAAATCATTAGGGGAAGTGGAAACAAAACGACTATTCACGTTGGTGTGTAGAATATATGAGTCTGGCGACATACCATCTGACTTTCGGAAAAGCATCATCCACACAATTCCGAAGACGAAAAGAGCTGACAAGTGCGAGAATTATCGCACAATCAGCTTAACAGCTCATGCATCGAAGCTGCTTACAAGAATAATATACAGAAGAATGGAAAAGAAAATTGAGAATGTGCTAGGTGACGATCAGTTTGGCTTTACGAAAACTAAAGGCACGAGAGAGGCAATTCTGACATTACGGCTAATAATGGAAGCAAGGCTAAAGAAAAATCAAAACACGTTCATAGGATTTGTCGACCTGGAAAAAGCGTTCGACAATATAAAATGGAGCAAGCTGTTCGAGACACTGAAAAAAGTAGGGGTAAGCTATAGGGAGAGACGGGTCATATACAATATGTACAACAACCAAGAGGGAATAATAAGAGTGGACGATCAAGAACGAAGTGCTCGTCTTAAGAAGGGTGTAAGACAAGGCTGTAGCCTTTCGCCCCTACTCTTCAATCTGTACATCGAGGAAGCAATTATGAAAATAAAAGAAAGGTTAAGGAGTGGAATTAAAATACAAGGTGAAAGGATATCAATGATACGATTCGCTAATGACATTGCTATCCTGAGTGAAAGTGAAGAAGAATTAAATGATCTGCTGAACGGAATGAAGAGTCTAATGAGTATACAGTATGGTTTCAGAGTAAATCGGAGAAAGACGAAGGTAATGAGAAGTAGTAGAAATGAGAACAGCGAGAAACGTAACATCAGGATTGATGGTCACGAAGTCAATGAAGTTAAGGAATTCTGCTACCTAGGTAGTAAAATAACCAAGACGGACGGAGCAAGGAAGACATCAAAAGCAGACTCGCTATGGCAAAAAAGGCATTTCTGGCCAAGAGAAGTCTACTAATATCAAATACCGGCCTTAATTTGAGGAAGAAATTTCTGAGGATGTACGTCTGGAGTACAGCATTGTATGATAGTGAAACATGGACTGTGGGAAAACCGGAACAGAAGAGAATCGAAGCATTTGAGATGTGGTGCTATAGACGAATGTTGAAAATTAGGTGGACTGATAAGGTAAGGAATGAGGAGGTTCTACGCAGAATCGGAGAGGAAAGGAATATGTGGAAAACACTGATAAGGAGAAGGGACAGAAAGATAGGACATCTGCTAAGACATGAGGGAATGACTTTACTAGAGGGAGCTGTAGAGGGCAAAAACTGTAGAGGAAGACAGAGATTGGAATACGTCAAGCAAATAATTGAGGACGTAGGTTGCAAGTGCTACCCTGAGATGAAGAGGTTAGCACAGGGGAGGAATTCGTGGCGGGCCGCATCAAACCAGTCAGTAGACTGGTGAAAAAAAAAATCACACTTTTATATTACTGAATGGGTTACAACATTCCACAATGCTTGAAAATGACCATTTGTCGAAATGTAAATAGCAATAAATAATGTTTTCAGTCAGAAGCGGAATAATTTCACTTAAAAACTGTAGGAACTTTTTACTAATCGTGCAATTCCTAGACGACAGAAATCCGATACTTGATACATTCTAGAACCGCTATATGAACGTCCTCCATTTTTTTCGAACTATCTATGAATAATTTCCTAGACTGCGTCGACATTGGCGTCTGTTGTCAACGTCGAGGGTCTTTCTTTTTCGGTCAGCATCCCCCCGTCTGTGCTGCATTGATCAGCCTGTTGGCACCGTTTCATTACGCCTTGACGAGACACTGCATTTGCTCCATATAATGGCATAATTTCACCGCGAGCCTGTGTGCAACTCTGGACACCTTTCCAGGCGCCGTACCATTTTACTATCACACTGTGACGCACTGTGTCTACATGAAATCGAGAATATGTACTCTCTTCTGACAATACATCACTCTTGTTGCGCGATGAGCCTATTGGGGGACGACATTTGTAACTCACTATTTGAAGTCCCCTCGAACTAGTTTAAGATGGCCAAAACCAATAAAAAATGTACAAACTCGACTGCTGCCGTCCTATGTGGATAACGAAATTCCGGTTTGTGAGAAAATCAAAACTGTAATTTTCAGTGACGTCTCGTCTCGTCTCTTCTCCTTCCGTTTTCTCGTTTCAAAAATCATATGAGGTACGTTCAGTAAGTTATAAAACATTTTTTTTCCCCTGAAAGCAGGTTGGTTTTATGCCAATGGCCCTGCCGCAATGAAACGCCGGTTCCCATCAGATCACCGAAGTCAAGCACTGTTGGGCTAGGCTAGCTCTTGGATGGGTGACTATCCGGTCTGCCGAGCGCTGTTGGCAAGCGGCGTTCACTCAGCCCTAGTAAGGCAAACTGAGGAGCTAATTTATTGAGAAGTAGGGGCTCCGGTCTCGGAAACTGACATACGACCGGGAGAGCAGTGTGCTGACCACATACCTTTCCATATCCGCATCCATTGTATACTGTCTCCCTAAATAAAGAGACTTATTTCGGGACCTTTAGAATATAATAAAATAATGGAATAAATGATAATAAAATTTGAAATGCGTGGCTTTTTGAAATGTATTGAATTAATGAGATTAATTTTTCGGCATGAATGACAAGCGCAATGAGGTGAGCTATGCCTGGAAATAATTCCGTATTCGTTCATATTATCTCGCAGGGGGGAAGCAGTTTCTTCCTCCGCTGTAGATTTGTGCTTACCCTTCTTTATTATGCTACGTTTGGTAACCGTGTTCGCCTTCGAAGTCTTGACCCTGTTCTCCTTGAGCTTATCGGATCTTCGTAAATTTCCAAAGTACACAGGTGAGCTTCTGTTCTTGTAATTATCTTGGTATTTGAAATAACAACTCGCACGATCTTTCTGTTAATAAAACAATACTGTATTTTTCTAAACGGTGCACATACGAAATACTTATTCATAGCGACCCCAAAATGGCAGTCTCCAATTACTCGCTTAAAAATGGCGTGCTTCTCACTCGTTCACTAGCTGAGTGCGAATCCTTCCTTCCTACCACTGGTACAAGAAAAACTCCTCTGTTTTTTAACAACCGAAAATCAAAAATACATTACGGTAGGCATAGGCTTTACGCTGGGCTACCGCTACATCTTTCCTTTTTGCCTTGAAAGAAGACGAAAACATACAAGAAATGCAAAAGGTTTATCACAAGTGACACCTGTGGTCTGAGGATGACACGGCGGCCAGCCGGTACCTTTGGGCCTTCATGGCCTGTGCGGGAGGAGTTTAGTTTTAGGTTGGTTTTATAAAGGACTCCAATATACCATGTTTTTTCCCACTCTTTTTGCTTCAAAACCCTATTTTTCAGCGCAGTCTCCGTTCAATGCGAAGACCTTATGTCGCTTTAGTGGGAAGGCCGGAACGCGCGCTTGGTACCACTCTACTGGCACACGTCTTGCTACATCAATAATGTCTACATCATGCACGTACTGTTTGCCGCGGAGTGCATCCTTCATTGGGAGAAACAGATGGAAGTCGGAAGGTGCGAGATCCAGGTTGTAGGGAGGATGAGGAAGAACAGTCCAATAAAGTTGTGTGTGCTCTTTTCGGGTGCGAAGATTTCTGTGACGCTTTATGGGTCTGAGCATTATGGGACTTAACATCTGAGGTCATCAGTTCCCTAGAACTTAGAAGTACTTTAACCTAACTAACCTCAGGAAAAGAAAACGTGAGCGTCCATCAAATGGTTCGTGACCCACCACCACGAAATGCGAGTCCAGTGTGCTAACCGGTGCTCCAGCTCACTCGGTAGCAGCAGGAATTATGTTAAGAAAGAAATATTTCATTATTGCTGAAACATTCGTCATAAGAGAGTCCGCAACTGTGTCGAAATTTAAAATTTGTCCTCTATATTATCGTCTCAGCTGCACATTATTTTTTGTGATAACCAGTTTCGACCTCATCTGCTCATCATCTGATCTATGTAATTGCGTAAGCAGCGCATCGTGTCCATACGGTAGGTGCTTATTACAATATTGCCACAAAATAATTGTGCAACCAAGGCAGTGAAATGAAGCGTAAATTTTAAACAAGTAATTGATAGATGTAACTATCGATAGCAACTATGCTAATGAGAAATTCGTGAAGAAGTAATTTGTATGCGGTCGTCTGATGATTGTAAAAAGTACTGGAATTAACAGAGAGGAGATATGGTGATTTATGTAGCTGATGCTATCAAAATTATATAATGCATTGTACGACACAGGAGTACCTGTGAAATACGAAGCAATGTTTCTTCTGTCATGCACTGTTCCTCTGGACATCTACATAAATATTCTGCAAGCCACCGTATCGTGCGTGGCAGAGGGTATTCCTTACCATTCCTAGTCACGTTCTTTCCTGATCTTCTCGCAAATAGATCGAGGGAGAAACGACTATTTGTATGCCTCCATATAAGCCCTAATTTTCACATCATATATTCGTGGTCCTTACGGCAGTAGAATCGTTTGGCAGTCAACTTCAAATGCCTCTTCTCCAAATTTTCTCAAGAATGAAACTTCCTGGCAGATTAAAACTGTTTGCCCGACCGAGACTCGAACTCGGGACCTTTGCCTTTCGCGGGCAAGTGCTCTACCAACTGAGCTACCGAAGCACGACTCAAGTCCGGTACTCACAGCTTTACTTCTGCCAGTATCCGTCTCCTACCTTCCAAACTTTACAGAAGCTCTTCTGCGAACCTTGCAGAACTAGCACTCCTGAAAGAAAGGATACTGCGGAGACCTGCGTCTTGTATCTTCCTACAGTCACTCAGCTTCAATACCTTACCGTACACCACAGTATAATCAACAAACAACAACAGAATGCTACCCACCCTGCGCCGCCGGCCGGTGTGGCCGTGCGGTTCTAGGTGCTTCAGTTTGGAACCGCGTGACCGCTATGGTCTCAGGTTCGAATCCTGCCTAGGGCATGGATGTGTGTGATGTCCTTATGTTAGTTAGGTTTAAGTAGTTCTAAGTTCTAGGGGACTGATGACCGCAGATGTTAAGTTCCATAGTGCTCAGAGCCATTTTGAACCACCCTGCGCCCTAAATCATTTATAGGTTTATGTATAGAGGGCAACAGTGGTCCTATCATACTTCGCTGGGGCCGTGTTGACAGATACTCTTTTATCTCATGAACATTCGCCGTCCAGGACAAAATGGATCTATTACTTAATAAGTCTTCGAGCCTCTCACGTGTCTGTGAACTTATTCCACATGGTTGTACCTTCATTAACAGCCTGCAACGGGGAACTGTGTCAAATGCTTTTTGGAAATCTAGAAATATAGAATATGACTGTTGCCCTTCATCCACAGCTCGCAGTATATCATGTGAGGAAGGGCAGGCTGGGTTCCGCTCGAGCGATGCTTTCTAAAACCTTGCTGATTCATGGATCTATGCTTCTCAATCTCAAGAAAATTTAATATATTCGAACTGAGAACATGTTCAAGGATTCTGCAGCAAACCGAAATTAGGGATATTGGTCTGTAATTTTGCAGGTTCGTTCTTTGACCCTTCTTATAAACTGGAGTCACCTATGCTTTTTCCCCTGACTTGGGACTTCACGATAAATGCTGACTAAGTAAGGGGCCAATGCCGTGGAGTATTCTTTGTAAAACCGAACTGGGTGTTATCTTCAATTGTCACATGAGACAGGTCAACAAGGGACCGAATGGAAGCCTTAGGTCCGCTTAACCATTATACATAGGACCAGGACTTCGTCGAGTCTTTTGTTAAGGTTGTGATGAGGGCAGTAGTTGTATGCTTAATGCATATATCTTTTCGCCGGCCCAAGTGGCTGAGCGGTTCTAGGCGGTACAGTCTCGAAGCGCGCGACCACTACGACCGCAGGTTCGAATCCTGCCGCGGACATGGATGTGTGTGATGTCCTTAGGTTAGTTAGGGGACTGATGACCATGGCAGTTAAGTCCCATAGTGCTCAGAGCCATTTGAACCATTTATATCTTTTCACAGACGTACGAATCTCTACTATTCTTCAAACATTGTCAGTTGTGCGTTCTCTTTTGAAGCGAGAGGCAACAGCCTCTGCTTCCTCACCATCTTCCGAATTTCGTTATTAAACCATGGTGGATCTTTTCTATCACTCTTAGGACGTAAACATATGCAGAAGTTGGAAACATGTGTAACACTGCTCATCCGTCGAAATGACTTTTTTCCATTGCTGTATAATCCGAATGGCTTCGGCAGCACATTTTTCTGTTATGGGCATTTACGTAACTCTCCAGATCACGATTAACAATCTGCTCAAACTTTACCTGTTATTCCTATACATCCATGTTACTGGAAGTAAGTGATGTCAAATCAGGTGAGATGCTAACTTCAACTTATCTGCTCTATCTAGCAGGAACATTCTCATAGGCTTCTCGAGTGATTTATTAACTTTAGTTGTCATAGTTGCTATAAGGACATCATGATCGCTAATCTCCGTTTCTACACAGACATTGTCGATACGGTCGGGCCTGTTTGTAGCTGCAAGGTCTAAGATACTTCTATTGGGTTTGGGCTGCAGAGCTAGCTGCTCAGGATAGTTTTCAGGAAACGTTTTCAATAGTATTCCGCACTACAGTCTGTCCGTCCCTCCGCAATGAATCCATGGACATTCCATCTATACTAGGCAGATTAAAGTAGCCTCCAACGGAATGCATGAACTGGGTATTTCGCGCTACTGACCATAAACTTTCTATGTACTGACTTGGCAGAAAATCCTAAGAAATTTTGGTCCTATGTCAAAGCGGTAGGTGGATCAAAACAAAATGTCCAGACACTCTGTGACCAAAATGGTACTGAAACAGAGGATGACAGACTAAAGGCTGAATTACTAAATGTCTTCTTCCAAAGCTGTTTCACAGAGGAAGACTGCACTGTGCTTCCTTCTCTAGATTGTCGCACAGTTGACAAAATGGTAGATATCGAAGTAGACGACAGAGGGATAGAGAAACAATTAAAATCGCTCAAAAGAGGAAAGGCCGCTGGTCCTGATGGAATACCAGTTCGATTTTACACAGAGTACGCGAAGGAACTTGCCCCCCTTCTTGCAGCGGTGTACCGTAGGTCTCTAGAAGAGCAAAGCGTTCCAAAGGAATGGAAAAGGGCACAGGTCATCCCCGTTTTCAAGAAGGGACGTCGAACAGATGTGCAGAACTATAGACCTATATCTCTAACGTCGATCAGTTGTAGAATTTTGGAACACGTGTTATGTTCGAGTATAATGTCTTTTCTGGAGACTAGAAATCTACTCTGTAGGAATCAGCATGGGTTTCGGAAAAGACGGTCGTGTGAAACTCAGCTCGCGCTATTCGTCCACGAGACTCAGAGGGCCTTAGACACGGGTTCACAGGTAGATGCCGTGTTTCTTGACTTCCGCAAGGCGTTTGACACAGTTCCCCACAGTCGTTTAATGAACAAAGTAAGAGCATATGGACTATCAGATCAATTGTGTGATTGGATTGAGGAGTTCCTAGATAACAGAACGCAGCATGTCATTCTCAATGGAGAGAAGTCTTCCGAAGTAAGAGTGATTTCAGGTGTGCCGCAGGGGAGTGTCATAGGACCGTTGCTATTCACAATATACATAAATGACCTGGTGGATGACATCGGAAGTTCACTGAGGCTTCTTGCATATGATGCTGTGGTGTATCGAGAGGTTGCAACAATGGAAAATTGTACTGAAATGCAGGAGGATCTGCAGCGAATTGACGCATGGTGCACGGAATGGCAATTGAATCTCAATGTAGACAAGTGTAATGTGATGCGAATACATAGAAAGATAGGTCCCTTATCATTTAGCTACAAAATAGCAGGTCAGCAACTGGAAGCAGTTAATTACATAAATTATCTGGGAGTACTCATTAGGAGTGATTTAAAATGGAATGATCATATAAAGTTGATCGTCGGTAAAGCAGATGCCAGACTGAGATTCATTGGAAGAATCCTAAGGAAATGCAATCCGACAACAAAGGAAGTAGGTTACAGTACGCTTGTTCGCCCAATGCTTGAATACTGCTCAGCAGTGTGGGATCCGCACCAGGTAGGGTTGATAGAAGAGATAGAGAAGATCCAACGGAGAGCAGCGCGCTTCGTTACAGGATCATTTAGTAATTGCGAAAGCGTTACGGAGATGATAGATAAACTCCAGTGGAAGACTCTGCAGGAGAGACGCTCAGTACATCGGTACGGGCTTTTGTTAAAGTTTCGAGAACATACCTTCACCGAAGAGTCAAGCTGTATATTGCTCCCTCCTACGTATATCTCGCGAAGTGACCATGAGGATAAAATCAGAGAGATTAGAGCCCACACAGAAGCATACCGACAATCCTTCTTTCGACGTACAATACGAGACTGGAATAGAAGGGAGAACCGATAGAGGTACTCAGGGTACCCTCCGCCACACACCGTCAGGTGGCCTGCGGAGTATGGATGTAGATGTAGATGTAGATGAAGGCTCTAGAACTGTCGCGGCGGAATCGGGTGGCCGGTAAAAACATCCAACAATTAACTTGGTTTCACCTACATCTGTCATACGCGACCAGTTAATTGCACTGCCATACTCAGCACTCAGCTTCGGCCTGAATAGAGCCAATATTTTTGTCAACTTGAAGGAACACTCCCCCTCCTATGGCTTCTTATTTAACGTATGCATGTCCGAAAGAACATTGCTTCGTACTTCTGAACAACACAGGCAATGCAATATCATATTTAGTCACCAACATCGGGCAAGCGACTTTCGATTAAAAGGTCTCCGCTGTACGGGAATATACATGATGGATGTGCGAGTGCAGGATGTACACACATGGTTGACGACATACGAGAAGTTTGGGTCTGGCCGTGAAGCGTGCTGAGGTAGTCGGCACATAAGGTGCTCCGGCGACCGCTCGCGCTATGCGGGCAATCTGATTTCGAATGCGAACGCATTGTGGCTACATGAAAATAGAACATAAATGCATAGTAGGAACTGTTTTTACTGTTACATCATTATAAGTGGCAGCAGTGTTCTAGTATCACTGCAGTGTCATATTTCAGTGGTTACAACTGGACAAAACTTGTACTCGGAATAACTAAAAGACGGAAAGTAACTTAGGGTTTAAAGCCCTATGGTGACGGCGTCATTAGTGCACAAACTCGGATTGGGGAAGGGAAGGAAATAAGCGATTTCCTTTTCCAATAAACCATCCCAGACTGTGCCTTAAACAATCTAGAGAAACACAGGAAAATTCTGGCAGCGATTTGAAAATTTGTCCTCCCGCATGCGAATCCATTGTCTTCAAACTGCGCTACCTTACACGTTATTGTACAGCATCATTTCGTATCCATGAACTGTGATATTTTGACGGGGCTAATATTGTTAGAGGGCAGTTGCAGTAGTTACAATACACAGGATGACTCAAAAGTGTATCAATATTTGAAAAATCAATTCTTCACAGAGTAATGTAGTTAGAGAGGTAAAAATTAACACACGTGCATTAAATGACATGGAGTTTTATTGAAACGACAATATGACCAACAGGTTGCATTTCATATCATACGAAAACAATAAATAGTGTAACAACTGATTTTTAGTAAACATGATATTCTTTATAACAAATGCACAACGTATCGGCCGTCATTCATCAACAATACTCGTTGGTTTTTTTTCCCTTTATTGTCATTTCCGTTCCCCATCAGGGGCGGGCAGTCAGCAGCATAAGCGCTGCTCTTTAACCAAGAGACATAAATAGACAGGAAGATATATAACAATTATATAAAGGAGATAACGTGGGGAATATAGAAACAAAAAAGGTGGAAGAGAAGCAAATAAGACATACGAAGTGGTGACTGTAAATCGGAGGTAAAAATCTAAAAATGTATGTTACACAAAAAAAACACACACACACACTACATTAAAAGGCACCAGGCAAAGTACGGCCGGAACATAAAAGTCCGTAAAACAAGTAAAACAGCCACACGGCAGGCGGCGTAGCAAAGAACTATCATGCACAGTAAACGGGTCGAGCACACGATTAAAACCCACATCACCAGATGGCACTGTAGAACGGCACCGAAATACAACACTGATACTGAATAAAAATCTTGGAGCATCTGCATGGGAGGGGGAGACAAGGGAAATGGGAAGGAGGCGAGGAGGAGGGGAGAGAAAGTGGGATGAGGTGGGGGGCGCGCCGAAGGAGGACTGGAAAGGGAAGGGACTGGAGAGGAAAACAGCCGACGAGGAGGGAAGGAGGAAAATTACAATACTTGCAGTCGAGGGACAGTATGAACAACACTGTACCGCATGTCAGTAGATATGGTGAGATTGCCATCGGATGTTGTCTTTTAGCATCCTTAATGAGTCCAGACGGTTGTGGTAGACTCGCGACTTCAGACAACCCCACAACCAACAATCACACGGACAGAGGTCCGGGGACCAGGTAGGCCAAGCAGATGGAAGTAACAACTCAGCAAGCGAGCTTCGCCAGCCGATGTGCAAGAGATCTTTCACACGTGTCGCAGTGTGGGGCGTAGCGCCATCCTGCATAAAAGTGGTACATTCCGGCAGGTGTTTATCAGCCAGTTTAGGGATGATGCGATTCTGCAACATATCGGCGTACCTCGCATACATCAATCTGACATTTTCAAAAGTAGCACTCCGGTGTTCAGCGCCGGCTGTTTATCAGTTTTTGTTCTCGTTTCTGGTTTTAATAAAACACCATGTCATCTCAGCCACGCATGTCAAGTTTTACCACTCTACCTACGCGATTCTGTGAATTAGTGCAATTTCAAACGTTAACTGAGTTTCGGGTCACCCTGTATATCGGCGAGCCTAAACATTAAGACCTTTTGCTTAATAGCGTGTTGGTCCGCCTTTTAAGTGCAATACAGAAGCGATTGTGTGTGGTATATATTCGACTAGTTAAAAAAAGTGGCTCTTAGCACTATGGGACTTAACTTCTGAGGTCATCAGTTCCCTAGAACTTAGAACTACTTAAAGCTAACTAACTTAAGGACATCACACACATCTATGCCCGAGGCAGAATTCAAACCTGCGACCGTAACGGTCGCGCGGCTCCAGACTGTAGCGCCTAGAACCGCTCGGCCACCCCTGCCGGCAACTGACTAGTCCTTGGTAAGTTTACAGAGACTCGTGTCTTCAGATGTCTGGTACAGTCATGGACCAGTGGTTTTTGGGACCCGGCAGCATCACAGATTTGTCCATCGGCTTAAGATCAAGTGAATTTAGTGGCCAAGACATCACCGTTTCACTAACATGCTCGTCAGGCCACTGTAGCAGAATTCTAGCCTTGTAAAAAGGAAATTACTGTGTTAGAAAATGCCGAATCCGTTGCCGTCGAGGAAGACATCAGGCATGAAGGGATAGAGATGGTTAGCAAGCAAGTCCACGTAGTCTTCAACCGCCATGATGTCTTTGATTAAGACAACAGGTCCCATGGAAGCGCAGGTGCGGTGGATGTTTCGAGCAACTTTCGCTTAGAGGAGGGAGTATCTGGACATGCCCATAGAGCTGATGTGACAAGGAACGTAATTCATCCGATCAGGAGACGCGTTTCAGTCGATCCACTGTCCAATACCTATGATTAGAATTATAAGTGTTGATGTCTGAACTGTGTGCTCCGACACACATGTCACTGCACCCAGCTTTGTGTTCTGACGTAATATCTGCCACAGATCGCTGCCTATCCTGCTTTAGAAAGCGGGCAAACTTCTGACCTCCAGCTTGAGCTCTGAGGCATGAACATCCAACACCTTGTCGCTTACTCGTGGCTTCACCATCCTTAATGCACTTCCCACAAATGATCACGATAGAAGCACGTGAACACCCGAATAGCTTGGCTGTTTCCGATAAGCTCGTTCCCAAGCGACAGGATATAACAATCGAACCTTTGTCAACTTGGCTTGTCACTGGACTTTTCCATCTGCGGCCCGTATCGTTGCTGGAATAAATCCTCATTCGGCTCTGCGCCGATTGTACACTTCCTTTGACGGGCCGCGTCACCAAAACGTCACTAGGTGGCATTCACTCTCGTGCTGAGCAGTAGTCATGTTTTGACTCATCAGTATATGTTTTCCTTATTGAGCTTTTGCCTACGCCTGTGGCACAGGCTGCTAGGAATGTGCAATGTGTCATCAACTGCCAGTTACTTTCATTCTGTGGTCGAACGCCCTACATTATGCAACGTAATTCATCTGTCTGTGAACGGTGTGTCAATTTTACAGTGTGTGCGCTTATATTAAACTTTTTTGTGTGTTGTGTTCCTCAGGTGCATTTGGAATTTGCCCTGAAAAGTGTGTAAATTCACCCAAAAACTTGGGCTGGTCAGGGAACAGGACACTTAATTAATTTGCCGCGTATTAAATCCGGGTCTCTTCTGTTGTTATAGTCACTTCTAAGAATCCGTTAACCAAATCAGTACTTTGGTCACACTTATAGGATGCAATTAGAATAAAACATCTACCACTGTCTAACCTGAACAAGTGAAGTACTGCAGTGTAAGACACAGCAGGTGGACAAAAATATGGAACCACCAACAACACAAAGCTTTAGAATGCCTAAAACAATGTAGGAAACGCGTTATAGTTGAAAACTACTTGCAGCCGTCTCAGAATGGATAATAAAGGTCCTGTGTGATTTTCAAGAGACCCTGTATCACTCTTCTTGCAAAACAGGGAAAGTTCGAGTAATAATGAAAAATGAAATGTTCCTATGGCAATGTTGGGCGGGATGCCCCCCATTCAGAAAGTTCGGCGGCCGGGTTGCAAATCTTAGTTGAGGTGACGCCACATTCGGCGACTTGTGAGTAGGTGATGTTGATGAGATGATGAATAGGACAATACAACACCCCGTCCACGAGCAAAAGAAATCTCAGAGCCGGCTGGAAATCGAACCTAGGCCCGCTGCATGGCCCGCGTTACCACTCAGGTAAGCGGGCGGGCAATCAGGTACTAATGATGGAGGACAGCGATTATGCACCCTTCTCTTCAAAGTAGACCATATTGGCTCAATAATATTGAGATATGATGAATCTGGTGGCCGGGGATATGCGACAATCCATCCTCATGCACACAAAATGTTTTGGACGATACGACCTGTGTTAAGGGGGGCCTATTGTTTTAGAACACTTACTGTAGCATTGGTATGGATCTGATCAGCCAAAATGGTCACATTATCCTTTGCATAGTAACCGTGGGGCCCAGGGAACGCAAGGATACAGCTGCCCAAAGCGCCAACGAATCCCCGCCATGTTCCACTCTTAGGATGTAAACTTAATCAGAAGTTGGAAACAGTGTGTAACACTGCTCATCCGACCAAATGACATTTTTCCATTGTGACTTCGCTCGCCCTGCAGTTTCCAACTGATGGAGTTCACTTCGTATTGTTGAGGTGCTGGATACGATTCGTGAGTGCGAAATTCAGTTTTGCAGTTGTCTTCCACTTACTTTTCATAACAATTATTCAATGATCGTTCGCCACTATCACACAACAAAATCTTTCGTCCCTGAAATGAGTTATCGTATTGTGTTTTTCTGCTTTCCATGATGTAGTATAAATCTTTGGTGCTGTGCCCCTTGAAACACCAAATAATTCGTCTCCATTCTTTACGGAAACACCCCCATACGTGCACCAAATTCACTAACCTACGACTTAATGCACTCACAGCTACACAGAACATTGTTCTGATCACGACTAACACCTGAAACATATTGAGAGCATTGCACAGGTGCCGTTCGTGTTTAAGTACATCAACGCAACCTGCAGACTTGGCTAGCATCTGTGTTTATACAAAATTGTTAAGGCTTTCGTGGCCACTTGTTGACAGACTGCTTGTTGGCTTCTGTCTCGGGTTCTTCGGCCGACGTTCATCTAATGATTTTACTGACTTTTCGCCAGCACGAGTGGCTGGTATTCTCAAAGCTTCACCCTGCATTGCCGATGGTGAAATGGAGCCGAGCTGACGCTGACGCTGCACTGACGAGGGTGGACTCTCGACTTGAGTCGGAAGTTCTAGCGCTGGACCGCTTCGCCTTCCACTTGGCTCTGTGGTCAGTGGTGACATGGTGGTGTGGAGCTCTTCTCGGTGTGCAGATTCAGGTTTAAAAAAAAATAAAAAATACCCAAGGACGACAGGAGAATGAGAGAGAGACAGTGGAAGAGAAGGAAAACGAAAGGCCTCATGTGACTGTCATGGTGGAGGGTATTCTTTTTTTTTTATAAATAGAGAATAGGATAGTAGAAGGGACAGTAAGACAAGGAGGAAAACGAAAGGCTCAATTGACAAGCCTGTTACTGAACGAGAAAGGAGAAGACAGTAAGGAAAAGAGAAAGTGAAGAAGAAGGAAGACAGTAAAATGAAAGCCAAAGAGCCCGGTCGTCGGCAAACCAATGACAAGGCAGACACAAGCAGATCGAGGGAGCAGGAGAACCTAGGAAAGGACTGGAGCGGTATTAGGGCCCCACGAGTGGACAGACTATAGAGGGAGTGGAGGACGAGAACAAGGAGGGAAAGAATAACTAAGAACGTCCAAGTGAGGTTGGGCAGCCAGCAGGGAGAGGGGAGAAAGAAAGCAAGGGAGACCCGGGAGGGGAGGAGATGACTGGCGAAGAGGGATCATTGGACAAGGAGGTCAGGCCAACAGGTGGTGGCCATGCGATGGAGGCGGGTACCAAGGGAGAGGATGAGAGGGTTGGTGGAGTGACGGGAGTGGTGGTAAAAGTAAATGGCGGAGGAGCATACATAGTCGTGAGGGAGGGGGATACCAGCAAGCAGGTGAAGTTCTCAGGTAGGGAAACGATAGCGGAGGCAGAGGGCAAGCCGGAGAGCACGGTTCTACCCTGTCTGGAGTCGGTAGAGATATGTGGGGGGCGACTGAAGCGTATTCGAGGATGGGGAAGATCAGGGACGTGTAGAGGAGGACACCAAGATGCTGGGGAAGGGAAGAAGTAGGACTGATGACGGGGTAGAGCTGACCGATGCGCCCCAAGACTTTCTGCCGTATGTCCTCAATGTGGGGCCGCCAGGTGATCGCCCTGTCCAGGGTGACATACTTGGCGGTCCTGGCCCATGGGGCGGGGGTACCGAGGACAGTGACAGGGGGGTAATTGACAGGCCACCTGCACTAACACATGATGAGCGCCTGTGTCTTGACCAGGTTCAAGGCTAGGCGCCATTTTGTGACATACTCGACTAGGGAGTCAATGGCAAGCTGAAGCTTTGGGCGGAGGAGGGCCTTGCTCCGGGAGTGAGCATAGACTGCCGTGTCATCGGCATACAGGGCGAGATGCACCTGAGGGATGGTGGAGGTGTCGGCTGTGAAAAGGCTGTATAGGACAGGCCCTAGCATGTTCCCCTGTGGAACACCTGCCCAGATGCGCCGCATGGTGGAGGTACAACCCAGGATCCGGACATGGAAGGTGCGTCCTTCGAGGTAAGTGATGATGAGTTGGACATTGGAGGTGGAGAAGCTGTGCGTGAAGAGCTTATAAAGCAGCCCCTCATGCCAGACTGAGTCAAAGGCCCAGGAGATGTCGAGGAAGATGGCTCCGAAGTACTTCCGATGCTCAGTGGCCTCCAGCGCCTCCTTGACAAGGTGGAGGAACTGGTGCATGGTGCTGTGACCTTGGCGGAAGCCAAATTGAACGTCAGGGAGCACACACTCCCCGCCAACATGAACAAAGACTCGTTTGAGATATACCCTCTCAAACAGCTTGGAGAGGGCGGGAAGGAGGCTGATGGGATGATAACTGGAAGGGGTCTTTTCCAGGTTTAGGGATGGCAATCACTTCCATTTGTTTCCATGCGGAAGGGAATTGCCTGGAGGAGAGGATGGAATTGAAAGTGGCAGTAAGGGTGGGAACGGAGGTTGGGGAAGCTGTTACGATGGTTGGTCATGGTGTCAGGGCCACTGGATTTCTGAGGTTGGAGTGGCTTAAGCTCCCAGGTAACCTCCTCATCCATGACGGGGTTGATGAGGTCAGCAGGGTCACAGGTAGTGTGACTGGTGGACACGCGCCATGACCATGCAGACATGGGAGGGATCACTGGGTGTCATCGCTTGGAATGAAGTTGCACATAAAGACATCAGTCAAGTCATTGGCCTTAGCATCAGGATCGCACACAGCCACATCGCAGACAAAGAGGGGGGAATACAGGGATGGGTATGCAGGAGCCGGGAGACCAGGAGCCAGGCAGACACATAGCATAGGTCTAGGGTGGAGAGTTTTGCCTCACAGTCTTGATTGCGATGGGCTTGAATAGCAGCCCAAATCTCGCACTGCATACGGTTCACGAGGTACTTGGTGGTGGGATCCCAGGTTCGTTGCCATTAATGGATGGTCCAGTTCTTGCCAGTGATGAGGGCACGGAGGGCCAGGGGTAGAGGGTGCAGATGCGTCGGTGTGTGTGGGGGATGGGGAGGGGTCACAGCAACAGCAGCAGCAATGGCGGCATCTGTGAAGTGTGCAAGGGTGAGGTTAGCCCCCACCAAGGCGGCGTCGGGAATGATAGGCAGAGCCCCTTCGACCTGCCTCCGATAAGACTCCCAGTCAATGTCTCAAGTCCAAGAAGGCACGGGGTGGTTCCAAGGACCCGACAAGGTCGATGGAGTAAATGACGGGGACATGATCCGAGGCAAGAGCGATACGAATGGTGGTGGTGATAGTGTGGGGGAGACCCCTCACAAAGGCGATGTCAAGAACATCAGGAGGGCCATGATGGGGGAAGACGGTGGGGTCAAACAAGCCGACGATGTGGGCAGCGTGCACTTCAGCCACATGAAGGAGATGACAGCCATGGTTGTTCGAGAGGTAGCTGTGGCAGTTAGCATGCTTAGCATTACAGTCGCCCCAACGAATAGGTCGTTGACTATGGAAAGGACTGCAGTGAAGTCAGGAGCATGGAGTAAGCTGTGGGGCTGACGGTAGAGAGCCACAAAAGTTATGGGGTCTCGCACAGTGTGCAACACGACGCCAGTGGCTTCAAGGGTTGCTAGGGCAGGGAAAGTAATGGGATGGTGGTGGAGGGAGGCGCGTACATACACTGTCGTGCCACCGAATGTGGTGGGCCGATAGGTCCAGTAGCAGCAGAAGTTGAGACCCGGGCACTCACACCTGGCTTAAGGTGGGTTTCAGTAATAAAGCAGATATCTACCCCCTCGTCAAGAAGGAACTGCCAAAATTCCTGTTGTTGGCGATGTATGCCATTGGCATTCCAGATGAGGATGGTGAGGCCATGGAGTCTAACAGCACTGGCGGGGGTGGGGAGAGTGGCAGTGATGGGGGAGAGGGAATGGGAAAGGGCAGCAGCAAAATGTTGGGGAATGGAATAGAGGAGGGTGTCAAGGGCCGCATTGATCACAGAGGGCAAAGCCTCCACGACACTGGAGATAAGGTCACCAAAGGCCAGGGGGACTGAGGATGAGGGGAGAGGGTGAAGGGAAGGACTGGAATGTGCATGCGGCAGGAGGGGAGGGGGCTCGGGGGGACCTGGGGTGAATGATGCGTGCTGGGGTTAGAGGGAGGGGGTCAGGAGGGATGATGGGGGTGGAGAGGAGGGTGGCAGGGATGGGTGAGAAGCCCATGGGAGATGGTGGGGGCGAGAGGTCAGGGGGGAGGGGGAACATGGGCCAGGCAGACTGGACCACGTGTGGGTACCTGCGGAACCAACCCCGCAGCGCTGCACAGCGGAAGGGGCTGCGGAGTGTATCTGGTTGGTGTGGAATGCCTTAATTTTTGGGAAGCCCAGGTAGTTGCCCATGTGGGCGCCACCACAGCGAGTACAGGTGGGGGGAACCTCACGAGGTTTGGAGCAGGTGGAGGAGTCATGGCCGCTAGCGTACTGATGCAGTGCACCGCACGAAGTGCGCCAGGCCCTGGCACCGAAAGCAAATGAGGATGAGGTGCCTGGATCGGGGCTTCTCCATGGTGACTGAACAGCAGGCTATGGAGGTCAGTCAAAAGGACTCGACTGACCAGCGTGTCGTCGGTAGAAACAAAGAAAAGGGGGGTGAGGAGTTTGGTACGGGGGGAGATGATGTGGGAAATGACGTCAGGGGTAATATTGAGGGCGAGTAACGCCTCCCAGAGGTCATCGGCAGCATACTTGAATGGAGACCATGAACGACAACCCGGATCTGCTTCGACCTCTGAGGGGTGGTGGAGTAGCCTATGCCCTGGGTGCCAAGGATATGTAGGACCTTAATGAGGTCTTCAGGCGTTTGGAGGTAAAGGCAGTAGAGATCCTCGCCTGTGGGCTTCACACGAAAGTCAGTCAGTTACATGGGTGAGGAAGTCAAGGAGAGTCTTGTATGGTTCTTTATATTTGATCGTAAGAGGAGGGGGGGTGGGAGGAGTATCTGACGCGCCATCGGAAATAGGTGCAAACTGGTTATGCACTGTGATGACTGGTGTCGGGTTAATGCGGCGGCGGGGTGCCGTCTTCTGGGGAATGGTGAATCCCTCCGCATCAGAGGCCGCTTTCTGTTTCTTGCCCCGTGCGGCGGCTGTGGGGGCTGCCTCGGAGTCGGAAGAGGCGGCAGCAGGCTTTCTCTTGCGCGATTCCAGCCCGACCTGCATGGCGTCCCCTGCATCGTCGTCGGCAGCGTCGTGCGGGTAGAGAAACTGCCGATTCCGTAAAACGGGTCAGACAGTAAGTTTCCCTCCTTCGCAGCGTCACAGAGGGCAATGAGATGTTCCTTCAGGCCTTCCGCAATGTCGCTGTCGTTCAGGTAGTCAGCAAGAGAGTCTTAGTCCGACGGGTCGGAGACGTTAACGGCGTCATAAATGTCCGGTATGTCCAGGGCGGACGAGGGGTGGGGGAAAGACTTGGAATCTTGGCTTTGCCTTGGTACGCGCGAGCTGGTCGCACGTGAAGGGGACCCTGACGCGCCATGTGCCCTATCTATTCCTGAATCAATGCCACATCGCCCAGAAGTGTCAGCAGGAGAGGACTGCGACGGCGGCAAGCCGCCGCCGGAAGGTGCAGCACTCTCTGGCGCAGTTCAAGTGTCCATGGGATGAGCCATCGCGTGATCGGGGTGAATAGGCCGGGTTGTCATTGGTGGGGGGGGGGGGAGGATGA
This sequence comes from Schistocerca gregaria, assembly GCF_023897955.1. Classification (NCBI taxonomy): domain Eukaryota; kingdom Metazoa; phylum Arthropoda; class Insecta; order Orthoptera; family Acrididae; genus Schistocerca; species Schistocerca gregaria. The sequence continues at coordinate 228,459,121 of NC_064925.1, read as the reverse complement.
GGCCGCTGACGAAGCTAGCTCAGCCAGGCGGCGATCCGCCATGCCCCCAGCCCCAATAAACCCATCTGTCGCACTTGAAATCGCAGCTCGGAATGGAGCCGAGCTCGCGGCCACAGACTATATGTACCTAGCGCGCCAACGTCCGAGGCATTCTCCTCTTGCTACCTTATATTAGAAGTGTAACAGAGCCAAACTCTCGGCGAAATAAGGAATCAGGAAAAGAAATGTCGGACACGGCCTTTCTGCCATACATTCCCAGAGTGAAGGACAGAATCGGCCGAATATTACGCAAAAACCTACAAGGAAGATTATAGAGTGTCTTAGATCGGCAAAAGAGAAAAGGGGCCCACTTGCAATGTCGGGAATATACCGTATACCATGCACATACGGAAAAGTTTATGTCAGAATGACTGGACGATCAGTCAACACCAGGACCAAAGATCATAAGTGACATTGCAGGTTGGGGCAGGTGGAGAAATCGGCCGTGGCAGAGCACGCACTGAGACCCACCACGTAATAAAATTCGCCGACACGGAAGTTTTGGCTGTAGAGAAGCACTATCACACGCGCTTGTTCAGGGAAGCTCTAGAAATACAAAAACACGCGAACAGCTTCAACAAGATGGTTCAAATGGCTGTGAGCACTATGGGACTTAACATCTGTGGTCATCAGTCCCCTAGAACTTAGAACTATTAAACCTAACTAACCTAAGGACATCATACACATCCGAGCCCGAGGCAGTATTCGAACTTGGGACAGTAGCGGCCACGCGGTTCCAGACTGTAGCGCCTAGAACCGCACGGTCACACTGGCCGGCGCTTCAACAAGAAAGAGAAAAGTCTTAAGGTAAACGGATCCTGGCTTCCCATACTGCAGCGAACGACCGTCGCAGGGAGCAAGAGGAGAACCGCACCGGGAATGACCGCGAAGAAGCCCTCGGACGTTGCTACGCCAGGTACATATAGTCAGCGGCCTCTAATTCGGCTCCAATTCACCACCGGCAATGGAAGGTGAAGCTTTGGCAATGCCAGCCACTCGTTCTGGCGAAACGTCAATAAAATCATTAGATGAACGTCGGCCGAAGAACCCGAGACAGAAGCCAATAGGCAGTTTGTCATCTGCGTTTATGTTCGAGCATGCTTATATCGGAGTGTTTCATATTTCTGTCCAAACTTTTTATATTAATGGAATGCAAAATGTATTTGTTGACTATCGTACAGTGTGTCCAGAAACGTACCCTCAAGCTCTTTAGCAACTAATGCGGCATGCGCTTATAAATCGCTTATCCTAACCAAGAGGAAGGCGTCTTCTGAAGATGCTGCGCACAGAAGAAGTAGACGGCCGCACGCCGTCGCAGCTATTGCGTGGCCTTCAGATGCACAAAAAATCCTAACGTTCTGAGCCGGCGACCTCGATGCTTTAGCGCAGACTGCACTCGTACTGTAGAACTGTATCCGTCTACGGGCATGTGTAGCGTAGAGTGACGTCTGCACGTTCACTTTTAGAAATCAGGAACGAAAAATATTAGCCTTGTAATGTACACTATGATAGGAAAGTCTAAAAATTTTTGGACCTTTGAGAAAACAATAAACGGATCATAACAGCATCGAACCGGAGGCTAGCAGAGTAAGGCCGGAACACAACATTGGTTTTTCCAAAATTGTTTCGCTGCAAAAAATCGTACTGTGATTTCTTCTTCAATACATCATGCTCAGTCCGAACAGGTCTAGAAAGGCCCAGCGGTACCGACCGACCACCGTGTCACTGAATGCGGATATGGAGGGGCATGTGGTCAGCGTACCATTCTCCCAGCCGTTGTCAGATTGCGTGACCGGAGCCGTTATTCCTCAGTCAAGTAGCTCCTCAATGGGCCTCAAAAGGGCTGAGTGCAGTCCGCTTTCCAAACGTAATCAATAGACCCGAATGGTCAACCACCCAAGTGCTAGCCAAGCCCGACAGCGCTTAACTTCGGAGATCTGACGGGGACCGGTGTTACCACTGCTGCAAGGTTGGTGGCTTCAAAATTATACCGAAACAAGTGACCGCAGGATAGAAAATCAACTGCAATCACATGAGAACAGGCGACGGAAGCTAATGGGATGCCTAGACGATTCTTCTACGCCGCGCGTGGTAGCCGAGCGGTCTCATGCGCCTTACTATGGTTCGCGCGGATTTCCCCGTCAGAGGTTCGAGTCCTCCTTCGGGCATTAGTGTATATATATATATATATATATATATATATATATATATATATATATATATATATGTGTGTGTGTGTGTGTGTGTGTGTGTGTCGTTGTCCTTTGCGCAAATTAGTTTAAATTAAGTCGTGTGTAAGCCTAGGGACCGGTGACCTCAGCTGTTTGGTCCCATAGGAACTTACCACAAATTTTCAAATTTTCCTCCATACAGAGTACGCGAAAGAACTTGCTCCTCTACTAGTAGCAGCGTACTGTAGGTTGCTGGAGGAACGATGCGTTTCTAGTGGTCAGAAAGATGAGTAGGTCATTCCCGTTTTCAAGAAAGGTCGTCGAAGACACGCACAAAGACCTGCATATCTGACTACAGTCTATTGAAGAATTTTGGAACATGTTTTATGGTCCAATATTACAACCGCTTTGCAAACCGAAAATCTGTCTAGGAATCAACGTGTATTCCACAACATTGTTCACAAGAGTCAAAAGGCAACAGGTACCTGAACTAGGTTGATGTCATGTTCTTTGACTACCGGAAGGCGTTTAATATCGTTTTACATTGTTGACCAATAAGTAAAATACGAAAGTACCAAACATCAGACCAAATATTTGATAGGATTGAAGAGTTATTTGCATATACAAAACAGCATACGTAAGTTCTATGATACTGTTCGTAGGTTACTATGTTGTATACAGACATGTCGCAACACTAGATAACTGTAGCGAGATGCAGGAAGACATTCAGAGAATCGACGCTCGGCGCATGGATTGTGAATTTACGCTCAACACAAAGAAACGTAACCATTGCGCATAAATAATCGGAAAAACCTGTTATTTTATGATTACACGATTGCCAAACAGTGACTGGAATCATTCAAATCTATTAAATATCTGAGGATATGAGTACGGAGCGATTTAAAGTGGAACGCTGAAATAAAGCTAGTCGTAGATGTCAAACTGAGGTTCACTGGAAGAATCCCCAGGAACTACAATCTACCCACAAAGGAGGTAGCTTACAAAACTCTTTCGGCTGATACATGGGTATTGCTCGTCAGTCTGGATCCCATATCAGATATGATTTTTATATGAAAGAGAGAAGGTCCAAAGAAGAGCAGGGCTTTTCTTCACAGGTTTGTCGAGCAGGTGTGAAAGAGTCATGGAGATGATAACCCAACTCACTGGCAGACCTACGAGACAGAAGCTGTGCATCACGATGTGGTTTAGGGTTAAAATTCCGAAAGTGTGCGCTCCTAGAAGAGTTAACCATCTTATCTGTGCCTCCTGCGTATGTTTCGCTAAAGGACCATGAAGACAAGATGAAAGATCTGAGCTCGCACGGAGGCTTACAAACAATCGTTGTTCGTCACACCATTCGCTAGTGGGACAGGAAAGAGAGTAGTATATATCGAGACGCCACCACATAAATGAAGATTGCAGCTGCAGGAAGTACTGTCCAGTACCATCTTTGTTAGAGTAACTAATTCAGTGCTAATGTGGAATGCGAGTGATGATGGGAGATGTACTCGAGTCACCTAGATATCAGAGTAATTCTGTAGCTGACGAAATAGTTCACAGGTGAACGACTGGATGTCAAGTGTCCAATGGACATAATATTTCGGCAAGCAAGTACTTTACCTTCATCAGGTTCGCTGATAAACTGGCCGCTTAGGGACAGGTGCGGTGCTTTTATTTCTTTCTCTCCCCCCCCCCCCCCTCCCACCTTCCCGATCATTGGCACTATCCACCGTCTGCGCCCAGCATCTCCTGTTCCATTGCTCTCATGCTCCCCCCTAGGTTCGCGCATTGGTACGTGTGCTGTCGCATCTCTGCCGTTCCTCCTCCCGCCCCAAATTCGGTTCTGCGTGGTATATCTCCTTCCTCATCTCATCCAGACTAACTGCGGGTTCCCAGGCCTTACTAGGGATGTAGGCACTATCACGATTAATCAACAGCCTCGTTGCTCTAATTCCGATAGATTTTTAATCATAGGCTCTCTGGAGTCAGCCGTCTGTGGCAGAACCTTGGTATGATCGCAGTCCATCCAGAATAGTTCAAGTTGGCAATGTACCGCGCCACATTGGCAGTGTATCTGAAGGATCAGAACTTCCGTAGTCCGAGACTGTCTTTGACTATCTCGTGGAGGGAAGACTATCTTCACTCGATGTTTCCAGAGAAATAGTCCTATCTTTCCATATAATGCACCACAAAAAGGAAGAAACGCAATGATCGAATTCTGTAGAGGTTCCTCTTCTGTATCCACAGGTTGTATAGTGGTTGTAGCATTTAGCGCTCCCCCAAGTTGCCTCCGGAAGACAATAGCATCACTCACTTTTCGGAATGTTGCACTGTTGGTTTCCTCTACTGAAGGTCTATTATCTGGAATTATCTGTGACAAGGAACAGGTCATAAAGACTTAAATGGTTTTAATGTTAATTTCTTACTTATTACTCGTGTTAAGATAGCACCCACCAGGTTTGTCGCGAGCGCTAATGCACTGCTTCTACGACTCTGGTAGGCGCGCCGGCCCCGGGATCGAATCCGCCCAGCGTATTACCGACGTCGGCCGGTGTGCTGGCTGTATGTGGTTTTTAGGCATTTCTCCACATCCCGCTAGGTGAATACCAGGCTGTTGCCCACGTTCCGCCTCAGTTACAAGATTCGCAGGCCGCTGTGGCCGAGCGTTTGTAGGCGCTTCAGTCCGTTACCGCGCTGCTTCTACGGTCGCAGGTTCGAATACTGCCTCGGGCATGGATGTATTTGATGTCCTTACGTTAGTTACGTTTAAGTAGTTCTAAGTCTAGGGGACTGATGACCTCACTTGCTAAGTCCAATACTGCTTAGAGCCATTTGAACCATCTGAACCCTCTGAACATGTTCGAAGTAGTCCCATACAGCTGGGGTACACTAATTCCGTCCTGGGGGATATGGAGTGGCGGCAGGGAGGGCACCAGGCCACCCCTTAAAACTAACCCTGACAAATCCGTTACTAACCATGCCGACCCTGCGATACTGCAGGACAAGGCACCAGCAAAAGAAAGGAAAGAAAGACTCATGTTAAGAGATTATTGTGCATGTAAGGTTGAATATACACTTTGAATGATGTTTGATTCAATGACTGTTTAAGAAATCTGCTAAACAGATGAGGTGTGAGTGACATTTGATCCAGACAAATTTAGTACAGGTATATTTACTTATTTGCCATTTGTTTTACAATAATTTCTGTTACCAACAGAAATGGTGCACTTTGTTTTCAGTTACATTGTAGTTTAATATCAACTTACAAATTCTATCCCTCTTCCCCTCCCCATCCTTCTTCCTTGTTTAGTATCCATTAGGATAAAAACTGTTTGTTTCTACCAATCGCACATTCTTTTATAAAATGATTCCATTTCATTTGACGAATGATAAAATCAAAACCTAGGCTTGCATTCTGTGTATGTTCAATGTATACAGATGAAGTTCAAAGAGTAATATTCAGATTACCAAATAGTAACAGTCATTTCTTTATTTATTTTACAAATTAACTTCAACGACTATTATTAATTACACGTTATTTGCACGGTATGGGCAGTATTATCATGGGGTAGTGCCAGTGATACACGAAGTACTCATCCCCACGCACCATAACGTGACTTGTGGAGTATAGATGTAGATTAAGATGAAAACATTGTTACAAAAACAAAGAATCCATTAAGAAAGTAAAGGAGGCGGTTCAGCATCTTGGTTTCCTCCCACAGGTGCTGTCCTTCAAAGGAACTCTGGCGAGTAGAGTCTAGATCCAGCTGGCGATAAACATATACAGGATGTCCGGGTCTGTAATTTGTCTCTTCCTTACTACCACCTCAACGACTTATCTCCTACTCTTAAGTAACACGAAGCTTGCGAGAGGGAATTTTATTTTATTTTATTTTATTTTATTTTATTTTATTTTATTCGTTTCAGAAGGATCCATACAAAGAAACACAAAAAAGAAAAAGAAAATTACACCATGGTAGACCACAATGCTTTCAAAATTCTCAGGTAATATAAACCACTAAGAACTGTTAATAATGGTCTCATTTACTCAGTAATAGCATTTGGTATCCCTTCCTGAATTTTCATGTATATTTAATCTTTGTCGGTGGTTAAGGTATGTGTTTGGTAATTGCAGCCATTACTAACCATATGCCGTTGTTTACAAATATAATAAACATGTATTTAACATCAGCCCCAAACCTTTGTAGTTACACAATGTAAGATTTCTGGGCTTCAAATAAACAAACAAAAAAATCTGAAACCCTGAAATCTGCACACATCAAAAAAAGTTTTGCATCACCTCGGTTCCGAGAGTTCAGAAACCTATTCAAAATATTGGAATAGAGATAAACATAAACATCATTACCGCCCTTTTGATTGCTCGTGAAAACCATACATTGCATGTTGTACCACCATACAGCGAGACCATGAGAGGTGGTGGTCCAGACTGCTATACACACCGGTACTTCTAATACCCAGTAGCACGCCCTCTTGCATTGATGCATGCCTGTATTCGTCGTGGCATACTGTCCACAATTTCATCAAGGCACTGTTGGTCCAGGTTATCCCATTCCTTAACGGCGATTCGGTGTAGATCCCTCAGAGTGGTTGGTAGGTCACGTCGTCCATAACCAGCCCTTTTCAATCTATCCCGGGCATTCTCGACAGGGTTCATGTCTGGCCACTGTCGAGCGACGTCGTTATCCAGCGATGTCGTTATCCTGAAGAAAGTCAGTCACAAGATGTGCATGATGAGGGCACGAATTGTTGTCCATGAAGACGAATGTTTCGCCAATGTGCTGCCGATGTGGTTGCACTATCGGTCGGAGGATAGCATTCACCTGTAGTACAGCCGTTACGGCGCCTTCCATTACCACCAGTGGGTGTACGTCGTCCCCACATAATGCCACGCCAAAACGGCAGGGAACCTCCACCTTGCCGCACTCGATGGACAGTGTGTCTAAGATTTCAGCCTGACCAGTTTGCCTCCAAACACGTTTCCGACCATTGTCTGGATAAAGTCATATGCGACACTCATCGGTGAAGAGAACGTGATGCCAATCCTGAGCGGTCCATTCGGCATATTGTTGGCCCATGTGTACCGCGCTGCGTAGTATGGTTGCAAACATGGACCTCGCCATGGACGTCGGGAGTGAATTTGCTCACCATGAAGTCTGTTGCACACAGTTTGAGTCTTAACATCCACTGCAGTAGCAGCTCTTGGGCGGCCTGAGCGATCCGTCATCGACAGTTCCTGTCTCTCTGTATCTCCTCCATATCCGAACAACATCGCTTTGGTGCACTCCGACGCCTATACAAACGCCTTGTTGAGAGCCCTTCTGGGACACAGTAACAATGCGGACGTGATCGAACCGCGGTGTTGACCGTCTAGGCAAAGTTGAACAACAGACAACAAAATCCGTGTACCTCCTTCCTGATGGAATGACTGGAACTGATCGGCTGTAGGACCCTCTCCGTCTAATAGGCGCTGCTCATGCATGGTTGTTTTCATCTTTGGGCGGGTTTGGTGACATCTCTGAAGGGTCAAAGGGACTGTGTCTGTGATACAATATCCACAGTCAACGTCTATCTTCAGGAGTTCTGGAACCCGGATGATGCAAAACTTTTTTTTTATGTGTGTATTTGCCACGGTGACGGACACAGGAGAGTGCCGATAGCAGAAAGAGTAGTCCCTGTGTAAGTAGGCTGTTAAGGTTTCTTTATTGGTAACGCCACGTAGCGCTCTGTATGAAAATCACTGGCTGTGCTGTGTGCAGTCTGTGGCTGATTTGCATTGTTGTTCGCCATTGTAGTGTTGGGCAGTTGGCTGTTAACATCGCGGAGCGTTGCGCAGTTGGAGGTTAGCCGCCAGCAGTGGTGGATGTGGGGAGAGATGGCGGAGTTTTAAAATTTGTAAGACGGGATGCCATAAACTGCTATATACATTATGACTTTTGAACACTATTGATGTAAATACATTGTTTGTTCTCTATCAAAATCTTTCATTTGTAACTATGCCTATCAGTAGTTAGTGCCTTCAGTAGTTTGAATCTTTTACACTCCTGGAAATTGAAATAAGAACACCGTGAATTCATTGTCCCAGGAAGGGGAAACTTTATTGACACATTCCTGGGGTCAGATACATCACATGATCACACTGACAGAACCACAGGCACATAGACACAGGCAACAGAGCATGCACAATGTCGGCACTAGTACAGTGTATATCCACCTTTCGCAGCAATGCAGGCTGCTGTTCTCCCATGGAGACGATCGTAGAGATGCTGGATGTAGTCCTGTGGAACGGCTTGCCATGCCATTTCCACCTGGCGCCTCAGTTGGACCAGCGTTCGTGCTGGACGTGCAGACCGCATGAGACGACGCTTCATCCAGTCCCAAACATGCTCAATGGGGGACAGATCCGGAGATCTTGCTGGCCAGAGTAGTTGACTTACACCTTCTGGAGCACGTTGGGTGGCACGGGATACATGCGGACGTGCATTGTCCTGTTGGAACAGCAAGTTCCCTTGCCGGTCTAGGAATGGTAGAACGATGGGTTCGATGACGGTTTTTGGATGTAGCGTGCACTATTCAGTGTCCCCTCAACGATCGCCAGAGGTGTACAGCCAGTGTAGGAGATCGCTCCCCACACCATGATGCCGGGTGTTGGCCCTGTGTGCCTCGGTCGTATGCAGTTCTGATTGTGGCGCTCACCTGCACGGCGCCAAACACGCATACGACCATCATTGGCACCAAGGCAGAAGCGACTCTCATCGCTGAAGACTACACGTCTCCATTCGTCCCTCCATTAACGCCTGTCGCGACACCACTGGAGGCGGGCTGCACGATGTTGGGGCGTGAGCGGAAGACGGCCTAACGGTGTGCGGGACCGTAGCCCAGCTTCATGGAGACGGTTGAGAATGGTCCTCGCCGATACCCCAGGAGCAACAGTGTCCCTAATTTGCTGGGAAGTGGCGGTGCGGTCCCCTACGGCACTGCGTAGGATCCTACGGTCTTGGCGTGCATCCGTGCGTCGCTGCGGTCCGGTCCCAGGTCGACGGGCACGTGCACCTTCCGCTGACCACTGGCGACAACATCGATGTACTATGGAGACCTCACGCCTCACGTGCTGAGCAATTCGGCGGTACGTCCACCCGGCCTCCCGCATGCCCATTATACGCCCTCGCTCAAAGTCCGTCAACTGCACATACGGTTCACGTCCACGCTGTCGCGGCATGTTACCAGTGTCAAAGACTGCGATGGAGCTCCGTATGCCACGGCAAACTGGCTGACATTGACGGCTGCGGTGCACAAATGCTGCGCAGCTAGCGCCATTCGACGGCCAACACCGCGGTTCCTGGTGTGTCCGCTGTGCCGTGCGTGTGATCATTGCTTGTACAGCCCTCTCGCAGTGTCCGCAGCAAGTATGGTGGGTCTGACACACCGGTGTCAATGTGTTCTTTTTTCCATTTCCAGGAGTGTATTTACCTGGCAGTAGTGGCTCTCGCTGTATTGCAATAGTTCGAGTAACGAAGATTTTTGTGAGGTGATTTGTGAAACGTAGAGGTTAATTTAGTCAGGGCCATTCTTTTGTAGGGATTTTTTAAAGTCAAACTGCGTTGCGCTAAAAAATATTGTGTGTCAATTTAAGCACAGTCTTGTACAATTTTTCTAAGGAGACGTTTCACATGGTGTGTGCTTTAGCGAGCTCGCATTTTGTTCTGACATATGGAAATCCTCATTGTAGAAGATTACATCTGTATTTTCCAGAGCGTAAACAGTTGGGAGCACGGCACGCAGCCCTCTTGGAGACGAGAAACGAAATTTTGAGACGTATGAGACCACTGAGAGTCGCTTGCAACTTATACTTTCCATGTTTTCATTCTCGCTCTGCATGGAGGCGTTAACAATATGTTGTTGCTTTCTGCGAAGCTTTTCCTGGCCAGCTTTCCTTGTACCATAATCTCTGGACAGCTGGTGCATAATGGTTATGTTTGAGAACCAGGTTCATTCTTTCCATACTGACAACAACCTCACGGTGAACGTCTGGGAGAGCAATAATTGGCAGCTGAAATACCTTGACAAATGGTGTAGACCGCAAACATCCAGGTAGATCGTCTCACTCAGTGATTTGTCGACTTGTTTGCAGTCGGTTGACGGGTAGCTTTTTCAGTCACGCGGTAGCAGAGTAATAATGTCTTAGAGTTCGTGGTTGTAAGCCTCATACAGTACCGCTTATCTTCTTAAATACGCTACTTCTGGCTTTCACTTTCAGCCTTGTGTTACGGCAGTGCTGTTTGTACGTCAAGGTGGACTGTCATAACACGGGGCATAGCTTACTAGAGTGCTCTGTCAGCCTCCGCACTCTTAGGTGAGCTTGTTATGACGTGAAGTTCAACTGGTCGCTGCAAAGCGCTGACTGGCGACTGTTGACCAGCTGCTACTTAGGGCACAGTCTATGACGTTACGTAGAACGCGGCCTAAACACGCAGATATTTTCAATAGGCGGTTTGGAGTTCAAAAATTTCTGTTTTCGTGAGTTAATGTACGAAAGGAAGAAACCTGCTTCAGCACAGCTGTTAAGAAATATTTACAAACAAGAGCACTAAGAAATATTGGTAGGTTTTTCCCATTATTACAGCAAAACATGCTGCTTTTTCTATGTCTTGTACTACACTCATTTCCTACTCTCTTCTTACACTATAAATTTGCATGTACGGGAGAGCGATGGCAGAGAATCAGACACAGGATTTAGCAAGGTACAAGAGTGGCACTGATGGATAACACACGCTGTTTCCTGTGATGTCACGGGAATATGTCACATCCATTAACGGAGATTTATGCGAATTGCTTGAAATCAGATGTTTGATGGTTGACAACGGTATTTCCTTTAGTACTTCGATTACAACATACCCACCAACATAGACCAATTATGTAAGCTTTGTAGTATTAAGGTTAGGTTAGTGTTGTTTAACGTCCCGTCGACAACGAGGTCATTAGAGACGGAGCACAAGCCCGGGTTAGGGAAGGATGGGGAAGGAAATCGGCCGTGCCCTTTCAAAGGAACCATCCCGGCATTTGCCTGAAACGATTTAGGGAAATCACGGAAAACCTAAATCAGGATGGCTGGAGACGGGATTGAACCGTCGTCCTCCAGAATGCGAGTCCATTTGTAGTATTAAGATGTGTGTTGTTGCGGTATTCAGTCCGAATTCTGATTTGATGCAGCGTTCCCTGTTACTTTATCCTATGCAAGTCTCTTCATCTCCAACTTACTACTAGAAGCTACATCCTCCTGGGTCTGCTTGTGTATTCATCTCTTGGCCTCTTCTGCGATTTCTACCCCCACGCACCTCTCTAGTACTAAACTGGTAATCCCTTGATCTCTCAGAATGTGTCCTATCAACCGATCCCTTCTTTTAGTCAAATTTTCCGCAGATTTCTTGTCTGCCTAATTCTACTCTGTACCACTTCATTAGTTACGTGATCTACCAATATAATAAAAAAAAAGGTTCAAATGGCTCTGAGCACTATGCCACTTCTGAGGTCATCAGTCGCCTAGAACTTAGAACTAATTAAACTAACCTAAGGACATCACACACATCCATTCCCGAGGCAGGAGTCGAACCAATATAATCTTCAGGGTTCACCTGTCATTCACTTCCATACATGGCTACGTTCCATACAAATACCGCAGAAAACTTAATTCTATATCCGATGATAACAAATTTCTTTTCTTCAGAAACGCTTTTCTTGCCCAAGCACTGGCAGCCCTCTTCCAGGCACTTCCATGCCCATTCCTTCTTTTGAGGGACTTCAATGTCCACCATGTTATGTGGGGCTCGGCTATTACTTGCTCCAGGGGTCGGCTGATCGAGCGACTCGTCCATTCTGAGGATATCTGCCTTCTGAACGCGGGTCAGATAACTGACTTTTCCACAGCTACTGGATCTTTTTCAGCTATTGATCTTTGCTTTTGTCCCTCAGCTATTGCAGACTCAGTTGAGTGGGAAGTGGCTCTAGATTTACATTCCAGTGACCACTTCCCAGTGTGGATTCATCTGCCGCATAGGGCAGTGACCAGCAGGAGACCACGCAGGTGGATGATACAAAGGGCAAATTGGTTACAGTACAGTCGACAGGCTCTTTTTGAACGAAAGTATTGTGCATAAGAGATGGTGGTCCATATCACTCATGAGATCCAAAGGGCTGCCGCAGATTCCATCCCTAGGTCTAGTAAACTTCTCGGACGACGGCCTGTACCTTGGTGGAATGACGACTGTCGACAGGCAATCAGGGCCAAACGGACAGCTCTTTGGAACTTCAAACGGTGTCCAACAATAGACAATCTTCATGTCTGCGAGAGCACATGCAAGGGGAGTGATCGAAGAATTGAAGAGGGCTTCCTGGAGGGAATTCACGACATTCATTAATCGGTCGAGTTCCTCTGAGCACGTTTGGGAATCAATAACACGGATTTCAGGCAAGGGTAGTCCACGCCCCCTTACGGCCTTGACAAATAATGGGGTCTTGGTGGACACCCAAGAAGGGACGGTTCACGTTTTACCTAAACATTTTTTTTACTGCTACTAAGTCATCCAGACAAGCTCCTGCTGTTCAGGTATTCCGTCGGACTGCAGAGATGAGAAAGCTCAATTTTTTCTCGCGTAGTGAAGAAGTCCACAACCTTGCATTATCCATGTACAAAATGGAATCAGCTTTATCTGCAGCCATAGACACTGCTCCAGGACTTGATGAGATCCATTATATCATCCCTGAAGCGAAAGGTCAGCTCCTCTCTTGTTTCAATCAGATTTGGTTTGACGGACAGTGCCCCACGATTTGGAAAGAGCCAATCTTAATTCCATTCTGGAAACCAGGTAAGGACCGTACCGCCCCTAACAGTTATCGGAGTGTCGCCCTGACTAGTTGTATGGGCAAGACTCTTGAACGCATGGTCAACCGCCGCCTCGTCCGGCTGCTCGAGTCCCGAGGTTACCTGAGCCGCTCCCAGTGTGGTTTCAGGCGCCACCGTTCCACTCTTGACAACTTAATTCTATTGTAGTCGGCAATACAGGAGTCCTTCTTACCCAGAAACCATTTAGTTTGTGTGTTTTTTGACCTCGAAAAAGCATATAACACTACTTGGAGGTACAACATCCTTCGCCAACTTGATGAATGGGAACTACGTGGACGCCTTCCCCTTCTGATCCAATCCTCCATCGAGGACTGGCGTTTTCGTTATCGCATTGGCCATGCCACATCTGGTTGCTATGTTCAGGAGAATGGTGTGCCCCAGGCAGTGTCCTCAGTGTCACATCGTTTGCCATCGCTATCAACGGCATTTCCTCTGCAGTCAGGAGCTCTGCCAAATGCTCTTTGTTTGTGGATGACTTTGCAATCTTCTACTCTTCCTCTGATCTCACGACGACAACAAGGCAGCTACAACTAACCATTATGAGGCTGGAAACCTGGGCCCAGAAACTGGCTTTCGGTTTTGACTTGAGAAGACCGTGTGTGTCAATTTTAATCGTGCACGTCGAAGTTTTAACCAACCAGAGCTTACAATGGGGAACCGTATTTTACTTTTTCTAGACACACTGCACTTCTTGGGTTTATTATTTGACTCGAAATTAACATGGCTCCCACACCCGAAAGACCTACGAACAAAGGGCTCCTGGTTGTTGAACATTTTGAAATGCCTTGGCAGAAAAACATGGGGAGCTGACTGGTCCCGTCTCCTACAGGGCATTTGTTCGATCACCCTTGGACTATGGCAGCGTGGTCTATGGATCGACCGTCCTTCTCACCTCCGGATGTTAGATGCTGTCCATTCGGATATCGACTGTAGCCTTTCCGACCAGCCTAGTTCAGAGTCTGTGTGGAGAGGCTGGTGAACCACCACTCTGGATTCGACGACGTATCCTTCTGGTTCGACACGCGCTGAAAATCTCTATGCAACCTGTTGTAGCCTGTATGTGTCCTAAGATCCGATGACGGATGCTTTAGCTTCGCCGAAATCTGTAATCATGGAATAAAAAGAATTCCTGCGATCTTGGCTACTAGTTTATTGTTTTACAATTCCCATTATATTTTCAACCACTCCTTTTCCCAGTTTTAAATTTTCTAACCTACTTGTCCGATTAAGGGATCTAACATTCCACACTCCGATGTGTAAAATGCAAGCTTTTTTTCCCATAATAATGATAACCTGCTGAGTAGCGCCACCCAAGATCCAGATGGGGGACTGTTTTACCTGCAGAATTTTTTACCTACGAGGACGCCATCATTGAACCATACAATAGAGTTTAATGCCCTTGGGAAAAATTACGGCTGTAGTTTCCCCATGCTTTCAGCATTTTGCAATAGCAGCACAGCAAGGCCGTTTTGGTTGATGTTAAAAAGCCATAACGTTCAATTATCCAGACTGTTGTCCCTCCAACTACTGAAAAGGCCGCTTCCCATCTTCAGGAAACATATGTTTCTCCGGCCTCTCAAAAGACATCACTCCAATGTGGTTGCCCCTGTGGTGCGGTCATATGTATCGCTGACGCACACGAACCAACTCAACGAGGACAGCAGAGGGGTGTGTAAAATAATACAAAACTCTAAACGCTCGCTTAGTTTAAAATTTTCAAATTTAGGGTTTATTCATTCTTCATTATTGTTATTTATGGAAAATTTAAATTTTACTTTCCTGGGACAGAAGTATTAGGTTACTTTAATATTGGTATCAGCATAATAAGACAATAACTATTATACACACAGAAACTTGCATCGTATTTCGCCTCTATCTGGTAGTATGTGGACAATACGAGTAGACAAACGTACTTTCTCAGTGTTTTCGCCTTCACTATGAGGTGGTGATGGTTTTGTACGCGAATGTTTCAGTTTTCTATGATCGTAGTTCTTTTCTGTGACCTTAGTTTTTTTTCTAAGCCTTTTACTTTGGAAGGCTCGTCGTTTTCTGTTTGAACTCGAGCTTCCGTGAAGACATTTAATGAGACATTTGATCGGGTTTTTTGCGTAGTGATGCGCTTTTTTAACGTCTACGACGCACCTGATTTTTGGGAGGCAGCTTTTCAATTTGTCGCCTAGATATTGCTGCTACTGGAAGTTCATGGAGAGGATAATTTGGAAATCTGCTGGTAATGCTAAATGTTTTCGGAATCTCTCTCTTGGAACCAGATTTATAATCTGCCTTGGTTGACTGCAAACTACTGCTGAATTTGACTGCATATCTGGTCTGTATTTTCCTCTAGAAATCACTCGTAATCATTTATTTATTAGACAATTACCAACCGAAAATTCATGGTAACCTAGGCTACTAGGTTTTCCTTTTTCGTTCTCACAGAACAGCACAAAGCAGTGAGCCATTTGTAAGGAATAACGAGTGTATTTCAGACTATCATATATCGCAGAAATGTAGTATCAGCGCAATTTTAGCGCAAATATTGAACACTGTCCCCCCCCCCCCCCCCCCCCCCCCCCCCGCCACCACCATGAACATAGACGTTGCCGTTAGTTGGGAGGCTTGCGTGCCTCAGCGGTACAGATAGCCGTACCGTAGGTGCAACCACAACGGAGGGGTATCTGTTGAGAGACCAGACAAACGTGTGTTTCCTGAAGAGGGGCAGCAGCCTTTTCAGTAGTTGCAGGGGCAACAGAATGGATGATTGACTGATCTGGCCTTGTAACACTAACCAAAACGGCCTTGCTGTGCTGGTACTGCGAACGGCTGAAAGCAAGGGGAAACTACGGCCGTAATTTTTCCCGAGGGCATGCAGCTTTACTGTATGGTTAAATGATGATGGCGTCCTCTTGGGTAAAATATTCCGGAGGTAAAATAGTCCCCCATTCGGATCTCCGGGCGGGGACTACTCAAGAGGATGTCGTTATTAGGAGAAGGAAAACTGGCGTTCTACGGATCGGAGCGTAGAATGTCAGATCCCTTAATCGGGCAGGTAGGTTAGAAAATTTAAAAAGGGAAATGGATAGGTTAAAGTTAGATATAGTGGGAATTAGTGAAGTTCGGTGGCAGGAGGAACAAGACTTTTGGTCAGGTGATTACAGGGTTATAAATACAAAATCAAATAGGGGTAACGCTGGAGTAGGTTTAATAATGAATAAGAAAATAGGAGTACGGGTAAGCTACTACAAACAGCATAGTGAACGCATTATTGTGGCCAAAATAGACACGAAGCCCATGCCTACTACAGTAGCACTAGATTATATGCCAACTAGCTCTGCAGATGACAAAGACAATGAAGAAATGTATGATGAGATAAAAGAAATTATTCAGGTATTGAAGGGAGACGAAAATTTAATAGTCATGGGTGACTGGAATTCGAGCGTAGGAAAAGGGAGAGAAGAAAACATAGTAGGTGAATATGGATTAGGGGAGAGAAATGAAAGAGGAAGCCGTCTGGTAGAATTTTGCACAGAGCATAGCTTAATCATAGCTAACACTTGGTGAAAGAATCATAAAAGAAGGTTGTATACATGGAAGAATCGTGGAGATACTAAAAGGTATCAGATAGATTATATAATTGTAAGACAGAGATTTAGGAACCAGGTTTTAAATTGTAAGACATTTCCAGGGGCAGATGTGGACTCTGACCACAATATATTGGTTATGACCTGTAGATTAAAACTGAAGAAACTGCAAAAAGGTGGGAATTTAAGAAGATGGGACCTGGATAAGCTGAATAAACCAGAGGTTGTACAGAGTTTCAGGGAGGGTCTATACAAGGGCAATGTTCTTGAGGACAATATTATGGAAATGAAAGAGGAGGTAGATGAAGATGAAATGGGAGATACTATACTGCGTGAAGAGCTTGACAGAGCACTGAAAGACCTAAGTCGAAACATGGCCCCGGGAGTAAACATTCCATTAGAACTACTGACAGCCTTGGGAGAGCCAGTCCTGACAAAACTCTACCATCTGGTGAGCAAGATGTATGATACAGGCGAAATACCCTCAGACTTCAAGAAGAATATAATAATTCCAATCCCAAAGAAAGCAGCTGTTGACAGATGTGAAAATTATCGAACTATCAGTTTAATAAGTCACAGCTGCAAAATACTAACGCGAATTCTTTTCAGACGAATGGAAAAACTGGTAGAAGCCGACCTCGAGGAAGATCAGTTTGGATTCCGCAGAAATGTTGGGACACTTGAGGCAATATTGACCTTAGGACTTATCTTAGAAGCTGGATTAAGGAAAGGCAAATCTATTATTCTAGCATTTGTAGACTTAGTGGAAACTTTTGACAATGTTGACTGGACTACACTCTTTCAAATTCTGAAGGTGGCGGGGGTAAAATAAAGAGAGTGAAAGGCTATTTACAATTTGTATAGAAACCAAATGGCAGTTGTAAGAGTCGAGGGGCATGAAAGCGAAGCAGCGGTCGGGAATGGAGTGAGACAGGGTTGTAGCCTGTCCACGATGTTATTCAATCTGTACATTGAACAAGCAGTGAAGGAAACAAAATAAAAATTCGGAGTAAGTATTAAAGTCCATGGAGAAGAAATAAAAACTTTGAGGTTTGGCGATGTCATTGTAATTCTGTCAAAGACAGCAAAGGACTTGGAAGAGCTGTTGAACGGAATGGACAGTGTCTTGAAAGGAAGATATAAGATGAACAACAACAAAAGCAAAAGGAGGATAATGGAATGTAGTCGAATTAAGTCGGGTGATGCTGAGGGAATTAGATTAGGAAAAGAGACACTTAAAGTAGTAAAGGAGTTTTGTTATTTGGGGAGCAAAATAACTGATGATGGTCGAAGTAGAGAGGATATAAAATGTGGACTGGCAATGGCAAGGAAAGCGTTTCTGAAGAAGAGAAATTTGTGAACATCGGGTATACATTTAAGTGTGAGGAAGTCATTTCTGAATGTATTTGTATGGCGTGCAGCCATGTATGGAAGTGAAACATGGACGATAAATAGTTTGGACAAGAAGAGAATAGAAGCTTTTGAAATTTGGTGCTACAGAAGAATGCTGAAGATTAGATAGGTAGATCACATAACTAATGAGGAGGTATTGAATATAATTGGGGAGAAGAGGAGGTTGTGGCACAACTTGACAAGAAGAAGGGACCGGTTTGGTAGGACATGTTCTGAGGCATCAAGGGATCACAAATTTAGCATTGGAGGGCAGCATGGAGGGTAAAAATCGTAGTGGGAGAATACATTAAGCAGATTCAGAAGGATGTAGGTAGCAGTATGTACTGGGTGATGAAGAAGCTTGCACAGGATAGTGTAGCATAGAGAGCTGAATCAAACCAGTCTCAGGACTGAAGACAACAACAACAATAATCACAGTCTAAAGAAGCACATGTAATTTTTACTCTAAAGATTCCGCTGTGCAGAAATGCCTGCTAACCGTCGGCGTGTTGCGCCACATTCAGGCTGAACTGTACGCATACTCCACTGATGCGCTCAGTCCCGTATGTTCCCGGAAAGTTCTGAGGCTGTTAGAGAATACTAGCGAGCTGTGCACAGCACATAGCCGATGGCCAGCATGAACTTGGCGTGAAACACCAGGATAGGGACTTCGTCAACGCTTGGTTGCTTCCGAGTTGGCGATGCCAGCGACAAGCTCTTACCTGGAGGAGAGAATTAATAACGCTTTATAACCAGCCGTTCGCGCCTGACCAACTACGTAGTAGAAGTGAGATAGCATTCTTTCTTGAAGAAAGAACAGACGGATATCTCGCTGACACAAGTGTGTTAAGACTCATGTTAGTCGGCAGCTATAAAACGTAATACTGAACGCTCGACGACGTTTCAGCGTGTTAGACAAGAAGAAGGTAATTTCGCGGCATTTCTAACGGCGTTTCTACGGTAGCGTCGAGTATTGCTCAACATGGCGTGTTTGGAGCGCAACCGACACTGTGTTACTTCGCTTTCACAATGATAATCAGTTGAGCTGTGTCAGCCTCTCGAGATCTATTACAAAGTGTGAGGAGCGGAACGAGACTAATTACAGATTGTAAGATAAACACTTAGTGCTCTCTAGTCTACTCTCACAATTAATTTCATTTACTGTCGTATTCAATTTTTCTTTATCTCTTTCTCCAGCAGTCCAATCATTCCAGTTCTCGTATGTTTCGGCGCCGATTTCGTTTCAGAAATTCATATAGTAGTGTGACTGGCTTCTACGAAGAAGCATTAGTTTCTCTGGAGTATAAATGATCGAACGAGCTGGTGCAGTGTTAAGATAAAATTAAATTACTCGTGTTGATGACAACGGCAGATCAAATACCCGACTGACCATCCAGATTTTTGCCTCCCGGGATTTCTTTTAAAAAAAATTGTTCAAATGGCTCTGAGTACTATGGGACTTAACAACTGTGGTAATCAGTCCCCTAGACCTTAGAACTACTTAAACCTAACCTAAGGACATCACACACATCCATGTCCGAGGCAGGATTCGAACCTGCGACCGTGGCGGTCACGCGGCTCCGGACTCTAGCGCCTAGAACCGCACGGGCACTCCGGCCGGCGGATTTCTCTCAATGCTCAACGCAAGGGTGTGGATTTTTTTTTTTTTTTTTTTTTTTTTTACAATGGCTCGGTCGGTTTAATCTCCCATTTCCATCTTGTGCTCCGTCTCTATCAAGGGAAGTACTTGAGTTCGAACGCTCAAAACTGCACGAAAATGTGCTAAGAAAATAAATGGATCACCCAAAAAAACAGTGGTTTAAACCATTGGCATTCCTCTCTTATGCATTCCATTCTCTTCCTCTACAGTTTTTATCATCTACAGTTCCGTGGTGTACAACACGTGTGCCTGCGCAAGTTTTCGATAGCGCCATTTCGCCATTTTATCATGTATGATATACTTCAACCACGGCGGTACGCGAACTGTTTATAAAAATCAGCCGTTTCGTAAATGCTTCCACCCTTGGCGCGGAAGTCAATGATCACGCACTTCTTGACGTCACATAAATCGCTCCATTTCTGCGTTACCATAACGATTGCACTGTTTTGTTTCGTTCCCCGAGCACACTTTATATATCCTTCAATGCCAGTGCTGCCACCTGCCATCTGTGAGTGGTTACTGCACGATGACGTCAAACATTGGCGTTTGTCACATTAATGTGGCTGGACCGTAGATTTTCCTTCACTCGAGGAAGGTATTCGATACGCTTCCACACTTATTTACTGAACAAACTACAAAGTTAACGCGCAAGGTAATAGGTGAATGTCGCGCGAGTTTTATTGCGTAATCGTATATATTTTCTCAGTTAAAGTAAAGATGCAGGAGTCAGAAAGAAGGAAGAAAGGAAGGCAGGAAATAACTCCTAGATGCGAAAGAAACAGAAATAATGGCACACTGCTCGTTTATCCAGAATATGGGCTCGAGGCCGGTACGTCTGACACGTGTAACTAGCGACTTAACTGTTGGTGCGGACTGGAGGGATCATAAACATTAAACTCGGTGCGAAGATTACTATCGCACTGTCTCCTAGCCGCTGCAACAGCAAACTCTGCCGTCTCGCAAGAAAGAAAATGTGTGCTACTCTGGAGTCATTATTGCACGGGAGATTCTGAGAATTTGAAGGAATGTTGCGCAGTGGGAAAATGTGACTGGAAGGAGGCGAGGGGAAACATCCTATTACCAGCGCGCCAAAGATTTCCTTCAGCTGACGTAGCGGGTGTGGTATTTGCCGCCTGATGATATAATGACGGTTTCCCAGCAGTCGAGAGACGTTCATTAATCACTCGGGAAACTTTCCAGCTGGCTGTTTGTTCAAGGTTCGCTCCGCATAAAATTTATACCTAGTAATGTCGAAATACGAAAGTAATGAGAAGTTGCAAAAACGAGAAAAGAAACTTAACAGCAGGATTAATGGTTACGAAGTAGACGAAGTTAAGGAATTCTGCTACCTAGGCAGTAGAATAACCAATGATGGATGTGGTAAGGAGGACATCAAAAGCAAACTAGCAATGGCAGAAAGGGCATTCCTGGCCAAGAGAAGGCTACTAGTATAAAACATAGGTATTAATTTGAGGAAGAAATTTCTGAGAATGTACGTCTGGAGTACAGCATTGTATGCTAGTGAAACATGGACTGTGGGAAAAGCGGAATAGAAGAGAATCGAAGCATTTTAGATGTGATATTAGAAAAGAATGTTAAAAATTAGGTGGACTGACAAGGTAAGGAATGAGAACGTTCTGCACCCAATCGGAGCGGAAAGGAATATGTAGAAAACACTGATAAGGTGAAGGGATAGGATAATAATAATTTGTGGTAAGACCTTATGGGACTAAGCTGCTCAGATCATCAGTCCCTAAGCTCACGCACTACTTAATCTAACTTTAACTTACGCTAAGGACAACACACACACCCATTCCCGAGGGAGGACTCGAATCTCCGACGTGGGGAAGCCACATGATGATAGAACATCTGTTAAGACATGGGGGAATGACTTATGACTTCCATGTTGCTAGAAGGAGCTGTAGAGGGGAAAAAACTGTAGAGGAAGACAGAGATTGGAATGCATCCAGCAAATAATTGAAGACGTAGGTTGCAAGTGCTACTCTGAGATGAAGAGGTTAGCACTGGAGAGGAATTCGAGGCGGGCCGCATCAAACCAGTTAGAAGACTGATGACACCCCTCCCCCCCTCCCCCAAAAAAAAGAAAGAGGGTCGATATCGAGACGCTAAGAGAAAAAAAAATGTCCAACTGCAGCCACAAACAGGTTAGCGTTATAAGTGTAGACTCAACAGAGGAAGTCATCACAGAACTGGGCCATGCAGCCGAGATTTCGAGAAAACAATTCGAGAAGGTATTGTGAGCTCTTTATCGAAATGGAACAATCTTCTTGTCATTGGGATCAAGGAGATGATAACGTGAATTAGAAGGGTCGTATGAGTAGCAAAGAATAGGGACTGAAACCTGCTAAGCCTTTACCAGAGAATAAATGATCCCGCCAGAGCACACAGAGGGCGAATACCTTTAAGTCACTCTTTAAAAGCCGCTCGGGATGGGCGAGCGGTCTTAGACGCCTTGCCACGGTCCACGTGGCTTCCCCTGTCGAAGGTTCGAGTTCACCCTCGGGCATGGGTGTGTGTGTGTTGTCCTTAGCGTAAGTTAGCTTAAGTAGTGTGTAAGCTCGCGGACCGATGACCTCAGCAGTTTGGTCCCATAGGAACTTAACACCACCACCGCCTCTTTAAAAGACTGACAGAAAATTGGGGTAGTATCTGCCTCAATCCTGATCCCATCTTCCTCATATAAAAACTGTGGCGTACGAACATATCCACAGTCTTTTAATCACTTTATGCTTGAGGAACAAAGCGAGGCTAGAAACCCGTGTCCACAAACGCCATCCGACGCTACTGCAGGGCGTCGAAGTTAAAGGCAAAGGCTCCTGCCACTAGGAGACCCCTTCAACAGCAAACTTGACTTTGTACACTGACGGACCGTAGACGGAACGTCTCGCAATGTTTTTTGTTATTCAGTGATCGCGACTGATTACGACGATCTCCAGTGGTGAATAGGAAGCCAGCTGTTTCACAAACAGGCCATGTTCCTATGAATGCGTTGCTATGCTGCCTTGGTGGATAACGGTTTCGGACACGGATTTTCAGATGCATTTTTTCTTCTATTATGGACCGAAAAACATTGGACATTTTAGTGTGTTACAGGAGAAAAGCAAACTGCAGATGGAAACGCGTGTCCGAAACTGTCATCCACCAATGCAAAAGAGCATCGCTTTCAAAAGAGACAAGGCCTTCCTCCACAACATCCGGCTCCACCTTCTTCGCTGGCGACCGCGGCAATCAGTCGGGATCGCTTAATAGGAAGCAACATTTCAAGACATTCCACCTGCGATGCATTAGAGTACAAAGTCACATTTTCTGCCGAATGGTTGGCCTAGGGGCCTGGTGCCAGCGCCACCAACTTGGGCGATAAGCAGCTTCGTTGGATGACGTTTCCGACAGATGTTCCAATCCTCGATTTGTTCCTCAAGACACATTCTACAAAACTCGAAGTTTGCCGCAACATTTCTGGGATACACTGTGTATGTGCTTTTCCCACTGTCTCCTTTTTCGTCCATTGATTTATAATACATTCCACTGTCATTGTCTTGTCTCTCACCCTATCTCCTTTTGTCTTTCCCTTAGCCACTTTCTCCAACATACCGCGGCAGCTAAGAAATTATGGTGGTTCCAACTTACTGCTGCGCGGGGTAGCCGCTTGATCTACGGCGCCTTGCCACGGTCCGCACGGTTGGAGACCTTCCTTGGGCATGGGTGTGTGCGCTGTCCTTAGCGTAAGTTAGTTTAACTTAGACTAAGTAGCATGTAAGCTAATGGACCGATTGCCACGGCAGTTTGGTCCCATGGGATCTTACCACAAATTTCCAATTTTTTTAACTCATTTTCCCCCAATATCAACCTATTTAAAATTTCGGTCAGAAATGCGCCCTTCCCTATACCCACATGGTTCACCTGTCAGAGGACCTAGACCTCCAGTTCTATGTGTGGTCTCCACTAATCCGTATTATTTATTTCCACAGTATTGAATCTCTTTTACTCCAACTTCTTCTATCTCCATCCATCTTTCTTTTTCTTTTACTGCCACTGGCTCTCACTGATCATCTATATCTCTCTTTTTTTATCACTATCATTTTGTTCATCCGTTTCTCTTTGATTGCGACTTCTTCTCTCGAACCACTGCTATGTCCTCTCTCTTTCTCTTCCACTGGCACTGTCACCTCTCTCTTCCATTGTCACTGTCTTTCGGCTGCTCTTTTTTCAGCACAGAAAAGAGCGAATATCTTAGCATACCGAAATTTTTTGTCAAGAGGGCAGATTGAGTGTTTAAGTCTGGTTCCCCAGTCTTACATCAGACGAACGTTTTTTTAAATGTAGTTTTCGGAAATGTTGTTAGTCATAAAATATATTAAAAATATAGTAAAAGCAGTGCAGACCACATAAAATATTTAGTTTTTAAACATGTTAACCAGCTTCGATCTGTTTCTGAATATCCAAACTTTCTGTTCCCATCGCACTTTCTAAAATGTTATCCTAACAGCCCGTCTTTTCCTACGATGTTTGACTTCCTGCTGAGTCCTACAACAGCAGTTCGTCTAGATCTCTGGCCCCTAGGCGGCATGCGTCCTGTGGGCATGACCTGATAAAAACAAACCCTGCTGTCCTGTGCCTTTGTGAGATGAACTCTGCATTATCTGGCAGCAGACACATGGAGCCTAGTATGCCCCCACCCACCCACTCAACAAGACAAGCACTGCTCCAGCCGTTTACAAAGTTGCCTCACGTTTCCCTTCACTAGGCGAGTGGGCAGTTCTACGAATAGCACGGGAGTAGACGCCCTTTGGCCTTCACGACCTACACAAGCGTTCCTCGCTCGCTCCTATCTTCGTTCACTTGCTTCCCCGGTGACCTTCCATTTAGCTACGCATACAATTTAGTATAAGAAGTCAGAATACGGGTGGTTATGTTTCGGCAATCACTAGTACAAATTCATAATTTATTACGCAATGGGGATTAATTTGTTCTGTTTTAAATTGATGACATCTTACAGGTTACGCACATGTTACGAGACAGTTTGATCAAAACGGCCGCGCGATAAACGGAATATATAATTCCTTTTCATTCTTTCCTTTCCGCTAGGTTTGAGCGTCTTCCAGTTTCTTTTACACTGGCTCCACACCTCTGCCGGCGCACAACTATCCCACTCTGCAATCACGTGTTAATGCGATCAGTTTCAGTGTGTTCAACTTTTATGCTTCGAAAGCAAATCCATTCAATGATACAATGAATTACGTGTGGTAGCAACATATTACGATAAAAGTACGTGAGTAATAACTGCCAGCTTACCTTGTTAGCTTGGCCACTGAAAGTTACAAGTAACTGACCTGAGCCGTGCGTGGCTCATGTTCCGCCATCATGTATTTTACACTCTGTTTTTAACGTATTTCCACATCACTACGTAAATTTAAATTACTGGTGTCATCGAGTTGCTGCTTTGCCTGACCGTGACAAGCGCTGTCAGCTCGTATCGATATGTGGTGTGCGTACTGTAAGATCTTCGGTACACGCACCATCAGATTATTTGGCTTGTCATTGTAACGAAGTAGGCGAGTTTCAGCAATATTTCTCGTGGTCTTATCGTGGCGTGTTTATCCTCTGCCGTCAGGTCAGATGATAGAAATGCCACTTGCACACTCAGAGTAGGAGATTGACGGTGACCAACTTTAAACAGAACTTGATTAATTTTCACACACATTTATTAAAATAATAACAAGGATAATAATTACTAAACTTGGTTCTGGATGCTATTTACAATTGACAATCTGAAGTTCCTTTGGTATTGGTAGGTTAATATTATTCTCGCATATATCTCTGATGCTTGACGAAAGTGTCTATACATTTATCTTCACGGCTATGTACAGGAATATGGTAATCTTATTAGGCGCAGACTGAAACTTGAGTATAGGCGGGTATAGACAGATGTAGAACTTGTACAGACTGGTACAGACTGGTACAGACTGCTTAATTGGAGGTCTGTACACTCGTTATAATACCTCGCGCGTTCATGATTCACTGCACGAGTGTGATCCGCAAGGAGAATACGTTCTACGTTAGCGGCAATCTCATTGACTGCGTTACGTATTAATACGCGGATCAGCGAAAGCAGAAATTGGTCTGTCTCTATGGCAGCGCCATCTTGTAGTGCGGAGACGGGCGAGCGCTGCGCCTGCGCTGTTGTGCTTAGCAGGGCGCGCTCTAGTGTGAAAGTTGTGTACGCGCTGACTACGCGGAACTATGTACACAACACGATATATCCCCTCTCGTAGTATCTTTGCTCGACTGCCATTACTTCCCGGTCGTTGTGTGTCGTAAACCAGTTCGACAGGCAGTTCGAGTCAAGAGTTCGGGTCTGCCAGTCAGTTGGAACTCGACTGGAGCGCAGTCAGGACCTTCAAGTCGGGAAGCTGCATTGCGGCACTAGTGCTGTCGGTTTCAGCAGCAGTTAGGTCTGCCCACGCATCACTTGAGCCGGGCCACGGTGTTGGTGCATCGTCGGTCGGTCGTCCTATCGGACGAAGCGTTTTGGCTCGCCGATCGTTCATGAGTCGGATGTGTGTGTGTGTGTGCATCGACTTCCAATTTGTTTTCGTGCGTGCTTAGTTATTGTTGGGTATCGTTCAGGTCTTCGTGCAAGTGTTTGTCAGGTTGTGTGTGTAGTTGGTGTCATTTCCACTGACGACTGTTTTAGGTGATATCAGCATTCTGCGGGAGTCAGTCGGTTGCTGCGGACCAGGGAAGTTATCTCCTCCCGGTGCAGTCGGCTGGTCCGCTGGCGGTCCCTGCGCAGTGTCGGAGCGTGTGTGGAGCTGTCCGATCGCTACCAGCTTCGTGGTTCACCGACCCAAGACTTCAAAGTTATAGCGGTTTCAACTATCCAAGCCACGACCACTCATGTTGTGTGGGTTTCAACTATCCAAGCCACGACCACTCATGTTGTGTGGTACATTTCGGTGGTTCGCTGTTGGGGAGGTTTTCCTGTGAGCAACACCGAGTACTTCTATTGCTGAAATGTAGCTGCCATGTGGTGCAATTAACTATATTGGTTGACTACAATTCGAGTGCACCAGCGGAAATTTCTGCCTTGCGCCCGTTAGTGTTCTGCTTACCTGCCCTGGCCACTAACGTAATTTCAGGCAGTCTCCTTTCCTCACCTGTCGTTACTGTCCAACTTGGTGTGTAATTTTCACAGCTAATACGTATTTCATAGTGGATTATCTCGTTTGTAACCTTGTGTGTTTGAGTTCTCAAGTACTGACTGGTGGCTAGCAAGTC
Organism: Schistocerca gregaria; assembly: GCF_023897955.1. Lineage (NCBI taxonomy): Eukaryota > Metazoa > Arthropoda > Insecta > Orthoptera > Acrididae > Schistocerca > Schistocerca gregaria. The sequence goes on along the minus strand of NC_064925.1, from coordinate 228,432,064 downwards.
GTTGTGTCGGTCGGTCCAAGGCTGTCCCCTGGTTGGGTTCCGACGGATCAAGTGTAGTTGGGCTCACCACCCGTCTCACCTAAGTGATGGAGGGCAGACCGACCACCCTGGAAGCTTCTGAGTGCCGTTTTCTTTATCGTCTTTCCCACCGGTGTTTAACTACCTGCTTTCAGCTACTTAAAATTTAAATCTCACGGTTATATTTTTTTTTTTTAAATTGGAAAATTGTGGTCTTTGTGCCTTGAAACTTATTCTTAAAATTATCTCTCAAGCTTAAACATTTCGGCCTTCTGCCTTTAAAAGATTATGGTAACATATTTTAAAATTTTTGAAATTTAATTGTGGCCTTCAGCCATTTGTATTGCACCGTGCATATGTTTGTTCTATCTATTTTGTCTTGAGGCTTTCCATCTGTCTGTGATATGTTTTTTAAATTATTTTATTGCTATTTTAACTGCATTTTTATCTTGTTGATTTTTAAGATTTCTTGTTTGAAGGCCTTCAGCCGTGGAAGGGTTGCATTTGGTAAAGGTTCGGCTATGTGCCGCTTTGGTTGTAAATTAGTTATTAAATTACAATTCGAAGGTGAAACTGACCCCAACCTTATTTGGCCCTTTCCACAATCCTAATTACCTGTTCTGCCCAGCGGGTTTAGCGGGCGTTTCATGACCTGTTTTATTTGCCTCCTTCTCACCCATTCCACAGTTCAAATGGCGTTTGTCTTCTAGTTCTTGTTTGTTACTTAGAGAAATCGGAAGAGGGCATCAGTAGGTAGTGGTAAGTTCCTATGCGACCAAAATGCTGAGGTCATTGGTACTTAATCTAACTTAAACTAAGCACAACACACACATCCATGCCCGAGGGAGGACGCTAACCTCCGACGGAGGGAGCCGCGTGAACCGTGGCAAGGCACCTCACAATCAGACCTCGCGGCGGCAGCAGTAGTTAGAAGTCAACATGTTTATCGCACAGTTCAAATATTGAATGCGTACGATTACCTGATACAAACGCTGACTGGATTCTCCTTTACACCGTTCCCGATATTTTAAACCGGTATTCACTGGGGACCGAGCGGCTATGGAAAAGGAGACATTAGTACCAAGACTTCAGTGATGAGATAAGGTTTTGTCACCATGCGAGTGAAGCACATAGACGTGTTTGGCACAGATCTTGTGAGACATATTTCGGATTTCCCGGTGGTGTTTAAATGACAGAGCTTGGACGTAAAACTTACATAAAGGGACCTGTGACGTAATGGCCGTTTTGGAACATAGTAGACGCCGAACAGAACGTAAAAGCTGTACCGCTCCATGCTCATTAAAGGCAGAGGGTGCAGTGGGTGCCTACCTGTTGCCAGTGAGTGTGTCCATGAGGGAGCTCTTGCCCGCACCGGAGGAGCCCATGATGGCGGTCAGCTGACCGCTGCTGAACCGCCCCGTCACGCCTTGCAGGATCGTCTTCTTGCCTGAGAACAAAATAAATTCAGAATTTCAGTGTCGATTTTCCTTTAGAGCCCAATTACGCGCTGAGCAAGTATGCTCTCAGAATCAAATGCTGTAAAAAAATTCTAACGCCCTTAAGGACTATGTTCAGTGGCACCAGGGTATAACATGTATATACTGGGGGATGTAGTGTTTGTGATTCGTTCATCGCTGTCATCGCTGACCAGGTAGGGCAGTGGAGGGCTGAGCAAAAAGAGAACAACATGAGCAACGTTTATTCTGGAGCACAACCATGCCCTGTCAACGAGTATGTATTTCTGATGAACAACTTCAGCCATTTGATTGGGGTCCCACTATGGGCCCGCTGGATACTGGATGGACGAATCGATGTGTTCCTGTACAAGTTTGGAAGAAGGTATCTGTTGAGTGTCTCTGCTTTTAGCACTTGTCTGTGGAGCGTTTGCAGACCACTATACCAGGTTCTGGATATCCACGCAGTATAGGGTAAGGTGGTACAAATGCGATCATTTCGGACAAATGTTACTGTAACTGGAAAAATATTCAGAAAAGAAATAAGTTTAACTAAGGCACTTGTTCTTGGGTGTTTTACAAATGTGGGTATAAACACAAGAAAGGTTACAGAATTGAGAAAAATCGATCGGAAATGTACCACACTAGGTACTATTGTGATCACTTTTTGGTACAACTTTGGTCACTGGCATCTTCCACATAAAAGGCAGTTTTCCCCTCGGGCAGCAACTCATACTTCGTGGTATGAAACATTGCATTTTTGGCAGTGAATCCAGTCACACTTAGCTACTGATTCTTCACTATAACACTTCAATAAACGAAATCCACAATTATTCTCACTGTTTTCTGGGGATTTGGAGCTTGGTACACTTTTTTCATCATTACGCACAGACGTACATTTCTGTATATTGTTCTTGTTGAATTTGTTCTTTGCTTTCCTTGTGCCCTGTTGAAAATTTTTTCTCTTGCTGCGCAGGTTTTTCAGGTTTTCATCTGAATTGAGTCTAGCTGATGTGTGTTTTCATCTTCTGAGACGATAATTTTTTTCTCTGGACTTGGCAAAATGTCCTTGACAGCATCGTGCTGAGAAATGGTATTGGACCCTGGCGTTACGGATTTTCCGTGTTCTTCAGTTACATCTTTTGAAGATAAGGGTTCTTCTCCCATAATGCTGTTAGTAGTTTGACTGGTGGAGATTGAAGGAGCAGGAGCCTCGAATAACGTTGAAGGTGCAAATTTATCCTCAGAAACAATGTCTTTGCAAAAGGGCTATGCACTGGAACCCTTTGACTGCGCATACGAACGGACGCAGTTTGGCGCCAGGCATCACAGAAAATAGTACAGAATCGTTGTTTTGTAATACTTTCATTGGGATTGCGATGAACCAAGTTAGTTGCATTTCAGTGATACTGAGCCTTTAGGGACTTTAAGAAAGTTCTATCTAATGGTTGCAGTGCAAGTGTACTGTGCGGAGGCAATCACAAAAGTTCTTTCCCATTTTCCCGACAATATTCTACAGCATCTAAGCTGGTATGGCTGCCATGGTTGTCAATAATAAGAAGTGTAATAGGGCTACCCATTGTTTTCTATTCCTTGAAGTGTCGAAGCCAGACCATGAGAAATTCTTCATCAACGTATCCCGATTCACTGATCTCCGTAATGGAACCAGGAGGTAAGCAGTCTTGAAATTCAGGGCGTACTTGCCCTTGGGTGGTAAGTACGTACCACTTGCATTCATGCATGCAGCAACAGTCACATTTTGTCCTCTATCCACATTTGTTAGTGAAACAACTTCTCGCTTTAGCTCTCTGGACCAAAGCGTCTTCCGTTTCAGAACTGAGTACCGTTGGATGACCAATTCTGTTTTATATAGCACTGGTTGGAGTTAATACACCTTGCATTTTAATTTTAATTTGCGCTTTATCATGTAAAGTGCTGAAAGGAACGTCATAATTCTGAAGCAGACCGAAGGCTCAAATGTGCACTCATTATACTCTCTGTTGCCTTATCTAATGCAGGTGGACTCCATTTGTTGTAGATTTTCTTTTCTGCTCGTTTTCGTGGCATCTATAATATAAGAGATGGCTTGAAAAAATCACGTAGGAAAATGTTTAAATATACAGAATTTATTTGCAATAATTGTGTGTAATATGTCTATGGTAACCAATCGTAGGCAGACTAAAATAAAAAACTGCATTGATCGAAATTGTACTAGGGTATCGAAATTGTATCATTTCTCTGATCGAAAATATACTATTGGCGTGAGTGAAATCACGAGTAAATAGTAGTGAATTGTGCCAAGAGATGGCAACAGATGTCACAGAGGATTTCTCCGTAGGTGCCCCAGAACACGCCCGAATGGAAAACAAGCTTCTAACCTCACTAATTTGCAAGCGCTTGGAAACTAGGAAATTTATAAGAGCGAGTTAGACTAAGTATCTTCACTTATCTCTTCACAAGAAAAAAATTTATATCGTAACATAAAGTGATGACTCTGAGCACTAAGGGACTTAACATCCATGGGCATCAGTCCCCTAGAACGTAGAACTACTTAAACCTAACTAATCTAAGGACATCACACAACACCCAGTCATCACGAGGCAGAGAAAATCCCTGACCCGCCGGGAATCGAACCCGGGAACCCGGGCGCGGGAAGCGAGAACGCTACCGCACGACCACGAGCTGCGGATCATAAAGTGATGTATTCTTGGAAAAGACAGTAGGAGCTGTAGAAAGCGGCTACACTACAAAGCCACACACAGCCAAGTGCTGCCAACACTAAGAGACTGATAAATGGCGCGAAACCTTAAGTTGATCGGAATTGTGCCTATATCGAGATTGTACCACCTTACCCTAGATGCATGCCACCATCAACGCATTGTGAGAACAGCAGTGGTTGGCTGGACAACATAGAGGGACGAAATCTGGGCATATTCCGCACCTACAGTGAAACCAAGGACCATTTGGAGCCGTCTGATTGCAGAAGGACTAATATCACGTGTGCGTCTGGCCAGGCTACGACCGACACCACGATAGCGCCGAGAGTGGTTGCTCTGGTGTCGTGAAAGAATCGACGAGGGTCAAATGGCGCTCTGTTGTCTTCAGTGATGAGAACAGGTTCTGTCTGCCTGCGACTGATTGACGTTCACGTGCATAGTGTAGATATAGTGAGAGGCTATTCTGAAGTGTATTCGCCCATGACACATATGTCCCACCCCACGCTTGAGAGGACAACTCGTAGTCTCACATGTCATGGACTCTTATCCCAGTGGTACTGCCATTTCTTCGCCAGAGAAGTGATGTGCTTTTTTTAGCAGAAGAGTGCAATCCACATAGGACTGCTGCTGTCCAACGTGCTCTTCGTGCTGTACAGCAACTCCCCTAAACAGCGAGATCACCAGGGTGCCTATTCTATATCTTTCCGCCGTTGTGCCGATCGTTTCGGTACTCAATAGCACCGAACGGTCTAGTACTCGAATTACAGTCCCTGCATTATTCATTATGCGTTTCGGCAGCGATACCGTTCGGGTCTAGAGAACCGAAGCGCCGTTGTCGGTTCGTGTCGCGCAAGCCAATCAAAAGCAAGAGGCTGCAGATCCGCGCATGCGCACTGCAGCGCCCACAGCGCCACCAACACAAAGCAGTTAGCAGACGACACAGGCGCGCTATTTTTCCAAGTACAGAAAACTGCGTTTACGTTGCCATAACGCATGACGCCGCATTCCATAGAGCTGACGGGCCCGCCTTCATCGCCCTTGCCTCCTCCTTAACAGTATTAGGAACAGTATGTCCATTTCCATAATTCTCAGCTGAAATGCATAAATATGTTTACAGTTTCTTTGGCGGTATGTTTCCATGCATGCATAATACCGATAGCGTATTTGACTGTATTCTGCAGATTGTCGTACATGCCGCATTATGTCACCTTATTCTCATTCACACGGACATCATATTTTGAATTTTACATCTCGGAAAATGAGTCAGGAATGGTGTGTATTGCCACATTGTACTAATACAACACCCGAAAAATTGATTCTGAGAGTTTCAAAGAATAAGAAGATAAACAGAATGTGGTTATAACACGCTACTAGAGATCCAAATGATTAAGTAGCCCCACTTCTCTATATGATGCGTCAACGATTTGGGTCTAAAAAACAAAAATGAAAAAAACGCATTTCCGAGAGCTCCTGCAGTTCGTTGAAGTTTCTAACATGCATCTCATGAATGACAATGTTTCGTATATGGTGCTACAGTCTCAAAATGTTACGGCAGACATCTTTCATCTCTGTCTACTGTGGTTGATGATTCGATCGCAGATAAATACTTGTGACAAGCAAGATTATGAAGATGAGTTCTGCTAGTTACATTCCCAGTAATTTAAGTTGTGCTCTTAGATTCCTGTCGAACCGCATACTCAGAAATCGCTACATATTCGGAAAAATGGTACATTATTTCTGACAAGAAAAAATATAAAGGTCACTGTTGGTTGTTTCACTCACAGCAATTTCATATTTCAAATTTTAAACACACAGAAATCACGAAATCATTACTGAGGAAATGCTCTCTTATATGTAAGTAATAAAGAATATTGCAGAAAAATCTTAACTTACACGAATACAATGTCTCAGAACGTGTTGCATATATGAAGAGGAAAAAAAAGTTTTTGCATCCCCCCCATGTGCGAACCTGTGACCTTTCGTATCGCATTCCAGCGCGTTAACCACTTTTTTTATTTTTTTAAATTCCTCAGAAACAATAACAAAAATGGCTACAATGAAATGACATAAATAAGGTGACAGATAATTGCAGTCATAAATTACATCATGCTAAGAATGAGGAATCATATTCAGTCTTTAGCAGTAGCACAATTTAGCACCTTCACTGTCACCTTCAACTAGTGGCAGTTCAGCATGCACATTTTCTTCTACTGCAGCCTGAGGTTCCTCATCATCATTTCCAAGACCCAAATTAATCATTCAATAAATCCTTGACGTGTGTTCGTTCCAGGGTAAATTACGTGGACAGAAGAGCAGTCTCGAACAGCTACATCGCAAAGCCCTTCGCTGCCTTGTTATTTTTGTCAGCTCCAGCCTGCTAAACGCATCCTTAGGGAGTTCGAGAATTTTCTTTACATCAGACACCAGATGTTTGCCGTCATATTCTTGTATCTGCTGTACTACTGATTTATTTTTCATGTGTGACTTGCAGGCGAGGTTAGAGTCGGGAACGTGACACAACCTATCCCCTCTAGACGAGGAATCCAGTTCCTAACCTATACCCATTCTGTTGAAGACAATTCGGAACATGTTACCATATTTCTTATTGTGATTCTGATACTTGAGTATTTTATCGAATTCATTTTCCATATACATCTTATATTCAATATGTTCATCGCTTCCAATATTATTAAAAATGTAACTTGTATATTTGCCCATTAACCAAATCACTGAGTTATTTTTTGCCTGAGGCTAGTAACTTTCTTCTGGTCTGAAGAAAATGTTAGTCGGTACATTGTCTGCTGAAGTTCTTGTTATCTGAGCAGTTTTCTCCCTGGTCCACCTCCAGTTGATAATCCGATCTCCACATGTGTAATGAGGTTGCATTTGCTGCAGAGGTTAGTGTACTTAAACCGATGACAAAGAGACGCTCATTAGTGCTGATGATGTTACTACCTTGTACCACGCTATTCTCACGTCAGACGAAAGAACATCACTACTGATGTTTCTCCAGACCACATTCCGTGCTATTCCAGCATATTTAGTTTCTATGTTATTTTGTTCTTTTCATGTTTCCGTCTTTCAGCTAAAATCACCTTTGCTGTAACGTTTTTGGAGTTTAAAAGCTTTTTGCTTAGATAATTTAGTTCAAGATAATTCGCCATAATGTGTTTTGGCTTAAAACTTATTTTTTGTATATTTATCGGCTGCTCTACACTTTCTGGCCTGACAATATCGTATAGTTTTGCTGTAATGCACCCTGGACCACTTGGCCACGCTAAACAACAGATACACAGGGCTCAATTCTAGTAGTATTGTGTAGAGGAACGTAGGCTGACTTCGTTACCAAACGGTGCTGCGTAAGTCATAAATGCGTGATAGTTTGGAAGGTTTCCAATATCATGCTTCACATAATTGCTTTCCATTGTTACCTGAAAGTTGTAAACATGTTTCGATAATTACTAACTAACCCATTAGTGGGAAAAAGTACACAAAGGCACTAGTAACGTCAGGTCACACCCATGTAATATACGTAAGCAGAGCCGATGTCTTGATATTTAATGATGTTTAAACTCCTATTTGCATAAAAAGGACACGTAATTTGAGAGAATATTGGCCAAAAACGTTTTTCTGGATGTAATCGTTCACAGTAACAACCTAACCTAATCATATTTCTAACAAAGTTAAATAGTCTAGTACGATCTCACTTTCCAGCGGGATGCGTCCTCTGGTGTAGTTTTAAAAAAAGTCCTAATGTTGTAGAGACATTAACTTCGGCATCTGAGTTCAGTCAGTATTCAACAAACGGGGTACCTAACTTGCCCAAAATTTCCCGATAATTCTTCATGGAAAATTTAACGTCCTTTTCGTTTCGTCTGTGACATGATCTATTTCATGTCCTTGTAATCGCAGGTTGTCCAGTCCCATACTATGGACTGTCTCGTCGCTTTACAAACTCCCCCTCCCCGTCCAACTTCTAATGAGTTTCTGTCAAAAGAATGGGAAGTTCATGAGGCTCGGTTTTCCTGTTTATCTAATTGAATGTTACTGGAACTGAATAGTTGAATAGGTTATCTTAAGTTATTTCACATCATATGCTATAGAAGACATTTCTTTTATATTATTGGATCATTACTGCACAGATGCTGGACAGGTCACTTAGTAAAACGGCATCAGTTGGTGAATGAATGATTTTAATACTACGCATTTCGGGTTAACCCGTCATTAGATATCTGTGAAACGGGGGTTGTGATGTAAGTACGTGACGCATGACAAAAATATCCATAAGTAACAAGTAAAAGACAAATACATCGAGTGGTATAGATGAACTGAAGTTATATGTTCCAGACAAAACTGTCTGGGGCAGACCGGCAGTTCTATTATGATACCAGCAACAGGAAACAAACTTCTACAGGCAGGCGGCGATAGTGTGCCGCTTGTGGTGGTGCACAGCGGCAAGTGACAACACATTACTTGTGTGATGCCATTTTTTTTTAAAACACTTTCATGTAACGAAAAAGCACGAACGATAATATAAAATATTTCCATAATTAATTAATGGCTTATTGGCGCCAGTATAGCAGGTGAAAAGATCTTGGAACAACTTCACATACGATCTTGAGTCAACTTAAGACGTAAAACAAGGAAATTTTAAAATCTGTACGTGGATTTACAGTGTTATCGTTCCACAATGACAGTTATCTCACTGTCATTCAGTCAATATGGTGTACTCAGGAATGAAACAAAATAGTAGGCTCTCCCAGAAAAATCGACTCTTAAGCAATGTGTCTAATACTGTATTTTAATACGAGATTATGCCATCCTAGGCAATATATAACACTTAAAACACTTGATAATGAAACTTTGAAGGCGAAATCATGATAGTGTAAATGTAACACTGTAAATAAACAAGAGTCTAATGGCGGTATTGACTTTAAAGTAATATATTATGACTATGGCCCAGCATTATGAAAAAAAAATTTCCACTACTGTTTATGTGCCAGTTCAGTTCTCCATAATGTTGTGTGCAGGCTAAGTCGATTTCATACTTAAGCCTGGCAGCTGTCTAAAGCGCCAGGAAGTAAGATTGTGTCGTATACGTCAGCAGCGACTGATTTTCCTGCTCTGAGTCAGACCGCTGATTGCGGTATCATACGCACAACAATACCACAAAATGTTGTGGTTGTTGTGGTCTTCAGTCCTGAGGCTGGTTTGATACAGCTATCCATGCTACTCTATCCTGTGTAAGCTTCTTCATCTCCCAGTACCTACTGCAACCTACATCCTTCTGAATCTGCTTAGTGTATTCATCTTTTGGTCTCTCTCTACGATTTTTACCCTCCACGCTGCAATCCAATACTAAATTGGTGATCCCTTACGGCCTCAGAACCTGTCCTACCAACCGATCCCTTCTTATTGTCAAGTTGTGCCACAAACTTCTCTTCTCCCCAATATTATTCAATACTTCCTCATTAGTTATGTGATCTACCCATCTAATCTTCAGCATTCTTCTGTAGCACCACATTTCGAAAGCATCTATTCTCTTCTTGTCCAAACTATTTATCGTCCATGTTTCACTTCCATATATGGCTGCACTCCATAGAAGACATTCAGAAAAGACTTCCTAACACTTAAATCTATACTCGATGTTAACAAATTTCTCTTCTTCAGAAACGCTTTCCTTGCCATTGCCAGTCTACATTTTATATCCTCTCTACTTCGACCATCATCAGTTATTTTGCTCCCCAAATAGCAAAACTCCTTTATTACTTTAAGTGTCTCATTTACTAATCTAATTCCCTCAGCATCACCCGACTTAATTCGACTACATTCCTTTATCCTCGTTTTTCTTTTGTTAATGTTCATCTTATACCCTCCTTTCAAGACACTATCAATTCCATTCAACTGCTCTTCGAAGTCCTTTGCTGTCTCTGACAGAATTACAATGTCATCGGCAAACCTCAAAGTTTTTATTTCTTCGCCATGGATTTTAATTCCTAGTCCGAATTTTTCTTTTGTTTTCTTTCCTGCTTGCTCAATATACAGTTTGAATAACATCGGGGCCAGGCTACAACCCTGTCTCACTCCCTTTCCAACCACTGCCACCCTTTCATGTCAATCGCCTCTTATAAATGCCATCTGGCTTCTGTACAAATTGTAAATAGCCTTACGCTCCCTGTATTTTACCCCTGCCACCTTCAGAATTTGAAAGACTGTATTCCAGTCAACATTGTCAAAAGCTTTCTCTAAGTCTACGAATGCTATAAACATTGGTTTGCCTTTCCTTAATCTAGCTTCTAAGATAAGTCGTAGGGTCAGTATTGCCTCAAGTGTCCCAACATTTCTACGGAATCCAAATTGATCTTCCCCGAGGTCGGCTTCTACTAGTTTTTCCATTCGTCTGTAAAGAATCCGCGTTAGTATTTTGCAGCCGTGACTTATTAAACTCATAGTTCGGTAATTTTCACATTTGTCAACACCTGCTTTCTTTGGCATTGTAATTATTATATTCTGCTTGAAGTCTGAGGGTATTTCGTCTGTCTCATACATCTTGCTCACCAGATGGTAGAGTTTTGTCAGGACTGGCTCTCCCAAGGTCATCAGTAGTTCCAATGGAATGTTGTCTACTCCGGGGGCCTTGTTTCGACTCAGATCTTTCAGTGCTCTCTCAAACTCTTCACGCAGTATCGTATCTCCCAATTAGTCTTCATCTACATCCTCTTCCAGTTCCATAATATTGTCCTCAAGTGCATTGCCCTTGTATAGAACCTCTATACACTCCATCCACCTTTCTGCTTTCCCTTCTTTGCTTAGAACTGGGTTTCCATCTGAGCTTTTGATATTCATACAAGTGGTTCTCTTTTCTCTGAAGGTCTCTTTGATTTTCCTGTAGGCTGTATCTATCTAACCGCTAGTGAGATAAGCCACTACACCCTTACATTTGTCCTCTAGCCATGCCTGCTTAGCCATTTTGCACTTTCTGTCGATCTCATTTTTGAGACGTTTGTATTTCTTTTTGCCTGCTTCATTTAGTGCATTTTTATATTTTCTCCTTTCATCAATTAAATTCAATGTTTCCTCTGTCACCCAAGGATTTCTACTAGCCCTCGTCTTTTTACCTACTTGATCTTCTGCTGCCTTCACTACTTCATCCCTTAAAGCTACCCATTCTTCTTCTACTGTATTTCTTTCCCCCATTCCTGCCAATTCTTCCGTAATGTTCTCCCTGTACAACCTCTGGTTTCCTCAGTTTATTCTCTGGTTTATTAAGTTTATCCACGTCCCATCTTCTTAAATTCCCACCTTTTTGCAGTTTCTTCAGTTTTAATCTACAGGTCATAACCAATAGATTGTGGTCAGAATCCACATCTGTCCCTGGAAATGTCTTACAATTTAAATCCTGGTTCCTAAATCTCTGTCTTACCATTATATATTCTAAACTAAACTAAATGCCTGATGTAAATTTTTCCACGCTTTACTGAACAATAGCTGTTTGGAAGCTAGCAAAAAATCGTAGCTTCTCCTAGATTCAGTGATTAATATAATGGGGCGATCAAAAAGCTATCGTTGGAGGGCCGTAAGTTCAGACTCGGTATGGCAATCAGGCAAAATTGGCCTGAGCATTGACGCACTCATTCCACCGACGGACCAGATAGAAGATACCCGTTTGGTAAAACATCGTGTCCTGCTGCATCAGGAAGACCGTAACTATCTATTGCACATCTTCGTCCGATAGGAATCGTCCACCCTTCAAGGCCTTTTTTAAGGGTTAAAGGTGTGAAAATCGCATCAGATCAGGACTTAGGATGGGTGCTCGACTGCCTCCCACTTGAATTGGCGTTACCTCTCCGATACGACACATGCGATACGGGAATGTGCGTTACCAAGAAGAAGCATCACCTCTTGGCGCACCATTCCAAATTCTTCACTCTCCAATGGATATCTACTGGGGTTTGTCCTTTTTCAGGCGAGAAAAGAATAACAGCACGTCGATCCTGTCTGGCAAGTGCTCTACCGACTGAGCTACCCAAGTACGACACAGGATCCGACTTCACAGCTTCAAAATGGTTCAAATGGCTGTGAGCACTATGGGACTTAACATCTGAGGTCGTCAGTCCCCTATAACTTAGAACTACTTAAACCTAACTAACCTAAGGACATCACACACATCCATGCCCGAGGCAGGATTCGAACCTGCGACCGTAGCGGTCACGTGGTTCCAGACTGAAGCGCCTAGAACCGCACGGCCATTCACGGCTTCAATTCCGCCAGTACCTCGTGTCCGTTGCAGAGTGAAAAATTCATTCTACATTATCAATAAGCTTTAAATGCCATAAGGCTCGTCGCTGCAGAATGAGTTAAATGGAACCACTTTGCTCTGGCCTCATACATAATTCCCTGAAGCCATTTTATCAGCAGAGAACGTCGTGAAGGTTTCGTGGTAGGATATGATGTAAGACATGTTATGGAAACAATTACGAACTACTAACTTCATGAAATTTTTTTCTAACAGATTTTATTGTTTCATGTCATTACCACTTTCGCAAGTTTTGTTCATCATCAGGTGACTTCATTTACAGGACGATTGTTAATCAGCTGTTGAAGTCTTTCCAATTCCATGATTTTCTACAACAAAAGACTTGAGACTGATAAATATTTAAAAAAGAAATTAAAATTGAGGATGAATTCAAATTTTAAATCTCATTATAAATGTGTAGAACTAGGATTTGTGGTGAATGTGTCCTACCTGAAGGTCTTTTTTTCTTTTTCTTTTTTTTGTGCTACTAAGGGTGTCATTTAGGTACCATACATGAATACAGTGTGAATTAAAAATTGAGAGTTGTTACTGTTTTGACTTTATTGCAGTATGTCGCAGTCGTCGGAAGTGGGCAATACCAAGTAATGAAGCACACCCTTTTTGAGTTACGCCAATAAAAGCTTTCATTGTTTTTGTGAGATATGATGAGAGGCAGCTACCTTCCAGTACACAAATGAAATCCTTTAGATGCCATAAACTCAGATCTGGCTTAAGTCCTAACCGACACTAGCTGGCGCTTTGGGCCCCAAGTTGAGAACCGGCCGCGGTGGTCTCGCGGTTCTAGGCGCGCAGTCCGGAACCGTGCGACTGCTACGCTCGCAGGTTCGAATCCTGCCTCGGGCATGTATGTGTGTGATGTCCTTAGGTTAGTTAGGTTTAAGTAGTTCTAAGTTCTAGGGGACTAATGACCACAGCAGTTGAGTCCCATAGTGCTCAGAGCCATTTGAACCATTTGATAACTCTATTCACTGGGCGATGGATGACGTGGGAATCCCATAAGCGCTGGGCGTGCACTAGACAATCTTCATCGGCGCTGCATGCGTTGTCAAGGACAGCATGTGTGCTGCGATGTGAGGCCGTAACGGGGAGACGGTTAGATGACTGACATTCATAACACCCGTCGGACATCGCAAACACCCAGCGGCTCATACTGTTAACGGTTGCATTAGTAACGAGTATAGTGTATTTCTATCCTCTCAAGCCTAAGCTGAAACACAGGCCCTACGAAACGCATTGAGCGTGATACACGACCCACCTGTAAAACTGGTACTTTTACGAGCTTGTTATTTAGTTACACGTTTCAAAGGAAATTTGCATCTCGTATCGGCTTTGGCACGATGAGACAAGCCTGTAGGAATTCAAGTTAGGGAGATAATAATCAACCAATGCACTTAATTTAGAGCAATATGTGAGATTACAATTACGAACGTCGTTAAGTTGCAACCACCATAGACAAAATGTTACTGGGAAGCGAACCAAGAAGTACATTTTATTCGCACAGCACAGAGAAGATGCAAGGTATGGGACCCTTATCTGATAAGATTGACTGAGGATATCGGAAACGTTCGCAGAAGGGCAGTTCCGTTTGTATTACAGAAAAAATAGGGGACAGAGAGTCACGGCTGTGACAGGTGAATTTGGGTGGCCATCATTAAAACGGGGCGGACGTTCGAGTCCTCCCTCGGGCATGAGTGTGCGTGTGTGTGTGTGTCCTTAGGATAATTTAGGTTAGGTAGCGTGTAAGCTTAGGGACTGATGACCTTAGCAGTTAAGTCCCATAATATTTCACACACATTTGAACATTGGAATCATTAAATAACGGCGTTTTTTGTAGTGTCGAGTGTTCATAGCCTTTCTCCTCCAAAAGCCCGACTAATTTGTTTGTCGCCCACCTACATATGGAGAAATGACCATCATAATAAAATAAGATAAAATTAGAGCTTTCCACGGAAAAATTTAGGTGTTCATTTTGCCAAGTGTAGTTCTACTGCTGAATGATCGAAAAATAGCGCCGAGAACTAGCTTGAAAGTGTTTGTGTGAACTTCCTGCTGAATTCTAGAGCAGTGATGTACATCTAGATGTACGTCACTGCTACCGCCAATTGCGCGTGTAGTACCGTTCCATATCAATAGCCGTTGTTACGCTACGTGTTTCGTTGCGGTCACGATACTGAAGAAGCAGAAACTTTCCCTGGTCTTATGATGTTTCAAGTCACTTCGTCGGAAATACACGTCTGGACTACCTCAGTGTGTGGATGAGAATCGCCGACACTGAGGAGGCCGGAAAAGAGAGGGTTCTAGAGTTTGAGAGTGTTATTGGCTCTGAGCACTATGCGACTTAACTTCTGAGGTCATCAGTCGCCTAGAACTCAGAACTAATTAAACCTAACTAACCTAAGGACATCACAGACATCCATGCCCGAGGCAGGATTCGAACCTGCGGTCGCCCGGCTCCAGACTGTAGCGCCTAGAATCGCGCGGCCATTCCGCCCGGCTGAGAGTGTTATTGCTGGACTAATAAAATGAGGAGGTCCTTTCTGTGCGCCTCTTCTCTCCATCCAATGAAAGGCTGCCCCCTCCCACTATCTTTACAGTGAGAGTTTCTCATCAAATCCTGACAATCGTTCTCCCACCGCCACCTGTTCAGGAGGCACATTCTACCCTTTACTCCCAACCTCGCACACTCGCCCGTTCTGATACCTCTGGCTGCGATGGTGAAGTGCTAAGGCACGTAGAAAGTCCAACGGATCGTGAATTATAGATCCTATTACTTGTCCAGATTAACAGAAGAACAGATCTTAACTGTCAAACAGAAAATATCGGCCTCAAATCTCCATCCAAGCTTGGTGTTCATCAGGCCTTCATGTTAATACATTACTTAGGAACCTAAAGTGATCTTCATCGATGTCTGCGTCTTCCACTTATTCCATCAGCCTACACATAACTCGTGCTAGCATTTTGTAATCATGACTGAATAAAGTGGTGGTTCGGTTATATTAGGATACTGTCAGCACCTGCTTTCTTTGGAAGTGACAGTATTACCTTCTTGCTGAAGGCTATGGATACTTCGCCTATCTCTTATATGTAGCATACCAGTGGGAATATTTCTGTCATGACTGCTTCTCCTAAGGTTCTCAGTAACTCTGAGAGTATTCGTCTGCTACAGGTTCCTTGTTCCAGTTTAGTGCTCTTTAAAATTCATCTCGCAGTTTTCGCTGATTGGTAACTTGGGTAAAGTCTAATGAAAAGCTGAAAGCGACGTGTATGAAGTCAAGTGAGTCCTCCCTTCAAGATGACCACATTAATCTCCTCTGGTAATAGCGATAATATACAGGAAAGAAGTTTCTCGTATGTTTTACTTCAGGCCATGTAAATGATATACTCCGAAACGGTTATTGATCGCAATATCAAGGTAACTGAATGATTAGGATATCTGACAGCAAACACTAGTGATGCACAATGGGGTACACTAATAAAATGAGCATCGGTCAGGAAAGGAACATATGGAAAACACAGAATAATGAAGTTGCTGCATATTTATATAAATTTGGTTTAATCATAAGATAACCAATTATGTAATGGGTTACAGGCTGCATAGTATGCACGATAAAAGCTAGTTCAGGGGAAAAAAGGATCCATATTGATGAAAATTCTGTCGAGCGTGGGTTTTGTAAGCTATTTTCTTCATAAACATATTTTATAGATATCAAAGGCATATAAATACGAGAACTGGCACCCAGTCATCTTAATAGCTCATACATCCAAGGTGTTGGCAAGAATAATACACAGAAGAGTGGAAAAAACGTGAGGATCTGTTAGGTGACGATCAGTTTGGCTTTAAGATAGAAAAGCCACCAGAGAAGGGTCGCTTAGCTAACAAGTAATTGCTTTATTACGTTTCACACGGTTGGCCCATTTTGGCCTTACATGGCATTATAAAGTGCTGCAGATGTCAAATGTAAGATGTCTAATTATTAGCAATTGGAAGCTGTAACACTTGAGAATGGTGTCTAAGGCCGAAATTGGCCACTCATGCGAAACTTAATAAAGAAAATACTTGTTAACTAAGCAACATCTGAGGTGGATCCATTAAAATTTCCTTCAAGTTTACGGATATAGTACCCTATATGACGAAAACAATCGAACCTAGATTTAAGAAAGCTCAAGAAACTTTAATAGGATTTCGTGACCTACTAATGGCTGTAGACAACATCGCGTAGTGCAAGAGACAAGAGGGAACAGGACTGTGGAGTAAACCACTAAATTACAGGTCCATATCATTAACCTCCATATGCAGCTGGATTTTGGTACATATTTTGTATTCGAACATAATGAATTACCTCGAAGAGAACGGTCTACTGACACACAGTCAACACGAATTTAGAAAACATCGCTCTTGTAAAACACAACTAGCTCTTTACTCACACTAAGCGTTGAGTGTTATCGACAAGGGATTTCAAGCTGATTCCGCATTTCTAACTTTCCTGAAGCCTTTTGACACCACAACTCACAAGCGGCTCGTAATCAAATTGCACGCTTATGTAATACCGTCTCTGTTGTGCGACTGGCTTCGTGATTTCCTGTCGAAGGCCACGGTTTGTAATAATTGACGGAAAGTCTAAGAGGAAACAGAAGTGATTTCCGGCGTTCTCCAAGGTAGTGTTACAGGCATTCTGCGGTTCCTGATCTATATAAACAAATTAGGAGAAAATCTGAGTAGCATGCTTGCAGACGACGCTGTCATTTATCGTCTAGTAAAGTCATCAGAAGATGAAAATCAACTGCAATACAATTTTGATAAGACATCCGTAAAGAGGGAAGATGCGGAATTGATTCTAAATAATGAAAAGTATGAGGTCATCCACATAAGTGCTGAAAGGAATCCGTTTAACTTCGGTTACATGATAAATCAATCAAATCTTAAGGCCGTAAATTCAACTAAGTAGCTACGACTTGCAGTTTCGGACATCTTACATAGGACATAACACTAAGAGAATGTAGTGGGATGGGTTAACAAAAGACCGAGTTTTCTTGCCGGAACACCTATAAGATGGAACAGATCTACTAAAGCGACTCCCTACAATGCGTTTGTCCTTTCTTTTTTGGAATACTGTTGCGTGGTCTGGGATCCTTACCAGACACGATTAACGGAGTACATCGAGAAATTTTAAGGAGAGGCAGAACCTTGTTATTAACGACAAATATGGGAGGAAGTGCCAATGATATGATACAGGATTTGTGGTGGAAATCATTAAAACACAGGTCTTCTTCGTTGCTGCGGTACCTTCTCCCGAAATTTCAATCAACAGCTCTATCCTCCGAATGTGAAAATATTTTCTTGACGCCGGCCTACATACAGAGAAACGACCATCACAATAAAATAGGTGTGGAAGTAGTCGAATAATACATAATTAGTGTGAAGGTGGTTCGATGAAACCTCTGTCGGGCGCTTAAGTGTGATTTGCGCAGTAGCCATGTAGGAGTAAATGTATAAGTAGATGAACGGCCAAGGGAGAACTGCTCAATTTACGAACGTGTCAGGCGTGGATACAGTTTTGCTCATCTGCTATTTAAGCTCCACAGCGAAGAATCAATTATGAAAACAATAACGTTCAGGAGTGAGGTTAACACTCAGCGTGAAACGATATTAGAGATAGCATTTGATTAAAGTATTTCTATCCACAGTGAAAGTGAGGTGGGGAAGAATTACAGCATCTTTTAGATCTGTTAAATGCAACGAACAAAAGCTATCAGGAATGAGATTAGCGATAAAAATCAAAATTAGTGCCGACGTGTTAGACGAAATGAAGGCTTCTCCTACGATGGATGTGTAGTAATACCTAACGGACGAAGCAAAGACAACAACCCAAAAGCATACTAACCCGGAGAGAGAGGAAATTCCTGGCTGCAAGAAGTCTACTGGTGTAAACGACGTAGACCTGAATTTGTGAAATAAATTTCTGAGAATGTATGTCTATTGCACAGAACTGAACTGGAGTGGGCCATGTAATGTGGTAAAACCGGATAAGAAGAGAACTGAATCTAAGATACTGTGTATACGGAAGGAAATGAAAGTTTCGGGAACATATAAGTGAAACCTTCCCGTCTAATATTGGATGAACGTTTGCTTGCTGACTGAACGCTGCGTCTCTTAAAATCTTTTAACTGCTGCTCTGTCAAGACTACCTGCTGATTATTACGACGAAACATAAAATGTGTTGTCGCCGTGACCCTCAGTCGTTACCTGAAATTATTAAGACTGATTCTTACCTTTAATTATTTATACTGGATCGCCATCTGACTGCTACAGCAAACTGTGGAATGAATATACTTACTTCTCTTTAACATAATTATAAGCTGCTGGTGGAGTTTCATAATACTTTGTGACTGGAATTCTTTAAGATGTGAGACGAGGCAGTCGTAGCTAGCGAGACATGAGAGGAGGTCGCTGTAAGCGAGGTATGAATTAACACTTTGAAAGAAGCGGTGTGCTCGCCAGCCACTCGCTTTATGTAGCGCAATGCTAGTTTTTAAGAATTTTTGTAAAGAACTATACCCCTTGTAATTGTTTGTCAAGATCGTTCTCAGAATATAGTTAACTTCTACCAGATTAAATGCATTAAGAATTTTCTATCCCAAAATCATTCACGTAAATGCTTTACGGAATTTATTGTTATCTTAAAAGAAAAGTCTAAACTGAGCTTCAGCTTTTATCAAATCTAAATTAACTTCAACTTAAAGAATTCCAGTCACAAAGTATTATGAAACTCCACCAGCAGCTTATAATTATGTTAAAGAGAAGTAAGTATATTCATTCCACAGTTTGCTGTAGCAGTCAGATGGCGATCCAGTATAAATAATTAAAGGTAAGAATCAGTCTTAATAATTTCAGGTAACGACTGAGGGTCACGGCGACAACACATTTTATGTTTCGTCGTAATAATCAGCAGGTAGTCTTGACAGAGCAGCAGTTAAAAGATTTTAAGAGACGCAGCGTTCAGTCAGCAAGCAAACGTTCATCCAATATTAGACGGGAAGGTTTCATAAGATAACAAATGAGGTAACCCTCCACAGTGTTGGTGAGGAAAGGTCTGACTGGAAGAGGGGATGGTAAGGTGTGACACGTGTTAAGACGTCAGCGAGTAATGCCATGACACTAAAGCGAGCTGTGGAAGGCAAATACAGTAGTAGGGAACAGAGAGTGAGGAACAGAGAGTGGAATATATTCCGTTAATAATCGATGATGTAACAGATGATGAGCTGACCAGACCTTCCACATCATAGGTTGATGAACAGGGATGCAGCATACAGGTTGAGTCAAAAAGGACCTGAAAAATTTGGAATGATACAGAAATTTACTGAGATAACTTAGAGAATCGGTAGGTATGTAATTTTGTGGCAGACAACCTCAAGTTTCACATACAGGTTTCAAGCGTCGTTTTGGTTCTACGGGATTACCATTTGCGATGCGGTAAACATCCTTAGTGGTAGTAAATTTCTCCCAACTCTCGTTGTAGCAAATAGGGTGTAACTTCTGCAACTGCATCGTAGGTTCGATTTTGTAGGTCGGCTAAATTGTTTGGTAATGGAGGAACATAGACATGGTCTTCAATGAAACCCCAGAGAAAGAAATCCAGTGGAGTGAAGTGTGGGGAACGAGGTGGCCAAATGACAGTCCCTTCACTGCTAGTTCACAGACCTGGGAAGCGACTATCGAGGAAACCTCGATCTTATTTGAGGAGATGATATTGTGCACCGCCTTACTGGTAGTAACCCATCCCATGTAGAGACCCATCCCATCTCAGTCTTCTTCATCGATCTGTGGAATTAGAGAATTTTCAAGCATACCCAGACGTTCGACACAATCACTAACAAGCGGGTTTGAGGTTGGGTTGTTTGGGGGAAGAGACCAAACAGCGAGGTCATCGGTCTCATCGGATTGGGGAAGGACAGGGAAGGAAGTCGGCCGTGCCCTTTCAAAGTAACCATCCCGGCATTAGCCTGGAGCGATTTAGGGATATCACGGAAAACCTAAATCGGGATGGCCGGACGCGGGATTGAACCGTCGTTGTCCCAAATGCGAGTCCAGTGTGCTAACCACTGCGCCGCCTTTCTCGGTTAAACAAGCGGACGACCTGGTGATTTATCGTGGCGGTAAACAACTCGCCTCAACAAAGTTCTTCAAAAGTGGTTCAAATGGCTCTGAGCACTATGGGACTTAACAGCTATGGTCATCAGTCCCCTAGAACTTAGAACTACCTAAACCTAACTAACCTAAGGACATTACATAACACCCAGCCATCACGAGGCAGAGAAAATCCCTGACCCCGCCGGGTTCGAACCCGGGAACCTGGGCGTGGGAAGCGAGAACGCAAAGTTCTTCCATAATGAATAAATTGAAGGCCTGAGTGGAGGTTCTTTAGCGTATTCGATGCGAAACTGAAGCCGAGCAGTTGTTACAGAGTTCGCTCATGAAACCTAAACACACAGCGAGCACGATGCTCACCATCCAAAGGAGCCAATTTAACTGTGAACTACGTTGGCGCTCCTGGTGGAGGAATAGGTTACTAACGCAGCATGTGAAGCAAACTTGAGGTTGCTTAGTACAAAAAGAAAAAAAAAAAAAAAAAAAAAAAAAAGGTTCAAATGGCTCTGAGCACTATGGGACTTAACGTCTGAGGTCATCAGTCCCCTAGAACTTAGAACTACTTAAACATAAATAACCCAAGGACCGTGGCGGTCGCAAGGTTCCAGACTTAAGGGCCTAGAAACGCTGGGCAACAACGGCCGACTGCTTCCTACAAAATGACACGTCTACCGATTCTGTAAGTTCTCAATAAATTTCTATATCATTGCAAAGTTGTAAAGACCTTTTTGCCTCACCCTTTATTTATTATTTCCTGAAACGCACACACCTGCAATGCTTTCTCGCTCTGGTAGATTATGTGGTGGGTAGGACATCAATAAGGTGAGTAACACTTCCTTAATCTTCGCTTAATTTGAAACGTCGCCAGGATTATTCGGTTTTCTGTGACACCTTATTCTGACAGACACTAATTATGGCGCACTAAAGGCCCCCGGAGTAGACAACATTCCATTGGAACTACTGATGACCTTGGGAGAGCCAGTCATGACAAAACTCTACAATCTGGTGAGCAAGATGTATGAGACAGGCCAAGTGCCCTGAGACTTCAAGAAGAATAAAATAATTCCAATCCCAAATAAAGCAGGTGTTGACAGATGTGAAAATTACCGAACTATCAGTTTAATAAGCCACAGCTGCAAAATACTAACGCGAATTCTTTACAGACGAATGGAAAAACTAGTAGAAGATCAGTTTGGATTCCGTAGAAATACTGGAACACATGAGGCGATACTGACCTTAAGACTTATCTTAGAAGAAAGATTAAGGAAAGGCAAACCTAGATTTCTAGCAATTTTAGACTTAGAGAAAGCTTTTGACATTGTTGACTGGAATAATCTCTTTCAAATTCTAAAGGTGGCGGTGCAAAATACAGGGAGCGAAAGGCTATTTACAATTTGTACAGAAACCAGATGGCAGTTATAAGAGGCGAGGTACATGAAAGGGAAGCAGTGGTTGTGAAGGGAGTGAGACAGGGTTGTAGCCCATCCCTAAGGTTATCTAATCTGTATATTGAGCAAGCAGTGGGGGAAAAAAAAAGTTCGGGGTAAGTATTAAAATCCATGGAGAAGAAATAAAAACTTTGACGTTCGCCGATGACATTGTAATTCTATCAGAGACAGTAAATGACTTGGAAGAGCAGTTGAACGGAATGGACAGTGTCTTGAAAGGAGGATGTAAGATGAAATTCAACAAAAGCAAAACGAGGATAATGGAATGTAGTCGAATTAAGTCGGGTGGTGCTGAGGGAATTAGATTAGGAAATGACACACTGAAAGTAGTAAAGGAGTTTTGCTATTTGGGGAGCAAAATAACTGATGATGGGCGAAGTAGAGAGGGTATAAAATGTAGACTGGCAATGGCAAGGAAAGCGTTTCTGAAGAAGAGAAATTTGTTAACATCGAGTATAGATTTAAGTGTCAGGAAGTCTTTTCTGAAAGTATTTGTATGGAATGTAGCCATATATGGAAGTGAAACATTGACGATAAATAGTTTGGACAAGAAGAGAATAGAAGCTTTCGAAATGTGGTGCTACAGAAGAATGTTGAAGATTAGGTGGGTAGATGTCGTAACTAATGAAGAAGAATTGAATAGGATTGGGGAGAAAGAAGTTTGTGGCACAACTTGACCAGAAGAAGGGATCGGTTGGTAGGACATGTTCTGAGGCATCATGGGGTCACCAATTTAGTATTGGAGGGCAGCATGGAGGGTAAAAATCGTAGAGGGAGACCAAGAGATGAATACACTAAGCAGATTCAGAAGGATGTAGGTTGCAGTAGGTACTGGGAGGTGAAGAAGCTTGCTCAGGATAGAGTAGCATGGAGAGCTGCATAAAACCAGTCTCAGGACTGAAGACAACAACAACAACAACATATCAACTTGTCACCAATACCACGATACTGGTCTTTCCTTATAACATTTCGTTTTTGTACCCCTCGAAGTGCACAGCAACAGTTGAGTTCCTTGACTGATTCAATCGGACCATGTCATTGGTGTTCCTTCCGCCTCTCCTCAACCATTATCAGTCCCCACACATTCTCCCACACAATACCCGCGAGTGGTTCCCGAAGAAAATAACTCGATGCTGCGTGAATAATATCGCACATAGCAATAAATTCCTCGAGTCAGGTGGATTCGCAAGAAAATACAGTAGGTCAGGACTTCACAGCCAGCATTCTCCGCGAGTAGGCGGTGAACGCAGGCCTACGAGCAGCTGAGAACTGCTTCCCCTCCACTTTCACAAAGAACAGGCCGCGTAGCCGTGTTGTGACTTATGTAAACGAGGAAGTCGAACCTGAGAGGTATCCTTGAGAAATCTAGAATGTGCTTATATTCCTTGTCGCGCTGCAAATCTATTACCCCAAGCTGCAGATAAGTGCGAACTAGTTATCGGAAGCTTTTTCGTTTTCCCATTCAGTTGCACTACGGCTCCTAATTTATTTCTGAGTGTGAATGACAAACTAACAGTTTCCATGACAAACTTACATTATCTCCACTTTCTCAAACGCTAACAATAGTCTCTCATCCAGCTGTGTGCCTGTTATATAAACACTTCCATAGAGTTCTAAAAATATGCAGCAAACTCCATCTGAAGTTGATATAAATGTTCAGCTGCAAGTACACACATCTTGCTATCAAATCACCATGCGTGAAAGGGTGGAAGGAATTTACTGAACGTAGTGCAATTTTGTGATTCATCCGAACGGCACACTCACTTGATTTTCCTCTCTCTTCTTCAGAGAGATTCCTTCACACTTTTTTTTACCATGTCTTTGAAGCCCCCGCCCCCCTCACCCCATGAACCACGGACCTTGCCGTTGGTGGGGAGGATTGCGTGCCTCAACGATACAGATAGCCGTACCGTAGGTACAACCACAACGGAGGGGTATCTGTTGAGAGGCCAGACAAACGTGTGGTTCCTGAAGAGGGGCAGCAGCCTTTTCAGTAGTTGCAGGGGCAACAGTCTGGATGATTGACAGATCTGGCCTTGCAACATTAACCAAAACGGCCTTGCTGTGGTGGTACTGCGAACGGCTGAAAGCAAGGGGAAACAACAGCCGTAATTTTTCCCGAGGACATGCAGCTTTACTGTATGATTAAATGATGATGGCGTCCTCTTGGGTAAAATATTCGCATCTCCGGGCGGGGACTACTCAAGAGGATGTCGTTATCAGGAGAAAGAAAACTGGCGTTCTACGGATCGGAGCGAGGAATGTGAGATCTCTTAATCGGGCAGCAGGTTAGAAAATTTAAAAAGGGAAATGGATAGGTTAACGGTAGATATAATGGGAATTAGTGAAGTTCGGTGGCAGGACGAACAAGACCTTTGGTCAGGTGACTACATGGTTATAAACACAAAATCAAATAGGGGTAATGCAGGAGTAGGTTAATAATGAATAGGAAAATATGAATGCGGGTAAGCTATTACAAACAGCATAGTGAAAGCATTATTGTGGCCAAGATAGATACGAAGCCCACACCTACTACAGTAGTAAATGCTTATATGCCAGCTAGCTCTGCAGATGACGAAGAAATTGAAGAAATGTATGATGAAATAAAAGAAATTATTCAGATAGTGAAGGGAGACGAAAATTTAATAGTCATGGGTGACTGGAATTCGAGTGTAGGAAAAGGGAGAGAAGGAAATGTAGTAGGTGAATATGGATTGGGACTAAGAAATGAAAGAGGAAGTCGCCTGGTACAATTTTGCACAGAGCATAACTTAATCATAGGTACGTTCAAGAATCATGAAAGAAGGTTGTATAAATAGAAGAATCCTGGAGAGACTAGAAGGTTTCAGATAGATTATATAATGGTAAGACAGAGATTTAGGAACCAGGTTTTAAATGGTAAAACATATCCAGGAGCAGATGTGGACTCTGACCACAATCTATTGGTTATGACCTGTAGATTAAAACTGAAGAAACTGCAAAAAGGTGGGAATTTAAGGAGATGGAACTGGATAAATTGAAAGAACCACAGGTTGCACAGAGTTTCAGGGACAGCATAAGGGAACAATTAATAGGAATGGGGGAAAGAAATGCAGTAGAAGAAGAATGGGTAGCTTTGAGGGATGAAGTAGTGAAGGCAGCAGAGGATCAAGTAGGTAAAAAGACGAGGGCTAGTAGAAATGCCTTGGGTAACAGAAGATATATTACATTTAATTGATGAAAGGAGAAAATATATACATGCAGTAAATGAAGCAGGCAAGAAGGAATACAAACGTCTCAAAAATATGATCGACAGGAAGTGCAAAATGGCTAAGCAGGGATGGCTAGAGGACAAATGTAAGGATGTAGAGGATTATCTCACTAGGGGTAAGATAGATGCCGCTTACAGGAAAATTAAAGAGACCTTTGGACATATGTATGAACATCAAGAGCTCAGATGGAAAACCAGTTCTAAGCAAAGAAGGGAAAGCAGAAAGGTGGAAGGAGTATATAGAGGTTCTATACAAGGGCAATATACTTGAGGACAATATTATGGAAATGGAAGAGGATGTAGAAGAAGACGAAATGGGAGATACGATACTGCGTGAAGAGTTTGAGAGAGCACTGAAAGACCTGAGTCGAAACAAGGCCCCCGGAGTAGACAACAAGCCATTGGAACTACTGATGGCCTTGGGAGAGCCAGTCCTGACAAAACTCTACCATCTGGTGAGCAAGATGTATAAATAGGCGAAATACCCTCAGACTTCAAGAAGAATATAATAATTCCAATCCCATAGAAATCAGGTGTTGACAGATGTGAAAATTACCGAACTACCAGTTTAATAAGCCACAGCGGCAAAATACTAACACGAATTCTTTACAGACGAATGGAAAAACTAGTAGAAGCCGACCTCGGGGAGGATCAGTTTGGATTCCGTAGAAACACTGGAACACGTGACGCAATAATGACGTTACGTCTTATCTTAGAAGAAAGATTACGGAAAGGCAAATCTAAGTTTCTTGCATTTGTAGACTTAGAGAAAGCTCTTGACAATGTTGACTGGAATACTGTCTTTCAAATTCTAAAGGTGGCGGTGCAAAATACAGGGAGCTAAGGCTATTTACAATTTGTAGAGAAACCAGAAGGCAGTTATAAGGGTCGACGGACATGAAAGGGAAGCAGTGGTTGGAAAGGGAGTAAGACAGGGTTGTAGCCTCTCCCCGATGTTATTCAATCTGTACATTGAGCAAGCAGTAAAGGAAACAAAAGAAAAGTTCGGAGTAGGTATTAAAATCCATGGCGAAGGAATAAAAACTTTGAGGCTCTCCGATGACATTGTAATTCTGTCAGAGAAAGCAAAGGACTTGGAAGAGCAGTTGAATGGAATGGACAGTGTCTTAAAAAGCGGATATAAGATGAACATGAACAAAAGCAAAACGAGGATAATAGAATGTAGTCGAATTAAATCGGGTGATGCTGAGGGAATTAGATTAGGAAATGAGACACTTAAAGTAGTAAAGGAGTTTTGCTATTTGGGGAGCAAAATAACTGATGATGGTCGAAGTAGAGAGGATATAAAATGTAGACTGGCAATGGCCAGGAAAGCGTTTCTGAAGAAGAGAAATTTGTTAACATCGAGTATAGATTTAAGTGTCAGGAAGTCTTTTCTGAAAGTATTTGTATGGAATGTAGCCATGTATGGAAGTGAAACATGGACGATAAATAGTTTGGACAAGAAGAGAATAGAAGCTTTCGAAATGTGGTGCTACAGAAGAATGCTGAAGATTAGATGGGTAGATCACGTAACTAATAAGGAAGTATTGAATAGGATTGGGGAGAAGAGAAGTTTGTGACAACTTGACCAGAAGAAGGGATCGGTTGGTAGGACATGTTGTGAGGCATCGAGGTATCACCAACTTAGTATTGGAGTGCAGCGTGGAGGGTAAAAATCGTAGAGGGAGACCAAGAGATGAATACACTAAGCAGCTTCAGAAGGATGTAGGTTGCAGTAGGTACAGGGAGATGAAGAAGCTTGCTCAGGATAGAGTAGCATGGAGAGCTGCATAAAACCAGTCTCAGGACTGAAGACCACAACAACAAACAACAACATTTTTGAAGTGGTGAGACACGTAATAGTAGCTTTGTAAATGGAACGTTTCGAAAATATTCAGTGGCTTATTATGTACCAAACGTTCTGCGGAACAATTTATTTGTACCCAGAATGAGGTAGGAGACGAGGTGCTGTCAGAATTGAAGCTGTGAGGACGAGTCGTGAATCGTGCTTGGGTAGCTCAGTTGGTAGAGCACTTGCCTGCAAAAGGCAAAGGTCCCGAGTTCGAGTCTCGGTCCGGCACACAAATTTAATCTGTCAGGAAGTTTCAGTTTCTTTGTAAAACGATAAGCTTCCTCGCACAATATATTTAAATTCGAAGACAAAATGCTGACTGGCCAGTGCTGCTATAACTGGCACCGCCGACGAAACTGACCCTCTTGCATTTCTTATGTGTTGTCTCGACTACGTGGTGCGCGATCTCCTTAGAATGAAACGATAATTCAATCAAGCCCCTAAACTGTGGACAGGGGTTGATGTACATCAAAAGTGACAGTTGAAAATGTGCGCCCCGACCGGGACTCAAACCCAGGATCTCCTGCTTACCTGGCAGGTGCTTCACCCATGCCATTTTTTTTTTCATTTTGTTCGTTGTTGATCGTTGTGTTTGGTAGTTGCGGACGTGACGTGGCATCCGTTCAAGTTCGTTTGTTGATCCTTCCACTCAGTTTTTTTCATTACAGAGGCCAACCAGCTCTCTGACCGAACACGCTGAGCTACCGTGCCGGTAAAATTGTACAGTCGAGGTTAGTTTTGAATCCATTTGAGTCACCGAGAGCTTAGAGGATAGTGCTCGCGCTGGTTGTCTGTCGTGAGTAATGAGTGTAGTGGTTAGGGTAACTACGACTGTAGTGTATGGACATTAAATTGGGAATGTGGGTCTCACGGGGAGCGTGCACATGATAAATCACTGCAGGCGCACTATCCTCTGTGCCCTCGGTGGCTCAGATCGATGCCGGCACGGTAACTCAGCGTGTTCGGTCAGGGGGTTCGCTGCCCTCTGTAATAAAAAAAAAAACTGAGTTAATGGATCAACTACGAACTGAAACGGATGTCTTGCGACGTCCGCAACGAGCAGATACTACGAACAAACACGAAGAAAATGAGATTAAAAAAAAATAAAAAGAAGATGAATAGAGCGTCTGCCTTGTAATCAGGAGATCCCAGGTTCGAGTCCTGGTTGGGGACGTATTTTCAACTGTCCCCGTTCATGTATATCAACGCCTGTCGGCGGCTTAGGGTCTTCATTTAATGGTCATTTTAACTAAGCTTGAGTAGGTTTGATTGCTCACGCTCAAAACAAGCAAGCTGGTAATCCTCAAGTAGTCGCACTGATGTACTGCATGCACCACTTTCCCATTATTGTTTATTGTTCGAAGAAACTATGTTGCCCCACCTTGGCCATTGACCTAGCACATCACTGTGTTTTGAAAAGTTCCAAGGTACAGTAAGTTTCGATTTACATTTATTGCTTGTTATTATGCTTCGTTATCGAACTCTTTTTTAATATTTTTTAAAGATGAACTCACTGAATGTCTACAGTAACCACAGAGTTTAATGATGGTGGTTGTACACTACTTAAATCAAGGCATCGCTGTTACATTAGTGCTAACGGTCTTCCTTTATTCACCCCGTAGTTCCGCGAATATGGCGAGACTCTCAACTGCGGCGCTGCGGTCGCTTTATAATCGTTGACGCGCTCTCTCTTACTGAAATGCAGGACAGTAAAGGTAACCGTAGTACGGAAGATTTATTCACGACGTTACTGCTATAAATTAGCATTTGTACACGACGTCACTGCTATAAATTAGCAATGACATGACGAAATGACTGACTGGCGGGTTCAGACGGCCTTTAACAAAGTTATGTTTTGTGTGATATTAAATGAGTACATATTAAATATTAAAGTACACTGTAGAGCCAAAGAAACTGGTACATTTACCTAATATCGTGTAGGGCCCCCGAGAGCACGCAGAAGTGCTGCAGCAAGGCGTGCCATGGACTAGACTAATGTCCGAAGTAGTGCTAGAGAAAAACGACACAAAAATTCTGCAAGGTGGTTTATAAATCATTGTCATCACTGCCGCCGGCTGTGTGGTGCGAGTCCAACTGCGCTTTTATTTTACTTTAAGAGTGTGTTTATATGCTAACTTCGTAGTTTTGTGCTATTCTGTTTTTTTTCTTGCGATTATGTTTCTTTGGCACTTTATAACCGTTTTGGCTGTATGGTCCTTTTAAGCCAAAGCCAAAATAAAATAAAAACGTATCTCGTGTACTCGCTCTCCCTTCTGAGTACCAAACTGATCGTTTATGGAAATCTGCCGGAGAGCGAACGTACAATGTTTCACCTTCCACGACACAGCAACAACTAAACTTCCCACACTAACGGTCTAATCAAGGCCACCCTGCACCTCGAGGCCAACCGCTCGGCAATAAATCCAGTACTAAAAACATCCGGTTTCCGTAACGAACTCTATATCTAAGAGTAACTGTCCGGAGCGACCTTAAGTGTAATCAAATAAAACAAATTACTGAGAAAGTTGATGTTTGGCTGAAATTCGTCGGGAAGAATCTTCGAAAAATGTAATTTATTCACAGAACAAATGATATAGAAGACATTGGAACGAATCTTTGGTATTGCCCGTCAGTTTTGGAAGCTTACCAGTTTGGTTCAAAAATGGTTGAAATGGTTCTGAGCACTATGGGACTCAACTTCTGAGGTCATCAGTCACCTATAACTTAGAACTACTTGAACGTAACTAACCTAAGGACATCACACACATCCATGCCCGAGGCAGGATTCGAACCTGCGAACGTAGCGGTCGCGCAGTTCCAGACTGTAGCGCCTAGAACCGCTCGGCCACTCCGGCCGACTTACCAGTTTGGATTAACAGATGAGATAGAGAAAGAAAATACAACGAAGAGCGGCGAGTTTCGTTACGGCTCCGTTCAGTAAACGCTAGAGTGTTGCGAATATGCTCGGAAAAATACGCTGCCAGATGTTAGAGGAGAGACGTTGTGTCTTCGGAATCTTTCGTGGTGGCATGCTCCCATAAAATCTTGATTAACAAGCCGCGTCACTTCGAATGAAACAATCGAGTTCTCAATAGCTGGCTGGCACGTTGTTCTACTTATGTATGTAATGGAAGCGTCTGGAATCTTCCAGAGGAGGCCGCAATGACGCATGTGCGGGAGGCAAGTTGGGGCGGCTCGTAGCAGCTCCGATCCGCCACAGGTGGACTGCGTGACGTGGTGCGAGCGGACGGCGCCCCGTTTCCTTCCACTCGTCGTCCAACGCCTGCTCCTATGCCGTACTGAGTGAGTACCCCCGATCTCTGTTAACATCGTGGCTATTTGTTTTAATTTCGGCCAATTCTTTCATAACGGAGTCGGAGTAAGATGGTCTTTTCTAGTTGTATTTTGTGCCCGTTTTCTAGGCAATGTTCAGTCACAGCCAAGTGCTCAAGTTCCCTTTGTTTGATTTATAGTGAATACTCTGCACAACGCTCAGCAACAGTGAGAATAGTCTGACCTATGTAAATGCTGCCACAATAACAGAGAACATCATACGCGTCAGGAACGCGTAAGACCTATGTCGTCTTTAACGGGGCCTAGAAAACGGCTCAAACACCACCTATACTGGGATTCTGATATCAAAGAAGCGGCCGAGATTACAATAAGCAGCAACAATTTCGACAGAGACTAGGAGTACACAGTAGGGCATGTGTCGGTCGTTGTACATTGAGTGAAATTAGTGACGTAGGCGTGACGATTGTAGGGACACAGGGGCAGCAGTTTCAAACGTGGCGCCGGCCGCTGCGCGATGTGACGTCATTCGGTCCCGCGGCGGACGGACTGCTAGGAGCTGCCCAAATTGCCATCCGCACGTGTTTCATTCCGGCTCTCTCTGGAAGGTTTCAGTCCTGCCATTATATACGTAAGCAGAGGACCATACCAGCTCCGGCAGTCAGTGATTTTTAACTCGACGATAGCGGAGACAGCCACCGAAACCTCTAATGTTTTACTCGAAGTGATCGCGCTTGTAAATCGAGAATATTTTATTGAAGGACAGACGATGTGCGTCACTGAATGGTTTATTGTTAAAATCACTAGAGTGCACGATTTAAGAGGGGTCGGATAAAACATTACTTCCTCTCACAAACGTCTAAAACAGTTTCCGCCTATGAACACAAATTACGATAAGATTGATCACCAAAGCCACTTCAAAGAAAATAGTGATCTGGTATGCACGTTGTCTATTTGGTTTTCCTCTTCTGGCCGCTACTGAAGCTCATGTGGAGCCTTATCGGCTTCCCACATATTTGTATCATCTATTTTCATTGAAGGGGAAAACGACATACCAGATGTATCCTCCACCACATAGTAAGGCGACTAGTGGAGAACAGATGTATGAGGGTGACAGCTAAAGTGGCCATGGTGCTCAAAGTGGCTATTGGGGTCGTGTGAGGGCTCCAAAGTGCTGGCATGGAGCGGAAAATGCTTAAACGTATTGTCCCTGGGGGAGACAGTCACTCTACGATGTCCAACATATTTGCTGTGCCGTTCTTCATAGTTATAATAATTCATGTGAATTTTAGTTATGTTGATGTAGGGTAATTGGTCAGTTTGTATATTTGTCGTGGAGACGGAGTATGAATTACGTCTTGCCGAACGGATTGGCCAAGCGGTTCTAGGCGCTTCAGTCTGGAACCGCGCGACCGCTACGGTAGCAGGTTCGAATCTTGCCTCAAGCATGGATGTGTGTGATGTCCTTAGGTTAGTTAGGTTTAAATAGTTCTAAGTTCTAGGGAACTATTGACCTCAGATGTTAAGTCCCATAGTGCGCTGAGCCATTTGAACCATTTTGAACTTACGTCTTTTTAATGAAATTGTTTTGAAAGAATCGTATCTTGACTGCATCACCTCACGCCAGTTATTGAAAATTCGGTCATGCTATTAGAGGATATACTGATTTTGTGTAATGCTGTAAATGCGGGCAAAGTGACCATCTCAAGGATGGCTTCTTGCCACTTTGTATAGGGGAAAAACGTAAAAGCAGCGGCCAAAGGAAAGCAGCCGAGCAAGTCTTTATAGGTGTGATTTAGAAGCGGCAAATAAAGAAAGGGAAGAAAAAGAAAGTAAAAAGAAGGAAAAACGAAAGCACCCGAAGAAAAGAATGGGACTATCGAGAACAATGTGAAGAGCAAGAAATACAACCCTATAAGAGCTCTTTTTGGTGACCACAATGAAACCGCAGAGTGCATGAACTGCGAAGAAAAAATTTCAAATTCAAGGTAGTGGATTTAGTGACAATTCTGCTACCACCGGGCTCCTGAACTCTGTACAGGAGTTGAGAAACACAATTTGACTTTTATTTGTAAAAAAAGTAAATTAATCCTAATCATCGTTTAAAACAAAATATTTTTCCCTGTTATCACGGTTTTTTATATTCAGTGTTTAACTTAAAACTAAGTTGCCACTTTTTGCACTCATTTCGGACAAAGTAGCCATTTTGCCACGTCGTGAAAAATGTGTGTAAAGTTCTTAATTTTATTCTAAGGTAAGTAAACTATTCGCTACTATACTTTAGTAGTTGCAGATTATAATAATTTATTTCTATACGTTTCCGTCCATTGCTACTCCGTTTAAATAATAGAATTACGTTAGCCCGGCTTTCCGTCACATTTGTAATTCTCCCTTCGTCGCAATTTATTTTCTCACCTTTCCTCATAATACCAAAGTTGTTTTCCCCTTCCTATGATTTGGTATGGCTTCATTTTCGGCAGCCATAAATAGTAAACTTGCTGCATTGCGAATTTGGATCTAGTAGAAGTAGGGCTGGAACATTAAATGTTGCCATGACACAACGTAGGTGAGTCGAAGAATTTTTTTAACTCACCTTTTTACAAGCTTCTTCACATTATCTCACAAACATTACATAGATTATTGCACTGTCGTCGGACTTCTTCCCGCTGTGGACGTTAACTCACGAGTCGTTCAATTTTTCATCTCTTTCATACGTCTACTTCTTTCTGTTTTGTTAAAAATCCAACTAAGGTGACAGCAGAGATGTACATGCCCAAGCGAGGTCCTAGCCCATAGCGACATCCACCAAGAAGGAAAAAAAAGTGCCGGCCGCGGTGGCCGTGTGGTTCTAGGCGCTGCAGTCCGGAACCGCGGGACTGCTACGATCGCAGGTTCGAATCCTGTCTCGGGCATGGATGTGTGAGATGTCCTTAGGTTAGTTAGCTTTAAGTAGCTCAAAGTTCTAGGGGACTGATGACCTAAGATGTTAAGTTCCATAGTGCTCAGAGTCATTTGAACAAAAAACTGTAAACATTACGGAAAATCAGGCTACTGTACGGATTATTTTTAGTTTCTGCCGAAGGTGCAATATGACAAGATGTACACGTTGCTGAACTTCATTTTATTTTATTTTTTTAATTGCCCACTCAGACTTTCAAGCAAAAAACAGTGGTTCAGAATGTCAAATATAATAGCTGATATCGCGCTTGTTTACTTTCCAAGTCCATACATCTAAATAACGAAGCAATAGATTGTTTAAACGTGGCTATAGTTATCCTCAGTCTTCTGTGGAAAGTTACGCCCCGAGCACACACAAACACAACTTGCGTGCTACCAACACGAGAGTAATTTTCTTGACCTCCACGGCCATCGGTGACTCCACGTGCATCAGGCGGAAAGTTACGTAAACTAAACGTTGTCGTTCAACTAATCACGGCAGCGAATAACTCTCATTATGGTTCGACAAAACAAGACGTATCGCCAGAAGTGAGAACGAAGGCCACGCAGATCCTGCAGTTTCTCGCAATTAGAATCAGTCCCCGTTAAAAAGCGACCAGTAAAATGCCGTGACCTGCATGGTCCGTATCTGTTGTGTGTTTTATCTGGCGAAAGCTGCCACAAATGGTGTGTAGTGAAAATACAACGAATTGGTAGCTTCCCGCTTTTCACTTTGAGAGGTGGACATATATAGGTGAACTGTACATTTATTTGCGGATATTTTCAGAATGAACGGAAATTTAATGTTACGAGAGCGAAGCAGTCGCATCTGACATCTGTGGAATAGCCGACATATGGCAGTGAGAACGGTGTCTCAAAACTTGTTTATCTTTGACTCAGTTGCAGAGCGGAAGGAGTCAAGAGGGGAGTACATGAAATAAGCTGGAAGAAGTTTGAGGATAGTGCATACTGAAGGAGGATTTTGCCCCAGAAAATTATTAGGAATTATTAATCTGATGAAAGGACTTACAGACGCAGCATTTATGAAACAGAGAGAATGGATTTGCATTTTCAAGGTAACAATTTTTTCTGGCACTTATAATCAGAGACCGGATTATATGCATTTGCATGCTACTTATGCATTTGCGTATTTGGCTCCTTTCACCAGTTATTGCATATATTTAACTAAAAACTAGTGACGATGCATATTTTCGCTCTGTTAACAATATTTTAAAAATTTAGACTGGCAGTCTCCAGCTCGACCTAGTTTTGATGGCTCACAGATTGACCGCGACCTATAACTGCGTGCAATCGCTAACCGAGAGGCCACTGCCACTGCGAAATGATTACAGAAGAGGAACAGGAACAAGCAGACAGAGTCAATGCTCCTGCGCCCGTGGTTAATAACCTCCGCTGCCATACAGTACTCGTCGGCAACAAATTACGCAAGTTTTAGTCGCATGTCCATTGTGTCAGTTTAGCTTTCTATTTATTTGTCCACACTTGAACGTGTTTACGACGTGTAGTGTATAAAGTCTTGTGCTCCATTCCGAATGAAAAAAGAAACGTCGTTTTATGGGTAGCTGGCCATTGTGCAACGTTTACATATGACACAATTGTTTTATATAGCTGAGTTTGCGAAAAAAACGTTTCGTTAAAAAAATAGATCACCATGACAAGAGAGGGCTTCATATCGCAGGGCTGCAGAAGAAAGGACCACGACAACAACTTTTGACAATAGCAAGTTTCAGTAGCGGGGATTTGTCCAAAGGTAACCTAAAAAGTCAGTTTAACATGGATCTATGTGAAGCATTCATTGCAAGCAATATTCCTGTTCACAAACCTACAAACCATATCCTCAAAGGTTTCAAATCAAAGAATACTAGATGAATCATCATTGTGTAAAAATACATACCGACAATTTACGTAAATC
This sequence comes from Schistocerca gregaria, assembly GCF_023897955.1. Classification (NCBI taxonomy): domain Eukaryota; kingdom Metazoa; phylum Arthropoda; class Insecta; order Orthoptera; family Acrididae; genus Schistocerca; species Schistocerca gregaria. The sequence goes on along the minus strand of NC_064925.1, from coordinate 228,396,698 downwards.
TTCTGGAAGAAATACGCAATGAACTCAAGGACCGCATTAGCTGGATATCAGTTGACGAAACTACAAACACTTGTGGCCGTTACATTGCAAATGTAATTCTTAGTGCTATTTAGCGTCCTGCAATGAACTTGATAAAGTAAATCATTCTACGTTCGCCAGATTTGTAGATGAGGGTATTACTAAAATATTTCCAGAATCTTCTGCAGATGAAGAGGTGCTTGTGTTTATTTCAGATGCTGCTTCCTATACAATACAAGCAGGAAAAGCTCTCCGAGTATTTTATCCCAGTTTGAATAATGTGACGTGCTTTGTTCATGGAATACATTGCCTTGCTGAAGAACTATATTCCACGTTTGTGAATGTAAGTAAACTGATTTCTTCCTCAAACAAAGTGTTTCTAAAGGCTCCTCCTCGCATAAAGACATACAAAGAAAAACTACCAAAAGTGCTTTTACCCCCTGAACCAGTAGTAACTCGTTGGGGTAATTAGGTCGAAGCTGTGTTGTTTTACAATAATCATTTCGAGGCCATTAGAGGGCTAGTAAACGACTTCAATAGTGCAAGGCTCTGGCAGTTTGCCAGTGCAAGGAAACTTTTAACGATTCCGGTATTCAAAACAGATATTGTTGTGATTAGCGCTCATTTTTCCTATATAGTAGCTGCAAGTACTAGAAAGCTTGAAACTCAAGGTTTGGTGTTAAATGAATCTATTAAGTTAATGAATAAAAGCCGGTCGCGGTGTCCGACCGGTTCTAAGCGATTCAGTCCGGCACCGCGCAACTGCTACGGTCGCAGATTCGAATCCTGCTTCGGTCATGGATGTGTGTGATGTCCTTACGTTAGTTAGGTTTCAGTAGTTCTAGTTTCTAGGGGACTGAAGATATCAGATGTTAAGTCCCAGACTGCTCAGAGCCATTTGAAACATTTCAATAAATAAAACTATTCTAGTGTACTATTGGATGAACTTTTACCATTAAATTCCTTCTGGATGTATTTCGTGCACCATAATATTATGGGTGTCACGTGTATGTATCAGCGAGACTTTCCTGTCTGAGAATCTAAGACTATCAACTACGGTGGGATAAAGTGCTGTCCTCGTGCTAAGGCTGGTGTGGCAACGCTATCCATCTGGCAGCAACTACTCTTGATTAAATAGTCCAGTCAAAGAAAACCAAAGCAGATCGAGAGGAGGAAATATTTTCTTAGTCGCAACTTTTTGGATTGGTTGGTTGGTTGTTTTGGGGAAGGAGACCAGACAGCGAGGTCATCGGTCTCATCGGATTAGGGAAGGATGGGGATTGAAGTCGGCCGTGCCCTTTGAAAGGAACCATCCCGGCATTTGCCTGGAGCGATTTAGGGAAATCACGGAAAACCTAAATCAGGATGGCCGGAGACGGGACTGGACCGTCGTCCTCCCGAATGCGAGTCCAGTGTCTAACCACTGCGCCACCTCGCTCGGTAAAGTTTTGGACAATGGTAGAAGTGCAGGCAAGCTAATGCGAAATGGCTTCATGAAAAATGTGAAAAAAAATCGAAAAAGCAATGATTCTCGGAAGGACTGACTCAGTGTACGAAACCAAAGTCGAAAGAACATTCAGTGAAATTAAAAGCAAGGGGGTAAATTAAGACTGCAACTGTAATTCCACAGTTAGATACAGAGGAGATAGCAGGTAGATGGAAAGAGCACATTGAAGGCCTATACGAGGGTAAGATTAGTCTGATGTGATAGAAGAAGAAAGAGGAATTGATAGAGAAGAGATACGGGATCCAGTATTAGAATCAGAATTTTAAAAAGCTTTCGAACATTAAAGACCAAATAAGGCAAAAGGGATAGATAACATTCCATCACAAGTCTTAAAATCATTGGAGGAAGTGGTGACAAAACGATTATTCGCATTGGTGGATAGAATGTACGAACTGGTGACACGCCTTCTGACTTTCGGAAAAATATCATCCACACAATGCTGGAGACTGCACGAGCTGACAAGTGCGAGAATTATCCCAAAATCAGCTGAACAGCTCATGCATCCAAGTTGCTGACAAGAATAATATACAAAAGAGTGGAAAAGAGAATTGAGGACAAGTTAAATGATGACCAGTTTGGAGTTAGGGAAGGTAAAGGCGCTAGAGAGGCAGTTCTGACGTTGTGATTGACAATGGAAGCAAGACTAAGAAAAATCAAGACACTCGTCGAATGGTGCAAGATGTTCGAAATTTGGGGTAAACTATAGGGGGAGACAGGTAATATACGACATGTACAAGAACCAAGAGAGAATAATAAGAGTGTAAGACCAAGAACGAAACGTTCAGACTAAAAAGAGTATAAAATAGGCTGGCTCTGAGCACTATGTGACTTAACTTCTGAGGTCATCAGTCGCCTACAACTTAGAACTGATTAAACCTAACTAACCTAAGGACATCACACACATCCAAGCCCGAGGCAGGATTCGCACCTGCGACTGTAGTATAAAATAGGGGTGTAGTCTTTTGTCCCTACTGTTCAATCTACACATCGAAGAAGTAATGATGGAAATAAAAGAAATGTTGAAGAGCGGAATTAAAATTCAAGGTGAAAGGATATATACATACTCCTGGAAATTGAAATAAGAACACCATGAATTCATTGTCCCAGGAAGGGTAAACTTTATTGACACATTCCTGGGGTCAGATACATCACATGATCACACTGACAGAACCACAGGCACATAGACACAGGCAACAGAGCATGCACAATGTCGGCACTAGTACAGTGTATATCCACCTTTCGAAGCAATGCAGGCTGCTATTCTCCCATGGAGACGATCGTAGAGATGCTGGATGTAGTCCTGTGGAACGGCTTGCCATGCCATTTCCACCTGGCGCCTCAGTTGGACTGGAGTTCGTGCTGGACGTGCAGACCGCATGAGACGACGCTTCATCCAGTCCCAAACATGCTCAATGGGGGACAGATCCGGAGATCTTGCTGGCCAGGGTAGTTGACTTACACCTTCTAGAGCACGTTGGGTGGCACGGAATACATGCGGACGTGCATTGTCCTGTTGGAACAGCAAGTTCCCTTGCCGGTCTAGGAATGGTAGAACGATGGGTTCGATGACGGTTGGGATGTACCATGCACTATTCAGTGTCCCCTCGACGATCACCAGAGGTGTACGGCCAGTGTAGGAGATCGCTCCCCACACCATGATGCCGGGTGTTGGCCCTGTGTGCCTCGGTCGTATGCAGTCCTGATTGTGGCGCTCACCTGCACGGCGCCAAACACGCATACGACCATCATTGGCACCAAGGCAGAAGCGACTCTGATCGCTGAAGACGACACGTCTCCATTCGTCCCTCCATTCACGCCTGTCGCGACACCACTGGAGGCGGGATGCACGATGTTGGGGCGTGAGCGGAAAACGGCCTAACGGTGTACGGGACCGTAGCCCAGCTTCATGGAGACGATTGCGAATGGTCCTCGCCGATACCCCAGGAGCAACAGTGTCCCTAATTTTGCTGGGAAGTGACGGTGCGGTCCCCTACGGCACTGCGTAGGATCCTACGGTCTTGGAGTGCATCAGTGCGTCGCTGCGGACCGGTCCCAGGTCGAAGGGCACGTGCACCTTCCGCCGACCACTAGCGACAACATCGATGTACTGTGGAGACCTCACGCCCCACGTGTTGAGCAATTCGGCGGTACGTCCACCCGGCCTCCCGCATGTCCACTATACGCCCTCGCTCAAAGTCCGTCAACTGCACATACGGTTCACGTCCACGCTGTCGCGGCATGCTACCAGTGTTAAAGACTGCGATGGAGCTCCGTATGCCACGGCAAACTGGCTGACACTGACGGCGGCGGTGCACAAATGCTGCGCAGCTAGCGCCATTCGACGCCCAACACCGCGGTTCCTGGTGTGTCCGCTGTGCCGTGCGTGTGATCATTACTTGTACAGCCCTCTCGCAGTGTTCAGAGCAAGTATGGTGGGTCTGACACACCGGTGTCAATGTGTTCTTTTTTCTATTTCCAGGAGTGTATATAAAGGTGATACTATTCGATGATGACATCGAAGTCCTGAGTGAGAGTGAAGAAGAATTACATGATCTGCTGAATGGAATGAACAGTCTAATGAGTACAGATTATGGACAGAGACTGAATCGAAGAAAGACGGAAGTAATGAGAAGTAGTAGAGATGAGAACAGCGAGAAACCTAACTTCAGGATTGATGGTCACGAAATAGACGAACTTATAGAACTCTATCTTGGCAGCAATATAACCAATGACGGATAGAGCAAGTAGGACATCAAAAGCTGACTATCACTGGAAAAAAGGGCTTTCCTGGCCAGGATTAATCTGCTGGTATCAAACATAGGCCTTAATTTGAGGTAGGAATGTCTGAGAAAGTACGTTAGGACCACAGCATTGCATGACAGCGACACGTGGACAGTGGGCAACCAGGAATAGATGAAAATTGAAGTATTTGAGATGTGGTGCTACAGACGAATGTTGAAAATTAGGTAGACTGATAAGGTTAGGAATGAGGAGGCTCTCCACAGAGTGGGAGAGGAAAGGAATATGTGGAAAACACTGACAAGGAGGAAGGATAGGATGATAGCACATCTGTTAAGACATCATAGGATGACTTCCACGGTAAAGAGGGAGCTGTTAAGGGCAAAAACTGTATAGGAAGAAAGAGATTGAAATACATCCATTAAATAATTGAGGACGTAAGCTGCTAGTGATACTGTGTGATGAAGAGGTTGGCTCAGTAAAGGAATTCATGGAGAGCCGCATCAAACCAGTCAGAAGACTGATTAAAAAAGAAAATGTTCCGGGGGTGTAACAGGTTTTAAGAGGCGGTAGTGGAGGGAAGATAGGTCGCCGGATTGTGTTCGCGTAATTCCCTCCTTCATAGGTCTGTAAAATGAAGAGCATGCAGATGATTGCCCGCTCTATCCATCAGAGTATTAAGCTACATGTTTTTCCATTAAGTTATACCGACTGTCCGCAGTGTGCCTTATGAATTATTGGCAGCTCAGTGCACAGACATGCCTGGGAGGGGGAGGGGGGAGGGAGGGAGGGAGAGGAGGTATGTTTATTTTCCTCAAAGTGCAGTAATATTACATGGAATACAGACACGAGTTACTGATAAGGTTACTACATGTGGACAGGTTCTACATATATCACTGTACATTAGTCTAGAGGAGAAACATTCTTAGCATCCTGCACGGCAGTTGTAGGGTTCTTTTGGGAAAGAAGCTTCCCTCAAGATAAGTGCTGCTCGCTTTTCCTTTTACAGTGATACTACACCTCCCCAGCGTCCAGTTCTCTCACGCGAATAGACAAAATAACTTCACTGAGATCGTTTTTATATAGTTTATCAAATGGGTATTTATTTGCAGTTTTTGGGTGATCTGTTATGTAAAATCTTCAAGAACTACAGCTGTCAGCTGTCTAGCATGCTGAAGAGCCTCTCTCAAGTGTTACACGCAGTCAATGTGTATTCGACAACGTCGATTTCATCGTTTCTACTATGACTACAATACTTTTCGTAGCATGAGGGTATCAAATGCATCACGCCAACCACAGCTCTCCCAAAACTTGAAGAGGTCCAGAGGTTTAAATTCCCTGCTTGTGCAACAGAACTGAGTCTCTGAGGTGTTGTGGAAGTTCAGATATTCAAACCTAAGCCAAGCAGTGCATAATGGCAGATTACTGTTCTAGCCTTGAACGTAACTAGACCCATCCCATCAGACATATTCGCACACACATTGCAAGATATGCCGCAGATGTGCAATAAGTGGCTGCAGTCAGTGCAACCCACTTTACAAGAAAAGATTTATGTTGTCTATCATCCCGCCAGGTTAGCCGAGAGTGCTAATGTGCTGCTTCCTAGACTCGGGTAGACGCGCTGGCCCCCAGAACGAATTCGCCCGGCGGATTACTGACGAGGACCGATGTGCCAGCCAGCTTGGATATGGTGCAAATGGCTCTGAGCACTACGGGACTTAACATCTATGGTCATCAGTCCCCTAGAACTTAGAACTACTTAAACCTAACTAACCTTAGGACATCACACAACACCCAGTCATCACGAGGGAGAGAAAATCCCTGACCCCGCCGGTAATCGACCCGGGAACCCGGCTTGGATATGGTTTTTAGGCGGTTTTCCACATCCCAGTTGGTGAATACCGGGCTGGTCCCTACGTCCCGCTTCAGTTACACGCCTCGCAGACATTTGAGAGATGGTAGCACTATGTCAGGGTTTACACTAGATGCAGACATTTGGGGTACACTAATTCTGCCCTGGAGGTATGGAGTGGTGGCAGGAAGAGCATCTGACCACCCATTAAAATTGTTGTTGTTGTTGTTGTCTTCAGTCCTGAGACTGGTTTGATGCAGCTCCATTAAAATTAACCATGCCAAATCCGATTTAACTGTGCCTACCCTGCCCAAAGAATGCGGGACAAAGACGCTAGCAAAAGAAGAAGAACATTTAAGTTGTCTATCAGTAACACAACGAAATGTGGGAAAACTGGAGTAGCTTTATGGTCATTCATCAATACTCCACCAAGTGACAACAACACAATTGCATGCCTTCACCATACATTATCAACGATAAACAGCGCCAAGGAGCTACATTTACCAATCTAATCCCTCTCCCACCAACATTACAGAGGTCACTGATATTAAACTGACAAATTACACACCACTCAGTCATTGTTTATACTAGTTTATCTTATCTTAAACTCACACCAAAAATAATTAACTTACAGTAATGAGAGAAAGTGCTCGGATTAAAAAGGGCGTAAGACAGGGATGTAGTCTTTCCCCCTACTGTTCAATCTGTACATTGAAGACGCAGTGATGGAAATAAAAGAAAGGTTCAGGAGTGGAATTAAAATTTAAGGTGAAATGATATCTTGATACGATTCCCTGATGACATTGCTATCACGAGTAAAAGTGAAGAAGAATTACATGATGTACTGAATGGAATGAACAATCTGAGTAGAGAATAAGGACTGAGAGTAAATCGAAGATACACGAAAGTAATGAGAACCAGCAGAAATGGGAACAGTGAGAAACTGAACACCAGGATTTGTGTAGATAAAGTTAAGGAATTCTGCTACATAGGCAGCAAAATAAGCAATGACGGATGGAGCAAGACTAGCACTGGTAAACAGGGCATCCCTGGCCAAGAGAAGGCTACTGGTATCAAACATAGGCCTTAATTTGAGGGAGAAATTTCTGAGGATGTACGTTTGGAGCACAGCACTGTACGACAGTGAAACATGAACTGTGGCAAAACCGAAGAGAATAGAAGCATTTCAGATGTGGTGCTACAGAAGGATGATGATAATTAGGGTGGACTGATAAGGTAAGGAATGAGGAGGTTCTGCGCAGAATCGGAGAGGAAAGCAATATATGGTAAACACTGACAAGGAGAAGGGACAGGATGATTGGACATCTGTTGAGACATCCTGAGATGACTTCCGTGGTACTATTGGACATCTGTTGAGACATCCTGAGATGACTTCCATGGTACTACAGGGAGCTGTAGAGGGAATACAGTACAGGAATACAGAGATTGGAATACATCAACCAAATAATTGACGACGTAGGTTACAAGTGCTACCGTGAGATGAAGAGATTGGCACAGGAGAGGAATTCGTGGCTCCGCATGAAACCAGTCAGAAGACTGATGGAAAAAAAATGTCTGGAATAAATTTGTATGTATATAAATTTAAATGATTAACATTCATTGAATCCTGCCAGAAAACACGCTCAGGAATGCTGTTTATGAATGGTAGCACAACATAGATAGACCCACGAAGTTACATACAGGTTGCGTGGTATAACATTGTTCAGAAAGGATAGGCTAAACATAGTTGGCGGTGGCGTGTTCCTAGCTGTTAGATGCAATTTATGTGGTAACGAGATTGAAGTAGATAGTTCCTGTTAGAATGCTTAGAAATCATTCTTGGTAACCTGAATAAGATAATAACTGGATCCTTTTACCGACCTTCCAATTCAGATGACGGATTTGCTGAAGGTTTCAAAGAAAATTTGAGTCTAATTTCATCACGTATGTGACTCACATAGCTATAGTTGCTGGTGCCTTCAATCTACCCTCAATATGTTTGTGAAAATACGTATTTAAACCCGGAGGGGCGTATGAAACATCGTCCGAAATTGTGCTAAACGCGTTCTCCGAAAATTATTTCGAGCAGTTAGTTCATGAGCCCACGCGAATAGTAATCGATTGTGAGAACACACTTGAACCTCTTACCAAGAAATAATCCTGAACAAATAACGAACGTCAAAACGTATACAGGAATTATTGATCACAGGGCTGTCGTAGCGAGAATATTGTAACTTCCAAATCCTCCAAAAACAGCCGAAAAATATAGCTATTCAAAAAATCTGATAAAAATTCACTTGACGCCGTCCTGATAGGCAACCTTCACCCTTTCCAAATTAACAATGTACCCGTACGTGTAGACCAGATGTGGCTTGAATTCAAAGAAATGGTATCGACAGCAACTGAAAGATTTATATCAAATAAATTAACGAACGACAGAGCTGATCCCCCTTGGTACACAAAACGGACCAAGACGCTGTTGCAGAAAAAACGAATAAAGCATGCAAAATTTAAACGAATGCAAAATCTTCAAGATTGGCGATCTTTTACAGAAGCTCGAAATTCAGCGCGAACTACAGTGCGAGATGCTTATAACAGTTTCCACAACGAAACTTTGTTTCGGAACCTGGCAGAAAATCCACTTAGATTCTGGTCGTATGTAAAGTGCGCCAATGGCAGTAGCTCCATAATTAAAAATCATATACAACCGCACGCTTGACAAAAGGTGCGTACTCAAATATAGAAAGCTGCACGGGTCACACCAATGTTCAAGAACGGCAGTAGGAGTAATCCACTAAATTACAGGCCCGTATAATTAACGTCGATAAACAGCAGGATTCTGGAACATATATTGTGTTCGAACTTTTTGAATTACCTCGAAGAGAACGGTCTATTGACACATAGTCAACACGGATTTAGAAATCATCGTTCTTGTGAAACACAACTGGCTCTTTACTCACTTGATGTGTTGAGTGCTGTCGACAAGGGGTTTCAAATTGATTTCGCATTTCTAGATTTCCAGAAGGTGTTTGAAACTGTACCTCACGAGCGGCTTGTAGTCAAAGAGCGTGCTTATGGGCTATCGTCTCTGTTACGTGACGGGATTCGTATTTCCTGTCAGAGATGTCTCAGCTCGTAGTGACTGACGGAAAGTCTTCGAGTAAAACAGAAGTGATTTTCAGAGTCCCCCAAGGTAATGTTATAAGGCGGGCGGCCGGAGTGGCCGAGCGGCTCTAGGCGCTTCAGTCTGGAACCGCGCGACCGCTACGGTCGCAGGTTCGAATCCTACCTCGGCATGGATGTGTGTGTCGTCCTGAGGTTAGTTCGGCTTAAGTAGTTCTAGGGGACTGATGACCTCAGATGTTAAGTTCCATAGTGCTCAGAGCCATTTGAACCATTTTGTTATAGGTCTTCCGTTGTTCCTTGTCCACATAAACGATTTATGAGACAATCTGAGCAGCCGTCTTAGGTTTTTTGAGGATGATGCTGTAGTTTGTCGTCTAATAAAGGCATAAGATAAAAACAAATTTCGAAACGCTTTCGAAAAGATATCTGTATGGTGCAAAAATTAGCAATTCGACCTACATAATGAAAAGTACGGGGCCATCCACACGAGTGCTAAAAGAAATCCGTTAAACTTCGGTTACACGATAAATTAGTCAAATCTAAAACCCGTATATTCAACTATCTACCTAGGTATCACAATTACGAACAACTTAAATTGGAAAATGTTGTGGTGTATGCGAAACAAAGACTGCATTTTATTGGCAGAACACCTAGAAGATGGAACAGATCTGCTAGACAGACTGCTTGTACTACGCTTGTTCGTCCTCTTTTGGAGCACTGCTGCGCAGTGTAGAGTTATCAGAGTACATCGAAAAGTTCAAAGAAGAGCAGCACGTTTTGTGTTATCGAGAAGTAGGGAAGAGAGTTAAATGGCATGATACAGGATTTGAGGTGGACATCATGAAAACAAAGGCGTTTTTCGTTGCGGTGGACTCTTATCACGAAATTTCAATTAGCAACTTCTTCTCAGGATGCGGTAATATTGTTTTAACGCCGACCTACATAGAGAGAAAAGATCATGATGATAAAATAAGGGAAATAAAGCTCGTATGGGAAGATATAGGTGTTCGTTTTTCCCGGTGCTCTTCGAGAATTGTTGTGAAGGTGGTTCGGCGAACCCTCTGCCAAGCACTTAAGTGTGATTTGGAGAGTATCCATGTAGATCTCGATGTAGATGTAGATGACCACGAGAGTGCTGCTCCTGCTGTCAAACGAAATCTCATCGCAAACCATAACGCCAGGTGCAAGTCCAGAGCTTCACGTACGTAGACAGGTTTGTTGCTGGGCCCCAACTAGCCTCCTAACCAATACACGGCCATCATTGACACCGAGCCAGAACCAGCTTTCATCAGAAAATAGACATCCACCATGCCCCCCCCCCCTCCATTTAGCTGTGTTTATACCACTGTGTCGCCAACGGAGGCGGCCTGTTTCCACTGGAGTGCACGCTATGGTGTTTCTGGCTCGAAGATGTCCTTGTAGTAACCGATTTGTAACAGTTCCCTGTGTCACTGTGGTGGCAGCTGATGGTCATATTGATACTGCAGATGCTGCACGATGTGCCAGAGCCATACTCCGAACACGATGGTAGTGCCACGTGACCGTGCGGGGTCAGGCCTTCTTGTCACCACCGCTGCCAGAAGTCATGCACAGTGCTTACATTCATGGCAAGTCTTTTTGAAAAATCGAGAAAGAAACATTTAGTTTCTCGTAACATTATTACAGGACTTCTTTCAAACTCAGTGAGACACTGATAATGGTGTCTTTGTCGCCTTACAGGTATTCTTCACGAACATCAACTCACTACGTCTAATTCAGAAGTAACTAATGTTAACGGGAGTTACAGCATTTATTTAAAGCAAACCTTGTTTGCATCTGTACAGTGGGGCTACTGGTACCATTCTTATGCGACTGGCGCCAAATCTGAACGGACGTCAACTTTCATACGTAGAAACACGCCTACCAAGTTTCGTTTAGGTTGCACAACCCTTTCTTGGTTCAAAATGGCTCTGAGCACAATGGGACTCAACTTCTGAGGTCATCAATCCCCTAGAACTTAGAACTACTTAAACCTAACTAACCTAAGGACAACACCTACATCCATGCCCGAAGCAGGATTCGAACCTGCGACGGTAGCGGTCTCGCGTTCCAGACTGTAGCATCTAGAACCGCACGGCCACTCCGGCCGGCCCCCTTCTTGGTGTTGCAATTTTTTCGTCATTTAAGTACTTATTTAACAAACCGAAAGGAACTCTAGTGCATAAATGCGAGCTCCGTGAAGTTATTTGATATACTCACATAAGAGAAATGGATAGGAAATACTGGGGAGGTACAGTCCGCTGCAAAATGAAATGCGAGCGCCGCTCTAGGTGAGAAATGTTGCCTTTCCCAGAACAACGCTACAGCTTCCGTCCAGGATGGCTAAGATGACTAAGATTTGCCATCTAGCAGTGTAGAACGATGTTCAAAGACATACGTAAATTATGTCCATATGCGTTCCTTCAGTTGGTATTTTTAGTGCATTCCATGTAATGTTAACGCAGCTGGTAGAAAATCAACATCTCAGTACGTGTCAGTGATTTGCTTAAGACAAGCAGCGGAGTGTCCGTGTAAGTTTGTAAAACGGCCTGTAGTTGCGTCTTTTGACATTTTGGCTATGTATAGTGGGGAATCGCCTGTTCTTCATTTTGCACATCTGTGCAAGCGGGTAGTTCATGAGCGCAATCCGAGAACCTACCTCCACTCGCGCTTCTACCCTCGACTCCTGGCTCCTCTACCCTATTACACCCCCAGAACGTTTTATCCCTTAATAGCGCTCTACTGCACGTAGATGTGGTGCATACACTTAATGTTTTTTTTCGTAGCCCACTTAGCCTAACAGCAAAAAGTAATTTCATAGCTTTAAAGCACTACAAAATTGTTAAGGCCTTCATGGCCACTTGTTGACAAACTGCCCGTTGACTTCTGTCTTGGATGTATTTGAAACACTAGTTTTAACAATCTATGATTGTTCCACCTCTTACAACGTGAAAGCTACTAATCCTAGAAAAAAAATAGGACTGTTTCTGATTGAATCTGAATGCTGTTTAATTTTGTCCTGGGAAGGCCCCCCCCCCCCACCCACATAACCATGCTCACGTACCACCGGTGGATATTTTTGGTATGTCGTTCATGACAGTCCCTCCTTCCACTGCCCACAAGCCCACAAATTTGGGAGCAAGCGAATTTTTCCCTAATTTTCCTTCGTTGAATGGATTAAAAGAGGCATACAAAGTTTTCTCTCACCACTGTCACCATCTTTTCACCTTACAAAGTAACATTCTCTGACAGCCCACAAGTGGCAAAGCCATTTGAGATCCATGTGAAAACAGATATAGCGACGGTTTTTGTGGACTACATTTCAACCTTTGCCCAGATATGGTGGCGTCTGCCTTCCTGAAATATCAAAAGATTCGAGGTAACTATAGATCTCCTGGAACTTTAGAGAAAGTTCGTCCCATGACAAACTTTGAAGGAGACTCGCCCTTTTCACCTCCCTGCTGTGGCACATGATCATGCGTCGTCAGGGCGAAGAAAGGCATGGAGTCAGCTATAACACGCTGCGCTCGGTGATAGCAACTTCCCGGCAATGACACCGTTCTTCAGGACTTTGAACCGTTGACTCTTGCTGATGTAGCTATTTCCAGCTGTCAATCCATCCCTGCATAAGACACAGTATGCAGTATCAAGGTTTTCTCTAATGAGAAAAACCACGAGTTTACGGTTCATGTGAAGTACGAACGCCAGAGCGTCAAATTTTCTTAAAGGACACCTAACGCGCTAATAACAAGGGAGTACATTCACGGATAGGAACCTTTCTCTATATTTTCAGTGATACTGGAAGTGCGAGAAGGGTTATAGACTTTTAATGTGTTCCCAGCCATCTACGACGTTTCCAGAGGAAGCCGTGAGTGCGGTTCGTAAGATGGCTATACAGCAAAGTTCCAGAATTATCTTTTAACTCGATTGAGGTGTTCCCGTAGTGTTTCGATTGTTTAGATCTGGGGATTTTATTGGCCTGGACTGTACTATAAACTCATCCTGGTGCTCTACGACCCAAATACATACACCGAGAGCTGTGCGACACGTTGCATCTTCCTGCTAGTGGATGCTGTCGTCCCCAGAAAAACAAACTTCATGTAGGGTGGACATGGTCCGAGGGAGAGATGTATACTTTTCTTGATCCATTATGCATTCCAGAACGACGATATCACACAGGGAATGCCCTCCGGCCTAAACCATTTCGATGATCGTTGTAGGGTGTTCTTCACGTCTCACACGACAGTAGCCATCTGTCCAATGGAGCATAAAACGTGATTTACCTGAAAAGTGGACGTCAAGCTGGCGTGCTAAGTTCGGCAGTCAGTATGGGTGGCTGAGCGGTTCTAGGCGCTCCAGTCTGGAACCGCGCGACCGCTACGGTCACAGGTTCGAATCCTGCCTCGGGCATGGAGGTATGTGATGTCGTTAGGTTAGTTAGGTTTAAGTAGTTCTAAGTTCTAGGAGAGTGATGACATGAGATGTTAAGTCCCATAGTGCTCAGAGCCATTTGAACCATTTGAACACTCATTTATAGCCTGTGGTGTGCCACAATTGCTTCAGCGCTGGTTTAAATAGAGCCATTTTGCAGTGTACCGTATATCTTAACTACCGTTGCACGCGAACAGTTTACATACACAACTATGCACTTGTGTGGCTGGATGTCTAAGTGTCAGACTACGAGTCGGAAGGCGTGCAGTTTAATCCTCATTCAGCTCTAGGATTTTTACCACTAGTCTTATCCCTACTTTCACCTATGGAAATGATCTGTATTGGTGGGTAATTTCAAGGTTCATGAGATTCGAAATTCACTTAAATCTCTTTGTCCGTCGATGAGGGGGTGGCTGTGTCGAAGGTCGAAGAAAGGCAAGGTCAGTCCACCTCTACGCCTAGTAAACATTGTGGTGTTCAGTACAACATTCCGGTTGACGGCACCTCGACCCAGTCTAATGAAACTTCAACCCTTAGTGCACTGACCAACTAATTAACAACAACGGTGGTCATGCGCTATTGCAAATCTGGACAGATGTACAGATCATTGACCTCAATAGCACATATATTAATCGTCCTTTTTCCCTGAGCACCTTACAGACTATCTGCCAGATGTTCACAAGAAGCAAAGTGATTTATATCAGATAGCCCTCTCCTTCTGCTGCGACGAGAGCAGGCAATGTAATTCTGATAGCTGTCTGTGCGTGTAAAAGTTCAATGGGCCGACGAAGATGCCGCCGCTGCCAAAGGAGGATGTAAGAGCCTCACTCCAGTAACACTACCTGCCACAATGCACTTAGGCTCTTTCTGCCGAGTAGGAAGTTCGTGTCAGTAATGGACTACAAAAAAAAAAACAAGTTAAGACTCATTACACCAAATAAGCGACCTTGGGGGCTTTCTGCGCTAAAAAGTGCTGTGTCACTGTAGGCAATCCTCCGCTGTCGTTGAGACAACGAGTCCATAAAAAAAAGCGGATTGTACATTTGTTACGAGTGTCTGAACTGAGGACATGTCTTTTTCTGTTAGGAACCCGCCCTCAATCTTGGTAAAAGCGTTTCTGATACGACCAGTAATGAAGCAAAGCATTTCAAAAGGAATTACGCACAAGATGGTCAGAAGACACATTGTGATATTTAGAAAGGGATGACACGACAGCCTTTCAGAAACAAGAAGGACAGATCAGACATTCCACTACTAATATTTCGTGTATAGAAACAGTACTATCAGTTGACCCAGTACTGTGTTTACATCAACGCCATCAGCCCTCTCGCCTCCCTCCCCCCCCCCCCCCCCCCAAAAAAAAAAAAACGCGTACATACACAAAGGAGTATACAAACAGTAGTGCTTGCAACTAATTAGCATGGAATAGTCGGTCCTTTCAATAGTTTACGGCATATGCTAGTGTATTTTAAATTACTAGTTCTTAAAGAAAGTTACAAAGTAAAAACGTATATTGTAGAGGAAGATGAATAGTGTTCAAGATGTACAAAAAACCAGGAGGGGACAATAAAAATGGAAGACTAAGGGGAAAGCCTACTGTGAATATCTCCTCTCTTCTATATCTAAGAGGCAATTTAGTCAATAAAAGAGATGTTGAGAATTGCGATTAAAATTCAGATTATAAGATTCTCTTGATGGCACTGCTGCCTTTAAATAAAGAGAGAAAACTTTACAAGATATGGTGTATGGAATGAACAGTCAACTGTGCATAGAACAAAATCAGAGAGTAAACAAAAAAAGAAGAAACTGTTTAAGAACAGCAGAAATTAAATCAGCGACAAACTTAAAATAATAAATAGAGAGAAAGTAGGATGATGTGGAGCAATTCTGCCACCTCGGAAGAAAAAGATACATAAAGGAAGGAAGTTCAAATGTGTGTGAGATCTTATGGGACTTAACTGCTAAGGTCATCAGTCACTAAGCTTACACACTACTTAACTTAAATTATACTAAGGACAAACGCACACATCAATGCCCGGGGGAGGACTCGAACCTCCGCCGGGACCAGCCGCACAGTCCATGACTACAACGCCTCACCGCTTGGCTAATCCCGCGCATACATAAAGGACGAAGTGAAATCGAACAATGGAAAATCCAGGATGGACTAACTGACAACATTATGAAAAGGATATATTGCTACTCACCATATATTGGAAATGTTGAGTCGCAGACAGGCACAACAAAAAGAAGAGGTACAACTAAAAGAACGCTAACTTGCTTAGCAATCTTTTAGTTATGTCTGTCTGCAACCCAAAGGACGAAGTAAGAAGAGTTTAACAAGCAGATAGGTAAAGAGAGAGCATTCCTGGCGACTAGAGGGATGTATATAAAAACTGAATAGAAGATGGGATACAGTGATAGGATATGAGTAAAGACATCATACAATAACTTCCGTCATACACCCGGATGAAAGAAAAATATAGCGTCAGTCTTACATTAAACAGGAAATGGAAGACCTTTCTTCGGTACAGTTCACCTTGCCACAAAGCCACCAAGCGGTGTGTGACGGAGGGCACAATTCGTGCCAAAGTCATATTTCCCCCCCCCCCCCCCCCCTTTCTCTGTTCCACGCGCTGGTCGCGCGAGGGTAAAACGGCTGTCTGAACGCCTCAGTACTAACTCTAATTTCCCTTATCTTTGAACGGTGATCATTGAGTAATAAAATATGCTCTACATCCTAGGTGAAGATCGTATTTCGTATTTAGTGAGCAGCCCCTTCTCTTTAGCGCGTCGTCTATCTGCAAGTGTGTCCCACTTCAAACTTTCTATGAGATTTGTGACGCTCTCGCGATGGCTAAATCTACCAGTCACGAATCTTGCTGCTCTCCTTTGAATCTTCTCAATCTCTTGAATGAGACCCAACTGGTAAGAGTCCCGTACAGATGAACAATACTGTAAAACCTGACGAACTAAAGTATTGTAAGTAATTTCCTTTGCTGAAGGACTGTATCGCTTCTGGATTCTACCAATAAACCGCAATCAAGAGTTCGCCTTGTCCGTTACTTGTGTAATTTGATCATTCCATTTGAGATCATTTCGAATAGTCACACCCAGATACTTGACGGATGTTACCGCTACCAAAGACTGGACATGTAGGTATTCCGTACTCGTACATTAATGGGAATATTCGCCTTGTTATACGCAGTAGGTTACACTTACTAATATTGAGAGAGAACTGTCAGTCATCACACCACCCTTTTATTTTCTGCAAATCCTCATTGATTTGTTCACAACTTTCGTATGATATTACTTTCGTGTAGACTACAGCATTATCGGCAAACACTCTAATGCCGTTGTCAATATCATCAACCAGATCGTTAATGTAAATCGTAAAAAGCAGCGGACCTTCTATGATGATCTGGGGCACGTCTGAAGTTACACTTGTTTCTGTTGAAGACACCCCATTCATGACGATATACTGCCATCTGTCTGTTAAACTTTCAATCCAACCGCATAGGTCATCAGATAGATCGTATGAACGCACTTTTTGGAGCAAGAGACAGTGCGGAACTGAGTCGAATGCCTTTCGAAAGTCGAGAAATATGGCTTCAGTCTGGGAGTCAGTATCTAAAGCCTGTTGTATATCATGCACAAAGAGGGCCAACTGTGTCTCACATGAGCGCTGTTTACTAAAACCGTGCTGGTTTCTGCAGATGAGCTTCTCAGAGCCTAGAAAGGTCATTATGTCTGAACACAAAATATGTTCCATGATTCTACAACAAGTCGATGACAGTGAAATTGGCCGGTAATTATGTGCATCCGATTTTATATCCTTTTTATTGATTGCTATGACCTGGGCCTTCTTCCAGTCCCGTCGCACTTTCCTCTGTTCCAGTGTTCTCTGATACATTATGGATAAGAATGATACTATATTTGTCGCATAGTCAACACATAATCTTACGGCGATGCCGTCTGGGCCAGATGCCTTCCTGGCGTCTAAGGATCGTAGCCGTTTTGCAATCCCAGATAGACTGTCATCCTTGCGTTTGTTCGATAATTGAAAGGGGAAAAGGTGCTCCAGTCCTCTACTGTAAACGAGTTTTTGAAAACTAGGTTAAGAATTTCGGCCTTCTGTTTACCATCATCCGTTCGTTACATTACCCGTACGGTCAGCAAGATAACTAAAAATGGTTCAAATGGCTCTGAGCACTATGCGACTTAACTTCTGAGGTCATCAGTCGCCTAGAGCCTAGAAGTAATTAAACCTAACTAACTTAAGGACATCACACACATACATGCCCGAGGCAGGATTCGAACCTGCGACCGTAGCGGTCGCTCGGCTTCAGACTGTAGCGCCTAGAACCGCACGGCCACTCTGGCCGGCACCAGGAGAACGTATTGAATTATTTGTAGCGTTCATAGATTTTGCGTATGACCAAAATTTTTTGAGGTTGTTTTTAGAATCTGCAGATAAAATATCGCTTTCAAATTCGTTAGAAGACTCTCTCACTGACCTTTTGACAGCTGTTTTCACTTCGCATAATTTCTGTTTGTCAGCGGGGCAGTGACTATGTTTCAAACGACTGCGCAAAATTCCCTGCTTTCTCAGAAACTTGCTAATATGTTTATTGTACCAAGGTGGATCCTTTCCATCACCTGTATTTTACGGTGTCTCAATTATGAGCTAGAAAACGTCTTTAAAACTACTGTATTTCTGCGCTAGATTAAAGAGGACGGTCTCTTTTTATCTCTAAAAATGGATTGGTTCTTAGCAGTTGGGTGTTATTGCAAGTATCCCTTAACGGCAGGCATGCCTAAATGCCATAATTGCGATAATGAAATAAAGACATCTAGTAACAGTCCATGTGTAACTTTTTGTCGTTTCTGGAACACTGAGTAATATGAAATACCTACAGCACTCAATCTGTTCTGGAGATTTTAACCTTGTGTCTACGTCCAACTTCCACACTAAAAAAAGTGTCGGTCCCGTATTACACGACAGTACCCACGGTTCGTTCTCTTGTTTCTGAGCTACCACACTGACAGGACTGTTGTCCCTCATGTACAGAGCTAGACAGACTGTAATGGGAATAAGTGCTGCTATTTTTTTTTTTTTTTTTTTTTTTTTTGGTGACCGAGAACGGTGTACTGAGCAATATTACATCAGCATTTACGTCATTTTCAAATAATTAGAAGTCGTACGTTTTTATGTTTGTTAGTAACTCTAGTACATGTGACTAGAGCGAGCCATTAATGTTTATTGTCCCCAGGGCAGCAGGTCAGTTGTCGAACTTTAGACGTGTGGACGAAAAATGGTTGGTGCTGTGAGGCCGTGCAGAAAAGATTAGGTCGTGAAGACTGACCGGTTTGTGGGAAGACTATTCGACATTGAGGAAAAACAGCCAGCACACTGATGTGTGTACAAGTTAAGGAACCACGTATGAAAAATATCTGCACCTATGCCCGTTACGTCCTGCATAGACAAAAACAACATCGTACTTAAATGAGTCTGCCCTAATGTACATTACTGAAACCGGCATCTCTTATTAGATGAGAGAGAATTTCAGTTTCATTTTATTATAATCTGTGAGATTCTGTGGGAGCAACCGACTGTTTTGAGCAGATGAATTTCCAACTGAGACCATGAACTGACTTATTTGAAAAAAGTCATTTGACCTAGAACATCTGCTCATTTATTATTTCAGCTAGAGTGCTTTCTCGGGGAATCTTTATTCCTGCCAGAAGCTCGTAATTAATCCTGTTGACCACCAGCTTCCGTGAAAACCGAGAGAAAACGTCGTGCTACTTACAACCTTTCCTGAGTGCAAGTAATTATATTTGACGGTACACGGTGCAGCGGAGCTGAATCCAGCTGTCGCAGCGTCGTTTCACCGCCCCACAAACCGGAATTCTGCACTCGCTCTACAAAAGTGGAAGAACAGGATTGCGATACCAGCCGATTTGTCAGATCGCTGTGTGGCATCTAGGCTGGCGACGTTCTTACCTGACAGTCCAGGGAAACAACATTAAAAGGTCTATCAGGGATTTTACAGAGACTGCATCATGTTCTACTGTTCAGTTCAGCCTGGGGCACGGATATCACAATTTATCCTTTCTTCCAGGAGTGCTAGTTCTGCAAGGTTCGCAGAAGAGCTTCTGTGAAGTTTGGAAGGTAGGAGATGAGTTACTGGCGGAATTAAAGCTGTGAGGAGGGGGCGTGAGTCGTGCTTCGGTAGCTCAGTTGGTGGAGCACTTGCCCGCGAAAGTGAAAGGTCCCGAGTTTGAGTGTCGGTCCGGCACACAGTTTTAATCTTTCAGGAAGTTTCATCACAATTCACGTTGGTTGCGACTATTTTACCTCTGCCAGCGCCTCTCTTTGTTTTACGGTTGACTCATTGTATACTGGGTCACGAAATAGGTATTCTTCTTTCAGAAACAACTTTATGAAGTTCGGATTATACAGCCGTTCTCAGATATCTTTACGTTTTTGTTCTGTGTTGACTGAAACTAACAAATCCTGTTTTGGGTCACAATATTTTGCTCTTTCGTTACCAATCACCATCCTGAGTGACAAGAATAGATATTTTTTAACCTAAATACGCCTTGTACTTTGGAAGATGCCGTATGTGAATTAAGCAAGCCTTTCTTTAGAATATTTATACATTATTATGTAAAACTTAAGGACGAACTATGTTTCTTGACAGTGACACATAGCTCGATGAAACTTGGCTTATACTTGTAAAGAACTGCTACAGTACAGAAAACAACTGATGCAAATACCAAATGAGACGAACAGCAATGACAATAACTACACGGAAGTTACCACGATTCATGGTGGTCTCCTGGTCATTACAGAAGGTGGGACATGCTTCTTAATAGGAAGTGTGATCACCACGGGTGGCAGTGCACATACTGTAACGTGCTCTCATGCTGGCGACAAGGGTGGTGGGGTGTTCTTGTGGTAGGGCGTTCCATTCCTCCACCAGCGCTGTTGACAACTGTTGGATGGATTTTGATGTATGTGGACATGCTGCAGTACGTCAAAGTGTTCCACATGGGTTTGACGGGAGTTAAGTCTGGGAAATGGGCGGGCCAGTCCTTCCGTCGAGTACCCTCTCGTTCCGAGGCCTCCTTCACCAATACAGTTCGATGCGGCCACACAATGTCATCCATAAAAATTGACCAGGTTCGAGGAGGACTCGCGCTCTGAGGATTGCGTACAAACATTATTGTTGTGTACATAGTTCCGTCTAGTCAGCGCGTACACAACTTTCCCAATAGAGCTCGCACCGTTAAGCACAACAGCGCAGGCGCAGCGCTCATCCGTCTCCGCACTACGAGATGGCGCTGTCATAGAGATGGACCAAATTCTGCTTCCACCGATCCACATGTTAATATATAACGAACCCAATGAGATTGCTGCTAACGTAGAACTTTTCTCCTCGCGGATCACACTCGCGCAGTGATACCTGAACGTGCGAGGTATTATAACGTGTATACATACCTCCGATTAGCCAGTCTGCATTTGTCTGTACCAGTCTGCATTTGTCTGCACCAGTCTGCATTTGTCTGCACCAGTCTGCATTTGTCTGCACCAGTCTGCATTTGTCTGCACCAGTCTGCATTTGTCTGCACCAGTCTGCATTTGTCTGCACCAGTCTGCATTTGTCTGCACCAGTCTGCATTTGTCTGCACCAGTCTGCATTTGTCTGCACCAGTCTGCATTTGTCTGCACCAGTCTGCATTTGTCTGCACCAGTCTGCATTTGTCTGCACCAGTCTGCATTTGTCTGCACCAGTCTGCATTTGTCTGCACCAGTCTGCATTTGTCTGCACCAGTCTGCATTTGTCTGTACCAGTCTGCATTTGTCTGTACCAGTCTGCATTTGTCTGTACCAGTCGACTATAGTCTGCACCTAATAAGACTACCATATCCCTGTACATAGCAGTGAAGATAAATGTATAGACACTTTTGGCAAGTATCAGAGATATATGTGAGAATAAGATTAACATACCAGGAGCAAAGGAACTTCAGATTGTCAACTGTAAATAGCATCCAGAATCAAGTTAAGTAATTTTTATGCTTGTTATTATTTTAATAAATATGTGTGAAAATTAATCAAGTTCTGTTTAAAGCTGGTCACCGTCAATCTGCTACTCTAAGTGTGCAAGTAGCATTTCTATCATATTACCTAACGGCAGAAGATAAACACGCCACGATAAGACCACGAGACATATTGCTGACACTCGCCTACTTCGTTAGAGCGACAAGTCAAATAATCTGATGGTGTGTGTACCGAAGGTATTACAGTACGCACACCACAAATATTATGTATATAGGCACTTCATGTCCAAAGGCCTTGACGCAGTGGTAACACCGGTTCCCTTCAGATTACCGAAGTTAAGCGTTCTCGGGCTGGGATAGCACTTGGACGGGTAACCATCCGGTCTGCTGAGCGCTATGGGCAAGCGGGATGCACTCAGCGCTTGTGAGGCAAACTGAGGAGCTAGTTGATTGAGAAGCTGCGGCTCCGGTCTCGTAAGCTGACATACGGCCAGGAGAGCGGTGTGCTGACCACATGCCCCTTCATATCCGCATCCAGTAACGCCTGTGGGCTGAGGACGACACGGCGGCCGGTCGGTACCGTTGGGTCTTCCAAGGACTGTTCGCACGTTTAGTTTAGACACTTCACCCGTGTCGAGAACCTCGACGATTTTTTCCTGTTATCGACATTGATACTGTCAAGAAGTCGGTCCCAGGAATTCCAGGACCTTCGACAATGTTCTGTTTTTATGTTTAATGTCGGATAACAAATGAGAAAAGAAATATTTTTTCATGTCAGAAGATTATCAGTTAATGAATACTACATGATGATAACCCTTTATCATTTTGATAATGTCCTCTTATATCTGTGGATTGGCTTGTCCTTCCCAAGCGTCAATTGACAGACTAAAGCTGTCCATCTCCACCTAAGGCGTCCTCACATCAGCCAAAAATTTTGCGAGAGAGATCATTGTGAGTTTCCACATACTTTTCCACCATATTTTCCTTTGTTTTTTCCTTTTCCTACCTGTCATGGAAACATTAATAAACACAATTCACTGAGCAGTATTTCCTTTTTTTTTTTTTGTTTTTTTTTTAGCAGTGCAAGTAAAGCAAAATTTGAAAATTAGAAACAGAACGACTCGAACCCACCACCCTCGGATTACCAATCTGTAGTCTCCACGATGAGCCGCTGAGCCACCGCTGCCCGACACGTGCCAAAAATCCTATTTTTTCTAAACTTTGGGCCATTTGGAGCTCCCATTTCTGACGCATTCATTTGTGGCCAAGCCCTTTACGTAGAATGTTCAAACATCTCGAGAACATCGGAGCAAAAGAAAGTTCCAGTTCCAGTTTGTTTGTCTCGAAGAGGGGCATCCAACGATACCACACTCGACCGGGCAGTTCATTCCAAGCATGGGTGGCGGGAAGGGGGTAGGGGGGGGGGGGGGGCTTTTAAATCTTCAACGAGAACCCTTGTTATTTATTGAAAATTACGATTCTACAGAAAAATCTACATGCGATTTAAACTGATGAAGAGGGGGGCGCAGGTGAGGAGGAACTAATGGCAGGGGAAGGGATTATTGACATCAGCTGCATCAGGACTTTATGTGGCATCAGCGGTGATGAGTGGAAATGTGTTCCGGACTGCGATTCGAAGCCGGGATATCCTGCTTACTCGACAGATAAACAGTGTGTCCGGATGGTGCAGTGGTTAACGTAACCATTGCGCCACCCGGACACACTGTTTATCTCGGTACGTCTTCCAGCTGACACACATACCCACCGAGTGAAATCTGCTCTTAGTCTCTCCTCATGTCCTCCATGCTCCATGTGTCGTTGCTATGAGATTCACGCAGGAGGTCGCACGTATTTGTGCATCCGCATTGAAGAAGGTAGATCCATTGTCCATCTAGGCGAATCAGTTACATGAATCAACAGACATCACACATTCCTATAAAATCTCCATATGTCTTTTCTGCCGGCTGGAGTAGCCGAGCGGTTCTAGGCCCTTCAGTTTGGAACCGCGCGATCGCCACGGTCGCAGGTTCGAATCCTGCCTCGGGCATGGTTGTGTGTAATGTCCTTAGGTTAGTTAGGTTTAAGTAGTTCTAAGTTCTAGGGGACTGATGACCTCAGTAGTTGAGTCCCATAGTGCTCAGAGCCATTTGAACCATTTGAAGAACTATAACAAACCAGCCTTCGGACGAACAACAACAATCATAATAGCAAAATCCAATAGGAAGACGTTCGTTGCTACCATCATCAGATATCAAAAACCTCAAAAATTTTTAAAAGAAGTTTCTTTGTCAATACTAAAAATTATGGCTAATCCATTTTTTATTCAGGTATTCTCACACTTCCAAAGAAATCTAGTGCTGACAGATGTGAATATTACCGAACTATCATGGTTGAAAAATACTAACACGAATTCGTTAGAGAAGAATGGAGAGCCTGGTAGAAGCCGCGCCGAGCTAAGGGAAGAATAGCTTGGATTCCGGAAAAACATAGGAACACGCGAAGCAGTACTGACCCTACGACTTCTCTTAGAAGATAGGTTAAAGAAAGGTAAACCTACGTTTATACTATCTGAAAATTTCGAGAAAACTTTCGACATTGTTGACCAGAATACTCGTTTTGAAATTCTGTAGGTCGCATTGGTAAAATACAGGGAATGAATAGCAATTTACAATTTGTACAGAAACCAGACGGCAGTTATAAGAGTCGTGGGGCATGAAAGGAAAACAAATGGTTCAAATGGCTCTGAGCACTATGGGACTTAACATCTGTGGTCATCAGTCCCCTAGAACTTAGAACTACTTAAGCCTAACTAACCTAAGAACATCACAGACATCCATGCCCGAGGCAGGATTCGAACCTGCGACCGTAGCAGTCACGCGGTTCCGGACTGAGCGCCTTAACCGCGAGACCACCGCGGCCGGCCATGAAAGGAAAGCAAAGGTTGAGGTGGAAGGGGGAGAGAGTTGTAACCTATCCCCGCCTTTATTCAATATGTACACTGAGCAAGCAAGAAACATTTATAGTAGGAATTAAAGTACGGGGAGAAGAAATATAAATATTGAAGTTTACCTATGACATTGTAATTGTCTGCAAATTACTTGGAAGTGCAGTTGAACGGAAGTGACAGTGTTCTGAAAGGAGGACGTAAGATGAACATCAACAAAAGCAAAACAAGGATACTGGAATGACGCTGAATTAAATCAGGTGACGCTGAGGGAATTAGAGACACTTAAAGCAGTAGATAGGTTTTCCTATTTGGGCAACACAATAAGTGATTATGGCCGAAGTAGAAAGGACATAAAATGCAGACTGTCAATGGAAAAAAAAGAATTTTTCAAGATGATAAATTTATTAACATCGAGTATAGATTTAAGTGTCAGAACGCCTTTTCTGAAACCAGTAATATGGGTTGAGGCCGTGTATGGAAGTGAAACATGGACGATACACAGCTTAGACAAAAACATAATAAAAGCTCTTGAATTGTGATGCTATCGAAGAACGCTGAAGATGGGTGTACGACATAACTAATAAGAAAGTACTGAACAAAATGGGGTAGAAAATGAATTTGTGGCACAACCTGACTAAAAGAGGGGATCGGTTGATAGGACACATTCTGAGACATCACGGGATCACCAATTTAGTACTGGAGGGAGGTGTAGGGGGTAAAAACTGTAAATGGAATGGTTCAAATGGTTCTGAGCACTATGGGACTTAACATCTGAGGTCATCAGTCCCCTAGAACTTAGAACTACTTAAACCTAACTAACCTAAGGACATCACACACATCCATACGCCAGGCAGGATTCGAACCTGCGACCGTAGTGATCGCGCGGTTCCAGACTAAAGCGCCTAGAACCACTCGGCCACTCCGGCCGGCGTTGTAAATGGAGACCAAGAGATGACTGCTGTGAGCAGATTCAGAGGAATGTAAGTTGCAGCAATTATTCGTAGATGAAGAGACTTGCATAGGCTAGAGAAGCATGGGGAGCTGCATCAAACCAGTCTTTGGACTGAAGACCACGTCAGTACCAACAACAGTTTCACGACAGCCGCTTTTATGCACCCTTTCCTTTGTAGTGTAGTTCGCAGTACTAAAGGCGCACGGCTGCTGCGCACTTCCCGCTGTAGCTCTTCAGCTCAGCGTCACGGAGATGGGCATAAATTGACGCCGGACAAGCAATGAAGAGCGCCGGCAGACGCGACGCAGAGGCAGGTTCTCAGTGCCGGAGAGACAGTCCGAGCACTCCTATGTTTTCATGCTGTCTGCAGCTACGTCCGATTTCACAACTTCCAGTTACAGCCAGCATACTAGACACGGGACAATAAAGACTTCCGTTTGTGAAGAGCGGAGAATTCATTTTGAGTAGACACATTTCTTTCACTCTTCCTTCTGTAATGAGGGGAAAGCGTAATGCGTAAACTCCCTACCAACGTGGAAGTTGTTTCCGACCACAGATACAAACTTAACAACCAATCTGCATTATGTTACATAAGACGCTCCTGAGTCTACAGTACATTCGTCACCAGATTGCACCTCTGTTCTCACTTTATACAAACAAACTTCTTTTGTTACGACAGAATGTGAGACTGTCAACCTCGCAGACCGGCCAAGTCTGCTATGGAGGTGTAATATAAGGAGATGGTGCTTCAGACTTAGGCTGCACTTTGCTTTGTAGGCGAAGCCACCATTCTAGGTGCCGCGAAACATTAGCGGACTACTTTTTACTATCGCTTCTTGTTCTTAATTTCTATCGTGTCCAAGCAATAGCTGCTTTAAAACAGAAAATGTTACAGTGCATTCGTCAATAACACGGCTGCAGGAAGGCATTTCCAGACGTTTTTGTAGCCTTAAGAGCATATTTGATTCAGTCATAAGATGTATTTCCCCCAGTTACTGTAATATTTTTTTATGAGAAGTTTGTGATATGAAAACGCTGCTTTTGTATTGCAACCTTTTCCTTGAAACAGACTGACGAAACTGATGTCCGGTGTACATCCTCTCTCTCAAAATGCTGGGAACATATTTTTCAATGTTTTGTCGGTTACTAATTCTTCCTTTTCACAGCGTTCATCCACAGAGCTTTTCGAATCGTTCTGATGAAGATTCGAAAGTCAAATGACAAAAATAAAACCACTAAAGTAAAAGTAATCAGCGCAACCAAACTTCGCGGAAATAAAAGGCAATAACCTTGAATAAGCCTGCTTACAAATGGAACATGGTTTTTCTACGCTTTACCAGATTATCATAACGATTTGTACATCCATAAATGATGCAAAATGGCATTTTTGATCAAAACATTTCCATCAGAGGCCAATGTTCGGGGCATCTAATATGGCGGACATAGGCTTCAAACTCTTTACCTCATGACCACTCCCCTTACTGTTTCTCATTGGGTGGAACCCTTAATTTAATGTAATGTATTTTAAATGAAAAAGCCAACGCGTAGAAATAACACCACTGTTTTCAGTAAACATTTTCGTAAAATATAATCCCTTCATCTCAAAACGTCGCTCGTGCCTCTGTAAGAAGTTCTATGATAAGATACATCCGCTTTCATTTAATTACAACGTGAGTATGTCACTACCATAAAATGTTTTAGCATTGCGCGAATTTATGTGAGAATGTGGCACAGATAACTCAGTCGACCAAGCTAATCGATAGCAAGCTTAAAACATTAACAGCTCGACCATAGACTAAATGTTTACAACATCAATTCAGGGCGGAGGGTGAGGGGGTGAGGGGGGGTGAGATACCACGACATTCGGATTAGATTACTATACAAGTGAATACGCAGTATGTAGTGCTACCAACTGATATTAGGCTCAGATTAAGTAATGATATATTATGTAGACTGTACACCCATATGAGAAATTGAATCCGTATCTAGCTGAAGCAGTTGGTACCATCAAACGATTGAGCAAGTGGCTGCTACAGATGAATAGAAAAATGTACACCGCAATAACGTCTTCCCATATTATAAAAGTCGATATCTTGGTCAGACAAGTTACTAAAATTGAGTTCCGGCTTCGGTCTTGCAGCCATTATGTGATCTAAAAATAAGAGCATCAAAAAATGTTTTGCGTCACCTCGGTTCCGAGAGATCCGGAACCTGCACAGAAAATTGGTATAGAGATCAACATAAACATCGCCTCTGCACTTTTTATTGCTCATGAAAACCACACCTTGCTTATTGTACCACCATACAGCGAGAACTTCAGAGGTGGTGGTCCAGACTGTTGAATACACCGGTACTTCTAATACCCAGTAGCACATCCTCTTGCGCTGATGCGTGCCTGTATTCGTCGTGGCATACTATCCACAAATTTATCAACGCACTGTTGGTCCAGGTTGTCCCAATCCTCAACGGCGATTCGGCGTAGATCCCTCTGAGTGGTTGGTGGGCCACGTCGTCCATCAACAGCCCTTTTCAATCTTGCCCAGGCATGTTCCATAGTGTTCATGTCTGGGTAACATGCTGGCCACTCTAGTCGAGCGATGTCGTTATCCCGAAGGAAGTCATTCACAAGACGTGCACGATGGGGGCGCGAATTGTCGTCCATGAACACGAATGTTTCGCTAATATTTTGCCGATATGGTTGCACTACCTGTCGGAGGATGGTATTCACGTATCGTACAGCCGTTACGACGCCATGAATTACCACCAGCGGCCTACGTCGACCACATAATGTCACTCCAAAACAGCAGGAAAACTCCACCTTGCTGCACTCGCTGGACCGTGTGTCTTAAAGCGTTCAGCCTGACCGGGTTACCTCCAAACAGAGTCTGACGATTGTTTGGTTGAAGGTATATGCGACACTCATCGGTGAAGAGAACATGATTCCAATCCTGAGCGGTCCATTGGGCACGTTATTGGGGCCATCTGTACCGCGCTGCATGGTGACGTGGTTGCAAAGATGGACCTCCCCATGAACGAGCGAAGCGTTCCAAAGGATTGGAAAAGGGCACAGGTCATCCCCGTTCTCAAGAAGGGACGTCGAACAGATGTGCAGAACTATAGACCTATATCTCTAACGTCGATCAGTTGTAGAATTTTGGAACACGTATTATGTTCGAGTATAATGTCTTTTCTGGAGACTAGAAATCTACTCTGTAGGAATCAGCATGGGTTTCGAAAAAGACGATCGTGTGAAACCCAGCTCGCGCTATTCGTCCACGAGACTCAGAGGGCCTTAGACACGGGTTCACAGGTAGATGCCGTGTTTCTTGACTTCCGCAAGGCGTTTGACACAGTTCCCCATAGTCGTTTAATGAACAAAGTAAGAGCATACGGACTATCAGATCAATTGTGTGATTGGATTGAGGAGTTCCTAGATAACAGAACGCAGCACGTCATTCTCAATGGAGAGAAGTCTTCCGAAGTAAGAGTGATTTCAGGTGTGCCGCAGGGGAGTGTCATAGGACCGTTGCTATTCACAATATACATAAATGACCTGGTGGATGACATCGGAAGTTCACTGAGGCTTTTTGCAGATGATGCTGTGGTGTATCGAGAGGTTGCAACAATGGAAAATTGTACTGAAATGCAGGAGGATCTGCAGCGAATTGACGCATGGTGCACGGAATGGCAATTGAATCTCAATGTAGCGAAGTGTAATGTGATGCGAATACATAGAAAGATAGGTCCCTTATCATTTAGCTACAAAATAGCAGGTGAGCAACTGGAAGCAGTTAATTCCATAAATTATCTGGGAGTACGCATTAGGAGTGATTTAAAATGGAATGATCATATAAAGTTCATCGTCGGTAAAGCAGATGCCAGACTGAGATTCATTGGAAGAATCCTAAGGAAATGCAATCCGACAACAAAGGAAGTAGGTTACAGTACGCTTGTTCGCCCAATGCTTGAATACTGCTCAGCAGTGTGGGATCCGCACCAGGTAGGGTTGATAGAAGAGATAGAGAAGATCCAACGGAGAGCAGCGCGCTTCGTTACAGGATCATTTAGTAATTGCGAAAGCGTTACGGAGATGATAAACTCCAGTGGAAGACTCTGCAGGAGAGACGCTCAGTAGCTCGGTACGGGCTTTTGTTGAAGTTTCGAGAACATACCTTCACCGAAGAGTCAAGCAGTATATTGCTCCCTCCTACGTATATCTCGCGAAGAGACCATGAGGATAAAATCAGAGAGATTAGAGCCCACACAGAAGCATACCGACAATCCTTCTTTCCACGTACAATACGAGACTGGAATAGAAGGGAGAACCGATAGAGGTACTCAGGGTACCCTCCGCCACACACCGTCAGGTGGCTTGCGGAGTGCGGAGTACGGATGTAGATGTAGATGTAGATGTAGATCGTCGAGAGTGAAGTAGCGCATCATGCAGACAATTGCGCACAGATTGAGTCGTAACACGACGTCCTGTGGCTGCACGAAAAGTATTATTCAACATGATGGCCTTGCTGTCAGGGTTCCTCCTAGCCATAATCCGTAGGTAACGGTCATCCACTGCAGTAGTAGCCCTTGGGTAGCCTGAGCGAGGCATGTCATCGACAGTTCCTGTCTCTCTGTATCTCCTCCATGTCCGAACAACATCGCTTTGGTTCACTCCGAGACGCCTGGACACTTCCCTTGTTGAGAGCCCTTCCTGGCACAATTTAACAATGCGGACGCGATCGAATCGCTGTTTTGACCTCTAGGCATGGTTGAACTACAGACACCACGAGCCGTGTACCTCTGTCCGGGTGGAAGGGATATGCGACAATGATCGGCTGTCGGACTTCCTCCATCTAATAGGCGCTGCTCATGTATGGATGTTTACATCTTTGGGTGGGTTCAGTGACATCTCTGGACAGTCAAAGGTACTGTGTCTATGATACAATATCCACAGTCAACGTCTATCTTCAGGAGTTCTGAGAACCGGTATGATGCAAAACTTTTTTTGGTGTGTGTTTATCAGTAGATTTCCAGAAGTGAATATCAACATTAAATGTACGAATAAGATGAACACGTTAATTAAAAATTTATCAGCCTCATATTCGAACGTGGTCAGTACATAAAAAAAAGTAGCAGCAGAGATTTCACATTTATAGATGAAATAAAGTTTACAATGATCGGCGCTAGTGTTTCCAGTAGAATTATAGTTACAGGCTATTAAACGTACAGGTATACAAAATTATGAAAATATAGAAGATGCAGAGTGGAAACTTAAGATGGTTCAAATGGCTCTGAGCACTACGGGACTTAACATCTATGATCATCAGTCGCTAGAACGTAGAACTACTTAAAACTAACTAACCTAAGGACATCACACAACACCCAGTCATCACGAGGCAGAGCAAATCCCTGACCCCGCCGGGAATCGAACCCGGGCGTGGGAAGCGAGAACGCTACCGCACGACCACGAGATGCAGGCGGAAACTTTTAAGACATTTGACAAATGAGACATAATCTATATGTTTATACAAGGGCCGTCCAATAAGTATGATACCCTATTTTATGTCTGCCAAATATACTGTGCCCATGATATGTGAGAGCTGGCGAGTTTGACTGGTATGTATTGACAATGCTGCTACCCGCTTCCAATGCATACTGCAATATCTTGCCCGTATGCTGCCAGTCAACATGGAGTTAATCACTAGAAAGTACAGCAGTGAGACTTGGGTCCATCGTTCAATCCTTGAGACAAAAAGGCAGAGCGTGGGGCATTGAAGAATCCTGGCGAAAGATCCTCCCCCCCCCCCCCCCAAAAAAAAGGAAGAAAAAAACGCAAAAGTCACACATCCGGCAGAGAAAGTTACGGTAACCATCTTTTGGAACTGTCACGGGGTGTTATTTGTTCACTGCCTTCTTCGCAACTCCACAGTGAATGCAGGGAAGTACAGTAACATCTTGAGGAATCTGCGAGATGTTATCAAAAGAAAACGTCCTTCCCACAAACATGCACAGAACAACACTTGCACCACTAACACGATCTTGTGTAACAATGCTGGACATGCCCTTATAGGGAAAGAGTTGGAAACACTCAGCGCACCCAGGAGCGAAGTCGAACATTGTCTTGGTGTTCCAGGTGTTATGGTGTGGGAGGGGGGGGGGGGGAGAGACACATTGCATGGGCGTACTGACCTCCAAATCTTTGAACACTGAGCTTTTTGCCGGTCACCGCTATTATAACACTGTACGCCATGTGCAGAACTTTTCAAAGGTGCATTCGGCACTGACTTCATTTTTATAGACGATAATGCGTGACCGCATCGAATAGTGCAGATGGAGGAGCTCTTAGAACAATGCGATATTCTGGGAATGGACTGGCCTGCCCGTTCCTCCGACCTTAATCCCATCGAGCACGTGCGAGATGCGTTGGGGAGATAGATTGTATCACGTCCATATGCACTGCAAGCAACTTCGTGGTTACTAAGTGCTCGTCTTACAGAAGTAATTGACTTTGCCATGATTTCTTCTACCACAGTCCGATCCACACGTCTGTATGAACGATGTTCCGCTACTGCAAAACCTGTAGTAAAACCAGTAGAATTGTACGAATCTAACGGGTGCAACAAATGTTTTTCAGTATCAGGTTAACAGAGCAACTGATAGAAAAGTAATTCCTGAGTGAAAACTTCGATATATTGCCACTCGTTTGATACAAAAACACAGCCAAGCTCGTCCTAATCTTTAACACTCACGTGCAATCACAATCCCTCATAATAGTCAGCTTATAGTAACCAACCGAATCCGTTACCGAAAGGATTACCAAACGGATAATCTGAGACTGAAGGATCGCTCAAATGTTACACAATTTCACCACTACGAATGTTTGCGATCACGGCTTGTATTACATGCGACGCGCATTTTGGTTATTCAAAAGTCACAGTTTACGTGTTAAAATCCAAATTTCGTATGTTCGTTTTCTCACACGTTCGCATCCACGGTTAATGTTTCATCATTATTCTGCAAAATTATCATATTTATGCAGAGCTCTTTGTATCTGCATCCTAAAATGCTGACGGCTGAGTTCCGAAACCCCCCTTTAGACTTAACAAATAAATTCTCTGGCCCACAAAATACGCGCGAAAGTACTGTCACGTGATTGGCTGGCGCATCATCAAAGCCAATCCGATATTAGTATTAAGTCGTGCAATCCCGCGTCCTTTACATATGACCAGTCACAACTTAATTGCTTTTATAAACGGTTTACTAAATGAACAAATTTAGAAACTACACAAATATCGGAATAACTCCCTCTTTAAATAAAAGAATTGTCGTAAAATAGTTATTGTTTTCCCACTCCCATAAACCCCCAAGAGTATAATTAACTTTCTCTCTACAATCACAGTTCTCAAATTAACGACATAACCAAATTTATTTAATTTCTTACTTTAAATTTACACCATGATTCACATTAAAAAACAAATTAGCAATAATTAATGATATTCGCAATAATCACAATAACTACAGATTTCTTTCCAAAATATGTTCCAGCTATTTGATAAGTGTATAGTCCGTAAGAAGGTGGCACTTTCGGCCACAGTGACAACTTCCTGCAGCACATCTGCAATGCATCTGTCATGCGATAATTATGACTCGTTGTCTACAGCCATCTGCCCGCTACCGTCTCTTACTTAACACAGTCACCATATGAAGCGTTACTGTTCACTATTTGTCAACCGCACTATGAATAGTACGCCCTGTCTCAAAAAAGTCCTTAGGAACCTTGTGGGCTGTATGGGAGGAAGCTGGAATGAATGCATTGCCATCGTTGGTGATCACACCCTGTATTAGGACCTTTTGTAATGCCCAGGGGACCATTGTAAGCCGCGGTTGCTACAGTGTAATTAATTATTGTCTTTCAATAAAAATGTCATTTAAGTTAGTCTGTATCTCTAACAGCTAGCTTCCGTACTACAGCAGTTCTGTCTATTAATGGCCCAAGTTCCGTTGAACTATATTACTTGGGAGTGACACGTTATATGAAAGTTTCTTTCGTCGTTACATTTTGCACACAAGTGTAGTAAAATACACTGTATTGTCAGAAAAAGAATGTACTAAGCGGTGTTAATCTTCGTTTTTCCCTTTGTCAGTTGACGTTGACGATCAAGAACGAATCATTTACTATGCGACAGAGTGCATAGTTCTAAGTTCTAGGGGACTGATGACCTCGGAAGTTAAGTCTCATAGTGCTCAGAGCCATTTGACAGCAAGGATTTATTGTACAAATGTCACATTACTTTCGTCATGTAATATAACAGAATACTTATGATTTTCTGGTTCACAGAAAGAAAAGGTTAAAACACCAAAGAGGCAGCTTCGATTTTGCTCTTGATAATGGAGGCAAGATCAAAGAAAAATCAAAACACTTTCATAGGATTTGCCAACCTGAAAAAGGCGTTCGACAATGTAAAATGGTCCAAATTGTTCGAAATTCTGAGAGAAATAGTTGCAAGCTGTATGGAAAGACAAGTAGCGTACATCATTTACAAGAATCAAGAGGGAATAATAAGACTGGGAGACCTCGATCGAAGTGGTCGGATTAAAAAAGGTTTGTCAGGGATATAATCTGTCACCCATATTGTTCAATTTACGCATTGAAAAAGCAATGATTAAAATAAAAGAAAGGTTCAAGAGTGCGTTAAAATTGAGGATGAAAGGATATCAGTGATAAGACTCTCCGATGACTTTGCTATCCTCACTGAATGTCAAGAAGAATTACAGGATCCGATGAGTGGAAGGAACAGTCTAATGACTACAGAATATGGGCTGAGATTAAACCAGAGAAAAATTAAACTAAAGAGAAGAAGCAGAAATGACAACAGCGAGAAACTTAACATTAGAACTGGGGATCACAAAGTAGACGAAGTTAAGAAATTTTGCTACCTATGTATCAATATAACCCATGTCGGACGGAACAAGGAGAACTTCAAACGCGGAGCGGCACTAGAAAAACTGTCATTCATGGCTAGTATCACACATAGACCTCAATCTGAGAAAGAAGTTTCTGAAACCATACATTTGGAGCAAAGCATTGTATGGTAGTGAAAAATGGGCTGTGGAGAAAACCGGAACGGAAGAAAGTCGAAGCATTTGAGATGTGGTGCTACAGCCGAATGTTGAAAATAGGTGGACTGATAAGGTAAGGAATGCGGAGGTTCGCCGCAGCATCGGCGAAGAAAAAAAAATTATGGGAAACACCGACATGAGGAAGAGACAGAGTGATAGGAGATAAACAAATGCCAATTGAGAAGCAATCTTCATAGCAGCCCTTTGTTGAGCGACGTGAAGAAAATCATTCCGAAATTGCTGAGAAAGTTTATTCGGGTATACGATGATTAGCCTTGTTTCAACAGTACTAAATCGCAAACCTATCACGGTGTGACCAAGAAAGTCGTTCTCAGAATTATTTTTTCACTCTTCGGCGGAGAGTGCGCTGATATTACACTTCCTGGCAGATTATGCGGGGCTCGTTGTGACGTGCAGGTGGAATTAAAGCTGTGAGAGCGGGTCGTGAGTCGTGCTTGGGCAGATCAGTCGATAGAAGACTTACCCGTAAAAAATAAAAATCCCACCTTGTAGCCCTGGTCCGACACACAGTTTTAATAACAGAACATCATTAATTGTCCCTATCACTGACAAACATCATTGTTAAAAATGAGAAAGTGTCGGAACAAATTATAGGAGCTGAACAAATCAAAGGTATTTATAAATCGGTGACATAAAACGATAAACTACACAAACCAAGGCGCCTGCTTTACAAATAAGCAACAGAAGTCCACGTAGCACTTTC
The DNA here is from genome assembly GCF_023897955.1 of Schistocerca gregaria. Classification (NCBI taxonomy): domain Eukaryota; kingdom Metazoa; phylum Arthropoda; class Insecta; order Orthoptera; family Acrididae; genus Schistocerca; species Schistocerca gregaria. The sequence continues at coordinate 228,361,203 of NC_064925.1, read as the reverse complement.
AACATGACAGGAATCGAATTGTGGCAGTTTTTCTTTAGTGTGGTGCACTTATTTCTCTCGTGAATGTATCCTGAATTTTAATCGAAGATGATGCGTAAGGAGGAGGGTCAAACAGGTTTCAAATGGCTCTGAGCACTATGGGACTTAACATCTCATGTCATCAGTCCCCTAGAACTTAGAACTACTTAAACCTAACTAACCTAAGGACATCACACACATCCATGCCCGAGGCAGGATTCGAACCTGCGACGGTAGCGGTCACGCGGTTCCAGACTGTAGCGCCTAGAACCGCACGGCCACACCGGCAAGTCCAAATAGGTTTCTCTACTGCCTGAAACTAGTATAGCACTCACATTGATGTTTTTTTCAGCTCAGAGTAACAATACGAGGACACGCTTCTCGTGTCATTAACAAGTCTTCACCCCACACATCAAGCCGCCTTTCTCCAATTTTTTGGCATCACACACGCAAAGACGCCAAAAACGGGCTATCGTTCTGCACACGATCTTCACATATTCTAATCACAAATTGATCCTTGCACAAGTACCAAGTGTAGAAGTATGAAACCGGAATTTGGTTCCAATAATTACACGTCTGTTGTTTGAAACTGATAAACAATATTTTGTTCAAAATAACCTCCATTGCTATTTACACATTTCTCCCACCTCTCCAGCAGGCTATGAATGCCACGCCGAAAAATAGTATCTTCTTTTGAGGCGAACCATTCAGCGAGCCATTTTCGTAAATTTCCATACGAATTAAAGCGTTGTTCAGCGAGAGCGATCCCAATGATGCAGATAGATGATAATCGGACGGAGCCAAGTCTGGAGAATAAGCCGCATGCCGTATTTCCCAACTGAACGCCTCGATCTTTCCCCGACCCGTTTTACTACGTGTGATGGTGCGCTATTATGGAGCAATATGACTCTGCATTGCCCTTTTCTCTACTCCGTCGCCACGCGGCATTTCCGAGCGGTCTCAGGGGCTGTAGTCATGGACTGTGCTGCTGGTCCCGGCGGAGGTTCGAGTTCTCCTTCGGGCATGGGTGTGTGTATTTGTCCTTAGGATAATTTAGGTTAAGTAGTGTGTAAGCTTAGGGACTGATGGTCTTAGCAGTTAAGTCCCATAAGATTTCACACATATTTCAACATTTTTTTTCTACTCCGTCGTTTTTCAGGTAATACTCGATTTAAATCGATCATTTGTTTAGCGATCGGTGTTCATCAGGTTTCAGCAGCTCATAATAGATGGCACCTTTTTGCTCCCACGAAACACAGAGCATTGTCTTTGCAAAGTAATTTCGTCTAGCAGTGTGTGTCGATGGCTTGCCTGGATTTACCCATTATTTGCGACGCTTAGGAGTCTCAAAATATATCGATTTTTCATCACCTGTCACTGTTCGATGGAGAAACGACTTTATTTTGTCTCTGGCTAGCAGCATTTCACATGTGGCATTTCGATTTGCTTGCTGTCTTTCATGCAGTTCATGCGGTACCAATTTTCCCCACTTTCAGCACCTTTACCATAGCTTTCAACCGAAAAGAAATGGCTTTTGCGTCACATTCAACTGCTCCTGTTGAGTTTGAGTATCATCTTCCTCCATTAAGGTCCCCAATTCGTTGTATTTGAACTTTTCGGTGGCTTCCCGCGCTCGTCGTTTCTTACATCAAAATCACTACTTTTGAATTTTTTCAACCACTCTAAACACCGTGTTTTCTGAAGAGCATGTTTCTCCGAAAGCTTCGACAAGAATTCAATGTGATTCTGCAGCAGTTGTCTTCAAATGATAACAGAAAACCAATGCTGTCCACGAATCGTAGTTCGTATGCACAAAACTCGACTTATTTACTGGTTTCAAACAGAACCTGGGTTACTGAGTGTGGACATTCGTCAGCCGTTACAGGAACCGGGTGGCGTTGAGGACGCGGTCTCACGGGCCCTATATTGACAGCTAGCACCATCATAGGAAATTCCAGTTTCATACTCCGACACCTGGTATGCTGGACTGTGTACAGGAGAAATGTATTTGTGTACGCTTGCACAAAACTTAATGATGCATGCTTGTCAAGCTTGCAGTTACGCTTGATATAGTTGGTCATTAGTATAATGTGAACCGTGTACTCCTGTAGAGTCTTGGATGCCACCCTGTACGTATTGTTTGGTAGTTTGAGACCTTTTAGTTAGTGCACAAACATACCGTTGATTGAGTGTGGGTAATAAAGTGCTAACACGACTGTTTGTGCAAATTACGCTGCTGGCTTCTAATTGGCAGCATAATAAACTTCACTGAAACCTATGCGGCCTTTGTTAATGGACTATGACATCAAGGTTATATAAAGAACTTGACCCGCTATTGATCCACACGTTCGTTTGGTGGCATAGCAGAACTTGACCGCAATCCTTTTCGCGAAAGATTGTATAAGAAGCTTGGAATGCTATTGTTTGCGATGTTAATTATGCACATTATTTACCTCTTGACCGGACGCTGTGTCTCGAAACGCGCAGCACAGATTAATGTATATAATATTTATGCTACTCACTGTAATGTTTTTATTGACAATACAAAGCGTTACGTCATTAATCAGACGGCTACCGATCCCGGAAAGCTACGAACGTAGCAAGTCCATGTCTCTTACACTGCACTATGTAACAGAACAACGTAGTTCATTGTAGATGAAATTATGTATCTTTAACTGTTTATAGCATAAGTAAAAAAAAAAAAAAAAGGAAAAACGTATGTGACACTGACTTTCGGCTCTGTCTCTCATACGAACATGCAGTTAATAGTCACAGAATTTGCAGGATTCGATGTAACGAGTAAGCATATTGTACTGTTTTATTCAAATTAAGACGCTAACGCCGATTATTATAATGCAAAAATAGTGCACGCACGTCTTTGTTGTCTTTTGGTCACATTTCCTCAACGACAATTACCAGGTATTTTAGAGAGACTGCCTACACTACGCTTGTTCGTCCTTTGTTAGTCTATTACTGTGCTGTATGTAGTTCTTACCACATAGGATTTATGGAGGACATCGAAGAAGTTGAAATAAGGGCAGTTCGTTTTCTTTTATCGCTAAATATGGGAGAGAGTGTCACAGATGTGGTAAGAGAGTCGGGGCAGGAGTCATTGCCACGTGGGATTAGCCGAGCGGTCGCAGGCACTGCAATCATGGACTGTGCGGCTGGTCCCGTTGGAGGTTCGAGTCCTCCCTCGGGCATGGGTATGTTTGTTTGTCCTTAGGATTATTTAGGTTAAGTAGTGGGTAAGCTTAGAGACTGATGACCTCAGCAGTTAAATCCCATGACATTTCACACACATTTGCACACAGAAGAGTAATTAAAGCAATGGAGTTTTCGTTGCGGCTAGATCTGTTCACGAAAGTTCATCTTTCTCCTCTGAATATCAAATTATATTACCGTCGCCAACATATATATATATAGAGTAATTATCATCTTAATAAAAGAAGATAAATCGGAGCTCGTACTGAAAGATTAAAGTGTTCATTTCTGCCATTCGCTGTTAGAGAGTGGAACGGTAGAGAAATATTCTGAAGGCGGTGCGAAGAACGCTCTGCCGGGCACTTAAATGTAAACTGCAGGGTAGATTTGTAAATGTAGGTGTAGATGCAGATGAATATTGGCGCATCCAAATTTAAGAGGCGATATTTGTACGTCTGATGAACAGAACAGGAGATAGCATTAAAACTTGCCGTAAGCTACTGCAAAATGCTACTTTTTCGACGAAATCTCTATTCTTTTCTGTCGTTTATCATATGTGTAAGTAGAGAATGTGACCATGTACTAGCAATTTGTATTGAAAGAGCCTCACACTAGCTGCATTATTAAGATAGGTTACTTATAAAAAGCTGTACCATTTGTGTAAAACAATGCTATCATTTTCTTTAGAGAAAAGTAGTTGTAAGCACACTTTCAGAGGAATCATGGGAAATTGAATGCGCCTGCAGCTGAACAATTACTTGAAACTCGAAGTGAACTAAAAATATTGTTGGTTGCATTATATACTGTTCATCCAACTCAACTGGTTTGGATCTAGTAGCGCACAACTGATTATGGTTTTTAGTGTGAACAAACAATTCCCTAGGAGAACGTTTAAGGGTTGACGCTTCACGATAACTACTACCGTCACCTTTCAAGGACAATAATCTTGCATATGAAAAACCTACCGAGCATAATTTGTGACACAAAACCTTGGTGGAACAAATGGACACAAACCACCACCGAAGCTAAGATACAAACCAAGATGCAGCTCGCTACACTGAACAATCCAAAAACTGTAACGCCTACAACACTATAAAATGTAAAAAGTGAGTCCTCATTCAAAGGTAAAATCAAATACAGGGTGAGTCAGGAGCAAGCCACATGCTTTGAGGGGTGACAGTATTAATGATTCTGAACAAAAACCGTAATTTTAAAATATGTGCTCTTCTCAAGTTTCCGCTTAAAGTAATGAGACAATTGGGAAAAGGACAAATCCAGGTGACAATAACTGAAACATTCGGCTCTTCCACCCAGTGATCGAAAAGTCCACCGTCAAATGTAGACACTACCTGTGTTGCTGATCTAATCTCATTCATACAGTCCTTAACTGGAGCACACGCTTGTTAAATACGAGCGAGAAGTTTCTCCTTTGTGTCCACTCTGTGCCTGTAGACTTCACTCCCAAACCAAGCCCACAAACAGTAATGTAATGGAGTAAGATCTTCATGGTCAAGACGTAGTTTCGTGGAGACTGATCCAACGGCCAAAGCGCACTTCACTGGCGCATGGTGGGAAGACGAAAAAGATCCCCGGGTGACCCCTTGGCACTGAAACGAAGAGTAAAGACAACACTACGAGGCCAAATGTCGCTTTGGTTGTATTCGCGTGTGAGTGCTAGTGAAAGAGGATGTACTACTGACGCAGGTGATTTTTAAACAGAAGTATGTCGGACAAGGGCATATGTTCATTTGACGGTTTTTGTTCAGAATCACCAATACTATCACCCCTCAAAGCACGTACCTTTCCTCCTGACTCACTCTGTATGTGAAGTTGTGAGGTGAAGTTCGAATGAAAAGGGGGAGACCGTCTTCCATTAGACGGTGTAAGATAACAACTGAACACACAAACTTCAAATACAGCAGTTCACGCAGAGTGAGCTCAGTTTTGTTGTCTCGTGTGGTTCATCATGATATTGTTTGTTAATACACGTATTCTCATTCCAGTTACATTGATCACCCAGAACATCAACTACCTAATAGCCGGTATGTCCAACTTTCGCATGGATAACAGTGGCGACGCGTCGTAGTAGCAGTATGGAAGCAATGAGAGCTTGGTAGGTTGCTGGAGGGAGTTGACACCACATGTGCACACACAACTCACCTAATTCCCCGAAATTCCTAGGAAGGGGGGGGGGGGGGGGGACATGAGCTCTGACAACAAGCAATACGTTCAATCACATCCCATATGTGTTCGATCTGGTTCACATCCGGCAAGCTGGTGGAGGGGGGAGAGATGGGGGAGGCCAGCACATCAATTGGAAATTCGCCATTGTGTTTCCCGGACCACTCCATCACATACACGAGCTTGTGATACGGAGCATTATATTGTTGAAAAAAAAAAAAAAACTCTTCCACCGGTAAACATGATCGTCATGAAGGGGTGAACATGCTCTGCAAGTACTGTACAATACCACTTAGCCGGTCATGGTGCCTTCCACTGAACCCATGGATGATCACGTGAATGTTCTGAGAACATAATGGAGCCGCCACCAGCTTGTCTCTGTCCTGCAACACACGTGTCAAGGAGCTGTCCCTTGGAAGACGACGGATTCGCGTCCACCCATCAGGATGATGAAGATAGTACTGTATCGGGATTCGTCAGACCCATGCAACGCTCAGTCACTGCACCAATGTCCAGTGCCGAGGGTCACGTGTCCATTTCAGTCGTAGTTTCCGATGTCGTGGTGTTAACATTGGCACATTCAAGGGCCGTCGGTTGCGGAGGCGCATCTTGAAGAGTGTTTGGTGCACTGTGTGTTCAGACTCTGCCCAACATTAAAGTCTGATGTTAGTTCTGCCACAGTTCGCCATGTGTCCGGTTTTACCAGTCTGCCGAGCCTACGACGTCCGACATCCGTAATGATGGGTGGCCACCCAAGCCCAGGACGTCTGGCCGTAGACACTCACCATATTACTCCTCGAACACCCAAGTCGCACAGTTTCCGAAATGCTCATGCCTCCGGGCCATCGCAGTCTGCCTTCAGTTAGGTAGATCCCTCGCCTTTCCCATTGTACACTGAGACAGCACGCTCACTGGTACTATATGCCACCACGCGCTCTGTCTGACTGTTACTCGTTCCTCGCCAGGCGACGCTGTTATCGCCTGGACGGTTCTCGGTAGATAGTAGGTTGGTGTTCGTAATGTTATGGCTAATCAGTGTGTATGTTCTGACGATTGTTGCTGAGACAACCGAAATACGTTAGTCAGTACAATAAATACACATGATATTATAGTACCGACAGAAGCTTCTGGAAAGCACGTGTGACCTTCGTAGCAACGTCCATATCGCTTTGGAACTACCTACGAGTAATGCGAAGCTCCGGATCAGATCACTGGAACGAAAATTGTACACTGGAAGCACTCTTTCAGCCCGCATCTCGTGGTCGTGCGGTAGCGTTCTCGCTTCCCACACCCGGGTTCGATTCCCGGCGGGGTCAGGGATTTTCTCTGCCTCGTGATGGCTGGGTGTTGTGTGATGTCCTTAGGTTAGTTAGGTTTAAGTAGTTCTAAGTTCTAGGGGACTCATGACCATAGATGTTAAGTCCCATAGTGCTGTGAGCCAGCCAGCAGTCTTTCAATTTCTCTCGCAACTGGTTCCATAGAACTAGGTCTCATTTCAAATCGTAAAAGTCTCAGGATGATTATTGAACAGTTTGAGAGTCATTGACACAGAGGCACTTTAGGCACAGAAAAAATACATTACTTTATCTGTATTTACACAAAATTCACCATGTCCGTTCTCTCACCCAAGACACCCTTCCATCTTAGAGTTAGTTCCGAAAACAAAATACAGCTACCACTGAAATCTTCCACAAGCACTGACTAATTCACTTCGAAAAAATCTAGTGAAAATAAAAGAGCGTAAAGGAAAGAATACACTCACTGTCCCAGACGGTGTCACCATTCAATATGATTCCTCAGTCACTGATTTTATGTATTGAGTCCTGATAAGGAATTATTAAATGCTAAAACTTTCACTCACTAAGAACAGTGGATACCAACGTTTGATTTTAGCTTTTTTAACAGGTATTTTCACTGATTCTGTTTCACTAATGTTAACTGGTATCTTCGGCTGAGTGCTACCTCGTGTTAAAATCTCATATTACTCTAACAGACACAGTAAGGGTAAATGAAGCTGCTGTTGTCTGGATGGAAAAATCCTGTAACACGTGTGCCATTGCTGAAATTCACACCTAGGTTCATCATCAGTACTGCAAACCTTCGCCCGTAGCATGATTATACTCGAAGTTAAGAAATATTTTTGAATGTTTGGCTCCATAAGGTTCCCTTTCTGTGCAGCGACCGTGGAATATAAAATTATAAAGAATGTAGCAACCAGTCGCGGAAACATAATTTATTTATCTTGTAGCAAATGGATTTCAGCTGATATCAGTCATCATCGGTGCATTTTTTAACCGATACATGCCATAAGTAGAAGTACTGTCCTTGGCAGATTTCTATCATAAACTCATGATCCCTCTCGGAGATCCTAACTGCTGTTTAATCCGGAGTCGTTAGCCAATGGAGAAATCAACAGGACTCTTTTTCAATTACAGGAAAAATATCCCGTTCATACACTTCTGTGTCTTGAATGCAGTGTATTGGTTCTGCATCCTCATACTGTTGATAATTACTGGTTCATCCGCCTTCTAGGAGCAGTTTCCCACTCCAAGGGCAAGAGAATGCGCTGAGCCTCTGCCCGCATCTCCACCATCTCTTAGAATGCTGTTTGCAGGTCTTCGGTGCCATTGCTGATAATTTTTACTGAAAATTTAGGCAATGGCTGTTCTCTAACATGTGACCCAATACGTTTTGATTACTAGTCAAAGAAGCTACCCTGTACCATCGTGTGCAAACGAGGAACCCGATAGTCATTTATGAAAAAAAGTTTTACGAGCCTGGATCAAGAAGTAATGACCCCCTGTGAGATAAAAAAAATTAATAATGAAAATGTAACAGCGAAATAGTGTGAACTGTCCTGTACAAAACGCTGACGTTAAACACAGTCATTATGCATTTGTACACATTAACACTATCATTGAACACAGGCATCAAAACAAGTTTAGAAAGAATTCTTGAACCGTTTTTCGCAGAATTATTTTGAAACTCTTGATCGTAAACTGTAACCCGTGAGTCCCCTGGGTTCTATACATCAGCACGTCCTAGACCGGTATCTGTGACAGACGTTGTCGGCCGTTGGCTGTAATGTCCGTTTCTCCATTATCAAACTTCTTCACCAAACGAACATCGATATCCATTACAGCGTCAAAGTACACTTCCTTGATGAATGATTTTAAAACACCTTTAAAATCGTGAGTGAAGAGGCGAAACACAATTAAAAAAAATTGTGGTGGTTGTGGTGGTAGTAAGTTCCTATGTGACCAAACTGCTGAGGTCATCGATCCCTAGGCTTACACACTAACTTAAACTAACTTACGCTACCCCGCGCGCCTCAAATTTTGTTTTGGTGCCTGGATTCAACTGAGGTGACAATAGTCATGGGATAGCGATAGGCACATACACAGATAGCGGTAGTCTTGCGTACACAAGATTTAAAAGGGCAGTGGACTGGCGGAGCTGTCATTTGTACTTGGATGAGACATATGAAAATGTGTCCGACGTGATTATGGTTCAAATGGCTCTGAGCACTATGCGACTTAACATCTGTGGTCATCAGTCCCCTAGAACTTAGAGCTACTTAAAGCTAACTAACCTAAGGACATCACACACATCCATGCCCGAGGCAGGATTCGAACCTGCGACCGTAGTGGCCACGCGGTTCCAGACTGAAGCGCCTAGAACCGCACGGCCACACCGGCCGGCTGACGTGATGATGACAGGACGACCGAAATTAATAGACTTTGAAAGTGGAATATTAGTTGGAGCTACAAGCATGGGACTTTCCAGTTCGGAAATCGTTAGGGAATCGAATATTCCGATATCGACGGCGTCGAGAGTGTGTCGAGAATACCAAATTCGAGGCATCACCTCCCACCACGGACAACGCAGCTTTGACTTAACGACCGAGTGCAACGGCGTTTGCGTAGAGTTGTCAGCGTTAACAGACAAGCAACAGTGCGTGAAAAAACCGCAGAAATCAATGTGTGTCCTACGATGAACGTATCCACTAAGACAGTGCGGTGAGATTCGGCTTTAATGGACTGTGGTGGCAGACGACGACCAATGCGAATGCCTTTGCTAACAGCACTGATCGTCTGGATTGCCTCTCCTGTGTTCGCTTGGTCCCTAGACTGTAAAACCGTGAACTGGTCATATGAATTACGATTTCAGTTGGTAAGCTAATGGTAGGGTTCGAATGTTGCGCAGATCCCACGTAGCCATGGACCCAAGTTGAAAACAAGGCACTGTGAAAGCTGGTGGTGGCTCCATAATGGCATGGGCTGTGATTACAAGAAATGGACTGGCTCCTCTGGTCCAACTGAACCTATCACTGACTGGAAAAGGTTATATTCGGCTACTTGGAGGCCATCTGCAGCCATTGAAGCCATTGATGGACTTCATGTTCCCAAACAACGATTCGCCATGTTACCGAGCCACAGTTGTTCGCAATTAGTTTGAAGAACACTCTAGACAATTCGAGCGAATGATCAGGTCACCTAGATCGCCCGGCATGAATCCCATCGAACATTATTGGACATAATCGAGGGGTCAGTTAGTTGAAGCTACATGGATAGGGCAATTAATTTCGGGTATCATTAGGGAATTTAATATTTCGAGATTCATAGTTCCAAGGATGCGCCGAGAATACCAAATTTCAGGAATTATTTCTCACCACGGTCAACACAGAGACCAACGGCCTTCGCTTAACGACCGAGAGCAGCGGCGTCTGCGTAGAGTTGTCACTGCTAACAGACAAGCAATACTGCGTGAAATAACTGCAGAAATCGATGTGGAATGTACGACGAGGATATCCGTTACGATAGTGCGCCGAAATGTGGCGTTAATGGACTATGGCAGCCTGCGATCAACTCGAATGCCTTTGCCTAACAGCACGACATCGCCAGCAGCGCTCCTCCTGGGCTCGTTTGGACCCTAGACGACTGTAAAACCGTGGATGGGTCATATGAGTCCCAATTGTAGGTGGTAAAAGCTGATGATAGGGTTCGAATGTGTCAAAAAGACACTGTGCAAGCTGGTGGTGCCTCCATAAATGGTGTGGGCTATGTTTACAAGGAATGGACTGGATCCTCTGGTCCAAGTGAACCGATCATTCACAAGCTGCGACATCATAGCGAAAAAACAGTGACCCGTATATGTAATAAGTTTCCTTTAATTTACGTCTATGGTCACAAACTTTTTGTTAACAGATTACCGGTTTCGGTATATGTATTTGACGATGCTGGTGCTGATTCCGCATTTAACATATGACGATGCCTCTATGGCTGCCGTACGTTAGGACTTTGATTTTATGAAACAGGTCTGATGATGGTCATTAAAGACCGAAACCGGTAATCTGTTAACAAAGTTTCTGATCATAGACGTAAATTAAAGGAAACTTAGAACCGATCATTGATTGTAACTGATTATCTTGGGCTACTTTGAGACCATTGCAGCCATTCACGGACTTCATACTCCCAAACAATGACGGAAGTTTTATAGTTGTTTCACCACATCTCTAATTTCTTTATCAACGCTTGCATAATTACCTTGAAGTGACGTGTTAGGAACATTTACTTTCACAAAACTATGAGTGAGGTAAACCGTTTGGATAGACAATCTCCGAGGCTGAAACAGTCTGCCATAAAGTGACTATTCTCCTGTAAGAAATAGAATACCGGTATATCATTTCCTAGTTCAAGTGTACTTTTGTACTTCACCCCTCCATCGAACATTACTTAAATAAAGCAGTTTACGTATTCACCACGCACGTCCTCCCATAGTACTTTAAAAAGCTTTAAGTTTATAATTTTTGTCTTAATAATACTGTTTCTGTAATCGTCTGCAGCTCTTCTTGAAGGGATTAGCTAAGTTTTTTTAGCGGCCAGAGCCTCTCTGAGATTCACGCAGTATCACGGATACAGTAACAGTGCAGCCGACAACGAGCGATTCCACCGACAGCCACTTCGACAGCCCTTCGACCCTTTCAAACAACGCTAAAAAAAAATGTGACCGCTGTTTCACTATCGTCGACCGAGTTTGGTGAAACAAAGACGTCGGGCGAAATTCAATCTAGATCAGCGGTATCATCTTTGTTCGATGGGATAAACGTAATTGTTTGTTACAAAGGTTTTTCTTTTTAATGTTCCGTGACCCTGTAAGCGTATTGTCATATCGCTGGCTTAGTTGTGGAGTATCTTTGCGGGCAGCCGCCTCTGCAGAGTCGAGCACGGGACACGGAGCTGTTATGTTGTGTGTAGGTAGCTCTACATGTGAGAGGCTTCGAAAGTACGTCAAGAAGTAATTAAAAATGAGCAGTGCCGCTCATAACATATTGTGTATCGTACAGCGTCAATCATTCGCGCCGTGTTCGGTCTCCCAGAATGAACTGATGTGAATCAGTAAAAATTAGGTACCATAAAACAGTGCAGTCAAGTGCCGGTGACCTGTAGCGAGCGTGAGGACGTGCGTTCGATCATCACGTTTCCGCATTATCAACAATCGGCCGCGCGGCGACGGTTACGCGTACGCTCGTAGAAGTGAGAACTGAGAACTGAAAAATTAACTTTACGGACAGCGTTGTATCATTACTAGTGTCAAGGAGGCCTGGTATAGCGGATGAACTTTCGTTCGATCATTCGGCTTTCGCATCATCAACAATCATCCGCGCCGCGTTCGGTACGCGTACGCTCGTCCAAGTGATATTGTGGACAGATAATCATCAAGATTGTTCATTGGGATAAACATTTACGACTTAGTGTAAACAGTGCAATCTGTGATTTCTTATCGTCTCAGAATATAGTTGTTCATACCAGACGACGGACAGTGTTGTGTTTTAACGTCGAGTGGCTCCCCTAACCCGCTTGCACATTTCAATAGATAATTTCAGGAAAGCCAGCAGCAGTGTGGGGCAGAACAATACGACCGCCGCGGGGTTATCAGGTACGTGGGGTGGACAGGGTGCACGGTCAAGAAAAGCAGAAACGACAACCAGTTTAAGGTACCCCACCCATTTGTACTCCCGGGGGTGTTACAACCCTCTTGCCCGACATTCGCAACCTCTTCTTCCCTCCCCCCTATGACGTCTCGCCCCACTGTTTGAGAGCCACTGGCTTCAGGCAAATGGCGCTATGGTGCCTTTGAAAGGGCACGGTTTGTTTCCTTTGACAACCAAAAAATGGTTCAAATGGCTAATGGGACTTAACATGTGAGGTCATCAGTCCCCTACACTTAGAACTACTTAAACTTAACAAACCTAAGGACATCACACACATCCATTCCCGAGGCAGGATTCGAAACTGTGACCGTAGCAGCAGCGCGGTTCTTGACTGAAGCGCCTAGAACCGCTCGTCCACAACGACCGGCCTTTCACATCCTTCACTAACTCGAGCTTTTTCTCCGTCGCTAATGACCTTGCTGTCAGCGGGACTTTACACTCTATAATTCTCCTTCCTTCTGCTGCGGGATAATGCTGTTTCGTTTCCTAACCGTCCCGCGGGCGCTGGATGTTTCAGAGTTAGACGTCAGCAGCACATGTGAGGCGATGCAAGGTCTCCCTGCCTACGATGTCAAGGCGCCGAGCCATGTAATAACCTGCTCGCCAGGACACCAGCCACAAACAAACTCAAACACCTGTACTTCGTTGACTGCGCACTTCCAGATAGATGTAAAAAACGCAGCATAACATCTTACCCGCCAGTGAGAAACGTCAGTCCTATTTCCCTAGGTAAGCTAAAGGAAGAAGCTATTCCGTGACCGACTCTTAATACTGGTGTTATAAAATATTTTCATCATCAGCACATTGCACGTGGAGCTTTTACTGCTACTGTGCCAACAACCTGGATCCTGCTCCCGGTAGCGTCAACAAATTTTCCGTTCTGGGAGGGCCGTAGTAGGACAAGGTCGACAGGAGACCTAGTTTACGATTATAAACGTAACTGTAGAGATCCGCATTAGGAAACAGACATGCGACAGTAGATGGCGGCTTCTCACGTGCTTCGCATTATTAATCCAAGGCCATTTCTCGTCTTGGACTTCCTTCAGGCACAGAATTTAAAGGACGAGATGCAAACAACGTATTTACCGTCCCAAGAGTACCTTGTCGCTCTGTCCCTCATTGTGGCGAGCATCCTACACGTCGACGTCACCCATCGAAACAACAATGTCTCAGACTAAAAATGGTCCACGGCCTATCTTCTCACATCAAAAACTCTTGTCACGTTAAATATATTTTCACCCAAAAAAGCTTCACAACAAGCTAATGAAATAATAATTTAATATTAACAAGGAAAACATTGCCTAAAGTTCTGCAAAACTGTATTTATTTGGTCACGAATCGTCATTCGGCTTATCAGAATGTCGCAAAGACACATACCCGGATATCATTTCTACAGAAGATACAAAAATAACAAAGGTTTCGCATAGCAAAATATTACAATAATTACATTAACTAAAATGGTGGGGGGGGGGGGGGGAGGTGGGGGGGGGGGGGGGAACGAAGTTTTTCTGTGAAGATACATGTAACAAATGATGAGAAATAATATGAATTTACCGTTTGAATCTGGTATTTGTAACGAGGGGGAAAATGGAAACTGAGTGTGATTATGTAATATTTGTTGGTTAATACGTTTATGGAAGAGTACTTAATAACAAATGACTATCAGTGGTTTCTCCAGTCCTTCCTCTACGACCTGACCGTTGTGCTCTCTATCCTCTAACTTCGTATACGCCCTTGTAGCCTGTACCAGTAGTGATAACTCTAAATTTAGTATCGGCAGCAGCTGTGAATTCATTGGCTTTTTCAAGAGTGATTATGCCTCTTGTGGCAGCTATCATGAAGGCGTAATTGAAGCCCATGCCAATGGCGCTGGTTTATGTTCAATGTATACAGCACTAAACACTATAACACTACCTGATCCATCCATATTCAGAGTAGAAAATGCTAATGAACCAACTAAGGCAACGCCACAGCAAAACCCCTTCCCACCTTAGTCGTATATAAAAATGCAAAAAAATAGTTCAAATCTACATCTACATCTACATCTACATCCGTACTCCGCAAGCCACCTGACGGTGTGTGGCGGAGGGTACCCTGAGTACCTCTATCGGTTCTCCCTTCTATTCCAGTCTCGTATTGTACGTGGAAAGAAGGATTGTCGGTATGCTTCTGTGTGGGCTCTAATCTCTCTGATTTTATCCTCATGGTCTCTTCGCGAGATATACGTAGGAGGGAGCAATATACTGCTTGACTCTTCGGTGAAGGTATGTTCTCGAAACTTCAACAAAAGCCCGTACCGAGCTACTGAGCGTCTCTCCTGCAGAGTCTTCCACTGGAGTTTATCTATCATCTCCGTAACGCTTTCGCAATTACTGAATGATCCTGTAACGAAGCGCGCTGCTCTCCGTTGGATCTTCTCTATCTCTTCTATCAACCCTACCTGGTGCGGATCCCACACTGCTGAGCAGTATTCAAGCATTGGGCGAACAAGCGTACTGTAACCTACTTCCTTTGTTGTCGGATTGCATTTCCTTAGGATTCTTCCAATGAATCTCAGTCTGGCATCTGCTTTACCGACGATCAACTTTATATGATCATTCCATTTTAAATCACTCCTAATGCGTACTCCCAGATAATTTATGGAATTAACTGCTTCCAGTTGCTGACCTGCTATTTTGTAGCTAAATGATAAGGGACCTATCTTTCTACGTATTCGCATCACATTACACTTCGCTACATTGAGATTCAATTGCCATTCCGTGCACCATGCGTCAATTCGCTGCAGATCCTCCTGCATTTCAGTACAATTTTCCATTGTTGCAACCTCTCGATACACCACAGCATCATCTGCAAAAAGCCTCAGTGAACTTCCGATGTCATCCACCAGGTCATTTATGTATATTGTGAATAGCAACGGTCCTATGACACTCCCCTGCGGCACACCTGAAATCACTCTTACTTCGGAAGACTTCTCTCCATTGAGAATGACGTGCTGCGTTCTGTTATCTAGGAACTCCTCAATCCAATCACACAATTGATCTGATAGTCCGTATGCTCTTACTTTGTTCATTAAACGACTATGGGGAACTGTGTCAAACGCCTTGCGGAAGTCAAGAAACACGGCATCTACCTGTGAACCCGTGTCTAAGGCCCTCTGAGTCTCGTGGACGAATAGCGCGAGCTGGGTTTCACACGATCGTCTTTTTCGAAACCCATGCTGATTCCTACAGAGTAGATTTTTGTCTCCAGAAAAGACATTATACTCGAACATAATACGTGTTCCAAAATTCTACAACTGATCGACGTTAGAGATATAGGTCTATAGTTCTGCACATCTGTTCGACGTCCCTTCTTGAGAACGGGGATGACCTGTGCCCTTTTCCAATCCTTTGGAACGCTTCGCTCTTCTAGAGATCTACGGTACACCGCTGCAAGAAGGGGGGCAAGTTCCTTCGCGTACTCTGTGTAAAATCGAACTGGTATCCCATCAGGACCAGCGGCCTTTCCTCTTTTGAGCGATTTTAATTGTTTCTCTATCCCTCTGTCGTCTACTTCGATATCTACCATTTTGTCAACTGTGCGACAATCTAGAGAAGGAAGCACAGTGCAGTCTTCCTCTGTGAAACAGCTTTGGAAGAAGACATTTAGTAATTCGGCCTTTAGTCTGTCATCCTCTGTTTCAGTACCATTTTGGTCACAGAGTGTCTGGACATTTTGTTTTGATCCACCTACCGCTTTGACATAGGACCAAAATTTCTTAGGATTTTCTGCCAAGTCAGTACATAGAACGTTACTTTCGAATTCATTGAAAGCCTCTCGCATAGCCCTCCTCACACTACATTTCGCTTCGCGTAATTTTTGTTTGTCTGCAAGGCTTTGGCTATGTTTATGTTTGCTGTGAAGTTCCCTTTGCTTCCGCAGCAGTTTTCTAACTCTGTTGTTGTACCACGGTGGCTCTTTTCCATCTCTTACGATCTTGCTTGGCACATACTCATCTAACGCATATTGTACCATGGTTTTGAACTTTGTCCACTGATCCTCAACACTATCTGCACTTGAGACAAAACTTTTGTGTTGAGCCGTCAGGTACTCTGTAATCTGCTTTTTGTCACTTTTGCTAAACAGAAAAATCTTCCTACCTTTTTTAATATTTCTATTTATGGCTGAAATCATCGACGCAGTAACCGCTTTATGATCGCTGATTCCCTGTTCTGCATTAACTGATTCAAATAGTTCGGGTCTGTTTGTCACCAGAAGGTCTAATATGTTATCGCCACGAGTCGGTTCTCTGTTTAACTGCTCAAGGTAGTTTTCAGATAAAGCACTTAAAAATATTTCACTGGATTCTTTGTCCCTGCCACCCGTTATGAACGTTTGAGTCTCCCAGTCTATATCCGGCAAATTAAAATCTCCACCCAGAACTATAACATGGTGGGGAAATCTACTCGAAATATTTTCCAAATTATTCTTCAGGTGCAGAGCCACAACAGCTGCTGAGCCCGGGGGCCTATAGAGACATCCAATTACCATGTCTGAGCCTGCTTTAACCGTGACCTTCACCCAAATCATTTCACAATTCGAATCTCCGTCAATTTCCTTCGATACTATTGCACTTCTTATCGCTATAAACACGCCTCCCCCTTCACTGTCCAGCCTATCTCTGCGATATACATTCCAATCAGAGTTTAGGATTTCATTACTGTTTACGTCTGGTTTCAGCCAACTTTCTGTTCCTAGTACTATATGGGCGTTGTGACCGTTTATTAATGAGAGCAGTTCTGGGACCTTTCTATAGACGCTTCTGCAGTTTACTATTAGCACATTAATATTGTTATTCCTTGTTGCATTTTGCCTACTCCTGCCTTGCCGCGTCTCAGGAGGCGTCTTGTCGGGCCTAGGGAGGGAATTCTCTAACCTAAAAAAACCCCATGTGCACTCCACACGTACTCCGCTACCCTCGTAGCCGCTTCCGGCGTGTAGTGCACGCCTGACCTATTCAGGGGGACCCTACATTTCTCCACCCGATAGCGGAGGTCGAGAAATTTGCACCCCAGCTCTCCGCAGAATCGTCTGAGCCTCTGGTTTAAGCCTTCCACTCGGCTCCAAACCAGAGGACCGCGATCGGTTCTCGGAACGATACTACAAATAGTTAGCTCTGATTCCACCCCGCGAGCGAGGCTTTCCACCTTCACCAACTCCGCCAACCGCCTGTACGAACTGAGGATGACCTCTGAACCCAGACGGCAAGAGTCATTGGTGCCGACATGAGCAACAATTTGCAGTCGGGTGCACCCAGTGCTCTCTATCGCCGCCGGTAGGGCCTCCTCCACATCTCGGATGAGACCCCCCGGCAAGCAGACAGAGTGAACACTGGCCTGAGCACTATGGGACGTAACATCTGTGGTCATCAGTCCCCTATAACGTAGAACTACTAACACCTAACTAACCTAAGGACATCACACACATCCATGCCCGAGGCAGGATTCGAACCTGCGATCGTAGCAGTCACGCGGTTCCGGACTGAGCGCCTAGAACCGCTAGACCACCGCGGCCGGCATATAAAAATGCAGCAGGTGGACATCCCATAGGAGAAAAGCGGCTCAGTTATGTTCGAAACGAAATGCGATATCGAAATTTTTAATAAAAGCTGACATTTATTTAGAAACAAAAGGCACTAGGTCTAACTTTTATACTCATCATCACCATAGTAACACTATCATCATATCATAACACCACCATCACCAGTGTAGTGTATCAGTACAGATCGTCGTATCAGTGTAAGTATCAGTGACAAGATGTTAGGTATTATTGTTCTTTTTCAAGTCTCACGAATTCCTAAAATAGCACTGAGAGGTTGTGCCGTTCTCTACAGGCATAAATCACCACTGTAGAAGGAGAGTTGCGGAACATGCTAATCAGGAAGAATACGTAGTAGCAGCCACTTGAGTATACGACACGCTACGGAGAGAAGGTATAGAGATCAGTAAGTAAAAAGTGTGTAGCGCAAGCCTGTGACGGGGTTATCGGCCGAGCTGTAGGTAGGGTACCTACAAACTTTCTTCGCTGTGGTACTAGCAGGGGGTGGTGTGGCCACCTCTTACTGGTGGGGAACATCCCCAGTATTCATTTGACACTTAGATGAGTGGACCTGAGTCTGTCTTGGACAAATCTCTCGCTGCTATATTTATAGAAACACTTAACATGTGATGGCTAAAAGGCATGAGTGCTGGAGGCAAAATGTAAAGAATCCGTCCATGCACCCCCTGCTAGTGACATAGCGAAGAAATCGCTCATCTAAGTGTCAAATGAATACTGGGGATGTTTCCCACCAGTAAGTGGTAGCCACGCCGCCTCCACTCGATGTATATATATATATATATATATATATATATATATATATATGGTTCACAGTGTTCAAGATCGGTCAAGCGAATTGGCTTTCCCCTGGTCAATAGTTAAAAAGATTTTGAGGAGAATTTTACACTGGTATCCCTGCAAGATTCAGTAAGTGCTCCAAATGAATACACAAGGTAGGCTACAACACACCATGACTTTCCCCTTCATTTTTTACATGCTTGGAAATGCATGACATGTGGCTGGGGTATATTCTTTGGATGGACAAGGCATACTTTATTCTGCATGGTGCCGGGAATGCACTCCCCCACATGTTGTGCAGGAACATCCACAGCACTCCAGTTATGGTTCAAATGGCTCTGAGCACTATGGGACTTAACATCTATGGTCATCAGTCCCCTAGAACTTAGAACTACTTAAACCTAACCAACCTAAGGACATCACACAACACCCAGCCATCACGAGGCAGAGAAAATCCCTGACCCCGCCGGGAATCGAACCCGGGAACCCGGGCGTGGGAAGCGAGAACGCTACTGCACGACCACGAGATGCGGGCTCCAGTTATGTAATTGTACGATGTGGTTCCATAAGTTCCTTCATTCTCTGTGCATTTTCCTTCGAGGAGGTGTCACTTTGTGAGTTCATTAGGTGTATAGCGACATCTGCACGCAACTGCATGTTCACCACTATTTTTGTGCAAGATGGGGTGGCACTACTTGTCGCTTGCCAGATGAAAGATTTGCTTCGAGAAACCGGTAACGGTCGCATTACCTCTAGGTGATTTCAAGAAGTGTAGCTTCCCAGGTCCCCAAAACTTAATCCATGTGACTTCCGGTTGTGGGAATACCTGGAAGATCGTGTCTGTTAGGGATGTAACAGGCGTGTTCCTGATCTGAAGGATAGCATACGACTACATGTCGTTCTGATTACACCGGATATGCTGTTAGCAACTGTCAACCACGCTGTATTACAGAAGCAGCATATTGTTGAATCGAGAGACCATTTTGAACACATGTAAATTGTGACCATATGGTAATAAACGTACCAGAACCACTGTTATCACGTTTTTGATCGTTCCTCCCCTTTTTGTGCAACCACACCACGTTCTGACAGCTTACAGCGCCATATTTTCACCTGATGGCAGAAAGTGGAACCATTACTTTTTTCAGCACACTCCACGAATGCATCGATACCTATGATATTTCAGCGTCTGCAACGTACACAGTCCGCACTCCATCACTCTCCACACCGTCAGTTCAATTATAACCATGCGATATATCATTGTACGACACGAAGTTCAGAAGGTACATCATTAACACTGAGCTGCGTGAAAATGAGTCTGAAGGGAGAAAAAGAAATGGCTCCGAGCACTATGGGACTTAACTTCTGAGGTCATCAGTCCCCTAGAACTTAGAACTACTTAAACCTAACTATCCTAAGGACATCACACGCATCCATGCCCGAGGCAGGATTCTAACCTGCGACCGTAGCGGTCGCGTGGTTCCGGACTGTAGCGCCTAGAACCGCTCGGTCACCCTGGCCGGCTCTGAAGAGAGTTTCGCTACACATACTAGTGAAATATACATACAAAAACGTGTGAAACATTTCAAACATATGTCAAAAATATTTTACATTTGCATACATGGGTATAACCATGGGTGAAAAGCTCACTCTAAACCTCTGGAACGATTTCAGTCAAATTTGGTACACATATTAGTTACAATGTGGGAAGAAAACTGTGAGAGTAAGAACTACCAGCGTCTTATTCGGGTAGTGGGCACACCATGGTGAGAGAAGGTGGGGAAGGCGGTGGACAGGTAGTGGAGGGAAGGAGGTGGTGAACAGAGATAATGGGAGGAAGAGATGGACAGAGTGGGGGAGAGGGGGAAATGAACAGACACAGGGGAGAGCAGAAGATAGGCAAAGAAAGGAAAATATGGACAGAGAGAGGGGTTATAGGAGATGAACAGTGAGAGGGATACGAGGAAATGGACAGAAAAGAGAGAGTGTGGGGGCGGGGAGAAGGAGGGGAAGGACATATAGAAGATTTCAATAAATACATACGTGGGCAACGTCAGGTACTCAGATCTTAATAATTCTCTCAGACATACAGGCTGTCCCAAACAGAATGTCCCGATTATAACTTGTAATCATTACTCAGACAAATGTCACTAGGTAAATGAAACAGCGCTAGATGCAATCGGCATGGTCTACAGTTTCAGAAAGAATCCGCTAGTTGTCGCTACTGGTGCTGACCTGCAGGGTGCAGCCAGTCTCGCGCAATATGGCGTCTGCGGAACAGAAGGCGTATGTGTTACTGAATTTAGTCATACTCAATCAGTGATAGCAGTTCAGCGGGCGTTTCATATTCGATTTTGTGCTACACCACCATCATCAAAGAACATCCGACGGCGGTATAAACAGTCTGAAGAAACAGGGTGCCTCTGTAAAGCCAAAAGTCCTGGCCAGCCATTCGTTCATGAACAAACAGTGGAACAAATCATACCTTGCAACGACACGGAACTGGTTATTCCTACAACTTGACTGACAATTTCATCTATCACAAAGATGGAGCACCACCGCACTGGCACAACCACGTGCGCAGTTTCCTCAATGCTGACGTGCCTCAACGTTGGATAGAACATACAGGACCACGAGACCACACTCTTGGCCTCCTATGTCCGAAAATGGCTCTGAGCACTATGGGACTTAACCTCGGAGGTCATCAGTCCCCTAGTACTTAGAACTACTTAAACCTAACTAACCTAAGGACATCACACACATCGATGCCTAAGGCAGGCTTCGAACGTGCGACCGTACCGGTCGCGCGGTTCCAGACTGTAGCGCCTAGAACCGCTCGGCCACTCCGGCCGGCGCCTCCTAGGTCCTCTGACTTAACACGATGTGGTTTCTTTCTGTGGGGAAATGTTAAATAATGTGTTAACGTTCCCCCTTTACCTCGTGACATTGATGAACTAAAAACCAAAATATTAGCTGCTGTAGCTTCAGTGACAGAAGGCTCCTTATGCTCAGTTTGGGATGAATTCAGCTAGATGTCGTCCGTGCAGCCAGTGGAGGACACATTGAACATTCATGATGGATTTTCATAAACTTCTCTCTTTTCTGAGTAATTTAGTATGCAATTTGTTGGTGTTAAGCCCTTCTTCCTAATAAATAATTCTATTTAAAATCGAGTCATTCTTTTAGGGACACCCTGTATAATTGCCCTCAACGTATAGAGTATGCAAGTATGCTGGTTTTTCATGTGGCAAATTTGTGCAGCACTATTGTGGTAACAATGCAATCAAATTAAATTTCAGCCTATGAATGAACTCAAGAGTACGTTTTGCATATGTGTAGTAATCGTACGTCCGAATTTAGAACTAGTTGGCTGGTGTATGTTGCTGAAGAGATGACTTACGTAGGCCAGGCAGTGATTCTGAAAGTCATATTCTGTTTTATTCTAAACTGCAGTAGCGATGATTATGGGGACGTCGACGTATTAACATGAGTCACCCGACTGCACGTCCGGCTTGTATGCGCGCGCTTAGATAAGACGAGCTGAAACGGGAATCAAGGACAATGGCGCGACAGGGGCGTTGGAGCTGTGGCGTTTGAGCTGCGCAGCGTGAAGTGCTAGTTGCACGCCAATGTAATGACGGTCGCGCCAGTTGTCGACATAGGGTAATATTGACACACACACACACACACACACACACACACACACACACAGAGAGAGAGAGAGAGAGAGAGTGCGAGTTACGTGAGCGAGGTTGTCAACATGAACAAGTATTATACCATGTTATAAGGTGACGTCCCACTGTCTGTTTGACTCACTCAGTGGCACATTATCGCCCAGCTGAAACCACTAAGGGTAGAAACTTTTAATTTCCGGAGGGCGTTGATTTTATAAAGTAGTCGTTGTTTAAGAAACGAGTTTTCATATTTCTTTCCCAAGGGAGTGAAATAAGGAATGAAATGTTTTTGGAAAGATGTCACTATTAAGGCAATTTTGAAATTGGATGTGCGAAAACTAACATATAGTTTCTCGATCAGAAACAAGGAAATATGTGAAACTTCCTGGCAGATTAAAACTGTGTGCCGGACCGAGACTTTTCATATCAGCGCACACTCCGTTGCAGGCTGAATATCTCATTCTGGAAAGAAATACGTTTTCAGCATTTTTGTAAACTTAACCTCTATGAGGGTGAAATAGAGGGTGAAATTTTAAAAAGTCATTATTTAAGAACTGCTACAAACCTACATCTATGAAAGTTGGTAATTTATTTCTTGGTCACAAAAAAAAGAGAGAAAAGAAATACAAGTTCTAGGGTTTTTGAAATTCAGCTCATATGGGGGTGAAGTAGGGGATGAAAGTTTTTATGCAGGTATTTCACTATGCAAGTATTTTTGAAGCTCAAGGTATGAAAATTTATATTTGGCTTCTCTGTTCGAAACAAAAAATACGTGTTTCATAGTTTATGGAAATCCTGCCTCTAAGAGTGTGAAATAGGGGATGAAAAATTTTAATAATACATTTCGGTATATCAAAATTTTTTAAAGATAAAGATGTGAAAGTTTGGCTGAAATGGCTCTAAGTCTAAGCACTATGGGACTTAGCATCCGAGGTAATCAGTCCCCTAGACTTAGAACTACTTAAACCTAACTAACCTAAGGACACCACACACATCCATGCCCGTGGCAGGATTCGAACCTGCGACCGTAGCAGCAGCGCGGTCCCGGACTGAAGCGCCTAGAACCTCTCGGTCACAGGGGCCAGCGCACGATTTACAAAAACCTTGTACTCCAGTTATCAGAATCATATTTTGGTCAGAATTATTCTCGAAAAAAACCATGTTTCCATGGCATTAATTAGTTTGAAAAGTTTAGAAGATGTTTGCAGTTTGTGAAAAACATAAAAAAAATGGCTCTGAGCACTATGGGACTTAACATCTGTGGTCATCAGTCCCCTAGAACGTAGAACTACTTAAACCTAACTAACCTAAGGACATCGCACACATCCAGGCCCGAAGCAGGATTAGAGCCTGCGACAGTATAAGTCGCGCGGTTCCAAACTGATGCGCCTAGAACCGCACGGCCACCCATGCCAGCTGAAAAACAAAGAGTAAAGAAAAGATCTATACAGACCACACAGCCTACGTGAGAGAAGCAGCGAGCGCAAGGTTAGTGTAGTATAATTATGAAGCTTTATGTTGCGGAATAAACGGGTAGCTTGTTTGCGTGTAAACATTCCAACTTTCTCCTCAGTTTCCTCCATGCTTGCTTAAAGTACATACTAGATGACAGAGGAAGACAGGGTACAACCTTGTCTCACTCCCTTCTCAGTTACTGTCTCCCTTTCAGTGGTTAGCACACTGGACTCGCATTCGGGAGGGCGACGGTTCAAACCTGCGTCTGGCCATCGCGAGTTAGGTTTTCCTTGATTTCCTTAAATATCTTCAGGGAAATACAGAAATGGTTCCTCTGAAAGGGCACGGCCGACTTCCTTCCCCATCGTTCCCTTATCTGATGGGAACGATGACCTCACTGTTTGGCCCATCCCCCTAACCAACCAACCTTTCATGTCTTTCAACTCCCAGGACTGCAGTTACATTTCGGTGCAACTTGAAAGCGAACGGTATATTACTGATTACGTTCCTCAATTGCGTCTGAAGAACCCATACTATTCTTTGTTCCACACGTCAATCGTACCTATCAATATGCTAGCTGTTGTTCATAATAAATGGGTGCGAATTTCCCTTTCGTCGACGTAAAGACCAGGTTTTGTTAATTCCAATGGTTTTTTATCATCTTGTTCATTCATGGTTGCGCGTTTAGACTGGTAACACTCTAAAGCTCATTTCATAAATACAATAATTTTTCTGTGCATTCTTTTGCTTTCAAGTCCAAACTTGCTAGTTCCTTGTGAAAGCGGATTTGTGTATAATATCACCTGTATACATAACTTCTATGAAATAGTTATTGTCAACCCCTTGTTTCTTCTTCTTGTTGTTGTTGTTGTTCTTCTCTGCGTCTTCGAGATTTCTGCTCCACTCGACTTGCTGCCCTTATTTCCATGTTCTTTCCACCACTGCCTTACGTACGAGTAACATTCTGCATCCACGTTTTCGCTTTCTCCATCTGTTGTGAATTCTCTTTTCTTTATCACTGCCAAGACATTGAGTGACTTTAACAGTAAGTTGCCAGCTCTATCCACGAACACAGTCTCTACGATCACTTCCCACATTTGAACTGTTCTCTTTGTTTCATACTGAAGTGTAGATAGAGAATGAATTTTCACTCTGCAGCAAAATACGCAGTGATTTGAAACTTCCTGGAAGATAAAAACTTTGTGCGGGACTGAGGGTCGAAGTCTCGTAACGGTCCGGCTATATCGAATGCGGTGTTCTTGTATTAATGCGAGTTGTAAACTGTTACAGAAAAAGTGTAGTTTAAGTTACGGGGCGACGCTGCAGCTAAGCGATCAGTGAACTGGTTAACTGGTCAGAAGCAGCGGGCAGCAAAGTCCATGAGGGGATTAACAGCCAACAAAAGATCCCAACGCAGAAAATAATTACAAAAAATGTTAAATAAAACTGCAGTTCTGTAATAACATCTTTGTGCTTCGATATTAATGTATTCCCTGCCGAATAAAAAAGATTGACTTTTGTGACCATACTGAATCATTATAAAGACCCCTTAGTGACATGAAATAGCTCTTTTCTACTTGTCTGTGTAAGCTATGAGCCAACGGCTTTGTTGCAGAGGTAACATCTGTTCCCGTCAGACCATAAAAATTAAGCGCTGTCGGACTTGGCTAGTACTTGGATGGGTGACCGTCCGATCTGCCGAGCGTTGTTGGCAAGAGCGGTACACTCAGCCGTTGTGAGGTTAACTGAGTAGCTACTTGATGAGATGGTAGTGGCTCCGGTCAAAGAAACTGACAACGACCGGGAAGTGGTCTGCTTATCACATGTCCCTACATATCCACATCCACTGACGCCTGTGACCTGAAGATGACACAGCGATCGATCGGTCCCGTTGGGCCTGCGCCTGTTCGGACGGAGTTTAGCTTTTTGCTTGAGTTATGGGAAAATATGAAACTTCCTGGCAGATTAAAACTATGTGCCGGACCAAGACTCAAACTCGGGACCTTTGCCTTTCGCAGGCAAGTTTCATATCAGCGCACACACCGCTGCAGAGCGAAAATCTCATTCTGGAAATATCCCCCTGGCTGTGGCTAAGCCATGTTTCCGCAATATCCTTTCTTTCAGGAGTGCTAGTTCTGCAAGTTTCGCAGGAGAGCTTCTGTAAAGTTTGGAAGGTAGGAGACGAGGTACTGGCAGAAGTAAAGCTGTGAGGAGTGGGCGTGAGCCGCGCTTTGGTGGCTCAGATGGTAGAGCACTTGCCCGCGTAAGGCAAAGGTCCCGAGTTCGAGTCTCAGTCCGGCACACAGTTTTAATCTTGCTGGATGTTTCATATCAGCGCACACTCCGCTGCAGAGTGAAAATGTCATTCTGTAGCAAAATATATCGGCGCACATTTTAATAGCTGTTGGAAGTGATTTAGGATATTGGTTTTCACTGGTTTATGTTGCGGAACGATAATGAGAACTTATCATGAAATTTTAGCATTGGATTGATCAGTGTTATTTCTGGTCGGAGAATAAGCGGCATCCTTTCGTAAATAACAGTTCGTTTATCCAACGCAAGTGACTTATGAGAAAGCGGTGATTTTACACGAGACATTTAACGTTCAAGCTCATCCTCAGAAATCTCTATGTAGGCACAATAAAGCAGGACTGAAGTACTATCGTGAGATTGTGGATAATTACGGCATTGGTTTTGCACAGGCCCCTATTTCGTGTGGAGTTAAATGGTACAAATGGCTCTGAGCACTATGGGACTTAACTTCTGAGGTCATCAGTCCCCTAGAACTTACAACTACTTAAACTTGACTAACCTAAGAACATCACACACATCCATGCCCGAGGCAGGATTCGAACGTGCGACCGTAGCGGTCACGCGGTTCCAGAGCGCTCGGCCACTCTGGCCGGCGAAAGGTGCGAGATCCTGGCTGAAGCGTGAATGAGGAAGAACATTCCAATGAAGATTTGTGAGCTCCTCTCGAGTGCGCAGACTTCTGAGGCCTTGCGTTGTCATAAAGAACGAAAAGTTCGTTGTTCTTTATTTTCTACTGCTAGGTGGCGAGGAATGCGACGGGCACATACCCGTGAGTACCCCAACTGATGGACGAGAGCACTACCAACAGAGACATCCAGTTAAACCACGAAATATTTGAATCCTCCTGGCAGATTAAAACTGAGTGCCGGAGCGAAACTCGAACTCGGGACCTTTGCCTTTCGCAGGTAAGTGCTCTACCAACTGAGCTACCCAAGCACGACACACGCCCCGTCCTCACAGCTTTACCTAGTCTCCTACCTTCCAAACTTTACAGAAGCTCTCCTGCGAACCTTGCAGGAAGTGGCGCCATTCTTGCAGTTCTGCAAGGTTCGCAGGAGAGCTTCTGTAAAATTTGGAAGGTAGGAGACTAGGTAAAGCTGTGAGGACGGGGCGTGAATCGTGCTTGGGTAGCTCAGTTGGTAGAGTACTTGCCCGCGAAAGGCAAAGGTCCCGAGTTCGAGTCTCGGTCAGGCACAGAGTTTTAATGTGCCAGGAAGTTTCATATCAATGCACACTTCGCTATAGAGTGAATATTCATTCGCGAAATATTTGATTGTGATCCATCGCTCCCTTCGAATGACAGTGTCTGCACGTTCGAACATTGCAGGAGTCATAGCTGTGTGCGGCGGGCCGGCACACGGGGGATCTGACACGTTTCCACGAACTTGTTGTAATGATAACAGAGGCCTCGCCCAACGACTCATCGTGCTTTTCTTCACTGTCAGTTCCTCGTAGACATTCTGCAAGAGCCTAAGAATATCTGTGAGGCCCTGGTTTTTCGCCAAAAGTAACTCAGTGACAGCTCTCTGCTTGGAACGCACCTCCGTTAAAGCCGCCGTTTTTAAGACTACTTACAGTGCCGCCACACGTCTGAGCTTTATGAAACTATAAGGGCCCCACAACTAATTCCACACTTTTTCAACCGAAACGGGTCGAGAAAAAAATTTGTCGCAGAACGACCCACTTACTTTGCTGTGGGACTGTGTTACTGATGTATTAACATATGTTTATTACTTTATGAATCGATACCATGTGTTATTCCATTGTGTCATACGGTAACTGCTTAATTACGTTAGTTAGATGCGTTTTCCCAAAAGTCAGAGACAAGGAAGGGTCTATTTTTCATCTACGCTCCGCCAGCAGCGGTGGCAGCCGCAGTTAGTTCTGTTGGTATGTCTGTGAGACGATGACGTAGAAGATGTCACGGAGCGGAAGGAAAGCCTCGTCTCGTCCCGACAGTAGCAGAGCTCGACCTTCGTGCATGGCTGCGCAACCGCAACCCGCGACTCCACAACAAAAGCCTCTTACTGTTTCATCTGAACAACGTCAGTAATCAGTAAAATTTTTGAGAGGTCTACTATTATACCACATTAACCAACTGTACTTTTTAAACTGTCATACAGTAAGTTATCTCGTAACCAGTTTTGAAAACTGTGTCCCGTGGGAGGGCAGGAACTAGATAATCTTCCAGAAACTTAATAAAAAAGCTACGAAAACTTTATGTTCTTAGTATGGTCCCTAGCTTCATTGAAATAAAAAGCAAACTGGGGTTTAACGTCCTGTCAGACTGAACAGAAATTCGAATAGGACAAGGATAAGGAAGGAAATCGACTGTGTACTTTTGAAAGAAAGCATCTAGAAATCAGACATATTCTGTTACACGAAACCACGGGAAGCCTAACCGTAGAGGTCGGCCAGGTGTTCAAATTTTGCATAAAAAGAAATTAAAGATTTCATAGAGTTTCGAACTAAACGACCGAATAAAGCCCCCACACAAAGAACGAGTTGTGCGAGATGAACGAAAGTTCCTACATCTGAATGATGAGGTCTATTCAGATTTCACACCAGACGCGTGAGAGTGAAGCTAATAGAGCCACTATTAGGATGAAAATCAGTTTTGCTTTAAATACTCGCTGCAACGGTCGTAAGTGCAGTTGCCTATGAGATTGTACTTAATTAGTTGATGTTAGTCACAACTGCCTTTAATCGGACGAAAACGTCATTATCGACTGCTCACTATGTATGAACGAGGTCGTGTAGTGGAACTACGAGAAGCTGCCTCTTCCTTCCAAAACACTACACAAAGCCTTTGCGGGAATGCAGCCACTGTACAAGACCGCTGTCAGCGGTGGTCACAGGAATGTACGGTTGCGAGAAGAACGGGCACCGTCCAGATAATTTGGAAATTTGTGGTAAGGTCTTATGGGACCAAACTGCTGAGGTCATCGTTCTCTAAGCCTACACACTACTTAATCATTACTTATTAAACTAACTTAAGCTAAGGACAACACACACACACACACACACACAGACACACACACACACACACACACATACCCACAGACACATACATACCCATACGAGGACTCGAACCTCCGACGGGGGGGGGGGGGGGGGGGCTGCTGTGCGGACCGTAACAAGGCACCTCAGACCTCTCGGCTACCCCTAGAGGCTGCACCGGGCAGTACCGTGGCATTACCGAGAGGGAAGATCATCATGTTCTGCATAAAGCTGTGGAACTTGGCACTGCGTCTGCAGCAGCAACTCAAACAGATGTTGGGACCACAGTGACTTAACAAACCGTTACCAATCAGCTACCTCAAGGACAACTCTTCAATTTCAGTGGTGTCAAGATCACTTGCGAGTACGGTGGAGATCTGTTGTTTTTTCTGATGAAACCGGTTTCTCCCTTGGTGCCAGTGTGGTCGTGTGTCGGTTAGGAGTAGATCGGGTAAGTGCAACCAACCTATCTGCTTGCTACACACTTTGTACCTACACCTGGAATTATGGTCTGGGGTGCGATTGTGTGTGGCAGCAGGAGCACTCCCGTGGTTATCCCACGCAAATTTGTACGTCTGTCCGGTGATTCGACTTGTCCGCTGCCATTCATTAACAGTAATTCAAGAGGTGTTTTCCAACAGGATAACGCTCGTCCACATACCACTATATAACCCAACAAGTTGTGCAGAATGTCGACATACTGCCTTGGCCTGCTCAGTCACCAGAGCTGTCTCGAATCTAGGACGCATTGTACATCATCTGACGACATCTCCAGTGTCAATCCAGATCCAGCATTCACCGTCCTTGTATTGACCGACGAAGTGGAACAGACGTCGAACTCCATACGACAAACTGATATCCGGCAGATGTACGACCATTGCATGCACGTTTTCACGCTTGCATTCAACAGTCTGGCGGTTATACCGTTATTAATGTACCAGCTTTTCGCGTTTGCAATGGCTTCTCACAGGCTTGCAATAAAGTGTGACTACGCAGTGTTAATCACTTCAGTATGTCAGAAAGATAAACGTATTTCCGAAATTTCTTTACTCTGCATTAACTATTTCTTGACGATGGGACTCTTTTCCCGTATCTTAGGGCATTCAGACTGTACATATTCAGCAAATATTTGCCTTATAGAGTGTGCAAGTGTCGAAAGTGAAATGAATATTTAGCAGCTCTACTGAAGTATGAGACATAAAAGCTTGTAAATACTTAAATCCCTGCGATAGAGTTTTAAACTGCTTCGTAAAACTGTTGCTCAAATATCCCTGAGTACATACTATAAGTTACACATCATTCAGTGTATCAAGACAAATAGCCAGCGTTACCGCAAATCAGATTTTTACACGCATAGAGCCAGATGTGTACTCTAAGGCCGTGTGAAGAGCGTCAGGTGCTGAGTGATCTTTATGAGGAAAACGCGGGTACCTCGTGCCTGTTTGAGACAGCACCTGCACGTTGCATTCCGCGCCGATCGTCCTCCGTATCAAAACTATAATGGATCCATTCACACTTTATAACTGTCCGAAACTGGCTTACTGAACACTATGATTAAGCACGACACCTCGTATGAAGCCTCCTGTTCCCGCAGCAGGGTACCATTAAAACCTCTGCGGAGTACTTCTGAGGACATGCTGGGCAGTCGATTTCCTTCTCCAAAAATACTTTCTCAATCAGCGACTTTTCTTGCAGAAGGGCTTGATATATACAGTTTGACTGTTGTGAATGAGTTGTATTTGTCCTGCCCATGTGGGAATATCAGCTGTAATCCACAGCCTATTAGTAAAGATTAGACACCTTTCACCAGTGTTTATAATAATTTCATCCAACCCTTACACATAAGAAAATAACTAGTTTCATATCATATGAAATTGTTACATTGGAAATTTTTGGAAAAATATCGCCCATACATATTATAAAAAATGGAATTGTGTGTGTGTGTGTGTGTGTGTGTGTGTGTGTGTGTGTGTGTGTGTGTGTGTGTGTGCGCGCGTGTGTGCTTATCCATATCTCCTGCTAAACCACTGGAGCCAGTTCAACCGGACATAGTGCAAATACCCTTCTGTCAAGCCACAATTGCTATATGGGTAAGGACCACATGCGAAACATTGTCAGATGACAAGACGTCATAAACATTAAGATGCGTAAAAACCTGCCCGATAGGGCTAGATTTTTAAATGTTTTACTTCCCTTCTACTAACTCATTTCCGGCACAGTTTGCAAACAGTATCCATATATGACACTGCATGTACCTACAAAATTATCTCGATTGTGTCATCGTGTAACACATATGAGCCGTGGCGGCTTTAAGTTTGGCGTCACTAACTACCTGTAAAGCCGATATCGATCCTTACCATACGCCAGGGCTGGGGTCTTTGGTCGAGGAGTATTGCCGGGTTTGGCGGGCCATGGTGCCAGCACATAGCCGGAGACCACATGGCTGGCGAGTTGGTTTTTGCAGCACTCCCGCGGCCCAGGTGTTGACCTTGTGAAGCCGCGTGTTCTTAAGTTGGTCGCAGCCAATGTTTTCCGGTTTGGCAGGCCAAGGTGCTGCCACATAGCGGGAGGCCACGTGGCTGGCGAGGTGGGTTTTGTGGCACTCCCACGACCCAGGCGTTGATCTTGTGAAGCTGCGTGGTGTTAAGTTGGTCGCAACCAAAGTTTTCCAGTAGCATTAAGTATTGATGGCGGTCAGTTGCGAGAAGGGCAGCTGAACTCGCGTGCAACCTGGTCAGCAAGCACTGGGCCAACTCTTGAGGCTTAAACACCTGTAGAAAACCTTCGTGGATTGGATACAATAACACCCCTGCTTGGAATCAAGGAGGTCATAGCTCCTTCACACCCGATTGAAGTTAAGTGTTGATCTGTTATTAGCAGTGGTTATTGTTAGCCCACGTCTGTGTTGATGTCATGTTCATTACGCCACCGATTGTGTCATGGTCACCGATCAGAGTAACAGACTTTAATCTGTTTGTTCCAGATCATATTCATGTAAACTGAATTGGTGTAAGTGGGACTACAGTCATTTTGATTTGCACATAGTCTTAGTTCACGTTGCCAGTTTTCATGCAATGTTAAGGAGCATCAAGCTCGTGACTTCTACACTCCTGGAAATGGAAAAAAGAACACATTGACACCGGTGTGTCAGACCCACCATTCTTGCTCCGGACACTGCGAGAGGGCTGTACAGGCAATGATCACACGCACGGCACAGCGGACACACCAGAAACCGCGGTGTTGGCCGTCGAATGGCGCTAGCTGCGCAGCATTTGTGCACCGCCGCCGTCAGTGTCAGCCAGTTTGCCGTGGCATACGGAGCTCCATCGCAGTCTTTAACACTGGTAGCATGCGCGACAGCGTGGACGTGAACCGTATGTGCAACTGACGGACTTTGAGCGAGGGCGTATAGTGGGCATGCGGGAGGCCGGGTGGACGTACCGCCGAATTGCTCAACACGTGGGGCGTGAGGTCTCCACAGTACATCGATGTTGTCGCCTGTGGTCGGCGGAAGGTGCACGTGCCCGTCGACCTGGGACCGGACCGCAGCGACGCACGGATGCACGCCAAGACCGTAGGATCCTACGCAGTGCCGTAGGGGACCGCACCGCCACTTCCCAGCAAATTAGGGACACTGTTGCTCCTGGGGTATCGGCGAGGACCTTCGCAATCGTCTCCATGAAGCTGGGCTACGGTCCTGCACACCGTTAGGCCGTATTCCGCTAACGCCCCAACATCGTGCAGCCCGCCTCCAGTGGTGTCGCGACAGGCGTGAATGGAGGGACGAATGGAGACATGTCGGCTTCAGCGATGAGAGTAGCTTCTGCCTTGGTGCCAATGATGGTCGTATGCGTGTTTGGCACCGTGCAGGTGAGCGCCACAATCAGGACTGCATACTACCGAGGCACACAGGGCCAACTCCCGGCATCATGGTGTGGGGAGCGATCTGCTACACTGGCCGTACACCTCTGGTGATCGTCGACGGGACACTGAATAGTGCACGGTACATCCAAACCGTCATCGAACCCATCGTTCTACCATTCCTAGACCGGCAAGGGAACTTGCTGTTCCAACAGGACAATGCACGTCCGCGTGTATCCCGTTCCACCCAACGTGCTCTAGAAGGTGTTAGTCAACTACCCTGGCCAGCAAGATCTCCGGATCTGTCCCCCATTGAGCATGTTTGGGACTGGATGAAGCGTCGTCTCACGCGGTCTGCACGTCCAGCACGAACGCTGGTCCAACTGAGGCGCCAGGAGCAAATGACATGGCAAGCCGTTCCACAGGACTACATCCAGCATCTCTACGATCGTCTCCATGGGAGAATAGCAGCCTGCATTGCTGCGAAAGGTGGATATACACTGTACGAGTACT